>NC_089647.1:108944503-110144503 GCF_037042795.1 Molothrus aeneus | reverse complement strand
CTGTCCTAATGATAGGGAGCTGGGAGGAAATGTCCCAGTAACCATGTCCCAAACAGAAGGATTCCTGTAGGGTTATCACTAAAGAGTTGTGTAGTCCTACAAGTTCACTTGGCTTTTATCTCAGGTATTAAAGAAGTTTTGAAAAGATATTGATGCCTCAGGATTTAGCTTTTATATTTTTTGGATTCTGTACTGCTTTGGTGTGTAGTTCTGAGCTTCATGTTAAGGGATAGTAAGCTCTCTTCACAGAGTAGGGAGACAAAACAATTCCTTCTCTAGCTGGGGACCAAGGACAAATGATCCAAATCTCAGGCCCAAGAGCATAAACAACAGTGGAATGAAGAGAGAAAAACAAGAAGGATGGGACTGCATGGGCTAAAGCTGTAATTGGACAATTAACTCCAATATGCAAAAGGACCAGAACTTCTAAAAGTGTGAGACCCCATGACTGGTTGTCCATTTTGTGACCATTTTGGGTCCATCTTGGGTGTAGCCCTGGCTGTGCTTTTGTACTGCCCAAGGTGGATCCACTGAGGCCTTTTAACAAATCCCTACTTTATTCTTTAACTCCATCTAACCTCTGGTCTAGGTCAGCCTTCACAGGGCATCAGTATTTATCTGGAAAATCAAAACAACATTTAATCTTCTGCCTCCCTTTAATTTTCCTGGCATTTTTTCCTCAAAACAGTCCCATTTTAATGGCAACTTGGCCTCCAAAGGTAGGATCCCTCTCCAGTTTCACTCAGTGCTGCAGCTGATTTAAAGGTGCAATTCAACAGAGGAGGGAGCACCACATGGACAAGCTGTAACTACAACAGGCATCTCCAAATGCTTGATCCACATGAGAAATTCTGAGCTCACCACATTTGGCTTTAATTTCCTGTCATTTTCTCTCATGCCTCAACTATTAATACTGAATTGGAATTAGCTGGCTACCTCTTGTAGTGAATATTAGAGACAAAAGACTGGTCTGGAGGAGGCTGCTGGCCTTTTCTCTTGTGGCAAGGTAAGCCAGCACTAAAGCAAGGCTGAGAGGGTAAGAGAACCAGGCAGGGTTGGAACAACATCACAAAGACACAGAGGCCTGAGTTACAATTCAGCCAAATAAACAGTGGTTTTACCCAAGTTTGAAGGCAATGTTGAGAGTTCATACTGTGGAACTGAAACCATCTGTTCCCTTTAACAAGGGTACATTCAAGAATTGAGGAGCTGGAGTCAGAGAGTGACGCGCATTTTAAAAAGGAAAGTACTGCTTGAAAATTACCAGAATTGAAAATAGTCCTACTCAAGACTATGTGCCAAACGAGGCACATGTAAATTATGTCTCCTCTACTGATGCTGATCTGAATTCTGAATTCAGACTTGCTTCTACATGCAGTAATTAAAGTTGAACTACTTGGAAGCCTCATAGTGTGTACAAATAGGCAGGTCTAGACTAACCTTTTCCCTATACTCTGACCAGCAGAGCAAATTAAAAATCTAAAAGTTGGAAATGACAGGCTTCAAGATGCCTGTGAGAGCTTCCTCTATCCCTAGGAGAGCAAGGATATTAGGATATACTCTCTAATTACAGGGACATTCATTATTTTCCTCTAGTGCCCTTGCCTTATTCAGTAGCTGAGATCAACGTTGATCATTTAACAAGCAGCAATTCAGTATTTTACTCTTTTGTCATTCTATGCCTATTGACAGACTATAAAACATAAACACTTTTCAGCCCTGTCTGGAATTTAAAAATCTTAATTTTCTAATGAGGATTTCTACTGTGCTCCAGATTACATTGTAATGCTCCAAAAACTTCCCTCACACTATGCCCCATTTATAAACCAGGAACTGAGGCAAAAATGGTTGAAAGCAAAAACTCTGCCTTTGGCTGCCCTGTTAGCTATGTCTAAAAGGTGGGGTGTGCATGTTCCACACTGAAGCCTGTCACAGGGCTTCATCCTGACTAGGAGGATCAGGCTCCTCTCCCCCTGGAGATCAAAGAAGATCCCCCCAGATTTCTTCCCTGAGAAAACCTCTTGCCTGAGGAGATACATCAAAGTCCTGCTCTGAGAGAGACCCAGGGCACTGCCAGGATGCACAGCACACCTGGAGCACAGTGTTAACCATGATGGTGTGGGGTTTTTACTTTTTGAATGACTGGATTTAAAACCAGCTCCAGATGTCCCAGGAAGTTTCCACCAGTTTGTGTTGGAGCTGTGAGTCCCAACCTGTCCTGCAAAACAGACACCAGGACACCAGCTTGGCAGACAGCTGGGAAAACAGGAGCTTACTATTGGTGGTAATCTGTAAAAAAACAAACAAACAAAACCAAAAAACCACTAACAAAACAAACAAACAAACAAACAAACAAACAAAAAAACAAAAAAAAACTTCACAAAGGTATTTCGGCAACAAATATGCAGTGAAACACTGAGCGTGACTTACAAAATCCCCTTGGCAATCACTGTAAGCAGCAATCTCCTCTTTGGGACCCACAAGTGCTCAGAAATCAGGTCCCAGGTGGTTTGCCAACATTATACACAAATTCTGAAGCAGAAGAAAAATCTTGTTCTTTGAAAAGGCCTTGACCTATCCTAGCAATAACAGACCCATACAAGATGAGATGTGACATGACTAATTCTTAAGCCATCTAATATGTGTTCTGTTAATTCCATGTAGTACAAACTTTTTAACCAAAATATCATGTGTTGCTAAGTCAAATGCCTTGAATAAATTTAAATTAGGCCTGAATGGTCCTTGGTTCTTTCCCAGTTCACTCCCTTGCCTCCAGGCTCTCCTTCCTCAGGGAAAGATCAGTTATTCCTGAATTATCTCTGGTAGCTATTTTTGTGACTGTTTATTAACACACAATGATTGTAAAGCTGAGTCATTACAAAGAACAATGAAGTTAAATAAAGGTTTAAGAGCAGAAGTGAGAAATATTTTAGGCCCAGTCTTCCAAACAGCTTGACTGTGAAATGCCTGAAGTTTTTTTCTTTCAATCTAATGAATACCTGGAGTGTAATCTATGCACTATTCTTTCCTTTTAATTTGGTTCAGTAACCCATGCTGTTATACTGGACTTTGAGGCTGATTCCCAATGGCTGAAAATTATATAATGTTTCATCCTCATCATCCTCTCCATAGATGAGCCTTAAAGATTGCACAGCATTTAAGAAAAAGACTTCAGATACAGCACAAATCCCATGACTGGAAATTACCTCTGTTTAGTTTAAAGTTGCTAGAGCATGAAGTTTATTTTCACAACTGAAAAAACAAGCAAAGGGCCTTTAAAGGAAAATCTGAATATCTGTAGAGTAGGGACTGATTAGGTTGGGAGGAAAAGAGCCAGGTGAGTCCCTCTTTTAGCAATGTCCAATGTGGTGTGTGATGAGGGTCAGAAAATGGGACATTAATAAGACTGCTGAAGAGCCTTTTTTCCCCAGCACCCCATGCAAGGGACCTGCCTCTATCTGTGCTGCAGCCTCCCATCAGTTGGGCTTGCAGTGGCTTGGCTGACTGAATTCAGAGATGCACACAGGGCACCGACTTACAGGGCAGTTGCATAAAGCTGGGGATAATAAACTGCTAGTGCAGAAGTGCCAAAAAGTGGCTAAATGTTAGGATGCAAAGACAAGCACTGAAGAGTTCAGTGATACAGTAAAGAAAGTCATCTATACCTATATATATGTATATGGATGGACACACATACACACACCTATAGGTATTGATTCTGTCTTACTGTCTGCAGAAGATAAATAGTGAACAATATTTCTTCCTGCATTTTCATTCTACAAAGTGCCTTTTCTGTTTCTATAGCAACTTCTGCTGTTTGTAACTTGTGGTTCATGCTAAAAATAACCTTATTTAAAAGGGAGAAGATTCTAAAAAGTTAGAATAATTGGAAAAGATGGCAAATTTAAAATGAAATAAAGTCATAGACTATGCTTAATAAGTAGCCTCTTCACCATAAGAAGCACTGAATGTGACATCCATTATGTGACTTATAAAATAGAAATGGGGCTTTTATTAGTGTGTCTCAGGTTCTTTGTTACAACCTGAGTTACTGCCTTTTGAATGACTATGTAATGTTCTCCATCAGAAATTCAGCCACTTGGTAATGACTAGCAAAGAGTTCCACCTCTAGACATACTTGTCTTTCTGGCATGGCACCTACAGACTGCAGCACAATAAATGTCATTAACATGCTCCATTCTCACCTGCAGGGGCTGCAGGAGGTGTCCCACATCACATGAAACCACATTTTGAGTAGAGGAGCTTTAGCAACGAGCAGCAAGACAAACTCTGATGGATACTACTCATTTTATCTTCCTTTAAATGAAGAGAAAGTTTTTTTATGGGTCATCCTTCACCTCCAGGTGATAAAGGTCTAAAGCAGCTCCTCCCCTTGCCATTAAAACTTTATGAATAAACATGGGTTTTGAAGGGTGAATAGCTTTCTTCTTTATGCTGTGTTGCTGTAGTTTGGACAGTATATAATGTTTTATAATATTTTGTATTCACAGAGAGTACCACATTCAACACAAAAACCACAGCCATGAACTTTATGGCTGCAGGATTGCAGGAGGAATGTCCTTACACAGGGCTCATGGCCTTCACTGATTTCTCTGCTCTCTTCTCTTCTCCCCAGCAGTGGCCCCACCTCTGTGAAACAGAAATGACCTAGTGTGGGACATGGACAGAGCAGCTCCGTCCTCACCTCGTCACCTCGGGTCTGTGCCTGAGGACTTCCCTCGGAAAGGAAGAGGAGGAAGGAATTGCAAGAAAAATGGGCAAACAAGGAGGTCAAGTTTGTTAATAAGCAACTTCCTTCTTTTGTGCCATAGCCAATAAAAAACAGGGAATGAAAGAGTGAGGCACTGATCACCCTTGTTTTAAAATACACTGAAGGAAATCTGAAAGACCTGAATTTTTTTATTTTTTTTTCTAGCTGAACTGACTACTTGTGAGGACAGAGACTGCACTATATTTGTTCTGAACAGACTACATTGTCAGCAGCCAATAAATTAAACTGTAATAAATGGAGTCATTCTGCTGCCATGCAGCCATGAAGAGACTTTCCTGCTGGGACAGTTGCACACTGGTGTAAGCTTCTCCTTGAACCTACTTTGTTATCCACATCTTTCCCCAGGCTGATGATTTTCAATTATTTCCTTGTTGATATCTGTATTTTGCCAGGGGAGGTGCAGAAGACTTCTGTGCTCCTCTCCATTCCTCGTTACAGTTTGCTGATCACTTTTCTTTGCCCTCCCCTCTGCTGCCCCTTTGCCTTTTTAAAGTTGGATCTTTTTAAGTTATTCATAGCAGATTTTAGCATGAACAGATTTTTCCTGCAAGGGCATGTAGTTTTGACAAATTATATGCAGTAGTAGGGATAGTTATCAAAATATTACAATTTTAAGGCTTTTGGCACCCAGGAACAGTTTCCCTGCCTGTCCACTGGATTTTCCAAGTAAACTTAAGTCATGTGAGTTAACTGTGGCAAACTACAGATGAACTGTCCCACTTGTCTTACTCTTCACTTTCTACAGTTTTCAGATCTCTCCATCTTTGTTGCTGTTCTTTACACCACCAGTCCTACAAGAGGCACTGGGAGCTAAATGGTCTCATCAGACCAAGCTCTCATCAGCTCTAGACAGAGCAGAGTAGGTACCACACTGCAAATTTACTTTTCTGACTCCAAGGCCTTCTCCTCCTTCTGCATTTCATTTTTTTCAGTCTGCAATGCCAGAAGCAGCTGGCTCATATTAGTTTAAATTATCCCAAGAATTATTATCCAACGAAATAAAATCCCAAGAGGTACCCAAAAAATCAAGGTACAACATTTTTCTTTCACCAGCTTTTGACCAATCTTTGTGCCAGATGTTCTACAACTGATGCCAGCATGCCAGCATGTCACTTGTATCTTAAATTCTTGACTTTAGTCACTTGTATCTTAAATTCTTAACTGAGACACGAGGGCTGACAGCATTTTGTTTGCTCACAGACACTCTGATCTGGTCACACACAATGTAAATGGATACAGTTCCTAAAAAGCTGATGTTCCCTGCATAAATTGATCAATTAGCCACCACATACAAGAGTCTCTGGCTCCTTCTGATGCTGGAAGATTACTGAAAAATTCAAATTTTAATTGAGATGTGCATGCCAATCCCTTGGTGATGCATGGAGAAGAAAGCCAGATGATTTTTACTGTCTACTTGCTCGCAATGCCACCAGACCTTTCACAGTGACAAATATTTTTAATAAAATGTATTCATATTAAAGACACCTACTCTTTCAGGAAGGTGCTGCGCTGCCTTTAAAACACTAATATTTTAATGTCTACAAAGGAAGTAAGTATTTAATTCAGAATATGACCAGCATTAATAGTAATGCAGTCATTTTTCTACTTAGGGGCATTTTTGGTGTGCTGTACAGAGCATGCTGTACTTTTCTAGAGATGCCACTAATTATTCAGAAAGGTTCCTCTACCACAACAAATTCAGTGCAGCTGCTGAGGTCTGAGGCTTTGGCAGAAATATGTGGTGATTTTTTGCTGTGTCTATCTCTACTGATTTCTGACCCACTTATATTCAAAGTTACCTTATAAAAAATGAGGAAGAGTGATTCCTCACATCCTCTACCCTAGGAAAAGCAAAGGTTCTTAGAACTTCCTCCTTGACAGAAAGCAGGAGGAATTCTCCCTGAATCTACGGAAAGACCTGAGGATGTCCCAGGATGTGCCCAGTCCAGCCTCTGGAGGAGCCAAGGAGGGCTCTCCTCTCCAAGAACTCAGCCCTAGCTTACAGTGAGCCCAGCACAAGCTGAGAAAGTCTTCAGGAGCTGATGCACCATGGGAAGTCAGGCAGTGTTCAGATAGGATCTTGTTGTTATAGAACATGAAATAAAACAACGTGGACTCTGGAATCTCCAAGGTAAAAAGAAGGGCAGTTTAATTTCTGACTCTAACTTTTATAGATTTTTAAAAGTGACAGTGGATTGGAGGATGACAGTGCCACTTTTCTAATGATACTGGACAAACTAACAGTCCATTAAAGTTCTCCTCTCCTAGAAAAGAATGTAAAAGAATAATTATTTAGAGCAAAGCACATGAGAAAGTTCATTACAAAAATGTAAACATCAGAAGGCTTAGAAGAACTTAGAAGAACAGGGTGACAGGATCTCAGGGAACAGCAGCAATGTTTTAACTTCTGAGAGTTCTCAGAGGACACAAGCCACAATCACCTGCAGGTGAGACCCCAGACAGGCTTGTGAGGAACTTCCACTGACTCCAAAAGGGTTCATCTTGGAGGCTTTCTCCATGGATAGGCAACTACAGCATCTAGAAATACTTGCTTGGAAAGTCAAGAGTTACTTTTTGTCTCTCCAGGACAAATGCAACCTTCAAGAAAGCTGTCTGAGTGCTGTGTGAAACCTCTGCCTGTTCCTGCCCCAGGTGACATTCAGATTTCTGAATCTGCACAAGCTCAGGTTATTCAGCCATGATGGAAAAGCTCAAGGTTTTATTAGGGATGCTAGATGCACACAAGCCAGATGTCAGTGCAAACCTGAGCTGGTTATATGCTGCTATGCAGGTGCTTATGCCTTGGTGCTTCCAGGGAGCACTTGTTAGTAAAAAGCAGCTGGTTCCAGGCAGAAAAAGGAGATTGTACTCAGCCACCTTCTCTGCTGCAACTTTCCCATGAGTTCTACCAATACCAATAAGAAATAAGAAAGAAAATATTCATGATGGGAACAACTCTCTTTTCTTGATTGCCAGTAACATGCACATATTCTTTAGTGGAGTATTTGTTGGGGAAGATTCAACTCCCTCCTTTCCCTTTTCTTCAGCAAATCTTCACTCTCTTCAGTCTGTGGCAAAGAACTGCTTTTAAAGTGCAGGTTGTAACCCACCTAAGTTTAGCCCTAATCAAGTCCACATCTGGAAGATATTAGGATGCTCTGCAATTTTTGAAGCGTGGGTGTTAGGACTCACTTGTTATTTTTAAAAGTGATGTGCGTGCTGTGTTCTAGACCACTCTCAGTGCGTTGTATTTATATGTGTATTTTAATTTGTGTTCCATTATGTTGCCTTTTTCTTCTGGGAATAGTTTTCTGCTGGCCTGTGATCTGTTCCATAATTCAAGTGGAAAGTTTCTGAAAATGTAAGAGGCTTTAATGCAAGACAAAAAGTGATTGTAATTTTAAAAAATAAAAAGCATCTGTACCTTTTAGTGGAGTGCAGTGATTTATAAGCTTCTTAGGGGATGAGGAAGCCTGGATATTTTAAGAGGTGGGATAGGTCTTAGAAACTGCCCTTTGGTCTTCTAATACACTCATGAGCATGTATCTAGGGGATTTGAAGGTCCTAGGTCACATTTACTTGCAGGTGAAAAATATCTGAGGGCAACATCTGACAGATCATTTTGCCAAGGAGTCCACATGCATCTGGCCCCTGGATTGCCTGCCCTGAAATGGCTGCTTCCTGAGCCAGTGGGGTCCACCAGCCCTCATTCCTCCCCCAGGTCCCTGTGCTCCTAAGGATACAGGAGATACACAACCCAAATGAGACCTGATGTTTACTCTGGACAAATCCCTGATCTGGATGATTGAGGGGCCAAGACTTTAGGGAGCTCACAAAGCACATCTACTCCACAGCCTATGGGTGGTCTTAGGCCCTTTCAGCTTCACTAAAAGTTAGAGCACATAATAGGAGCCTAAACAAACCTGATTTCCACCTTACTTTAGTTTAAAGGAAAATAATGCAAAGAGGGAGATACAACTGAGAGTACAGTGGGAACCGGGCAAGAACACAGGGTGAGGCCAGTGTGAGCACTCAGAGGTTACCTCCAGGTGGACAGGAGTGTCCTCTTCTTTGAATCTGGGCCATGCAAACCCCTCACTACTGAATAGATTTATAAAGAAAAGTTACTTAAATCCAGAAGCTTGCCTGGCACCATTTCTAACCAGATCAGTTATTATCATTACCATGGCTGAGGGCTGTGAGTTGGAATCTTTGAAAAATCAGAAAACAGCTGGGAAAAGAGCTTCAGAAATCATGTCTTCCCAGGATGAGTGAGAGTGCTGTGTTTTTAAATTGTTGAATACAGGGTGACCTTAAAAGGAGAGACCATTTCCATTCTTCCCGAGGCAAGAATCACTGTTGGTTTCCTTTGAGCACAGTCCCTTTGCACAGAGCGTGCAAAGCAGCTCAAAGTGTCTCTGCATGACCTCAGTCAGCCTCCAAACAGATTCAGCAGGATGTGAAAGAAGCAGCAGCCACTGGGTGTGTCTTACATATGAGAAATTCATGAGGCTGGATTGGCTTGCAGCTGCCTTTGAGCCCACTGTAAGGAATTACCATGTCTTGTCTGGCAGGCCCCTCATGGGGAGGGAATTAACTCCCTTTCCAAAGCACAACCAAATTCTCTCTACATCCCGTGGCAAAACTCCTGTTGAATGGTGGATGCTAACACCCTCCAGACCAGGCTGAGAGGGAAGAGGGAGCCCTCTCCAGCTGGAACTGCAGCCTGGTAGAACTGAAAGTGCAGGTTGGTGAGATATTTTCATTATAAGAAACTAAGTATTTCCAGATTTTCTTTTTTTCTTTTAAGATGAGCAACCTACAGAGCCTTCCTTTCCTTAAAGCTTCTCCTCTCAAACAAATCCCTTCATTATCCAACATGCACACAAGCGATGGAACACTCAGACCATGATAAGTTGGAAACTCATCTCTACAATTCAAACACCAGCACTTCTAATCCTCTAAAATGCAGAGTGTTGTGAATTCAGCTTCTTCTATTTCACATTTTGCATTTGTATCTGGTAGCTTTTTTTCTTTTTTTTGAATTCATGCTCTGCCTCTGTTGGCCTCAATTTCTCATTATTGATGCACTGTACACTTTTTTTTCCTGCCCAGCTGCACAGCCTTGCTTACATGTAACACAGGGTCTGAGGCAGAAAGTAAAATAAAGGCTGTGTGTCCTCCTTGAAGGTAGGATGTCCTTAGTTCTGGCATGAGGACATGGTTAGTGAAGAGCTGAGCTTTGCTGCATGTCATTAGTCCATGCAAGTCAGCCAATTTTCTCTATTATCCTACAAGAATATAATTTCTTTCTGGATTGTTTTGAATACTTCCTCTCATATGGATGGTTTTAATGGATCATTTCTCCAGGAACAGTGCACAATACTGCCAGGCACTTGACATTTATATCAAGGCTGTAGAGCAAAATTCTATTGTACTTTATAAATAGCTGTGACTATGCTATTAGAAACTGAGGGCCAGATAACATCAACTGCCAGAGCATTTTGTCCCATGGTGGGACAACAGGGTGTGATCCCTGGGAGCAAAAGTGACATCTGTAGTGTTTCTAAAATCTGAGATGTGTCAATTTCCATCATAACACCATATCTGGTTTGTTGGGCTGTAAACAACCATCCAGAAGTATCAACCACGAAAATCCCTTCCCCTCAAAGTTCCAACAAAGATCAAGAGCCAATAGCTTTGGGGCCTAGGCCATTCAATTTTCCTAAGAATTTTTCCAGCTTGCCCTTTCTGTGTTTAACAGCTTATAAATTGGATTTGGTATGATTGTCCTGGATACCAGATTCTCTTCTATTTAGGTTCTTATCTTGCCATCCTTATCTCCTAGAAGAGCCTAAAGCAATACAATTAATAGTCTATTCCCGAAACCACTGATCTAAACATTCGATTATTTTAGAAAGACAAAGATAAAAATGTTTTTGAATGTGTAGTCCTGTCCTTGAAAGAGTGAAAACACAATACTAGAATACAGGGGCATTCCATTTTCAAGAGGGTTTTACTATTCATGTGTTGTCTGAAATGCCTCCTCTTACCAATGGCAAGAATGATATATTCAATATATGTGGAAGACACAATATGTGTGCTCTTTAATGTAAATCTTCACCAAATGCTAATAAAGTTAATCACAGCAAAGGCTAATCACAGTTAACAGCAAATAGTGTGGGGAAAACAAACTGCCAGGCAGTAAACTCCTCACATAGCAGAGCCCTCTTGAAGAGCTGATGCAAACATCCCTAGACTCCTAATTTATCTGACTTCTCCTATTTTATTCACTTTCATGCTTCTTATAAATATCTGTCACATATCTGCTTAGCTGCATTAAACCACTGTGGAAGGAAGGCTTTGAAACAGAGAATTTAAAATGTTGAACAGGCCAGTGATCACAGGACTACGTAATTAGCCAAAACAAGTAATTCTCTTCTATGGCATTATCTATAAAATAACTCCCCAATGGCATTAAAAAAAACCAACCCAGAACACCAGCAAATGAAAACAAGTCTTGAAAATCTCCATAATCTGTCAGTTTTCATTTCTCTGTGCTCTCTTGTTCAGAACAGGCATCAGAAATGAAATCTTGCCAGAGAGGTTTCCTTTGAGTGTAGGACTTGCAAACAATGACTATAGAAATGTCTTTAAACATGCAAGTATCTGGCTGCATATGAAAGTCTCCACATTCCTCAGTGTGGGACATCAGAGGTCACACAAGATTTTGAGTCCTTAGATCATGCTTATTACCATTGTGGTTGGACTTGACATCTTTTAAGGTCTTTTCCAACCTAAATTATTCTGTGCCACCACTGCTTTGAACTCAGATGTGACATGGAAATTCATATTATCTCAGGCAGTGTCTCTCCCCACACTCACATTAATTACTCTGTCCTTATTTCCAGCTACCCATCAAATTTCAGGTGAATAGGGCTGTCTCACAGGCTCGGTGCAGGAATCTCCTGGTAGACTTGCTGGTTATTGTTGAGCATTGGTCATTTGCCACTATTCTGTGGTATAAATCCTCTGATCTTCTGCACAGGCCCTGTTTCCTTATGTCCATACTGCAGAGAGTCAGCCCAGATGGCTCAGCTGCTCTTTTCACTCTGTGTCTCTGAAGGCAGTGAGCTTTACTGGTCTAGGCAGTGAACTATAATTTGGAGAAGGGACATAATTTCAAGATTTCTGATTTCTCTTCAGTTTTCTGAAAAGATATGTTAGGCTTAAGTCAGATGTTTAACAGTCCTTGCCTGGGGGGCTTGAATGCTCCTAATCTACCTCTGTAAGAACAGATTTCAGCAAAGCCACAGTATTTATCATCTGCCATCTCTGAATGCAACACAGAATCTTCATTTTCCCCTGGATCACCAACCAGGACAAGTGAACATTTGCCTTCCTGTCTGATGCTTGGAGCCTCTGCTCCCATCCTCAGCCTAGTCCCTTTTTTAGCTCAGGCAATCTCTCATCCTGACAACAAAATCACTGAGGAGCAAGGCTACTTAAGCCACAGGGGTGGCTCAGTGAACATGTTGGTTAAGGTGGCACTGTAGAGTGACAGTTTCTCTGGGGTTGATGTCACAGGCATTAAATAAAGATGGTAACTTTGAAGTTTTAATCTTCTTCCCATCTCAAAGCAGAGAACAGAGTCCCTCCCAGCCCAGATGGAGAGGAAAGCACAGATACCTCCTCCTATCTTGTTTTCTTGAGGAGGAATTTCTCATGGAGAGAGATTCAACAAAGGGACTGGAGCTTCAGATGCAGCTTTCAAGTGAAAATTCAGCTGCAGCTTTTAAGTGAAAACTAATGGGCTTTTCTTTTATTTGAGAGAGGTTTCTTTTGTCTTCCCAAAGTCTTTAAAAATATATTTTTCAAGGAGCTTTTTTAATCTAATATTGTCCTGGTTTAATGGCATCTTGAAGCTGATATGATGCAGAGGAAGAAAAGGAGACCACTGACATTGCATATCAAAATATACCATGTCCCATCATTGTGCTGAACTCCAAATACCCACAGAAACAACAGGAAATGATGTTTGACAGATGTGGTGACCTCTGCCACATTTTTTACCTCAGCAATCCCTCCAGCTGGCCAGAGCTGTTACTGTGTAGTGCTGGCACATTATTCAGTTCCATTGAGCAATGTCTTTAGGACCAATGCTATTACTGAATTTATAACTGTGAGTCTTCAAAGATCAGGAATTCTCTCACCCAAGACAGAGATTTTGAAGTAACCAGAGTAGAGGGCTGAAGGCTATTCAGACACACATTAAAATGTTGAGATAATGTCTCCTACCTTTCCCTTCCAAAGCATTTTACAAATCCCAAGCAACGAACCCCAACACATAGCTTTATGAAGAATAGTAAAATTTCATACAAGAGAAGGGAATTCATCCTGGCCACAGGAAAAAAAAAAAAAGTCATTGTCAGAATTAGAGCCTACAAGCAGCAGTTCTAGCCTCTGAACCTGAGAGCAGCCCATTAGATTTTGCTTAATTGCCAGGCTAAATTGGGCACTAATGACTTCCCCAACTCCCATTTGCTTACTGCAGCAGGATAAAAATCAGAATGTAAGAGGCAAGAAAATGCCTGTGCTGGGACTCAAAAAGTCTGAAAAAGAACTTCTTTTCAGAAGCAGTTTTTCTTCTTAGATATGATGGAGACAGCTGCCCTTGGAAAAAGACAGAGAGCTGGATAAGGAATACCTTTTTTTTAATGAGGAGAGCACAACCTATATCTACATATATCAGGTCTTATGTCAGGCCTCCCACAGTAAGAGAAGAGAAAGAGAAGAACATAATTAAGTAAATTTCCCCAAAATCTTCCTCTTGAGGAATGTGAATGGAGCTACTAAAGGGGTTTCTACACCTCTCTGCTCTGTTGCTGTCAGAGGGAGGTCCCAGCCACACCAGCCTCCTCTAAAGCATCCATCAGGGTATTCCTGGGGGCACAGAGAGATGGTGCCATGAGCCAGAGGCAGAACACTGCTCCAGCACTCCCTGCCCTGCAGCTGCAGAAGGCACACAGGGCTGTGACCCCATGGGAGGCTGGGGCTGGGAGCATCTACCTTCCCTCAAAGGCAAAGGAGAATCCAGTCAGATTTCTTCTGAACAGAGATGATATCCAGGCCTCCTGCTGACTCTCCTAAAGCCTAATTAGACTGGAAATGCTTGGCAGGCCTTTGCAGGAATTGTGCTGCTGGGACTGTTCAGTCATCTCGGAGCTTCTAATAAGGGCACTTGACATACAGTACCTGCAGAATTCTTTCTGGCATTTCCCTGGATCCCTTTCCTTCCTCCCTGCCTGCATGCCAGCACCACCATTGCATGCAGCATGTATTCTGATTTTGCATGCAGCATGTATTCTGGTTTTCTGCTGCACCTGAGCATGAAGGAGGCAGATCTGCTCCCCTACATCTGCTGCTTTACAGCCCTGCCATGGGCAGGTTCAGCCTGCTAAGTTAAGGAGCAGGGCTTAGATCCTCTGTGCACACAGATGAGCCAGAAAACATAATGTGAGCTGAAACAAAATATATCAGCTCATTGTGCCAGGCAAGAGTTGCTGCAGCAGATTTTTAGGGTGACTGTTTGTATTCATGTGCAGGCTCCCAAAGCAGTGCTGAAGTGACAGCCTGTTTTCTTTAAGAGCTGCTGCTACAGAATGTTCCAATACAGTGATACAAGGAAATTGCTGCAACTCCCTGCATGTTTGATTTCTTGAACTATCAGTAGAAATGCTCCATCTGTGTCTTCCCATCTGTACTGCACGTTTTGGCAAGACAACATGCCAAAACTTCTTTCCTCTATCTCCCTCCTCCCCCTTGGGCCCTATCCCTCCTCCCCCTCTAGCTCTCCTCTTTCTTCAGAAACAGAATGGAGAAAATCAAGTCCAATGCAGGTTCAAGTTTGCATCTTCTCTCTCTTATTTTACTTCTGATTATCCTGGAGGCAGAGGATAAACCTCATCATCTTCCCACTCTGCCCTGCAAGGGCTACAAGCATACAAAATCCAAAAGGGTCTGGCACTCAGTTAAACCTGGGATGGAGACTGGATGACTTCCAAAGAGAAAGATTATGTTGTGTTTTAGCTGCAGGGATTCCCAGGCAAATAAGCCAAAGTCACTGTAGGAGGAGACATGGGGCGTGAGGCCAGAGGGAGAGGAGCTGGGATGGAGCTGAGCCTGGGGAGCAGCCAATGCCCTGCAGGGTCAGCTCCCACTGCCAGGGGACAGACAGGGTCAGCACTGCTGCCCTGTGCCTGCCCCAGCACTGCTGCTCTCCCCAGGCACCCCCTGCTCTCCCAGCAGCAGCAGCAGCAGCCTGAATTTGCATGTCTGTGCCACAGGCAGAGAAAACCCGTGGTTTGGCTGGATGCTCCCAAAATCTGCTGCTGGGGGCAGCTGTTTACTTTGTCTGAGTTGCTGGCTGTCCAAATGAATTGCCCTAATCTGAATATTTAAGGATTTCCCATGTGTTTTATTCTCATACACTCTTCTGACTACTGCATTCTAGTAGGTGTATCTGCTTATCTTAAAGCTATCAC
This sequence comes from Molothrus aeneus, assembly GCF_037042795.1. NCBI lineage: Eukaryota > Metazoa > Chordata > Aves > Passeriformes > Icteridae > Molothrus > Molothrus aeneus. Next base: position 110,129,167 of record NC_089647.1, on the reverse strand, counting down.
TTATTTTATCACAAGAGGGATTTTTTTTGTCTGGATTATTTTGGCCTGACAGGAAGAAGAGAGAATTAGACTGAGTTTTCTAAAAATTTCTGAATGCTTTTGAAAAATACTCGAAACATGCTGTGTTTGTATTTTTCATTTTTTACACTACTCAGCCACCTGGCAGAGAGCACTAAAAAAAAGGGAAAAAAAGAGAAAAAGTGTGTTTTCCTGCCACAGACATCAAACAAATAATGAACAATCAAAGCAAAGTGATTACAAGCAACCCAGAGGAAGAAAACAATTCAGTACAGCAGCTCAGATGAACTGTCACAAGCAAAGAGAACAGTCACAGACACAGCATTAAACCCACAAAAATGGCCCAGTGGCACACACCAGGTAATCCTGAAGGGACTCTGACCTGCAAGAGCCTTTAGAGCCCCCTCCTCTCCTAGACTGACATCCAAGAAATCTCTTGAGAATATTGGTGTTTGTGAATGGAAGTAGCTGTAATGGAAACTCTGATGTGCCTGCAGTTAGCATGTGCTAAATGACTGCATCAGACCCACTATGGAAATGTGAGCAAGACTTGGTGCCTGACACAAGGTAGCTCCAAACAGCAAAATGAGCAGGAGGCACAAATTCTCTTCCCTGGGATTCCTGAGGCATGAATTTCTCATTCCTACTTCTCCTTTCCCTCCCTCCCTCTTCCTCTGCCAGCATGAAAAATTCACACACAGAGAATCTCACAGTGTCCTGATCTGACCCTGCCACTAGAAGCAATATGGGACAGCATTTAGCTATGAAAAAGCCTATAAAGCAGTGTGAAAACAACTGCAGCAGGCTTTTTGTGAAGAATTGACAGAATTTCCTCTCAGAAGGGCAAATAACTGTGTTTAACACAACTCTGGCAGCAGCTCCTCTGGTGGTGCACCTTGGTCCATCTCCTCACAGGGCACCTGGATCCCAGTTCAGGGGTGGGAACAGCCACCACCACCTCGTGCTGGATGGATATTGCTCCCACAAGGAGATTATTGGGTTTTTCTCCACCACTTGGTTGCCCCAGGGGTTATTCCTCAGCAGCAGCCTGTGGAGCATAAGGTGTTGTTTGCATGCATGAGTAAGAAACAAGCCACTAGTCAGTCTTGTTACACCAGTGCTTTAAAGCCTGCTGCTGCCATAAATAAGTTCCCCTCTCCCAGTTGCTCCCTGGCATGTTCACACCCTGTTAAAGATACTGGTGTCCAACAGGATTGCTTGGCTCAGCTTAAGATCTCTGAACCCAGCAATTTTTTTGAGGCTGGCACATCAGACTGTTCATCATCCTAAATCAGGAAAATATTATAAATGATGGTGTTTGCTTAGGGCTTGGCTGTGCTTGTCCTCAGTGTACTGTTTTGGACATGATCCTCTTGTAGATGCCTGGCACATATTCCTACCATTTCACAACTGCATTTTCATCACACAAACTCCCCCTTGCATGAAGCACTCACTGGGCTTTTAAGGCAGTGCCCTTTGCTTCTAATGGTTATTGATTCCCTGAATGCCATGGAATATGGATTCAATTAGCTGGTCATAGCACTGTAGTTCAGGGCTACTCAGCAGTTCCAGTGTCTAAGCTTCTGTTTTCAAGCTTTATATAATATAATCATAAAAATTCAGTCTGCATTAAAGTTCTCATTCAAGGCCTTTTTGCAGGTGATTAGTTCATAACATGCACTAATTACTTTTATTATTTTATAGCTACCACTTAATGCAAACATACAGTGAGTTTCCAATGCAGGTTTTTTAAAGATGGCCACTTCCACTCCCGGCAGTGCTAGGCTGCCATACTCAGAAAAGTTTATTTTTCTGATTGGATGAAAAATTGCTCACAAAGACTTCTACAGGCACTGCAGACTGCCTTGCCAAAGCACTAAACTTCTCCATTGCATAGAACAGAAATAATCTGATAGCCTCCAAAATCAATACTCCTTAATCAATGCCCCTTTAATATAGATCATGGCTCATCCCAATACTTTCTGATCAAGCTACTTACTGCTACATCTTTTCTCCAGTAACATCAACATCTTCAGTTTTCCTCTTTATTTCCCAACAGCAGCTGGACTAGTGCCCTAGCAAAATCGTTAGGCTGTTCTTACCTATATCCTTAGCTTAGCTTCAAGGATAGGAACATCTCCCCATCTGAGGAGAGAACTCCTCTCTCCACATCCCCAGGTGTGACTGCACTGCACCTGTGATCTCACTGATCCCTGCAGTGCCCCTGCAACCTGTCCCCAGCTCTGTGTTCCTGCCCCCTTTGCCCCAGCAGCACTTGCAGCCTGGTCTAGAGAAGAATCAGGCCACTAATGGCCACTGAACTGCACTGGCTAAAGCAGTGGTCTCCTCCATGGCAATAAAACACAAAAATCCAGCTTGTTGAGCAGACTCTCACATTTGCAAGGCAACTTGAAACCCAGTAGTATCTTTCCAGCAAAAGCAAGGACTTCCTAGATGGAAGTTCTTCCTGAATTAAGGCTCGGCAGAAACAGCATGATTGGTGATGTTGCTGCTCAATATCTTGTTTGGAATTCACTGGGATCTGTGATTCAAAAACCTTTGGCTCAGAGAAGCAGAACAGTGCCAAGCAGTATTGCAGCACTGTGAGAGCCAGTCAGCCCTTGCTTTCTTGCTCCAGCTAGCTGGGAACTCAGCAGAGCCACTGCTCCTGGTCATGGCAGGATAATCTCCTGCAGGAGATGCTGCTACACTGATCCTGCTGCTGTGGTCCCAGGTCAGAGCAGCCAGGATCTCCCCACATCCTGCTGTGGTGGGCATTTGTCCATGTGAGAGGCAGCTGCTCTTGGCTCCCAGCTCCTTTGGAGCTCAGTGGCAACCTGGTGAGTCTGAAACTGCAATCCCTGCCTTTTCCTTTCCATCTTTACAGGATTTAATATTCACTGTTATTGATTCAGACTTACTATCTTCTAGAAGTTGCCTAATCCTCTTAATTGGAGGGGTTTCAGCTCTAAACCTTTCTCATCCTCCCCCACCTTGCCATGACTACACTGGAGCAATGCTTCCACCCATTTTCCTGTCTTTTAGAGGCATCCCCTCACCCTGTTCCTCCTCCTGCTCTCTGACAGGCAGCTGCAGCACCCTCAGTGTTTCAGTGCTTGGTATTCTCAGTGCACACCATTGAGCTGCCTAGTGTGGAAGGTGCAAGTTTAACATTCAGGACAGTTCAGCCTGAGACCATTTCCCATCCCTCAGTCTGTTCTGCCTGGGTCAATCCTCTCACCACACCCTGGCAGCAGCCAGGCTGAGATGTGGGGGTGAGGTGTGGACATCATTCCCTCTGTCCATACTAGGCCCTGTTTGGCTTCCATTGGAAGAAATCCCACTGAATGGGCAGGTAAATTCCAGCTGGTCCTGTGAGCTTGGGGACAGGCAGATATCACTTCAGAGAATGAGCCTTTAAAGACAGCTGTAGCCTGAATACCTGCTTTTAATATATTTAATTTTTTTTAACTTTTCCCTGTCTGTAATATAATATTGCTTTTCTAGTTGCTGTATATCTCTTACTACAATTATTCTAAAACAGCTAAAATAGCACAACTGCTTATAATATATTTGCTATAAGCATGGCCTATTAAAATGTATTTACATCTCAAAAATTTAAACCTGAAGCACACTTGATATTATCTAAATAATTTGTTTAGGCCGACGTAAAATAATCTCCTTCTTTTCCAGGGGAGATATAATATTTACAGAATCTTATCTTCACAAACAGAACTTGTATTTTAAGCTTGCAAATTGCAATTTGCATGTTAAGAGGAGTCAAGCTGAAAAGGAATTAGGAGCATGTGAACAGCAAAGGAAGAAAAAAATTGCTGAAATATATCACCATTAGTATGATAATATATGGCAATCTTATGACAGGTAAATGTATAAGGACTTATTTGCCAATGCAGAACACTCTCTATGGAACATTGATTTAAATATAGCTGTGTCTCCCTCTCTTCAGTGTGTCATAATGTAGTAGTAGTAGTAGTAGCATGTCCTCTGATATCCTCTGCTTTCACAGCTGATACAGGGACCCAGCCAAAAAGATGAGAGAAAAAGGGTGGGAAGTAGAGTAGCAGGCTGCAGTCATTGCCTTGATGCATGCAGTAGTGTGGAACCAGTGCATTTCTGGAACTGGTGGGAATTGTTATTAACAGCAGGCTAGCAATGCACATCCCCCTGGTCACTCAGCTATGGATTAAGGTGACATCCATTGCAGCAGCACAAATTGGCTGGTGTCATTAAGGCTGAGATGCCATTTCTGTGCCATGAATTGTGGCCTTTCTGCTTCTCTTGTTGTGTGTCTGTACAGGCAGTAGCACAGTGACAACTCTGCATTCAGATTGTCACAGTGTGAGCAGCACTAATGGCTGCCAAGGACCCCTAATGCTGTGTCAATTAAACCATATGCATTTTAGATGTGCTGAAGTCTGAAGCCACATAATAGGTGGCAATCACCCAGAAGAGATTTTAATAGCATATTACTTAAATCAATCCATGTCAGCTGTCCTCAGCCCACTGCAGGGTGAAGGTCTTTTATGCTTTTTTGTCTTCCTGGCTGGATGTGCACTGTGCTTGGTTACTGCAGGTTGGCAAGAATAGGATGACTTCCTTCTCCAGGGCTTCCCCAAGTGTTCTTTCCCAATTGAAATGGAGCCTTGCTCCCTCCTAACTATGCTGTGACCTTCACTGGTAGCTATTACTGTCAACAATTTTTAAAAGGTGTCCAGGTAAATATAAAGTGGTTTTTAATGCTGCCATAGCTGCAATAAATTTCCTGTAGGTTGTATAGCTTTCTAATATATTGGAAGTTGTGTCCTTTTAAGTAATCTCCCACTGGTCCGCCTCTTCTGCTTACCCCAGCTCTGTGGGATCAGGTCAGAGTTTCCATCCTAAAAGCTTGTCTTTGCTTCCACATGGCAGGACAGATGGGCTGCACTCTTCTGTCCAAGATCTCTGAGCCAGAACAGGTTCCTGGAAGTAGCTTAAGGCTTTTGTCTACAGTGACACCTAAAGATTTGTCTGAGGCTTTGCCTGTGAGTGCCACAGAAAACATTTGTGCTGTCGCTGTGGCCGGACCCAGAATGGCAGTGCCACAGTCAGGAGGCTTCCTTGGCCTCACTGTCCTGGTTTAGGGCAAATCTGGGAGAAAACCTCCAAAGGGGGCCCCTCCAGAAAGCAAACCCACATGGCCCCTCCCCACAACTGGTTTGGGAAGAATTCCTTGGAGAGAAGTGGAAAGAACCTGTTTATTTAACAGGCACAGCACCCCCCAGCACACAAAATGAACAATACCAGATGACACCACTCTTGCAGCACTCTGAAAAAGATGACAAATTCAGAAAGTCTCTCCTGGGGATGGTCGCTCTGTTATCAGTCTCTCTGGTGCTGGGGCAGCTGCTGCCCAGAGTAGGCCCCGCTAGGCCACAAGGGGCAAACTCTCAGTGTTTGCCAGGCCCCAGTCTGGAGCAGGTTCAAGTTGGTCCAAAAAAAGGAAAGGAGAAACAGTCCAGGAAGAAATTTGGACTGTTTAGCTAAACTAGCTAAAGAGCAGAAGCAAGAGCAAGCAGAAGCAAAGCAGAAGCAAGAACGAGAGCAAAGCAAAAAGCAAAAGCAGCACCATGTACTGCCCTGTCTGTGTGTCCCGCCATCCATGGGGGAGCGGCTGATAAGAAACCAAAACAAAACTTTCACTCTTCAGAGCCAGTCTGGAAGGCACAGAACATGATATCCAGCATAAACAGAACACATGAATGGGGATACAACATCACAACGTCACCCTAGGACACTCACCCCGGGCCCATCCCTGCCAGAGGGACTCTGGTGCTGGTCTCAGGCTCCACTACCCCTTCTCTCAGTGGATTTTGTTAAAATTGTGTGAAGCAGGCCTGTGAAACCATTAATGTTTCACCCCTTTCAGAGGGGGGCCATGTGCACAGCTCCAGCATCCTCCAGGCCTCAAGGGCACATGGCTCAGGGCAGAAGCTTCTCTTCTAGCAAAAGAGGATCTGAGGGCCTTTTTGGTTCATTTTTTTCCTTCAGCATTTTATTGAGATGATAACAGTGAGGCATCAGACTTTTCTGAATGCTCAGAAAGAGCTCCTTTCTGGGATTTCTGTCTAGCCAGCCTGTCCCTCCTGGGCTCTGTGTTACAGAGAGGGTGAGAAGAGGCAGCAGCTGCCACATGGAGCTGATGGTGTTTTATGGGGTCAGTGGTTTCCAGCTCCTGCAAAAGAACCTAAAGCAACTGAATGTGGGCTCCTCCTCAGGCAGGACAAAGGCAGCAGCTCCATAAGTGCCTTTGCCATGCCAGGATCACTGCTCTTCTCACAACTCCCAAAGAGCACGTCTGTCTCATACTGCCAATATTGATCACCCCACAGCAGGGAGAGAGCTGTGTTTTGGCACATAAGGACGCAGGCCAAGCTTGATTTTTCCTTCATGGCTTGATTTTTCCTTCATGAGTTAACTTTCTGTGGTGTTTTTTCTCTCCATGTCAGGCAGTATGTGCTGCACAGTTAACTTGAGAAACTCCAGGGGAGCTTTGGTGTTGACATTGGTCAGGATGAGCCCAGGCTGAACCCACAAAACTCTGGAAAGGGGCTGAAGGTAAAGCCTGCTTACAGTCAGAGTTCATAAAGCCATAGAAAGACACAACTTCCATTTTTAATCAAGTGCTTGTGCTGCAGTGCATTGCATCCAAAACACTGAGGGCTGGAAAATACATGGGAATCTCAAGTGCAGTCCAACCTCTGGGCTGCTCAATATTTTCAGCATGTTGTAAAATTGCTTCAGGGTGAAGAGTAACTGCTAGAGCCATAAAAATGCACATTTGGTCGAGTAAAAAATGGATAGTACAAGTTTTGGACTTGTTAGATTTGAAAGTATGGGTCCGGTTCTCATTGCCCCTGGCATTGCATCTCCCCAAGACTGGGAATTCTAAACATTGTTCCTGATTTTTGGGATTAAAGAGAATAAGGAAGAGTACCAGATGAAGGTGAGTCATTGATCACTGCCATTCCTTTCATCTAACTCATGGGAATATTTTCTTAAACTTCACTCATCCTAACTTTTTTTTCCTACCTTTATTTTTGTTTTCTGCTTCTCTGATGTTTCCATGCTATGTTTTGCTCCGTTTTTAGCTGTTTACTACCTTCCACGTTCCCTTTCAAAAGATTTCCCAGCATTCTTCAAATTTTCTGTTGAGAAGTTTCATCTGGCAAATCCCACCTTCCATTTTGCTTCCCCAGAGACACATCTAAATGCTAGATGGGCTCAGTTCTTCTGCAGAAAATGAGAGTTGAGGCACAGAGGGATGTGAAAGGCATCAGCACATGGCTCAGCTCCCCATTTTGAACACAGAGTCATCTCAGGAGTGGGATGGTGAGGGAGAGGCATTGCTGTGTGGTGTCCTCACCTTCCTCTGGTCCAGCAGTGTCTGGGGGAAGACAACCCACTCAGCTGATGTACTCAGCCTCCTGCTGGCACCCCAAGCAAGGGCTGGCACCGAGAGAAGCAGGATTTTCCTTCAGTAAGATGCCACCTAGATACTGTAGCATGGCAACAGAGTGCCTGGTAGCTGTGCTTGAGATGAAGCACAAACCATTTCTCTGTGTTGCTGTCTCCAAGGAGTAGTTCAATATAAGTCAGTCCTGTAACATCAGTTTGACACTAGCCTATGTCTTTGCCACATTAATTCAATTTATTACCCAGTTTGATCCACACTTTGCATGCTATTTAGGATGCCAGGGGACCAGTTCATCCCTAATGACTGAAGAAGCATTTGTGTTTTATAAGCTATTTGGGACACACTATAAGGAACTAAAAGTGTCTGGTTTATTTTCATTGTTAAATTTACCATGTACCCAATTCAGATGCTGTTGAAATTGACAGCAAATTTGCCAGAGACCACTCCAGCTAAAATGCTTTCTGGAATTTAAGGACCCCTGTTAAAAACATTACAGATGTTCTCCCCCAAAAAAGACCTACTGGTCATAAATAATACATGACAAATGTTGTCAGGGGTGGGGAGGATATTACAAAATGATATTTTGTTTTTCTGTCTTTTATCTCTAGCTAAACTTTGATCTCTATAAAGTGTTTCTACCATCATTTGTAAGACTTTCCTTAGTCTTTACTTGGTAGCACATTAAAATTCAGCTGACTAATTTCACTGGTTTTCTTTGATCTTTTTCCTTCAATGTGAATTGCTCTAGCCGAAGAGTTTGCATTTGCCTGAATAAAATTCATCTTCCTTTTTCTGCACATTCAGACAAGCAGGAGTTTCCCTGTGCTGTATTTTCCCTATCTATCCTTGCTTATTCCAGTATATTGCTCCCTTTCTTTGCCTATGCTCTTCTTTCCAAGCGATCCTTTGCTTTCTCAAATATTCCACTTCTACAAGTGATGGTCTCTGGAGCACTTCCAAATCCCTCACCCCAGCTGCCCCTCTGGATTACAGAGCCATTCAGTGTTGTGGTGTTGTGAGGGTCCCCAGGACGAGCTGAGAGACGAGAATTTCGAGAATTTGACTCCAAGTTCTCAGAAGGCTGATTTATTATATTGTGATATTATAGTAAAAGAAATTATATACTAAAACTATACTAAAGAAAGAGAAAGGAGGCATCAGAGAGCTAGAAAGGAATGAATAATAAAAACCTGTGACTGACCAGAGAGTCCAACACAGCTGGACTGGGATTGGTCATTAAGTAAAAACAATTCACATGCTGGGTAAACGATTCTCCAAATCACATTCCAGAGGAGCAAAACATGGAGAAGCTGAGGCTTCTCATCTTGCCTGGAGAAGAAATCCTGACGAAGGGATGTAAAATATCACAGTGACAATACAGGACAGTTTCCCCATTGAGTTAGCTATCAGTACACTGCCCACCTGTGCTGCTGAAGCCCATACTCCTTTTTAAAATGATGCAGTTGTTTGGGAATGAGTATCATGGAGTTTGGAGCATGGGATAGAGGATCAGTACTGTCTGTAAGGGCACAATGGTAAAAGAAGTTTAGTAAAAAAAACCAAGAAAAATTACATCAGGTCATTGGCTTCATAATTCTTAGTCTGTGTTGTTGCAGTGCTTGTGATCATGGAGGTGCCTGGACCATACACTTTCCCAGCCCCACCCCAGCAGAAATGGAGCAGCCATGGCTGGAGGTGCAGCAGAGGCATTGCAGCAGTGCAGCCCAGCACACCCAGGCTGGGCACCAAGGCAGCAGCAGAGTTCCCAGTGAAATAAACATGGGCAGGAGACCTTTCTCTTTTTTAATGCCTTTGTTGAAAGCAATCAGCTCTCAGAAGAGAATTGACAGGTTCACACTCATGCCGCTGCTGCTCCTAGGAGTGGCTCGGAGAAGGAAGAGGGCAGCTTTGTCCACTGTCTGAAGGCAGAACTAAGAGCTCCACCCACCAGAAAACCCCTTTGGTTTTTGGGTCAATATTTGTGATCCTCTGTCCAGCCAACATTAGTTTAGGGCGAGGGATAAAAAGTGTCTTAGTAGCTACTAGGTTCTGTTCCTCACACCTAGACATTGCTTTGATTCATGAGTTTTCTGTTGGCTCATTGTTTTATGGGTTTTTGGCTAGGTTTGGTGAGAGGTCTCTCCCGTTGCATGCTGGCTGCAATGTCGTTTGCATGCCAATTCGATGTCCCCTCCCCTTCACTGTCTGGGTGCCATCCTTCAGGAAGCAGCAGGGTGCCACTCGACAAAAGGGGAATTCTTAACCATCAACAACAGGAAGTTAACGAAAAGGACAGGTGATTACAGCAACAAACAGTTAGAACTCCACCCTGGCAGCAACCAGCCCAACCTGTGAACTCTGAAACCTTTTAAAAAAATGGGCAGCTTTTTCTACTCATAACACCAGCACCTCCAGAGCCACCAGCACGGGGCTGAGCAGAGACAGACGCGCTCCCCATGCTGCCCTCCCACTCACTGCTCACTCGCTCCTCAAGGGAGCAAAGAAAACATCTTATCCTTGTCCCTTATAAATAGAGCCCAATGCTGTCAAAGCCCCAACCTATGAGCACCATGTGCATATGCTTGTGTACACACACTCAGGCTCCACCTGCTTCTCTCTGCACGAGATCTGTGTTAACCCTCTGCAGAATGAAAAGGCATTTTAAGAACTGTTCAGAGATGTAAAAAGGATTGGTTAGAGTGCTGTTTACTTGTTCCACAATTGTGAAATCAAACTTCATGTTATGGGTCAGGCTTCTTTTCACATTTGAGAGTATTCCCTGTCCTCAGGGCAGTGCAGAATCTGAACACAGTGATATATCGAGGTGGGTCCTCACAATATGGTAGTTTCACCTGCCACACATGGCAGATGATGCTTGATGCTTAGATAGAATTATTTTTAAGAGTTGGCCATTATACTTTTACAGACAAACAGTTGTTCACATTACATTCTACTAATGGGGTGATTTGACATAAATCAGTGCAAATTAAAAGAGGAATGAATCTGCAGGGCTCTGTGCTGGCAAGGTGATATGCTGGAGAAGAAAAAATAGCAGACTTTCCTTGTGAGAAAAACTTGACACCTTGGGACAAATCTATTAAGTGATATTCTGCTACCCAAATTATTTTCATTCAATCCAGTTTTGCCCATTTTCATCAAACCCTTGATAACATATGGAGCTTGAGCTGTAGAAAGGTCACCCAGTTAACCCAGCTGGTTTATTGTGACACATGTATCCAAGCTGTCTGGGCAGACAAGAAGGTCTCTTCTCTAACTCTGCCCACCCAGCCTTGGTCTAAAGCGCCTTTTGGGGTGCAAAGGGAATTGTGTATTGTTCACTTGATGTGCCAGTTCACCATCTCTGCCTACCTCTGAGCCAGGCAGCTGCCCATGGCACCAGCCAGGGCTATCTTATGCTGACCCTGAAAGGTGTGATGCTTCTGCCCTGCAATGCTGTGGGCTGGCTTCACCTGCCTTGACAGTTTTTCTGTTTAACTCTACACATTATGACCTCCTTTGATCCTCTTTCTTTCCTTTTCCAGCCCAGGGCATCTCTGACCGTACTGGATTCTAATCCAAGTGAGAAGGGTTTTCTCTCTCAAAGTATTGTCCAGAGAGACAACTTTCAGACAAATGCTGTGTGTGAGAGCACAGCAGCTCTCACCTACAGGGTTATTCTGAGCTCAGCAAATCAAGGCTGTCTCTGCTGAGAAGCAGGAAGAAAGTCTCCACTGGCAGAGGAGGGGTGAAGCACTCACTTGTCAGATCACATCATCTCATGAATGCATCATGCAAGGCAGCCCCTCTCAAAGAGCAGTTTGACTCTCTCTGCTTCACCACCATCCTGATGATCAGTTGGTAATTCTGCATTTCAGTACCTACATCCTTTCCCTATCCAAGCTCTGGGTCCTTTAGGCCAGGTGTACCTGACTGTTGGCTGGTGTCATTGCATGATTTACCACGTAGCTGACAGCCATTGAACTCTTCTGCTTTGTACTGTGTCCTTTCTCTTGGTACAATTTGCGATGAAACTGCAGCTCTATTGTTTTTTCCACTAGCAGGCAGACACAACAATCCAGGTCACAGACTGCTCTAGGACAAATGAGGGGAGAAATGATAATTATTTTTGCCTTAACTCTCTGCATGCATCGTGGGAACCACAAGTAGAAAACATCAGTCTTCTGCTTCAAATTTACCTTATCATTTCCATATATCTCCTCCTGATTCTCATATGCATCCCTCTTTCAGCTTTGTTTCTGGATAAGAGAGCTCTGAAGATTAGCACTTTTTCACAGCTCTGTAAGTATTGACAGCTGTTTTCTCCTATTGAATGCCAAGGATGTGTGCATCCAAAATCTTATTACCCTGAAGCTTCCCATTCACTTTCATAACACTGGCCACATAAATCCACTGAGAACAACCAGAAAAGTGGAAGCTTGCTGGCCTCAAATTTCCTGAGTTGCTCCCAGGGCATAGAAAGCACTCTCCTTGATATTTACAGGATGTCATTAATATCTAGGGATGAAATTAAAAATAAACCAAAAAAAAAAAGCCCAAGGGGTTGCAGCCTTCTTTGGGTGCATCCACCTGCTCTGGCTTGGGCTCCTCCACAGGTTGCAGGCAGATCTCTGCTCCACCATTGTCACCACATTTCTCTTCCCAGAGAAAAGCAAGGCTCAATTCTTCCCAAGAATATTTCTGGGTTCACATTCTCTGAACCCCAGAGAAAGAAAGCACAATTCTTATCTCATTTGCTGTGCCTGTGTTTGTGCCAAAGTAGAATGCAATATGGAGATTGTTCACCCAACAAAACACCATCACTTTGGCCTTAGATATTAATGGCATCCTGTAAATATCAAGGAGAGTGCTTTCTATGCCCTGGGAGCAACTCAGGAAATTTGAGGCCAGCAAGCTTCCACTTTTCTGGTTGTTCTCAGTGGATTTTTGTTTCCTTGGCCAAGTGTGTGTGTGTGTGTCGGGACTGTTGGGGGACAGTCACGAGATTCTGAGCAGAGCGTGCAGAGTTGAGTGCTTGGCAGATTCAGTTTAGATGTCAAGTAATATAATGTAACATAATATAGAATAATATAGTATAATAAAGTAATTATTTAGCCTTCTGAGAAGATGGAGTCAGATGCATCATTCTCTCTCCCCTTCGTCGGGGTGAAAATATCCACTATACACCATGAGCTTCCATGGGCTGTAGTCTCAGGTTTGGCACCTCCTCCCCACTCCTGTTTCCCTGACCTTGGTGTCTGCAGGGCTGCTGCTCTCCCATCTCCTCACTCCTCTCTCTGGCTGCCATTGCACAGCAGATTTTCCTCTTCTGAAACACATTATCCCAGAGGTGCTCCCACTATCACCGATGGGTTCAGCCATGGCCAGCAGTGGATCAGTTTTGTAGCCAGCTGGGATTGGCTCGGTGGGACATGAGGGAACCTTCTGGCAGCTTCTCATAGAAGGCACCTCTCTAGCCCCCCTCACTACCAAAACTTTGCCATGGAACCCCAATACAATTAGCTATTTACATAAATGTTGCCATGATGTGTGGAGGAATAAGAAGCACTGAGGACCAGGAGCTCACCAACATTCACAGATAAAGAAAAGAGAGAAAAATTTTTGGGCTGCAGCCTCATAAAATTATTCACAAATCAGAAGACAGCAGCATTTCCAGTGAGTAATTTACTTCCTCTATAGCCTGAATAACCTTTTGGGCATACTTTTTCTTTCTATTGGTTTTAAAGGACTGTTAAAGCTTATGTAGGTGCCTAATGGTAGATGGGATACAGATATATGACAAATTGATAAAAAGGGTAAAAATAAGATTAATGTAGGAGACATGAACAAGGGTATTCACGTGTAAGACAAAGGCAACATCCTCAGCAATTCCTCCTTGCAAAAAAAGTCACTCCATAAACAGCAGATACAACTGAGCCCACTTTCAGGCGCATCATTCTACTCCATTGCCCCCAGCTCCACTCAGAGTTTTTATATTATTTCCTATTATGGTACCCTCTCAGCAGGCCATGTTACATTTTTCACCTAAGTTTGCCAAGGGCCAGAGGCAGCCAGCCTTGGCACACGCAGTCACAGTGCTGCATCCATCAGCAAATGCTGCCTGGCTGAGCATTCCACTCTCACTGCTGGGCACAGCCCACTGCCAGATCACCCCTGGAGTCACCCGGTTTCCTTCCTGGGCAGTGCTTTCACAGGAAATCAGACCTGGGTCCAAAGAAGGTATCATGAAGCTGAGGATGGAGGATGGATGACAGTAGAAGTGTATTTTTTCCTGTGTCTACCAATTTTAATTTTGTCCAAATTAGGTTCTGTTTTGCTTTTTTCCTTTTTTTTCTTTTCTTGAGAAGCAGAAGAAGATTGCTTCATGCAAGGCAGTATCAAAGCTGCTCCCTTTGAAGGGCTTTTGTACTTCTGCTCTATTAGAAAAGTATTTAGAAACTTTTCCTCCACCTGCTTCATGTAATGTTATGAATTTTAGCAGGATGGATAAACAGGTTGCTTTGCAAAAGCTACAAATAAAGAGACCCTGTATGTTCCATTAACTCAAGAGGCAACACCAAGTAAGACCCATGGAGCATCTGACTCAAAAATTTCAGGGTTAATCACCAGAGTCACAAGTTAATTTCTACCTTAACATTTGTGTCAGGCATTAATCCTGTGTCAGAGAGGCATCCAAGTGCCATCCTGATAATACTGTGTAAGCAGTTCAGAGTGAAACTTTATTGTTTCCCACATAGACGAGGCTTTGAACATTTTGATTCTTCCAATCTGTTTGAATTCATGGCAAAAATGGCCTCTAGCCAGGCCAGTGGCTCTTAAAGGTCAGGCAGGTGAGGTGCAAGGGGAGCAGAGGGGTGCAGGAGTAGTGGACACTCAGACATATGAAAAGGATGTTATTGGGTTTACTACATGGTCTGACTGCTTTGGATCCCACAACTCAGCAGCTCAGCTCTGTTCTTGAGGAAAGGCTGTTCTCATGAAAAATACAAAACTTTAATAAGCACAGCCTTCAGTTCCTGAGGATATCCAGACTGTTTTAAAATCCTGGAGCTGACTTGCCATGAAGGATTTAGTACTTGTGGAGGCTCCAGGATTGTGCAGAAAGGAAGTTTCGTCCTCTGCTGTGCCATGAATCCTGCCTTTCTAGAGAATGAGTGTAATTTTTTCCCACAAAGGCATCTGCAATTGATTTGCAAGTGATCACTTAGCAGAATGGAGGCCTGGTCTACAACACAAGTAAAGGATTATAAATAGCAGGCTTCCAAACTCTTCCAAACCATGCACTTATAATCCAATCTTCTAAAAATTTGGACCAGATTTTAAACTGAAACACTCCACACTGTCTCTAACCAGTCCTTTAAATGCACATTTAAGAAGAAAAGAAAGATAATCCCGTGATTAATCCCAAGAAATGGGTTCAAGGGGGAATCTCAGGCCAGTGGCAGAGCTGGAGATTGGCTTACTGAGCCAGTTAATATGGTTTAACTTGTCAGCATCTCCATTCTCCAAAAGAGCAAACAATAGTTCACATCTCTTTGGTACTGTCCTAAAGTTTTCGGGTTTTCGAAGGGCTTTAGGACTGCCAGATACAGATTGTGTATTGCACATTATGGTGGTTTGCTCAAAGTTTAAATAACTTTTTTGGTGAACACACACCTGCAGAAATGCCACTTGTCAAAGACAGAGAAAAATGGTTATTCCAGGAATGTGAGAACACAAATGTGAGAGCAAATGTTCCTCAAAGTAAAATATTAGACCTATACAGAATCAAAACTTTTATTTTCTGTGGATGAATACCCAGCAGTTCTGTTCTCATTTGAAAGTAGCAAACTTCTAATTTTCTACTTATTTAGCTTGAATTTTTTTCACTGTTACTAGACAAAGAGAGTGGAGCTTACATTTTCAAAAGTCTTCAAGGAAAATGGCTTTGGGCAACTCCCAGTAACATCAGGGAGAATTGCAAAGCTAAAACCTGAACACTGGAAAGTCCTGAAATTCTAGCTTAGTTATAGGCCATAAAAATAAGGACTCTAATGAAAATCTTTTGAAATGCAGTAGCATGAGCGTAGAACTAAAAATATGAGCTCTAGAGAAACTACAGAGAGCCAGTGTCTATCATTTTGTAGGAAAACTGTTTTCATAGTTAAACCTGTTTGTGCATGCTGGATGATAAATGCCTCCTGCTTTCAAGGAGTCCTTAAAAAGGAAAAAAAGACTTTTGAAGATATGCCTACCAACTCTGTTGCCATGGCAGCTGCAAGCATCAGTGGTAACCCAGAATTTCTAGGTTATAATGTGCATGAAAGCCCATTAACAAGTTCCATATTAGTGATAGGTAAGGTCATCTGGTGGCTCAGTGTCACAGCTTGGAACTCAATCAGAGAAGATCTAGATCCAAGCAAGGTCTGCTTGTGATACACCCTGTTCCCACAAGTTAATGACACACAATGTGGAACATGATTATACCTTCCAGACAAAAATTTTACCTGAAGTTTGCAGGCTGCCTGTGCTGCTGCAGTCTGCACTTGAAAGGTGGAAAATGGAAGCATGGAGAAATCAGAAAGCTGGGCACAGAGAACTTGGGATAACATGCAAGGAATCAAGAATAAATACTGTTCTTTTGCTGTTTCTCAGCCGGGTGAATGTTGTTTTCATTACTCAAGCGTCAGCTTTTCTAAAAAAAGTCACTGCCAGATTCTTGTTTCCTTTCACTTCAAATCTGGGACATGCCCATCTTTTTTAAGGCCTCTTTGGAATCAGAGGAGACAAGGACAAAGCACAGAAGGGCAAAAGTTGGGATTTTTCCTACTGCTTAGTCTCAGATTCAGCGCTGTGAGGGAATTTCCTTCCAGCCATTGGTGTCTTGTGCCCCATGTCATTGCAGGAAAAGGAACAGTGGCTCTCTGCTTGCTAATGCTTGTCTCTTACCAAAGCCCTGAGGAGCACCTGCAGCATCTCCAGGGGCAGCAGTGCTCCTGGAGAAGAGCCACCATCCTGCCCCAGGACACTCAGAGCACTCCAGTCCCCTGTTACCTTGTCTTTGCTTCACCCTTTCCTGTTTGGAAAATCGAGATGATGTTTCCTTTTCCCCCTTGCTGTCCTTGCTCCATCAGCTGCCTCAAGCAGGAACTGCCTGCAGTGGTAGTGATGGATCTGCTATATAAATAATTGCAGGAAGCTGCTTCATCCCAGTTCCAGGAGTTTGGACCTTCTCCCTTGCACACCTGAATAAGAGAGAGAAGGAAATTAACTCCAGATCTGACTCTGGAGTATGTGCAACTTCCTATTCTGTTTAGATGGCTTTGCTTTTCTATTTTCTCCAGGTCCATTGCTTCAATACATTTTTCAGACAGACCCAAAGAAGTAATTTATTGTTATGTCACATCATGCTTAAAGTAAATGAAAGGATTAATATGCCTCATTTATTTGAAGCATCTGGAAATAAATGTTCAGTTTGTTTGAGTGAGGAAAGAGAATTCCTACTTATTGTCAACTTTACATAAATCTCAATCATCTTGAAATGCATACCACTGAAATATTTTGAAACTTTCAGTGTATCTAAATACAATTTTCTCCTCTTATGATGGAGAGTTCCATAAATGGACTGATCATCATATTGACTAGACTAGAGAAAGATGTTTATGTCATGTATTTCAAATTCCATTATTTTATTTCAGAATTTTGTGAGCGAAAATCGGTTTCTATTGCAAAAAAATTGATCTAATTCAGATTTAATCTAGTCAGTTTTGCTTATCATGACTCTTTCTATAAGGGACACTAAATAAATGCCATTTGTCTTTATTCAAGAATTCTCTAAGTGATATTAAGGTCTGATTCATTACAATAATTATATGGCAACACTCATGTATTTTCTGAAGCCATGGTGGCAAACTCCCACTACCATTAATACTGGATCTTTGCATTTCTGAACTTTCCAGATTAAAAATTGTGTCAGATCAGACTTGAATATACAGTTAAATCTCTGCCACATTAACTATAGTACAAAGAGCTGATGCATGTATGCTCCTTTTATACTAGCTGTGAGAATATAGATTATATCTAGTTTGTTGTAAAAACTGACACTGGAATATTAACCCATAAAAGCCATGAGGAAATGTGAACCAGAATAGAGAGTTTTATCTGGACAATTGTTTGGTACTGTATGCCTGCATCACTTTTTATTTTGCATCAGAAGCCCTAGAGTTGGAGTTATTGAATTGTCCAACCTCAGCCCAAATAAGTTCTTAAATTAACTCACAAGCTTGATAGTATATCTCTTTCCCACCATAATCTTGCTTAGGATAGCAAGCAGACCTATTATAAAAACACCCCATATATGCAGAAATGTGAAGGCATGCCAGCACTTCTTGGAAATGGATCCAAGATTCCATTTTGGTTAAGATGAGAGGGAAAAATGTCAATCATCTGGTATTGCCTTAAGGCAGCATTTAAGAATAAAAAAAGAGAAAAGATGCTGTGTGATTGCTGAAATGCATGGGCGGGCAATGGTGATTTCAGTTCCTCAAATAGCTGCACTGTAGAACAGGGCAGGATAAAGATAGAGTGCTCTGAGATCCCCTGGTAAAAGGCATTATCAGTGGGATGAGTATTTTAATTGCTTTCATACTGTTGATTTCAAACTTGAAACCACCAAAGATGCATCACTCTTGATATGACAGAGAGTTCCTGTAAAGGAGAAGAAAAATGAAAAAAATACTCTTCACATTGGCTGTCATTTTCAATTCTTTTCTTTTAGCACTCTTCCTTCCTGCTGCCATTCTCTTCCTTGCCCTTATTTCCACTGTGTAAACTAAAAAACCCCTAAGTTAAAACTTTGTGGAGAATGAATGGAACAGGTTCAAGGCAAAATAAATACCCAGCTGGGCTTGTTTTCCTCCTACCACTAAATAATACAGCATGCAAACCATTCAAACAGTTCAAAAAACTTCTTTGCCTAATTATTATTTTCATGTTAAGTTCACTGAGGTGAAGAATAAAAAATTTCAACAGTCTGCAATGCCCTTCTGGAGAACAATAACTGGTAAATTTTATGCAGGAGACAGACTTGAAGTGCTCTTTCCAAGGAGAAAGGATAGATATTGCTGGAAGAGTTTTTGAATGTTTTCATTGGGTAGCTTTTCTATTTTACCAGTGAAGGCTGGGAACACCTGGACCTAGAGAATCCAGGGATGTTTAGCAAACTGAACACCTTCTCCTCCCCCATCCCTCACCCAGATTAGGTAAACCAAGCAAATTTTAATTCTGTGCCAGAGAATGCATTAAACACAAACACACCCCCTCAGATGCTGCTTGCTAAAAATCATTTATACCAGGATTAAACTTTAAATATCTCCTGTGAAGACCCTGCTTGATCATCCAGCTGTACTGTGTTCAGCTGCCTGGATTTCCTTCCCTTTAGAGCATTCCTTTTGTTACTTAACCTGCATTTTCCAGGAGCAGTTTAAACCCATTGTGTCACGCTCTGCCTTTGATACCTAATGAGAAAAATGGGTTTCCAGTATGCAAGGAAGACAAGCCTGGTGTTGAGCTAAGCCTAAGGGCTGCCCCTGAGAGTACAGGCACAGATATTATCTTTCCTGTGAAGACATTACTGTTCCATAGCTCCAGGAAACATGCAGTAAAATGTTCAATTAAAGTGGATTACATGGTCTTAGCTGGTCAGCTATAATACCTAAGCTTGAAAATGTATTAGGAGATCCAGGAAAGAACAGTTCCTCTTTGCTAACCTCAGAATTCTGCCCTTTATGTTGCAGATCCATTTTGCTTTCATGTTCCTTTGCAAATTTTCCTGGAAGCAATCCAGTTTTACAGAATGGCTGCTTTTACTACAAGCATTACTTCCTGCACAAAATCTGGTCTGAATACCTTTGCATTGCAACAACTTAAACTGAGAAGGGGGGTCATTTACTTCTGTAGTCTTCCACATTACTTTGTTGCAATTAATAATTTTTTCTGCTGTACATCCAGTTCTTTCACTGCTCACCAGTACAGCCCCTGCAAATATCCAGGCCTCAAAACCCTTCAAGAATGAGTTATCCAGGTACCTCACTTTCCTCTGTTCTGATCCAAGATTGGTTGAGCTCTGACATGACATGAGAGATGTAAGGTAACTGAGCACTCCTGTGGCACATGCCTTTATTTCCTGCTGTAGCTACATGGAGTTTGTAAGGGCTGCAAAAGTCATGCCTTGTTATATGGTAGGGATTGCTTTCCACTGGCTCCTGTAGCAACTGTTACTGGAGGGAAAGAACATGATGAATGTTAGAGTGGAAGAAATAAAGCTCTGTTAGAGCAAGTCCCTGAGAGCCCCTCTATTTATTCAAGTTCAGTGTTTTAGGAAGTCATTACAATGAGCCATCCCAAAAACCAGCTCAGCAGAAAAATGTATTTAACTGAAAGCCATTGTGTTCAGCTCTCAGGGCAGACACAGCACACTGTGTTAATTCAAGAATTAGAGTTCTTTGTTTAATCCCCTTATTTCCTCCTTTCAGCCTGGCATTGTTCCTTCTCTCACTACCAGACACTCCCAGGGAGAGGCAGGTCCATTGCATTCACCCCAAGGCCAGCAGAAACCTGCCAGCACATCCCAGACCTATCCTTCCACTGCTTCAAGCTTTCTAAATGCAACAAGTGACTGACTGAAGCCCTTGTCCCTAGAGGAACTGCCTGGAAAAACAACTCCTTGCTTTACTTTATCACCATCTGGGAAGACCTCCCTGATTCACAAGCTGACATGGAAGTTCAATTGAATTTTTAGCCACTCTCCCTCTTAATCATTTTTAGCCCAAACCCCCTGAGGAATAAGTGTCCTCACACTTAAAGTAAATCTATCAGCCAGGGTTGCTGTGTCTCAGTGTGGAGTGATATACAGAGCTGTCTCCACTTCCTCCTCCTCCTTCTGACTGGAATCTCAGCTGGATACAGGAAGGCTTGAGGCCCTTTAAAATCCCTTCAGTCTCAGAGGTGCACCCTTTATATGGAACGGGCAGCTGCTCCTGTATGAAAAATTAAACACTTTAAGGTATCTTTTAAGTGGTATAAAAGGTGGAAAAAGCACCACAGATGATAAGTAACCCAAGGCTTCTCAACACAAACACAAGCTGTGGCAATGTCCATTTTTTCCAAATAGATGTATCGGTGGAATTTCACCCAATTGGCAGGAGGAATGATGAGGAGGACTCCATGATATCAGAAGGCTAATTAATTACTTTATTTTACTATATTATACTATATTATAATTATATAATTATAATATATTATAATTATATATATATATTGTAATTACTAGATATTATTATATATTGTATATAGTAACTATTATATATAGTATATAGTTATTATAATAATGTATTGTAATTACTATATATTTTACTATATTATTCTATACTATATTACACTACATCTAAACCAAAACTGAACAAGAACTCAACTGCACAAAATCTCCTGACTGTCTCCTGACTGACAGTCAGGACACAGCTTGCAGAGATTGGTCAAGAAAACAAAACATTCACACCAAAATCCAATCATCAAATTCTTTCAGGTAAGCAATCTTCCAACACATTCCACATGTTCACAAAACAACAGAAGCAGTAAATGAGATAAGCATTGTTTTCCCTCTGTGCTTCTCCAGGAAAAAACCTGAGAGAGAGAATTGTCTCTCTCTGCTCAGAGAAAGTGAATCCCACATAGATGTGACCACTTTCCATTACAAACCTGCAGCTTAAGGTTGGAGGATGCAGCTTAATAGACCAGGAAATGATATGTAACTGATTATGGCTTCACTTAATGTAACTGTGGTTACACAGGGCTCTTTGCTCTTTAAGTCAGTGCCAGAGACACAAGTTTACCAAATAAACTTGTGTAATTATATGTCTGTGTGTATGTGTGTTCAAGTATGTGAAGGAAGGCAAAGGGATTCGTCTCATGGCAGACAAATGGTAGGTGTCATGCTCTTTTTTAAGTATTTTTTTCCTATGGGTAACATTTCTCATGTGTTTTAGAATTATTTTACCAAAACTTAATTTAGAATAATTCAAGAAAATGTCTTGCATTTACAGTATTTCTTACACTCCAGTACATTTCACTCCTACTCTGCCAGACTGATCTTTCTGCATATGCAAAAGTAGCAAATAAATGAACTGTGTAGCAGTCAATAGTTGATATTTTCTATTCCAAATGGCAGGAGAATATGTTGGTTCCCAGGAATTATGGGTTAGCTCCTTAAAATGTATGAATTGTAAAGATGAATGGCATGATCCATAAAATCAGAAAATTATATCATACTTGGGAAAGAAACAGTAACTGCTGCAAAGGATTTCTGTTTTTTTTCTTCTGTAACCGTGAGCTTGTCAGAGCTGTAACTGTTTGCAGTGATGTAACTATGGGGGTGAAGTCACACAGCCAGCAAAACTGTGGTAAAGATAAGGCTGAGCACTGTTTTCAATGCTGGGACTCATAATAAGTTTATGGAAAAAAAGGTATGCCCCTCAGATTTGTGGAAGTGGGAAGGAATTATACTTCCTTCATCACATTGCTAATAAGGTATGTCTGAGAGATCCTGCAGAGCTCCAGAAAGATTTATCAGACTCGTGATTTCCAAAGTCACTATTTTGTTGAGAACAATGCAGTGTTGTCATTCCTGACCTTAATACAACAGGAGAATTGCACAACCACAAGCCACAGTGCCAGGGTCAGTTCCCATGGGAGATGAGCCAGATTTTCCAAGGGAAAGGGCAGCTGGAGCTCAGGGTGCACGTATCCAGAACAGACTTCATTTGCATAAACTGTGCTGGCATTTAGTTCAGGAAGGAGTTCTTTATAACACTACAGTGAGATGTTATTGTAGCTTTAGTTAAATGCTGCATTTTCTCTTAGCATGAGTTATCACAACATCAAGCCATTACCATTAGTTAATGGCAACCAAGCACTATGGCACTACAAGCTATTGTAACATTTCCTGGAAAACACACATGATATTTCCAGAAGGCATCCTAAACTACTTTTTTTAACTGCTTTGCATTCCAGGAAAGAAACACCACAGGCAATAAACACTTATAAACATTTTTTAATAGCTAACATTTCAGACTTAGGAGGAGAAAAAAGAAAAATAAAGAAGTAGTCTCAGTAGTTTTCTCTTAAGCTGAGATTTGCTGGAGTGCATAGTGTCTCAGAGTTCTCTAAGAATATTTAGAACTTTTCTCTTTGCAAGAAATGTAGCTGAAAGGGGGAAGACAGGGAGGTGTGGAAGAGACTTTCACTGGGCAGTTTGCAGTTCCTGCATCTTTGTGAATTGCTTACTTACAAAAGAGCCATTGTAGTTGTATAAACCCAGAGTGATTGGAAGCTGTTACCCAGCATGGGATATTTGCCATGTGCTGTCTTAAGACCCACAGCCAGGAGAGAAGCTGAGCAACAGGTGAACAAAGTGACTTCCAAGAGCAGAGTGAACATGTGACACAGCAGATCTCTCAGAGTTTCATTGGAGAGGTCCTCTAGACCTCAGACCATCTTCCTGGCCTGCTCCAACAGATCCATGTCCCTCTTGTAGCAGTCAATAGTTGATATTTTCTATTCCAAATGGAAGGAGAATATGTTGGTTCCCAGGAATTATGGGCCAGCTCCTTAAAATGTGTGAATTGTAAAGATGGATGGCCTGGGGACCCCAGAGCTGGATGCAGCACTGCAGATGGGGTCTGATGAGGGCAGAGCTGAGGGACAGAATCCCCTCCCTTCCCCTGATGCCTACGGTGCTGTTTGGACATATTTGGATTCTGGGCTGTGAATGCACATTGCTGCCTCATGTGTCCAACTTCTCATCCATGAGAACCCCCAAATCCTTCATCTCAGGGCTGCTCTCAATGGCTTCTTCTCCCAGTCTGTGCTCATGTCTGGGAGGCCTTGAGGGACTCCAGTGAGCTTAAGGCAGCCTCGGGTTACATGTACTATTAAAGTGCTGCTTACTGAAAGCATCAACATTATTATTGTGAACCATCTGGCTCAGGCTTCCTGGGCAGGTTGCTGAGAAAAGGAGACTTAGCCCTGAGAAATATTTCTGCATACCAGGGACTCCTGAGGAAAGGATCAAGAGAAATCAGCAGTGGTTGATTCCCCTGCTGCAGTTATTGCTTTCTGAAGCTGTGGGGGAATAGATGTGTCTGTTCTGAGGATGGTAAATCCTAACAGCCATGAAGACTGGTGAAAAAATGAGAATAAGAGAGAAAATAATTCAGGGGGTTGTGAGCTAACTGGCAAACCAGCAACCTGCACCCATAAAATGTTAGCTTTTCAAAAGGATGGTTGCTGCACAGTCGCTGTGACACATGAGGGTAATACAGCCTTATCTGGAGTGGCAGGAAGAATTCCAATTCCTGCTAATGACCAGCAAGTGCAGCTGGCATTGAAACAACCAAAGATATCCCTGGAATGTTGGCAGGCTGACCTGAAGCAGCTGGAACCTCCAGGTTCAAAAAGACTGTGCTGTCCTCAGCACTGGGTTTGAAAGAGATGGTGTCACACGAGTGGCACAGAGGGCCAATGCAGCCACATCCCAAAGAGGAAATATGATGTGATGGCAGTCTTTGATCCCCACCAGCCAGCAAATGACTGCAAAAAGATCTAACACCAATAGAAAGGGTTAAAGACAGGATTCAGCAACCTGGGTCAACCTTTGAGATGGTTTACAAAACCAGTGTTTAGAGAAGATACTGGGAAAGGAGTCTATGTGGTCACAAAAATTCAATAAAGACTCTGCTTCCTCTCAAAATGGAGTGATTTCATCAGTCTGTGAGCTGGTTTTCTGGAGCTCTGTGCCAAATCTCTGATGCAACCCTGATCAAGCTCCTTTCCTTCCACAGGGATCTCCTTCCCCTACCACATTTTGTCCATCTTCCCTGCACAGCTTGCAAAGTCTTTGGGCCAGGATTGTCTGTTGCTACATGACCAGTGATGTCCTTGTCAAAACTGTTTTCCAGGCACCAGCCTCCCACAGATAATGGAGCACAGAACTGCACAGTGACAAAGCTGCTCTCTGTGCAAAGAGCTTATGCTAAGCTCTGTAATTAAGACATATGGGGCCTTATCCACAGCTTAGAGAAGTCAGTGGAAACACTGTCTCGTAGGCTGGATGACAAGATGGTGATGAAGCAGATTTTATTTTAAGGAATCTTTTTTTTTTTCTATTTGAGGATATTCTGAGGCTTTAAGAAGAACTGTGCTACTAAAATGCATGAAAACGAAGAGGTAAAATTAATAAAGTTTAAAAAATATATCAAGTTATAAATGGGCTTAAACTGAGATACAAAAAAAATTCACTAACAGAACAAATGAGATTTATGTTAGTGGGTCACTTCTTTAAGGGTTTTTTATGGCTTTTTAAAGGGTAAGTTTTACTCAAAATATAAATAAATCCTTTTCTTTGCATGTGGACATTAATTATCGTATGGAAGAGAAGGTAACAATAGAAGTAAGAAAAAGAGAACCTGACCCCAGATAATTTAATTTTAAGGGAATTATTAGACATTATTATAATATTGAATAGGCCATAAGGTAAGCATTTTTCAACAGTAAAGAAAAATGCCAGTATGCCTGTGGAGAGAGTACCTGGTTGGACCTCTACATGCTGATATTTAGTAATTTCCTTATGTGACAGTTTGCCTGTAAAGAGGAAAATATTGATTCCTCTTTGGCTTTGCAAATCAGTGCCCTTAAGTGCTCTGGCCAGAAACTCATAACACAGCAATACAAAAATTAAGTTCGAGGAATGAGTCTGGCCCTAAAAGTTCACGAGGCAGAGGGAAGCATTTTTCTTGCTCACAAAAAGACATTTAGGCTCCCAGTTTCCTGTCTTGCAAGGTATATTGTAGAGGCTCTGAAAATAAAACATACAGTAAGCATGGTCTGCTGTAACCCAAACAATTACAGTCATCACAACAATAAATTTTTAAACAGTTAGGTAATATATAATAAATAAAAGATGAACAGGAAAGCACTCACAGCTACTCCCCTAATGCATCTGGAAAGTAATTAACTTTTTTTCCTCCGTTAAGAATGTAATGTATTATACCCTGGCAAAGGAGGAGCCTGACCATGCATCCCTGATGAGGATTTATCTGAGGCTGGACTCAGAGGCAGCAGACCTGCCATCCATCCTGCCAGAGGATCTCACAGCATCTCCCTGTCCCTGCTCCAGCACTGCCCTTCCCCTCCGGCAGCAGGTGCTGGATCAGGGGTGGCAGAGGTGCAGGGGGACACTGGGATGGGTCCCAGGATGTCCCTGCCCAGTCAGGGACACACCAGGACCCTGCTTTGAGAATGTGGCTCAAGGCAATGCTCACAATCACCTGCCAAGGACTAATGAGAAAATATTCACTGCAGGAAAGGAATTACAGACACCCTTGGAGGCCATCAGGCCTCTCCTAGGGTTCCTGGTGTGTGGCAAAGCATAAATCTTCTTATTGCAGGGTCTGGCAGGGCTGCCTAGGCACTGGAACACGGGACTGGCATCACCTCAGGGCCTTCCTTGGCTCTGTGTGGTGGCTTCACCCCACCAAGCCCCAGGCAGCCTCACCCACTCAGTCCCTCACCAGCAGGACCAGGGAGGGAATCAGAAAAGTGAAAGACAGAGAACTCATGGACTGGGATAAAGACAGTTTAATAGGGAAAGCAAAAGCCATGCACACAAGCAAAGCAAAACAAGGAATTCATTCACTGCTTCCCATGGCTGGGCAGGTGTTCAGCCATCTCCAGGAGAGCAGGGCCCCATCCCCACTTATCAGTGACTTGGGGAGACAAACAACATCACTCCAAATGTTCCTCTCCTTCTCCCCCAACTTTACACTCTGATCCATGATGTCCCAGGGTCTGGAATATCCTTTTGGTCAGTTTGGGTCACCTGTCCTGGCTGTGTCTCCTCCCAGCCTCCCATGCACACCAGGCTCCTCACCAGTGTGCAGCAGGAAAAGCAGGAAAGGTCTTGGATCTGTGTAAGCCCTGTTCTGCTCAACAACAACAAAAATATCTCTGTATTATCATCACTGTGTTCAACATAAATCCAAAACACTGTCCCCTAACAGATACAGTGAAGAAAATTATCTGCAGCCCAGCCAAAACCAGCACACTCTGACATTTCCAACCATCCTGAGGGTGCGGCCAGGCTGGCAGCTCCCTGGGAATGGCAGTATTGTATTTGCAGGGACCTCCGTGGCAGGGAGAAATGATGCATCTGACTCCATGTTCTCAGAAGGCTAATTTATTACTTTTTATGATACTATATTATATTAAAGAATACTATACTATATTAAAGAATACAGACAGGATACTTACTAAATGCTAAAAAGATAATAATGAAAACTCGTGACTCTTTCCAGAGTCTCGACACAGCTTAGCCCTGATTGGCCAGAGAATGAAAACAACTCACACCAGAATCCAATGAAGCAATCACCTGTGGGTAAACAACCTCCAAACACATTCCACATGTGAGCACAACACAGGAGAAGCCAATGAGCTAATAATTGTTTTCCTTTTCTCTGAGGCTTTTCAGCTTCCCAGAAGAAAAATCCTGGGCAAAGGGACTTTTTCAGAGAATGTGAATGCTACATGGGAGTACTGGGGTCTCGGGATCTTTTCGGTTGCTGTGACCCCAAAAATGCTAAAAGTCTCTTTTCCCAGCCCGAGCACTTGAAGAATGAGTTGGAGCTCTCCAGTTCTCAGTCTCAAGGTTGTTTATTGTATCTTATCTATAAAAAATTTTCTCCTGCCCTGCCAAGGTCTGTCCAGCAGGACAGTTCCAGGCACTCTGCCTGTCCCCAGGGCAGTGTTATGTCTCTATACTAAAAACTACATGTACAATGTTTACAATTACTTTCCAATACCTATCTCCTATGTTAGACAGTGAGCTTCTACTCTAAACCAATCCAAAAGTGCCAACATCACAGCAGAAGATGGAGGCCAAGATGGAGAAAGGCAGGACACACCCAGATCCCTCCATCTTGCCCCTCTGAATCCCCATTCTAAAAAACCCCAAAGTCTACTTTTTCACCCCATGATAACTTCACTATTATTCTACCTAAACTATTGTGATTTGCTGATCTTCATCTAAGGTTGGTAATTTGCTCCGCGGGTCATAATCAAACCCACAGGTGTTTTGGACTCTGTGCCAGGGCTTCTGATCCCCCTGGCAGGGGTCCTGGCCATCCTGGACAGCCAGAGGGATGTCCTGGGTTCCCACACTGAGGGACCTCTATGACAGGGACAGCAGATCTATGCCCCACTCAGCCAGGAGCAGCCAGGGACATTGGGCACCTCCCTGGGTGAGGGCAGGACCAAGGCCAGGCTGGGATGTGAGCTCCTGGGTGGGCAGGGCTCAGCTGGGCAGGGCTTGGGGAGCTGGAGGCCAGCCCTGCTGCAGCATCAGTGGGTGCTGACCTGGGCTCCAGGGCCATGGGCAGGTGCAAAAGCCCTGGGGGGCTACCAAAGGACAATCAGGGCTGCCATAAACTTTGTCCAGGTCATCAGAGCCGGGGCTGCCTCAGCTGTTGGCCCCACTGAGCAATGGAGTGTGAGCCTGGCCGAGGTCTTGTGAGGAGAAGAAGTTGTGAAGCACTGAGCCACTGTATGTTTTCCCTGGTGGTAATGGCAAGAACTCCTCAAGTGTGTTGCCAGAGCCAAGTTCAATGGAAAGTCCCACAGCTGGTTTAAAAGGAGGGAGGTTGCCAATGTGGATAATGCATCAACTTTGGCATTTAAAACAAATAGCACGAAATTGATGTGCTCTGAGGTGTATTGCAAAATCAATTACTGCTGGAAACTTTTAGAGAATGGAGATGTTGCTGAGGGGGAACTTTTGGAACAGTCAGAAACCTAAACTCATTTGTATTTTTCTTAGATGATCTCATTGACTGCTCCTTTTTAAAGATTAATGATGCTTTTAATCCATTGTCAAAGATACTGGTGGTAAAGGTGGGTGATTGGAATTAATTCAGATTAAAAATGCTTCACACTAAATGCAAATTAAAGCACAGGCTGAGAAAGACTCGAGGTAATGTTTTTAGTAGACAGTTTTTCAAAGGTAGCTACAAAGGAACAGATGATCTGATGAGTGGTTTTCCATGTGTGATTTGTGTGGTGAAGACATAGGGAATTGCTCCATGGCTCCCCACTTCCTGGTCTAACCCAGCTATGCATGCCATTTAATTTATACTTAGAGAAATCAAGTTGCAACCAAACACTTGAGGGCTGATTAATTCCTGAAACATCTGTTGGAGGCAGGCTATTATTAGACATGAACTTTTGACACAATCTGCAGACATAATCATACACAGAGATTAACCTCTCCTCAATAAGCACAGTCCTGCGCTGCATCCGGAGCAAGACACCGTGACCCAGATTCCCAGCTGTGGCTGAGCAGCAGCACAGCCCAGCCCCAAAAGGCAAAAAAAGGCCTGACCTCAGCTCTCTGTGTGCTGGTCCAGTCCCATGGCAGAAGTTGGAGCAACCTGTGCCAGCTGCCAATGGAGACCGAGGTCTCCAGGGGACAAAAATGCCACAGCCGTGACCCCTCCATTCAGTCATGCAACAAAAGTAGTCAGCAGGAAAAAAATGAGTTTAGGAGGGCTAAATCAGCTCTGAGCTCCTGGGATATGTCCCCTTTAATGGCTACAGCAGCACCACACTCTCACCACATCTGTCTTACATAGGGGAAACTACAGATTCTCTGTTAATAATTCAGATGGACCAAAGATGTTTTGCTGCATAGACGTGACCTTAGCCAGATATGATGTTGGAGAATTCCTGCACCTATACATGAACTGCACCTGTTCTGACTCTGATGGGTTTTTTCTGTCCTAACTCTAATTCTAATGTCTTCTAAGATTCCCAGCACCACATGTGGCCTTGCCCCCCTGAACACTCCTTTTCCAGCCCCAGTGTTCCTGGAGCTGTTGGCTGTGTGGTGCTCTGAACTCAGCCCTTAATCCTAAAGAACCCTAATGAACCCTCATGGGAACTTGGGACAGAGGCTGAGACCCTCATCACCACTGGGAAGGTCCATGGCTTGTTTTGCTGTGAAACCTTATCCACACAAGTTGACTGCCTTACCTTCAAACTCCGTGTGATTCACTTTGAATGCTCCACATGATTTCATCTGTGTATAAAACTCAGGGACAACTGTCTGAGGCTTTCTCTGCATATCCATCCTACACATAAGCAAGTCTTCTAAAAAACTCCGATAACATAATGAAATTAACCCTGAAAAGGTAAACAATCCTCACATACATCCTCCCACTTCTCTGTACACGTTTTAAGGAATGGTCTGTGTTCAGCCAGCTGCATAATTCAGCTCAATGGGGAATGGCCTAATTCAGCCCCACAAAGCCAGGGCTGTCCTGGGACTCCTTTGCTCATGGATGTGCCTCTGTCCCAGACTCCTCTGCCTGAGTGTTTCAGGCATATCACACTCAACATGACTGACAGTGGAAAGCCTAACTGGGCCACTTAATATAAGGGTTGAGGCACAAGGACATTTCCAATGTCTGATTTCTCAAATTACCCAGTACCCATTTATGCTGCTTACTATTGCATTTAAAAATCAATCCCCAGTCATGCCTAAGTGACACAGAGGAAGTCTGTGGTCATGGAGTCTCCAGTGTCTTTCCCACAAATCCTGCCTCCTGCTTCCTCCCTCCCCTTCTGCCTCTCAGACCCTCCATTGTGTGAAACTGCTGTTGTGTCTCTGATTTTCCTCCTTCTGAGCAGGGCAGTTGCAGTGCTCTAGGAAATGAAAAGCAGATGAAGTTCATAGCATGTTGCATCGAGATGTTTGGCCCTTTAACAAAATAACCCCTCTACAAATACCTTTTGTTTGACTATATTTTTTCCCTTTAACATTCTTTGCTGATTTACACTGTATCCACCATAGTGGTTGGAACTGGATATTAAATAATTAGCATGCAGTGGCTATCTTCTCTTCCCTATTGTCACAATATCCCCTGGCACTAGTGAGAGCACCAGCAATGAGGCTTGACATTCTAAAAGCCTTTTTATTTCCCAATGAAAAATGGTATTTAGGCTATAATTAAATTTAAACATACTCTCAGTGGACTCCAGAGTCCACATGCACTTTCCTCTACATAGGTCCACTCCCATTGACTAAAATCTGCATTGGATCACAGATTCATTGATTTGCAGCCTTAGTCTGGGCCTCCTGAGCCTTTTATTTCCTTTATTAGGAGGTAGCATATTTTCAATAAGATTCTTAACTCCAGCTCTTGCAGATACTTTGCCATTTGAAGCTACTCACAGCAATAATAGTATGATCATTTTCTGAAGAAATGTCAATTATTGTCTCTGTCTTCAAAGCTCTTGAAACATTCAGCTCCATTCTAGTTCTTAGGCAGCCTGGTATAACGAAAATTGTTTCCTGATTTCCAAGAACATTTTCTTAGCTGCATATTTTCTAATCAATTCTCTAGAGGATTAGGAGGAATTTAAATTTTTCAGTGGCCTCAGAGCACTATTAGCAGTTCCCTTCCCCGTTGCACCAGATGATTCCCTCCTGAGATGTCTACCAAAATTCAGAAGTGATGCACAAGGCTGTGGTAAATTCTGTTTGATCTGTTTGTACTCATACATATTTCTCAAAGGCCAGGCTCCCATCCAAATACTCTCAGACTGTCCTGGAGGTATTTAACTGCAGTGTACAAACCTGTGAAGAATGAGAACAGGTCTTGCAGAATAGTGAAATACAGAAATAAAAAAAAAAAGAAGCTGAATGTCAGTGGGTTAAGAAAATAAGACTTTTTGAGTTCTAATTTCACTTCTCATGGCCATATCAAAAGTGACCTTGATTATCTCACCTCCTGTTTTTCTGAATTGCAATTAAGACCATAAGGGAGGTTCTCAGGCCAAACCAGAAGTCCATCCATCCCTGAATCCCATGTCTGGTGTCAAGCTGGAACAGCAGCTTGAGAACAAAATACCAGAGCAGAGCAAATGTGAAACAGGGACTTTTTAGGCCTGAAGTGGATTAGCATCTTGATGTTTAGCAACCAGGGATGGAGTTTTCATCTGTGAGCTTGTCTAATTGCTTTGTTAATTTATACTCTTGGCTTGCTCAACACCCTGTGGCAGTAAGCTCTGCTGTTTAATTATGCACTGGGTGGAAAACTCTGCTTCTTCTTTCTTTTCAAACCTTAGTTTGATGGTTTAATTTGAAAGCCATTCCTTTTGGGGTACAAGAAATAATTTCTCTTTTCAGCATCACCTATATTTTTTGAAATCACTATGCATCTCATCTTTTTTCTTTATGGACAATAACTAGTGTATTTAGTTTCTCATTGTACAGAAACTATCCCATAACAGCAGTACTTTTATTTTTTAGTTACTTTTTAGTACCAGAGAAGACAAGACTGGATGGAACTGTAAAATTTAGATGCATCACTGCTTTACTTGCTGACTTACAGATATGCTTTGCTTTCCTTTCATGTTTGGGTTTTTTTTCCCTTTTTTCTTTCTTTTCTTTTTCTTTATTAAACATTTGTGGCACTCTGTAGAACTGCCCTGGAAGAGTGAGCCATATTCACAGAGCAGCTTACACTGATCTGAATATCTAATCCTTGAATAACAGTGTTTCATGTGGGATTTGTCACTCCTTATGTATAGGTGGGGTTATTTTTCTCCATGTGTATCAGGTTTTCAGCTGATGGAAAGATAATTTCATCTGCTGGTTTATTGCCCATCACTCAGCCATCCTCCTGCAAGTCTTCACAGTCAATTTTAGTTTTTATTACTCCTCAGCAAAGGCTCCTCTTTTCCTCTTTGTTCTTCCTTCCAGATTGT
Organism: Molothrus aeneus; assembly: GCF_037042795.1. Taxonomy (NCBI): domain Eukaryota; kingdom Metazoa; phylum Chordata; class Aves; order Passeriformes; family Icteridae; genus Molothrus; species Molothrus aeneus. The sequence goes on along the minus strand of NC_089647.1, from coordinate 110,096,805 downwards.
TTACTAATACACTGGAGAGCACAAGCTCCAGCGCAGATCTCAGTGGTCGCCTCTTGCAGTATTTTCTCTGCTGTGATAACAGAGCTTTTATACTCAGATTTATTTCCTGTCTTTTAATCAGATATCAGTCCATGAGATGAACTTGACCCTTCTACTTCACTACTTAATATCTGCACGTATTTTTGGGGAGGGAGCTTTCAAGTGTGCTTTATCAAAAGGTTCATCACAGAGGCATTGTCTTCATTTCTTTTAACACTTGCCTGCATCACAATGAGTTTATCATAAGGAAACTGCTTAAGACACAAGAAACCCAAAATTTGTCAGTGTTCACACAGATGTTTGATATCTCCAGAAGTGTTGACTTATACAGAATGTGGTGCCTCTGAGATGTGTTATCCTTGTTTCATGCTGCATATGTTTGGATGTGAATGCCTATAGGAATCTGTGTCTGGCACTCAGATTGTTTCCTATGCCAAACTATTTTTTGTTTTTAAATATTGGATGATTTCAACCAAATTTAACATAGATATAAAAGTCTGGGAAAAAAAAAAAAAGAAAAAAACAACAAAAACCAAACTCCTTCCAGAACTGTGAAGAAAGGAGGGCTGCTAAAGAGTCAGATTCTCATAGGGCTGCCATGGGAGTGAGTATGTTTAAAACCAGCACATGTTGGAGCACATTGTTACACATCAGAGAGTGAGAGAAATGGAGGGAGAAGAATTGAAGGAGCAGATGGTATGAAATCTTCAGCTGTAGAGATAAACTTCAGTCAGATCTTATGACAAATTAGATACCAGGGGACACAACCATCAGTCACAAGAGGCTTTGAAACAAGGTTTTGGTCACTCACAGACCATCTTATCTGATGGTGTCCTTGGTGTAGACAGCTCAGCTCCATATCCTACCAGCAGAGAAAGATGGCAGTCTGTACTCCTGATTTAGCAATTTAGAAGACATCTATCAATTAAAAAAAGAAAAGTGAGAGTGGGAGAAGAAGTGCCAGGGAAAATGTGTCAGGTTTTTTACATTTTGCTGTGTGAAAGAGACTGATGTATGAAAATAACACTGCCTGCAAAACCAAGCCAGCATTACAGGAAGGTGAATAATAAGAATAAGAGAACCAAGAAAAACTGAACAGTTCAGTGCTTCAGCAGATCAACAGCTGTTTTATTTGAGGAAGGCTGAGCCACATAAACTGTACTACTTCACTAAGTTATTGATGAAATTGTGTTGATGTCTATAAACAAACTAGCCATAATTAAAATTTGTAGTGTCTTCACTCTGCTGTATTCCATTACCTGGTGCACCTATGGAGCTCTTGCAGCTTAAAGAAGAAGCTACAGTGCACCACTGGTCTTTTATAACTCATGTTTAGAAATCACTACAAAACCATAAACTGATATTATATTGCAAATTCCATATTTATGTACACAAATAATTAGGCTTGCTTTAATAAACATCTATCAGTCACATCCAATGGAAGCTGAAAGGAACTTGGCAAAGCTAATACTTGAAATTTCATTTCCATGAAAAAAATGCAGATTCTGGGATGCTGAAATGTTTGCTCATTCATCTCAGTTTCAGTAAAATATTGCACTCCAAAACAAGGTCCATTTTAGTATTTTAAAACAAAACATTTTACTTTTCATGTTATAAGCAACTTCTTATTTGGAAAGAAATGCAAATTTTATTGGCTTTTTGTAACAGGTTTTGACTGCAAAATTGCTGGTTTCATTTTCACCCCCAAAAAATTGTATTTGCTAAAAATATCATCAGCTGGAGATGATGTTTTACACTTGCCAAGGAATTGGAAAAAAGTAATTTGCATACCTCTAGAATTCAGAGCTCTTCAAAACCATGTCATTTTTGAAGTTCTCTGTTTGAATTCAGAAATTTTCCCTCAGACTTCTCTAGCTAAAATAAGATGTAGTGTCATTAAAATGCTCAGAATTTCCCACACACCTGTGCAGCCCAGAGGGATCCTCCTGAGAGAATTTTTAACTTATGACTAGAAATAGAAGCAGTGCACGGCGAGGGCGTTTTCCTTATCAGCGAACGCTCCATTCATGTGGCAGCACAAAGGACTGAACGTGCTTCTGAGCGCAGAAAAACAGCAATGCTGCACTTGTGTGCTTGTTGCATTCTGTCTTCATAACTTCCCAAAACATTTTCTGCACAGGCTGTGAAGGAGCTCATCCCACAACAGAAGAGTTCTCGGAAGGAATTGGTCTTTGTCAGACTTTCCGCCGTCCGGTTTTGCCCTCGTGTGACACCTCCTGCTGCAGATACAACTCCCAGGCTCCCTGCCATTCATTCCCAGCTTTGTGCACTGGCACACCGTGCCAACAGACTGTTTTGTGTTTTCTTCTGCTTAGTGTGGAGGATGTGCTTTTTTCTCTATTTATCATCCTGCTCATTCTTTTTCTGCTGAATTTTCAGTTCTCCTGCCTCAATTCCTCTTGGGCTGGTATTTTTGCTGCTGACGAAGGAGGGGTGCACACATATTTTTTCATTGCTGGCTCTCAACAGCTCTAGAGAAGGCTCAGGCAAGCTGCCACCTTCTCCTTCTGGCACTCATTGTCCCCACAGCCAGTGACTTACACATGGGCATCTGGCTTTTCACATTGTGAGCACGATCTCCTCACCAGAGTGGGAAGGAAGATCCTCAGTGCACCCTCACCGTGTGCTCTGCCCTTTTCAGGGTCTTTGGATGACCACAAATGGAATTTTGAAAAGGTCTGGATGAATAATGCATTTTTGGTTCAGTTCCCAATTTGAGACACTGCGGGTGGAGAATGAGAAAGAAAATTTTAGATAAATGTGGAAATGTTTTATTTGATGCGTAAGGAAGTGCTGAGTCGTGATTAGTGTTTAGAGCACCTTTAAATAATCAGGACAATTCTTTAAGAAAAAAAAAATTACATCCCGAAATAAAAGAATATCAAAATACTGTGTTTTAAACGCCAGATAAACCATATTTCTATCTTTAATAGCATCCTCCTCTTTTTTCTTACAGAAACCATTCATCATATTTATCTAAGCATTCACAGACAGCTTGTCCACCCAAAAAAGGGCTTTCATTTTTGATTAATTTCCTTTTTACCTGCTTAAAAGCAGATATCTCACTGTGAGTCAACATCGGCATATTTAAATCACTAAGGCACTTTAAAAATCTCACTCTTCACCAGCAGAATTCACAAGGCTCCAGCCACATTTGCCTGTGGTACAGCAGCAAACACACTGAGGGTTTGCAATCAGCAAAGAGAGCTGTGCTGATGACATTGATTGTGTCTGGGCAATTGCAGCTATGATTTTCAGTGTACCCAATACACAATGCCCAATTAGGAATTCATGCCCCTTTTTCTTGTTTAATTTATCACTCCCTAGGTCATGGTGTTCCTAAAATGTTCACCTATTATTTTATTCAGAAGAAGTTGATTAAGGAAGTTGGTAGTTGAACATGACCAGCAGAGTCCCTCCTTTTTTCCATCCTCTGCCTGCTACAGATACTGAATGTCTTCATAAAGCTCCAGATGCTCTGTCCTCCTCACTGTTATTTCTCTGTGTTTTGAAAGTGAAAAGAAAGGATTCTCAAGCACCCCTGTGCCTCTAAAAATGGCAGAAGGAAAAGCTGGATACAAGGAATTAAACAAATTGCCACATATCTAAGCCAAACTGGGAGGACCAGCTTTGTGTGGTGGTCATTTATGGGTTGCTGGCTACAGAGAGCTCCTAAGAGCCTTCCTGCCAATACCCAGTGTGAATAAAACATCAGGTTTATGCTGACTCTGAAAAGAAAAGACCAAAGTCTCTCTCCTGTAACATCTTAGATACATTTAGCAGCTTCATGCATAAAGTGACTGAACTCTTCTGGTTCACAGCACACTTTTCTATCTCCCACTCTTACAGACTGGTAGGATTCAGCCTTGACACCCTGCCAGGCGCAATATGAAGAATTCTATAATTATCAATCTAGTGATGGCATTTAAAAGCAAATGCATTATCATGCACAGAAATCATTTCATGTCCCCTACAGCGTGTTCCACAACAAGGGCTGTTGCTTTGACTATAACTCTGGCTTTATTACATTTAAAGCTCTTCCATCAACAGACTTCCCCAGAAAAAATAAAAATTCTTTTATTCAGAAAATAGCATGTAGTCTGGAGTGGCTGTCAATGTACCTAAAGGTCATATAATGTCAGAGTCATTATTTTCAAATCATCCACACTCATGAGCCATACTTTGCAAGGCCAGCCATCTAAACAGTAATAAACACAGTGTGCGTGGTGCAGCATGAAAATTTGTGTGTTATCATTTGAGAAATATGGAATAGAAGCAAAAGATTCCTTCCAACTCCTCCCCTCATAGTTGTGCAACCACTGTATTCAGCAGACCATTACATTAAATGTAATTAACAGCCTGAGCCCCTCTTAACCAACACCTTTTTCTCCCTGGCCCATTTGGTAATCTAAGGCCATGCATTTACAAGCCAGATTATCCATTGCAGAGCTGCCAGCTCTGACACACCCTGATATTTTACCCTGTCATGGATCAAAAGATTAAAAGCAACTTAAAAAAGCACAAGTTATGATACTAAATCCAGTAACTGTAGCCTGTCTGCTTCAGCTCAGATTTGGAAACTAAGTAAAGATTAATGTTTTGAATGCTATCTGAATTAATGTTCTGTCAACCAGCTGCAGAGACAGGGGTTGCTGTTTTCCCATTTGTTTGGTTGGTTTTAGTTTCCTTAATTCAGATAGTTTTCAATCACTGTGTGCAGCCTCAGGAAGTCTGTGCTCCATCTGCAGTCCTGGGCATTGTTAGAAATGTTATTTCCAGCCACATTCCAGGTGGGAGCCACAGGTCATTGGTTCAACAGGTTAACGTGGCTGACACAGATCTCACTAACTCTCAGAATGATTACATTTATTTGCTGACCTGGTTCTCCTACAGATTAAGACATACTCCTACCTTCACCTTTCCTACCCTCCCATTTCCTCTACCTTAAAAAAATAAATTGGTTAACAGATGTAGGCAACTGGAAGGTTTCACATTTCACTTCTCTGCCTTTTCTTTTGACAAAAGCAGCAAAGGAGGAAAGGGGCTGAGATGAAAACAATAACCATTCTCTGTTTACCTCAGCCAGCTGTAGCATCCATTACCCCACTCTGGGTCAATGCCTGGCACTAGATTTCATACAGCCTATATAGCACCAGACAAGGCTGAAACAGAAGACGCACAGAATTTAAATGTGTGTATCCAGAGATAACCATGTTTATCCAGGCTGAGCTGCATGCAATGGCCTGCATGAGCTGCAGTCAACAGAAAGCAATTTCTCCTCATATTACTGTGAATTATTTGCTACAACATTTTGAACTGACATCGAGATTTTCACCCCTCTCTTCAGTTTTATTGCAATGAAAAGAAGAGAAGTAAATGAATAACAGGAGAGGGGAAATAAATTCCACAGAAATGCACTGGCTGATAAAATAAGTGTCTTTGAAACAGTGCTGTATGCAGGAATAATTGTATCATTTGTTAGAGTGCCATGCTGGTGTACTTAGGACCATTTCTGGCTATGGCAGAGATGCTGGAAACAAAGCTCCAGCTTAAGAGCATCCACAGAGCTGTGGGATTTTGTTTTCAGGATGTCAGTGAAGATACAGCCAAGTGGCTATCCCTAAAGATAGGGAGTTTGAGAGTTCCCAACAAACTGTGGAGGGGCTAAGAGATAAAATATTGGGGACACAGACCAGAGGGGAAAGTCTTCCTCATTTACCAAGTGGCTGAGGACATCCTGTCTTTGGCAGAGAGGACAGAGCAGACACTCTGCATCTGGTTTTCTGCCCCAAACACAGAAGCAGGCAGGGCTCAGAACAGGTCCCTGTGTGTCTCTTCCACCAAAGCATTAGCAGGGAGAGTGAGCTTAGTCCTGCAAATAAAAGTCAACCATTACTGACTGCCTCAGTATCAGAGGTAACTCAGGAAGAAGTGCATGTAAACCTTCCTGTTCAGGAAAAGGCTCTGCTCCTCAAATTATATCTGGCTCCAGTTCTGGATTGCAGATATGAATCTTCCTCCTTGGGTCCACATCTCAGGAACTTCCAGACCTGTCACTGAATTATCTGTTATTTTAAGTAATGCCAAATGCAATTCAGAGGCTGAGGACTATCCTGGAGGTGTGATGTTTGGACCAACTAATCCATCTCTTCCAAAACTTGTATTTGCTTCCAATCCAAAATCCAGTATTTTCCTCAATGAAAGATTGAGTTGGTTGTAAAGACCTTTTCCACAGCCTCTGATTCTTGCCATCAATGCCACTGCTGAATCTAACATGAGTGGTGGTTGAGTTTCACCTTCATTTCTAGGGAAGGTAGGATTTAGATCCACTGCTGTCACTCAGAGGTTTCACTGTGCAGCAAAAGTAGTTAAGGGAAACAGCTCTTCTGAATGATATTGCACAAGATCCTGCCTCAGCAAATTATCAAATTAACAGAGTATCCATGCATTTTTGACAGGATAAAAACCTATTTGGACAAGCCAGGGGAAAGCTTGGCTGAGTGATTACCACAGGCAACCCCGTGAGACAGGGGAACAGCCAGACACACAGAGCTGAAGAGGAATGAGCTGACAGTCAGGAATGAGAGGCCAGGGAGAGGCTGAATTGCTGAGCTTTGTGCCCATGCAGCCAGAGATGGGCACTTGACAAGCTGGTAGGGCCACACTGGCCAAGAGCAATTCTGATGGAAGCAGGGAGCAAGTTCTGGGACCCCCCCTTTCCTCAGCTGTTTTGCTTGCCTACACACCCTGAAATACAGGCAGTGACTGAAGGCATCAGTGCCACAAAGTTTTCCCATTGATAGCCAGACTACTCCCAAAGAGAATATTAATGGCCAGGTTGGAAGCAAAACATGATGGGACAGCCCCTCACATCTGCAGCTCTCCTTCCTTTGGAAACAGCAGAAGCAAAAGCCTGATCCTCTGTGGCTCTCCCCTGAACTCTGTTCCTTTTCCCAGAGGGAGTAGCTTCACCTCTAAGTGACAAAACTCTACACCCAGTGTGGGCCAGGCACTTTTTCCAAGGTGGAGTCAGGAAATCTGAGTTGGAGCCATCCTGTTTCATAGTGGCTGTGACTGGCTGCAGTGATCCTACTACTGGAAAAATAAACACACACACATTGGTCTTCTAGCCAAACACTTCTTCTCTTGAGAAAAATTCTTTAATGAAGCATTTTCTCAATGGAAATGGGAGAAAGCAAGAGAAGCCACTCAGGGAATAAAAGACTTGTGTGAGACATGGATATAGATCGCGCAACCAAGGGATTTGGGGGCAGGGGTGGGTAAGTGGGGAGAGAAGCCTCTGTTTCTCTCTGTGTGTGAAAGGACAAATCCTGCCTTCTAGCCAAATGGGTTTCATCCTTCAGGATAAGAAAAGGCTGAGGCTCTGCTGCACTGCTCTGTGTGCTGCTCACCTGCACTTCTGCAGCTCAGCCCCATGCACTGGTGTAGTGAAGAGGGAGTGGTGGGACCAGGAGCAACACATGCCAGGGTGAGATAAAGGGCAGTCATAGCCCAAAAATCCGTTCTGGTGACTGGGCTGCCCCTGGCACCAGCCCGAGGCATTTTTGACCAGAATCATCCACATGCAAAGACTGAAAGTGGGGCCCTCTCAGCTACCCCTGCTCCCCAGTGCCAGACTCACTTCTGGATGCTCCAGTATTCACTGGTTTACCCTTGAGTGTGGAGCAATGAACAGAACTACTGGAGAGTCTGGATCCTACAGATGCAGGCATGTCCAATCTGTCTCTTTGCTCTGGCTGCCAAAGAGCAGAGGAAGGAATGAGCCTCTGTCAGCTCACAGAGGCCATGGAAACCCTAAACAATTCCTTCACTGCACTCCTGTGAGCAGACATGTGAGCTGCCTCTGGCAACTCAGATAAGTTGAAAATGCAGTGAAAATGAAAGAGAGAACTGTCAAGCTTATAATTAATGTGCAGTTAAAAATCATGCCTTGTTGATTCTGTCCTTTTTAGAGGAACAGGGCTGGGAAGAGGCTCTGGACCAGCTTTTTCTCTCACTCTGTGAATTTCCATGGGTGTTGTGGTGGACATTATGCCAGTAGTCTTTTAGCTAGTTTTAACTGAGACAGAATAGTGCTTTTTTTTTGGTGGTTTTTTTTTCATCCTGAGACTGCAGACTCTCTTACTTTGTTAGGTGTCTCCTACCTGAATGAAAGCAACCTCTTTCTTTCCTAACAGAGACAGACACAGGATGAAAAAGGCACTCACTATCATTTGCCTGCTGGTTTTAGCAGCTTTGCTGGCATTCTTTTGTCCAGGACATTCTTATGTTTTCCTAAGAGAGAAAAAAAATATTATCTGGTACTTTCACCTCATTCAATGTGAGGTGCAGGAAGTCTCAAGGAGGAAACAGAGTAATTCCAGGTCTTAGACAAGCCAAACACATAAATCTGGACTGGCATCAGAAGGCAACTGCTCTCCTTCCCCACCCTTTCCAGCAAATTGTTCCTGTTCTCAAAAATCCAGAAGGAAAGTTCACAGAACTGTCTTCACAGGCAATAAACCAAAGTTAATGACCTGATGTAAAGCCACTGGAGTAAGAATATTTTCGTATGGTTAGAAGACAGAGGCAGAGTAGGCAGAAATACAGCTGTGTGGATGCCATAAGACTTCCTATGTTACACAGTATCTGAATGCTTCTTCCAGCCTTTAAGAGCAATACTGCTTAAATTTGTAGGCTGTAGAACAAAGAAGGTTAATGAATTAATGCAGAGGTGCTCTGGAGCAGAACCACCCCAATGAGCAACACAAAACACAACAGCCTCACTATGCCATTGAAACTCAAAGCACACCTGAACTGACCTGTGGTCAGCAGGGTGTGTGCTCACCTCCTGGGGCTCTGCACACTCCTTTTTTATCAGGGAACACTGGGAGCCAGTTCCCTCCTGAAAGAAATGTGGCTGCACAGCTCCAGAGACGTTCCTGGTGCATCAAAAAGAATTAACATCCTGCCTCCACTTCCACAAAGAGAGGGGTCCTGTTTGTGCCAAGTGGCCATGTGCACTGATACAGAAATAATGTCTTGGCAGTCAGCAGGAGGGAAGGGAAGCCAAATTACATCATTCACTCTCCTTTCAGTGGGGATGAAAGACTCTATTTACTACTTTGGCAGCAGCCAGCACCACAGCTGCCGCTGGTCACATGTAAGGGCAGCAGAGGGAAGGCAACAAAAAAATAATTGAATCCTCAGAGCCTATGGATCCTCTCCATAAAATACCCCACACTTGGTACAACAGGGGCTCTCCTAGGGCTCAGGAAGCCTCTGTTCTGGTCCCACTGCTCTCACAGGCTTCTGCTGCATGACCTTGACCTGTCACTTCACCTTCTTCTTTCCTCCTGCTCTTGGTCCTGCTTATTTGGCTCCCAAGATTTTGAGGGCAGGGATTGATATATTATGTAAACCCTGTGCTTAGCTCAGCACTCTGCCAGCCTTGCCTGGGTCCTATAGGCACTCCTGCTCACAATGAAATCAGCTCTAATTCTAATACAAATACATTGAAAGGGCCAGAGAGGGACAGATTTTCTCACTGATACCTGTGTGACATGGATGTGATCAGATGGGAAGTTCTGCCACTCCAGAGCACCTTCAGCTCTGCAAATGCCTGATGGAATATGTGTACAGTGGTAAGAAGTATATGGTGTGGCCAGCACGAGCAGCAGAAGCAGTTAAGTAGTTTAAGTATTTTTTAAGCTGAAACTCAGGAAGAGGAGCTGAACTCATATGAGAAAGCAAGAATAAATGCCTCTGTGAATGATTGTTAGATTTGTCTTTATAGGAAGAGCCATACTGCATAAAAAATACACCTACAGGGCATAAACAAAAAAGAACAAGTGTTAAATTGCATGGCCTAATAAGTTTTAAGATTTGTGCAATTTTCATCACAAGAAATCTCAAACCTACCTGTCTGAACACATCTTCTTGTATGCTTCAAGCAACTGATGATTATAAAACACAGAAGAGGATGACCCCGTCTTAATTTAAAATGCATACTCAAGTGACACAACTCAATTCTGACTGCTCAAGCAAACCCCTGCAGAATAGTAATGTGATAAATGAAGACTAAAAAAACCCTTGAAAAACTAAAGCCCTTCTCTCAGGACAGAATGTAGGGCCAGTCTGTGGCACCGCATTAAAAAAAATTAATATAATTCAACAAAACCTGCTAAAAACTGAAGGAGCTGGTGCCTCAGAGAATTTCTGTACTTTTAAAACAAACCATAATTGTCCTACTGAGAGCTGAGGAGACCCTCATCTGCAGAGCAGATCCACATCTTCATTAAGAGAATCAGTGTATTTTGCAACTAAATGAGATTCTGTCTCGCTGGCAGGCATATTCTGCTCACAGAACAAAGAAACCACACACACAAATATTCCAAAGGGAGATGTCCTTAAAAAAAAGTCATTGTAGCACCATCAGACTGCAGAGTATGCCAGAAACTATGACTTTGTGGAAGAAAAAAAAATAGACTGACGAGAATTAGGAAGCAAGCTAGATGTGTGTGACAAAAATGTCTTGAGCATTTTATTTCTCAATTAATTCCTGTGAGTTTCTGCTTGTTATCAAGCAATTTCTGTGTTGTTTTCTGTTCCAGATTACAAGGCAAGATGTTTTCTATTACCATCTGTATGGCAGTTGTCTTTTGTCAAGTGGGCAGTTTGCCTTATCTCTCTGAGTAACCACATTCACACCTCCCCCGGGAGGGGACATCTGCTGATAACAGCCATTGAATGTCCCTGCATGGCTGATAAGAACTGTAACATCCCATTGGGAGATGTGAGCCCAGAGGGAGGAGCCAAGCATTGCTACCCGGATATAATCCAGAGGTTTTGAGACACCAGCACAGCTTCTCCATGGGATTCCCCAGAGGAAGAGCAGCTGCCTCTTCCCTGGATCTTCAGAGGACGAACACATCCTTCTCTACAGATCCCTGCTGCAGCAGAACCACCCCTGACACTGCAGGAGGGCTGAGCCACAATTCCAATGGGACTGCTACCAACACCCCACAGGGTGTCAGGCTGTGTTCTGACTCTGTCAGTGTTGTTCTAGTGCACTGCATTGTTTATTTTATCCTTTTATTTCCTTCCCTATTAAAGAACTGTTATTTCCTGCTCCCATATTTTTTTGCCTGAGAGCCCCTTAATTTAAAATTTATAGCAATTCTGAGGGGTGGGGAGGGTTCACATTCTCCATTTCAAAGGAGGCTCCTGCCTTCCTTAGCAGACTCCTGTCTTTCCAAACCAAGACATTTTCTTTCCCCTAGCATTCAAAAATCACTGCTGCCCACCAGCCTCAGGGAGCTGGGTGTAGGAACAGGGCAGCACCCTCGGACTTGTTGGTGTTGGTTTTCTAGAGCATCTCCCCAGCACTCAGAGCCCTGGAGGACAAAGCCTGAAAGGTTTTCTCTCACAAGGAACAGGATCCCTGCTCATCTCCTGTCCTGTCCTCAGCTCCATGCCTGCCTGGGCACATTAGGCCTGAGATGAGGAACTGCCTGAAAGACAAATGGGAAAAATTACAGCACTAAACTGCTGGGAAATCCAAACTTCTCCATGCATGGGAGCCAGCAAGGCTGCTGAGCTGTGAGGAAATATTCAGACACTGATCCATGCTCTGTGTTCCTGCTCGGAGTCTGGCTAGGAGAGGAAAGGGATAATAAGATACCAGGTCTGGTGAGTTATGATAACAGAAGGCAAGAAAAGGGAAAAGGAGAAGAACACCAGTGAACTAAGGGTGCAGATGGTGGTCTGAGATCTGGAGTATTTCTGTCTGCCATGTTTTACTTCTCTCCTTTAAGATACACAAAAACAAGACAAAAATGGGACCTGGAGGTAAAACCCAAAATTCAATTTTTATGAGGGACTTCATATTTTTCCCTTATACATCGCAAATTGGTTTTCAATTATCAATAGAAGAGCAGGAAATTAGTAGGTGCAAAGATTTCCAATAATAAACACTTCCAATATAAAAATTTAAAGATAATCAAAATTTATGCAAGATGTCAAGTGTGAGCTAGGTGTTCTCATTCCAGGAATTTTTTCCCACCTATCAAAGACACAGGTTCACTCAAAAGAAACAAGTCTGGGTGAAATGTTGTACTTGGATAGATCTGCAGTTAAAGGAGATGAATCATGAGGTCACTGCCAGCCCGTAGAGTCACATCTTGGGCTGACACCATTACTTCATCTCAGCTTGAAAACAACAGCCCCAACCCAACCTTGCTCCAGATTCTTCTCAAATTTCTCAATTCTGAAAAAAAGCATCTGCAGCATTTATGGAGAGATTAGCTCTGATTTTCATGGCAGCAGAAAAAACAGTCCAGAATAAGAGACATTTCTTAGAAAATCCCTTATTGATGTCTGTCTTTTACATCAAAAGAGCCATGTCATGCTGCTAATCTCAAGTGTGTTTGATAGAAAAAGATCAACTGCCTCCAGGCAATGTAGACCCAAATCAGTTAGGGATTTAACTCTAATTCTAGACAGCGAGTTGCTTCCAGTTTGTTTTGGCTGGCTCTGGAATGGCTCTTTGCACATGAAATCATTATTAAACTCTGCTCAGAAGTCAGCTGCTAACTTGTACAGTCTGTAGCACTCTGGTATTATGTAATGCCAGCATAGAACTACACTAGTAAATGGAATAAATCATCCTGAACAAGTTTCCTGGAATATAGAGACACATGGAAAATATTAGGGGTCCAATGTACAAGTGATGGATAAGTATGTCATCCAAACAAAACCTGCTTACCTTATCAAGCCCAAAACATTCTTTTCCACTTATACTTCTGTTTCATGAACCAGGTTAAAAATCTTGTCTAGACTCCGGCTAGCATCAAGCCCCACCAATACCATTTCCTTCAGAATCCCAATTTGTTTTCTGGATGTATACACACATTTTTTTTAAGCCATGTAGTCCTTGTGCACAATTAATGCCTGTCCTGACTAGTGAAAGTTTACCATGATGCAGGTTCCTTCAGAAGATACTTGAATATTTTCTGCATGCTGAAGTTGCTGTAATCATGTCAAGTGCTGAGCAAAAGGAGTTTAAAGAGAAGATTTATTTTCTTTATTTCTACAATCAGTTATTTCAGGGCTTTAATATATTTTTTTCCAAAATTTTGCTGCATGGCATTCATAGAAGGCCAGAAAGACAACTCAGATGTGGAAACATCTTCAAACAACCTGGAGAAAAGATAATTAATTGTGTTGACACTATCAGATTACTGTGGTAAATCAATGACATTTTTAAAGCAATCTGTAGGCTTTCTATAAGAATGAAATAAATTTATCTGCACTTTCTGGTCCTATTTCTCCTTCACCCAGAGAAGCAGGAGCCCCAGCTCACCCTCCTCCACCCCATTCCTGCACACATGAAAGTTCACCAGGAAATGGGAAGGATCAACCCTGACAACTTTTCCAGAGATTTCCTCAGATGCCTCCACAGAGCAGGAAGGTCTGTCCCTATACAATGATGTTTTTCTAATAACAATCCTCCTCTTCTCTGCAGATGCCCTACCCAAATTAAAACCATGTTGGAACCCATGGAGGCTAGAAAATTCATTAATGGATTTGAGTGAAATTGCTGTTTTATGGAATGTAATTTCACATATGGGTAGCCACACTATCTGTGGAGTTCATGGTTGAAACAATTTAAAGCACTTCTCACCCTAACACAAAAGATAAGCTCATTTTATGAGTTTCTCAGCTTCCTCTAGCCCATAATAAGCACAAATATATAATGTGAACAACAATCTTGTAAGTCAGATCGTGAAGAGGAGTTGAATGCTGATTTATTGCTGTAAAAACACAGCCCTGTTCAGGGTGATATGCAGTGCCCTGCTGTTTCAGAAATACAATCTGAGGCATCAACAGGCCTGCAGTTGACTTGCCAGATAACTTCTGCTATAGGGTGCCTATTTTTGAATATTTAATACACACACTTTTACTTTAGGGAGAGGTTTTCCATCTCCAATTTTTGTGGAGCATGACTGGCAAGTAAGAAGTTGTCTTCTCTCCAGAGAAAATAATGTAAGTATGCTCCACTGCAAACCCCACAATGATTACAGGAATAATTTGCAGACCTCAAATTTGAGGCATATTTTAGAGTCATATTAAAAAGAATTTATTTTTAGCTTGCTTTGGTTTATCAAAAGTCTTAAGTTTCTCACTTCAAATCAGTGTCTGGTATCTAATACCTGAGGTTTAATCTTCCATTCAAACCAGCTCTTCTGCAAAAAATATTTCTTACCTGATTCACTTTATCCCTTTTACATTGCATTTAGAAGATCCTATCACAAGCCATAGGCATGTTTAATATTATTGAAATGGCACTGCTAATATCCATATCAATTATATTTTGAGATTTATGTTTAGTGTATATATTAATGCAGTCTGGCTTTTCCATTTTTACTTCTGCAAGTATAATTTATAGAGACATAAATAGTAATATTAAAGCTATCAAGTATAAACATCACTACTTTACAGCACTGTGTAATTTAAGAGTTACATGCATCTCAATTCAGTTACAGTCCTTTCTGAATGCTCGAATCTTAACTGCAGACTGCAGCTCACCAGGAATCCTGAGTTTGGAAGCAGCAGGCTGTCAAGTAATGCAGTATTAACATCTTGATATAAGCTTTTCAGGAGGACTGGGGAGACGGCACATGACTGGGACATTAAAAAAATACATGGTTTCCTTTTGTCTTTTTTTTTCTTTTTCCACTAAAAATTCACTGTTTACACACTGTAACCCTCTTCCCCATCTCGCAGTCATTTCAGATTATTTATGGGTTTGGTGTTTTGGTGATTCCAGAGTTGTATAGGAAAGGGGCTGGAAGGAGCTGCAGTAAGTCAGCCCCCAGGTTCTGTCTGACACCCACCACTGATGGGAATGCCACCCTCCACAGGTGACATTGCTTTGCTTTGTTGTTCAGTGTGTCAGAAGTATCTTATGGCATGAAACCAGGAGTAACTGGTGAGCACTGGTATGTGGTTTGGCAAAAAAGCAACATATGTGACAAGGTCTGGCCAAAAATCCTCTTTTACTTCAAACAGATATATTTTTAATTTTTTTTACCATAATAAAAATACCTTCCTCAAGGTAAAAACTTGCAAAGCAGGAATGCCTGTTGGCCGGTTAAAATAAAACTGGCAGTGAAGGTGGGATTGTCTGATGGTTCAGTCACTAATAAAAGCTTTTTTACTTTTAGTTTACTGTGTACACAGGCAATGTAAACTGGAAGGGCTTCTCCTAGAAGTGTATTTCCCTCTCCTTTGGCTATGGAGGGCACATCAGTGACTTGCCCTAAATGCTGAAGTTACATGAAGCAGCATGAGATGAAGTCCAGTCTCATTTTTGCAAAGGAACTGATGATGATATCCCTGATTTGTCATTGCCACAATGAGCCCACATTTAGGTTTTTGAACACCCACAGGTGCACAGTGCTGCCTTCAATTTTAACCTCAAAATAAAATTTCAATTCTAAGCACAAAATAAAAATTCCTTCTTATTTTCACAGCTGTTCCGAGCAAACAAGGGGTACCACTGAAATACCACTGGCATATTTTGGACTGAAGGCACCAGGGAGAAAGTACCTTAAGATGAAGCAAACTGAGAGAGAAGCCATGAAAGTCATGTTGAAGGCAAAAGTTTTGTGCTGCCTTGGATCAGTGAATTTCCTGATAGAGACAGATGCTTGTACTTACCAAGAGGAGCTACCTCTAGACAAAAAGCTAAAGACCACATTTGGCACTGTCACACACTCATCATCCTTTTAGTACCTCAAAGTGTAAATCTGATCATGCTCTGTAACAGTCCCAATGAACTTTTGAGCTTACAGCCCTTTTATCTTGTATAACGTTTTTTCCTGTTTCTGTTTGGCAATCTGATTTTATTAGGATTTGTCAGTGTAGCCAAGTGTGCATCTGAATAGCCTGAGAAATTTAACAGTGCAAGTAATGGAGAATCATGTCCTGTTGCATTTGGAGGCATCTGCCCTTAAATAGAGAGTTTTTTCTGCCACGTGCAATAACTTCTCTCTTTCTATCAAAAAACTGACATTTCCACCTTTGTATGGAAAAAAGTGACTAAACACTGCATTTCTCTGAGTCTACACAGGAGAACTATTGCTACAAAACAACATTTGTGCTACTTGTCTATTTAAACATGTCATGACAGAGTGAGAAAGAAACATTTTTCACAAATTAAAATGAGATCAGTGCTCCCAGTGCTGTAGAAGCACCAGCATGTAGTCAAGAATTTTCCACATCAGTCGAACTGGAGCTGAAGACACTTTGAACAAACCACATGGACCCCAGCCTGACACCCTTGTGCCCCAGGTGAAATCCCACCTAACCCTTTCAGTGCCAGTCTGTTGGTGCTTCTCAGCTTTAGAAAGCCTGCAGGGGATGGAGGTATGGCCAAAGAGCAGAGACACCTGAAGGATCCCTATTCAAATAGGTATTGTTGACAACACAGATGAAGGAATGTATCTGTGGGTGAGCAGTGGTTCCATAAATTTAGCTTTGGAAATATTTGTGGGATCAGCTGCATTTTTTCACCTCATATATGATTAATGTTCCCTAGTTGGTGGGGAATACACCAATATTTTAGGACTTTCTGCTAAGATTTTAAAATGCAGCTGACAACACACTAACCTGGCTAACTTTGGCCTCCTTTGAATTTTAGATTTCAGTAGCAGTCATCTAATTTTAGCCAGTCTGACCAAGTTAAAATAAATGTGGCACAGACCATGAAGGCAGCTATTCATTTATGATGAAGAGGCAGCTATTTTCAGTATAGATGCTTATTGTGGAAAAGGCAATGATCAAAAGAAAATGTTGGGAAAAAGGATGCAGAGAGTTGCAGTCCCTGCTGTCAGGAAATTTATTAATTTCAAAGCATCTTTGGTGGTACATGGAGAGGTGAATTATTAAAAAGTAAATAAAGATTCTCTTTAGGTTATATTCTCTGTATAAAACACTTGGGGTTCTGCCTGCAGCTGTGCAGGTAACACAGCCATTATTCTCCCAGCCCTTGTTCTCACCCCCTCACACACCTGATGGCTGGAAAGGCAGATTCTGCTTTCCTTTGAAGCAGCTGGAAATGAGAATAACAACACCTTTATGCTGCTTAGCCCTCCTTGCTGGCAGGTCTCAACCTTTTTGCAGAAGCCATCAGCATAATTACCTGGATTTTACCAGTGTGGAGAGCAGGGCCAGGGAACAGCAAGTTGTGTCTAAAGATGCGCAGTGAGCTGGTAGGAAAAGCAGGAGGAACTCCAAGTCATCCCCTGCAGGTGGTGAGGACCATGTGCATCCTCCCAGAAAGGATTTATTTCTTTGCCAGGGTGCTCCAAGCCTCCAAAATCTCCCCTGCCCGTCAGCCTGGGGCCTTCTCCAGAGATTCAGGCTTCTTTTCTCCCACATGTTGTGTGCCTTGTTTGTTCTCCAGCTTTACTCCCTGGCCACAGTTCCTTCCTGCCTGTTTAGCATTCACCCCACTGAGGTGTCTATCAGCAGAAACCATGCTTGCTGTCACCCCCATTCCAGTAAATTAATCAAGCCAGGCTCTTCTAGTACCCCTTCATATATTATGCTCTTCATTTTTCTGACCATCTTAATAGCCCTTGTCAATCATGCATTCCACTTTAAAGCAACCGCTTCTGATCCCAGATGACCAAATTATGCTGCACCTGCCAGTGTGGATGTGTACACCCCCCACTCTGCAGGAAATAACTCACCTAATCCATCTTGGGTTTCCAGGGTCTTTGAGTTTTCCTGTCATGTTGACAGCCTCTGTGCAAGGTTACGTGTCTTTATCTTGTCTTTGCTCTGCCATCCCAGCAGAAGGGCCTTTAATAGCAAGGATCTAATGGCTGCAGGTATTCCTATAACTCTTATGTCCATATATGATTTTGCACTCTGTACTGTAAAAGTAATCCAGTTTAAAATGCCTCCAGTTAAATGGCTCTCAAATTCTGCCTGTGAAATATTTGAGTGCCCCATCTGTAGCTGGGATGTGCCATCAGCAAGTCAGATGACTACACTCCCACTTGTTGTGCAAAATAAACCATGTCTCTTCCAAGGTAGTCCTTGAAGAAATCAATTTCTTCCAGCTCAAGACATGTCCCTATTTCTTTGCTCTCAGAGGGAAAACAGTGATTTTATCCACCCTTAAGGAGTCAGGGCTGTGTGTAATCTCATGTGTGTGAGAGAGGGGGGAAATGAGGCAGAATCAGGAATATCTGTTTTCACACTGAAATCTACTTGGAAATAATGGATAAACATTCACAATAGAAAATAGACAATAGAAAAATCTGAAGATAGCTGTCAGGGCAAGTCAGGGCAAGGTAGAAAATTGATGCAGCTTCCAGAAAGGCTAAAGGCAGCAGTGCATGGCAGGGCTGTCATTACCAGAGGACATTAGTGCTCCAAACACAAAGCAAGAGATGGAATGACAAGTGGGAAGGTAGGAAATAAACAATCAATTTAGAAAAGGCCCTTTTTTTATTTTCCCCAGAGAACTGCATCACAAGGAGAAAAACATCTTTAAAGGAAGAAAAATATGGTCAAACATTTGAGGTCTCAGAAAAGGGAGGATATTTTATGTACATGCTTATCATCAACTTTACTCACTACCTTCTGCATGGAGGCCCTGGAAGAGCAAAGGAGACTCTGTTTCAAATTAAAGTGTCCTGAAATAAGGTTTTAGAGCAAGAGGATGAAGTGGTAGCAAAAAATTTTTGAAGAGTTATCATGGGTACTAGTGACCAATTTTATTTCTGGACTGCAAACATTAGAAACTATAGTAAATAAGGAAAAAAATATGTGTAAGAAATGCACAAAAGACAGCATGGCTTTTGCAAAGGGCAGTCATATATCACACAGCCTCACATATCACACAGCTCTCAGAAGAGGTGAGGAGCAAAAAGACATTAGAGCTAATAGAGTCTTTTTGTATTGCCCAAAAAATGGCAATGAGTCATTGCCATTGCCATGAGTCAACAGCCCTTACAAAAACTAAATATTCACAGCATAAATGACAATGATCAATTAGTAGATGCTTAAAAATAGAAAAATTTAAAAAGGAAAAGAAAAGGCAAGAATAATTAGATTCTTCACAGTATAATACTGTCACTTATGGTGCTACTAATGGATTGGACCCGGGCCCAGGGCTCCTCAACATATTCATAAACATTGCAGGAAGCAGAGAAGAAGGGCACTGATAATATTGGCTGCTACAAAATTATTTGTAAGAGGCTAATCTAAAGCTGAATGTGAAGTATTTCAGAAGATCATGAGTGTTGGTATTTAATTCCATATCAGTAACTGCAGTGTGGCGAGGGGTGATGCAGAAACAGGCAGTGCTGACGTACATCTGCATGCACATGTGTGCAGAGATGTGCAGCCATTACATACAGCCACTTAGGTGGTAATTTACCTCCTGTCATTTAAGAAGAGTACTTGGAGTCCTTCAGGATTCACTGAACACTTTGAATACCTGACACATCAATGCTCAGGAGCTCGGAAACAAAGAACATTAAGAATGATTAGGAAAGGCAAAGAGAAGAAAAATCAAATAACATTATGCTACTGTATCTTATTGCTCTACATTGTGTGCTTATTATTCATTTCACCCCATCTCAAAGGGATGTACTGGAGCTAAGACAGAGATGGGAAGACCAAATTTACTCCTCAGTTTTGTTACATGGAGAGTGGATAGACAAGGTGATAGATAATACATAATAATAGACTAGATAATAGAGGACAGAGATGGAATATGGCTGAGGTAGATATGAAGAATGGGAAGTGATTTATTCACTGTTTCTCACAATACAACAGCGGGTAGACTGATAATGAAATTATCAACCATCAGCTCCAGAGCAGAGAGAAAAAAAGACCTTTTCACACAAGGCCAGGGAATTAATTCTCTCAGGATCCTGTGGAAGCTACAGAATAAATTTGCTGCCAAGAGTCAGTGGGAGTCACTGAATGCAGGGCTACTCACACCTCTGGCCTAGAAACACCCAATCCATGTCCAAAAAGTCCTCAACAAGCAGTTCCCAAAGTTCACAGTTTATGCTGTAAGAAAAATCCCTGTGTATCTGTTCTTTCTCTGAAATTCTCTTTCTAACCAGCATTAATGCCAGGTTCTAGAGGCCACCAGAAACCTCCCAGGGACACGCATGTATTTGCAGTTTTAGTGCACTTTAATGAAATTAATTCATACAAAATCTTGAAATGTCTCCAGTGTGTTTCCATAACTCACATTTTTCTGTTGTAGAAATAAAGAAAGAGAAAAGAAGAAGCATAACTTTCCTGTTTCTGTCCTCGGGTTGAGCTCTTTTCCTTACAAAGCAGCAGTTGCTGACAATCCTAATTTTGCCACAGGTACCCCCCAGTTTATTTGCAGAAGTAATCACTTCATTCTGCCTGCAAATGCAGGAGTGTGCCCTTTTTCCTCCATTTATTGAAACAAATAAATGAACAAACCACACAATTAAGTAAGGTCAGAACTATTCTGTAAAAAATCACATCCTCAGATGAAATAAATTACTGTAACTTTATTGGCTTCAGAGGAGCTGTGGCAATTTACAGCAGCTGAATATTGCTTCAGCACTATGATTCAAGTTATCAAGAATGTGAAATGCTGCAATATTGATTCAGAAAAGTCTATTTGAATTTATTTTTCTAAATTAATTTGCTCCCAGATTCATTAAACATTGTAGGGAAATAGTTCTAGAATGCACATAAAGTGCAAAAATGTAAACTGGAGTCCAAACTCACCGATGCATTTTGGCAGTCCTGGGCATTTTTAGCCTCCTTTATGAGACCCTCATGGCATAGGATGGTATCAATTGCCTCTTTGATACATATCATCCATATGGAATTTTTTAATGAAGGCCCAAATATTGCTGCTGTTATTTTTCTGTAATGGTGGTGTTCCAGTAGCAGTCACAGAGAGTGTGCCCCAACAGACCTGTGGACATGCCCTGCCTTGAGAACTCCCAATTTACAGACAATACAGGGAGGGTCCATGGAAATTCTCCCTTCAGACTAAGCTTGGCCAGTGACCCTTTGCCATTTCTATTATTTAATGGCTAACTTCCTTCAGGTACCCCAGTAAATGTGGCTCCTGAGAAGGCTCATGAAGGAGAAAATTACATTGTGATTCAGTTTTTCTCAGACAATCCACCCATAAAGTCAAGGTTGAGGACAGAATAAGGGGCTGTCTTGAGATTGCCATAAATGTGTCATTTACTCATTGTAGCCCCTTTTCTCCAGTAATTGTGAAGTCTGGAAGCAATGCAGGCACCAGGATTTGCTCCTTTTTCTCTTAAATCTCTTCACAGCAGCAGCAGCAGCACCTGATTTATGTGCACCACAGACAGCCTGGCATAAAGGAGGCACCCAGAAAGTCACATCCAGCAAGACAGAAGGGGCAGGACACAATGTGGTGACACTGGGGTTTATAAGACATTCTATTTTAAAGAATGTTAATGATAAAGGAGGTAGCTTTATGCTACCAACAGTGGTTTGGGGCTCCTGTGGGCAGGGAGGAGCAGAAGGATAACTTGGAGCAAGGAGAGGCACAGCCAAGGAGATCTGTGTTCCTCAAAGACTGAGGAAAGGAAGGCTTAGAGATGAGAGTTTGGGGTGGAATTCAAAGGTGGGATGCCTAAAATGCCATAAAATAAATTACTCTGAATGGAAATGGGAAATCTTTCATGTGGCTGTAAGTGCCAAGAAGGCACGGCCCAGGATGAGGGAGGAGGATCTCATCATTTTGGATGTGACACAATTTCTCTCTCCCAGTGCTCCATTTATGAAGTGCTAGTCATATTTCATTTCTAATGCTTGTCTTGGTTTTAAGTACCCAGCTGTAAATTTACTGGGTGATAGCCTTTAGACATGTGCATATGCATGCATGGATGCAGGTTTTTATAAGATAGTCCAATTTTTAGCTGAGCCTCTAAAAAATACTGTAAACCAGGCTTCAGTTTATCAATAAAGCATGATTGTAAAATTGTAGGCCTGAAAGACATGAAAATTATAAGACTGTCAACAGCAAAAAGGAAAAATAGATTACAAAAATAGAAAATAGAGAATGTCTTTGAGATAAATATAATTGTGTTGACTTCTCTTTACCTACACGTACTTTTGACTCCCTTAGGGTCCTCAAGGATATTTATATTAAAAATTTTTGAGAATCTGGGTCTTGCCCATAAGGAGTCTGCATGTTTTATTATTATGTGTGTCCTTGCTAGCCTTTTTTTTTATTTATGGTATTTGCAAGTGGCACCATAAGCAAGCGAGAGAGGGGGACAGTTTTTCTCCACTCTCCATCTATTTATCTTGTGTGTTTGGCAACATTTGGAACCAGACCAAAAGGAATTTAAGTCAATACTCAGTTTTGTTTGTTCCCTTTATAGCCCATTTCGCCTCTTGGTTTGCGTGGGTATTTCCAACAGCAACAGAGAAGGGAAAATATTTCAAAGCAAAGCAAAATGTGGTTATATAACAGCAAACAAAGGCAGGAGGCTTCGAGGGGAAAATGTGACTCCTGAAAATAATTTTAAGAACTTATCTTTACACAGACTGCTACACACAGTAATATAATTACAGAAGTACAAACCCCCCCCACACATACCAATGTACAGAGGAAATGGAGTTATATCAGTGCTTATATGGGCATAGCTTGCTTTATTACAGACAGAGGAAAAAGATGTGATGGTACTAAACCTGTGCACCATACCTCCGTGATATTATTATTGTTATAATTATTGTTGTTGTTGATGATGATGATAGTAATAATAATGATATAGCAATAGAAATTGTAACAATTAATCTCAGACATTTGCACCCCTCATACACACATTCAAACTACACAGCACATGTAGAGCAAGTACAAACAGCACATGTAGAGCAAGGCTATCTTCGCCCCCACAACTCCCTTATTTTAAGGTTCTTTCTCCTCTGAGCTCTTAAATTGTCATAAGGCTGCAGGGTGGTCAGCCCAGCCACAGGAGAGAGATTTGGTTCTGCTGATAAGCTGTTTTTTAGTGGTTTAACTCCAATGTGTGTGCTTGGCTTCTTTGTGGCAGCTGCTGGAGGTGAGCGCTGCAGAGCTCCAGCAGCTGTCAACACAACCCACACAGCAGTGTAATAGTCAGGGGGAAATTGCTGAAATTAAATAGAATATGTTGAGTTAAAAGCACTTTTCCAATTCAGCTTTTGGAGGTGTGTATCTTCCTAATGGCTTGTTGTAGCTATGGGAACAAGGGCTTTCCCCTCTCCCCCAGGTTTTGCCTTTGCCTCTGTTCAGTGCAGAGCTGCTCCTCGTTGTTCTTTGAGCTGGTGGAGACAGCAGCATAAATACTTTTATTGCAACACGTGTAGCCACCTACAGAGAGTGAAAAGGCTGATTTTCCTCTTTGTGGCAGGCACAGTGTTAGATAATACAGTTAACTGACTGTAATTGATAATTTGCTCCACTCAGGTTTATTGCCTTATTTGCTCTTTCTTTCTCTCCCTTCTTTTAAGTATGGAGGATCTTAAACCTATCAGAGGTTTTGATGTCTCTTGAAAAAAAAACAGCAAGGTTGGAAAGCATTTGGCAGTGCAATTAATAATGTTAAATCAGTAAGAATTCAAATAATTTAACTTGTTCCTTTAGCAGCTGATACCAGGAATACAAATTAGAAGGTGAAACTAAAATTGAGCTATTGAAACTGGAAATCATCAACACAAAAGATCCTGAGTTCCAGACTGAGGAGAACAGAGACTGCTTTTAATATGGCAAGAAATAAAAAAGAGGGGGCCAGAACATGAGTTTAATGAACACATTTTCTTTCCTTTGGAGGACTGGAGGCTCTGCAGAGTGTGACTAAGGATGGTTGCAGGGGCACCGTGGGCACTCTCACCCTTCTTGCTTTGGCCATGATCAGCACCCAGAGAGGAAGAGCACAGTAACTGCTGTGTCATGGAGCACTCTCCTCCACATCCACCTCCCACTGGAGAGGGGGAAAATTCACACCCAATACCACTGAGTGCTGCTAAGGAGGGGTTGTGCTGCCATTTATGGGGAGGTTGTAGCTGAAAGGAGACACTGCAGCCTTTATCTCCACCCCAGGCACATCTCCTCCTACATCTGAGAGAGAAAGGATGCCACAGGAGTGGATTTTTTTCTTCCTCCAATTTCTTTGATTTAAACAATGTCATAGCTGAAGGAGAGCAAAACAGCTGATTCCTCTGGGTGCTGCAGTCATGCACAGCTGCATTTTATGTGCAGCATCTCCCAGCCAGAGTCACTGTGCTCAAAGCTTTAGGGCTCTGTTTCCCTGCTCTTGTCTCCTGGCAGAGATGCACACGTCGAGATTTGCCTGCTCACACTCTGTACCTTCCTACTTGAAAAGCAATTCTTTTCTACTAGCATTTTTTGTCTCAATTTTTCCTTCTATCTTCCATCTAATTTTACTTTGAATACTTTTTCACAAGGAAGCTGAATCAGATCAAATGAGCCTTGCATTTTGTTTTGAAGTTGATGAGTTCATTGTCATCCTGAGGCCTTCCTGGGGCTGCTAAACTTGGGGTATGGGCAGAAAAACTTCTTGCTTCACATCCCTGCAGCTTCATCATGAGCCTTGCACTTCTTGCCAGCTCGTCAGTGACTGAGCTGTTGAAAGCAGCCTGTGGAGGAGCAGTGGGGGAGGCAGTGGAGATGGGGGTTTAGTGGCCAGTGCCATGAGAGCCAGTGGGATTATGTGTCCTGAAGAAATCCAATTCACAGACTGTGCTGGGTTACTGCAGAATCTCACTAACAGATCTTATGTGTCATTGGCAGTTTAGCTTCTATTTAATAATTCCTGAAATAATGGTGGGAGGACAAAGAAATAACTAAGAGTGAAGTGTTTATTGCCCTCCACATGAGCTGCCAGGTGAGCAGTAGCAAGACATATAAGCAAAAGTTTTAAGGCTGAATTTACTAAACTGTCTTATGAATAAACTGCCAGAGCATCTCTTTTGACCTCCCTGGTTGTCAGAATCTTCCTGAAAGCTTTAAGAAGCTCTTGTGGATGAACTTGCTCTGAATCATAGAATAATTTAGGAGTTAGGCCTCTTTGTCCAGCCCACTTTCTTCCATGCATCCCACCTGTTTTTCCATGAGGCCACACGACCAAGATCACTCACACCAGGTGGCTCAGGGCCTTCTTTCAAGGCTCTGAAGTCAAACACCATAAAGCCACAGAGCATTTATGAGCAGCCTAAGTCCTGGATCCAGCCCACAGGAAAAGGATTTAAGATGCTTCTCCAGCTTTAAAGTGTTGCATGTCCTGGGAAGCTCGGGAGCAGGGGAGGTGTAACCTAGGAGATTCTGCAAAACTGGAGACCATATGAATCCCTCAGTGCCCAAAAATCTCTCACCCAAGGCAGCAGCGAAGAACTCAGGAGAGGTTTGCACCCCACGCTTTTCCCTGCAGATTACACAGTTTCCATAAATACCTCAGCATAGGAAGGCTGTGCTTCAGACTCTCACACATCAGAGGGAATTTCAGAACCAGGCTAAGCAGGTGTGAAGCTACTGATAACTTCCACCTGAGCCCTAATCTCCACTTGTCTCTCTGCTGTAACCATATCACAGCAAAGTCCTCCTGGGGACACGTGTCGTCATGCTGCTCCAAAGGTGCTCTGTGAAGGAGAAAATGTCTGTTTCATTGTCTGCCTGTGCATGACAGTCCGTGGAGGAGCTTCTCTATATCATGTTTTAAAAGAGGAAATCAGTGGAGGGGCCCCCTTTCTCAGTTTAATTTGGTTTTTAATTCTTCACAAAGTTCCTGCTAAGGAATACTAAATGCCACAATGGAGAGGAAATCGCTCCAGTGTGTCACACAAAGTCAAACCTTTTTGTCTGACCTGAGAGATAATTCCTCTAAACAATATCACTATAGTCAAAAGGAATGATAATTAATTCATACAGAGAGAATATAATTAGCATTCTTAGAAAAGAACTGGCTGCTGATGTACTTACTGCCTTATGAAAAGATTTTTCTTTGGAGTGATAGAAATAAACTAAGAGGCCTGAAAATCCCTTTTTATTAGTCTCAAGTGCAGGACGATCACATTTACCAAAAGGCAGCCTTTCAGAAGTTTAATATATGAAAAAGCTGTCAAAATAAAATCAAACAAATCAAATAAAAATACAGAGTTGACTGCTACAGAAGTTGTGTCCTTCTGTGTTGATAGCTGAAGAACAAGCAATCCTCTCCATCTTCATGTCCATCTCTGCAGTCCAACTCAAATTGATTCTTAGACTGATATATAGACATGATATCACAAAATCTGGGAGGCTCTGCAGGGACACTCTTATTTGTATCAACTGCAATGTCATCAGCTGGGCCTGTGTTATTTTTTCTCCAGCAATCACACTGCTTGCTTAGCAGAGGGAGCCCTACCCATAGTCCTGGTGGACACTTATTTCTGCCTTGAAATGTTTAAGGAATTTTTTGGGGGAAGATGAGATGGCAAAGAACAAACTGGGAATACTTCTAGTAGGGAAGGGCAGTAATTCACAAACCACCTCACTCTAATTTTGAAAGTCAACAGCAATAATAAATGACAAAGCTTAAAGAATATGAAATAAGGACATTTTCTTACCATACATTTCCATCAACCCGTGAAGACAGCAGAATGGTACAACTTTCTTGACCCAAAAAATACATATGTGAGTTGTCAAATTTCTCCAAAGGCTTTGGCCAAAATCATTGAGTTTGATTTTTTTTTCATGAAAAATATTGAAATACTTGTTTAATATTAATCCAGCATTTTGCAATGACATTTCGTTTTAAAATTTACCCTCAAATAACACCCAAAAGGGTGAAAAAATGTAGGGCAAAGAAATGAAACCAATTTTTCTGATTCAAAAGCAAATACCTAGTTGGATTTGGAATATAATAAACATTTTTTTTGCTGTAGCACAAAAACTGTAGGTAAATTAGAACTCTACTTCCTTCCCCAGTGACGTTCATAAAAAATAAATTGTTTTTACAGATTTATTTGTGACATAATATATTAATCAGGCCTCAAAAATTCAAATGACCTATTTGTTCCATAATTTCTACACTGTAAAACCTGCTTGCTAGCACTGGTTTTGATGAGTGAATGATGCAGTTCTGTAGGAATGTAGCTGGGATTCTGTTGTCCACATGTTGTGAATAAAGGCTTAATCCTCTCGTATTACTTCTCTATACAAACTGGCTGGGAAGGAGTAAAAAAGTTGCCTGTGTCTATTTGATGAGCTGGAAAAAAACCCCAAAAAATAACTACTGGCATGCTTGCAATATCATTTTAACTTTAATTTGTCTTTTCTTGTACCAATCCAGAGTAGAAGGGATATGAAGAGGTATCAAACATGATAAAGAGCATCCCTGAAGTGTCCAAGGCCAGGCTGGGTGGGGCTCTGAGCAACCTGGTCTAGTGGGAGATGTCCCTGGCAGGAAGATGGAACCGGATGATCTTTGAGATCCCTTCCCACCCAAACCATTCTATAATTCTATGGAAATCTTTCCTCATCTAGGACCTCAAAGAACTGACTTAGCCATAAATATATTATATATATATATATATATATTTCTTTTTAAATTGTAATTCTTCTAGTTCAATGCACTTATTGATTTATGGTTTTGTCAAGGTGCACTCCAACAGTGTTGGGTTCTCCACTCTGCCCTGTTGCTCAGGGGAGAAGTAATTTTGGTTTAATATATATCTAAGCAAGTTTAATATTTGGGCTTTGGAGTGTGTCTCCCTTTTCATTCTTCATCCTAGAGACAGCTCAAAGGTTTTAGACCCTAAGTGTGCAGCACATAAAACCAAAATAAAACATGAGTATAGAGTGCAAGAAATTCCCTCTGGGGGCCAGGTCAGGTGAGATGGAAAGTTTCTCTAAGCAGACATTTCTAACTGTTTGCACAAACTTTCAGATTTCCAGATTTTCAACTATCATTTAATATCATCATTAATTTAATCTTCCCCATGCTTTTCTTTAAAGGTGGTCTTTTACTCATAACTTAATCCCAGGAACTCCATCCCTAACCATTTGCCCAAAAGTGATGAGAAAGTATAGTTACACATTTTATTTGAAAAAAGTGACACCCAAAGTGACAAAAGGAGATTAAAATTCTTCATCAAATCAACTATTTTGTGAATAGTAAAAACTGTGCACATACCAAACAGCAGAAAAGGGGGTTTGTAACAGAGTAACAGTTTGTAATTGGTTTTGCTGGGAAAAAGCAGCTGAATCAATAAGCACTAAGGTTGCAGACTGTTTTTTGCTGATTGATCTCACAGTCTCAGCAACTTCTATACAACACAGTTACTACTGCTGGCCATTAAAAAAGTCACACGTGTTCTGAAGAGCTACTAAACAACTAAAATGATACTATTCTTTTTAAAGGTCTCCTAACTCTGCCGTTTCAAATCAATTTTAGTCGTTTGAGGTTGTTGCCTTTGAGAGGAAACATTGAGGATGTGATAATGCAGCTCAGCTCGGTGCTCTTCTATCTGGGAAGATGTTTTAGAAGTCTCTGGACTCAGACAGACTCCCACACAAGGTTTTACATATTTAATACAATGTCCTGTCTCCACCAGGACTTAACAAGAAGCTGCATTTCTAATTCTCTCCTGTGGGTCTGTGTTTTCATTATGTGTGTTATAAAGGTGCATAAATTGCCATGGAAATCTAAAATATCATCTATTTGCACTTCATTCATAATGGGTAGGGAGTATCTTTATGCTACAGTCAGGCATCAGATCTTTCACCAGGTGTTGCTTTCACCTTGGTAAAGGTGACCTTGGACTGTTTAATGTCTGACCAGGTAGACACGTGTAGCACTATGCCTGAGGGGTGTGAGCATTTCCAGAGCATCTGTAGAAATCAGGGATCATTTGTGGAAAGCATGAAAACCTGACATCTTCATTAAGTATCAAGTGAATGAATTGCAACAAATCCTCAAGGGGGCATTTGAGTCTGGAGGAAGCTGAGGGAGAAGAGTGTGGGAGAAGAGACTTTCTCCAACTCAGAATCCTCTTAGGGAAAAGTCATTCTTTAGACAGATCTTGCCAGAGAATCAGTTCCCATCTGACAGGTGTGGAAGCTCCCAGAAAGCTTTTCAGTTGCAGGTCATTGATAGAGGCTATCTCAAGCAAGGAAAAACAGTCCAGATATGTATTAAAAATAGGATTTCTCATTTAACATTTCCTCTACAGCAGCCCCTCATACACCTTGCTTAGTCTCTTAAGCTGGCTATACTGAATTATTTGCTCTTTATCATAAGGTCTAAGTAGCATAATGGATAACTATGGAGTGAGAGGGGAAGGGAAGGGAAGGGAAGGGAAGGGAAGGGAAGGGAAGGGAAGGGAAGAGAAGAGAAGAGAAGAGAAGAGAAGAGAAGAGAAGAGAAGAGAAGAGAAGAGAAGAGAAGAGAAGAGAAGAGAAGAGAAGAGAAGAGAAGAGAAGAGAAGAGAAGAGAAGAGAAGAGAAGAGAAGAGAAGAGAAGAGAAGAGCCAACTAAGTTGTTGGTGCCCAAAACCTCAATTTAAAACTGGTGCTAACACACACAGGAGCACTCAGCTGAAGAAGCTGGAAGCCTTTATGGGATCTCCCCAGGCCTTTCTTCTCTCTTTAACAGATTTTGACGATGTGAGACCCAGTCTGACTGGTGATCACCAAGCCCCCTCATCTACCTCATTTTGGGAGCTCACTGAGCATTTGGCATTTCCCTTCAGCTGCCAAGCCCAGCACTGGCCAGGTGAGCTGAGCTCCAGTTCCTCTGCACTGCTGGAGATCTGATAAAGAGAGCTGACTGTCTGAGCCCTGAGTGTCCTTTAGACATTCACACCACCCAGCTGTGACTCCCACAACACATCAGTGGGGCAGGAAATTGAGCAGGCAGGTTCCTGAGCTCACTCTTAGCTGTAGACAAAGACACCTCTGAGCAGGAGAAATGGAGATGCAATCCAGTGCATGTATTCAGTTAGCAAACTGAAGAGACACTCACCAGTATTGAATGGATTATCCAGACATTTCCTTGGATAGTAACACAGGTTTGGAAACCAAGCATGGTTAACCATATGGATTAACAAAGAGAGTGCCTGTTTCACTTCAGATTCTTTCTGTAAATTCTTTAACATGGCCTAAGTAATCATAAAGTTACATAATCTCCCTGAAACTTCAGACAAGGCAGGATTAAGTCCTTGTGAGGGGAAGAAAAGAACAGAAAAAACAGTCCCTGTTTTTTCTGATTGCACTTTAGGACATATTTGTCTCCATGGTATTTTTTGGGAGGTTTTATCGCCATTTGAGGCTCTTGCACAGAAGTAAAATCTGAGGGGTGCTTGTTCCACAGGCTTCAAGAACCATTTTCTGAGAGCAGCCTTCCATGAGAGGCACGCAGCACTCACAATTGTCAGGCAGATGGGGCTCAGCTCAAAGGCTTCCAGAGGCTCCCAAACCTGCTGGGCCCCTCGAGGCTAAAAGGAGGCATTTGAGAGACACAAGGAGGCATTTCCATATTTTCTGTTGTTCTGTGTTATGTTCTCCACTGTGCAGCCATTTAGACAAGTTGCTTCCCTTAAAGGGTCCTTCCACCCCTCCTGCTGATGGCACATTTAAAGCCATGATCTCTCTGCAATGGGAAGTAAGAGAAGGGTGGGTGAAGATAATTAGATCTTCAGAGTGTTCTTTCTAAAGCTGAACAAAATCAGAATTTCTTCTTAATTGTTTTCAGCTATTTTTAAATCAACATAGAGCTCACTGAAAACATTTCTGATTAGGAGAAAACAAAAATCTGAGGTATATAAACACTCCAGAAAAAATATTAAGAGTTTCATTTTTAGAATGGGGTGGTGGCATTTATGTTCAAATAACTTACAGAACAAGATGCATTTTACTGTATTAGTTTCTAAAGAGAAAAATTATCACATTTCTCCATAGTGTTGATTAATATTTAGTTCTTTAGAGTGCTCTTAATTCAAGAAACCAATTAAAATGAGTTTTTCTTCTGCCTGGTCATACTTGAATTTAATCTGATTTTAGCAGTACTGATAGAAGAAATTTCTTTTGATAATTCCTGGTGTTTCAAACTTGTTCAAAACCACAGGAGCATAGAATGCCTTGGGTTGGAAGAGGCCTTCAGGATCATGTAGTTCCAACCCCCTGCCATGGGCAGGGACAATTTCCACTACACCAGGTTGCTCAGAGCCACATCCAACCTGGCCTTGAACACTTCCAGGGATGCTCTTTACCAGCAGAAACTCAACAGGAGTGACAGAAATCAGATGCAAAGAGATGGGCCAGGAAGAAATAGCAATGAAACTCTAATAAACAGTGCAGCCCCAATGCTGTTCTGTCTTACAGGCACCCACAGCCAAGGAGAATTTCAACCACATCTGAAATTGCTGGGAACTTCTCCCAGAGGAAGTGGGCAATACAGAAACAAGCTGTCAGGAGGACAACAAAACCTGGCACAGCAGTGTAGCTGGCATGTAAATTTGACTTTATGACTCCAAATGAGGGCTGGCTGCTTGGAGGCAGGACTGTAAAAGTCATAACAACTGCACTAAGCTTAACACAACAGCATGAATCCAGCATGAGTTAGAGAAAAGGACAAGCCATGGTCAGTGTGACCAGAAATACCAGTGGGTGAAGTCCTCTCTCTGCAAAGAGATTTATTCTTGTTTTGAAAAGAGATTCAAACCCCAAGCAGAAGGCAGCTGAGCACGGGTAAAGGCTCAGAAGGGTGCTCCAGTTCTCCACTGAAGTTACGTAAGCTGAGCATGAAGGAAGATCAGAAGGGGAAGGGCCAGAGCCAGATTTACATTTTGGCAAGAGGGAGGAGGAGACAGATCAAAGGACAGGGATAGGGACCATCAACATGGCAGGAGAGTAGAGGAGCCACTGTTTTTTAAAAAAAGAATGAAGAGGGGAGCATCAGGCCACAACACTTAGTACCAAGGTGGGGAATGGGAAGGAAGATAAAGACTTCTGCAGAGGAAACTTCAGGCAAAGGGATATGAGTCCCTAAGGAGGAAAAGTCAAGCAAATCACTTGGACATTTAGGTTGAGTCTACAATTTTCAGATGTGACATGGACTGCAGCCACAGCTCTCTTCACAGAGAGCAGCATTCTCAACTTCCCCAGGATTTTTCCTGGGAAAGGCAGTGAGAAAGCTCAGAGAAGAAGAAAAACAATTCTTATCTCTACTTGCTGCATCTGTTGTTTGGCACACGTGGAATGTGTTATGGAGATTGTTTACCCAAAGGGATTTGTTAATTGGACACTGGTGATGGTGTTTTGGATTGATTGACCAATTAGGTCAAAGCTGTGTCATGACTGCCTGTAAAGGGTCACAGGTTTTTCTTTAGCATAGTTTGGTATTAGTATAGTATAATATAGTATAGCTTAATAAAGCATTTGTTCAGCCTTCTGAAATCATGGAGTCAGTGCACGTTATTCCCCAGCTGGGGGTTGCCTTGCAACAATAATGGACAGCAAAGGACACACAAGAAGAAGCAAGGGGGCAAGAGCAGTGTCAGTCAGAGGGAGGATGCAGTGACAGGCAGTAGAGGAAGAGGAGACATCAGAGGATGGGTTGGAAGGAGGCCAAAGGTGGGAGAAATGGGCAAAGCCAGGCACACACTAAAAAGTTGATGCGAACCATGGGTTATCTGGTGGAAAAAGGGAAGAGATTAGAAGGTTAAAGGAACAGAAAGATCTCATGAGAAACTCTCCAGGTGTTTGAATTGTAAGGACGTGAAGGGGATGCAAATGGAGGCACTGGAGGGACACAAGGGAGAGGAAGGAGGAGGGAAAAGGATTCCATGAAACAAAGCAGGGAGCAGTGAAAGCTGGGGTTAGAAAACATTGCAAACACACAAAGCTGATGATCCCCAGTGCCTACAAATGACATCTTCTCTTTGTTTCAGGGGAGGTGAAGGGGATAAGACTGTTTTGACTTAGATCTCCCTTGTTTTGCCTGCAGCTGCTCTTTTCCTGCAGCACTTATTCCAGAGAGGCGAAAATATCCTTAAGAATGGAGAAGGCCATTGTCTACGTTACACAGATGGTCCTGCTCCTCCACCAGGCAGTTTGTAAACAACAGCTTCCTGGCTAAAATGAAACTATTATTTTGTTCATGGCAGAAGTATTAACACCAAATGCCTTTTCCTATTTTTCATTCAAGGCAATGGGAAAAAGAAAACTTCAGAAGTATTCATATGAATATTTAAAAGTAGGGAAAATAAACAGTCTAGATATGCTGCAATTCCATCTCATTCCCACTGGCAAAATGATGTCAATACATCTCTCCAAAGAGCTGTTACACTGGCATTTATTGGTCCTCATCAGCTGCTGATTGGAGGGGGAAGGAGGTAATGTTCAAGAAACCAGCATATTGGAGGGATCCCATTTTGTGCTTTGGGATTTGGACTTGTTCTCAGCATTACCCAGCTCCACCGACTCATTTCTCCTTGCTCACGGAGGTTCAGGGCTGAATCAGATCCGTCTGTGCCTTCCCCTCCCCGTTCTCCCATTACTGGAGGTGAGAAATGTGAGCAGACAGTGATTAGAGGGGTTCCAATTCCCTGCATCAGCGGTTCCTCAGGAGGCCCGGGACTTTATTTGCTCTTATCTGTGAGCCATTTACACCACATTTAACCACTTTCTGACAGAAACAATACCATTGCTTTGTTCTTACCCTCAAGTGCAAGTGTACTTGGGAATGTGAAGACAATGTTCAGGTTTTAAAAGTATCCATACTATTCAAAAGTATCCATACATACCAGTGTTTTAGTTTGGGGCTGAGCAATTGTGGGTTGGGGGGGGAGGGTATTTTGGTTTGGATTTTGTTTTCTTTGTTTGTGAGTTTTTTGGGATGTTGGGTTTTTTGTTTGTTTGTTTGGGTGGGCAGTTTTTGGTTGGTTGGTTGGTTGGGGATTTGTTTAGTTGGTTTTTGGTTTTATTTTGGGGGTTTTTGTTGGTTTTTTTTTTTTTGGAAGGCCAAAAGTCACTGCTCAGCTCTCCCCACTGCTATCTTCTTTCTTGTTCCTTCCTGCTCTGACAGCTGACAAATGATCCCTCCTGTACAGCTTCACTGGAACCCCTCCTATCTCTTTCCCATATCCTGCAGCATATCAGATGGGATAAAGATAAGGAAAGCTTTCCGGTTTTAGTGCAGAAAATGAGTGGATGGCCAGGTACAACAGACACAGCTCACAGTCACCTGTGTTAGGAAAATTAATCCACAAACACCAGAGGTTTATATCCAAAAAGGAGACAGAGGAGTCCTTTTACTTTATTGGAATAAAAGGAGAGGCCATGGGGCATTCCCCTGGGATCCCTTAAATTTTTGGAGGACATTTAACATTTCCTCTACATAAAAAGCCTCCCTTTTTATCCCAATTTCCCAGCCACTTTCCCCTTCTCCCTTTCCCCATTGGCTGAGGTACTTGAGAGGTACAGACTGCCCAGAATGCCTGATACCAGAGATTCCCCTCTAATGTATAACCCTCCCTTTTAATTTTTAATTCTTATGGAATTTAGGGGTTTTTCTTCACATTGTTTCTTTCATCTCTCAATGTCTAATTTCGTGTCAGCAAACCTAAAGCTTATTTGTAAAAGCAGACATCTTTTTCCATTCATCAATCAGTGGAATCCTTTCCATTGTTTCTTTTATCTCCCAGTACTAGTTTTATCTACCAGCAGACCCACAGCTTGTTTGTAAAGACAAATCCACTATTGCTCTCACCTGCATTAATACACAGTAGCCTGAACATGTGAATTATGTCTAGTTTGTCCTCTTAGTGGGCAGCAAGCTGCAGGCTCAGCTATGGAAAACCTGAGAAGAGCTGGGTGCAGGAAAGAGCTGGATTATTCTCTGGATGCCGGGAAGAGCTGGAACAGCCCAGCCCTGCGGCATCTGTGATGCAAGCCCGGGGAGTACCGGGGCTGGCAGGGAGAGCTTTGGTGACGGAGGAGAACCCATCCCTCCCGAAAGGAATTCCTCCGGGAGAGGTGGTGGTGCAAAACCTGCCCGGCTTCTCGGGAAAACCCTTCCCCAGGCTGCCCTGGGGAATGGCTCTGCTGCAGAACAGGACCTGTCCCCACCGCCTTGGCAGTGGGTGTAGAACAGGCCCGGCAATTTGAAAGGCAAAGAGCAACCTCCCAACTGAGGTGACTAAAGAGGGACCAATAACAGATAAGGCGCTTTGCAAGTCAAAACGAGTTTAACTGGTGTGGTGTTTGTGAGGTCCCCAGGACGAGGTGAGAGATAAGAATCTGACTCCGTGTTCTCAGAAGGCTTATATTATATTATATTACATTATGTTTATTACATTGTATTATATGATGTATATCATATTATATTATATTATATTATATTATATTATATTATATTATATTATATTATATTATATTACATTATATTACATTATATTACATTACATTATATTGTGTATATTATATTATATTATATTATATTACATTACATTATATTGTGTATATTATATTATATTATATTATATTATATTATATTATATTATATTATATTATATTATATTATATTATATTATATTATATTATATTATATTATGCTATACTAAAACTATACTAAAGAAAGAGAAGGATACAGACAGAAAGTTTAACAAGAATGATAATGAAAATTCGTGACTGACTCCTCAGAGTCCGACATAGCTGATGGTGATTGGTCATTAAGTTAAAACAATTCACATGAAAACAATCAAAATTCTACTGTTGGTAAACAACCTCCAGACCATGTTACAAAGCAGCAAAACACGGGAGAAGTGAATCAGATAATTATTATTTACATTTTTCTCTGAGGCTTCTCAACTTCCCAGGAGAAGAAATCCTGGTGAATGGATTTTTCAGAAAACATCACAGTGACAAACTGGCTTTGGTCAATGTGATGGGAGACTGGGCAAATGCAGGGGAGTTATGCTTTGCAATAGTTTAATAGGATGTAGGCAAGACACATTTCAAAGGGCCACATGAAATGAGAAAATGAAAGAAAATGAAAAGGTTTTAGTGAAATATTTCACTTTGACCAGAAATCACTTGCCAAGTGTTTTGCCAATAATGAATAGGTTTGTATTAACTGAAAGCTGTGGTTTGTTTGAAATAAAAATTGCTGAATCCAGCTGTGACGTGCTTTGTGCTACTAAATATTTTTAAATCAGTAGATATAGCAAGTCTCAGCTCATATGTAACCAACAAAAAAACCTGATTTGCTTGGCACTGCTGAAAGGCAGTTATGAAAGAAGTTATGGGGAGAAAACCACCTCCTAATGATTGAAGGTTCTCTCAGAATATTCTGTTTCTTGATGTTATCTCTTCTTTAACCTATTCAATATTACCACATAAGTTCCCTCTCTGATTTCAACAATGCTGTCAGCAAATATTCCAGAGTTAAAAGTAGAAACCCTGAAAAATTTATTCATAACCCTAGCCTCATTTTTTATTTGCAAAGTACCGGTGAATACATTTAGTATTCACAAATGTGGTTATTGCCAAGAATTTTTCAATTAATCCTTCAGTGTGCATAGCAAGTATTCACAGGATTTAAATTCTGAGCTTTTGTTATGTCATTTTCTTCATTTGGGTAAGTCTGACTTCTTAACCCATGCAGCACTTCCCCTTGCACAAGAATTTGACATCATTTCTTTGTGTGAACTAGTGAACAAAGATTCACAGATATGAAATTATCAGCTAACAGCTGATCACCACCAAATTAGGCACTCCTGTAAACAGTAGTTCTGACAGATTTGGCTGTAGCAGCTCTTACCAGCTTCAGTGAGATTTTTGTAGCACAGATGATGGTGATCTGGCTCTTTTATGTCTTGTCTTCAACATGTTAATAGTGCAGAGATTTTTTAAAGGTATTTCAGCATATCTAGTTACAGGATTACCTCCAAGTAAGACATGAAAAGACTAAATTTATCATGTGTCTAATCCCTTTATCAGGAACAGTAGTGATAGGATGAGGAATAATGGGTTCAAGCTGAGAGAGGAGAAATTTAGGTTAGGTATTAGGAAAAAAAAATTTATTGTGATGGAGGTGAGGCACTGGCACAGGCTGCCCACAGAAATTGTGGATACCCCATCCCTGGAAAAAAAAAAAAGCAACAGGAAACAAAAACTCCTTTGCCACAACTTTCCTCAGGCCATTGAAAGCATTTTAATTTTTCCAGGCTTTTTTTTACCCTCTTTTCCTTTCTGTGCGATTTTATATTGCCATTCATTCTTTGATGTCTCCCCCCTTTTACATAAATTATTTGCCCTGACACCAATATACCATGGAGTAAATGAATCACTGCAGCAGTCATTATGAAAATATAAATCACTGGTTATCTGTTCCTGCATGTGTAGGCAGACAATATATTCAGTAATAAACCATGTGCTGAAATGGAGAGATTTATCTGCTGTGTAATCTTTGGGAAAATGCTTGCACCTAATATGGATCTGTGGAACTGTGACCTCACCCACTATGAGGTGGGTGTGGAGGAGCAGGATTGGTTTCTGTTCTCATAAAAGTTTAAAAAATGTAGCCAAAAATGCATCCAGGCCAGAGTGAAAAACAAAAAAAAAATACCACAGAAGATTAATAGGAAATGCCAAGTCAACAGAAAGATAAAGCCATAACCCACAGAATGTGGAAGAAATCCCTTAGTAACAAACAGCATCCCATACATCCCAATACCCAAGAAGAACCAGGGGCAATAAGCAGGAATAGTAAAAAAAAAAAAGTATTATGTCTTGAATTGCCCCTCTGACTACATTTCCAGCAATGAAGATAATCCCCAGAGTCAGTAAAAGAACAGATGTGAACAATAATAACTCCCAAAAGATAGTCTATTAAAAAATTCCTCCAGGACTTTTTACCACATTATCTCCCAAAGAAAGCCAGCAGTTGGGGAAATCCTACAACCTATTTGTCAAAGTGAATCATCAGCTGGGTTTGATGTTGAAAGTGGAGGAGGTAAGGTTCCCAAACCTTTCCTCACCTACCCAGCCATACAGAGGAGTACAGCTTCTACAAACAACAAAAATGACAAGCCCAGAGGCAGCAGATATTGGCCACATCAACAGTGCAAAGGTAAAATGGGCACGGTCTGAACCCACCTGGCTGCAGCTGCAGCCCCTCCCTCCTTTCACTGCACTGCCCATCTCAAGTGTTCTGCACACCAAGGGAGGTGCTTGCTTTAACCACTGCATGGAAACCCTTCCCTCATTTTCAGTGTCTCATTTCTAACCCATCACAGAGCAGTGCTAGGAAGGTGCTCAGCCCTTGGCGAGCTCAGGCAGAAAGTGAAGATATGGATCTCTGAGATGTCATCCCAGTGCCACTGGAATGTGCCCATGCAAGTGGCACCAAAATCAG
Source organism: Molothrus aeneus (assembly GCF_037042795.1). Lineage (NCBI taxonomy): Eukaryota > Metazoa > Chordata > Aves > Passeriformes > Icteridae > Molothrus > Molothrus aeneus. The sequence continues at coordinate 110,058,280 of NC_089647.1, read as the reverse complement.
CTGGGGACCTCTGTGTGTGCCTGTGAGAAAGGCTTTGCTGCTCCATTCCTCCATTCTTGGAGCAGTAGCTGGAAGGATGAGAACAGCTGGTGGTGGCACCTGACACTGACAAGGTGGAAACATCCAGGGAGTTTGGGAATATCCTTAATTTTTTTGCAGTGGCTGGACACAAATGAACAGGTAAATAAGTATGTGATGAGTGACATCACCCAACCCCCATGAAAACCAGATTTTATTTAACTGTAGAAAATGCCCAGTTGGAGGAGTTTTCTGAATCAAAAGGTGGCATGACCGCAGTCATGCATATATGTCACTGTCATAGTTTCTGGAAAATTCCCTTAGCCAGGATTTCTTCTCCTGGGAAGCTGAGAGGCCTCAGAGAAAAATTAAAACAATAATTATCTGATTGCTTCTCCTGTGTTTTGCTGCTTTGGAATGTGGTTGGAGATTGTTTATTCAATATGTGAATTGTTTTGACTTAATGACCAATCACTGCATCAGGACTCTGGAGACAGTCACTGGTTTTTCAGTAGTATCTTGTTAAGCCTCCTGTAAGTATCCTTTCTCCATTCTTTAGTATAGTTTTAGTATAGCATTTTATCATATCATATCATATAATAATAAATTAGGCTTCTAGGAACATGGAGATTCATCATTTCCTTCCGGCCACAAGGGACCCCAAAAATACCACACATATGCTCATCAGGTAAAAAGAAAGTTCTGGAATATTTAATTCTTTTATAATTACCTTTGCTAGGGAATGTATTTTTAGAAATAGATTCTTTTGTCTTTCAGATTTAAAGCTGCTGAAATCGAATACAAAAGGCATCTTTGAATGGTAGGAGAATAGACAGTTTTAAACTTCCACCTCCTCTGTAATACTTTGATTTCTGGCAAGATTAAATTGTGTGAATAAAGTGGGGGAAACCATAGCACCGCATATTTTCTATGTTCTAAAACATAGGAACAAAGAAGAGGGGTTTTTTGAGAAGAAATTTCTGGAACATCTGAGGAGGAAAATAGTTTTGTCTTTGAAGTACCTGATCCTATTTAAGCATCAGATCTACATCTTCTTTGTCTTTTGATTTTCCAAACTGAGGGATAAAATGGAACTGAGAATTTTCTATCTCCTGCAGCATGTTTGAGATAACAGAAATCACAGCTTCAAAAAAGAAGACAAATGATGGCAGAATTGATCCATGTCAGTTTCTTAAGTCTTTCTGGATTATCAGGAGGTGAAACCCTGACACCTCGTGTGGGTCCTCTGGCAGCAGTTATCACTCTCTGAGGCTTCTCCACAGCTGCCATTTACCAGTTGCCTCTCTGTTTGGGGAAATCAAAATTTTTGTGAAGTGTGGTGGCACAGAGGAAGCTTTGGCAGAGGTCAGTGAGGTGCTTAGGGTCATTAATATATAAAATGCCTCAATAATATTTATTTCAAGAGGAGGTTGCAGTTGGCTTATATTTCCTAAGTCCTTCAAAGTATAAACAACAAAAGGACAATACAAAGAAGTACTCTGATATCACATTACAGCCCTAGGGGCTTTCTGACCCTTCTCTAGAGAAAAGGAGAAATGATGCAAAATCTTTCCTTTAAAGAGTTTGTGTTGTGCTGAGATTCCATACAGCAAATAACAAGGCACACATAATAATCATTTATGGCTATGGCTCTGAAAACCAGCCCCATTTCTCTTCCAGGTAACATTATGCCCATCCTTCAATTCTAGATTTTGCTTGTGTAATTTTATCACACAAACAGGTGGGATCCCAAGCATCACTGAAGTTTCACTGAACAGGGTTTTGGTCTATGGGAAGTTTCTCCACTACATCTAATCATGAATGCTCTTTATCAGGAAGGCATTTGCCATTTATAGTGAGAAGATATGCTAAATTATACCTGTTAGAAAACACTGAAACGTGTTTTATCCTGATTGATTGCTTAATCAAAGGTATTCTGTAAAAAAAAGACAGATCTCTAAAGGTTCCAAGAAGAAACACTTGAGCGAATACTGGTGGATGATTTATATTAGTTAGCCCATAACAACAAGCATTTCTGCTACTCCTGTTTGCAGTTTCACACCCAATTTATATTGCAGTCAGGTAATGTGACTTGCCATCTGCCCACACAGGACAGACAAACATTTGTTTTCAAGCAGCTGTGCTGGTGGTAAGGTTACCACCCCAGCTCCTGTCCCATTTTTTGCTACCTGTTAGCAAAAACCAGACTGCTTTTCTGATTGCTCCCTAAGCAATTGAGTTAAAATGACCTCTGTGAACAAACACCTGCTGCTGGATTTCTTTGAGCTGGCCCTTCCCATTTGGACTGAGCTGGGGAGTGTTCTCATGAGCTCCTGGGCTGACAGAGCAGCAGCCTCCAGAAACTGAGGGCAGGCTGAGGGGAGCATCCCTGTGCAACAGGGTTCAACATGGAATTGTGTCTGTCCACAGCCAAAGTGGAAAAAATTGTTGATCACAGAAATGTGATCATGCCAAACCATGACATTGTGCTACATAAGAGCAATTGTTTCTTTCTCATTTCAGAATGCTGTTACTGTGTAAATGTGTATTTCCAGATATTATTGAAATTTGTTACTACAAGATTGGTGGCACTTCTGGTTTTTTTTAATTTTCCTTTCTCTTTGAGGAAAAAAAAACCATCAAGGCTTTATCTTGTGACAAAGATTTATCAAGTGACAAACTAAAGTAGTTCTTTTAAATGTCAACCTAAAAGTGGAGGAAATCTCTAAGTTCTACCTGTGACTACACAGAAGAGGGTTTAAGTCCTGCAGAACACATTTGTTATTTGCATTTTAAATCAAAAGTCTGGACTTTTGCTGTCATTTTATTCCACAAAGTGACAAGGGAGGGCTGTACTTTTTTTGTATGTAGATTTTTTTAAAGTCAGTTCTTTTCGAAATGGACATTCAGAGGAAGGTACTAAAGGTGTCCTTGCCTGCATTAAAGGAACCTGGCTTAATTCAGGAGTCTTCAACTAGTATTGCCCAGCCCTAAGACCTTGCTGCATTTTGAAATGGCATTAGACTGGCTGGTAGTTAGCTGTAAGATCAGGAGATTCATGACATCCTGAAAGAATTCACAATGGTTTTTTCACCAAAGACAATGGGTCTTGGTGTTTGATCCTTTTACAGGTGATAAATATTCATTTTGGTCAGAGGATCTCCAGCCTCAATTGCAGCTCCAGCACCAACCTGGAGAAGTTCTGCCTTATTGTGCTGCCCCAGCCTTTGCTTTCTGCCCCCAGCACCTCCCAGATGCATTTCTCATGTGGTACAAGGGTCTGACCTCAAACACTGTGCATGGCTTCCAGATATCTGCTAGACTGGTCCCACTACTCTGAAAATTCATTTTGGTCATCTTTCTTCCATAATAATAAAGAATCTGTACTTTCTCAATCCTTCAGGGTATTTTTTTACACCAGACATCAACTATTGCACAGTTGTACATATGCAAGCTACTTGTCAAAATAGGGGCATCTTTACTGCTGTGTGGGGGAGAAAGGATGTCAGGCAACTCTGTCTGAGCCTTGGATCTTTGGTAGATGCAATGTCCAGAGAGTGGGGGAACAATGAAGCCACTGGTATTAGCTGGAATAAAATCTCTGAGTGGAAAAGATGTTATCAAAATTATACCTATGATAGCATGTCAAATATATTAGTCCAGCCTTTAATATTTCATTAATTAACTTTAAATATTTGAGCAATTATTCTCCCTCATTGCCATAAAGTTTTCTATTCTGCACAGAAGCAATAGTGTCTGTCTAGAATGAAACAGCTCTGCTCTGAAGCATTTTGATAAAATCTGAAGAGCTGCTGTCCTCTGTCCTTACTAGACAGTAGAGCAGCTCATGGAATTTGTGATCCATTTTACACCTGTATTCATACAAGTATTCAGATCTATTAATTTCTAATTCCCAACTAGAGAAAGAATTATTCCAAAGCCTTTCTCTCAGCCCTTATTTTTAAAGGGAGTTTGAAATTATGGAAATGGAACTGCTCCTCATGGGAGAGGAAGCCTAACATCCTTGCCTGTTGTTCTTCTAAACCTGATATAATTAAGTCCCAGGAAAGCTCCATCTCACCAGCAGAGAATTTGATTTTAATGAATAATGCTTTCTCTTTAAAGAGTGATGTGTGTCTGCAAAAGAGGTCTTGGCTTTATAAAATGTGGCCTTGGAGAGCAGAACCCATTTGAACCACAAGCTCACCACAGCCTTTGGCTGGATGACGCTTTGGTACAGCAAGGGCGACCTGTGGAAACATGTTCCCTTTGTACCTCTCCAGCTCTTTTCCCCTTTTCTGCAATAAATACTGTGGCAGACAGACACCACAGTGCTCAGAGCCAGCAGAGCTCATGGAGCAGTTACACAAGCTGCTCGAGGCAGAGCCAGCAGCCTGCCACAACCATGACCTTAAATAGCTTTTCTTTCCATGCCAGTTCAAGCCATGGTTTGACTGCACAGCAGATCTGGATTCAGGGCTGCTAACACAGGAGCAGAAATGCTGTGGCCACATAACACCAAGCATTGATCCAATATAAATTCACTCTGCCAGCTCAAATCTGCTGAAACAATATCAAGAGGTTATGTTCATACAGGCAGGCTTCATTCCCTACTGTGTATTTACCCCACTCTGTGCTCCTGAACATCATCAGCCCTGCCAGAGCCAGCAGGAAACCAGCACAGACTCCTCCTCTCCTCTCCTCTCCTCTCCTCTCCTCTCCTCTCCTCTCCTCTCCTCTCCTCTCCTCTCCTCTCCTCTCCTCTCCTCTCCTCTCCTCTCCTCTCCTCTCCTCTCCTCTCCTCTCCTCTCCTCTCCTCTCCTCTCCTCTCCTCTCCTCTCCTCTCCTCTCCTCTCCTCTCCTCTCCTCTCCTCTCCTCTCCTCTCCTCTCCTCTCCTCTCCTCTCCTCTCCTCTCCTCTCCTCTTCCCCATTTTGTTGCTTTTCTCCCTGTACTTATTAATTTAACACAAGCCCCTCTTTCCCCATTAGATGGTCTAGGACTGCTGTCTCTCTGGCCACCTCTCACACTGCCTGAAGGGAATCCACAAGAAAAAAGTGAAGCCAAACACTTCTGATCATTTCCACTTGGATTAAAACACAGACAGAGGATCACTGGAATGGTAACTGGAATGGTAACTGGAGGACATTTACAAATATTTAAAGATTTATCACTTACATAAGGTTTTTGACTGCTACACAGAAATAACAGTAACCACGAGCACATAGTTCAGTGCTTTCATTTTAGAGATGAAATTGTCTTATATCCAGAATAACATTAGCATAAATTCCTGAAGGAATAAAACCACTAACACTAATCAAAGGAATAAAAAGGCCAAACCCCAAACAAATCATAAGACATGCATAGTTCTTCAGATGCAACTCTTTGTACAATAAAAAAGCCCCTTGAGCACTAACATGGACACATAACTCTGCACCTAAAGGCTTCGTGTTCCTGATGAATCATTTAATCAGAGAGAAAATACAGATCTGAACAGGGTTCAGCAGATCTCCTTGTCTTCTTTAGGGGTCCTGCAGTTCTCCTCCTCCTTGGTGGCATTGATATTTTCCTCTCTGCCAGCTACCGCTGCCCTTTCTGGCTCACTCCCCATTAGAGGAAACATGTCTCAAACATGATTGAGAACAAAAGTTTCTCTGTGCATGTTGGAATAAGAACTGCAGTAGTGGTTTGGGAAGGCACAGACATGTCCCTTCTCATCACATTGATAAGTATTCCACTCCTAAGCCCAGCTTTATAATGCTGATTTTCATCCTTGATTTCAGAAGAAAAAGCAGAGCAAATTCAGTCACAGCACTCAGGAAACATTCACCACATCAAAATACTAAAAACCTCTTTTGATGACAGACTTGTGTCCAGTTGCATCAACAGCTCTCCTTACAGACCATTCCCCTGAATAAATATTAACTTTTCTGCTCAAGCATCAACCAGTTATTCACACAAGCCTCATTTCTAACCTAATGACACAGGCAAGAAATAGATAACACACAAACCAAGTATTTTCAAATCTACACTGGCAAACATTTTGTGTCCTTTATGAGATGATTTGCTGTGGTGTGTTGCATTACTGTAGCACCATTACTTGTTATATTACTACGTTTGGAACAGGCTGTCAGCAGCAGATGGACTATTACTGATATGCAAGTAGGTGAGATACAGTGGCTGCACAAATTAAATCATTGTTTGCAGATCTCTGTGCTGCTTTCTCCTCAGTAGAGGGACATAACAAAGTGGTAGGAATTCCTCAATGTTAAATCACTGCTGATTTTTTATAACACAATATAAAAAGTAATGCAAACAAAAATTACTGGTGAATCAAGGTTGTGAAAGCCATTTCTATGCATCGTTAGTGCATGTATTTACAATAAGATAAAAGATGCACAGGGATTTACCCATGAGACTCCCATAGGGGAGGCATATGTGGAATAAATCTGTGCACATCTTACTGCAAATTTACCTAAGTTTTTAAGTGTTTGAGTAACTATATGGCTTAAATTTACATGTAGAGTTTTAATGGCTAGATTTGGAGGATTTTAATGCTTTAAATTAGACAGGAATGTATCCTTTGTCTCAAACATGTGGCCTAAATAGCATCTCCCAGTGCAGCTGGCTTATTAACGAAATGACACAAAACAAAGCCAATTATGGCCTTTTTCTTGCCTAACATCACTTGCAATGGGTCATATCCAGTCTGTAATGAGGAGGAGGTGGGATCAGGCAGTGGACAAAGAGCATCCTCACAGATGGTGAGCGAGGCAGCAGCACATGAAAAGGCTGTGCCTCCTGTGTTTGCTAAGATGGGGATCCATTCAGAATGCACAAGCAGCCCCTGCAGAATTCTGTCACCTACAGGGAAGGGAAGGTGGCTCAGTGATCCAGCTCAGGATTAGTTATTGGTGTTTACAAATTGTCATCGTGGGTGCTGACACACAAACACACACGTGCGTGCGCGCACACGCTGGGGAAGGATGCTGCTCATAGAGGTGTCAGTAAGTTCCTGCTGTCTCTTCCTCCCTGCTGTGTCTTCATCCTTCTCTTTGTGTCTTCAAGACTAATTCTTGAATAAATTTGGCAGCTTAGCTTGGTTTGCCATCTTCCCATCTCTCTGCAGTGCTTGCGAATCCCAAGGTGCACACGGAGAAAACTGGGTGGAGGTTACCAGTGGATCATGGATTGCAGGGATGGACACCTCTGCAGCAGCACAGACACAGACACAGCTTTGAAGCCTGAGCATCCCTGGCCATGTTAGAAAGCTGTGGAGGTGGCTCATCCTCAATAATGCCTGCACTCCTGGTCTGGGTATGAGCACTGCCTTGTGCTGATGCAGGTGTGGCTGGGAGAAGACCATCTCCCTCTCTTTTATCCCAGTCAAGAAACAGCCCAGCCATGAAATGAAGCCCTGCATGCCTGATTGCCCAGGAGAAGGATGCAGCCCTAGGAGGCCAGCACAGCCAGCAGCAGTGGCCTTGAATCCTGGCTGGATTCAATCTGGGGTGGAGAACCCATGAAAGTGCAGAGGCACATGTGGAGCAATGACTCACAAGTGATTTGCTTTGTCTCCTCTAACGGGCAGAGATGATCTGTAGGTCCTCTGCCTCCCACTCTGGTCTCTAACTGAGTCAGAAAGCTGACTGTATCAGCCTCCTGCAAGCTGCATCACGGGGGAGTGATGACAGCCATCTTCATGATAGCTGAATTCTTCTCAGAGCCATGGTAACAACGCTCCTAATTAAGGGACACAAAAAATGAGCAGTCTCTCCCTCCCACTCTTTCTTATGCATACACACACACACAGAGAAAGCCCAGAAATGGATGATGCAGCACTTCTCCTGACCTGAAGGATACACCAGCTCCAGGGAGGGAGAATGTACCTGTGGGCAGCCTCACTTGTGATTCTCCCTGCCTCAGAGTTTGTGGGGTTTCCTAGAGCCACATGGCAGCAGGAGTGCATTTCCACAGGAGACATCAGACCAAGTTTTGGCAGCAAGGGTGCACCAAACTCTAAAATTCAGCATCCTTGCCCTTAAAATTTCCCACTGTTTTACCTGTGAGGTGCTCAAAGTGTGCCAGGGAAGTGACTATAGGTGTCATCACTGAAGGGGCTGAGTTTTTTTCTTTAACTTGCAGAAGAGGAGAATCACCTCTTTCCCAATGCAAGTGAGCCAGGCTCAAATTTTTTGTTATGCCTCCCAAACAGAAACTTTAGGCTAATCAGATCCTGCAGAGGATTTTACAGTGTTTTCTCTCTCCTTCCCAGTTAACATCTTTTAGTGTTGTTTCTACCATGATGCAGAGCTGGGCTCTGCCCCTGCTGAAGAATGCTGCACTAGATGACACCACACCCAAACTTCTTCCTCCAGTGCAGACTCCATGAACCAAGACCTTCTCAGGTGCTGAAACTCCTGTATCTTCACATAGAAATTCAATGAAGACCTCACAAACCTTCTTCACTTCAGTCCCACGTAATCATCACACAAATATAAACCTCAAACTTTACAGACTGAACTCAGGTTATGCCTTTACTTTGGACTTTTCCCACACAGCAAATTCCCCTTTCCCATTTTAAGCATCCTCATATGTACCTTGTCCCTTCCTAGGGTGAATAATTAATTTCACCAGCAGGCTTCTGCCTGTTTATGCCATACATCCCATTTGAAGTTAATTAACTGTACCAAAGGTTTCGAGCTAAAAATAAAACATCCCCAAAGATGCTCTCTCTGCCCTTAAAAACACTATTTGTGCTGGCATGCACAAATTCTCCCTTTTTTATCAAGAGTAGCCACCGGGCTCATTTTCTCTCTCACAGTTCTCACCTTCCCCCAGATTTGCATCCCTGAAGGAGCCCAGGGCTGTTTAACACACTGTGGCTCCCCTCAGCCAGGACCTTGCTGCAGCACTGAACACCCACTCAACTCCTCAAGTTCTTCTTCCAATGAAGCCCTGTAAGAAAGTGGTTTCCTGGGGGCGAATGTAACTTAATGCTGTAGAGTCAGTTTTGCAGTAAAAACAATCACTGATAATACTTGAGGGGTTTTTTTTTCCCCTATTAAAAAACAAAGGCACCAAAACTGTTATTTAGAGCTGCTGCTAAAATAAAACTGTCCTCCTAAGTTCTCACATTTAAAAAGAATCCTGTATGTTAATTTTCTGTGAAGGTGCAGTGTGTTCTTACTATTATTAAAGAAAATATTATAAATAATTTATGCTACCATTCAAAACCTAAAGTATCCAGCATTTCAACATTGACTATTGTGATACATGGAGATCCTAAGATGTGCTCAATCCTAAATGTTAGGGAAAGAAATCCCCAGCTTATCCAGATAATACACTGAAACTATCTTGGGGGTGAAAGATAAATAATTTCAGATTGTTGCTTTGGCCATGTGAATTTTGGTAGGATTTTTCAAAATGTCAGTGATGTCTGCTGTATGAAAGGCCAATCTCCATCAGACCAGAAGTCCATTTAGTTCTGTCTCCAACAGCTGCTTTTCCCAAGGGAAGTGGAAGAGCAGGACAAGGACATGTGATACTCTCCTCTCATATTCTTCCAGTCTCCCACTGTTTTCAAGTACAGACAGTTGCTGTGCTGGAAGTGGTTTCTGTTAAATTAGTTACACACAGTGAATTTATTTCATATGTATTTGTCCAGTCTTGCCTTGAACCAGTGTAAGCCTTTGAAATATCTTGTCGAGTTATCCCCAACAAATAAGAAGGCTTTCTAATTTTTTCTTTTTCTTTTTTTTTCTCCTTTTTTGTTCTGTTTATGTGCTCAATTGTTTTAAGGAAATTTGAGATCTAATAAGAGAAGTGCACAGTCAGGGCTTCAAGGACTCCATGTACTGTGAGAACTGGAAACACCAGAGAAACAGGGAACAAACCTTTTACATCAAGGCATAAGCCAACTTCTGACCAGTGAAGTTTAGAAGGAAACTGGACTTGCACTTTATTCCATAACCCAGTACTGACCTGCTTCTTGCAGATTTATTTGAGGCATTTGGTGCTGGTCACCATCAGAGGCAGGTATCCAGATTGCATAGACCTTAAACAGGAAAGGTTTTGTGTTCCCATTTAAACAGTTTGTTTTATTTATTAATTAAGTGAAGAAATATGTGGATTTCACAAATGGTTGGTTTCCTTCCAGAACTAAACTGCTGCCATTCAGACAAGGAAGTGCTTTATCCACTGACTTAAAGTATGTGACTTCTTTATTAATCTCTGGCAGGGAAGTGCACATCTCTTCCCATGCTTACTCCTTTTTCTGTATGTTTTCAAACTTTCTCCAACCCTGCTGGCTAGTTTGTAAGAAGAGAAGCCCTGATAAAGAATTTTTAAACACTAATAATCTCTTTGCCTCTCTGGCTGCTTTGTGTCCCTCCTCACCCTCTTTTTTTTGCTTCTTTGGAACTGTCCTGGCTCCAATCACTGCCTGACAATACTGGGACTAATTTAAACTTGCCACTGGAAACACTTGGACGATTTGGGATGGAAAGCTGGGATAAAAGCCTGTACCCTGCCTCTCCTCAGTGCTCTGACAACCATCTGGCTGATTCTGTGTGGAGCAACCCAGGCACAGGGGTTTGGGGAGCAGCTTATCACTGGGAATGCCTGTGGATGCAGGTTCCCACAGAGGGGCCTCAGGGGGAAAATGTTTTGAGGTGCCACAGCTCAAACAGAGACCAACAGAAGGTGCAGAAGCTCCTCAGCCACTGGATGTCTCGAGGTGGGCATTAAAAGAGTAGAAGGCATCAAAAATGAAGACGTTTTAACAAATCTCTCCTTAATTATCTCTCAGTCGGCAGTACTAAAACTCATCTGCTCCTCCAGGTTGCTGTAAAGGTTAAATAGTCTCATTATTAAAGTGCTTTAGAAAGGTAATTAATCAGCATTTTTATTTTTAGAGCCAAAGTTAACCATTTAAAAGAGATATCTCACTTTCTTGGCACTTGCCTACCATTTACTCTTGGAGAATATCCATTTCTCAGGACTCCTGCTTTTTTTACCTACATCAGAAATTCTCAGTTAATGCATGCCATAATGTAATAATTACATTTTTGAGTCATTTAACACACTACATATCTGCCAAACTCTCTCCCAGGCTTACTCCTAAATGCAATTGAATTCAGATTGAAGCAGTGACCACACTAAAGAACTTTTGTTCGGGGCAATTTCTCTTTCCTTTTTACAAGAGGGATTAAGCAATGGCCAGAGAGGCTGCTGAGCTAACAAAAAAAAAAATTAAAAAATCACAATTTCTGTTCTTGTGGGGCATTCCAATATTTTGGGGTTTTCTAATTTCCAATCAAAGGACATGTTAAGTAACATAACTTTCTGTGGGATAAAAAATGCTTCTAAATTAGACCCTAATTTCAGAGAGTGCAGCTGAATTATTCAGTTTTGGGGAAATATCAGGTGGTGTAATACTAGGAGGGAGCCAAGGGTCTCAGGGAAGTTGTAGACACCCATAAGGAAACCTGGGAACATGAATTACACCTCCTTTGAGGCACCTGGACTTCAGTGCCAAGCACAAAATGAAATGGTTCCCTTTCTTTAAAAGAAAAGTGAAACACATTGATTTGGTATGAACAGCGATGCAATATTTCACTTTGATGGCGTAAAGAAAAAGTAAATGTTTTGGTCTAAGTAGAAAATTCCCTTTGGATACCTTCACATTTTTGTAAGACCTTTTTTTTTTCTTCTTTTTGACAGCAAAAGAACAAACATTTAATGGAAAATCCCCATCAATAAATCTAACAAAAAGTTTTAGTGACTGGTAGAACAGAACAACACAGGAGGCTCTCCCTGCAGCAGTCAAGAATTTTAGCTCTTAACCCTTAATTTTATTCTCTACAGTGTTTTTAGCTGAAAGTTATTGTTTAGGAAAAACTTCTGTTTTCATTGGCGTCTGTTATTTTTCAGCTGAGCGCTAAACAGGAAAGTTGGGCAGAATCTCTGTCATACAGGAAACAGAAAAGCTATTTGAAGCTACTTGAAGACTTTAAGTTGCCTTTTCTTAAAAAGAGCCCTGGGTTTGACCAATACACATCCTGTGGAGCTCACTCAGCCACAGGAGGATTTTGGCTATAGCAAAAAATATTGATTTTCATAAGTAATTAAAAACTAATTGAAGATTATAAGATCCTTCTGACTTTTTATGGATATTTTAGGGATGATTCAAATCCTATCAAGTAGGAATCCCAAGATTTCTTTTTCCAAGCACTCCAAACCTGGGATGATAAGAGTTTCCACGAGGTCTTGTGGGAGCTGTGCAATCAGGACTTTGATCTCATTCAGTTCTGTGGTCTGGGTTCTTGGGCCAGGCTGGGTTTCCATCAGTGTACCAGATCCCAACTTTTTGGAGATGAGGCAAAGTGAGTTGATAACTAATGATTCTGGAATGAAATGATGGGAGATAAACTGTCAGCAGAGCTCTGAGGGTATGATGAGCACTCTATAATTCCCAAAGTCACTACAACAATCCATTCTCTGGTTTTGGGCAGAAATTACCATTTTGAAACATGAATTTCCAAGCATACTTGTCTCTTAATTCTTCACAATTCATGAATGCTTTTTGCAAGAAGATCAGCTGGTTATATATATGTTTAAAAAATCTATTTACCATTGGAAAGTTTTAAAAAAGAAAGATGTTCAGCCAGCCCTGCTCTTGATATGACAATAATTTCATTGTGCTTAAAGTAAACAGTCTTCAGACTGGTGCCTTCACTGTGCCAACCTGAGCTTTTCCCCATAAATAGGCAACATTCAAGAGTGAAAATGATGGAACAAGTGATGACATCCTTTCTTGGAGGAGCAGAGTGTGGGTGTTTATTAGCAGTCTGTGTGTGAATCCAGCAATGATGTTCTCTGTGTTTGCTATTAACAAAACTCACATGGGAGCTGCTCAGGCTGCTCGAGCTCCCAGCATGAGCAATTCCCACATCAAGCTGTGATGGAGGCAAAGGTCCACATGGGTCAGGAGCTGGCAGTGAGGGCATTTCTCTCTGGGAGAAGACACAGAGGGATTGCTTGGCAGGGATGTGGGATATCAGAGCAGGGAAAAGGCAGCAGAGCATGAATTAAGAGCACAAAAGAGACTCACACTCAAAATCTCAGACTTGCCAGATCTGTGCAGTAACCAGTCACTCACATACTCTCATTTGTTTTCTTCAGAGGTGACTGAGAACAGAAGCAGAGGTGAAGGTCAGCACTTAAGGTATAAACAATCTCTGCCCTCCAGGTCTCAGAGGGTAAGAGGCCAGACACATCAGTTGTGTGCAGAGAGGCTGCTCCATTAGGAGCCACAAAGATGCAGTGATTTACGCTACTTCATCTCCTGAACGCTTATTTCTTGTTGGATAATATGAAAAGTCTTCCTCACAGGCTGAGAGAGGGGGAAGAACACCTTGTTCACAGGGCAGCAAGGGCAGCCCAGTTAACTTTCATTTTGGCTTGGTCAGAAGTGCTGTTAAATGTCTTTCCAAGCAGCCAGATGGAATGTGGTCTCAACACTACTTCTGTCTTCTAGGCTGGCTAAAACCAGTGATGTTTGACACAGCAAAAGGAGAAATATTCAGGCAGATCTGAAATCTCTCCAGTTAAATTCTGCTGCAAAGGTCAGATCTCTCTACAACTGCCTTTCTAGGTCCAGTCACACCATAGCTCCCTCATATTGTTTATGTTAATTTTTCAGCTTTCACTTTCCCATTCCAAACTGGAACAACATAACTGTAACATAACATGACTGTAACCACATCAGGTGACAGTCTCTAAACCTCTATTCCCAACAGTCTCTAAATCTCTATTCCCAAGTGCATCAGCTTAACAACTGCTCATGACACTCACACCCCCTTTTTAGGTTTCTTCAAGTTTTTCTCCTGTTGAAGTATTGCAAGGCAGTGTTCAGATACAAACCCTGCCCAACAGGGACTGGGAGAAGGGGAGATTTAGCACAATTCTGCCTGCAAGACACAAATATGACTAAAATACACCTCAGCTATCTCAATCTAGTGTCCTACCACTGGTCTCTGTTTAAAATGGTTCCTAATAGGAAACCATCCCACTGCTTGACACATTTTGACAGAGCAGAGTTTTGGGAGTTTGGGAGGGTTAGGCAGGGTGGGGTTTTGGGAGGCTTGGGTCCAGGCCAGATGGGCAGGCTGACCTCATTGTTGCTCACATTTGTGTCCAGACCAGTGGGCTCAACCACTCTTTTACTCTTTTTGGGTTTGTTTAATAATGGAAAGTATTTCAGAAAATTATATTACATCCTGTAAGAGGAGCAAGCAGAGCTGAGACCCAGGCTGTCACCATCCTTTTCCAGGCACCCCTCCTTGGTGGATCCCTTGGGAGGAGGATGGCAGCAATGCCAGCATTTGCCTCCATCTCCAGCCTCCAACTCTGCCATCGTGCCAGGCCACAGCAGATGTGGCACATGTGTTCTATTCACTGCCTTCTCTGGCACACTACACGTTCTCTAAGGATTTTACTCATCTGGACAAGTAGCAAACGTCTCCACTTCTTGTCTCCACTCTCTGACTGATCAAAAATGTCTTTTTAAGCTGAGGAGGAGCTGCTGCCTTCTGGAAACACCAGCCACATGCCAGACCATCCCCAGACCACGCACTCATTCCTCCTCACTACCAACCTTTCTCAAGTGTTTTGGAGAAGAAGAATGTCTTACAACCCTCTCCTCTGTCCTCTTTCCCACCTGATAACCGGGCTACCTCAGGGCAGAAGATCCATAAGATGCTCAAGTGGGAAGCAACTGGTACATCTGCCCTGCATTTGGCTGGCAGAATGCAAGAGCAGGTGTTCATCACAGCTCTTGTAATCTCATGATTCCCTCCCCAACAACCTGCCCACAGCCTGCAGACAATCTCTGAACACCCCTCCCTAATACTTATATAATGATCCTGCAGCACACTGAATTTTACCAAGTCCCCAGAATGTAATTTTCTGGATAAAAACTCAGTCTTTAAAAAAAAAAAAAAAAAAAAAAAAAACCAAACCAAACTTAGGTATTTACTGCCAAAATCTAATTATCTTGTTTTCATGAGATTTTCACCACTGCTGACAACTGAACTGGGCTGATTATCACACCTGGAGGCAGAGTCAACACCAGACTCAGCCAACCATATCACCTTGAAGCATTTTCTTTCTCTTTTGGATATTTTCCTTATAACATTAAAACCCCACTTCCAACATCAACATCCCTGTCCCCCAGAGCCTCCTTTTCCAGCTGGAGAGCTGATGTTTCCTGAAGCACAGCACTGTGTACACTCCAGCTTGCTCGTTACAATTTACAGTTTCCTCTTCCGCTGCCCTGGGCCACTGCACAATATAAACAATAGCTGTGTCTTGAAAACCATCCAAAACAAATGGGTCTTGCTGCCTGAGCTGCTCTCAGATCTGTAAAGAGAGCTTACTGTGTGCACAGTTGGTTTAATCCTGTGAATAGTCTGGAAAGTATGATATAATGCTCATTTCTTACCAATCAGTCCTTTGCTGGAGTCTTGCTAAAGAAAATTTACTCCCAGATTACTCTCTGTAGCCTACAGAATAGCAGAGCTGTATTCCTAGAACTTGTTGAGGGTTTTTTTATTTTTTTTTCCCACAGCAAAATTAACTATCTATAACAAGGAAAGATGTAAAAAAGAAAAAAAAATGGAAAAGCAAATTATCCCACTCCATCATTATGAGTTGGCAATGCAGTTGTAATAAGCAGCTAGAGCTGGAGTCAATATTTGCCAATACTCTGAACATTCAGAGGCATGGTGTGCACCTGGGATTTTCACTAATATTTCCTGGATAGTCAGATTTTCTTTTTGCCTCCAGCACAGTTTCCTGCTGTCTGAGTAAACTCCTCAGAGATGCTGTTTCTGCAGTCTCCTGTGTTTTATAATTCAATGGCAGTTTATCACTCCTTTGAGTAATCCACAGTGGAATATACTGCAATCCTCCAGCTATGGGGTTGTCAGGTGTGGGATCTTCACCTCAGAGCAGATGGGTTTGCTGACCTTGTCCTGACAGAACCTCAGGTCAGAGTGGAGGGATCTCAGCAAGAGATTAATGCCCCCACAAAAGGGCAAACTGTAATTCAAAGGAGTTGACCTAAGAGGATAATCTGAAAAAAACAAGTCAACTCAGGTTAAAGACTTACATTTTTTCCTCAAATCACTCCAGGTCGTATACAGTCAACAAGATTTAATTTGAGGTTGTCACCTGGGGTTTTCTCCTTCTCATCTGTTTTTTCTAGATGAGATTCCTTTGTACAGGAAGCAGACTACATATGAAACCCTAAAGGCAAGGCTCTTTAATGTGTACTATCACATTTTTCTGTATTTCCATCACTCTAATCTATCAGGTTGCCTTGCTCTTCTATAAAATATCTTTATCTATGCATCAACAAAGTCTCCTAATTTCCTAAACAAATATCCATTTGGTGGTACCAAGGTAACCTATACAAGACATTGAACTTTGCTTCCCAAAAGAGTTCTGATTTCCCCCAGTCCAAAAATATCCAATAATTTATTTGATCAGATAAAGGAAATACCCACTGGGACTACTACATAGCATCAAAATGCAAGGAATATGGGATTAATTATTCTGGCTATTTTAACTGAGAAAGTTGAGTACCCATCACAAGAGCAGCCTTTGAACTATGCAGTAACAATCCCAGTCAATCTGGATGATTCTTCTTCAATTACAAGGCTGTTATATGCCTTGCAATCTGCCTTGTATATGCTGTTATCTGCCTTATTCCCTTGCAAGTGTTGCACATAACCATCAGCATAAATAATAACTTCTTATGTGGTACCATTTAAAGAAGAACAAAAAAAAAGACAAATTACATCCACTTTTTTAGTTGTCTAAAATTTCAATTATTTGATCAAAGCAAAAATTGAGGCAAGTCAGATGTGAACTATTTTCAGTGAAAGTAAATTGAACTTTATCATTTCATCTTCATGTATGTAAGTATTGGCCAAGGAGGCCAATGACACCTGGCCTGTGTCACCAGTAGTGTGGCCAGCAGGACCAGGGACCAGGGCAGTGATTGTCCCCTGCACAGAGCACTGGTGAGGCCACACCTCCAATCCTGTGTCCCGTTCTGGACCCCTCAATTCAGGAGGGACATTGAGGGGCTGGAGTGTGTCCAGAGAAGGGAACAGAGCTGGGGAAGGGTCTGGAACACATGTCTGATGGGGAGCAGCAGAAGGAAGTGGAGGTGTTTAGCCTGGAGAAAAGGAGGCTTGGGGGTGACCTCTTTGCTCTCTCCAGCCCCGTGACAGGAGGCTGTAGCCAGGTGGGGACTGGTCTCTTCTCCCAGATAGGACATAGGAAATGGCCTCAGGTTGTGCCAGGGAAAGTTTAGATTGGATATTTGAAAAATTTCTTCACCCAAAGGGTTGTCAAGCACTGAAGCAGCTTTCCCAGGGAAGTGGTGGAGTCACCATACCTGGAGGTATTTAAAAGATTTGCAGATGTGGCACTTAGGGACATAATTTGGAGGTGGAATTGGCTGTGCTGGGTTACCTGTTGGACTAGATTACTTTAAAGGTCCTTTCTAACCTAAATGATTCTATGATTCTATTCCTGTAAAATCTGTTTTCTAATATTTTATGCCATTGGGTTCAGACCAATGGACCTGTAGTTCCCTAAGTCACTTTTTCCCCTTCTGGCAGCGTAGACATTTTGGTAGTACATTTACTATTTGATGCTCATATATAGCATAAGCTCTCAACTTGCCAGTTCCCTTTGAAAAGTTCTTCAGTTTCCATGTCTAAGATGAATGATGGTCTATTGACCATCACTTGGCCCATGTTCATCAACCTCCATGAGTTTTGATTTCACTTGGAGAAGAGCAAGTTTCATTTCCTTACACTCATTCCACCAACGGCATCTGTGCCCAGACTTACTGAAATGGAAGTAATTTTCTTTCTGAAAGATGATGTATTCATTTAGGTGTAGGACCATAACATCCTCCTGGGAAAATGGCCCCATTTGCTACTCCCTTAATTGGTTTTGATATTCCCAGATGCTGTTTGCTGATACTTTTGTGATCATTGAGATATAGTTTCCTTTGGAGATTACTACCTTCCTCTATTCCTGCAGGATTTTGTTTTTCTACAGACTTTTCTTTAGTGATTATCCAACCATGGGCTTCCAAGAACTACTTTTTTTTTGCCCTTACTTTGCATATAAGTCACTTTTTTTTTTTTAATTTCTGTAAACAGGAGAATACAGTGGAGATGTTTCTAAAGAGTTACTGCAAGGAATGGTCCTAGGACTCAGGGTTTTGTGTAGTTTTTTTCAGTCTAGAATGAAAGAATACCTTGATCTTCAAAACCTGCAGCTACAGGGAAAGTGAGATCATAGTAAAAAAGGAAGAGGAAATAACCTGATAGAATTACTGTAGTCCTTAGATGTATAAGCAGAAGAAATGTAGGGATTTTATATTAAATTTATATTTGGCACTGGTGAAATTGCTACTGAATCTAGTTGTGTTAGACAATGTAATGAAAGTAGATGAATGTAGGAAAATCTGATAATTTACAGGAGTTATACAGAACTGTGAGTTTTTCCTTTCTTGTGACTGATTCAGGGTAGAGCCAAGCTCCGGGACATGGAGCTTCAGTATTTGAGAGGAATGCAGAGCCACAGCTCTGAGATTTTGGCATACTGTGCCTGCTGGTGACACCAGCCTGTGACAGAGGATGGGTGGGGCATGGAGTAACACTTTGTCTTTCTTCTTTTTACTTTGTCCAGTTTTCTCAAGTCTTTATGCATGTTTGCTTCTGTCCTTGTCTGCAAAGCAAGAATCCTGTTTGGAATTCTGTTGAGCCCATCTGTTTGAGTTCCTGTCTCCTGTGTGCCCACTTCCCTCTCTGCAGTGGTCTTCCTTTCCAGAGGAGAATCATTTCTGCATGGAGGGATAATTCACCATCCTGAACTCTTTACAAGCTTTAGAAGTTCAGCTTTTTACCCTTTAAAAGAAAAGAAAAAAAAAAGGCAACCAAAAACAAGTAAAAACAGTGTCAGCTGCTAGTAACAAGCTTTTAGAAGGCAGAGGTCCTCCAAGGATTCTGTGTGCACCAGGAGTTTTAGTGTTCGGAGATGTAACGAGGCATCTCCATTGATCATCACATAACCCATTAAATCATTTATTGTTGAAGTCTCTCTACAAAATCCCTTTTAAAAAACAGAGAATATTTTGTATTATTTATTACAAAATCCTCATCTGCCAGCAGCAAGGCTTGCTTCATACAGAACTTCAATAATGGTAAACTAACTGATTTACTGCAAAGTAACTGATTTACTGGAATACCTCTTACATTTTTAATAGGCCTGTCTGTGTGCCTGCTGTTATTTGCACCCTGCAAAAGTGGCAAATGAAATACAGGACAGATGTTCTGAAAGTTGAAAAAGAGCTCTGTAGTTTTAATGAACAGTTACCTGTCTGGGACATCTGATGGGAAAAAAAAAAAAAAGCATTTCGAGGTGGCTTCTGAAGAATAGGATTTAAATATGTTAGAGAGTATTTTAGACCTCAGTGATATCATGGCCCTTTTGAAAGGCAGGTCCCTGACTGGGGATAAACATTGAATTATCAAGACTCAGAGATTAATTTTCTTCTTCCAAAGATCAATTCTGAGAATCCATTTTGGACAATAAGTCTTGGGTTTATGCTCTAATGCACCAACAAGAGTAGTCAATTTTCTCTTCATAAAGTGGACACTTATTCCAGTGGGCTGGAATAAGAACATACTTACTCTGTTAACAGCAGAGAACTGCTGACCATCTTCGTTTACAGAATCACGGAATAAATTAAGCTGGAAAAGACCTCTGAGATCATTGAGTCCAACCTAATTTAAAGTAACCACTAAACAGCAGAAGTTTGAATTTAAATAGGTCTATAGAAGAAAGTAGAGTGTCAACACTGTATGATACAAAGGTGCAGCAGGTCAAATTCAACCTAAGTGCCTCTTCTCTGACCCTCCTAGCTCAGTACAAATCTGGCTTGATGCACTGAAATTGATGGGAATCAGCTGCAGACTGGTTGCAGGGATGACTGTTTATTCATGGCTCACACAATCTGCACAGAGAAATGGAAGCAGTTAATGCTACCTGGCTCCTTGAAATTCAAAGCATTAAAATTCCAAATGTGGCAGATTTCGAATGTGTCCAGCAATAAAAAACAACAGATTGTTTCTACTGAGAGCTGGAAGTAGAGAGCAATACATGAAGGACAGGCACCTCCCAGCCTGATGGCAGTATTTAAAGGTCACACAATTGATTTGGGTGGGGTTTTCCCCTCTCTTAATCCCCTGCAAAGCTTACAGACAATGCTGCTTTAGGTACCTAAGAGTTTTGGACATAAAGCACCGTGAAAACAGTATCTACTTAAACTGTTTTGTCTCAGCTGCATTTAGACCCTCTTTCTAACTCTATTCAGCTCCACGCATGACACATGGATTTCAATTCAAGCAGCTTAATCTCATTTTAGAAAGTAAGTCCAGGCGAGCATGGCAGAAAGCTGCCAAAAGTGAGGATACTTCTCTTTGCATTTTGATATAAGCCTGTTCTAGTGACATGCAGTTCCACATGAAGATTTTGCTTCACGAGGATATGCTGTGAATACCATGCTGCTGATGCAAAGAAGGTTTTTTGAAGCAGGCTTCAAGCTACCCCATAATCTACATGAGGAATTACATCCCATTCTTGCAGCTGCCCAGGCTGTTAAACTAATGAGTAGGGAAGGAAATGGAGGGGAAGACACGAGGGCACTGATTTATCACTATCTGACTTAGAATTAAAGGCTTGTTAATGACATTGAATAGGATCCCTTCCTGCAAGAGGCAAGACCAGAGGTTTAGACAAGAGGGAAGGCAGATGTGGTTATAGACAGACAGGGAGAAGTTCTTTGGGATGAGAATGGTGAAGCAGTCGAACAGGCTGCCCAAAAAGGTGGTAAATGCCCCATCCCTGGAAACTCTAGGCCAGGTTGGACAGGGCTCTGAGTAACCTGATTTACTAGAAGAGGCCCATGCTCATTGCAAGGGGGCTGGACTTTATGGCCTCTAAAGGTGCCTCCCAACCCAACCATTCCATGAATTCATGGCTATATGAAAGCAAAAGGAAAAAGGCAGTAATATACCAATACCAATCAGTCTGCACCCACAGATGAGCCACCTCAGCTTTTTATCTAACTCACAAAATGAAAGCAAAATCCTTTTTCCCTACAAGTACTCTGCAGGAGTACCATAATCACATACAAAAATGGGAATCAGGACTCCATGCTTCCCACTAGTCTTCAAAGGAAATCAACTTAATGTGGCTAACAAGTCACACTTTGATATGAATGAATTGCAGCCAAATGCAAACTTGGCAGTTCAATTATAAAATATGTCAAGGCCTTCCAGGAGTGATTAGCCCTGTAGCATTGAATAAGGTTACCAGAGGTGTGACTGACTAATTGGCAATGCAGCATTAATTTTTAAATGACAAACAGCATCTTGCTGATGTGGGTTGCTAAAAGGACAAAGTATAGCACTTGGTAACTGGTGGCACATGTATCTAAAGGGCTCTTCTCTATCTTGAGAAACAAACAGCATTCAAATGGTTGGATAGCTGCCTGGCAAAAATCACAACATACAAAGTTATTAGGGCTACAGCCTCCTTTTCATCCCTAGATGAAGGACTGCTGGCTGGCAACATGGTTGATAAAGTTAAGACACTTTAAATTAGCAAAACATATATACATTGATTTTTATGGAAAATAGTATTTCCAGATGCTGTAGAGACATTTTATTGGTCCTGACCCAAAGGAAGCTGAGTCAGGGAGTTTGGTGACTGACCTGGCTGCTGTGGAAATGTGGCAACTGTTTCCAAACATAATTTTTTTCCAAAAAGAAGGTGACCAGAAGTACTCTGCAAGGATTTCCAAAGAGAAAATCACAATTGACCAACTTGATAGCCTTGAATAGCTCAGTGGATGCAGGGAGAATATTGGGTATTGGGTATCTTGAGTTGGGTAAGGCTTTCAACATTGACTCCTGTAACATCCCCTTTTCCAAATTGATTATGTGTGGTCTAGGGAAGTGGACAAAGAGGTGGACTTAAAACTGGCCCCACTGCCAGGCTCAGAGAGTTACAATCAGCAGCATGAGTTCAGCTGGAATTGATTCACTAGTGGTGTGCCCCACAGATCTACAGTAGGCCAACATTGTTTATCATCTGCATTAATAATCCAGACAATGGGAGTGCTCCCTCAGCAAGCTGGCAAACACATCAACAGGTGGTGAACAACTCGATTTTGCTTTACTTGCTTGGTTTTTTTTCTTAATTTTGTTTCTCTTTTCATTGTGTCCCTTTTCATTACAATTACTATTAGTGATATTATATTTTACTGTATTTCAATTATGGACTTGTTTGTATCTCAAGCCAAAGCTTTTGTCTTTTTCCAGTTCCTCTCCCTGCCCCACTGTGGGAGATGCTCATGCCACAGAAAGTACTTGGTGTTGTAGTAAGCCCAAGAACAGAAAAGTATTTGTATTTTGCAATGATAAAACATGTTTTGATATGTGTTATTCATCAGTGTGCATTTATTTCTGTGTGAGAGTGGTGGTAAATTAATTTCTCCATTCAGCTGGACAGACACACATCAATTAATTCATGTTCCTGTAGCATCACAGGAATTATTCTCATATTTTATACTTTTAAAGAATAGAAATATGAAGTATGATTGCTCATTAGCTCATTTAAAGTACTTGTTTTATATAGCCATAACTGCAAATAGTCATTCTTTTCAAAATAAATTTCAGAAAATGAAACCCTTTAATACTTTGAAATAAGTACACTGTAAAGTAGAACTAAGCTTGCAGTAACTGCTGGAATAAAGTTGTTTGCAAAATCTTATTTGCCTGGTTGCTGTTAATGGGCATGCAGCAGATGGATTAGGTTTATTTATTATAAGTAGCACATAGTGATTTTTCTGGTCTGTTTTCTGGATTGCCTTCTTTTAAGAATATAGTGCTCCAGTTGTGTGACGTACACACAACTAGTGTTTGTAGTTAAAAATTGGAGTAAATACATAATGTCAAAGCTGGTTTCATAACAAAATTGCAGAGTAGAGTTAAGTCTATTTATATGACACATGGACCAGACACATTAGGATATGTTTAATTTTTCTTAAGCATTTTCTAAATTCTTAACTTATGAATAAGGATATTTCTTATGGGAAAGCTCACAGCATTAATTTCATCCTTCACTATTAAGGTATTGAATTGTATTTATAAATTAAAGTCTTGTTGGTATAATTTGTTACCACAGGATAGATATATAGACAAAGAAATAGATATATAGATATACATATAGATGATATAGATATAGATGATAGATGTAGATATAAAATGATATAAATATAGATAGATATAGATGTAAAGCAGTTTTACAAACTACTTTATAGGTTTGGCTCCTAATTCTCTGAAGACAAAGAAGTTTCTAAACATCTTTTGAAAGTGGAACTTAGATATTAAACACTTTTCTAAGTTACAGCCAAGCTCAGAACAGGATTTGGTCAAAAGATGAAGATTGTTTGTATTCAAACCAAAGACTGACTTGAATATGTTCAAACTTTTTTTTCCTGTTTCTCAGCATACTTTGTTGCAGGATCTGGCATTTCTAATGTAAATTATTTTGATTACCATACGCCAGAATGAGCAAACACGTGTACAGTGGAACCTGCAATATGACTTCAGGGTGTAAAGGTGTGATCCCAAGCTCCCAAGTCACTTCAGCAGGACTTTATGCATTATGGAGAATTTATGATATTATTACATATGCTGAGACTTGTGAGCATTGCATAAAACAAAACAAAACAAAACAAATTAAATATTAATAAGAACCCCATTTACTACAGTGTCAAAGACGTAGGAGAAATAAAAATTGAAATACCTGGAAAAAAATACATTAAAACTCTGTGACTGAAAAGAACAAAACAAAACATAGCAAAGCAAAAAAGGAAATAAATAATAGATGAATTAGTGGTTCCTCTTGCATTGTTAAAACAACAGAGGATCAAATGACATTAAAAGAGAACCAAACATAAAAGCTTCTTTTTAGAAGAAGTGTCAACATTCTCAGAATACATCTTTAATTCAGAAAAAATAAAAAACATTAAAAAGAATTGGTTTGGAAGTCTGCTTTTTTAATTTTGGGTTGACTTTTCATCAGATTAATAAGCTTGTGGACTTAAAAAAAATTATCCTGTTCACCTAGGGGTTGGAATAGGTGTGTAAACACTGTATAAACAGAAAGTTAAGAAAATATATAGAAAATCTATTTAAAAAATAGTATTATATAAAATCTATTCATCCTGCACACAGTCCCATGGTAATGTTAACATTTTTCAGTATGTCTGGTGATTTCCAGAGTGATATCTGCTCAGACAGTGACCGATGTCCCTCGTCCCTCTTCTTTCCCCTTATTTTATTCTTGTAGCAGAGTCAAGGGGTGTGTTACTGCCTTTATTAAGGTCTCTGGGAGTTTTGCCATCTCCTCAGGCCTCACTTTGATAAGAAAATATTGAGCTCATGCTGCTGAAACCCAAACCATAAGCAATTTCCAATGTGATCTTTTCCACACAGTCATTTCTCTACCTGGGCACAAGAACAAATGCAGGAACATATAATCCAGTCTCTGTTCTCATTGGTGAATACTTGTGTGACAAATCCTATTAAAAATGATTGATATACCTAAACCAGCACTTTTTCTCATCACCATTATTTCTGGGACAGGGAGGCTTATTGGTCAGACTGACAATTGGAGTGAACATTAGACTTTATTGTCCTTCTGGAAATGAGCAAGGTCTGGGAAGGTGCAGCACTTCAGCCTTTTCTCCTGCCAGCCTGCCAGATGCAGCCACCTTCTGCTATGCTCTGGAATGATTTGCTGCTGCTACTTAGCACATCAGAGCTGAGGCTTTTCTGCTACTCTGGTTCCTCTTTGCTTCTGAGGGAAGGAGCCAGCTACATAAGTGTGTCTGAGATTGTATTTGCTGTTTGGATACACCATCAGTCCATTAGCTGTGTCTCCAGAAGGGATGGCTTGGAAGAACCCCTGTAGCATGTCTCCCAGCCCTCTGCAAATATCTGCAGACATGAGAGTGTCAGAAGTGACCTTACATTTATATTTAGGCAAATTATGCTGTGATTGACAAAGTTATTTTTCACTTTACATTTGGCTCTTCCCAACCTCCAAGAATGCCCTTGCACATGAAAATTGACCAAGATTCTTTGGTTTTCAGCTGGCTCAGGTGGAGCTGTCAGGAAGATTATGGTCACAGGCAGTCTGTGGTTTAGAGAGTAGGGATTAGGACCCAGAACATGAAGAGGAATCTGATAATAGGAGCCTCTGTAGAATTAGGGCTGGGGCACATTGATCCCCAGTCCCTTTCCTTCCTGGGGAGGCAAAATTGCTGGATGGTGAATATTTGAAACCTGAGGGTGTAACAGAAGCTAAGGTTACTTAGAAGCAAGGGATTGCTTCTTATTTGTCATGAGATCAAGTGGATGGATATGGCTAGATCCCTATCAAATACAAATTATTTAATTTAAAAAAGAGAAATTAATTAACTCCTTGCAACCACAGCTGCTGTGATATCAGGCTGGAAGACCTTTGGTTGTTTTCATTCTCTCAGGTTTGAGTTCTGCATCTAAACAGAAAGGTAGAAGGACATACCAAATCAGATCCATGTAAACAGACATATTTGAAGGGACAAAGGGGTTCCTATGGCAGGCAGTGATGGGTATAAAACCCTCTGTGTCACCAACAGGCAGACCTGTACATCCTTACAAAGCATCAATATCTGCATTTTCATGGGGTGTAGGTTAACATTCAGGTTTCCTCCATGAACTTGGGAGCTTCTTGCTGGCTGATCTCAACTGAGCTGCTGAAACCCTTCAGAAAAGCAACACAGGCAGGGGACAATGAAACAGCAGAAATAAGTGTATTATCCAGCAGGATTGGAGAGCAGTGGTCTGCTACGAAGGTAGACAAAAAAATACTCTTTCTTTCATGGGAGAGAGCACACTCACTTTTAAACATCTCAACTCCTTGAGTGGGTTGCACAGAACACTAAAAGAAGTAGTTTTGTGACAAATAAACTTAATCTGTTGAACTGTTACATGGAGGAGTTTATAATTACTAATATCAAATACAAAGCATATTTAATAACAAAAAGAACAAAGTTATCTCTTTGCAAGCTAACTAAAAGATGTGTTTTGTAATCAGTTTTCATACGTCATTGTGAAGGCAAAAAATGGAGAAAAATATTTCAGCTTACAAAACAGGCAATGGCCATTACTGGCTCACTGAAAGACAATGATGGACAGAGTTCTGTGCCCTGAGGTGGGCCTTTATTTAGGCTTTCCCTTCACAGCTGCCCAGGGGGTCCTCTCCTCTGCTTTGTCAGGAGTCTGCTCAATCCAAAACCTCAAAGCATCTCTTTATCAGGAGCAGCTGGCAGAGCTCATGAGAGGCTGCCAGGGCTTGCCAGGAGTCCATGATTCCTCTATCTTTCCCTGTCTAGAGCAACTGCCCCCTGACATTCCTTAGAGGATTTCTGTGGGGAGACCCCCACTACCCCAGAAGCAGCTACCTGAGGATCTAGAAGGTCTCAAAGCACACCCAGAAGCTGCTGTGTCTGTTGCCTGTCTCATTTCACACCATTCAACTCAAGTTTTTTACTTCAAACACCCTTTTAAGTCTTTGAGTTCCCCATTTCTGATCATGGGGCAGGGATCTGGCATTCGATGGAGAGTCATTGGAATTAAACATGGAGCTTGCAGAAGTGAAGCAGAAGGACATGGGAGTCCACATGGAGTAATCTGCAATCCCAACAGCAGGGACAGGCAAAGGAAGAAGCATCACCTCTGCTTTACAGATCTCCAGCTGCAACATGGAATAACTGGAATAACTGACCTGAAGGCTTAGATAGGATAGGAAAAGGGTAGGACTGGAAAGGAGCAGAAACCCAGTAAAGAACAGCTCAAAAACATTTGTGTTAGTCAGTCTGAAATTTATTTCATTGATCTCATGTATTTTTTCTTTTTTTATATTCAGACAAGATTACTAAGACAAGACAAGATTAGCATATAACCTTCACATATATATTTACACAACATATCCTATGTGCATAGAAGCATATTAAAAGCTACTATTGGACTTCAGAAATACTCTCCACACACCTCTCAATTTTCATTATGCAATTTCAGCCTTTGTAATCCTTTCACCCTTGTCTCATCTCTGCTTTCAGAAATCAAAATTAGGTGCCTAGGTAGATGAGAAGAGAACAGTGGATCTTGTCTATCTAGACTTCAATCAGGCTTTTGACACTGCTCAGCCAGAGAGGCAAAGGCTCAGGAGGGATCTCATTGATGTGCACAGATCCCTGAAGAGGACAGGGCCAGGCATTTCTCAGTGGTGCTCAGCTACAGGAACTGGCCACAAACTGAAACACAGGAGGTTCTCTGAATATCAGGAAATATCTTTTCACTGTGGACATGACTTGGAACTGGCATAGGTTGCCCAAGGAGGTGGTGGAGTCTCCATCCTTTGAGGTAACTAAAAAAAAAAATACCTGGACGTGGCTCTGCACAACATGCTTAAAGTGCCTTTCTTAGACAGGGGGGCTGGACCCAAAGGCCCCTTCTAACAATGATCATTCTGTGATAAATTTTGTGAGCCTAAATTTTGATTGAGAATTTTTTACAACTCACTTTTTTCAATAGGAGATCTCCCTTTCACAGGTTTTCAAAAACAAAAAAGTAAAATGTGGACTTTGGGAGCTTTTCCAGTTTGCCATACTTCTAAACAATAATTCCTACTAATTTCCTTTAATAAGGTAATTGAAAAATAAATGATCCATAATTTTCAGATTACCAGTCCTTGAAAATTTTCAAGATATCAGTTTTCTTTCTCTATGCTGCACAAGGAAAAAATAAATATCTCAAAACTTCCTCTGGGATAAAACAAATAATTTCCTTCCCCCTCCCTATCATTGAGTCCCCAGGTGAAATACTGGCACCAACAGAATCAACAGATTACCACTCACAATTGCCTTCAGGCAAGGCAATATCCTTTTGGATTTTATTATGCTCTCCATTATAAGTATAAAGGATTTGTTTTTACACTGATAGAATCTTTCAAAGCAGCGAGCTTTCTGAAGTTCAGTCTCTCTGAAGTTACCAACATTTTTAATTAATGACATGAAGGCACTCAAATCTCTTTTGTATAATACAGTGAATTTAAATTAGTTAAAACAACAAAGAAATCTCTAATCTTTCTAATAAATTTTAATTCTCTGATTTTTAAGAATTATTAGAAGACAGTCTGTTATGTATGATAAAAACTGTGAGGTTTTTTATCCACCAAGCCTGTCAGGTGGGGCACAATTTCACCTGTTTTCATTGCCAGTGTGAAGAGGTCTACTGGATGTTACTTCACATATTTTGAATAGGGATGGCAAGTAAAATCCAGTGTACTCTTGAAAGGATACCATTCAGTCTCCATACTGAATTTTCTGATGCAGGGACATTCAAATTAGATTTTTCAAGCCAATTTAGCTTTATTTGACATGTAAAATATAATATAGATGTGCAAAATAGCACAGTGTTAGTTATCTTGTCACAAGGATTGACAAGATCACAAAGCATATTAGCTAAGTGGTGTTTATCTCCCCACCTTTACTCATTGGGAAAGGATTGATAGGGTGGAAACCACACCTAATGTTGGGTTCAGAGACCATGAATCAAGAAAAAAGATTTGCCTAATGTGGCCTCTGGCTTAGTGAATAGAGAGAGTAAAAGAGTAACAGATAGATGCAATACACCCCCTGTCCTTACATCAAACACACTGAATTTAGACAGACTGACTGTTTAAAAAAGGGCTTGTAGTGCAAAACAAATATTCAAAGTTAGCACTAGATGTGTATAAAGAGGACCTGCAAGGTGACTGGAGAGAATTTTTCAAGGGAAGAAGTTGGAAAGGTGTTGTCAGTAATTTGAACAATAAAGAAGTGCCTGACTATTTTTAAAGCCTTATAGTTTCAGGTGGTCCATATGGTCTTCAGCCCCAAAACACTGCTGCCTATTTTGAAATAAAGGCCTGTACCCATCCCTCCAGCTGAAATATAAATTGGATGCTGGGTATGCAGTCCAGCTCTTCTGTTTATGTACAGAAAACAAAATATCTTACAGAAATAACCATGTGAGAGGTAGGAAATGGAAACCACCTGTCACAGGTGCAGAGCAACCCCCTGCACCTCTGTAGGCACTCTTCAGAGCTGGACTGAGGAGGAGGAGGACATTCAAGAGTCTCTGGTATTCAAAACTGGACAGTGAGAAGAAATACAGCCCTGTCAGCCTGAATTTGGTGCCAGGGAAGGTCATGGAGCAGCTTGAGAGCCATCATGTGGCTCACACAGGACAGCCAGGGCATCAGGCCCAGCCAGGATGGGTTTGTGAAAGACAGGTCCTGCCTGACCAACCTATCTCCTCAATGGCAAGTAACCCACTTTGTAGTTCAGGAGACAAGGAGCATCATCCTCCAACACTCTCTTGCTCAAACAGGATTTATTAAAACAGATAAACAATTTTACTAACATATTTACAGAGAGTTCCACACTTCCTGGCAGGGGGAACATCACAACTGGGACTATTTGCAGGGGCTGCACAGGAAGCAGGGATCTGAACTCTTGTTTGTCTCCTCAGCTGGGAGGAGAGGTAGCAGAGCACATTTCCTGGTCGCTGCTCTCCACAGCCACAGGGGTGTCTCGCCAGAAGGTCCTCCACAGTGCCCATCTCTGCTGGAAAAAATGCAGAATGAGAGGTCTCAGGGGCAGGAGCAGCAGGGGGTCACTCATGTCCTTGCAGGTGTTCAGGTATTTGTAGGCACTGCCAGCTCTCATGGCTGGATGCAGCCCTCAGAAAGTTGCTCTTGGGGAAGGCTTGGCAAGTGCACTAGAGGTCCCTACCTTATCTGGGGGCTTCTCTGGCGTGTCAGGATTATCCTCACGGTCCTCCTCCTTCTCCTCTATCTGCTCCTGGGCACTGGTGGAGGTTTCCCACTGGCTGCCATCATCCCAGTCAGAGCTGCTCTGCCTGGGCAGCCAGTAGATCCCAAAGAGCAGGAGGAGGATTTCAGCACCGACCCAGAACCACCACTCCTGGCAAGCCAGGACGAGCATTCTTCCCGGGGTGAGTCCACGCTGCTTCTCCATCACCAGCAGCTGGGCCATCTCCACAATGCGCTCCTTCTCATGCTGCCTCAGGAGCTCTTCCGTGACCTTCACTGATGAATTATCCATCCACACTGCATACTGGAGGATGCCCAGCAGCACCAGGATTTTGGTGATCTTTCCAGCTCTGGCCTGGAGGAGGAGGGAGAAAGCAGCTCAGCAGGGTTGGGTGATGGGGAGATGGTGGCTGGGGCAGCTGGGGTAGGAAATGTAGAGCCCAGGGATGGGGGCAGGCATCCTCACTTGCCTCAGGAGTGGAACCTGCCCTGCCCAAGACATTCCCCACAGCCCCTGCACCCTCTCCCCACTCTTAGGAGTTCCTCTGGGTGCTTCTTGTCTGTCCTTCATCCTTCCCCCAGCTTGCCCCGCTCACTGCTGCCTCAAGCCACATTGCAGCGGTGACACTGCCACACAGGGCATCTGGGGACCTGTCTCCTCTCATGTCAAAGACATTGGAGCCCCACAGCAACACCCTGCCCAGCCAGGCTGGGCTCTGGAAAGAAACAAGATGGAATTCAGATGGAAGCAGAGTTTATGACCTTTGGGAGAAGGGTCAGCCTTTTGGGAGCACTGCACAGCTGTCATGGGGTTGTGCAGGGAGAAAATCAGAAGGGCCAAAGACCAAACAGAACTTAATCTGGTTATATATTAACTGCCATATAAGAGAATAAAAAAATCTTCTATAAATTCATTAGCAACAAAAGGAGGGCTGAGGAGAATCTCCATCCTTTGCTGGATGGGAGTGAAATATAGTGAAATAGAATGAGGAATAGAGTGAGATATTTAATGCCTTCTTTGCCTCAGTCTTTAGGTAAGGCCAGTTGTTCTCCATGTACCCAGGCCCCTGAACTGGAAAACAGAGATGAGGAGCAGGAAGGAAACAACACCTGGGCAGAGGCATTGTTAAACTCAGCCCATGCTAAAGGATCACTGCCCTGCTGTTCACAGGCTAACCAGGAGTTATATAACCAGGAGTGGAATAACCAGGAGTTACTCCCAGCTGCCCAGTCACTTGAGTGATTTACAATCTTTCTCACCAGCCAAGTCA
Organism: Molothrus aeneus; assembly: GCF_037042795.1. Taxonomy (NCBI): domain Eukaryota; kingdom Metazoa; phylum Chordata; class Aves; order Passeriformes; family Icteridae; genus Molothrus; species Molothrus aeneus. The sequence goes on along the minus strand of NC_089647.1, from coordinate 110,026,905 downwards.
TCTGGCTCTGCTGCTCCTCATGCAGACTCAGAACCCCTTCTCTGGTCTGCACCGCCTGGGCATCCGCCCTCAGCCCGTACTGGAGGAGGGCCAGCACCAGCAGGATTTTGGTGATCTTCCCAGCCATGGCCTGCAGGAGGAGGAGGGAGAGAAGGGGCTCATTGGGGTTGGGTAGCAGGGAGAGGGTGGCTGGGGCAGCGGGGCCAGGAAGCGCAGGGCCCAGGGACAGGGCGCTCACCCCAGAGGTGGCCCTGTCCCTGCCCAGGGATAGGGCACTGGCCCCAGAGGTGGCCCTGTCCCTGCCCAGGGATAGGGCGCTCACCCCAGAGGTGGCCCTGTCCCTGCCCAGGGATAGGGCACTGGCCCCAGAGGTGGCCCTGTCCCTGCCCAGGGACAGGGCGCTCACCCCAGAGGTGGCCCTGTCCCTGCCCAGGGATAGGGCACTGGCCCCAGAGGTGGCACTGTCCCTGCCCAGGGATAGGGCGCTCACCCCAGAGGTGGCCCTGTCCCTGCCCAGGGATAGGGCGCTCACCCCAGAGGTGGCACTGTCCCTGCCCAGGGATAGGGCACTGGCCCCAGAGGTGGCCCTGTCCCTGCCCAAGGTGCTCTCCACAGCCCTGTCCCCTGTCCCCAGCCCTGGGCACTCCCCAGGTGCTGGTGCTCCTGGCCTGGCCCTCGCCCAGCCCAGCCTTGGCCCTGCCTGCCGCCCTCACCGCTGCCTGGAGCCGCACTGCAGCGCCGGCCCTGCAGCCTGCGGGGTCTGGGGACGCGTCCCCTGATGTCACAGACACCGGGGCTCCATGGTCACACCCTGCCCTGCCAGCTGGGCCCCGCATGGAACCCAGGTGGAACTCACCCGGAACTCACATGGAACTCTCATGAAACCAGAGTGTTTAGGACCTTTGGAAGAAGGAGCAGGAGGCCTACACAGCTTTCAAGGGGTTATGCAAGGAGAAAATAAGAAAGGCCAAAGCCTGACTGGAAGTTAATTTACCCAGTGCTGTAAAAGACAATAAAAAATGTTTCCATAAGTACATCAGCAATGAAAGGAGGGCTCAGGACAATCTCCAGCCCTTACTGGATTGCAGGAGGGTAACAAAGTGACAAAGAAAGGAAGAGGGCTGAGGTACTTAATGTAAGGCCTGTTTGACTGACATGGCCTCCTCCCATGACAAGATGACCCACTTAGTACATGAGGAAGAGGCTGTGGCTCATTTCCCAGGAGTTTAGTAAAGCCTTTGATGCTATTTCCCACAGCATTTTCCTGGAGAAAGTGGCTGCTCATGGTTTGGATGTGGCACTCTTTGGGTACAGCACTGGCTGTGGGGCTGGGCCCAGAGATGGGGAATGGAATTACATCCAGCTGGCAGCCAGTCACGGGTGGGATTCCCCAGATCTTAGTAATGACCTGTTCTGTTTGATATCTGTATCAAACAATCTGGAAAAGGGGGTCAGGGATAGATCTGTCAGTTTGCAGATGACACCAAGCTGGCAGGAATGTTGGTCTGCTTCAGGAAGGTTCTGCAGGGGGATCTGGACAGGCTGGATTGATGGGTTGAGGCCAAAGGTATGAGATTAGTAAGACCAAGTACCAGGTCCTACACTTGGATCACAGCAACTTTAGGTAAAGCACCAACTTTAGTCTTGGAGCAGAGTGGCTGGAAAGCTGTCTGGTGGAAAAGGACCTGGGGGTGGTGGTTGACAGGAGCTGAACAAGAGCCAGGCATGCCCAGGTGTCCAAAAGCCAATGGTATCCTAGCTTATATCAGGAATCGTGGGGCCAACAGGACTTGGGAAGTACATCAAGACCCCTTGCAGTCACTTTATTCAAAGCAGGAGACACTCTGTGAAGGCTTGAGTTATCTGCAGACTGCTCAGCTATACTGAAAGACATAGTGGTGGGACTACTCAGTTTGTTCTGCATGCTTATACTTTTGTGTCTCTGTTCAGCTGTTCCTAAATATTCATATTGTAAGTGTAGAACAGATCAAGGACTGCTGATCACTTTAAAAGATCGTCTTATCTCAATGAGATCACCCTGCCCTTTGCATTAAGCCATAGCAGCCACATAAGTCAGTGAACTGTGGTAATCACATATCCTCTGAACACAGAGACATAGCTGTCTCCCAGGATTTTCCTGGGAAACTGTGAGAAGGTGTGAGAAAGTTCAGAGAAGAGAATGAGAAACTATTCTTATCTCCATTTGCTGCACCTGTTGTTGTCCACATGTGCAATGTGTTATGGAGATTGTTTACCAAAGGGTGGTTCCTTAATTGGACACCGGATGGTGTTTGGATGGATTGACCAATTAGGTTAAAGCTGTATCAGACAGTCTGGAAGAGTTACAAATTTCTTAATAGTTTAGTATAATATAGTATAGCTTAATGAAGCAATTGATCAGCCTTCTGCAATCATGGAGTTAATGCTAATTATTCCCCATTCAGGGGACCGTTGCCACGACAGTGAACTATTGTAATAACATAAGTCATTTTAAGTTTAGATCTTAAAAATTCTAAGGAAGTCAGCCTATTAAATTCCATGGGAAACTGAAAACCTGAAGTGAACTAAGAGAGAAGAGGGACCAGCTCCTGGACAGGCTGTATAACCATGGGCATTGCTAACCCTGACATTATAGAGTCTTGCTTCAGGAGCTGCAAGAGTCATTCCCAGATGGTCTTTCATATATATTTAGGTATAGCATGACAATGGAAACAAATACAGTGGGTGTCACAATGCCTTCCAGGATCTGCAGGCAGCCTGTGCAGAAATTTTGACACAGCTCTGTCACTTCAGAGTTAAACATTCTTCCTTTAATGACACTCCTACTGCAATTTGTATCAGGCAAAAGTCACAAATATCAACATTTACAGGTTTGCTATGTGGCTACTAAATTCTGGAAAGAAAATCTGGTTCAGCATCTGCTTAAACCACATGGGAGCCCTGGACATTTCAAAGAGGAAAAGCAGTCCTTCCCTGAATCTGCAGTTGAAGATGAGCAACAACTGCAGGACATCATCAGATAAAAGCAAACAGGAACTGTAGTGATAGGACAAGGAGTAATGGGTTTAAACTGGGAGAGGATAAATTTACATCATATATGGAAAAACTTTACTGTGAGGGTTGTGAAGCACTGGCACAGGTTTCCCAGAGAAGCTGTGGATGCCCCATCACTGAAGTGTTCATGGCCAGGCTGGTTGGGGCTCTGAGTAACCTGGTCTAGTGTAAGGTGTCCCTGCCACTGGCATGGGGCTGCAGGTAGATGGTCTTTAAGGTCCCTTCCAACCCAAACCATTCAGTAATTGTATGAAAACAAAGAGATGGACAGTGTCCAATGGCTGTCACACCTTTATCTAGGAAGCAGATCAGTAGCAGATCAGCCCCCACTTTTGACCTATAATTCTCATCCTTATCTCCAGGGTCAAACCAAAATATTTACAATTCTGTGGCACATTATGCTGAAAAATGAGCTGTTGCCAAAAGGGATATCCATTTTGAAACAACCCAAATGGAATTGCAGGATGCCTATTAAAAATAGTTCAATTACTTTTTGTCAATCCAACAGCCATGATCAACCCATGCTAGATATTAGATCTCTAACCAAGGTGCAAAAGCTTCATTTAAATTTATAACTGCAACAACCAAAGACATTAGTTGACATGAGCAAGGTCAAAGTGCTTCCCATAGCAGAACACTGAGTATTCCTTTGGAACCATGGAAACTGAAAGAGGAGTGGGAATGTTCCACAAAACAAACCTAGCAAGTCCACTGGGGGCTACTCTCCTGCCCTGACACTAAGTTGCAATTAAAGGATGAGATTTCTGCAGGGTTTTTTTCTACCAACACCATGTGCAAGTAACACAGAAAATTGTATTTCCCTAGCGTATGAAGTGTATCTTGTCACCAAAATGTGGTTGGTACAAAGTCGTCAGAGTACTCTATTGTCAGATCAACTGTCAAAAGCCATCCAGGAATAAATAATTCTCTTTTTTTATATACTTAAAACACATGGTTTGTGAGCAGGGAAAGCCAACAAACTATCATATTCTACACACCTACATATCAGATGACTGGGATTTTTCAACAAAACTCTACTTTTACTACTTGGCAATTTATTAACTTGAGTTTTAGAACCTGCTGCCTGTATGAACTATGTTCCTGCAATGTTAGCCACCCTTTTAAATACTTTGTTTTCTTAAAAACTCATTTTCTCAAAACTGCTGCAAACCAAAACAAGATGTGAAGGGGGAGGAAGAGAGAAGCTTTCCAAGCATTAGATAATTTTTGCCTTATCTCATTAGTACTTCAGAGAGATTTTGTAGCTCCTTTTGGATCTCATTCTTGTCTTTCTCAAGGATCTCACCACGGTGTAGAACATGGCTCTGAGATGCTGAGAAGTCACACACTGTTGTAGCAGCAAATTATTTCTAACCTCATTTTTGAGCTTGTGTAGCCATGCATGCTGCCTGTGTGTCTGCTTCCTCTGTCCCCATTTAATTTTAGATCCCTTGTTTTATAGTCACCATGACAGAACTGGATAGATCTCACTGACATAAAGATCCCAAAAGTTTTTAAAAATAGGTGGGCCAAGAGGGGAGACAGAATTAACTCAACTTTTATTGGGGATCAGAGAATCCACTGTGAGCTCAGGTCTGAGTCTTACTTACTTACAAGCACATAAGTCTTGCGTTTACAAAGAGCAGCAGATTTTAGGGGCATTACAGTCACCTTTTCTTTTCTGGTAAAAATATGCTACAATTTCACAGGTAAAAAATCATAGAACTACAGAGTCATTCAGGATGGAAATTAAGTTTAAGGTCACCAAGTCCAACCATTATCCCAGCACTGCCAAGTCCACCATTGTGTCCCTAAGCTCCACATCTATACATATTTTAAGTAGCTCCAGGGAAGCTGGCTCCATCACTTCTCTGGGCAGCCTGTCACAACATTTATAACAACCTTTCTGGTGAAAAAATATCTCCTAACATCCAATATAAACCTCCCCTGGTGCAACTTCAGGCCATTTTCTCTTGTCCTATCACTTATTACCTGGGAGAAGAGAGTGACCCCCACCTGGCTATGACCTCCTTTCAGGTGGCTGTGAAGAGCAACAAGGTCACCCCTGAGCCTCCTTTTCTCCAAGCTAAACACCCCTGGCTCCCTCAGCTGCTGCTCACCAGACTTGTGCTCAGACCCTTCCCCAGCTCCACTGCCCTTCTCTGGGCACACTGCAGCCCCTCAATGTCCTTCTTGTAGTGAGGGGCCCAGAATTGGACACAGGACTTGAGGTGTGACCTCACCAGTGCCCAGTACAGGGAGACAGTCACTGCCATGGCCCTGCTGGCCACACCATTGCAGATATAGGCCAGGTGCCACTGGCCTTCTTGGCCATCTGGGCATGTCTGGCTCATGTTATTCAGCCTCAGCCCACCGATCCAGCCTATCCAGATCCTCCTGCAGAACCTTCCTGCCCTGAGAAGATCAGCAGTCCTGTGAAACTTGATGTCATCTGAAAACTGACTGAGGGTGCACTTGATCTCCTTTTCCAGATTGTTGATAAATCTATTAAACAGAATTGACCCCAATACTGAGGCCTGGGCACCTCCACTGGTAACTGACTGGCCACCAGCTGGATTTCACTTCCTACACCACCACTCACCCAGTTTTTACCCAGCAAACTGTACTCCCATCCAAGCTAAAATATATTTATATCCTCTACACACACACACACACACCAGCTCCTATATAATAACCTCAAGAAGGATGCAAGTGTCCATGTATATATGTACTTCTGTTGCAGAGTATAAAATAACTACATGGTCTTCAAAAAGTCAAGATGAACCAAAGCAGAATTCCCAGAGCTGATTTCATTACAGTAAAAAGGTAACGGAAAGAGATGAAGATATCTATATTTGCAGAAGGGTTACTTTATTTCTAAAATTACATTGATTTCTACTACATTTTTTTTTAATTTTACTGACATTTACAAGTTTTTCCTGATCACCTTGAACTGAATTTCATCTTCACTCACAGAACTAGTAGCAACAACTACAGATATATATATATAATCATGGACCAGGCACTCAGATGGTGTAAATCAGGGTAGATCTAGTGACTAGGCCAGGCCTGAGAGACTTTATGGATGCTGTTTTCCTGTGCTTTCTTGGTATTAGCACATATTTTCCTGCCTATATTTATATTTTGTGGAATCACTGCTCTACTGAGTTTTGTTTGCTGCTTTGTTCTTATTGGGGGCTTTTTTGACAGTCAGGTAAATTGTATTGTGTTATTTACTAAACACCAATTACCTTCTGACTTCTCTTGTTAGGCAAAAAAAAGGAGCTACTATCTTGGAAGCCATCTCAGTGAAAACTGTCTGGGAAAGATCAGTAGGACATAATGGCCTAGAAAAGGCAGAGTCCCCTACACATCATGCACAGCACTGTCCTGCTGGTATGGCTGTGCCATCTACAGAGGCCCTAAAGAGCAGGAAACCTCAGGGCTGTCACTGCAGTGTCATCACCACCCGATTTTCTCCTCACCAGAAGGCCTGAAGACTTACTTTTATTCTCACTTTTGAATGTTTCACACCAGCTGCAGATGATTAATCCTTAAATATGGATATTAAGATCCACCTTCTGTTTCTTAAATAGCTTTATGAACTCACACAATTATTCAAGCATAACTGTTTCAGAGCTTAGTTTTGCACCAGCCTGAGTGAAATCTCCATCTTCAGACTATAATTACTTCCTGTAAACTGTGGAATTCAAGTAAAATTCAATCTGGCCCTTCATATTTTCAGGCCAGTTTCTGATCTGTTTGTGGGGGTTTATTGTATCCTTTGTTTCTAATGTCTGTCCCACCAGAGTATGGCTTTCTGTGACAGCCTAAAAATTATCATCTCCCTGCTGCAATGAAATTCCTCTCCAGTATCCCCAGAGGGTCTCAGGAACCTTCTTGAAGAAGACTGTAGGTGCAAAATAAAACCTTTTAAAGTAGGAAGCAGCACTTAATATACACATGATAAGAAGTGTTCAATTGACTCTATGAAGTGTTATTTGCTGAGCCTTGTCCTTTAACTAGTCAATATTTGTAAGGTGTAAGCCTGGCCTTCTCAAACTTTATCTGAAGGCTTTCCAAACCATTTAAGGTTCACGAGTTTTAAGTCTATGATAAATTTTGTTCATAGGTTTTCTGGAATTTTCTGGAATGTTTTATAGCACACGCTGACATCAGAGAAGGCAAAATATTCCTCTGCTAGCACCAAGTGGGCAGGCTCTGAATCTAAAGGTGCTAATAAATGCATAAGCCATTTAACCACACAGGACGTGGTATCTTGATAAAGGTCACCTTTCATGATGAAGACATTTTTGTGACTCTCCAGGATCTCATTTTCACAAATTCAACCATCAAAAGGGAAAATTTAGGTTGAAATTATGATTTTCATACAGTTCACTGAAGCTGTTTTTCTGGTTTTGTTAGATTGCAAGTCCCATGCACTGCACAGAACACAGCTGCATAATGTACATTCTGTATATTATTGCACACACTAACATTATATATAATGCAATAATGAATACGTGCCATAAACAGTTCTATGATTCTGTTTGTCACTGTAATATGAATTTATTGTACACTTAAAATAATACTAGTTATTTGTGGCTTTTACACATCTAGAAGTGGGAAGAAGGTACCATACGGTGATAAATTGCTGATAATGAATAACATAGAGATAAACAACTAGAGAATTCCTTAAAATATTCTTGGAGATTTAAGTACTGTAAGGTAGGAAAGGAGCATGCACCAAAAATAATGACAGATTTGAGGCAGTGGAAAACAAATCATTCCTCATCTAAGGGTGTGAAAACCTGTGGAAACCTAAAGAAGCTCTACAAATTACACTGGCAATATCCCTGGGAGAAAATACTAAGGACAAGAAAAAAATTTTGCAGAGGATGTGTAAAAACATGTTTTATTCAAACAACAGCTACTGACAGAAAAAATGGTCAAGCTTTTGTATACACAAACCATACTTCAAGAGCAGCCTAATGAGTAGTATCACAGGAAGCATTACAAGTTCTTGAAGAAATGCTTAACTATGAAGGAAGAAAGGAATATCACAAGTTCAGCCATTCGTGGCAGTGTAGCTGAAGTTGGATGTCTGAACGGTGTAAACAAGCCCCTTACATTTTTTCACTGATTGCAGAAATTTCACATCATGCAGCTGTGACTCCCTTCCAGAAAATGTCTCCTAATTAGCTCGTGTATATTTTTAAACTGCATGTTATATGGGCAATGAAACAGAGGAAAGGCAAATTAACAATGAATAAATCTCTTTCACCCATCACTTACCATAACAGTTACTGTGTTCTCTCTCACAGACACACATACTCCTTCCTCTCACTCACATGGCTCTCCTGAGAAAGAGAAATTAAGAACCTCTTCATAACTCTTCTTAATTTTGTTTGCAGCCAAATTTGAATCGAATGCACAAAATCCAGTCACATTTCAAAACTGAAGTCACCTGCCCCATCTCTGTCCCAGCTACCTGTGTGTTACTATTGAATATCCAGCAGACTACACAGAAATCCTGGAAAGGGAAGGCAATTTTTGAAGCACTGTGTTATGTACCAGGAGCATTCCCTATTCAAAAAATAACCAAGAAAATTGCCTTATTGCTTCAAAGGACTTGCAGAAGCAGAACTCCTTAAGCTCATGTAAATCACCTTGGTGTTTCCATAGCAAGGTATTTCCCTGTAGTTCCTCCATTTGTCAGAGAGCACTTCTAAGTGATATTAAGGAACATTAAAACTAATCAAGAATGTCCTTATTCTAGAATGTCCATAAAAATAAATAAATACAAAGCATCCAGCTCAAGCATCAGCTCTGCTTTCTCAAGGGCATTCATTCACATGGGATTCCCCATCTTCAGCTCCTTCTTGCAGCTCCTTTTCCCAGCCCTCTCCCCACCTTTGGAACAGGAGGAAACTTTCTCACTCAGAAAAGCCTTATCTTACAGCCATTTGAAACCAGCAGATGCAGGCACCAGCTCCTGGTCTAGGAGAGCAGAGCCTTTCTTCCCTGTGCCCTGCATTACCCTGAAAAATTCTCACAGGGAGGACAAGCAGCCTTTCCTTTGGACAGGATATTCAGGAAGTTTGAGGAGTGTTTTTTTTTCCCATCTGGGGACTTACACAAATCTGCTTGAAGGCTGAAATCCAACCCTCCCCTGTAGGCGCCCTTTCATGACAGTTTTCCTCCATCTGGGAGGGCAGGAAGAGGCATTTTCTTTGCAGCTGCTCCTCATGAATCAGCTGGCAGCCACTGTGGCCATATTCCTCCTCCAGGACTTTTAGGACATGGCATCCACAGCACTACAAATTCCTAATCACTCAGAGAAATCTGAAGCTTTCTTCCAGACAACAGCCTGTGCCCTGGCAACAAGATGCTGGATTTCTGCACTTTTGCTGCATATTTACTGTAGGTCACTGCTTGTAATTTCCTATTCCCAGTGCTCAGGCTTTGGTCCTCTACAATGTCTTGCTTTTCTCACACTTCACTGGCCTTCTGTGTTTTACATTAGGCAATCAGCAGGATGACAAATATGACAGCAGTCTCCAGTTCAGCCTCCTGAGTGTTCTCAGCCAATATGCCAAAAATATAATGGCTTTTTTTTAATAATGTTATCTGGATGGTGGCTATAGGCATCTGTTGAGCTTGCCATATGCTCCACATTTCCATATAGGAAGATGATGATGCTAATACAATAATTATTTCAATAGCACTTGTTCATGGTTTAAAAGGAGTGTTTGATGTGCACATTCGTAAGTCCAGACCTGGAGCTATTACACCCAATTAAAGCATCCTGCCCTTGGGCACACAGGACAGTTAGCACACAGGAGCAGCAGATTTATTTGTGTTTTCAGTCCGCTCATAAAATTGAATCACTGTTTGTCTCCAGCTTAACCCCCTTACAATTGAGTGGCTGGAGCAAAACTACAGATGAATCTAATAGACTCAATCTCTTCATTGAAGAGATTGTACATATCCCAGCTAAATTTGATAGTGCAATTTTCTGTCTCTGGCAGTATCATGCACTGCTGAACATGTCAGGGAAATCAGAGCACTGGTAGCCTTGTACCTGCCCCATGAAACTGCAGACAAAAACACTGGGCCTACCTGAGGTCTCAGGGGCAAGAGCATCTCTTTGGCCCATGCTGTCATTGTGACTAGAACAACAAAGCTGAACCCAGGACTCTCAAGCAATGCCATGGTGAAAGCTGGATCCACAATGTAGAAGAAATACAACATTAACTTTTCAAGTAGCATTAGCTGTTTCCTTGTATCATTTTAAAATCTACAATTCATAAAACTCTAATAGGTAGCCTTGAGTACATCTTTGCCTGCCAGCCCTGCTCCAGGAACTCTTTCCATGTTGACCTTGGCCTTCCTCTGTCTTTGTGGACCTGCCTGACATTCACTGGATCTGACCTGTGGATTGACCTCCTGGTTTGACCTCGACCCTGCCCTATCACCATGGCCTTGCATGGTGATCAGGAAACTTGGTTGAATCCGAATCTCATGACCTCCTCTGCTCCCTTTGCAGGTGGTGATGAGATGGGCCCTGGATGGTGAGACCCTGAGGAGACCCCTGGTTCTCTGCTTCCAGGGAGCCGCTGGCCCTTGCTGTACATGAACATCATCCCTTTCTGAAGCAGAGCACCACTATTTCCTTGGCTAGTAAATAAAAAGCAGAATTGCTTTTGCGGTTGAATGAAGCCACACAGAACCCTAAAGTAAGGAGAGTGAAAAAAACCCCACAAACTGGAACTTAAAAGGGGAATGCTGCCAAGCAAGAACTCATCTGCAAGCTTCCCAGAGCACTGACTTCCAGAGTAGATGACTTCACCTCGTTAGCAAAAGTATCCAAGTCAAGCTACTTTAGAGTCAATCATCAAAGCCAGAAAATATTTGTCATTTGGTATTTGCACTCTTTCATGAATCTTCCTGGCTCTGAAATTGGGCAGCACTTAAAGGAACAAGGCAGGAATACAGGAGAATGGAGCCCCTTGTTGTGTGCCTTAATTCCATTAGGCAGAACGATGAAATCTGTAGCTGAACTGCAGCAGGATTTGAGCTGCATAAAGAGTTGGTTTGTTTTGATTTCCCCATGTTACCACTGTGTAATCCCCTGTACTCTCTAGAATGATTTGAAGTCTGTTGTTTTCTCTTCAGCATTTGGGGCCAAGAGTTACATTAATGAAAAATGTAGCTCATATTTTCAGCCATGGAAGGTCACTGCCGCCTGATGCTTCCTGTGATTTCTTTGAAATAAAATGGTTAAGGTTTCATTTCAGCTGCCTCTAGTGTACACAACAGGGGGAAAGTTAAATTTTAAGAGAACACTCAATTTTCACACCTTAAAAAGGAAATTCTGGGAACTAGTAACGGGTTGGCCTTTTAAACTAGAAAAGCTTTGCAGGATTATCAATCAGACAGATTGTAATAGAGCATAGGCAGATCTGTAGGGATATTTAGCTATTGACTGGTTAGTTGCTACATTCACATGAGTAACTAGAGCTCTGTTTGCTGCTAATAATATGAAAGGTTGCATGGAAAAATACACTAACTTTGAGTTGTTAAGTAATTTGGAGATTCACTGTCTGGTCAATGCATTGATTTGGATGTAAATTGCTCATAGTTTGGTGTCCTAATTAGGTTGCAGTGTTTAGAACAAAAATATCAGTATGTTCACTAAAAATTGTAAGTTAAGTTACTGTGCATTGTGTTCATTTTTATCTTTTTTTATTACATTGCATTTTAAATTGCTCAATACTTGAGGTTATGAAGTGGGCATTTTTGCATATTTTTTGTCCTTTATATTAAGGCATGGCTCATTTTTATAATGCTGAACTTCCAAAGGTACTGCAGTGTCACAATGGCTTCAAAAGCTTTTATGAGTTCTCAACACCTCTGAAAATCTGTTCATCCTGAATGTCTGCACCTACATTTTAATCAGCTATTTAGGCCTTTATGGTCAGTGTACACAGCACCTTATCCCTCTCCCAGGGGAACCACTTAGAGGGGTCTCCTGACTCCCTATCTCTGAGGCAAAGAGGATTACAATGAGATTGCCCATCCTCACTTTCTCCTCCTAATATTTCAGTGTTTTGCAGAAAAGGAAAAAGATCTTGAATGCCAAGTTTTCCAGCAGGCCCTGCTGCCAGAGAGGATGCATTTTTTTTCTCTGAGATAGGATAAATTCTCCTTTCCAGTTCCTCACTTGTGCTTCCAGGCATGCAGTAACCATCTGCCAGAGTGCAGCCCTACAGCAGCAAATGTGTACAATGCAAACTGGAAATGCAGCAAAGCCTCCCAGAGATGGCAATAAAAGGCCTTGTCCCTAGTGAGTCTGTCAAAGTAGCCAGAGTAATTTGTCCCCTTGAATTCTCATGTATAAATAGGTATAAACCCCATTCTCAAGCTCTCAATAACACACAAGCATTTGGATATCCCCAAAGCAGGCCATCCTTTGCTTCTCCAGGCAGGGTGCATTTCTCAACTGTTGATGTTAAGGTATTCCTTAAGAGCTGAAAACATTTTATGAACATGTCTTTACCAACCTCTTTTTGTAGCTATTGACATGGATCTCTACTCCTCTTGCTTCAACTAATTTTAATCAGAGGATTATGTACTGTTGTTCTAAAATGCTCATACAATACTAGATGATGAAACATCAAGATAGAGGAAGAAAAACAGAGAGATCTCAGAGCTTACATACAGATAATTCTGCAACAGGTTCACTAGGCACAGTTTTGGTTAGATACAGCAAAATCTGATCTCTAAGATGACCACTCTGGAGAGGGCTTAGACTGTTTGAGATGTTTTAATGGTTTTGCCAATACATAGGTTCAATGGTATAATTGAAATACCAAAAGAATGCCAGTTAAGCCACAGCTGGTTTATAAGTGCTTTGATGGGATTCTGTATTAGGATCAACTTTCTGAAAATAATTCCAGCTGAAACTCTAGAGACTATAGACACTCACCTGGCTGACATTTCCCTCAACAGCAGAGTTCTGACTGGGCTACAGGGACACAGCACACCCAGAACCTGAGCACACCCCTGTGAATCTGCTGGGGAAGATTGGTTTGAAAGACTTGTTTCATTCAGATTGACCTAGAAAATTAGCTTAGCTGTTTGCCAGCTAAGCATCCTTTCGACCTCCCTACTATCTGTTAGCTCTGTGCAAGGCATGTCTGCACTGGCATTGACTCAAGGAGGGAGAAGGCAGACATTCATTAAAAAATAACTTAGACTCACTTTAAATTCAACTCCTACTTCCAGAGTGAAGTCCTGAGTTGGAAATACAGAATCAGCACTTGTGACACAAAATCAAGGAGATTCATCTTCCATGAGGAGTAGAGATGATGCTGTATTTTCACTTCTTCCCTGTGTCTATCAATCTCAAATTGTCTGAGGCTCCCCAGTCCAGGAACTGATCAGGCTCAGAAGTGGCTCATTTTTCTGTAGACCCATAGGTACATACGGAGCAGCACTCTCAATTTCACATGAGGGGTATTTGAAGCAGCATTTAAAGAAATTCATGAGTCACCAGGTGACACCATTTGAACAATGAGAGCTTTATTCACCAGTAATGTGAAAATGTGGCCAAAGCTCATAAAATACACTCCACAGAAATCATCTGAAAAGGCAATAAAACACCTCTGCTATACATTCGTTTTCTTGACTGTCTTTGTCTGTACAAGCTTCTAAACAAAGGAGTCTTTTTTCATGCAGTTTACACTGTTTTGGTCTCTATGTCTGATTAGCCCCTTAACTGATGGACTTTGAGATTTTTGGGTTTGGTTCAGTCTTTTACAGAGAGGTATGCTGACATGATGTCTGATATGGGCCTGGACTCCCAACTCCCACCATACTTCATGCTGTATTGAAGCCAAGGTTTTGTTTCAAGTCCTTCTCTATTAAGAGCTTGTTAAAATTTGCAAGCACAGTGCATTTTTTAGTTGTTAGTCCTGTTTGGTTTTGTATGATGCTTCCCTCCCCTCAGACTCCCAAATATGGTTTGCTGTTATATCTGCTAAAAAATTCAGCCAATGCATCATTCTTTCCCAAGTCATGGAGACCAAAAGTGGGAGTTGTGCTGCAACCACCAAAAGGGTAGTGGGGCACTGTTATAATACATGTTTTCATTGTGGCAACAAGGAGAAACCATGGTTTAGTGATTTCACAATCTTGCAGTGATGTCAGACAGATTACCATGCAAACTATCCCACAAAACCCTGAAAGAAACTTGAATTCAGACTCAGTTCAAATTTCAACTAGATGAGCCAGATGGAAAAAGCAAAGATTAAAAAGAGAGGCTGGGAGTCAGGAGAGGGAAAGGGAGCAGAGGGACAGGATGCCAGCATATTTCCTCCTAAATTGTGTCAGTTTGACTTCTGGCAGACAAAAGTCGAGCTTGTTATTGCATTTTCTAATATTCCAAGCTTTGGGACATGTATCTTTGTTATTTCTCTGCATTTGTCATCACACTATCAGTAGAGTTGCCCCAATAGCCTGTGTCTGGAAGCCAGCTGGCCCTGCTCCTGAGAGGAGACCCATCCCTCATGTCTCCAGGCACTCCCAAACCACTGCAATCTTTCTTAACTTTGGAGAGTTTTTTCCCCCATCAGGGTCATACATATATCTCATTTGTGGGTTGAGTAAACATCCTCTTTAGGATGAAGAGGCTCAGAATAGAAGGATAAAGGACAAGGCTCTGGCACCTCTAAAGTCTGTGGGAATGATGCCACTGACTTCAGTGGGGCCAGCATTTTAGCCAGAGCTCTCCTCCAAAATCAGCACTTGTGTCACATCTTTAACATGGGCATTATGGAGAAAAATCGAAAGGAGGGACCTGCTCTTCCCTCAACAGTGGTCCCTTCTTGAACAAATGGCAGGAGGGAAATTCCTGCTTATCCAAGGTTGTTGTCCAGGAAGGCCCCTGACCCTAGAGCTTACTGAATCACAGCTCAGGCCTGCTGGGGCCTCCAGGAGCTGTTTCAGGAGCTCTGCAGCCCTCCCCATCCCTGGCAGCCTCCAGCCAGCACCTTGCACCCCTTGCACCAGCCCTGCCCCTCTTCTTGCAGGGCAAAACTGACCCCATGGCTCTGGCTCTCAGGGATCACAGCAGCAGGAACATCCATAGGTCCCAGGAACCAGTGCAGCTGAGCACAATCTTCCTCATGGCCCTCACCATGAAGACACAGCAGAGGTTTTCATCCTGGATGTAACCACTGATTGTCACAAACCTCCCAAAGGGCTTTAAACTATGAAGCACCTGTACAGGGGGGCAGAATGAAACTCTCAAAACCCAGAGACTTTAGACTCTAGGAGATGTTTGATTTGGCTTCAAAACTACTAGCCCATCATCAGCTTTACTCAGCAAGCTTTTGAAAGTTCCCACAAAGCAAAGCCATGAGCCAGAGAACCAAACCAAGCAAGTGCATTAACTTAGGAGCAGCAGCAAGTGCCATTAGAGAACATGTACATTGTGTTAAACAACAAGCCACTGAATCCACAAATAGCTTTTATCCTATTTGCTGTATCCCATGCACACAAAGAAGTGTCTGCTTATTTGTTGCCTGGCTTAGATTCTGCTTGGTTTTGTTTTTATAAAGGATTAAAAACAAATTCTCACTTAAGCTCACTGAAAAAATAGGGTCAGTATCTTCATTAATCACCATTGACAGCCCACTCCACCTTTGATCACAGCCACAAGACTCAGAAGATTCAGTATAACACACCTGCCAATGACACTGCATTTCACATTTGCAATCTGGTGTAAAGAAAAATGTACCAAGAATTTAAAGTTGCTCTCAAGACTCACAACATAATGCATGTGCTATTTTAAAGTTCATGAACTATTGAAAACAGATATTTTAATTTGTCAAATTAATTGCTAAACTACTTTATGATCAGTATGGCTTCAAATTTCACTAAGATTATAGAGGCCTTCTCTTCACTTCTCTTTTCAGTGCCTTTGCAGTTTGAGTTAACTCCTTTCCAAGAACCAGGTGCCCAACTCCCACTCCTCTGCAGTCTCCTGATCACCATATAATACCTGGCTCTAGGAATAGCCAGATAATCAGAACATTATTCCCATTAATCTTATGGTAAAGGGCTATCTCCTGCAGAGCACTCAATTTGACTTGATGTGTCTTTGGCAAACATTTTTTGTGAACAGGCAGGAAGAAGAAAGGGAAAAGAGAACAATTGCCACTGTCTCCTCTAACACTGGTGAGGGCACCAGGTGAAACTTGCAGATAGCAGGTTCTTACAGGAAACCAGAGCTGGTAGCTCACAGAATTAGGCTTTTTTTATGGCACATTGAGAGTGGCTAAAACTTACATAAGCTTTACAAAAAGTTATTAGATATATTCACTGGGGAAAAAAATCCATGAAGAAATGTCAAACAAGATGTTCTTCTCACAGAGTGCACTGGTACCATGAGTATGCTGATTCTAAGGAAAAGAAGAAAAGAAGCCAATGTTAATAGCAAGTTATCCTTCCCATGAATCTTAGTAGGTATTAGAGAAAAAATAACTAGAATGTATTCCTGATTTAACAGTATTTCATGCAGGTCTGGGCAAAAGGTAAAAAAAAGAATGGACTCTACATGATTAGGTATATTTGCTTTAAGAATAATTTAAGAGGTTCAGGCTCACCTTAGTTTCTTGCATTTTTATAACTGAACACTTTAATTGCCCTTTTATTATATTTGTTCAATAATTTTAACATTCACCTTTAATTATATTTTTTATTGCATGGGACTGGGATCAAATTTAGATGAACTGCTTTAAGGGGAAGGATTATAAATTCTGGCATATGGCTGGAACATTAAACTGAACACTGTTCCTTTAATATAGAAAAAATTCTGCCTTGATAACCTATAAAATGCCAAGAGAGCCCTTTCTCAAGACAGTCTGTGAGTGCTTATAGGAGCCAGCAAGGAGGACAGTGGGAGCTAATCAACACATCACCAAGCATTTTGACTACTTTATTTTAACTGCCCAGGTTTGCCATGTTTTTTCCCTGCTCCTCTTAGGGGAAAGCAAAACCCAAGATGAATTCCAATCTTTTTAATGAGATGGATGGTAAATCTTCTTCAAATACAATTTTGCTTTTGTGACATGTTGATAAACACGTGCTGCCTGTATCCAGTGAAGCTGCCCTATCAGAGTGAGATGTCAGACAGGAAAAGCTTTGCAGCACACTGGATGTAAACAACAACAATTTCACAGCACCAAGAGCTCTTAAAAGTTTCATGATTAGTTAGAACTCTTATTAATTAAAAATGAGCCATATTATTACAGCTCTTGTACCAATTAAGCACTGAATTGGTGCCCTGCTATACAGAGTGACAATGCTGTTGTCCTTTGCATCTTACATCAATGCTTTGACTTATTAGTTTGGGTGTTTAATCCAGATTTTCAAACATGGAATAAATAAAAACTGAAGGCTTCCATTATGTAGCCATAGCAGTGGCCATATTTAGTAATTCAATCGCTTCTCATGGGCTTGTACTAATGATATCAATTCCATTTTATTTAAAAGCCTTTGAAACATTTTGATTCAGAAGGGGTAAAAAAAAACCACAACAAATCAGAACTTTATATTCACCTCAGTAATGCATTAAGCTCTCAATTGGACCAGCATTTTAACTGCCCTCTTTGAAATCAGCAACTTTTCATTTTCAACTTTACCCCAGATTCTTCTGCAAGGCATTTATGTTTCCTTCTCCCTGGGAGAGGTAGTGGGTTGGACATAAAGTATTTGATCACTGATACAATAATAACTTTATTTTCAGTTTAATACATAAACTGGAGGGGAAAAAATGAAAAATGCAGTTATTATTGTGTGGACTCATATGATTAAAATTCCATGAGTAGCTCCTGGCTTCTAGGTAGGAGTAGCTTCCATAAACCCGATCTGGTATTTTCTGCCTGAAGTTATGACAATTCTTCTATATAGGTAGAAAATAATTTCTTTTCCAGTGAATTGCTCCCACAACTGAGCCACCTGCTTTTTCTGTGTGAGATGGGAGAGGCGTGGCAGGCAGTGCGAGGGATGCTCATGAAAGCTGTAGTGGTATGAAGAATCCATGACAGTCACACACCAACAAGATTTTCTGAGTGACTCTGAGAGCAGGGAAGAGTCAAAATTAAACAATTTAGGTTGGTATGTTGTGTGCTCCTAACCCAGCACAGCATACTGCATGGTGACAGTCAAGGACAATAAAGGGAAATAAATAAAAACTAAAATAGCCAAAGCCAGTCCATGGGGTGTGTGTCACAACCACTTATGCTTCATCTGGTGGTGTATGGAAAGAGGTTTCATGGGCAATCTGTGCTTTCTGTCCCCCAAAATATTTTCCCTTTGCTCCACAGGGAACAGAAATGTGCAAAGCCTGTTCCCCTTGTGCCATTCCACCTAGAGGTCTTCTCTTGGAAAGAGCAGAGGAGACATCTTGCAGTGCTACCAAGGATGGCACACAACATATGTCCAGAGCAGAAGCACTGGAGTTTTCCCTTCCCCCACCCAGCCTTCATGGTTTCTCTGCACAAGGCAGAGAGAAAAGGAGGCAATTTTGCTTCCACAGAGGCCAGAGAACAGCAAGAACATCCCTCTGCTTCTGCAAGCAGAATACAGTCCTGTTTGGCCCCTTTTCCCACTGTTTGCTTCACAGTTGCTAGAATCTGTGTTTTCAGCACAATAAGAACTTTCACTTATCAGATGAATAATTTTAAGGGTTGTGCAAGGAATAACTGAAGTGTCTGTTTCCACAGTTTCCACAGGAGTACCAGGTGCTATCACTTGACAAGGGGTTCACAAGAGACATAAGGACTGATTCTTTCTAATCTTTTTTTTTTTTTTTTTTTGCTACAAATCCAAGACTAAAGACAGGAAACTGGTCACACAATCTAAAGAAGTAGCCACTGATATAAAGTTCTATTTCCTTCCCACTCCCCTGCTCCTATGAAAGGTGCAGCTCAACCAGAGCATAGACACGGCTTTTCTCTTAAGCTGAGATGGAAATTCACCTCAGGAAATACTCATAAATACCAAATTACCTACTGCCAACAACTGTGCTGGACTATATTTTACCTGCCACATCTACACCTCTGGTCAAGTAAGAAGAACCTTTCCCATGGAATACTCATACCAAGCCTGTCACAGCTACTGACCAAGTCCTCAGAAAAAGTTCCAACTCTTGGCTATATTACATAGTATTAAAATTATTATCTCTTTAGGAGGCACAGCAACTCCCATCTTTGTACTGGCATTTGTAATGGCCCTGGATAACCTTCTGCCATCCAATTACCTTTGTCCAGGAGAGGTGACATGTCCCAGATAAGTTGAAGATTCCCTTCTTGAGAGTCAGGACATTTTAAGCAATAGAAGGACACAGAGGGAGCAGCAGCAGCAAGGATCACATATTTCCTCAGACTGCAACAAACACCAGGCCTGAGCACTAAGCAGGAATCAAGATTTTCAGAGGTTCAACAGGTGGGCTAGTCCAGTGCTTCTTCACCGCTTCAAACCTGGGAATCCTCTTCTGAAAATAATTAGCAGACCTTTTTGCACAGGGCTGATCAATTTATAACCAGTAGATCCACTGAAACTTTGAATATTTATTGATTACTCTTCCGTGATGTGTTCATTTGGCATGTGTGTGGAAAAGCCCACATATATCTTCCATTGTCCAGTTTGCAGCCATTCCCACAGGGCACAGGTGGAGAAGCTCTGGTCCAATGCAGCTGAACTGGAAAAGGGACTCAGCTGTACCTGTGTGATCCTTGATAGCTGCACCAAAAAACCTGCTGGGAGTAACTGTGAGCTGCCAGACTAGAAGGACTCAGGGCGCCTCTATTGAGGAGATGAAAAGATTTAATTGTGTTTTTTGGGAAGGGATCCCATTGTCCAATAAGATACTAGAGGTACAAAACAAGGAGATGTTAATTTAAAGAAATGAAAGGAGGAAGACAGTTCCTAGCCACAGAGATATAAAAAAAGACAATTTCACGTCTGGATGATTGACTCCAATTTACAACAGTCTTGTAACAATAATCATTTCAATAATGTGGCTTGCCAAGGGTTTTAGGGCAGCTAACTGAATTATAGCAAATCTTTACAATTACAACGTTTGTAATGAACGCAGTTAGTGAAGCGTCAGCGGCCTTCCCTTATCATTTAGCAGTGAGTGATAGCTCATGGGAGAGGCCACCCTTCAGCAAAGAGCAGTGGAGCAGCACACAAACCAGCCAAGCCTCAGCTTGACAGCTTCAAGGAGACAGGGCTGCAGGGGCACACGGGATGTGCAGAGACTCCCTGTGCCACTCTTCATCATTCCTGCTAAGGACTGTCTGGAAACTGAAAGAGGAAATTCAGATCACATATTAGGAGGAAATTCTTTACTGTGAGGGTGGTGAGGCACTGGTACAAGCTGCCCACAGAAGCTGTGGGTGCTCCATCCCTGGAGGTGTTTAAGAACACAGGTAGGGATCCTGGGGAGTACCCAGATTGTGTCCTTTGGATGTGACAATTTCTCCCCTTTATAGAAGTCAGCATCCCCCAGCAAGTTCAGTGGTTTTAAAACCTCAATTACATTTTATGATTATAGGAGGATAAACTAAAAAGCAACAAGAAATACATTTTGTCCATGACAAAAGCCATCACAAGACACTCACATGGCTCTTCTTCCTGACCTCCACCACCATAACAAGCTGGAGAGTCAATGTCCCAGTCATGAGGCCAAGTTTACTCTGTGATAGAGCCCAGCATGTGTGGATGGATGACTTTGGCCAGCTCTCCTCACTCAGGCTGCTCACCAAGGCTTTTCTGAGCACACAGGCAAGCTCTAATGTGGAAATCATTAAACCAAGTATGTAAATGTGCATGTACATTGCAGATACCCACGCTGGAGCTTGTTAGTGACATTCCTTCACAGTCTATAGAGACAGGAACAGCTTTGCCTTGTTCAGAGGTGACTTCTAAAAACTTGAGAGGTCTTGTCACCAAGAACTGCCTGTGCCTCCAGGTTGCTTTATAGTGAGGGTGGCTGAGGCTGAGGCCAATGACAACAGTGTGACACAGACAAATGATGTGACACCCAACCCAGCAAACAAAATATGTTCCTTGTCTGGCACACAAATGCCTGCTCACTGTACCCTGTGGTTCATGCCTGGCACCTTCCACCTGCCCTGGCTGCCTCTCCCAAGTGTGGGCATGTGCTTGGCTACAAATGGACCACATGGATTTACTGCAGTAATAAATTATACTCTGGGCTTCTGTCTGGTTAATGTTGACTTCTGCAAGCAACCAGTGGGAGCACAGGCTGGTGGAGCCTCAGATTCACACTGCAAAGGTCAACCATCTTTTGGTTTGACACAACATTCCACCACAGCCAGTAAATGCACACACACTCTCAGCTGTTTTCCTTCATTGGCCTAATGTGTGATGTGTGACTGTGTCTGAGACTTCTGAAAATGACTGTTGTCCTTACATGAATAAATAAGCAATAAACAAAGCAAGTAGCACCTTCAGTGCATTTTCAGGAGCTCTCTGTAGCTCCTCACCTGGTCATTAACAGCACAAGTTATCTCCTTCTGCAGTCGATGGGATTTTGCAACCTAGCAGTGAAAAATCATCTTTTTCATCACCAGCTATGATAGTCAATGGTTCAAAAATTCCCAGTATGCCGAGATCACCATTTCTCCTGTCAATAAATAGCCTTTTCCTTTGTGTTTCTTTAACTCCTGACTGCCTCTGACAGCTGCCTCTGATTCTGATACCCAACATTACCTGAGAAAGCAGACAACATTTTCTGCTGGGTTTCTGCAGCACCTGACAAGGCAATGTTGATAATAATAAGGATTCATATCTTTCCAAATCTGGTTCAGTGAGTTCATAGAGATATCAGTGTCTTCCTGTAAGGAGCAAGGCTGAAAGATTTGAGTGCTCCCATCTCCCAGCTTCAGGAGTTGCTTTGTCACTTTGCAGTATTGATCATTATAAGCCTGGGATATTTATTGTGCTGCTCTGGTTTCTTTAGAAGGCCAATTAGAGTTATAACTAATTCAGTCAGAAAAACCAATAGCCCACCTTAAAACTTTACTTTTCTGCCCTCATGACCTGACTCTGATGGCTCTTGGCAGACAACACTCCTCACACTCAGTCTGCAGACAAAGCTTGGTTTTCTTAATGTCAACACAGCAAGCCAAGGTAGCTCTGCATTGTGCAGATGTACAGCACCCAAGAGGGAGAGAACAAAGAGCTCCCTCACATTCCTCTGTGTTATACCACCATGGAAAGAAACAAAAATACGTCCCAAATAAAAATTAGGAGGTCTTTTGTGTCTGAATTATTCAAATGGGAGTTTGCTTTTAAGCCTCAAGCTTGAGGTAGTTTTCTGCCACAGCATGGCCCACATTCAGAATATTGAATATATAACTACACATACAGCTGGGTGTATGACTGTGCTGAACAAAGGGGAGAGCTGGCAAAGCCCTGCCACTGAACCTCCTGCCCCAATTAACCTCGCTCCTGCATGGTGCTATAATTGACTTCTGCTCTTTATTAAATACAGAAGCACTTAGTCCATTGCTCCTGAGCTTAGCAAGCTGCCAGCTGAGCCTTTTCTTTACCCCCTCAGAGGAACAATGAGGCAGCATGAGAGCTGCAGCTCAGCCCACGCCCTCCTCTCCCCTATGGGGTGCCCACGTTTGGAAGAGAATGGCAGAGCCTATGTGGGGTGTGCTCTCAGAAGCAGAACCAGCACTCCCAGCTGCCCTGTCCTAGTCACAAACACATTTTGTTCTACTAAATTGTTGTGGAGAATACATCAGTTGCCAGCAGAGAAGCCATGTGTTTCTCCATTAGGAAAAATCAAAACTCGGGTTCAATTCCTGAAAGAGAAATATTATTCTTCCCTCCCTCCCTCTGTTAAAAAGAGCAGCACACTTCCAACCATTTCTGCTGAGAGAAATTCCTATTCCAATGGGCAGAACCTTCACCAGGCTTTGCTTGCTGGCAAATCCTCTGCAAGCTGAAGAAAACAAAATTTTATTTATTTCCAGAAGTCAATGCATGCACACAGAGCTCACAAACACCTTTGCCACTGGGTGGGGGTACCTGTTGTGAAGAAGAGGATGAACCATCATCATCCAGATGAACCACTAAGGGCACTCACTGCAGGCCAGAGAGCAGAAGGCAGGCCCTGAAATTGCTTGATCTTTTGTTGTCCCTGTCAGAACAAGAGTTTTATCTTCTCCAGGGAAAATGGGAGGAAATTCTAGCATCTTCCCTAGCCTGGCCTTGTACAGAAGCAGAGGTTAGCCCAATCCTACTCCTAAAATACCAAGTTAGGACAGCAGAAAGGTGCAGTCTCTGATCTCCCTTTAGAAAACACAAGCTGACAACAACTCAGCTGCACAGAGGTTAACAGGAGCCAATGCCAGAGAGTCCAGAGGTAGGAAACAGTCAAGGAAGGGGTTAATTCCTCCAGTGCCCTGGGCACTGTTGGATTGGAGACTCAGAGCTGAGGATTTTTTGTTGAACTGAGTTTTTTTCAACTTTAGCCTTGATTTTGTGACTGAGCTGTGATATCCTCTCTGGGAAAAAGAGACAAGGCTGTCCTGTCTTCTGGCTCTGTTTTCCAGCTCTTCTGGCCATTCTACATGAATGTTTAGTCACAGCAAATGCAACAGGTTGCATTTCTAAGATGAATATTCTTGGAGATCTGAAAAGAAAGCCAGTTTTTTCCAACTAGGTGTTGTCACAGTACAGCCCATCAATCCTGTAATAGAGTTTAGTTCTTCACCAGCCCTCCTATGTGTCAAAATCACCTGAAATATTTTGGAAAAGGATCACCTTCCTTTGTTCCTTGGATGGATTTTTCCTTTTTACTACAAAGATATTGTTAATTGACAGAGTATGAAAGGAATTCAATGGCAATAAAAAAAACAAAGCAAGTTTCATTTTTAAAGTGATGCCAAATATTACAAGCTTTGCCCCTTTTTTCTCCCTTGGTGAAAACTGCTTCAGAGAGAAAACTTCCCACAGGTCTGGTTAAGTAACTGTGGTAGCTCCACAAAATTCATTTTAAGTCTTTCACTTCCCCACACTGACAATGTGACTTATTTGCTCACTGTGTTCAGAGGAAAGGTCTAAACGTGCCCAAAGTGCATGCAAAAGGATCTTCAGAAGTTCTGCACATGCCAGAAGGGTCTTTTTACTCAGCAGGCTGCATTTTGGATTCCAGGAGTATTTTAATGAAAGAATTTCTGTTCAGATCTCCTAAACATAAAAAGAGCATTCCAGGGTGAAATACAATTAAACACCTCAAGCATCACTTTTCTAACATTATAGTTTTTCAAGGCATATTTTTCTAAATCTCATACTGAAACAAGTTGAAGAAAATATAAAAGTATTATTTATTCCTTTGTCAAAGAGAAATTCCTGATCTTCAAAGCATGAAAAGATTCTTCTACATTTCATCTACTAACTTGCATATTTTTCACATTTTGAAAACTTTTATACCACTTGATCATTTTCTTTTTTTTGTAAGAGAAGCATTCAAGGAAAAAGTTCCCAATAATGATGTTCAAAATCTACTCCTACCCATTCTGTCAACATACTGTTTTCAAAATTTGCTTATGACCAATAATAATGGGAATAGAGAAAATAGACAGTAACTCTTGACAGGTCCTTCTTTTGTTTCTAGTGCAATAGGAGACACTAAAGGATTTGACTTTATCCCATACTCCATTAAAAAAAAAAGGTTGCAAAATAAGTCTATAAGTCTATGTTTTTCCACGAGACCTCCTAAGAAATAATTTTCAAAGCCTTATGGAACATTTTGGCCATTTTTGCATTAATTCAGGTGACCAATAAGAAGTCTGTCTTTCCCAAACTGTTTATCATGTGCTGTTTGTGGCTCTTCTGCACCTCCTGTGTGTTCTTCTGGCTCTGCCTAATCCCAAATTAGGCAGCCAGATGTCCCACAGCCAATGTAAAATATTGATATATGTCCCAGAGACTGACAGGCAGCTGTATGGCCATGAGTGATGGCTCTGGAGCTGAGGGAGCTTTTGTATTCAGCACCCACAGCTCCTGCTCTGGGGTGGTTGTTCAGACTTCCAGCACAGATGCCAATTATGACAGACAGCCAAACACTTGACCTCTGCAGCTCTAAATTTTGTAGCTGATCACAGAGCAGTCGAATGGTGATGACTTTTAGTCACATCAACCTGGCCTGAATTTAAGGCCTTAAGGCAGGTTTGAGAACAGAAAGACCATTTTCCATTACCAGAGCCATTAGGCTTGTTGGAAAATATATTGACATTAGAAGGCAGGCTAAAAGCAGCATTTTATCTTTGAGTTTTTATTAGTAACTCAGAATTTCCTATCCAGAGCTTATGTTATAAATGTTTAGTCTTACAGTTCAGGTCTAAGTCTGACAGCTTAGATCTAGGAGTGGGATCATAAATAGTCTTTAAATTAATTTCCTGTCAGACATAAATGCTGCACAATTAATTTTTGTGCAATAAATAAAAAAAAAATTTAAAAAGCAAGAAATTGTGAAATCAACATTAACAACTGCCAGATGGATTCATCCCGTATAAATGTCTAAGCCTCAGAAAGAGGAGGCATGGACTGATACCTACTCCTTGAGTAAAATAGCTTTACATTTATCCAAAGAGGTGTCTCTAGCCCAAAGGTTAATACCAGAGGCAAAAGAGAACAGTTTAAAGGCAATGGGCACTGCTGCAAAATGTCCAGTTGGGCAGACAAAAGAAGCAGAAGCTAAAAACAGAAATGTGTCGAGATGAGTCTTGGGGACATCATTTATCCTGTTCACAACAATCTGCAGGAGTGAAAAGTTCATTACTGTTCCCTTGTTACAAAATGCAAAACAAAGTTTACGGATTAAACACACAGCAGTTTTAAAGCTGCATTTCTTAAAAATGCCCATGAAGTTATTTGTTCTGTATGTTTTAAGTGAGACACCTCAAGTGATCACTTTAAGTGATGCTGTTTTGTGGGTACAACAAACCTGAAATTCTGTCCTACATCCAGCCCTAGATCTGCAGTGCCTTTGATAAACAGGCACCTGCCACAGGCTGGGGTCATAAAATCCTAAATACACAAAGCGAGCACAGCTTTAGAGAAGCTCAGTCCTTAAGTAAATTTTTGCACCTAAATTTTTATCCCCAGAAACAAGGGTTCCTATTTTAAATATTTTCCATAACATGGAAATTTATGTGATAACAGAAGTAAAGGCTAAACTGTCCATGAAATAACCCTTCACTGTCACTGCAGTGGTAGCATGATGTTAATAATGGGAGGGAATCTTGTCACTCTACAAAGCTCAGCAAGGCTGGCAGGAGAGCACAGTCATGTTGAATGCCAGAAACCAGGGGCTAACACTGAAAGACAGAAGAAATTGACACTCCCAAGAGCATATATTGAATTTCAGACATGTCTTTATGGGAAGTGTTTGTATAACTGTGAGGAGCTTAGGCTTTTTCAATGTAAAAGACTATAGTAACAGACATTAACTTAGAGAGCACAGATTCCTGAGAATTAAAATTTCTTTTCCTCTCAGATGCAGAAACATTTGCTGAATAATAAGCAGGAAAGAGAAACTCATGGTATCTTTAATGAAAACCATGTAATACATTAAGATATATGAAAAATCAAAGTAAGAGTTTTTATTTGGCAAAGTAATGTACCCACTCTGCTGCCCAAGAGCATAAAGGCTGTGGCTGTGTCCCAGAATTCAGCTCCCCTATGGCAGCAACAGAAATAACTTCATTGTGTAGTTCTGCAAAGTCTGGGGGTGATTTCTCTTGTTGTTTTTTCCTGAAGAAGAAAAAATAAAAATAAAAAAATATATTAATAAGAGTATCTCACAGAAACAAGAACCCATTTAGGAGCTCTGCTAAGAATGCCAGCTCTTCCCCTGAGGTGTGGAAAACTGTGGCAATGGTAGACAGGAGAAATTATATAAAGGTGACACTGTTAAAGTAGATTGCTCTTTAATTGTCTGCCCTGGGCAAATAATATCATCTTTTTCCATTCTTCATTCTGCTTCTCCCCCACATCCCTGACACTAATGTAAAGTTTCTTGTTCTGACTATTAATAAACTGGTAATGTTATAAAAATCTTACATCTAGTTGAATAATACTGACTTAACAGCCCAACCACTGATCAAATTTATTTCTGTGTAAAGGAAGAATGTCTGCTTTGATATCAGTGGCACTGTATTAGCTTAAACTTGAAGATCAGAGTCACTCTTAAGATTCCTGTCTAGGATAAAGCTTTTTTCCTCTCCTGTTCATTTCTCTGCAGGCTGAAGCCAGTTTAATTTTCAAGAACCATATTGCTTCAAGAGCAGACTGCAGGAAAATTCCCACCAGTTTGATTGAAAGGTGAATTTTAAGCTGATGCAATCAAGGAACAGGAAAATATAAGATGTTTTGAAACTTCTTTCCAAGGAGGTATTTCAGCTGGGTTAAGAGCTGCTCACACTGATTTAGCCTGAGAGGAGAAAAGAGCTTGCACACCTGTTACAAGGTTTGTCCTCAGCCTGAGGTCACAGCCCAGCAGCTGAGGCGCAGGAATTAACTCAGCACAGACACTCAGTCCTTGGAGCACAAAGGGGCAGCAGCTCCACAAACAATCCAGCCCAAATGTGAGCACCTGTCTGATCTTAGCTGAATTCAATTCCTTCCTCACTCGACCTAACCCCAAATAATCCATTATCCCTGTGAAATACAAATACCTACACAAGCTTTGGGCTTGTTGACCCGATCAAATTCAAGTTGATTCAAGTTGCATCAATACAATTTACTTAAGTTTCCTGACTTGTACCTCACCCTATATCCTAAGCTTGGGTATTTTGCCCATGATCTCAATGCCTCTTGTTAACCAAGATAAATGTTCTGTGCCTCACTGTGAGGCTCCCAGAAATCCTTATCCCTGATCCTGGACCTGCTATGCAATTCTCTTGGATCTCATGGCTGTGATGTCTGTGGCTGGGAGAAGAGCAGCTTGAAGGATCAGCCTCCAAAGCCCTGATTATGGTGGATACAGAGACCCAGACTCCCATCAACAGCACCACAGTCCCATGCTGACCAGTGCTTCTCCTGGCCTCAGAAGGAAGACCTCTAAGAAAATATTCTTCATATTTTCAGTGTGTGCCTACAACTCATTCCCTGCAGTTAAACTTTTCCTTTTCTGTATGCCTAAAATCAAAGCTTCACTTGCTTGCTGGGATCCAGCACACAGGAATGTCTTGTTAGTCCTCCTTTGAATATCCCTCCAGTTGGATCTCTGACATTTTTTATTCAAACTCTTCTTTTTTCAGACTGCAACACCTTGACACCATATTGTTTTGCATCCTCACTCTAGCCTCTGATTTTCTCATCACAGCAACTTTATTTTCTGTGCAGCTCTCTCTAGGAACAGCTGCTGCTCTTCCCCAGGATATTCCTTCCTCCCTCAGTCTGGCTCTTGGGAGGCTGCAGGTGTTCTCCAGCCTCACAGTTTCTGTCTGTGCTGATGGATGACCCAAAACTTCCTGGGTATTCCTGCATTCAGGTGTGCCCAGGGAAGGGTTTCTGCAGCCCACACCAGCCACAGGAGCACCTAAGAAAGGCTATTTCCATAATAGGGTTTCAAGGAAGCTTTCTTTTTTAAATTCCAGGGATCTCAACCTCTGCAGCAATGCTGCTGCTACAGTACCCCAGGTCTGAGTCTACTTGGTCTTTACCACACATCCTGCCTTGTTCCATATTTGAGGAGAAGCCTGTGTAAAGCCCACCCCATGACCCACCAAATCACAGGGGGTGCTGGTCTCCAGGGCATGGGCTGGTCCTGTGCCTCCCAAAGGGGACATCCCCATCTCCTCAGCACCCCAGCCTTACATCTCACTGCTGGACTTCATGGCAGCAGGCAGGAATTTGGGATCAGCATTCCTCACAAGTGGAAGGGTTTGCCAGTCAGCCTGAAACTCTTTTGAAAACTAGATCAGTGTTCCACAAAGAAAGAATAAGCTTAATAAAACAGTCTTGGAACAAATTTATAGAAATGAAAAGGAAGCACTCTCTCTGAGCTAACTGCATGCTGGCTGGGCTCCAGCTGCTGCTCTCTTTATTTCATCCAGCTGAAATGCTGTTGGGGCCTGTGTCAGCTCCAAGAGCCACAGTCAGAGCCTGGAAAGCCTGAGCAGTCCATGCTGAACTTAAACACCTTCATTACCTTCCAGCTCCTTAGGCAAGGCCCAGAACAGGGGTGCTGCCCTGGGGATGCTCCCATTCCCACAGATCCCTTCTCTCTTTGCAGGTTGTACAGATGCAGACATCAGGCAGAGTGTTACCTGCAGCTGATAATGCATCTCTTGATCAAAGATTGAGTTTTTTACCACACAAACTGTGGGATTGTTGCCTTTAGGAATGTGGGTATTCCCTGGCATAGGGCAGACACATCCTAGAGTCTCATTTGTGTGGCCACTGCACTCCAACCTTTCCTGACCATAAACACAGGGAATAACAACTGGGTTAGCAAAGCTCCCTGCAAGTTCTCTCTGTGGATGAGATGCTATCTGCACCCCTGCAGGTGACATTTCATCCTAAACCCACAATGATGAAACATCTCTCCTGCCAAAAAAGGGTGTGCTTACCCTCACTCTCCCCAGCAGCACTTCTCCACCTCTTTCCCTGCAGCCAGCACTGCTCTGGCCCTGTGGGCAACCAGCTCAGGCCAAGCTGCTCTGCAGTCTGGGCTTTGCTTGCTGAAGTTCCTGAGCCAGCACACTGAAGGGTTGAACTCACAGCAGTGTCTGTGCTGAGGAAGCAGCTGGAGCCAGAGGTCTCTGTGGACAAGGGGAAGGAGAGTGAGAGCACTGATTTCAGGAGCAGCCTGTGGTCAGGTCAGCTTAACCACCCACTTCATGGCCAGTCCTTACAGCTGAAAGCTGCATTTTGTACAAACACATGGAATCACTGCCATGTGCTGTACAAAGGATGGGGTTAGAGACAGGTGAGAGTGGGGACTAACAGGAGGAGAGGGGAGGGCAAGTTCCTGATTTGGCTGAGCAGTTCTGATGCCAGGCTTCACACCTTCATTGCTGAGTCCAAGGACTTGTGCCATGCCAGCACTAAACCTTCAGCAATGCAAACCTTTAGCATGTGCATAGGTTGGACATTTATTCATTTCCCACACTGAATGTTGAGTTGTGCAATTCTGCAGCTTCTTTGAGGCTCATCTTTCCATCACACCATGGTGCCACATCATCACTCAACACCTCCCAAAGTTGCAGCCTCCACAGCCCTGCTCCACACACAGTCAGAAGCAATACTCAAAAGTATTTCAGTCTACAGGTTTGTAAGCTCACACACGGCACTGTCACAATAGGTTATGAAACCACTCCCATGCCTGGCTTTGGTAGTTTCATGTTTGGTTTTGGTGAAAACAGTGAGGGCTTTCTTGAGCAGCTGTTCTGTCATCTCTCTTATGGGGGTATTGGCAAATGTCACTTGAAGTTTCAGCTACCAGACAGCTGAAACTCAGATTCATACTTGGGGACTTGCATTTTTAAGTGCTCGCTGCTCAACTGTTTCAACAATTTAGATAAGCTGGAAAAACGCATCAAAGGCAAACACAGCCTTCTGGTAATGAATTTGTTTCAAGCTACTTGATGAAATATGGAGAGCAGCAGCTAAATCCAGCAATGACTGATGCCAAAAGCTGCCATCAGTGGAGAAGACCTGTGCTCAGCACAGTGTGTCAAGTTTAGAAGTCAGCCTGAAAGGTGCTGGGGAGACAGCGAGTAAAATGTTGGTATTCTACTTTAAGAGCCATGATTAGAGTGGAAGATGTTGCCTTAATAAAATATGTTTTGTCCCTACTCTTAGTAAATCAGGGCAAAATCTACAGTCTCTACAGGAGAGGAAGACTAGAACTCAGCTTGCAAGCAGACTGAATTATTTCTCACTACAGATTTGAGGTTATTGGCAGACAGCCCATGTTGCCATTTACTCCTCATAGCAAGCATGTTTTAAAAAATATTTTCCATATAGACAGACACACTGTAGCCACTGAGACTCCAGAGAGCTGCCATGGAGGCCCTCCTGCCCTTTGGAGGCTCCGGTTTGATTTCCAGGTAATACAAATCAGAACTGAAATTGCAATTATGTCTGCAGCAGAAAACTGCTGGTTCCTTCTCCTCATGGCAAAGGAGGAGAATAAGGAAGGAATAAGGAGATGCACACTGTTTTCTTTCCTCCCATGAGGTACAAACAGCGCCTCTTACAGTGCTGAAATTTGCCTTGAATAGATGTTACTGTGTCTTTATCAGAATATCTTCATTTGTAACTGGGGAAATGTTAGGCAGAAAAATTGATAATTGTAATGTTTGCTCATACTTGATTATTATTTTTGTTCTTGTTGTCCTTCTCCCTACTATATTTTAGACAAGAATATCCCCATATTTAAATGCCTCTTTGGTTTCTATTAAAATAACCAATGAAGCATTTCCTCTCTCCCACCCCCCAAAAAAAATTTACTCATTGAGATATCTGTTTATCATTCTCCTCAGGGGGAAGGAACACTCTGTGGCCTATGCAGATGTATCACCTGTGAGGGTTTCTCAGCAATGCATTATGGCTCTGTGTTAGTCCCTCTTTAGAGAGACCCTTAGGCTACTGCTTTTTTTGTATCCTCAAAATAGAATTGCACCCACTTCTGGGTTACTAATTGATGCAAATTATACTGGCATAGCTGGTGAATTTCCTGCTTGAAATTAGCAACCATTTCAATGGAAAAATGGTTAAAAAAGAAAAGAACTAAGTAAATAAAAAATGCTGTTTGTTGTGTTGTTGGCTAGGCTGAATCTGCTAATGTTTTAAAAGTATTTTTAAAGTTATTTTCTTTTAATCAGCTCAGCTAAAATTCAGAGGCCACTGTTTTAACATTAG
The DNA here is from genome assembly GCF_037042795.1 of Molothrus aeneus. Taxonomy (NCBI): domain Eukaryota; kingdom Metazoa; phylum Chordata; class Aves; order Passeriformes; family Icteridae; genus Molothrus; species Molothrus aeneus. Next base: position 109,994,862 of record NC_089647.1, on the reverse strand, counting down.
TGTGTGATCTGGTTGGGTTTGTTTGAAACTGTTGCTGGACAAGAATTTGCACAGTAACAAAAACTGTGGGTACATCAGTGCTCAGGATGGATGGAAAGAAGAAAAGGAGGGGAATAGAGGAGGGGAACAGAGGAGGCATGATGCAAGAGAGGAGACAGGGAAGGAGAAATGGTGTTTTATTACAGACAGCCAACATATCTGCATTCAACACTAGGATCAGTCAGAACTTCCTTCTCTTCTTGCATTTTTTCATGTAACTAGCAGAATGCTTTTCAGGAGCTAAAAACTCAGAGAGAAGATCCAGAAAAGCGTGTCTGTTTTAATAACTCTTTTCTTCTGACTCCCTAAATATCCTCCTTTCTCTTGGCCAAACATTTCTAGCAAAAGCCTCCCTTTCCCGCTCTTCCTCACACTAACCCCATTATTCCCAAAGCCATCTCAGCAAAGCAATGTTTTCAATTTTTGTAAAATACATGACTGGAGAGCCTTGACCTTTCCTAGACCTCTTCACAACACAGGCATGAACGGTCAGCTCTGAGCAGTGACCAAAATTCACTGCACAAAAGGGAGGTGCTGAGGAAACCTGCAACCAAAGCATTTATAATTATGAATAATTCCTCATCCAGTCTTTGTAGGAAGAATGTGCAGTCAGGGCAGGTTCAGCCCAGAGCAAGAAGCTGCACCACTGGCAGAGATGGATGGCTTTGGGTAATAGACCTGTTTCCTGACAGTTCCAGGGCTGATGGTGAGCGTGGCCTCAGGGAAGGCAGCAGGGATTGCTGTCCCAGGGAGCCTGCAGGAGCACTGGAGAGGGATGTGCCATGATGAGGAACACTGCTGGTGTTCTTACCCCAACCCACAGTCTAGAGAATCACAGAATCATTTAGGCTGGAAAAATCCTCTAAGATCATCAAGTCCAACCATTGACCCAGCATTGCCAAGCCCACCACTAAACCATGTCCCTAAGCACCACATCTTCACTTTTATTTAAATACCTCCAGGGATGGTGCCTCAGCCACTTCCCTGGGCAGCCTGTTAGAAGCTGGCAAGTGCTCAAGTGTTGCCTAAAATAGATGAAATGTGTAAATGTCTCCTTCAAAAAAAGTGCCTACGGTGCTCATGGGATGGGCACTTCTCTTGGAAAACTCTTGTCACTCTTTCCTCACTCAGAACACTTTCCCTTTGAAGTTCACACATTGCATGCCAGCACAGGAGTGTCTTCTAATCTAATGTTAGTAGGAGAAAAAAAGAAAAAAAATAGATCTTAAATCTCATGATGCAATTTTGATTCCCCTGGGAAAACAGGCAATCTTGTATCTCTTGTATCTGTAAACTTCCTCTTCACCACACTCATGTTGTGCCCTTTACTCTCTTAGTTCTTTAATCTCAGCAATAGACTTGTGACTAATATAACATTTCAAGAGCTTTGGAGCAGGGATCACAGCAATTTCCTGAAGCTAGGATGAGATTACAACATTCAAAGATGTGATACGTTAATAAAAACAAATTAATCTGCTACGATACAAGGAATATCTTGAAGCATATTTATTAATTCCACTGGGATTATATGAACTGCTCAGGTCCTTAGGAATTTCCTGTACTGTGCTGTAATTTATGCCAGAGAGACTAGACCTGTACCAGCCTGCTTATCTGTCTATGAACAGGTCAAGGATTAAATGTTATCAGTGCATTAACAGACTTGCCTGGAGAGAACAAGGGTAAATGCATCATCAACAAAGGCAACCTTGCTAAATTTGAAAAGTGTTGAGTTTCTAAAATCTGTTGCAGAGTATATCAAGTACACTGGCTCTCAGCATCGTGTGCCTCTGAAGAGGGAAAATGTGGCTCTACAGTGGCTTCCCAAGGGGAATTCTCTGTGGGATGGGAGCACAGGGCACCTGCAGTGAACCTGCTCAGCTGGGGGGTCCATGGGCAGCTGGGCTGGAGCGTCCCCCTGCATGGGAGGGTGTGAGAGGGAGCCTGGCAGGCACAGCAGAGAGGCCAGGCTGGTGTGCAGTGTCAGAGTCTGTTTATCTCTGGGCTGTTCCAGGGTTTGGAGGCAAGAAATCAAACAGGACTGCTCCACGGAGGTCCTGCAAGGGGATTTCCACAAGAGTTGTGTGGATATAAAGATCTCCACGGCTTAAAAAATTATTTACATTGTCTTAAGTCTTCCCTGCTCTGTTGTCTGATCCCCCAAGATGCTGTTTGGCCTTTTGTGACTGAACTTCCAATCCCCTTGTTTGGATTCCAGATCCCAGGGGCATGGCTGTAATCAGCATTTCCTTAGGCTGCTGCCCTTCTTACCCCCTGTTCATCTGTGACAATAATGTGTGCCTGGTCTACATACTCTGCATTTTGTGCTTTTATAACTACACTGTAAATTGATTGATTCCTGCCACCAGCTAAACCTGGGGTGCTGGGGATGGCTAATATTCAAGCATGCTGATGAGCCACATGGCTTTGTATTCATCTACTCAAATACTCATTCCTTGCTCACCAAGAGCAAAAAAGCTTTATTCACACAGAAAAAAGGTTTGTTTAACCTGAATAGTGTCACTTAATGCTGACACCAGAAAGTCAGAAACCTGCACATCAGCAGGTTTCTTTTATAATCTCTTGAGGTTGTACTTCAGCTGTTCTCTGCCCAGCTTGAATGTCTATTTGCCTCATCACAAATGATTGCCCATTTATTGTCAAGGCTAAAATTACCTACTCTAAATCCCTGCTAACTACTTCACTTACAAAAAAATGATTAAGAAAAAGATCTAGGCGGGGTTTTTTTGTTCCTCCAAGATTTTCCAGGGCTAATGTCCTCAACCCCTAATTGAGGCTAAGGGAAATTAGATCACAAAAACCTATATTAAAGTAACACTAAGAATCTGAATTGAAGTTGCAATAGTGATGAATTTCAAAGATGGAGCTGAAATCCCCACTGAGCAGCCTCTCCTTACTGCATCCTTAAGCACTCACACTGCCTGCAGATTGGAGACCCATGGCTCTGTCCATACTGGGAAACCAAACTGGGCCATGGGCTGGGCTCAAACTCCACCTGTGAGTATCCACAGAGTTTACACCTTAAATTAAATTCATGATTCTGCCACAGAGCATCTGTGCATGGTCCAGGAGCAGCACTGAGCACTAGCTGCCCTTGTTGGGGTAAATGGGAGAGGACTCCCCCCTCCCTGGTAGAAGAAAACACATCAGTGTGGGAGCAGGCAGTGAGAAAGAGCTTGCTCCTGTCTGTTTTCTTTCTCAAAGCAGTCATATCTATTTAGTAATTTTATAATGATAAGAATGATAGGCCCATTAGGTGACAGTTAGCACCTTTCATTTTGAATTTTGTATCTGAAATTCCTTTCATTTTTCTCCCTCCTGTCCCTTCTGCTTTGCATTGAGCTGCATCCTTCCACTCCTCTCGGCCTGTCAAGAAACTTAACTGAGTCTGACTGTGCTTGGATCAAGCACAGCTCCTCAAGGGACCTGTGCAACCCAAATAAAATTAATGTAGGGATTAAGATGAGTAGGGGAGGATGTGATTAACACAATCAATTAACCCAAGTTCTCCTGTGTGGAATGAGACCTACCGCATCCATGGTAAATTCTCATTAAGTTACTAATTTTGTCATGGATGAACATAGAGATAACCCATCTCAGCCCCTTTTTGTAGCAGATGTTCAGGAGACACCAGTGCAAATGTGCCCAGCCACGCTGGGCCTGGTGCTCCTGTGCTTGGCCAAGTGCTCTGGCAGATAAGGGAGCTGATTTGCCCTGTGACAGGACCTGCAGCTGAGCTCAGGTACTCACAATCCCAGACCTGGAGAAGTCTGTCTGTGCACATTGAGCATCCTGCATGTTTGTGAGGGAGAAAAGGCAGGATGGGGAGCAAGAAACATTCCATTTTCTATTTTAAATACACATCAGCCCCAGCATGGGGAGCTGCTTCAACAAACACTGAGAGTGGAGCACCCAGAGCTGGATGGAGCTCTGCCTCCAGGGGCTGCAGGGACAGTAAATATTGTTTTCTTCAACTTTCACATCTTCTAGAGAGGACTAAAAAAAACCACTTGGATAAGCCATTCTCAGACCTTCTCTGGCACAGGGAAATGGGGGCAGAGGAATTTAGGAATGACAAGAGGCAGCCCCAGACACCTTCCTGGCTGCTCTCAGTCCTTGGCCCCTTGCACTTCCCCATTGTTCCATCTTGTTTTTTCCAGTCTGTTCCCTCAAACCCTGGCTGTGCTGTCACCCCTGCTCTCAGCACCAGTTCTGCTCCTCTCTTCCCAGTCCTGGCTGTCCTTTTGTCCTCATCCAGCCACTGCTGCCCTGAGGAGCTGGCAGCCCCATTTCAGCTGCTCCTGTGCTGCCTGTAGTGCCCAGCAGTGTGAGTGTGAGTGTGAGTGTGAGTGCACATTGCCCACACCGTGCAGTGCAGCAGCCTGCACCAGATCAAATAATTCCAAAATAGACAAAGCTGGTTCCTCCCCCTCTGATGAAATGTAGAGAATTTTATTTCTCTCCTCACCTACTCTTTCCAAGGGACACAGAGGTGCTGCTCTAGGGCTTTTATAGGCATATCACAGTTAGCACCTTAAATAAGTAACATTTACTGTGATTTCAGGTTCCTGAGGAGCTCCTCACATCCACCACCCAGCAGACCCCAAATGAGCAAGGAGCTGCTTGCCTGAGCAAGGGTTGCTCCAGGGGTTTTCCTGAGGAACCAGGAGGTGCTGCATGACCAAAATGTGGGGTTTCAGTCCTGATTAACTTCACAAAGGGCCATTTCTGAGCCATGACAGTCCCAGCCCAGCCAGCTGCTTTCCATCCCACAGCATTTCAGCTATGCCAAATATGTGATAACACTTAAAATTAATGCCAGTTCCAGAGTTATTCACAGGGTTAGGCATATTTATTTTTGTAAATTGAGATCTTATTAAAACCTGACTGCGTTAGGAAATATTTTGAGCACACATGGTAAAAGAGACAGTCTCTCCAGAAGGACTAAAGGGAGGTTAAAAGCCAGTTAGATATTCCTTCATAGAACATGTAGGTGCATCAAAGGGGGACAAGGCTGTTTTTCTGCTCTTTTCGTTTGTATAAAAACTGTTTGGCACCTTTACTGTATGTGTTTGTTTGTTTGGCAATTGCCTGCCATATGGTTTTTCTCTTTTCTTCCAACTGCAGCTCTATGTTTCCTAAGAAACAGAAATCAGAATGACAGGTAAAATAACTGAACTTTTGTCAAAAATAGATGCACCTCCAGTCTTTTAAGAACATGTGGATATAGCATGTTCTTAAAGATAATAGCATGCATACATTTTGTTTTGGAGAGGGTTTGGAGAGAGACAAATTCATTTCCACCCCTCTAAAGCATGATTAAAATCCTGTTTCTGTACCCAGGATACAGGTTCCCTTCTTTCTTTCATTTCCTTTCCTTCCAAAATGTCAGTCTTTTAGGTTTGTCCAAAACACCAACCTTCTAATCTGCTCAAAAAAAAGGAGAGTTAAAAGCTTTTGTCAAAATCCCACTTCCTTCCATTTTTGTGTTTGTTTTGATTTGTTCCATTTCCCTCAAAATAAGCCAACTTTGCTGTTCCAGACAGTCCTCCTTATGAAAACAGCTTAAAATATTTTCCTCAATGAAACCTGGACACCTGCCTTATTTCAATGGTCTCTCAGTGCTTCCAGTGAAGCAGATGCTGTTGAGTCAGACCTGCAGAAATTGCACTCTTCCTAATCATTTCTGCTATCTAGAGTCTGCCTTGAAAAAATAACACTCTCCATCTGCATACTACCTTGTTCTCTTAGAGGGTTGGAAGAGACCACTGAAAAGGAAACAGTGCTCAACATCTGGAGGCTGCTGAGCCTGCTCTGCCCGGCCTCCTCCCCAGGCTGGAGTCAGCTGTGCATCCTGCTGACTCAGACCTGCCACGTTTTCAGAGGAAAATACAACTGAAAAAGGGCTAAAGTAAGAGCTCATATATAATTAAAATTTGCCAGCTATGCCTAAACGAGTTCAAAATACCTTTTCCAGAAATCACTATTCCTATAAAATGAGATTTTTTTTTTCTTTTCAGATCAAAGAATAGTTTTAATAAACGAGGACATCTGTGGGAGCATTTCTTACTAAAGACAGTGATTCAGTTGCTTCAGTTTCTAACCTGATCCCTCTGACTTATGGGAAGAATTTCCTGGGCAGGTGCTGGAAGCTGCCCACCCCTCATGGGGCTTCTCTGCTGTGCAGGACCCCAGGTCAGATCCCATTATTACCACCCAGCAGCACTCAGGGGCTGACCCAGGGTTGTGATCACCTGAAAATGCAGCAGATGAAGTCAGTGCCTGCTTTGTCCCTGTCTGTTGAATTATTGATCTCAAAGGTCATGCAGCTTCAGAAAACACCAAAACATGGCATCCTTGCTCCTTCAGAGCTGTCTCAGACAATTCCCCTCATTTTGCTCCATCACAGTGGAGGTTCTCCCCCCAGCCACGGAGCTCCTGGAGCTGCTGGGGGAAGCACACAGAGGCAGCTGCAATACCTGTGCTGCAACCACCAAAGCCCAGGCTTCAAGCTGGGATATTTCTGGGGAGGTTTCACAGAGTCTGCTGGCTGCTATGCAAAGTGACCAAGATGTTTCTGGTGCAATAATTTCAGCCAGCTGTTTTCCCAGACATGTTTTGTAAAATCACTGAAATTTCTATTGACCTCCAGCAACACAAATAATTTTCTTCTGTTTTATCATATTTACCCTGTGCTGGATGGCATGAGCAACATGCAAATGATTAGAGAGGGAGTTGTAAGGACTTAAGGAATGCAGTTTCCTGGCTCAAAACACTGTCAAGGCTACAGAAGGGACTTGCCATAAGACAAGCCACCACAGCAAGAACTTGAGATAAGCACAGAAGAAAGGAATTTGCAACAGGAGGGCACTAATTCCAGGCCTGGTGAAGCAAATCTGGGTAACCTCCCAGTTATTGCGCCTGGACAAAAATTCTCTGTGGCAAACTGTGGGAAAGAAAACAACTGCTTACACTCATGGCACCCCAAGTTATGACACCCATGCCCTGTGGATATCCAGAATTTGGACTGTATAAAGATGATAGCTGAAAAGAAAAACTCTAGGACCCCCACCACCAAAAACCAGGCTGAAGAAGGACCAGTGGAACACCACAAGATCCATGGGATGGTGATAAATTTCTGCTTAATCTGTCTCTCTCTCACTCTCTTTGACCCCTTTCCTATTTCTTTCTCTCTCTCTACCTCACATTTACTATTAAATAAAATCTCCACCATTGACTTCAGCCTCTGCTCTCATCTGCACCTTGATTTGGACAGAGGCACCTTTTAATAACTGGATCACAGCAGGAATCTCTGTCCTATTGGCATCACTTCAACAGAATCAGAACAAAATCTCAAGGTAAGCATTTGCTCTGGTGTCCAAAAAGCCAAATTAGGAATACAGCCTCAGAGGAATAAAATAAATGATTCTGGTTTTTTCAAGTGTGACAATTTATTTTTTTTATAATTGTTCCTACTCTTTATTACTGACCCAAAACTCAGGGCAGATTAAAATATCAAGAGACAGGTCCATATGGCAAACATCCCTGGTTATGCTAGGCATTAAATGGATGGCTAAGCAGAGGGGAAAAAGAAGCACTGCAGATTCTAACACTGAAAAGGACATTGAGCCTATTCTCATGTTTGAGAGGAGGGAGGAACATGATGAGAAGGGTGAATTGGGACTCATAAAATCATAGGATGGCCTGGGTTGGAAGGGACATCTACTTCCAACTTCCCTGCCATGGCCAGGGACACCTCCCACTGGAATGGGGGGAAGGAGCTGAGCTGGGACCTTCTCTTCTACTTTGTGTTTTTTAATGAGGGAGTAGGGGGATGTGGGAAAGGAGCTGTGCAGAGACAGGGCAGCTGAATCCCATGTGCGTCCCAAAACATAGAGCTGGAAAAGCAAGTCTGCAGTTCCAGAAAGCAAACTAATCTATTTCCAGGACACAGAAGTCTGTGAGTCAGGCTCTTGGGAGCTGAGTGGGGCTCCAGCCTCAGCTCCTTGAAGGCTGAAACCCCCAGATCCTCCATCCAGCGCTTCTGTGCCCACCCTGTGTTGCGTGGGAACACCTCAGCAGAGGAGGCTCCACCTGGCACAGCTGCAGCACATCTGGGCATCAGGCTCCTCAAAGCATGTTTAGCTTTGTTCACCTACAGCAAAAGCCCTGAAGGATTTTAAATGGTCAAGCTGCATTTTTTCACACGTTTGAATCATGCTCTATGTCTCCATGCCTTATGTTAATGATGAGGTGGCTGGCCAGCAGCACAACCCTGCCCAGGCAAACTCTTCAAAGCCATGATCGTGTTTGCCTGCAGTTTGGCTTGCAGAGGTAAAATAATGTAACAATAAATCCTCCTCCCTGTCACTGAGGAGCTTCAGTTTTCCAGAATTAAATAACTTGCTGGATTGTGGCAGTGCACAATTTACCCTTTCAGCATGTGAGTCACAATCCACTTTAATTACTTCAGTAATTCAGTCCCCAAGCCTCGTTTACAGTGGGCATGCAGGCCTTGGCATCCAGCCCATGATTTGCATCTGAATCTCCCACATGTGTGCAGTGCTCCCCTACACAAAACTTTATATATTCCTACACTCGTTCCATGAGTTATATATTATTTACATCACCTATATTGCAAACATACCAGAAGAGCACTGAAGTTTTCTCTGGAGTTCAGCAGCCTTTTCATGTTCCCCATGCCTCACAGTACATTAAACATTCCTGCTTCCTCTTGTACCTCTGCTTTACTGACTCCACAGCCTCTTTTATGCAGGGCAGCGCTCCCCCTCTGTGCAGGTGAAAGTTTGTTTACTCACGTAATGCAGCTGAAAAGGCAGCTGTAATGGCAGTGAGAAACAACAGAAGGAACCAGGCATGGCAATATTTTTTCCTTTGAACATTCGAAAAGGTTTGGCTAGAAGCGAAGGAGAATTAAAAACCAAAAATTTTATGGGATCACCAACAAGGAAACAAGCTGGGATTGCTCCTGCAGTGGTGGTAACTGGTAGGAGCAGTGGGGAAAGGCAGCATGGAGAAAGATGAGGGAGGTAGCCCTGCAGAGTTCCCATGTGCATGGCTGCCCTGCAAACTACCCCTCCTCAACAGCCTCGAGTTCTGGGAAATTGTTTATGTGGCTTTTGGAGCCTTTGTTCTCAAATGGATCCTTTGCTGCTTCAGATATTGATCAGCTTACAAGATTCTGTGGGCAAACACAAGAGGAAAAATATTGTTTGGGAGACAAATGGAATATTGCAGAAAGTAACATTTCTAGAGCACACATTAGAACCAGATGTTCCACTCTAAAGTATTTGTGGCCAGGGACTATGCTGAGAAACTAGATGCTATAAAGAGAAAAACCCAGAATTACAGCACACTGGATACAAGAAAAAGTTACACCAAGAGCAAAAATATTGCAGAAGGATATATTAGGTGTCTTGCATTCTGACGAGTCTAATTACAGGTTACTATCCAAGCCAGAAAAGGGTTGGATCCAGCTCCCACCTCTTCCACAGATGTACTGCTGGATTTTGACCAAACCACGTAGGCTTCACTTCAGTGTTGACTGAGGACTTGAGGGCTTTGCTGCACTGAGGGGTTTTATTTTCCCCTCTCTCTGTGCCTTACTCATAAGAACTGGATGCAGCCCAGGGCTGGTGGGGAAGGGCTGGCATGGCAGGGTCTGCATGGCCCTTTCTGTGGGGCACCACACAGAGGGTGAGGAGGAGGAAGGTGGCTGTCAGTCCCTCAGGACCTTTCCAGACTCATTCACAAAGGGATTGTTGACCCATGAAGAGCCAGCAGACTCTTCCTGGGTCAACAATCCCTTTGTGAATGGGGAATGGGCTCTTTCTCTGCCGTTGGGAAGAGCTGTGAGGGACAAACACACTGACACATCTAGACCTCCCACTTGCGACAGTGATGGAAGATGCGGAAAAAATAAAAATAAATATGTCAGTCGTACATTTTAAAAGCATAACAGATGAACACAGTTGTCACACCAGAGAGCAAAGCCTCACCTGGCTCCATGCCCCAAGTGTGGGCAGAAAGAGACAGCCAGGGGAAGCACACAGGAAGCAGTGAAGGCACTGAGTGACCTCCCCGCTCTCACAGCTTCTGGTGACATAGGAACTCCTGGGGTTTCATCCTGGACACAGTTTTGAGCAGAAACTGATGGCCCCATCCTCTGCCAAATTGCCCCACCAGCTTTTGAGCCCATTTGTTATTTTGGTCTCCATAATATCCCATGGCCATGACTTGCACAACTTCAGCACATGCTGGGTGGTGAAGTGTTCCCTTTTTAAAAGCCCAGCTGATTTCATCAGCCCTTATATTGTCAGGAATGATAATTAGTCTCTTTCCTCAACTACCCATTACCACTCATGATGTTATCAGGCTCCATCTCTTCCCCAAGCTGAAAATACCCAGTATATTCTGCTTTTCTTCACACAAAACTCCATTCACTGAGCCTGCTTCTTCCTTTTTCTGGGGCACTTTCAGCTCTCCATTCCAAGCTGTGGTGATGAGTTCACTGCATAATATTCAGGATAAAGACACATCATGAATTTATGTGGTAGAATAACTAATTTTTTCTGTTTGTTCTCTATTCTTTCCCTAAAAATTCCTAACAATCTTTTTGACCACCGCTGAGCAATGAACTGATTTTCACAGGGACTTGTCAGTAATGACTCCAAAATCTCTTTCCTGAACATCAGAAGCTAATTTAGAAACTGTCATTCTGTGTCATCCTGGAGTAGTTTTTTCTCCCCATATGCATCACTTTGCATCTATTGGCATTGAATTTCTTCTATCATTTTATTGCCCAATCACTAAGCATTGTGAGATCCTTCTCTGAAGGTGAAAATCAGAAAATTGATATGGGAATTTGGCCAATTGCATGTGAAATGTATTTGTAATTTCACGGGAAGCACAGTCAATATGTGAAGAATGCAACTCAGAGAAAAATATACCTCTTGCTGCCAAAAAGCCTGGGAAGTTCATTTCATGGAGGATCTGACTTTTAGAGAAAATAAATTCTTTTCTTCATTTGTGTGTGACTGAAGGAATTACAGCTTTCCAGTCTAAACTTCAGTTCTGAGATACCTACAATGCAGGGAACATGGAATTTGCCAGCTCAGGGAGCAACTAAGTCAGCCTATGGAATTCAGAAAGGATAGCCACAACCTGACAAGGTCTGTCAGGTCTGACAAGGCTGTGGGTTGGTGTCCTGACAGCCTGGTGCAGGTGCACCTCTTGCTTTGCTGTTTGCATCCCCTGGAAGTACACTTTGAAAATTATTTTCATTAATAGCTTTCTCTAATGATTTTTGAGCTGCCTCTATAGGCCATCTACACCTACAAACAGTTATTTGTGTCACCAAAGGGCACTTCCCCCTTGGAGAAGAGCAAGAATGTTCTCTCTGCACAGTGAGAGAGATGAAAAGAACTTGTTTTCACTGGAACAAGCGAGTTTAAGTGTGCACAAGGTAAACCAGACCCAGCACTTGTGTGTGGGTGCCTACATAAATTATGAGCTAGCTCTGGTTGTAGATTTACACAAATAAATCCTGCCCATGAAAAAGGTGACAGGACTTGGAAGAGATTTGATGCTGCCTCCTGTCCTTCTCTGCAAAATGCTTTGAGCTGCCACAGGTTTCCTTCCTTCCTTCCTTCCTTCCTTCCTTCCTTCCTTCCTTCCTTCCTTCCTTCCTTCCTTCCTTCCTTCCTTCCTTCCTTCCTTCCTTCCTTCCTTCCTTCCTTCCTTCCTTCCTTCCTTCCTTCCTTCCTTCCTCTCTCCCTCCCTCCCCCCTTCCCTCCCCATTGCCTTGACTCTAGGAACTTTAATTAAGCAAATGAGCAGACCTCTGCTTTAGCACACACAGTCTTTTACCCACGTTAAATGAGAGTTTCCTACATCCAGTGTCATCACAATTCTGAAATTCCACATGGAGCACTTTTCACTGAGCTGCATTCAATTATTTATTCAGGCTCTGGTTCCATCCAGCATACAGCTGGAAAGAGAAAAAATGTGAATTAAAAGTCATTTAATCTCATTTAATCACATTTCCTCTCCTCCTTGACCAAAAGCTTTAGAAAATAAACAAACTCTCTGAAAAGGAAAACTATTAAGTAAGTTTCAAAGTCAAGTTCATGCCAACTAATATTATCTATTTCAGGACTTCCTGCCCTGCTTATCTCCTTTTAATTAACCTATTTCTGACCTGGAGCATGTGTTTGCCTGGCAGACACAGTCCCATTCTGCAATTGCTCTTGGCTCAATAAAAGAGTCTGTGGTGGTGTTTGTGATCAACATTGCTGCTATGTATTTCCTGTAGCAGAGCTCAGGGCAGCCTGAGAGGGAGGCTGTGCAGCAGATGTGGAGCAGGAGCATTGCAGAGGGAAGGCAGAGCTTTCTACTCAACATGCTGCACGTTGGAACCACTGTTAAAACAACGTGGTCAATCTGCTCTGTCTCCCTTTTCCTACAGCTCAGATGTCTGGGCACAGCCCTGGAGCCAAGGGGAGCACAATCAGCAGAATTTCTATTCATTCTTATCTTCTAAAGTGCAGATTTAACATCCTCCTGTGCACAGTGACAGCCAGGCCATGGAGGGTGATAATAAACTTGCTTCCCAAACGGAGTCCGTCCCTTTATTTAAAATCTGAAAATAAACCCGATAAAATTCTCAGACTCCAGATAACACCTAGAGGTCTCGAATGTGTGTTATGCAGAGGGCAACAGCCCTGAAAATGTGTAGTTTAAAGTGCCAGAGATTCTATCTCATCATTTTAGGAGCAATTTGATGCAGCCCTGGACAGCACAAAGAAAGACGTTAATCCACTTACCTAAAAATCCAATCCTCCAAAAAATACAGAGGGAAGGGGAGGGGAGGGGAGGGGAGGGGAGGGGAGGGGAGGGGAGGGGAGGGGAGGGGAGGGGAGGGAAGGGAAGGGAAGGGAAGGGAAGGGAAGGGAAGGGAAGGGAAGGGAAGGGAAGGGAAGGGAAGGGAAGGGAAGGGAAGGGAAGGGAAGGGAAGGGAAGGGAAGGGAAGGGAAGGAAAGGAAAGGAAAGGAAAGGAAAGGAAAGGAAAGGAAAGGAAAGGAAAGGAAAGGAAAGGAAAGGAAAGGAAAGGAAAGGAAAGGAAAGGAAAGGAAAGGAAAGGAAAGGAAAGGAAAGGAAAGGAAAGGAAAGGAAAGGAAAGGAAAGGAAAGGAGGAAGGATTCTTCTGATGCAAGAAAACAAGTGAAAAAGTGGTTGGTAAATACAGGAAACAAATGCTATGAAAAGATAATTTCACAGCTGATTCCTTTTCTCCCAACTCTTTTTCTTAATGTGTTCCAATACTTGAAACAAAAAACCTGGCTATTCAGTGCAGGAAAGCTGTATGAGTACAAAATATACACAGCCAGCTATGATCAGTGATTCAAAGGAGGAAAACAGGTAACAGACAGTTTAGAAGAAATTCCTGCCAGGAAGGCAAATGATGCCAGGATCTAACCACACATTCTGGAAAAAGGGTGTGCCTGAGCTGCCTTGGAGGTGATGATTTCACATTGTGGCACAGTGTCCTTGTGGCCCCACAGCAGTGTGACTCCCCTGAAATCCTTTCTTGGACCCCAACACCTTCCAGCCTGGACCAGCCACAAGCACCACAGAGTCTTGGAACACAGACAACTATGAATGTGAAAGCGAAAGATAAAAATAAGCACAAGTCCTTCTTTTCTATCCTAAGCTCAACTGAAACATAACACAGTCCCATCCCAAGCAGAGAGGAGATAATCTTAGATGTGGCTGCCAGTCTGTTTACTTACTTATTGTCAGATGATAAATGCTGGCAAGCCCTTATCTCCTGTTTTTCCCTTGAAAATGTTGATTTCCAGAGTTTCTCCTGTCAAAGCCATGCTAAGGTGGATGTGAGCTAGGGTGGAAGCGCAAAGCCAAGCTGTGCCCTGCTAGTGGTGGCAAGGCTGCTGCAGCTCCATGCCCCCAGGCCACTGTGAGGCTCAGCATGATTTCCTCACACTTCCCTTTCTTGTTCAGGGTAATTGTATTTCCCAGGGATGGGAAAATCTACTCTGGCAGCCAAGGTGTATCTCCAGTGTCATGAACAGGCTGGGCTTGAGCACAGACATCACAGCTTTCACCTCTAGCTTTCACAAATGAAACTGAAACATTAAAACCCTTAAATGCAAAGTGGGTGTCTGGGGTAACAAATTGCTCTATGCCAGCTGCTGTACCAATCAGCAACACAGGTATTTTGTGCCTTCCCTCGGAGCTGAAAGGTAAGAAATACCAATTCCTGAGAGTAGAATGTAGAGGAGCATCACCCAGCATCACTAAAGATGATCAACTGCTTCATCTACTGCTTCCCTCCAGCACTGGTCAAGGAAGAAGAATCTGCTTCTCAAAATACTCTTTTGTCTCTCTTTTAGGAAGGATTTTCTGTCATTTCTTTGACTGACTGCCACCAGCTCATGCCTCAGACAAGCAAAAAATCCCTGGGAACTAAAAAGTTTGTTGTGTAACAGAGCTGGGAATATTACACCAAAACACAGTGTTTGGATGCTGCTTAATCAATGTTTCATCTCAGAAATACCAACATGTTCTGTCTGACAACAAAGCAAACAATTTCTCTACAAGAACACTGTTTATCTAAATAAAATCTAAAGCAGAAAAAGGTTAAAAGGATTAAATACTCCCAAAATGAAAAATCTCTTTTTAGTTTAAATAAAGCACTTGAGTTTCAATAAAGAATCTTTTAAAATACCATCCTTGGCTCAGCATCAAATGAACATTTTTCCATTCTTTTGCTTCAATTGCCATTCTGACAAAACTAATACTCACCTCTCTCTTGCACTGCACAAATTCAAAGCAGGAGCACCCCTATCTTCCCAGACAATACTGCATGCTCTCTTAAAAAGGATTTCTTTTGAAGTTGAGATGTCTTGAGCAAAAAACCTACAAATAGATGGTGAGGAAGGTGACTTGGGACAACTGTGAGTTGTATAAAGGGCAATTTCCCTGCTCAATGAGAGCAGCAGAATTGGATTCAACTCATAGCCACTTATCCAGATGTCTGTAATTTTTTTGTCTGTAAAATTACCTTCCCAGAATAAGTCGAAAAGTTCCTGTGGGTCAAGGCTTAGAGATATTCATAGAAAGCAGAAGGAAAATGTTATTGCACTTCAATAACTGTAGCTTTGCTGCTGAGTTATTTGAGATAAGTCTATCTGAACATCCAGGTATGATGGAAAATGACAGATTTTAAATAAATCCTCTCACTTATTACCAAGAGAAAAAGCAGCTTTATTTTATATATGTAAAGAGCTTCCACTTAGACATTGTACTCACACTGTAATTTCAAATAAACAACATTTAAAACAGCAGCTAACAAGACTTAGAGTTAAAAGCCTGATGATTAATCCATCACTTCACCTGTCATCCCAAATTATACATGTTTAGCCAAATAAACTATAAGCATTCTGCATTTTACACAGAGCAGCACAAGGTAAAATAATCTACTGTGACAAATATTTCCAGAGGGGGGGAAAAAACGATTTACAAACTGTTGAGAAAACTGATGTAATGCACAAGAAGCTCTTGGAGATTTCATCAGCAAAAGGCTGAGCTTTCTAAATACCTCACACCTGTTTTCTGAATGCACTTGTGCTGAATTACACCATTGTGGGTTTGCTGCTGTTGTTCCTGGCAAGGGAGAGAAAGGAGAACCCTGGGATGGTTCCTGTGCCTTTCACTCTCACGTCACACTGAAAAAAGACTGAGGGGTAGGAGAGCTGCAGAGCAGGCTGGGGATGGCAGAGGCTGCCCAGCAGCTCCTCATCCTCCCAAAAGCAGCCTGAGATTGTGCAGAGACTGACTCAGAGCAGACCAGGAGCGAGCGCATTAAAAAAGCGATGCCAGCTTGAGGAACACAACCAGAATAGCACAGAGTGCTGTGACACACAGGCAGGGAAACAGGCTCATTACCTCATGCATATGTTTGGAAACTGTTTTCAAGAGAGCTTTTCTGGTGGTAGGTACAGTTTGTTCCTCATACTCATTTAGCTAGGTAACATTTTCACTCATTAGGGAGAAACACAAACCAGTTGGGGCAAGGCTGAGGCACATCCTGGCTCATGTCTAGGCTTGAGCTGGGAGCCTGAAACTGTGTCACCAAGCCTGTGAGCTCTTTGTGGGGTATCAGATGTGATGGGGTCAGGCTGCCCACTGAGGCAGACCTGAAATGACAGGAAAGTCAAGATAAACTTTTAACACATTTATACAACATGTCTTGCACTTCTGTATCAATATAACATCTTTAAACCTGGGAGAGATGGTGTACAAGCATGTAACAGAAAGGCAGCAAGGGAAAGATGGTGTTTGTTGAGGAAAGGCTGATAAGGTGGGCTGTAAGTCATTCCTTGGCCTTGCTTATGCTTTTTGCTTACTGTTTTGAAGTAATGCTTAAGAAAAGCCCACGTTTTCACTGATTTTCATGCAATGATGCCAGCTATGAATGCCCTGTTAGCAAGCACTGCCAGCAGCACATTGTGGTGGAATTAGACAGTGTTTCAGGAAATGGGTGGAGTGTGCCATGTTCTGGTTATTCCTCAGCATAGTCCTTCTCAGACGGGGCTATTGCCACCTTGGAGGACTCTTTAACTGAGCACTGCAACCTCAGAGGCAAAAACTGGTAGTATTTCAGCCTATGAACAGCCAAGGGATCACTATTGCAGCTCTCCAGTTTATTCTGGCATCAGCATTTCGAGTCTGTTACAAGGCTTGGTGATTTCAGAATCCCAGTTTTAGTGCCAGCAGCACACAGAGTTTACACTGCAGAACGAGCCCAAGGTGCTGTCATTGTGTTTCAGTGCTCTTGATGGAAATTTTTTTCCATTCATTTATTCAAGCACCTTTCAAGCACCAGATAAGATTTCAGCGTCCTGCAGCAAGTCCCACCACTCAGAGAGGTGCTGAAAATCTCCTCAGCCTTTCTGACCCTGTCAATTGTCCCTTTTCATGTGCTGCTCCCCTGTCACCTGCTGTCACCTGGCGTGTCCCTGCCCCAGAGCCACATTTCAGTGTAAAGCGAGAGTGGCTTTCCAGCCAGACCCTTTCAAAAACTTCAGCCTTTCTCAGGCATGTTTGTTTTGGCTGTTCCAAAGTTTCCTCTCCCTTTAATAGATGGCAAATGCATTATCCAGCACAAACAGGGAGCCCATATGATGGGGTGGAGGGACAAAACAGATGGCACATGAGTCACTCCCATTCGCGACGCCGGCGATGAAAACATGCTCCTGCTTTAGCATCCTGCTGAAGGCTTCTTGCAAAAGACAATTGAGGAGTTCAGTGCTTGGCACTGAGCCCCCACGGCCTTCCAGGTGAGAGAGGGATTGCTGCTCAAGTCCTTTCTGTGTGCATCCAAAGCAATCCAGGAAAGGGCTGGGGGCTGTGGCAAGCCCCTGGTAATAAAACAGCCAAATTCCCTGGGTGTGAGGGCACTGAACCATCCCCAGGCCACAAGGTCTCTGCACTTCTTCAGGGTATTAAACTTCCTTGTTGTATTTTTTTCCACCTACTTTGCTGTTTGCTTTAACTCCCTGTGCCTGGCAGCACTGGGAATGCTCCCTGTTTTCTTTTCTCTTTTTTTTTCCCCCCTTCCACAATCCTTCTATGGGTAATGGATTTTATATGCTCACATCACTGAAATGCCATGAATTACACAAGTAGGAGTAGAAGGCATTGGTTATGCTCTTGCCAGGAAAGATCCTCAACCTATTGAAAATAATGATTATTTGCACTGTATAAATTGGATTTCTGCCATGAACAATATTAGAAGGAAAAGGCAGTGAGCAGTATTATTCTGCTGCTGAGTATTCATTGTGTTAAAACAAAAATAGACATAATATCAGATAGCTACCACCTGGAAACTGCATTATATATTTGGGTGAGAATACAATCCCAATCTGCAAACACATTTGCACATGATTACTTTTACATATTACAAGAAATTTCCTTGAAATTCAGTGTGTGTAACGTTATTAGTCTTTATTCATATTTGCAGAGGACAGCTTAGAGGAAGAGGCACGAGATAGTTCATTCTATCAAGAAGGTTTAATTAATTTTCTCTCATAATTCAGGGAAGGAGGATTGTTGGAATCAAAGACATATAATCAATGAACATATTATTAGTTATTTCTAACTTAACTGTCCAAATGTAAAATTCTTTAGACATCAAAAGGCACTTCACTGCATAGCTAGAAGGGATTCTTTTTTCCTAAAAATAAGTCAGACTTATCCTCAGAACTATCTGAAAATTAAAATTTGTATTTCAGAGAAAAATTGCTATTATTGTAAAACAGGAAAGTTTTTTTGTGAAAAAAAAAAAAACTTCAATGTGAAACCTGACAAATTCAAGATACATACACAGAGAGAGACTTTCTCCTTTTTTCCCGGTTTCCCTTTCACACATTGTAAAATTGATAACATCAAAATTGTTCTGGTTTTGCTTTTCATTTTCCTTTTTAATGCCTTCAAGAATTTGGAAATTTCCTCATCTTTGAAAAAGAAAAATGGAAGAGTCCCTTGTTTGTGTCACACTTCAAGCACTAGAAAGACTTTTCAAAGTTCCAATAGCAACCAGCAGCAGAAACATTTGAAAATGCAAAAAAAAATTGTTTGTGTGGGCAGAGCTGCCTGTTCAGCTTTCATTTTACTGTCCCCAGTTTCAAAGAAATATTTGACACTGTTAAAACTTCAAAGCAATCACACATTGGTGTTTCAAAGGTTTACAAGAATTCCTTTTGAAAAACTGTGTAGTGTCAGACAGAACAACGTTCAGACAGAAAACCCTGATGGTGGCAGATGCTGCTAATTTGAATTGGAGTCCCAATACCAAAGAACATGAGTAAAAACAGCCCTTCCCAAATACTCAGAGCAGCAATGCTCCAATAAAATAAAATAACTTTTTTAAACCCCATAATTTGTCTCTTACAGTGTCTTCTCCTAAATGAGGAGATCTGGTAAGGAGAAAAACATTTGTAAGTGGTCACTGATCCTGCATGAATTCATCTTTAGGCATCTAAGGTGGAACTTTACAGGGATCTGATTTTCACTCATCATGCAAAATCAGACCCTTCAAATGTGTTCCAGGTTCAAAGCCTTGAACACAGCACATTTCTTGGCCCATGCAACACAGTACATGGAAATTGCACCATGATATAGACACATCTGCACACAATTCCACAGACCAGTACACTGGAAAAAAAAATTCATAAACTGAGAGGAGAAATTGTACAAATGGAATGTCACAGACACAAAAAGAAAAAGGTCTAAAACCAAAGCATCCTCTTTTTTTGTTGTTAGTAATGCAATCTCATTTTGCACCGGTAAATTGGCTCTGATCTTTGGCTGTGTTACCCTCCTGTGTAGACAAATAGAGCAGCTGATTTCTGCTGTGGCAGAGAGGGGAGGGAAGGGCTTGTGGCTCCTCAGGCTGGGGCTGGTGCCTGATCATGGATCTGCTGCCAGACCCTGCCTGGGATGGGTCTGCAGGAGTCCCAACAGCCCCTGCACCTGCACAGTTCAGAGAACTCAGGTAGGACTGAATGTACCTCCTCAGCTTCCACATCCTTTGGACACAGCCAGGACATGGCCTGAGCCTCACAAGCTATGCTGAATTAGCAAAAGAGGGGAATTTTAGAGTGGAAAATGTAAAAGAAAATTCTCCTTTGTGTCACATGTGCACAGGTGAAGGTGCATCCTTCAGTCAGCCTGCAGCTCAAAGCCTGTGGGACAGAGAGGTTACCAAAATCAGAAAATATCCCAGATTTAAGCAGACCTGGCTTACTATAATTTTTGAATCTAAGCAAAGCTTTTTTTAAAAAATGGAAATTGGACAAAAGTGTAACTGGCAGGCTTACACAGAAGCAAATACCAGCAGAGGTGTACCCTAAACCCACCAGGTCTGTCTGCAAGTAGCACCAAATAACACCCTAAGAGACACAAATAACCCTAATGTATCCTCTTCAATAGATGTAACTAAGGCATTGACACCATATCAGTGCTCTCAGACTTAATGAGAGGTCAATGCCTTTGTTGCATGCATTGATCTATTCAGACTGCAGAATAAAGGCACGTGAGCACATGGTGAACATCTGCACATCTGCCTTTCTGGATGACTTTCCCACCTTGACTTTGGCATGGGGAAAACTTGACATTCATACCATCAGTAACATTTCCTCCATCTCATCTATGTATTAAGGAATCACAAGTTGCCATGTTATTCGCTTTTTTCCTTGGGGATTCTTTTTGGACAATAAATCTTACTTTCCTTTTCATGTTGCTCCTCATGAGGAACACCTTCTAAGCAAAAACTGTGTGGATTTTTTAAATGAATTTGAAGCAATGAAGGATCTGCACATGTAATCCTGAAACTTTAGCACCTCAATCTGAAGGTGAAGAAATGCAGTCCCAAGCTGTGTGTCCAGAAGAGTGGGGACTCCCTACTAAAGTCCAAATAAATTTCAGATTACATCTCCTATTCTGACAGCACCTCTTGCCAATGGGTTAATGCAGCATTAAATTTTCATGTCCAGTGCCTGGCTTGGCTTTACAACTTCCTTTCATTGTATGGTCAAAATCCACATGGAAGATTTCAACTCAGCCAAATGTTTGCTGCCATCAGGATTCACTCGGCTCCCTTCAGCTGTAAAGCAGGGAGCAGACCAGAGGATCACCAAAGTCAGGACAAGCCTCTCACTGACTCAAACCACCTGGCAAAAGTGATTTCCTTGAGTCTGGGGCATGCATCCCACAAATGGCTATAAAGTAATAAAAATGTGCAGGAATACAGTGAAACACAACAATGAACTCGAGCTGTTGGATGAGCAGCATGGCCAGCCACCCCCAGCCCTGTTCCTTGATTAGGCAACACCAGTGCAGAAGAGCTCCACGTGGATAATTTATGGCTCACATAAATATCACATTGTTATAACATTTTCCTGTTCACTCAGAGATAATAAGAGACATACTCCAAATCAATATTTATTATTTTAGCTTTCCTTCCTCCCTGATGTTAAGCTTGACATCCTTCTCCTCCCCCATTTATAGCCTGCCATTGCTTACTGAACCCCTCCACAACCTCTGAGATAAGTATCTGGAGGAGATTCATATATCATGATAGCAATAAACCAATCCTTCCAGACACATTGAACCACAATGCAATACTGTCAGGCTCTGAAGACAAGTTGCTCCCTGAGGAGCAGAACTACTGAACCCTGATTTCCTGCAGTTCAATGTCCCAGAGCTTTCCTTTTTAACCCCAAACAACACCTCTCTGCTTCCAGCATTGTAAGTTCACCACATGCCCCCTTGGTCCTGTACATGTCCCTGGAATATTTTGCCTTGCAGTTTTCTCCAGTTGCTTTCACATTTCCCAGACTTTCTGGTGACTTCATTCATTTCTCCTTCCTGCCCTTGCTGCTCTTTTCTGTCTTGACACTTGGGCAGGAGACAGTGGGACTAGGGTGGAAAAACAGATTGGAGATTTGATCTGCCACCTGGCCAGCTGTGGGGCCGCCAAACCCAACACAGAGCACTCATTTGCACAGACAAGACACGAAGAAAACCTCTGTCCTTCACCCACCTGCCAGATGGAATTGATAAATGAGGATGGCTGGAAAAGCTCCCCTTTCCCAGGTTTGGTTTGAAGTGCCCAGGAGGGTCACAAGTTCCCAGAGGGCCATCAGACAGGTGACACAAACCCTCACCTTCTCCTCACAGTACCACAGAGCCAAAAACTTGCTGACCCAGCCCTCACTCTGCTTTTCAGTCAATAATCAATTAACTGACACAACTGCACAAGATCTTCACTAGACTGACTGCTTTTCTTCTTGAGGCAGTTTTACATGGCACCAATCACCTTTTTGGTTTTTTGATGTCTAGTGCTAAATTTACATTAAATATATCTGTTGGTTATTATTGTCAAAGCTGTCAACCCAAATCCATAAGAATGTCAAACTTGGTTATGCTGCTGATGTTTTGCTGTCTCTGAGGTGGAGCATTTCTTTCATTGTTGTGTTATTCATACAATTTCCCTGTTCAAAAAGAAGGGGGAAAAAACCACTAAATATTACTTGGTGTATAGATAAAACCTTGAAATACACAGCTAAGACAAACAAGGCTGCAGTGTGCACATTTACTGCAGCTCTTATAAACAAAGTTGAGCTGCCTGAATCCTGGTGATTTATACACTTTGGGCAAATATTGAGCTAATATGTGATTCATGTCCCCAGGCACACTCCAAAGCTGCACTGTGTTCCCTCCACTGTGTTTTAGATGTGTGCAACAGAATGTTACTGTTTGATCCAAAACATGTGTTATGACTTGGTTCCTTTTCCTTTGGTGCATTAGCAGAAGTTTTTGGCAAGCCTAATTCCTTTTCAAAGATTATCAGACTAAAAGGGTCAGATTATCATTTCATTTGCTCAGAGGAAACTGAGAGGGTGGGAAAAATAAATTTTATGTCCCTCTCTGAGCCAATAGCTGTCCCTGTGGGCACTCTCTGGCCTTGTATTTTCTCCCATGACTCAAGTTTCACCTTTAAGGCTTGGCTTTCACCAGGAAGAAGTGAGAACATATCCTGAAAGACACTTTGACACCAATTGATCATTTTGTTCACCTCAGACTATCATTTATATGCTAACAGAATGTTCAAGGTTGCCATTCAGCAAGTCCTCAAAGATGTTCTGAAGTTTTCTGGGGTCACCTCAGACTTAGCTCACTCCAGACTGACAGATCAGTCAGAGCTCCTGCTGCAGTTGAATTTCTGGGAGGTGAAATGCAGCCTGGGTGTGGGAGCCCAGGACATCCCTCTGGCTGTCCAGGATGGCCAGGACCCCTGCCAGGGGGCTCAGAAGTCCTGGCACAGAGCCCAAAACTCCTGTGGGTTTGATTATGACCCATGGAGCAAATGACCAACCCTATATGAAGACCAGCAAGCCACAACAGTTTAGGCAGAATAATAGTGAAGCTATCACAAGGTGAAAAAGTAGATTTTGGGGTTTTTGGTATGGGGGTTCAGGGGGCAAGATGGAGGAATCTGGGTGTGTCCAGCCTTTCTCCTTCTTCTTCTTCTTGGCCTCCATCTTCTGCTGTGATGCTGGCACTTTTAGATTGGTTTAGAGCAGAAGCTCACTGTCTAACACAGGTGATAGGTATTGGGAAGTAATTGTAAACATTGTACACGTAGTTTTTAGTATAGAGACATAACACTGCCCCGGGGGCAGGCAGAGTGCCTGGAACTGTCCTGCTGAATGGACCTCGGCAGGGCAGGAGAAAATATTTTATAGATAAGATACAATAAACAACCTTGAGACCGAGAAATGAAGAGCTCTGACTCCTTCTTCAAGTGCTCGGGCTGGGAAAAGAGACTTTTAACATTCTTGGGGTCACAGCGACCTGAAAGACCCCGAGACCTGGGCTCAGTGGCCAGCTCCAGTGCAGCAGCCAAGCTTGGAGAGGGACAAAGAGCATCTTTCTGCCACTGTGGTGTGAGGGAAGCCCTTCCCTGAAAGGAGCAGCCTGGTTCTGCTTTTCCCTCTGCTTCCCAATTCCCAGCAAAGCCCCTGTGGAGATCAAAAGGCTGCTCAAGAATGTCAGGAGACATTGTGCCAGTAGCTGATGAGTTAATTGCTGGAGTGAGACTCAGGAGGAAAATGGCTGAGGCTGTGGTCTCATGGGTGGTGACAGATCGACTTCACCCAGCTAAAATCATTGCCAGTGCTGTGCCCAGGGCAGCACAGCTGTGTGTGCTCCCACTGGAGACACGTCACGGAAGAGATCCACATGGAAACAGCAAGTTCCCAGCATTTTTCAGATCATTAGGCATTTCTGTTGGCAGCCAGACACAGGGTGACAGGGAGACAGAAGGGACAAAGGAGGGTCAGTGGGGAGGAGTGGAAATGATGCTTAAATGGCATCATGCTCAGACAAGGGCACACAGGCCAGCAAAGCCTAAATGTTACCTTTAAGTCACTTGGCATTCTCCAGATATCACTGGAAAAGAGGATCTGGATTTCACAGGCACACAGGATTTTTCTTTAATATTGCCCAGAGTCCATATCCCTACATCATTGTCATTTCATTTCACCTTTTGGCCTGGGAGCACAGAGACTATGTGTGTGTGTGTGTGTGTGTGTGTGTGTGTGTATGTATGTATGTATGTATATGTGTATGTGTATGTGTATGTATATGTATATGTATAGTATGTATATGTATATGTATATGTATATGTATATGTATATGTATATGTATATGTATATGTATATGTATATATATGAGTGTGTGTATGTATGTATATGTGTATTTATATATTCATGTTAAAAAATGAGCAACAAAGGTAGAAAACAGACAGGATCAGACTGAAATGTGCATCTTCTGTGGGTTTCTTCAATAAATATATCAACTTTTCTGGTAGGGACAAGCCTTAGTTGACTGCAGTTCACGTCACAGTATTACTGTACAGCAGATGTTTGACTAATGTTTGAGCAAGCTATAAAATACATGAGATTGTCACTTATTATTTGTTGAAAAACATTCCTACATCACCTGAGAGGAGAGGAGAGGAAGAGGAGAAGGAGGAATTCACACTTCCCTTGGCCTTGTGTGGTGCATTTGAACTGTGGGCTTTCCTCATGCCTTGTAAGGTGAATTTTCAAGGATTCCAGTTATTGAACAGCCTATAAAATCCTTTCTTTAGCTTTAAATAAAAATAAATCCAAGCCCCACTCTCTGCAGAACAAAATGTGAGAGAACACATGCTGTGCAGACACATGTTGTACAGTGCTGTCAACAGCTGTTGCCATAATTAAAGAGAGGAGTATTTGAAACAGTAATAAAAATTAGAAAACAGTATTGAAAATGTGACTTTTCACTGGTTTCATTCTGGCAGGCAGCCTCATGTGACACACCTGAAGAGTAAGAGGCTTGTTGCTTATCTTTCAGCACTGAAGTCCTGCCATTCTGTGCTTCAGCAGCTCTTGGTATCTTCATCTTCAGACTTCTACTACCCTTTATATTTATATGCTTTAGAAGTAGATGAATTTACTATCAGACCAATATGCCTTTAGTTTCTGATAAAACAGCATTGCCTCCATGCTAGATAATATGTGTTGCTGATACATCCTCATAAGAACTTTTTCTTTTATATAAGATTTTAGGAAAAAGAATATTTTTTTTAGTTATTAGATTAGTATGCTGATTAAGTTTGTCAGATTAAAACAGCAACACTTACATTGAAAGATCCAGTAAGTCCTCACAGGCATTTAGTTTAGACTGATTGTGGATATTCTGCTGGCATGATATCACATGAAAATTTTTGCTGCTCTAATGATAATCATCACATAAAATCTCATATAACTGTGCCTAGAAAGCAAAATTACAGACTGAATTTCTTGTACAGCCTATAATCTGAAATTACCTGGCATTCTGTTATTGTTTATGGACTACATTGTCCCATTGGTCTGAATGGCAGATCACAAATATAAACATAAAATCTTTGTCCCAGGGAATTTGCAGTTTACTAGATGAGTTATCTTAGGCATGATGAAATAACACAACCAGTTAACTGGGTTTTTTTTTTCTTATTTCTGTTTTTTAGCAATAAAACATCATCATATCACTAATAGGAATTTGCTAAACGTTCATCTCTACTAGGCCAACAGCTCACTAGAGCATCTGAGAAATGGCTACCATTACAAAAAGATTTCTGGTAATTAAAGGCAATGATTAGCTCAACAAGTGGAATATGGCATTGTCAGCCAGCACTGGCTGGATTTAAGATTTCTCATTTTAGATGCCATAGTTTTCATATGTGATGTTCTGAGTTACCAAGGAATAATAGATTCTTCACTGAAAACCTACTCAGATTTTCCCACCTAGGAATTCTAAATGAATCTAGACACAATTTGTGTCTTGTTTCTATCAGCCAATATGTATTTTTCAACTAGAACCCAGGGTAATTCTCCAGTGCCTGAGAGTTAAGGAGAATTAACATGTCAGTTTTTCTAATGCTTTACAATACAATCCCATTGCCATATAAATCACCAATAAATAATAACCTCCTTAACACTATCTTCACTTTCCATTAACCAAAATGTTCTTAACTTTAAATTGGAAAATTAAATAAAGGAATATTGCTGTATCCAGCATTACCTGCACTGTTCATCATCTTACTATTCAATAAAATAGAATGTAACAGCAGGATTCAACCTGTAGGTTCACTGTTACAGAATTCCAATCAACTTCCATGTTGTACTATTTCAGTAGGAAACAGAAAAGTCTACAGATAAAATTTATATTTAAAAATATTTCTAAGTTCAACCACAATTTTATTTGGGCGACTTTTTGGGAAATGAAGTTACTCTGTAAAAGTGTAAATCAGTAGTAGCTTTCTTTTTAACAATTGCTGTTGACATTTCTGTTACTCTCAGTAGCTCTGCATCTATTTCACATATGCCAATTACATATAATGTGGGCATATTTGCAAAGGATTATAACAAAAATTCCACATAACAACCTAGCAAAAGTAAGGCAAGTAATTCCAAAATACATAAAACATATCAAACCCTTCAAACAGGCCCACCACAAAACAAAACTAATGGCTAAAGAGTGTCTATTCAGGCCTCCCTCAAAGGCCAGCAAACTCAACATTTGATGACAGAAAGGATTTCACTATTTAGTTGTGAAGTAAGGTGAGAAACTTTAGCCATTGTCACTGTTTGTCATGAAAAATAAGAAAGATGTGCTTTGGTGGCAAGTTTCTTAGCAGATTTCAGTGAGATATACCCTTTTCTAAGAGATGGCTTACTCATGATGAGAATGTGCCTAATGGCAGCAGCCCTTGATGAAAATTTTGTTTTTTTAGTTTTCAAATATATAGCTCAAAAGAAATTCTTAAAAGACATGAGAACCCCATAAAATTCATTGCTTACATATTCAGAAAAACCCCACATATTTCACTTAATTTCTACTCTCCTTTTTTTCCTTCTACATCTTCAGTGAAGTTATTCTGAGCTCCATCTCGCTCTTGATAATTTGTATTTCAGTTGAATCCTCCAGTTTGCAGCCTCTGTATTTTTTTTTTTCACTTTTCTTCATAAAGAAGGTACAAAAAGTCCTTGCCTTGGCAGCTAGGGGTGCACATGTATTTGTTAGGAGTCACAGTAGTTGTGGATGTTGTAGCCCAGGCATTCCCTGGCTGGGAATTCTCGCTGGCATCATTTACCCAGGCATTCAGGGCTAGGATAGGTGAGAGTAGCTCACTTGTTGCAAACACCATTTCCAACCTCGTGCCTGGTAGAGAATTACCAGTGTAAGCTGCATTAAATATCCTTCATATGGCAGAAGATAATCAGGGCCTTTTCCACCCCATTTGTCACAGCAGCTGCAATCAGCAGTGGTTGGTATCTGCTGGTGCAGCTTCAGGGGTGCACAGATGACTCAAGAATCCCTGCAGATCTTGAAAGCTGTGGCAAAGCTCCTGTGTTTGCTTGAGATCAGCAAAATTCTATTAAATATAATCCCTTTGCATAGGTTTTAAATTGCCAGAATTACTCTGTCTTCAAAAATATCAACAGTGTTGCCTCTCTAAAAGGCACACAGACAACCAGTGGCTTGTCTGTGTGCAAGTACCAAGCCAAAATATACTTTATTATTCTAAGGGAATCTTTCCCAGGTCTACATTCTGGTTTTCCAGTGCACTGGCAAGAAATAGATTTGCTGAGCCCCAAAATAGATCACTGTTTTCAGCAGTGACTGTAACTGTTTAAATCCACCATCCCAGAGCTGGAGGACAAGCACAGAAATTTTCTCACCTGCCTCCTCACTGCAAAGTTGAAGAAGTTGGGTTTGTCACAGTGATTGCTGCTTGGCTGGGAGCAGGGAGATGTGCCTGAGCTCTAGAGAGTGATGTCATCTCTTTTATCTTCCAAATGCATTTTTCCTCTGTCTTTGAAAAAGAATTGGATGAGACGTGACTGATTCAATTTTTCTCCACTACCAAGTCTTGCAACCCATATCTGCAACCACAGACTGTGTTTGCATTGGATGCATCAAGGTATTCCTCAGCAGCCTCTGTGCTCCTCATGCTATCAGTCATTTTTTAAATGGCTTTGCTAACTGACTGGCTAATGAGTAGATCTGTCTTCCAAAATAGTTTATTATACAAAAGAGTCCAGATAATCAAAGTAGTGATGGGGTTTTAAAATCACATCTGGCCTGCTTCTCCAGACAGCTTCATTCATTCCAAAATAAAGTCTATGACATGAATGTAAGAAATGCAAAACACTATTAGGTTTTGGGTTTCAACACCTTTTCATTATCAGCATTATACTCTAAACTGATGCATGATTAATAAAAATGAGTAAAAATGAGTAAAAGACTCAGTCGAAATGGTCTTGGCAGATATTATCAAAAACATTGTCGATCCATTCAAGCATCACTTCCAAGCAACATCAAATATAACTATTCTGTAGCCAAGAAAGGAATTAATTCCACACTAATCTAAAGAAGTGCTTCAACTCTAACTGTGTCAAGCCTGACAACACAGGTATTATGCCATCCCTTCAGCAGCTGCCGGATAAAGCCTTCAGCTATAGTGCCAAATTCTACACATACTCCTCACAAACATCTCCTGGAAATGTTTGCCAATAGTAAACACAAGATTGCAAACATGGTTTTGCAGTCACCACCCTGGTAATGTTTCCATGTATCCCATGAGGGTATATCCCCATTTTATATATGAGGTTGTATCCCAAGCACGTGGCCTCTGCACAGAGTTTAATCCAAAACATTTATATTGGCAGAGCCAGTATCTCCAGAGATGTTGGTACTTAACATCCCTGCCTATTCCAGAGGAGAGGGCAGAGGGCAGGTGGTCAGCAAAATGGTGATTTATTGCTGGGTTGCTTTTAATACAACAACAAATTAATGCCTTTGTCAGGTCTTCTCCTGCATGCACTTCATCCCTGGTGAGCTCTGCTGGTCTGTAACCTGAGAGGACCCATGCCATCCCCAACCCTGCTGGTTGTCTCTGATGTTGAGTGTCCCCTCTTTACATCTTACAGCAATAAATTGCAAGTTTTCTGCAGAGTCTTAATTGTTCTGGATAGAGTCTTTCAAAGAGCAACAGAGAAAGAACTCCCCTTACACAGTATCAGGAATTCTCCCAGTCACCTCCTGAAGGCTACAGAATTCTCACACACACTGTTCTGGCACAGAACGAAGCAGCAGCACAAAGCCTTACTGAGGTGATGGCAGAAGTTGCCTTCCTCTCCTGTTCCTGAATGAGGCACAGGATGGCCCAGCCTGTTTAGTGTTTAAATGCTGCTCACATTCCTCATGAACCTCAAATTGTGACTTCCTAAAAAGCAGCAGTAAATGTGCTTTAGGAGATGAGTTTTTCCAGGCGTTACTGTAAAAACTGTAGTGGCTGAAGAAGTCAGAGTCTATCAAATGAAGACTCAGGAGTCACACGATTTCTGAAGACCAAACTTCAGATCTGCTGAGAATGGTGTAAATTCAGGGATTACTTTTCCGAGAGCCATCCACATTTACAGTGGTGGGAGTGTTAGTTATGTGATGAAGAGTTAATCACCACAAGCACAAAGGCCAGGAGATGGGCAGAGCACAGTACCAAGCAGAGGAAGCCCCATAGCACCAGGTCCTGGGTACTCCCAGGGACCTCAGCACACAATAGCCCAACCATGGTTTGGGTGTGGGACAAGTCTGCAGGAGCTGCTGCCACCAGACAGCCCTGCAGACTGAGCAGGGTTATTGCCCCCAGGTGTTCAGGGCTCGTTGTGGGATGGGCATTTGGGAAATGGTGTGAAATGTACTCCAGGATGTCTTAAAGGAGTCAGTGGGAACGTGTGAGACTTAGGGGTTTCTAAGGGTAAAGACCAAAGGCAAGAAGAAGAGGGTGAAGGTTGCTTGCAAAGGAAGAACCATTATAAATACAGAGATAAGTGGATAAAAAGAGCCAGTTGCATGTGAACAGGCTGCTGGTCATTATGCTTGTTTGGTCATGCCCTGATTTTCTTGTTAAATTGCATTTCTGATTGCTTGCCTGAGTCAGGGACCATGTTCTGTGTGCATGTGTGTGTGTTTGTGAGCAGCAGCTGGAGTCAAACCATGCAGCAGAGGGCCTGTGTGTCTGGGCACCAGTATCTGGAGAAACCAGTGTGTGTTTGTGTGCTTTTCCCTAGGGAACATCACTGCTGGGAGTGTCCATGTAGGAGAAGGGGTGTGGGAGGCAGCTAGGGGGGAGGCTGGATACCAGAGAGACACCAGAGGTCTGGCAGGCAGATCCTGGCATGGCAATAGGTCTGCACAA
Source organism: Molothrus aeneus (assembly GCF_037042795.1). NCBI lineage: Eukaryota > Metazoa > Chordata > Aves > Passeriformes > Icteridae > Molothrus > Molothrus aeneus. The sequence continues at coordinate 109,964,411 of NC_089647.1, read as the reverse complement.
GCTACAGAGGGACCAGTGTGGCATTTTTATGTGTTTGTGTGTGAGTTGGAGCTGCAGAACCATCCCTGCAATCACATGAATGTCCTGGCCTCCAAAAGATCAGCCAAGAATAAATCCCTGGCAGAGGCAGAGGTCGGGCAGAGCACGGAATGGTGACCCTGGGACTGCCACCCACCCCCGCCCAGCCATCAGCTCAAACCCTCAAACCTCCCCACTGAGCCAGGCACAGGAGGCTGCAGGCAGAGCTCCACTGATGGGGCTGTCACAGCTCCAGGGGACAGGGAACACAGAACTGCCTGTGCAATTCTTGCTGTCCCAAAGCAGAGTTGGCCACACAAGAGCAGCCCTGGGGTGGAAGATGCGTGGGAGCTCAAGTGCTTTGCTGTAGGGGCATACAATATAAGTAAATAAAGGTGGTATAGAAAGTAATCTTACCCCCTAAAGAGTTGCAGCTGAGCCAATTATTATGGATTAGGAGCAGGCCTGATGTTAACAGGCTGCAGCTGTAGGCAATAAGAAGAGTGTTATAAAAGAGTGGATTGGTTGGTTGAGGAGAACTGGAGTCAGTTGGCTACTGTGAGGATGAGGAGGAGTCAGCGCCTAGAGGAGATGCCTACAAGAAACATCAAGGCGGCGCAAAACTCTGGCAATATGGAACCCTTGCAATGTACTGACAATAGAACTCTGCACTATGATGACAACACTTTGCAGTATTGCACTGCCCAGGGCCAGTCTGTGCCCACAGGGCACCCATGGCACAGCCAGACCCTGCCTGTCAGCCTGGTGGAAAGCCTGGCAGTGGCACAGCCAGGTGGACCAGGCTGTGTCCCAAGGGTGGGGGCTGCAGTGGTTTTCAGCCCCTGCCTCACAGGACAGAGCTCAGCTATGAACCAAGGCTGTCCTTCCATCTCTGGCTGTGGTGGCACATCTGTCTCCTATTCAGGGGACCAGCAGGGCCAGCCCTCCTCACCCCCCAGGAGGCACAAAACAGGACAGTGGGGACACTGCCCTCAGGCTGCACGGCTCCTGTGCCTTTACAGCAAAGCCCTGTGCTTGTGTTCACTTGTAGCTGGGGCACTGCTGCTGAATTCCCAATAAAACAGACTCTGATAGGTTCCAGCTGAGATGCAAACAGATGGCAGAAGGCTTTGAGCTCAGCTGATGTGAAGAGCTGTCAGAAGGAGCTGGGAAGTGCTTTCCATTTTCAGGGTGGAGGGACTGGGTGGCTCCAGGAGATGCCACAGATCCTTGCCAGAGGCATCACAGCTTCCCACTGGTGCATCTGCACCTCTGGGCTCCCAGGGAGCTTCCTTGGGAGCCAGCAAGGGGTATCTCTTAATGCAGAGAAGGTTAGGGGCAGGAGAGTCTCTTTCTTTGGCAATTGGCCTCACTCCAGAGCTACAATCTGATCCAGGACTCTGTTTCTAGCTCAGGAGTAGAGGAGGATTTAACTGCCCCAAATTTTGTATTAAGTGGAGCATGTTAGAAAATCCTGTACATATCTGAGAGACCACAAGCCTAGGCATTAAAACAAATGCTTCCTTAAAACTTACAGAAGTAAGAATGTTCACCTTTGAGCTCTCAATTACAAGTGTTCAGGGGACAACAGAGCTGTGCAGGGAAAAGGCAATTTGTAATTAATGTGATTTATTAGGTTGTTTTTCTGCTCTATGAATATCCATAAACCTGCAGCAACTGTTACATGCATTTGTTTATTCAAATACATTTGACTAACAGTGTTCAGAAGCTTTGACAAGGTGGATTGATCATAAGTAATCAAAACCTGAATGGTGCTGCACTAGTAATTTGCTAGGAGAAAAAAAGAAATGTTTTAACAAACCTGGAAAGCACAGAGGTACTAGTAGGTAGTAGAAGCTGCTTTCAATGTTTGCTTTTTTTGGTTTCAAAACTGACTCCCAAAACTCCTGCCAGGATAACAATTGTTCCTATAGACACAGCATGCAAACCTCGAAGTTGGTAAGCATGTTCCCTCAAACTGAATTAATTTAAAAACTCAGCCACTGTTTGCATTATTTAAATTACATACAAAGAACTGGCAGTGCAAGTAGCAGAAAATAAAAAAAAAATTGCAAAGAGAAAAGTCATGCCTTAAAAATTAAGCTCCTTGTTCAAGCCCCAGTGGACAACATCAGAGCTGGCCCTGAAGAATAAAGAGCAGAAAAAAGAAAACCAGAAAACAGCTCTCATTTTCCCCAACTTGCATCCATTCTTTGCTTTGCTCTCACTTTGTGCAGACCACTACTGTGATAGTGAAGGCATTTTCTTTGCCTGGAAAATGTGAATATTCCCTCTGAAGAGCACTTGAAGCATAGCAGGAGGAAATACTGCAGGGAAGAGAGGTTTCTCTGAAACTAACCATAATGGATTCCTTTTCATTCCTGCACTAAGGGACTTGCTTCAGAGCACAAGAGCAGCCTGGCTCCTTCAGAGATAATATTCCCTGTATCAAATGGAGACTGAAAGGGGAAATATTTTTTCCTTGGGGCACCTGTCTCTGGTCCTCAAGGGCTCTGCATTGTATAGGGCAGGTGAAGGATTTGTGGTCTAAGAGTTAAAGCAGGAGGAAAGAGAGAGATAGGACCCCTGGATTACAGCCTTTGCTCTGACACAGAGGTAAACAGTCACTTACATTCAAATAAAAACTTCCCCTTTGAATTATTTTTTCCATTCCCTACCAATCCCAGCTTATCTCCCCATAATGGTCTTCACTTCCAAAATCAATTTATAACCGATCAGACAGCTAAAATAGCTTCTTACAGTAGGTGTCTCTAGTCAATGACTGATTTGCATTAAGAAAGATATGACAGCCAAGTGTGAAGAAAAAAGAATGATAGTTTAATTTTAGAAAAATTCCACATTCATCTGAGAAATGATTACTAAGCACTGTGTATATTCATACATAAATTACTTCTAAAAATGTGAAAAATATATTAAAATGCTAAATATTTTCTTGCAGTGGGAGCAGGAAGGCCCCAGATCAGATGTTGTGGCCTGTTCTGCAGGAAGGGAGGGAGGGGAAGCACACACATCCAGTGGCACTGAGCAAGGACAAGGGGAGCAGCTCAGGGGGATGGGAGGAGAGGGAGGCTGGGAGAGAGGGGCCAAAGCACCTTCCAGCCTCTCTGGGGAAGGATGAGGAGCCTCATGCTCTGCGTGTGTGAGCACTGGGACACCTTTCCTGCCAGCCCTGGGGACAGCAGGGACGTGTAATTAATTATGGGAGCAGAGAGCGAGGCTCCCACCCAGGGAGTGCCAGCCCACCCCAGCTCCAGCCCCTACAGAGCCAAAGGCAGCTCTGAGGAGCGTGACACAGTCACAGGGGGACGTGCCAGGAGCCAGGTGCCAGCTCCCAAAATAAGCCCTGCAGCTTGTCAACAGAGCTCTGTCATCTCTATCCAGAAAAAGACTAATAGTGGGCTGACGCCTGGCACTGACAAATTACCAGGTTGCTGGAACTGGGATTTGGATTGGCTGCTGAGGTTTGTTTTGATTTTTGAAGTGTATCTTTATTTTACCAGGAAAAGCTTTTTTCTTTGTCTGCTCGTGGTCCAAGCTGGCAAAAAGCAGCCGGGGATGTCCCACAGAGGAAGCCCAGACCCTGCCAGGGCTCTCAGAGGCAGCAGAGAGCAGCAGGATAAATTGTAGGCTCAGAGCCTGCAAGGGAAGGGAGGGAAGAGTTGAGAGGCAAGAAAGGTGCATGAGGAGGCAGAAAGACAAGGAGAAGGTCAATGCAAGACCATTAGAGCATCCATTATGTTTTTTTACTAGATGTGTCCCATTTTTCAGTGTCAAGAAGAGAATGTGTGTATGCAGAGTTTGTCCCACGCTAACACACCCTGAGAGAACAGACATCAGTCACCGGCTGTGTCACGTTTTTATTAGCTAAGTTTCACAGAATCATCCCTCCAAGTAGGGAATAACTCCATGCATCACAGCTCAGGTTTGACAGGAACATTAAAGGCAATATGTACTTTGATATATCAATCCAAATTTGTAGGCAGCAGAGGCCAGACTTGATGTAAAAAATTATTAAGATTATTTCTTATTAAAAAGTTACGTTTGTGGCCCTCTAATGAAGATCTCACTATCTTACATAAAGGTCTGTTTCAAACAACCAAAATTGTGTTATCTGACATTTTAATTAGTTCCATTTCATTGCCTTGGATTCACCCAGTCTTCTTGCGTTATAAGTCCTAGAGCATTTGACACTCTAATGTATAAGATCATCTTAGAAAGACAGCAAACTTTTATTAATGTTGACTTGGTTTCTACACACTAGAGTTCTGTTATTTGACATATCTGCTCTGCACATCACTTGACTTCCCTGAAATGTGACGGGAAACTCTTTCCTGGCTTCTTCATTCAGGAGAAGAAAATTACTGTATAAGCAAATCACATGGAGGGCCAGATCTTTTAGGGGTTTTTGCTCTTAGGAGACAACACAGAACAGGAACTTCCCAGAACTGCATAGCCATGAGTGCCAGGAGAATGGCTCCAAGTTCCCTCACACAGAACTCTCAATGCTTTTCCTACCAGAGGCAGGAATAAGTAATTCTTTCATAGATGGACTGATGCCAAGGCTGAAAGGCAACAGGAATCTCCTCAGCTCATTGAGAGCAGCATGACTCCATCATCCCAGTACAACTGAGCACACTTTTTTGGGTTCTTTTGCAGCTATAGCACTGTGTAAGGGACTTCTTAGCCCATGAAAGTAATTTAACTAGCCCTTAAAAAAATTACATCACTGCAGCATGACACTGAACAATTTCAGTCCTTTCAAAAGCACTTTGAAACTATGCAGAACTCAAGTGTTTCCCACCCAAGGGACTAAAGAATAAATTGGTTTATTTTGCATAATTTCATCTCAAAATGTTTAACAGATTTGTCTATAACAGGCAAATATCAGTATTAAGCAATGTGTTTTAGACAACAATTTCACACACTCACAGAGCAGTCAAAATACTATATAACAGAATGGTTCTGCGGTAAAAGGATTATGCTGGCTTACACCAAAAGCTCTATGTCTAATTTAGGACTTATTCATTCTGAGCAATAAATTTTTTAAAATCATGGGAAATTAAATTTTTTCAGTGCCAAAGGTTTCCAGATGAATTTGAGTCAACTGACTGAAATTGGAATTGAAAAGCACCATTCCCCATCCAGCAATGGCTCCAGTTTTCCACGGTTCAGGGCAGAGCCAGACTCCAGGAATTCAACTCTCCAAATTCACATTTGTTAAATCTCTGTTGCTAGACACAATGTATGGATTTTCACCCAGGACTTCTCTGCAACAGAGCATCCTCACTGCCTTTCTTTCTGTTGATCAATTATTGCTGAAATTACATTCCAGTGCTTCTGAAAACAGCTCAGCTGGCTGAAACCTAACAGGAGCCACGTGCCAGAAAATTCCTCAAAGATTTTTTTTTCCTCTCTGGATGAAGCTAACAAAAAAACCACTTTTCCTTTCTTCCCCAAGTAGAAGCCTCTCAATTGACCATGTGGAAAGGAAATTAAATTATGCCTTTTCTTTTAAGATGGTTTGCTCTTTTTTCAGGGCTTCAGGAGGAGTAGTTTGCTCTGGACCCCTGGCTAACACAGTTTCTTAAGGCACTTAAAATATATTTCTATTTACTTAAAACTTACACTTCTATTTCATGTCTGTGCCTTAATATATATCAGCTCCTCTAAAGGCTCTAATTCAAACCCTGCATTTCTTTGCCTCTCTGAAGGACTCAGAGAGGCTTCTGTTCCATGCATTCCAACATCTGCTCTAAAGATCTGGGTGATTAATTTTTGTTCCTCATCTGAGAGCACAGAAACAAAGCAAGACCAGCTCAGGCCTAAACCCCACCAAAGAAATGGGATTCTGAAGAAATGGAGAAACCCTGAAGGTTTGCACAGGACACACACAGTGGACGGCTGCAGCTTCAGGGAGGACATCACCATCTTTAAAGGGTAGTACTGTGAGAACACTAAAATATGAGACTTTTCTTGCTCTACTCTATTTCTTGGTATCTGTAGACAAACAAAAAATATAATCCTGATATTGCAGTACCCAGTCCCCTGCCATGGTGTGGTCCCTGCTTTGGAAGCCTCCTCCTCTCCTCCCTGACTCTGCTCTCTCACAGTCAGTGCAGAGGCTGAAAATCCAGCCCTGAGCACCCTCCACAATCACCTTAAATGACTGTCTGGCGCACTCAAACAAACTTTTCCTTTCCTGGCACATCTGAGCAGAGCCCTGGACTTTTCCTTTGCAAGGTGACATTCTGTTATTAATATGTGACTCTGGGAGCCAAAACCCTTCAGGGCCCCACCGTGACCATGAAAGGCACCTGGCTGCATGAAAGTAGCACTGCTCTTCCATTTACCCAGCTAAACCCCAAATATTTACTCCCAAACTGAGCTGATTGTAGCTTGTCTCTACCAGCTGGTCATCCCACTGAGCAAAGAAAGGAGGGAAATGGATTTCTTCCTGTTTTCCTTGCTGGTCAAAAGATTAAAAGCAATATAGTTGTGTTGGTCCCTAGGTATTGTCTGATTAATATCCTGCTAGCCTGCTGGCAAATTGCCAGGATCACTTCTCCTTAAATGAAGGACTGTTCCATGAGCTTAAATGGATTTTATTAGCATAACACTAATAATTCAGTACTTAAAACCCAGAGAAAATATTATAAATAAATATAAGCATGCAGTGCCTACTAAGGTTCCTTCCTGCTCTCTTTCCAGGTGGACAAAGAACTGCAGATATTTCACCACTACAGTCAGCTCAGAAGGGTCTAACTTTTACAGGAAAGGGGCTTGGGAGCTGAAAGGAGAGCAGCCCTAAAAACTTCTTTTTCCCAGCAGCACCTAGGAACTTGTCCCTACTGGTTTTTAATGGTGTTGATCAGGTGAGATGTAACACAGAGAAGTCTTCTTCCCCTACCTTCAGGTTTCTTGGCCACAACTTGGACTCTTTCCCTCTCCTGACTCTCCCAGCATGTTTCCCATTAATGACCATTCTGAATTCTCCAGCTTCTCATTTCCTTTACTCTTCTTTGTAGCAGAGGTTTGTAGCCAAGCTTAGTTGTTAGAGTTTAGAAACCACTGGCACAAGGTTGGAGTCAGCAGCCCATTAGGTACCTGAGATTGCTGCATTTATTCAGTGTTATTCATGTGTTTGGGAATGCAGCTATGGCAAGCCTATCTTCTGCCTACTGTCTGCACCAGCCTCTCCTGTCAACAGGGATTTCAGAGGAGATAACTCCTCCCTGTCACCTCCAGCAATGGTTGCTTCCCAAATAGTGCTCCCCGAGGGACTGACATGCCATAGAAGAAGATAAATGTTCTGAGGACACTCACTAAAAATACCGTGTGTTAATCCCCCAATTAAAAGCCTCTGGAGGAGAATAATGAGTGATCTGTTAGCAGTTCTGTAGGTTTTCAGTTGTCTGATATCCCACATCTGGGAGCTACTGCCCTCGGGTAGCAGCTAATTGGCCCCAGTTACCACAGAGCCTGCAGTCCTTAATGCATGTATCATCACTGCTGCTCAGTAAAGCAAAAAAGGACTGATTTCAGCTCGACAGACTTGGAGCTGCATTTCAGAGAAGGCAGGGAACTGACTTTACAGTATTATTACTCCATGTATAAATCACAGGACGAGGCAAAACCCAGGTCCTGACAAGCACTTTCTACCCAAGAGAGAAACTGGCTGCAGAAGATGTTTCTTTGGGTCAAATATATTTATTTACGAGGACTGCAAAAGTGCTGCTTCCCTGTCAAAATCAAACAACCAGCTGTTCTTCACCTAGCCCCTCTTGGCCAATTCTGTAACAAAAAAAAAGCTGTTGCCAGGCTTTTTCTTGAGCAAAGGTCCGGTGATTGCTCTGTCTCCTTGGTTTTGCGTTACTTTCTGTCTCTGTCTCTGCAGAAGTCCTGCTGCTCCTTTGGCAGGTACAGGAAGATCATTACCTCTCCCTCCAGGCCTTGCTCTTTCATTCCCACAGGCCTGTGTAATTCAGCCTTTATGGGATCTTAAGAACTTGCTCCTGTGGGTTTGGAGGCTTGGTACCACCAGAGAGCCCTGTTATTTGTAAGGCTTATCTCTGAGCCCACTCACCACCCCCTGCAATGCACCCAGGCTGTAACAGTGCTGAGATACCTCAAGATTTTGTATTTTTTTAAGGCTCCATCTGCATTGATTTCAACAGGAGGTGGATGCCTAATCTGCTTATACACTTTTGAAAATCCTATTAAGTGCCTCTTTACTGCTCTAGGTTCCTAAATATACTTTTCTTAATTTGGTTCCAAGTGATTTGCATCCGTCATCAAGATTTTTGAGAGCGTGGCTCGAGGGGAGAGGCCTCCCTGTCACAGCCCCTCCGTGCAGTCTGTCACTTGCTCAGATACCTACACTGGGAGCTGAGCTCCTGTGAGGATGCTGTGGCAGTGTGAGATATGTGAAATATTAAACTGTGAACACTCTTGCCGAAATAAACACAGGCAGGAGATCTTTCTCCTTTTTAATGCCTTTATTAAAAGCGATCAGCTCGGGTGGGGAGAACCGATGGGTCCGCACTCACGCCGCCGCTGCTCCCCACAGTGAATCGGAGGAGGAGGAGGAAGAGCACAGCTTTGTCCACTGGTCTGTGGCCAGAGCTGGGGGTTCCGTCCTCCTGAGACCATCAAGACGTGCCCTTGATTTTTGGTTCAACATTCGAGGTCTGCTGTCTGGCCGACATCTGGGTGAAGGGTAGAAAAGGCTTGATGGCTACTAGATTCTGTTCCTCACACCTAGACATTGCTTGGATTCATCAATTTTGTGTTGACTCGTTGTTTTAGGGGTTTTTGGCTAGGTTTGCTGAGGGGTCCCTCCCATTGCATGCTGGCTCCGATGTCCCTTCCCCTTCACCGTCTGGGTGCCATCCTCTAGGAAGCAGCAGGGTGCCACTCGACAAAGGCAGAATCCTTAACCATCAACGACAGGTACTTAATGAAAACAACAACAGTTAGAACTCCACCCTGGCAGCAACTAGCCCAACCTGTGAACTCTGCAACCTTTTTTAAAAAATGGGCAGCTTTTTCTACTCATAACACTTGCTGCTGCTGCTGCTGCATCCTTGTGTCTCCTGTGCTGAGCACACACATCCCCTCCCATCAGAGCCCTCACCACGGGCTTGTCACAGCCTCACCTCCCTTCCCACCACTGCCTCAGCCACAAACAGGGTCCTGCAGCAGGTCCCAGCTGCAGGTGGAGACACAGCTCCTTGGTCAAAGTGGGGAAATGCACTTTGGGAGCAGGACAGCATCAGTGCCTCTCACCTGGCAGTCCTGGAGAATTCAATGCCTGTGGCTCAGAAATGCCTTTGCTCAGCTGTTTTTATCTTCCTTGGTTTGCACTTCCTAAAAGGAAGTCACAGGCAAGAAAAACTGAGGATATAGATCGGAGAGGCTGAAAAGAGCAGTTTGTGCTAAGCACTTCTCAGTTTGGAGAAAGGGCACTGAAAATGGGTCTGTGCCTTTAGAACCACCATGGGAGGCAGGAGCTGCTTCCTGCACTCACAGGACATTGAAGTGGGGCCAAGGAAGGAAACTGGCCATGGCCAGGCTGGTCCCCTCCCATGGACAACTTGGGAAAGATGGGCCCTGCTGGCATCCTCAGCAGCTCTGCAAGTCTCACCAGAAAGGACAAAAAAGGAAATTAGCACCTTGAGAATTACAGTTTAAACAGTCCTCAGAGCACCTTTTCTGGAGATGAAAAGAAACTTTGAAAGAGGGATTAAAGGTAGGATGGTCTGGTTTTGATACAGAAGAACAATGATTTTAAAAGAGCAATGAAAAATGGGAACATATTTCAAGATCTAAGCATACATTCAGAGGAATCTAGAAAAGTGCAAATATGGAAATGTTCTGAATCTGATCAGATCTTTCTCTTCTTACAGGCCCTATGCTGCTGCACAAAAGGCCTTGATAAACTAGAACCTAAAAGTCCACTTGGCCTTTGCTGCTGATTTCTCCCAGTATTATTTGTTTGCTATGAATCACACCATCCTGGATTGAAAGATAATGTGTGTATTCTATTTGCCATCTGTCAGAGCTGGGGCAGTTCTCTGCTGTTCATTGGGCAGGTTTTTTTTCTCTCTCCCACAGCCAATCCTCCCTGCAGGAGATCTCTGCTGTCCATGGCCACTGAGTGTCCCTGTAGGGCTGATCCAATCCCATCATCCCATGGGGAGATGCTGCGCCCAGGGGAGGAGCCGAGCATTCCTACCTGGATCCAATCTGAGGTGCTGGGACAGCCCAGCAGCCTTTGCCCAGTGCATTGCCAGAGGAGCAGCTTCTGCTGCCCTGCATTGCCAGAGGGAGCCCAGGCCCATCTCCAGCAGCCCTGGAGCTGCAGAGGAAAACTCCCCCCTTGTGCAGGATCCCTGCTCCAGCAGAGCCACAGCTGGCACTGCAGGAGGGCTGAGCCCCCATGGGATGGGGCTGTGCCACCACCCTGACACACAGGGTGTCCAAGTATGTTCTGACTCTGTTAGTGGGGGCTTTTTGTTGTTTGTACAATTACATTTGTATTTATTTTTCCTAGTAAAGAACTGTTATTCCTATTCCCATATCTTTGCCTGAGAGCCCCTTAATTTGAACATTATAATAATTCAGAGGGAGGGCGTTTACATTTTCCGTTTCAGGGGAGGCTTCTGCCTTCCCCAGCAGACACCTGTCTGTTCCAGACACACAAACAGCAGCTGAAGTGCACCAGCACTCTCAGCAGCCCCATCAAGAACCCAGCAGTGCAGGATCCAGCCTGGGAGTTTCAGTCAGCAACATCTGAGCTCTTGGGTCTTTCCTTGCAAAGTGTCAGCTTGGGCAGGCCTTACAGCACGTCTGTGCTCCAGCCCCTTGTCTGCAATGCTGCAAAAATAATAACAGTGAATCCTATGCAATCCTTATGGATTGTTTAGCTACCATTTGCAGTGGATGGTCACAGCTGTACTGAGGACAAATCACCTTTTTGCAAAGAATGAATTAAATGTCCATGCAAAAAAATCTAACCAGTTACAACTTGCTGATACACACTGAACAGGCAGACAGTCCAAATCCAGAAATGAAAAAAATTTAAAATAACAAAAAATATTATTTGCTCCCATCGCAACTGTGCAATGAACAGAGAGAGGAAGAAAAGGTTACTCATGTTCTTGGTGGAAAGTGACAAGAATATTCTTGCCCTTGGATTTGCCAAGTTTTCAAGGAAGATCCCAGAGCTGGATATCCTCAAGGAGCAAATGTTAACTAACAAAGAGAGAGTTGGACAGGCTCTCTTTCCTGGGAGAGGAGCAGGGCTTCCCTCAATGCCACTTTGCATGAGACCTAGAGCCAGAGGCCAGAGCATAACCTAATTAGGCCAGAAAGGGTGATTAGCTGTTTATTTTGAGGATGTTCAAACCATGCACTCACATTATACACTGCCCTGGGAGAAAAAGGATGCTGTTTATAGTTCCAGGCCTACGGGATCAGCAAAGTTTATTTTCCCCTACAAATGAAGGCCTGTTCTACTTACATTCTTTCAACTCAGATTGGATCTGTTTATTTTCACTCATCTGCAGGAAATGGGAATATTTCAGTCTATTATTTTGAGTCCAGGGAAGCAGTTTGTATTGCTTAACCATGGGCAAAGGCAAATTAGTCACAGCCTTCATGTGCTACCTCAAAATGTTTGTTTAATAGTAGTACCATTAGAGGAAAAAGGATTTACAAAACCCCATAGTGCAAATTCTGCTTCTTGAACCTTTTCTGGAAGGCATGAGAAACTTTGTTAAACTCCCCAGATGACTGGTACTCCACTGTGGAATATGGAGATGATCAAGTTGTCCCTCTTCCCAGCAGGCACTCCATGTATTGATGCTGAGCTGAGGGGTTTAATGCAATATTTTCAAAGTAGCTCATTGCTTCTTTATTGAATTTAGCTCCTGATTGTCTTGAAGCAGAGCACTGAGAAAGGAAGATGCTGGTGGGAGAGAAGGGAGGCACAGCGATGGTCCGCACATGTGGCTTCTGGTCAGAGCAGTGGCAACAGGACAAAAATGTCTTCATAACATATAAAGCACACCCTGCCAAAAGCTACAATGGGATCTGTCTTCAGTGTTTCCAAATATTTGTTTGAGTTGGCTTCATATTTAGTTATAAAACAATCCCTGTTTGTTAGAGTATATTAACAGGATTTGTTTGTGGGCTTTGATCTTCTATTTTTAATCATCTCTCATGTCCATGAAGCCTTTGGTTAGATTCTCTGTTGATAAAAGTGCTCAAATTATAGCAAATGGACTGTGAGGTGCCAATATATCTTAGAGAGGGTTTTAATTCCTTTGAAGTTAATCTTTTTGACGGTCAATTAAATTATTTTAATTGTATCGTACTTATTTTAAACTTAAATCAAGATTATTTTTCAACTGCTGTAATTTAAAAATTCTGCAGAAGCCAGGCCACTGCAAGTGCTGTGAATGTAAATTTTATCTGTTGCCTGCATTCAGCAGAAGAAACAATCAAAAATGCACCAAATACTGTGATGAAAACAGAAATTACTGGCAACCAATTATGAAGATATGGAGCAGCAGAAGGTACAGTGTGTTACATACATTATGGGGCTGCCAGAATAGGCTACTTAGGGATGTACAATAATAATTTAGATTGTTGATCATAATAATCTCATGCTGGCCATAACTGTCTGGCTGTTACTTTATGCTTCCCCGGCCTGTTTGCTGAATCTGTTTGCTGATTTCTGCACTTGTTTATAGTTTGCAAATTGTTTGAGGCAAAGTGAATTTTGCTGTTTGTTTGTTTTGCTGGCTCTCGAGAAAGGAACAGGAACCTCCGTGATTTCCTTCGCTGAAAAGAATTTAAAAATTCCTAATGGATGCTGTAAAAATTCTTCTCTAGGAAAAACAAACTCAGCTGAACCCTAGCTAAATTAACTGATATCCCTCATGATCCACCAATTTTCATGATGGATTATGGGGAAGCTTTCTGAAGTTCAGAAATGGCATTGTGTTCCTCCCTCCTCCTCCTCCTCCTGGCAGGGTCCTGCCAAAGATGGAGCAGAACTTCCTCACTGTACTGACACAATCCTCCAGTTCACTGGGTTAAGGGAGCCTAGATCCCTTTTCAGAGTAGGATCCCTTTTCAGAGTAATGAGGGTTAGATGCTTCCCAAGAAAGCTGGACAGCCTCCATGGGTTTTTGAGATGAGCCAGTGCATGAGAAGTCACAAAGTGCCAGTAGCCTTTACCTGGGTGCTTTTTTCCATTTTCTTGCTCTGAGACATTCAACTTCCAGGGAGCAGGTTTCTCAAGAAGACCCCTGGAAAAAACTTCATGTTTTTCTTGCTATTTTCTTCCAAATAGTTTTCCTTTTTGTCCTGTTCTTGGGAAAAAAAATCTCTGTTTCATTTTCAAATATTCCCTGTGATTGGCAGGACAACAAACCATGTGAAGGTACAATCAATTGGTTTGCAGGGTTTTCATACAGCTTTCTTATGGAGTTTTGGTTGTTCCTTGAATATGATCAGGAAGTCCAACACAGACAGTAATTTAACCAGAAGCTTTGTGTCAGCTCTTCTGGGGTAGGAATATTTCAATATTTCAATATTTCAGATTTTTCTATTGTTCATAAGAAAAAAGTAGTTAAAATCTGATTTGCTAGTCAATTCTCCTGCAATGCATGACTGACAAGCATTCATAATATTTACTTATGATTATTAAGTCATTTCTAGCCTTGTTAAAAATTTTCGACATTTCTGTGGAATTTACTTGTAGGTTTTCTGAGGCATTTTGACAAAATCCATTGGAGTATAGCTGCTTTCTCCCAATACACGTAGGAATTTATGCTAAATTGGATAACAAAGCTGCTTGGGTTGGAAAACAAATTAATCCACCCAGTCATATTTGAAATGCCCAGAAGAAACAGAAGAATAACAGATTTTCTACATTTTACTTCTGCGAAGAGAGAATGAAACATTCTTGTCTCTGGGGATCCTCGAGTCTCTGCTCCCATCCTTCAAGTTTTATCTTCCCTCCCCAGATTTAGAATTAAAGGAGCAGAATTAAATGTTTTAATGAGAAGAGGTGATGGTGGCAAGAGGGGATACTGTCAATCAAAGAACAAGTCCATGACCACATGAACATCCAGGATAAAATGCTCAGTGCAACCAGACAGGCAGTCCAGGGGCTGCTGGGGGAGAGCAGAAGTGGGATCTGATAATCAATGGCAAGGTGGTCAATACCGTGCTGGGGGTCTCTGCTGCTGTTCATCTCAGGCGAAAACAGAACCTTAAATGCAGGTGTTTCTCTCCAGTAACATGGACCTCTTGCTCACATGAAAGCATCCACGCTTAGTAAAACAAATCCCACCCTCTCTAAGGCTGCTTGCATTCCCTGAATTGCTCAGGAGGGAACACTCTTCCCTTTCTGCTGCACTTGCAGCTGCCCAAGAGGAGTGTGGGTGCTCAAACTTTGCTTGGAAAGAGCAGTGCCCCTGATGGGGAGCGCTGGGGAAGTTGCCAGGATTAAAGGAGGAAGAAATTGCATGTGTCCAAGTGAAGAGTTTCTAGCAGAGTCCAACAGAGACACAAAGGCATCAGAAATTCACCTCAGGGGAAATCCTGAGCTGTATTTGCTCTGAAAAAACACCTAAGCTTTACATCACGGATGTGCCTGACAAAGGAATCGGACTGGCAAAGTTCATCCACGTCTGCTGTCTTTTAAGAAAGTGGTAAAAATATATTTGATGCAGTGTTCAGTTATTTGCTCTTTGGAAATCCAGTTCCCAGGGAGTTTTTCTCTCATTCTGCTTTATTGGTTTTCACTCTCTCCCAAGATCTGTGCAGTTCAGCTCCATGGTAACTCAGGAACTTCCTCAGTCACATATTGATGTATACAAGGAAAGCACAGTGCTAATACCCTGTTTGAGCATCTCTAAGGTATATTTAAAATATCTAAGGAGTGTGGCAGAGTAGGATTTATAGAGGATACAGAACAGTGCTGCCTTGCCTTAAGTGGTAGTGATTGTCTCTTGGGAAGTTCTACCAAGTCACTCCAGGCTTTGCAACAACTAGTCATGCTAAACTCCTGTCCACACTGTTAAGCAACATTTGTTCTCCCTGTCCTCCAGAGACTACAATAAAAAATACGAGGTGATTAAAAAGGGGAAGCAAAACAGAGGAAAAAGGACTTGCCCTACAGTGATTAGCCTTGTCAAAGCTTACTAGACAGGTGCTACTGATTTAACAGCCAGGATATGAGCCCTGTAATCCTCATTCTCTGCTGATCTACAGCCCACCACCACTCTGCTCAGCTGCCAGCCCTGGGGTTTTTTTACAAAGAACTGAAATGCTAGAGAGGCTGGTGCCTGTCCACGTTCTGCTCTGACATGTGCATGCATAATCAGAAAGCACTTCAGGCATTAGGAAACAGAAAAGCCAAACAATTCCCACACGGAGCTGAAATCAGATCCCTGCTTCCTAAGCTTTCATCCTGGTGCCCAGTCACCAGCTGGCTGCTCCTGAACATGACACAGGTGCAGTTACTTTGAATATCTGTGTGTTGATTTTTACTAATTATGATGGGGTTCAGACAACAAAATGTTTAGTGCAAACTGCAGTTCTGGAGGTGCTGTGGGGATTCATTGGTTAATGCCACAAGGACCTGTTGTAGACCATGTAAAGCTTTAGCAGTATTCTGCACCTTCTCACTGCTGTTAGCTTTGAATATCCTTGGGACTAATTTTTTTAATGCTTCATAGAAAATGACTCAAAAAGTAGGAATGACTACCAGAAAGGGAAAAAATATTCCCATATATTTTAGGAGAGAAATAAAGCTGCATGTTACCCTTTAAATCTTGCACTGAGAACAGGAGAAGGATCACCTTCTGCTATTTCAGTTGCAATGAGGGAGCTGCAATGAGATATTTGTACAAACACAAGGGCAAGGAGCTAAAGATTTGTATCAACATGTCCTGAGATCCTTTGGAATGGTTAATTTTTTTAAGAACTGTTCTATGTTGAAAAGCCCACCTTTGAAAATTGGCAGTGAGTAACCAAGGATGTCAAACAAAAGACCATTGCAGCTGGCTACACTGTTGAATATATCAGAGTAACCACAGGATCCCCACTCCCTCCACCAGCAGCAGGCAAGCACCACTCTCTGCCTTCAGATCTGGAGATGGAGATGTTCCCTGGGGAGTTTCACAGAGCTCCCAGCTGGTCCACATCGCCCTCCTGCTCTGGAAGTGTTTCCTTCTGAAAGACACAACATCAGGGTCATTCAGGGTGAGGTTCACTTGGTGGAATCCAACTTTCTGCATGCTGTATGTTTATCTGTAATCCCACAGCTAATTTCTGAAGCTCAAACAAAGCCAAATGCAGAAAAAAAGAAAATTATTGGGTTTCTGTCCACATTATAAAGTCTGTATGGACCATTAGCACAAAGCTCTTTATTCTAACTGATACTACTATTGTTATTATATTTTTCATTTTGTAGTGACAAATGGTAAGAAAAGAGGTAGTAGTTCATAATTAGTTTGATTAAAAGAAGGGAAACTCACCCAAGTATATAAAACATATTTATGTATAACTACAAAAAATACATTTTCATGGTCAGAATCCCGATCCAGCCTGTGCAGATAAAAATGGTGAAAGAAAGCCCACTTCACTTCTGGAGACATCAGTTGTCTGCTGCTAAATAGGGAACTAACTTCTAATTAGATAGATCTTACAGAAAATGTTTGGCAATTCTTGAAGCATCCTGCATGCTGCATCTTGTTTGAGCTACCTGACTCATCAGCGTTTTGCTTTTGCAGTCAAGTTTAGCCACACGATGCCAATGCAAAAATAAAGAGTCATCTGACCGGTAAGTAAATAATAACACAGTCACAGGAGCTACCTCTTATTTGAGGTTTCAGAACAAATTTGGTCCTAAAGTTTGTTTCATTAGAATGCTTCAGCACATTCCTCTCTGTACTGCTCTGTGGTTAGATCCCAATCAGAGGAAAATATTTGGAAGTTGCAGGTTTTAGGAGGAGCTGCTCTTTCAGAACACAGAATCAGCAATTTGTGACTTTCCATACTAAAAGTTTGATGCATTCATAATTCAAAACAGGCAAAATTGAACAGAAGATTTCTCACTGGTCATGCTGACAATGAAGATATGGAATATTTTTTGCCAAGAATCTGGGGGACAAATAGGTATAAAAGTGATCTCACCCAGTATAACTCCATGAGAAGTTTAGCAAAAGGGTAAAAGTACATCACCCGTCCTGTTTCTAATTCTATCCTACTTTGGTTGCTGGAGATACATTATATTTTATATATGTCTGGGGGATTATATTAATCAAATTTCCATAAAAGTCCTCTAGCTCTGCCCTTGTATCTATCTAATGGAAAGTGAAGGCCTCAGCCTCCAAGGATCATCCTGAAATTCACTTCTAGCCTATCTCTTTTTATGAATATTCTTGGCAGATGCTGGCAATGAATACACTCAAGCAGTCATTTAAATTCTGCTACTTTCTCAGGAAGGGAATTCTTTACAAATTATATTTGGTAGCATTTACTAATTCATTCATTCTCTTTCAAATGCCAGCTATAGCCTGATCCTGTATGAATGTTCATGTAAAAAACTTCCCCTTTAAACATTGAGACTCTAAGACTCAGCAGTGAAAATACTTGAATTGCTGATTTTGTTTTCTAAAAAAAAAAATTATCCTGAAAACAGCAATTCCTATGCAATGTTTCCACTTTGATTAAATTACACACTTCCCACTGGAAAAAAAAATCCATTTTCCCTTCTCTATTTATGGAAGCATCAGTCCACCTTCCTGAGGTTTCTCTGCAGTTCAGACAGAGGAAGTTTTCATTTTGCACCAATCATCTGTTTACTGCCTTAAAAAATTGGGCTTCCATAGGATGAGTCACCAGGCACTGGAGATTCAAAGATCATTTCCTGGGTCCCAACTAAGGGAACACTTTACTGTGCCTAGTTTAATTGCTAAAGTATATTTAAATCCTTCTCCAGGTTGGAGTTCTCAGTTTAGACCACAATTTAATGTTCAATGTACAGCAGGTTTGGGTGGAAATGCCATTGTGCAAAAATCAAAGGCACACTCTGGAGTGACATTTCGTGTGACAGCTAATTAGGAACTTCAGCTGATAGATGATGGACATGGGGTAAAACTAAGGGCATTGCAGACTTTGCACTGCCTGCTTCTGGGATTTCTAATGCTTTTTTCATCTTTATTAAACAGCCTCATTATTTTGAAGAACAATAAATTGTTACTATTAAATCTTCTTTACTGTTATCTTGTTTGGGAACTTTTTTTATGGATCACAGTGTTTCCTGAAATTACACTGTACAAATATTATTACTTGTGAGATGAAATTAAGCTTAGTGAGTAAACCAAATGGATGCACAAATAAATAGACATCCTTCAGTGAGCAACTTATTTCTGAATAGTTTTGGACATGTCCATTAATTTGTCCTTCTGCAGGCAGTGAACAATAATTTCACCACCCCAGTTCTGAACACTGAGGAGCAGAAGGCTTCAGCAGTCCTTAGGCAACCTTTTAAAATCATCCATATTTTTAATCAGAACCTGAAATACTTTCTAAGCAAATGTCTCACCATAGACTGCAATTGTTCAGAAACATCCATGTGGTATCATCCCATAAGTGCAGTCTAACAGGTAATAAAAAAAATCATGAAAACTTCCATTTTTGCATCTGCTGAATTCCTAAAATTACCCAATTGCAAGGCTAGTTATGAAATGAAGAGGGAGAAAGTTACAGAAAACTGCAATAAACTCTGAAGTGAACACCGACAGAAAAAGGTGGCAGGTGTCAGATTAGATAAAACAACTCATGATTGCATACCACAATGTGACTTCATTAAAGGTACAAACAAATTTAAGCCTGAGGTTATGGAATTTACTTTAATTTGTTTTCATAACAACACCTAAAACTTTCAGAAAATGTTGGCAGAAAAAAGCTAAAGACAACTGTAAAGAAGCTCTGTTTTTTTTTTTTTTGTCAGTATATAATCAAAATTGAAATAAGCCTTAGGTTGAAAATCAGAAATAAGGTCTGGTTTCTAATTAATTGGGTAAAATAATGTAATTAGGTAAAAGTTAATTCATGCTACTTTGAGTTGAAAGAAAAAAAAACATAACTAAGTGAAGAAATGCATTTTACCTGCTGTGCTCAACTGAGTTGGTTGCTCATCTGTTCAAAGGTATTTATGTTTTTTATGTGAACCATGTCAGCAAAGGGAAATCCGTACTTTTAGAAGAAGGTACCCACTGATCCAGTGCAATCACTGATCACTCCTGATCATTCAGCCCAGTTAATTCCTGGGGCATTGCCTTGCAAGATCTGTTTTGGGCTGTTCCAGCCAGGCGTTTCCAACACTTGGAATTGCTGCCGAGGAACTCACTCTTAGCACTTTATAAATTCAGGCCCTTCCTCAGAACTCAGCTGCAGAGTCCTCTTGGTCTCCTTCCACTGAGCCATCCAGGCATGGTCAGGGTAAGCTGTGTCACTGCTTTTCAAGGGGTTTTCTTCAAAGGGTTTTCTTCAAAGAGTGATCAGAGCAAAGCTCTGCTAACTCAGCCACCCCAGCAGAGATGCTGCAGCCCAGGGATGCTGCTGCACTCTCAGCACAGGTAGGATCTGCAGGATCTGGTTCATTTTGCTCAGGAAAGTAGAGCCACAGGGAAGTTCTCAGTGTTTTTGTTTTGATTTATTTTGTTTTGATTTAATCAAGTTAAGCTACAACAATAAAGTTGAAGTTGCACAGCACAAACAGGGGGATTTCTTCAGCTCATTCCCATCCATTGCACCATGCCACACACTTGCTAATGTGATTTTAAAAGCCAAAAATTTCCTTTCTGACTGCCTCCTGTCTTAGACAAATTCCACACATCTGAATACAAAGATCATTCCAGTATTAGATATGAGACTTCATTATTAAGCATTACTGAGGTATTTAATCTCTGTTTGACAAACAATATTAAAAAAGATAAACTGGAGTGTCTGAGCCACAGGAGGGTCTCAAAAGGTTCATTAGATAAAAAAACTACAGGAATTTAGCTCCTAACCCAAAAGGATAATAGCAAATTGCTTCTGTTGGCATTTCAGATGGATTTTTTTCAGATTTCTCTACAGGTTAAGAAAAAAAGAACTTAGAAACAGTGACTCCTAAAACAAACTGAAAAAAGATTTATATCTATTTGCAGAAGTATTCATTCTCAGTGGGTCTCTCTGCATTCAGCAGTTTCTATATTATTACATATTTTCAGTGTTGCCAGAGTCTGCTCAGTTACTCTAAATTTCTTTTGCTCAAGTCTATATTTTATATCTCTTGATGGGAAAATCTGAGGCTTGTGACTTCCTGGGCTACAAATTCATAAGTGACAGTCAGACACAAACAAAATTTCTCTATCTCTTCAGCACTTCAATAAACAGAAACATGGAAATGATATTTTAAATGTAAGCAGAAAATACTGATGTTAAAGTGTTTCAAAAACTGCTGGGAAGAAACAACAAAATTCACAGGTATTCAACACAGAAGACTGAGAAAGGGGACTAAATTAATCTATTTTCAGCCACAGAACATGACACACTTCAAGAGGCCAGCAAAACCAAGCTCATGAAGTGGGATTCCTCTAGATGGAACTCTTGAATTTGAAAGATGACAGTTGTGTAACAAAAGCATCAAAACTTAGGAAATTATTCTCTTCCTCCACTGATTATGTCTCCTTCTGAAACACCTCCTTAGAGGAAAATGAATGTATCTCACCTACTCAGCTCATGGCAGATGAGGTACAGCTCTCCTGTGCAGAAGGCTTGAATTCAAAGGACTTGAATAATGCTGTAAAATAAATAAGGTGATGACTACAACAGAGGTTTTGACAGGTGCAGAGAGCTCTTTATCTGTGTAGTTCTTTTCAGAGTAGCATTAAAGCTGCTAAACAAAGATTCTAGATTTTACTCAGCTCTTGCCATTGAATTTCCTACTAAGACTTGTAAATGTGCCAGGTCTAGAAAAAAGAATTTTTTTTAATATTCTTTTAATTATTCTGAAAGTGAAACAATTATATAAAAATACTTGGGAAGGTAATGGGCAAAAAAAATCAAATTCACTTAAATAGAACATGATATTATACAAGTAATATGAAGTACTCACAGAGCCACAGAAGAATATTCTACACCACTTTTGTACACAGCATCAGAACAGTTCTGCAATAATCTTTAAGACAAGTGTGATGTCTTTTAAAACGAACCATTACAAACATATGGGAGAAAATGGGATATATCTACAGGTCCAAGTGGTATCCTTCAGCTTCAGAAAAACACAAAGGTGCCAGCAGTTACACCTAGACACCACAAATATATTCAACGAGAACACAAGTGCAGATAAAGCAGAAGTGCTAAAACGACAAAGAGCTTTGCAGGATAACACGTCCCAGCTGAAGCACTTGCAAGGTAAAATAAAATCCTGTGAGGCAGCTGCACTTAAAGGCTCCACACGCACACTGAGGGCCCAGGGATCAGCTGGATGCCAGCCCTTGAACCCTCCATCAGCACTGCAAGGAAAGGAGCTGCCACAACCAAGATCTCTGCACTCCAGCACGGCACACGCTGCGGAAATAACAGAGGCACGTTAGAAAGCACAACGTGGTAACAGGTAGTGAATGCTGACCTCTGCCAGTGACTGTGCAGTTTTTATTCTTTGCATTTTTAGCTTCACATCTTGCCTGCTGAAAAACAGGATTTCTCCAGGCTACCTTTGAAACGTGCAGAGAAATCTCTCCTGGCAGAGAGCATAATGTGCGTGACCTCCTGTGGGGCACACGAGCATGTCTGGGCTCTCTCCTTGCTGTCTGATCCCTTCTGGCTGGTATTAGAGGTTCCAGCTGCCCCCCTTCTGCATGTGGAACACATTTATCCACCAAATATTGTTCCTCTCATTGAATCTCTCACAGCAGCAGCAGAGTTTTGGCTCCTCTGGACACATCTGGAAACGCCAGTAGCCACAGAGACTCCAGCGTGGGCCACGCTCCAGGAGCTGCCTTTCCTCCCTCAGGGCTCCAGAGAGGATCCCAGCTGCTGCAGTCAGTGAAACATCCAGCTCAAGATGTACTTCACAGCAAGGATTAAAACCTTGGGATGCATGCAGAGAATCATGGCAGAGACAGCCCTGCACAGCACACGCTGCCGTCCCAATCCCACCCCAGCCCAGAGGCAGCCCCAGGCACAGGCCCCGAGAGGAGCAAATTGGCCACATGTGGGACCATTGCTCCAATGAGGAACAAAAAACTGCACAGGGGAGAAAATGGAGCATCAGACACAAAATATATGAACTGATCTATTTGTATTCTGACCTGAGCACTAAGGAGGACCAAAGCCAGCTGTGGGGTGTAACAGAGGCAGGCCTCTGTCACTGCTGCCAGAGGAAATGGTCCATGCCCATGGGTCACACCATGCAACCATGGTGCAGAAACTGGTCCCAGCTCTGGTACAGCTTGAACCAGAGTTAGGGGTGGGTCCTGGGTGCTCAGCAGGTGCTCCTGAGCCAGCAGGTGCCCATCCAACCCACACCATGCCAGGTCCTGGCTGCTGCTCCCCCGTGGTGCCACAGGGGTGGGGATGGCTTCTCAGGAGACATTTGGTAATTGCCACCACGAGCTTCATATACAGCAGCCAGATGCTTGGGGGGAAAGAAAGGGGGGGGAACTATAAATCTGTGACTAAGTAATGGAGTGTTGGGCTCAGAAATCCATAGGTTACCCTGGGAGAGGCTCTCTGGGCAGCTGCTTCAAGGCCAGCACAGTATGCAGCTGTTTATCGCTCCGAAACAGCTCCTGCCTCTCACCACAG
Source organism: Molothrus aeneus (assembly GCF_037042795.1). Lineage (NCBI taxonomy): Eukaryota > Metazoa > Chordata > Aves > Passeriformes > Icteridae > Molothrus > Molothrus aeneus. The sequence goes on along the minus strand of NC_089647.1, from coordinate 109,941,491 downwards.
AGACTGCACTGGGGTTGTCTGGCCTCCTGGAGGCTCTTTTCATCTTCACCTCTGGCCATGAAGAATTAATTCATCACTGAAATGGTGTAATCAGGATCTCAGGCTCCACTAACACCTGCTTAAATAGTATGACTGTGCCTTGAATAATATGACCATGCCTCATGTAACACCACCCCCTCTGGTCTCAGAGTGCAGCCTGGTGCTCACTGCCTGTCTGAGAAGTTTTGGGGGAACAAGAGACACAAGGACGACCTCAAACCTATTTCTCCTTTCACACTGAACCCATCCTTGGCATCAGACACCCCAAGGTCACAGCAATATTACACACACTTCAGATAAACCTGTAAGAGGATTTACTGGTCTTGGAGAATCACTTGTTTTGGATGAACCACTGCTCTTGGATGAGCCACTCCTGGCTGTCAAGTAGGGACTGATCTAAACCTGCAGCCTCTCTAGGTACTGCCTTTTCAGGGAGGAATTAAAAACTCCTTAAAGACACCACCAGCAGGCAGCTGCAGGCTCAGCAGGTGTGGGTGCTGAGCATCCTGGACCACCCAGCAGAGCCACATCCATCTTCCCAAAGATTCCTGCCCCACAGCCCCCTCTCCCCAGGGCACTGCTGGGATTGCTGGCACCCCTGAGGCAGCAGCTCACCCAGTAGGAAGCCCCAGGCCTGTTCCTAACCCCTCTCATGCAGGGACAATGCACCCTTCTCCTTGTCCTGCTGCCCAGCTCAGCACAAGACCCTCTCCCATGTTTCCCTGCCCAGGGCAGAGCCCATGGAGTGTGGGATCCTGCACTGAACAGCAAGGGTACCTCACTGTCCAGCACCCCAACCCTACAGCTTTTCTCCATCTACATTTTTCCTGTCTCTCACCCATTTTTTAGTGCTTCTCTGACTGGTTATCAACTTCCATCAAGAAAATATCCATGTGCTTTGTAGTTATTGTACTTTATTCCTCTGCCAAGGGTGCTCTCAAGCTCCTGTCACTGGAAGCACCCTGTGTTCTCTTTGTGCCACAGATCTTTAAATGCAGTAGTTATACATTACTTAGGCTGCACATATTTATCCCTAAAATAACACAGGCGTCTCTGCAGACCTTCACTGGGCCTTTGATGCACTCCAGACATTGCTCTCCAGTCTATTATTCAGTAGCACAACTAAAATAATTGGTCCTCTCCAAGCCTTTGCTGTGTTTTTTTGACTCCTAACAGTGTGAGTGGTCAGGTGTGATACTGAGCTCAGAGGAAGCTGAAGAAAAGAGAATAGATGAGTATGTGAGGAATTAAGCTAGTCCATGTTGTTTGCCTCTGTAGAGGGTGTAAGGCCTGCTGAGGAGAAAATCACAAATAAATACCTTTCTGAAAGCAAGTGAAGAAGGTGAATGAATGACTTGGAGTTAAATGTTTATTAATAAAACAGAAGTGAGTCAATACATATGTTTTTAATGTAGTCAAGATTTGAAGCATTCTAACTTAAAGAGACAAATTAAAGCACTGAAGAGAAAAACCACAAAATATCTGCTTAAAAAGACCCAGGGTCTGAAATAGGATGTACTGGTTGCAAACATATTCCATTATTTAGCTGTACCAAGGAAGCTGCCATGGGATATGCTCCTTACATGGTCTGTTCTTTGCCAGGTTTAAGGCATCAGAACTGTGGAAGAAAAGATCCAGCTTCATCCTAGGCTGTCAGATAAATGAGGTCAGGAAGATTTTTGCTGAATTTGGGTAAGGGGAGCTGGGTAAGGCCATAGGATTTCTCCTCAACCAAAGTGTAACATGCAGTAATAGCCAAAGCAGAAAATGCTCCAGCCAAAAAAAAAAAAACAAAACAAAACAAAAAACAAACAAACAAAAAAAAAAAAACCAAAAAAAAACCAAAAAAAAAAACAAACAAAAATCCAACCCCCCCCCCCCAAAAAAAAAAAAAAAACAGAGAGAGAATAACTCTAGAGGCAGGCTCTTGTTTTATTAGGTGTAAATCAGATGTGATATTAAATCCATATGATAAAGGTTAACATGTAAGAAGGATTGCATATTGATTGCAGCACTTTAGAATTGGACCATTTTCCATTAGCATTTTCTCAGCTTCACAAAAGGCAGCAACAGTGATACAGAATGCCTAAGAATTAACCACAACAGTAAATGCTAATGCAAGTTTTATAAAGATAATAATGCCTCCCTTACATTTGTGATGGCAGCAAACAATAGAGATCCTTAATAGCAGCATCAATTCTGCCTCACAAACAAGGTAAAACTAACAGCAGAAAAAGAAACTATCTAAAACTACTAATAAAATCTTAGAGCTGAAAGTAAAATGATCCAGCAGCAGAAGAAAATGCAAGATCAATAAAAAATATACTAATTATTGCATTTTCCATTCTGCTACATATATGTCCTACTCTGCTGCTTGCAAAAGGAGGAAAGATTGTGGTATCAGGGCTCCAGACTCTAAAGCTCATCTTTCTGTGGCTGAGCAATTGTCCCTGAAGACCACTAAATTAAACAGAGGGAGACAGAGCAGTAACACTTTTTATCCAAGGATATCAGGGGATGGCAGGATTGGACATCTCCCTGGCACTCCCCTCAGTGCCTGTCCTGCTTCCCCCTTTTCTACATGTTAATATCCCAAATCTTCCAAAATACCTCCCCAGTGGGCAAACTGGACTCCTCCCAAGCAGAAAGAGTGAGGTCAGACCCTGTTGTTGTGCATGTAAATCTTGGAAAAATTCTCTTTTTGGCCTGCTTTTCACCCATCAGCACGGAATTTCACCTGCTGTTTCACTGCGTGGCCATGCAGTGTCAGCTCTGCAGACAGATTTGCACTGCCCTTGGTGCCATCACCCAGAGATGAAGTTATTTTGGCAAGTTATCTGAAATGCCTTCTTATCCCCACAAAATAAAATCATTCTGTCAAATAAACAATCTCTCTTCTGTGAGCACACCACTCCAATTAATGGAGGTTAATTGTCTATAACAAACAACCATTCAATGTATTCATTACACTAATGAGATTTCCTTTTTAGAGGATTTATGAGTTGAAAAATACAGTTCTGTTCAGTCAGCTTTTAACTGCAGGAAGGAAACGTGCTTGAATTCGGGAAAACCCTTCACTGCAAGAGAAAATGACAACCTGCTCTTAAGAAAAAATGAATATTCATCCACTAGTTGACAATTGGATATACCTGAGCAAAAGGCCAAAAGAACTGCTTTCAAACACACTCATTTACTCTGTTTGTAATATGAGCATGTGTGATACCACAGTTGCACCCACTTGTTACAATGACTATGAAGATTTTTTTAAAGCAGACCTGATGAAGCAATCTGTGTTCCTGTGGCACTTTCAGATTGCCACCACAGAGCTGAAGTCACCTGGCTCTAACAGCAGCGTGCTGGAAAGCAACAGCTATGGTATTTTCAGTTCTCTTTCTTTAATGTTTCCACAGTTGAAATAATTTGCCTGATTAACCACTGTCTATTAAAATTAAAAGGCAAGAATCATCAGAGAAATTACACTGGGCTTGGCACTGCTACAACCAGACCACTACATTTTGTTAATTCACAATTAGGCAGTGGATTGCTGTTCTGCTCTCCACTCACACCCATGTTTGCAATGCAGGCTATACCCCAAGTCAGAACCTAGTGCTTTCAAGATTAATAAGGGTATATTGAAGCCAGTCCAAAAGGAAAAAATAAGTTATTTTTGTACTGGAGAAAAGGAGGCTCAGTGGTGACATTATTGCTCTCCACAACTCCCTGACAGGGAGGGTGTAGCCAGGTTGGGGATTGGACTCTTCTCCCAGGTAACCAGAAAAGAAGGAGAGGAAATGGCCTCAAGTTGTGCCAGGCTATTGAATATTGGGAAAAATTTCTTCCCAGAAAGGGTGGTCAAGCACTGGAAAAGGCTGCCCAGAGAAGGGGTGGAATCAGTCCCTGGAAGTGTTCAAAAAGACACAAAGACACAAAGGTGGGGTGCTTGGAGACAATTTAATGGTGAACTTGACTGGTCAGTGGTTGGGTTTGGTAACTTTGGAGTTTTTTTCCAACCTTAGCGATTCCCTGGTTCTATGATTCCTTGCACAAATGTCTGTCCTGATCCCTCTCCATCAGTCTGGGCCACTGATGAACCACTGAGCCACTGAATATGATTACTGAGCCACTCTCACCAACAAGGCTCCAGGCTAAGCAAGGCCAGGTGCTCATTCTGCAAAGGCCTGCAAGGACACTTTATCCCAAAAAATGTGAAACTAAGAAATCTGACCACAGGGGTGGTAACTTTTAGTCTTATGCACATGACTTTATGATATTCACATGACTTTATGGTATTTACCTGCCGCTGGTTTAGATTGTTCTTCGCCTCACATTTGAGTCAAACTCCATCCTGAAGGGAAGTTTCTCCAGTGAGGCTGTCCACATGGAAGTGGACATGCAGTCATCACTTGTTAAAGATGTGTAAAAGCTACATGACAGTGTATGAGGGAGGTGCTCTACAGTAATGAAAGCAATTTTGATTTGATGATAAAAAAGGGCATTTGTAGCATGGCAAATATCAAGAGAAATGGGAAAGGAAAAATAAGAGAAGCCCCACCAAAAATATAGATTAAAAGCCTCAGGTGTTTCACTATACCAGAAGTCAGCTCATTCTGATTCACTTCCACAGGGCCAGTTCCCTTTATCTTTTCTAAATAATCTCTTTTCAGCTTTCAAGAAGGGCTTGGCTGAAAAGTAGCATGGGCCACAGGGCAAAGAATGGTGCATGAATGTTTATAAGTGTGCCTACTTAAAAGTAAAAACTCACTTTCATTGTATGTGCAGGCTCATTTCCCACTCCAGCTATGTGTGAAGAATAGATCATTAAGAGCACAGGCATGAGAGATGAAAATATTTGACTGCAACTAATAAGATGTTAAACTGAATGAGATGTGATGGGGAATGCACCTCTGGGCATGGCATGGATTCCACCACTGCTCCATCTGGGCTGAGGGAAGCAAATACCAGCTTAAAATCAATTGTTTTAGTCCAGGAAAAACTGCTGTGGCCTTATTCATTGTGTTCAATTGTTCTTCAAATCTCACAGACAGCTCCAGAGAAGAGCCAAATGCCCTCTGTCAATTGAATGATACTTTGGTATTTTTACCAAATACAAGTTCCAATATGCTCTTCCAGACAATTCTGATGCACAAATAGTTCTAAATATAATCCTCTTCTCTCAGCTCCCCTTTCCAAAGTCTTTCCACTAGTCCCAGAAGCAATCAGTAAAACTAATATGAAACATTACCACATCCAAATTCATACTGAGATTACATCCTGAGGGTCTGCTGCCACCCAAGAGTTTCCTAGAGTCCATTTCCAAACCAAACCTTGATCATGTGCCTTGGGTATGTGATACCTTCCAGGTGAATGGGATTAGGAACATTTACATTTTATTAATGCCAATGAAACAGCAGGAGTAGAAAAGGCATAATTTGTTCAAAAATGAAATATTTAGTAAGAGTAAATAAAAAGAAAAAAGTGAAAAAAAAAATCTCCTCACTATCACTTGATGAGGTGATACAACTCTAATCAGCAAATTGCAATCTTGTTTCAGACTGAAGATTGTTTCCATGCAGAGCATAAGAACAAACTAAATCATCTAACACTTATTTAAAATGCTGCAACACCAGCAAGCTTATTGCAATATAATACAGTAGTAAAGCAATTACACTCTGAGATTAATATTTATAGAACATAATCAGGTTTTCCTTATTTAAAATTTTATTCAATAATTTGTGCTCCTTAAAAGCATTTTCAAAGTCAAAGAAGGGTTTGAAATAAGTCTTTAAGGGAAGGTATCAAAATCAAAACCCTGGCAGGAGTCTGGAACAATGTTCACTGCCCCTGGGAGGCCAGTGCAGTGTGGGCCCTGCAGGTCTGGCACTTCAGGATTGAGGATATCCCTTTGTGAGTTGAAGGAATAATCCTAAGAGAGATCAGGGAAGGGGTTGAAAAATGGCATTAATTGGGTGATGTGAAAGAAATTTGCAAAACAGGACAGTGGCCATTCCATGACAAGAAACACAAAAACCCAACAGAAGTCACATGGAGAACCTCACTAGGAGGAGGGAAAGAAGGGTATTTTTTGAATCCAAAAGACTGTGGCAGTGACACACCAGCCAGAGCCTCAGAAAATTAAGTTTGGACCTCCAGCATGACTGGCCAGTGACACAAGGACACAGTGACACAGTTCTCCAGGTTTCTTTCCTCCTGGCTGGTTCCTTTCTCAGGCAGGAGCTGATGGTCACTGGGTACACAGTGCACAAAGCTGTGACTAGCCTGGGCAAAAACTGGAATACAGTTAAAGCTAACATCAGAGCACTAAAAATATTCACTTTTAGTGTGGAAAGGTGTATGCTGTGATGTCCTCATCTGAGTCAGAGCAAGAACAGTGCCCAGATCAGAAAAAGGGAGGTGGAGCTACCTGGTAGCAAATCCCTTATACCCACAGCTTAGGGGATCAGGGTTTGCTTTCTGTCAGCAGGAACTGACAGTATTTTAAGGCTCTAATTGTCAGTACTGCCAATTCTGAGCTAAATGTCTTCTGCTGCAACAAGCCCTACTTCAAATTCCAAAATGCCACGTACACTTTATAACAGGGTGTGGGAGGGTTAATTGCTTAACTGCACTCTTCAGGAAAGCATTTCTTACAGTTGAGTGTGTATAAATCCTGATCATTTTAGTTTTTATCTTGTAATTCTCACTTCTTTTTACTGTATAGTAAATTCCCAAGGTGCCTTATAAACTTGGTATGTAATAGAACTGATCAGGATATGATCTTGCTTTACAAGCATGTAGGGAGAGTCCTTCCGTGTCTTTGTCTTCAAGGCAAGTCCTGCTTATAGAAAGGACAAAATATCACCTGGTTCTGGGGTGCTCAGCATCCAGTTTATCTGGCATTAATGGAGATTCCCGAATCCCACCCCTGGGACATGTCAGTCACACCCAGCATCCAAGTACTGCTTGTCACTGCCCAGTGAAACACGAGTTCAGCCCAGCACCCTGGTGAGATCAGGGGTGAAAAGCCCCTCAGCCTGGTGAAAAGCCCCTCCTCTTGTCTCTGGAAATGGTCTGAGGCTGCAGTGGAGCAGAAGACAGAGGAGCAGAAAGTGCAACCAAGCATCTTCATTGGGTATAATGATAGGTCACAGCAGACACAGAAACTGAGAAAACAGAACACTTGAGATTAAATGAATTAACTTCATTGCTGACACAGCTTCTGGCTTCAGCAAGCTCATGTTTTCACATTTCACCAAACACACAGCTCCCAAGCCTCCCTTTTTTGTCTTCAGACTGTAAGAAGGCACAATTTCTTGTTTGTATTATCTGCTCAGCTTCCTGGCAGTGGCTGTCAGCAGTGGACATCTCTTGACACCAAGTGACTAATGGAGACAACTTGCAAAGCATCAGTGCAATTCAGAGCAAAAGGAAAAGAATGTAGCATCCACCATGTTAATTCCCCTGTACAGTCCCTGTTCACTGCTCAGAGGTTCTCTTTGGAACTTTGGAAACCATTGGAATGAAATGGCATTTCCCTCCTGTGACTTGATCCAGACAGGCCCAGGCTGATTGGGGTTGTTGGTACAACTGAAAACAGGGTTTTTTTGCCCTCTGCCTTTTTTAAAACAGCAGCCAACTCTATCAATCCAGTGTTGTTTGTGACATGACTAGTTACAACCAAGCCACTTCCATTGTTTGAGGTTTTTTTAATTTCCTTCCATCAAACAGTACTTTATTTCCTTTCACCTCCATATTTGCCCAGCAATCCAGTGATTCACAAATGTATCTTTTTCATATCTTTAGCAAAGATGTTCTATTAAAAATATTAGCTTGACTTGGGTAAACAATGCTGAAGTGTACTTCCAAGTGTTAAGTCTGGACTGAAAATCAGGAATTTGCTTTGATATTCACAGCACCTTTTGTCTCTGTAAATGTTCCTAAAAATGTTTTATTTCAAAAAAGGCAAAGGCAAACAATATGTTTGCAAGTTCATGTGAAGATATATAGTTATAAACAATAACTACAGAACAAAACAAATGGCAGAGAACTTCAGTGCATATGCCAGCATTGGAAAGAGTAAGGTACAAATGGATGACAATATAAATATTAACACATGCAGGAGAATAAGGTTGTGACTTCTCCTCACTTCTGTCAATGTATTAATCCGTATCTCACATATATGGGTGAAACCAGAGAGGACCTTGTTTTCAGAAAATGGACCAGACTGTGCTGGATCACTGATTCAGTACCAGAGCTCACATTTCATACAACTACAGAATACCTCAAGTTGGAAGAGGCCCATAAGAATCACCAAGCCATTCTCCCTGCTCCTTTCAGAACTACCTAGAACTAAATCATATGACTGAGGATGTCATCCAGATGCTCCTTGTACTCTGATGCTCTGGCAGGCTTGGTGTCACAATTTTTTCCCTGGGGAGCCCTTTCCTGTGACCAACCACCCTCTCCTAATGTCCAGTCTGAAGTTCCCTGACACATATTTAGTTCCATCTATCTGCAAGCTTTCTTTTTAACTTTTAATTTTAATTGTTTCTCCTTTTTCTCCTTTTTTTTTTTTTTCTTTCCCTGTCTGAAATAATCACTTGTGTTTTGTGTGTGAACCTGGAGGGTGCATCAGCCAGAGCATAATAATTCAGCAGTTTGACTGGAAAAGTGCATTCCTGAACATAGACTCATTCCAGAATGTCAGCTCCTGGTGCCTTGTGGAAGGTAGGGAGAACACTTCATGGTGTGTCACTTGCATCCTCACAGCACCTGATCCTTGTGCACTCCAAAGAAAATCACACAGGCTGCAGACCCAGCAAGGGGCTAAACCTGAGTTCTTCACTTGAGGGGCATGAAGCAGAACAAAGCTGCACATGGCAGTGCCACTGCAGCCTGCTCCTGGTGTCTGTCCCCTTTTCCTTCCCCCTTCCTCCCCACTGCTTCAACAGTGAGGATGATGGGACTGATTTGTGACATTTTTTTGCTGCCTATGAAACGCTTTCCCTGAAGTCTTTTTGACAGGTAGAAACTCCTGTGCATCCAAAGCGTTCTTTCCTGCTTTTTTTCTTCTTCTTCTTCTTCTTTCTTTTTTTTTTTTTAGGAATTCTTGATTTTAACAGGAGGATACTGACTGTTGCAACCAGGAGAAAGGTTATGTGGTGTCAATCTCAGATGTGATGTAGAAGGAACTTGCACAGAAAAGACTGCAGGCAAATTAATGCACGCTGTCAATCTAAACTCCCTGTTGCCAGGCATTTATAGCCTGTATCTAAATTATATTAATTTTTGACTGTCCATACTGCCAGCCTGACAGACTACTGGTTCATCTAATTGTTGTGTTTTCTTCTCATTAAAAGATACTTGCAAAAGCACCTCTAAGCAAATACACAAGCTGCACAAGAGAAAGCAGTGTTTTTCCAGCAACCTTTGCACTGCACATTTCTGACAGGTTTTTTGCACCACATTCCACATCAATAATGCTACAGCAACCAAAAGACCATGCAGGCATTTAATCTCTGCGTGCTGAGGGCACACAGCTACCGGCCCAATACTCTGCAAACATTCTTCAAAATGTGCTTCTGCTCCAGGGAGTTGCCATTGGAGACTCCTCAAAGTCTAAGTTAGACTCATTTTAAAATAAAGTGCTTTTTGACACTAAATAAAACAAACTCCTAGCTTTATTGAATTACAGGCAGTGCTAGAGAAAGAAGAAGAAAAATTGTACCTTTAAACCATATTCTTGTGTCATCTGAGAACAGCTACCAGGAGAAGAATTAAAATTTCCAAGTGATGGCAAGTAAAACACCCTTTGTACAATTTATAATTTGTACATATCTAAATAAATGCAAATATCAACTTTCTTACTGCACCCAACAGAGCCAATAACACAGGTCAGCAGGGCAAGAGACAGTGGAGAAACAGAGCAGGGCTATGGAATGAAGAGGGTAAGGGACAGACAGATCCTCTCTCATCCCAGGGGTCTGAAGCAGCATAAATTATTATCTCCAATGGGGTCTCCCAGACACAGCTGAAGATGCTTTGTGTGACCTTGCCCTATGCTTTGAGATTGTTCATTTCATTAGACCAATACACAAATAGCAATTATTTTTGTGAAACATGCCTCAAAGAGTGAAATATTATTTACTATAGCTGGTATCCATTCTATACACATTGCCAAAGTGCAATTAATCATAGGCAGACATTGTAAACATTATAGTTGTCAACATTTAAAATCTATATATATGCTTTTCCAGGTAATTAATATAAGGAAAACATTCCCTCAGTTAAGGAAAGAAAGCACCCAAGGAAGAGTATGGTAATCTTATGTTCTCTCAAAGGCAAAATTGTAAAGATTTTAGTGGTGACACTGTCTGAATAATAAATGTAGGCTGCCTGAGCTGAACACAGGAGAATACATATATATATATATATATATATATATATACACACATATATACACACACATACATATACACACACATATATATATAAAATGAAATTTTAAATAAAAGTTAGATTGTTGCCCTCAGAAAAATAAGGAGGTTTTCTGGTTTTTGGGTTTTTTTTGTTTCTTTTGGTGCTTTCTGACTCCTGAATACCATGAAGTTGAAAAAGCAATTAATAGTAAAAAATTGCTGCCAATACATAGTGAATAATATAATATACAATGCCTCTTACACTAATTCTTAGATAAAAATCCAGTACACTCAGAGGACCTCACTGGAAGTGGTATTGTGCAACTGCAAAGAGGGACACACAACCCTTGGTTTTTCTTCTCAGTCCCAGGAGCAGAAATAAAAATAGAAACTCCAGAGGGAGCAGGGCCAAGACAGCTCAGAGGGCAAGGAACTGGGCAGCCTTCACCTCTTCCCTCTCACAATGTCACAGGCATCTGCTCCTGCTGTGATCCTAAGGATATTGCCACTGCAAGGTCAATCCTTTAGAAAAAAACACACTGTGGTTTACCAGAGGGAAAAGATACTGAGAGTAATGAAGTGAAAGGAAAGTCCTTCCTAGCCATGTATACACATACTGTAATTTATGTGCGGTGTTTCCAGAACACCCAAGAACTTGGTCTTTGCATGTTCTTTGGAAAAAGAAGTGTACATAAACATATGGCAAACGTGCTCCCAGAAAGAAAGGCAGCTGTTAATAAACAAGCACGGAGTGAGGTGACAAATAAACAAATTAGGTGAATTTGTCACTGAATTAGGTGCCAAACCCACTGCAGGGGGGAGCAGTGGAAAGATGAGGTTGTAGCCCCACTGCAGCCCTGGCTGAGGGAGCTGGAACTGCTCCTGGCAGAGCAGCAGTGCAGGTCTGGCTCTGTGCTGGGGTGGGCTTGGCTGCCCCAGCTGTGCTCAGAGCTGCAGCAGCAGCTGAGAGGTGATTGGAAACTCACTTGAGCATCCTCCCAGCACTTCAGTTACTATTAAAAAGTATAATAGCATTACACATAAAATAATGATTCATGTACAGCAGGTAGATGGATGTTCCTCAATTACTTTTTCACATAAGCCAGCACTAGGACCATGGCAGTAAAATAGAAAACAAACACACTCAGACTTGCACACGAGGCATAGTTGTTGATAGAGTTCACATTGCTAGGCATAAAAAATTAAAATTATTCCAAAAAAGGGTAGAAGTTTGTATAACTTCAAAGAATAGAGTGAAAGAGACAGATCACAAAGCATTGAAAAACACTAATGCAAAGCAAACAGCAAAAACTCCCTTTTAACTCTGAGGATTTAGGAAGACTACACATGATATATTTCATTGTTGTTTTCTACACCATTTCTTAAATTGTTTGGCATGGACTGGTCTCAGAAACCGCCAGTGTAGTAGAATAGGGGAGTTTCCACTAAGGGATTCCATGAAGGAAGTGCTAATAATGCTGGGAATTAACACCACAGTTGCTCAGCAGGAATTCCTGGTGCAAAGCGAGTCCACGGATGCTGCTTGTGAGCACAGTTCTCTGTTGTGCAGTGCTACACTCAACAGCCCACTATTTCCTGTACTGTTTTTATAGTCTTTAAAGGCCTGAATATGACTCTCCATCTTTCCAGCAGTGCTTTTTCTTTATTGCTTGCATGAATTGTTCCATTTCATTATCCAGTGGCATAGTAGATCTTCCTTGTTTTGACAGGGACTGCTCTGTTACAATTACCTGCTGTCGTTGTGGTTCAAGTGAAGGTGCTGCCAGCTGGACAGAGCTGTAAAGCAACATGAGAGAATTTCCCAATGTTAAAGATTTTTTTTTAAATCCAGGAAGCAATTAGCCACTGCTATATTTAGAAGCCTGCTTGTCTTGCAGGCAACAAGATGCTGCCAGCCAGAGGTTGGGAGCAGACAGAGCCTTGATGCCTCCCAAACTTCAGAGATGCTTCACTCTTGCATCACATTTAAAAACTCTTCCTCTCATCTGGAAAATGTTTAGCATACAGGAACGTGTGACACTTTGCCACAAAACCACATGGGGATTAACTGCACCAAATCTTTCAAGGATGTTCCACACGAGGGGAAACAACAAGTTCATGGCAGGCAGCAGAACTGGCAGAAGGTGTCTGTTCATCTGATGGGCTCAGCACATCTTTTCTCAGCTAATCAGAGCAGGAACTGGCAGGGAACAGACTCTAGGGATGACCAGCATTACAGGTCTGGAGAGGAGAAGGGGAAGGGGAAGGAGAAGGAGAAGGAGAAGGAGAAGGAGAAGGAGAAGGAGAAGGAGAAGGAGAAGGAGAAGGAAAAGGAAAAGGAAAAGGAAAAGGAAAAGGAAAAGGAAAAGGAAAAGGAAAAGGAAAAGGAGAAGGAGAAGGAGAAGGAGAAGGAGAAGGAGAAGGAGAAGGAAAAGGAAAAGGAAAAGGAAAAGGAAAAGGAAAAGGAAAAGGAAAAGGAAAAGGAAAAGGAAAAGGAAAAGGAAAAGGAGGTGGGACATGGCAATGTGGGCTCATACAGGTCACCTGCTCCTCCACCAGTAGAAATTCCTCATGGCCCTGTGCACTCTCCTGGAGGGACACTGCCTCAGGACATATATGGCCCCTATAAACTCTTTAAAGGTTTGCTCATACATTGGAATCATGAAAGAAAAAATAATACAAGCTCATTTTAAGAAATGAACAAACACAGCACAAGATTTCAAGGCTACTTTTCTAAAAGATGACTAGAAGATATTTGGAGGCCATGACAAGACCAAAGCCTTCTACCATTAAACCGAATGAATTTGCAAACAAAACATGCAGCTAAAGAATCTGCAAAAAGACTTTTCAACAAAAAGAATTTGCAACAAAACATGCAGCTTCAGCAACAGATGAGTACAGAAGGCTGAAGCCACACATGAGAGGCCATGATCCTACATGTGGGAGAGCAACCTTGAAGAAAAGGAGGAATTTCAACTCTAATGTGGCAACTGAAGCTAATCAAAATCTGGTACAATTATCTCAACTTTTTCCCAAATGAACCTCAATTATATAAATTATCTTTATTATCCTCAATAAGGCATAAGAACATTTTTTGATATTTTTGCAACTAGTTTCTATTGAGCTACTAAGTACAGAAAAAATCATTACTACCTGAAAAATGAAAATTAACCTAACTTACTAGTTCCCTTTAAAAGTTCATCTGTTAATCATAATTACAATATTTTCCTTTTGGCAGAATACACTAGGAAATATTTTCCTTCTTTAAAGCAGCTTTAGTTTCAGGGAAACCTAGAGAGATTTCTGTAATTTTCCAACTATTACAATCCCCAAACACTTTACTGTTGAACACGATTATTAGATCCACCAGTTTTGTTTTTTATCTGTGTGTTCCTAACAGATGAGCTGGTTTTGTGCCCCATCATAAGCTTACAAATTAAACTCCTACATGCTCTCCTGCTTGCTAATTTGGTGCTTTGGGACAGCACTGCTGTTAGCTCTCTTAAGAACAAAACCATTATTCAGATGAGCTACAGCAACTCATCTTCAAACACTAAACTACAACTTACAAAACAAAATTGGATTGCACTCAGTATTTAGCTTCAACATTCAGCACCACACAATACAAGCTTTAGAACATTCAATTTAACAATACATGGAAGAAATTCTTGCCAGAGAAGAAAAGTGAAATTTCCAGGAGAAGTCTGGAGGAATCTTGTGTTAGTGAAAATGTTTTTGATGGGTCTTTTACATTCAGGTTCACCACTGGTGCCCCTTGCAGGCAGTGACATGGGCAAGTGAATATGGGCAACTCTTCTCAGGAGCAGCCTATAATTGTCACTTCATACAGCATAAATAATGCTTAGGCAGCAATAAAAAATACAGTCATGTGTTTTCCCTAGACTTTAAATTGGACTATTAGTTTTTTCTACCTAGAGAGACGTACTGCAGACTCTCACTGGAGTGTGGTCTAGTAATGAGGTATAAAAATGAGACAAATTAATCCATAACTCCTAAAGGCAATTAGGGTACCTAAAAGTGCCAACTGCCAGGATATTCCCAGTAGTGTTCCAGTGATGCTCAGTAAATAGAAAATTCATGGATAGCAAGAACCATGTCTTCACAAGCTCCTGTATGTTCCAGGCCCAAAGGCACCAGTCATTTTAGGGGAAAATACAGTGATATGGGTGTCCTTGGTTACATGAGAACTGGAGTGTACAGGATCAGGCTGAACCTTGCTCTTTCCCTCACCCTGCACTCTTGTTACCTGTGGTCAGTAACTGGTTGGAAATATTTGGCTCCATTTTCTAACACTTGCATGACTGCAAAAAGCAATAATTATTGACTGTGCTTCCAGGGGGGTTTGTGTGCCATGGAGAGGGAAGCTGTGCTGGAAAAGGTTTGGTCCTTCAGTTTCTTCCCAGAGATAAGACCAGGCATGCAACAGTCCAGCATGGGTCTACAAACTCAGAGACAGAAGTAAATTTGATCTCCTGGTGTGAGGTTCAGAGATTAAACCAAGGACTCTGATACCAATGGCAGCCAGGATGGGAATGTGATATTACCTGAATAAAGCCTCCATTTCTTCAATTAAGAGTTTTCCTTTCAGGAGAGATCTGGGATCCACAAACCTGAGTACCCAAGCTCAGGTCCTGCCTGAATGAACAAACTCATCTGTCCTGTGTCCTGCCAGGATGGCTTCTGGACAAATCCCAAGGCACAGGGGCCAGAACAGCACTAGGATGCTGAAAGAAGTACAGTCATGAAGGAAACAAAAAAAAAAAACCAAAATAACAACCCACTAACAAACATAAAAACCCACAAAAAACCCCCAAAAACAAAAACAAAAAAAAACAACCCTCCCACAAAAAAATAAACCCAAAAACCAAACACTAAAAACCAAACAACACCAAAATGAAAACAAAACCAAAACAAAAATAAAACCAACACCCCGAAAAAACAAACAAAAACCAACCCGCAAACTCAAACAACCAACCTGGCATTTGTTAAAAACTCCAGAGGTAAAAAGTGGAACTTTGATTATAGAAAGTTAAAATCTTTCTGTTTCAAATTCTTCTTAGCAGGAGTACAGGGAACTACTTGGAGGTTTTCATAAACCAAACAGCACTGCATTTATGAGGGCTTATGATGCAACAATGCCATTTTAATAATAATAGTGATGATTATCATTTTAGTTTTGTAAAAATTATCTCTTAATATGATTTGTAACTCAGCAAAGAAGCCTCTTGTCTAGATTGCAATTTAATTTTTCATAATAAATTACCAACAGTGTTAGAATTTGAATCAGTTGCTATTGAAACAGACACAGTGCTTTAAGCACATCATTTTTCACATGATTTAGTTTCATACGTGTATATATATCCTAGAGGGGAAAAATGTCAATTTTTTCTCTTTGGACTGGTGGGTGATGGGTATGGCTCTCTGCACCCTCATCCAGGTGAAATCAGGTATTAAAATCACTGTACCACAGGGGGTCTGGGTACCTGTGGTAGATTGACCCTCCTGTCTCCCTGCTGTCCCCCCTGTGTCTCCCCTTCCACGTCTCATCTCTGTGAATCATTTATTTAAGAATTATCATTAAAATCCACATTCATCTCACAACCTTCATGAATGTCAACAAACCCAACCAAGAAACCAACAAAAAGATTCCCCACCATAAAAACCAGAATAACATCAATGCAGCACAGAACAAAAGGGGCAATTTACACAAAACCACCCCTTGTCCTTTCACCACAACTACAACAGAAGTTCCCTATGGTCTTCCTACTCTCTGACATTGTTCAGTCCATGTTTCTCCCATTACCTCTCCGAATTATCATCCTTATCTCAAAATCCTCATGATCCTGGGTTTCAGCACCAAAACCACTGGGGTGGGTTGACCCTGGCTGGATGCCAGACACCCACCAAAGCCACTTGTCACTGCCCTCCTCAGGTGGACAGAAAAGTGAAAATATAACAAATGGTTCATGAGTCAAGATAGGACAGGGAGATCACTCATCAAAGCCATCATGGGCAAAACAGGCTGAGCTTGGGGAGAGTAATTGGATTTATTAGCAAGAAAATAAGAGCAGGATAATGAGAAGAAAAAATAAATTGTAAACACAACTTCCTCCCATCCCTCCCTCCTTCCCAGCTCTCCCTCCTCCTCACAGTGGCACAGGGAGATGGGGATGGGGTTATGGTCAGTTCATCACACATTGCTCCTGCCACTGCTCAGGGAGAGGAATCCTTCCCCTGCTCCAGTGTGGGATCCCTCCCATGGGAGACAGCTCTCCATGAACTTCTGCAATGTGAGTCCATCCCACAGGAAAGTTCTCCATAAATTGCTTCACTGTGGGTTATTCTTCCATGGGGTCAGTCCTTCAGGCACAGCCTGCTCCAATGTGGGTCCCCCACAGGGTCACAAGCCCTGCCAGGAAATCTGCTCCAGGGTGGGCTCCTCTCTTCATGGGCCTCCCATGGGCTCACAGCCTCCTCTCAGCATCCCTGTGCCCCATTTTGGGTCTCCTCCCCGGGCTGAGGTGATCTCTGCATCCCTGTGCCCTCCTGGGCTGAGGTGATCTCTGCATCCCTGTGCCCTCCTGGGCTGCAGGGGCACAGCTGCCCCACCAGGGTCTCACCAGGGCTGCAGGGAATCCCAGCTCCAGCCCCTGGAGCAGCTCCTGCCCCTCCCTGTGTCCTGACCTTGGTGTCTGCAGGGCTCTTCCTCTCACACATCCTCACCCTGCTCTTCTCTGGCTGCAACCACATCTGCACTATAACTTTTTTTCCTTCCTAAATTTATTATCCCAGAGGTGTTACCACCTTTTCTAACTGGCCCAGCCCTGGCCAGCAGTGGGTCCATCCTGGAGCTGTGAGGGATTGGCTCTGCTGGACATGGGGGAAGCTTCCAGAAGCTTCTCACAGAAACCACCCCTGTAGCCCCCCTGCTTCCAAACCCAGGCCATGCAAACCCAATACAGTGCCCAAGCAGGTTAACAAAGACATCTCAAACCAATGCCAGGAAACACAGCACTGTTAATTCATTGACCTGGAAGGCACAAGCTACTTGGGAAAGAGCACACAGTGACTGATGTCCATCTCCTTGCCCTGGTTTTAGCTCTACCACCCTTAGTTCCCACTTCTACCCATCCCTGAATTAACAAGTTGTTATATTTGATGCACCTTTCTTCTTCCCCACCTCTTTCTCTTTGTAGTTACGAGCTTCTATTTGCTGTAAACCCACTTCTTATTTCTGGAATGAGAATTGTGAGGTTAAAGCATTCTTTTTTTTAATTTCAGGTCCTGGGAAGAGTAAACCCTCCTAGACTGGATGAAGACAGGCAATGAAGAGTTTGAGGTTTTTTCCTCACTCTGCTGTTTTTCCTTAGGGAATAATATTTTCCCCATTGTTACATCTCCCATGTAATTTTCCTTTACTGCCCTCTTCTGATTTAGCACTTGGATATTAGGCAGATTAATAGTGAATAGATAACCTGCAAGTTGTCCAATATTGTAAATATATTGTAAATACTACTGGCACTCACCTCACTCTGCCCATTAGCAATGCCCACCATTACATCTCCAATGATGGCATACACATAAAACACCACCAAGGCTGCTAGACAAAAGAATCCCCAAGCAGAGTGGATAAATCAGAAAAATTTAAACGATATAAACAGGAACTTCCATACCTTCTACAAAGTTCCATTACTGCCAGCAATACATTTTGAGATGATGTCATAACACATACATCACAAATGCCAGAGAAGCAAGGCTTGTAGCAATCTCCCTCCCAAACAGCCAGCCAGCATGTATATTTGAATATCTTTTTGACAGTACTTAAGCTGGAGGAAAAAACAACATTTTTTCCAGTCTCATCAAAAAGCAATTGACTTTTAAGCACAGGGTTTCATCCATGGCTGTTTATTTAGGGGACTTTATTTGGTTTAGTATTCTGCCATTTCACATTGATACAAACAACTTTATCTATACTTGAATTTTTTTCTTTGCTCATTATGAAATTAAATAGCCTGGTATGAAATTTGAAATTACATACTTTTATTTCTGTGCAAACATAATCTCCCAATAAAATAACCTGTAATACAGTTATGGAAGGAAATTATTTAAGAAATTGCAATTCTCAGTTGAATTTGTCTGCTTCCTTTATAGACTAAGTCACCAATCTTTATAGACAAATTTTAGTCTTTACTATATTTTGCTTTTGGAGTACTGTGTACACTCCTGGGAGCCTAAACTGGGGTGTCTTTATCAATCACTGGACTTCAATAATCTCACTGAAAGTCATTAACTGTGTCCCCAGTTCAGAAATGCTGCTGCTGGTCATTCACAAGCTATAGAGAAGCTCAGTCTTCAGTTGCAGGATACCTTTGCTGAGCTGGTGTCTCACAAAGCTGCACATCTGACACACACAGGACCAACAGGCAGGCTTCTGGAGTTTATAACCTTTATAACCCAGTTTTATAACCTTGTCTCAGCTTAGAGCTGCAGGGTCCTTACAGCACTTCTGGCCAGGGGTTTCTTGAGTGCACAGCATGTTGGAAACATCCCTTGGTTTGGGTGACAAGAGCCAGGCTGAATGAAGGCTCACCCACCCAGAAACAGGGAACTCAGGGCCTGACTCTTGGGAATTCTTATCAAACCAGCTAGATTTCTGGGAGGGGATTGTCTGAAGTCAGCCCAGACAGACAGACAGATCCTTCCCCAGTCTGCCAGACAATCTTTAAAGCAGCTGCTTTAACCTTGCTGAACCAGATCTAATCAGAGCAGGTGAGACTCACCTTCTAATCACTGAGTCATAAAAAAGCCTTTGTGGCACCGTGTGAGAAACAATCCTGTGAGCAGAGAGGACAGGCAGAGAGGGAGGCAAGGGGGCACTGAACAGCACAGGAATGTGGACATAAAGAAGCTGAAAGGCCCTCACAACACCCTGACATCAGGTGAGTGCCTAAATCATGGTGGGCTGTGGCCTCCTGCCTGTGGCATTCGGCCCTGGCAGTGCCAGGCAGCTGCTCTGAGCCACAGCAACCATCTAAACCCAGCCACAGGTAGGGATGTGATTGCTCACACCCCGCTGCCACCCTGAAAAAACTCCCACACTGTGGGCTGGAGTGTTTCCAGGGCCCCAGGCAGTGTCTGACTGACAATGCTTCTGGTGTTTAGAAACCACTCTCCCTTAATAGCCAAGTTAAGATCCTGTGTATTATTCTTACAGCTCTCACTCTCTGACTCTTTAATGGCCCGGCTATTAAAACCAATGGGGTTTAAATGCAACGAAGGTAGAGCTTAAAAAAGAATCCCCAAAGCCCTACTAGTGGTAGGCAGTAATGGCTGAGTTAAAAGGGGTGGTATTTCTCAGAAAAGATTGCTCAGAGGGAAATTAGGAAATTCTGGAAGCCTGAACTGCCCATTAAAGAGAAGGTCCTGGCAATGGGAGTGAAGTGTGACAAAGCAGACACTGACTGGCTGGGTGAGGCTCATGCAGGCTGTGGGATAAACTGAACAGAGGGAGAAGCGATTGTAGGGAGGTATGAGAAAAATTTAAGAAATCAGGTAAAAATCAGAATGAGGCACACAGACAAATATGGGAATATTCTCTAGAAAAGGTTTCAAAGTTCAAAGGTGTAACCTTTATCAGAATTGATATGGACAGAGTATCACAGACACCAGGATTAAGAGAAAAATGTTTTTATTTAGAGGTAAGACTAAAGAACAAAGCTATGCATTTTTGGGCCAAAGAGAGGACAAAGGGAGTTTAGGAGTACTAAAAACCTGAAATTAACTCTGAAGAACTGTAAGTACTGTTTTTAAGTACAGAACTAAGAGAAGGCTGGGTATAACTATAAGCCTTGTTTCCATAACAGGAGACCAAGCTCTCACTGCAGAATCCCTTCCAATTTAAGGAGCTCAGCTGTGAACATCCCAAAATAAGGATTCACCAGCTTATGTCCAGTCAACTTCAGGTCTCTAGAGCAAGAGCTATAACATGCCATAAGGGATGAAGGTGTTTCTAAATAAGCTTTAACACCTGAGGAGGTGTGGAATGACACTTTTATGGTTCCAGGAATGCTGTGGAAATACAAACTGGTGTTTTAGCAGAGGTAGAGTGCATTTATGGAGTGCACTTGACACTATAGAGCAGCCAATAGCTGAGCAGACACATGCCCATGTCTTCTCCTCTGCCTAACTCCTCCTTCTTTCCTCAGCCTGGTGGAGTCTGAGTAAACTCCAGTGCCTTTGGAGCACAGCAGTGGAGCAGGATCAGCTCTGGCAGGAGAGCAAAGGGGTCCCAGTTCAGCTGCTGTGGGGCAGCTGCCAGCTGAGTGCTCCTGACTGGGAAGCTGTGACACTGGCACATCCTCAGCAGAAGTCCCTCCATTCTGGATAATACAGCAGAAGACAGGAACCAGTTGTTTTTCAGGAGAAATTGAAAAAAAAAAAAAAAGAGAGAAAAGGATATAAGTATGGACTGAAGAGCCCCAGCAAGCTACTTAAATGCAACTCTTTAAGTGCTAATTGAGCTGTGTTTTAAAAACAAACTATTCCTCATTATGAGAAAAATGTAAACTCTTCAAGGTTCTGCTGAAACATAGTTCTTTCATGGGGGCAAGGTGACTACTTTTAATAAGGTGTTTAAGTAAGAGCAGAGTGGGGGAAAGGCTTCTGTAACACCTGGGTCAGGAAATTCTGGTTATTTATACCCAGTTCCACTCAGCCAGAGGCAGACCCAGGCACATGGGGGTTCACAGCTTGGCAGCCAGGGCAGTCACTTCTGCCACCAACCTGAGGAGGTGCTGCTGAGTTTTATGTGACCAAAAGGACTCAGGCCACCACACAGGTCCCCTTTTAGTTATGTATTCTGCCTGCCCAGCAACCATGACATGTGAATCTCTTTCTGAAGGCAATATATGCTAAAAAATCACATCTGTGCCACTTAATTTTTGCCTCCCTTCCAATTACATCACAAAGTGAAAGCTGTCTTCCAGGAGATTTATGGCCTTTATTTCACATTGCATTGAGCCCATCAAAATTTAAGATCAATTGACAAGACACAGCTCATGAGACTTCTCAGTTTGTGGACATCCACAGTGTTAGGGAAATGGAAACGTCACAAACTCAGCAGCACAAAAGGACAAGGTAATGAGCTGGGACACACCTGAGGCACATTCTGCTCTCTTCTGCAGGATGGAAAACCCAGCCACTAAAGCAGACAGGAAGAAAACAAAGATGGAGACAGGAATCTCTGTGGCTCTGTGGGATAACCTGCTATTCTGCAAATGATTGTTTATTTTAAATGGAAATATTTCTGACCTCTGGTTTGCTCAGATAGCTACAGCTGTGGTCATGGTGCAGCAGCAAAACCACTTTGTTCTGATCCTTGTTCTGATGTTTATAAGACAGTTGAGGATTTCTGGTTATTAATAAATTGGCCTTTGCTGCATTTCCTTTCTTTTATGAAGTAGTTGAGTGAGGCAGATTTACCTTGGAGTAAGAGATGGGCAGATGGCAGGGCTATATAGGTCATGAGCTCCTCAACCTGATAAAGGAACTGCTCTGTGCCTATACAGTGACTGACTCCTGCTGACTCAGACTGAAAAGGTCCATAAAAGCATTCCTTATAAACAGAAATACCTGCATCTAAGTATAAACATACTGCCTAAACTAATTATTATAGTTAATTTTATATACCCTTTGTGAAAATAAACTCCCTGGTTAAAAAGAATGAAGCATCTGACTATCCCAAATATGAAAGTGGCTCAATCTGCTGGTTTTTTTCTATTGTTCATATTCATTCTTCTAATTAGCACTTTTGACTTCCAAATGGGTAGACTCAATGACACCAGCTCATCTAGGATCATATCAGCAGCTGTTGACAGTCCCTGGTGCTTCAGATGAGGAAGACAAAATCCATTTTTTTAATGCAAAGATGAAATAGCCACTCCATCTCCTTATTTTAAGGTTTGTTTTTACTATCCTTTCTCTTCACTTCTATGCATTGTTCAGTATGTTCTAATTGAGGACATAAATATCTTTTACATTCCTCCATCTGGTTCTACTCCTGGCCTCAGAAGTATTGTACAGCATTGCATCCATTGCTACCTATTATCCATTCTGTCTTCAGTTAAATATGATGTTTTATCTTTTTTGTTTGATGTTTGGACTGTTTGAACATCTTTTTGTTCTTGTATTGCAATTAAAAATACAAGAACATGAAATATCTTCCCTTTTAAAATGTGCACTCTATAGCTACATATTCTCTTCTTATCTAGATAATCCTAATATGGAAATCCTTTATATGGAAATTTTTCCACGTCATTCCTCCCAGTTGCTTCTAAACTCTTCTTTTCTGCCACTCATTCTTTTCACATGATATGTAGAACTGAAAGGTTCCAAATAAACATACCACAGATTTATTCCATATAAATCCATAAATTCTTCCATGCCACTCCTAGGTTTGCACCGACGTTTTCACTTTTTTTTTTTCTTTTTACACGTTGCCATTAACTTTGACCTCTGACAGCAGTTCAGGCAATTCTTCCAAACTGCAATACCTACATTAATTTTCATCTGATGCTCAGTGACCTAGCTTAGCTATCTCTGTCGTGCTCCTTGGTCTTCTCTTGTTTTAATTATCCCAGACAATTTTGTCGTATTGCAAACGTCGCCACCTCACTGACCATTCTTTTACAGATTGCAAATTACATTAATCACCAAGTACTGGTACTCAGCCTCAGGCCATTCTGCCACTTCTGACTTTTCTGTATGCGTCTCTCCACGTTTCTATAACAACTTTCTCTTCATCCACAACAACTAGCTTTTTTCCCCAGGTTTCTACAAAGAATTTTTCAGAAATTAGGTAGTTTTTAAATTATTATTTTCTGTAGAAAATCTTGCATCTTCCTTGATGGAAAAATGTTTGTTCCTACCACATTGTATCCTCTTAGGTGCCTCGTACCTATTCATAATTGTTTAATCCCATTTACCCAGCAGTTAAGCAAAGCTCACAAGGGCTGTAATCACAAGATTGTCCAGAGCACTTACAATCTGTTCAGCTGTCTAATACCTTTGCAGTGTCTCTCATTTCCCATTTGAGCTGCAGCTCCCTGGAAAAAAAGCCAGCCTGGTGATGGGGGCACAAGGCTCAGAGTCAGCTCTGGATTCTTGCTCCAGCTCTGCCAGCTATTGGCAGCGTAACCTTCAGTAAGTTTCCTAACTTTTCCACACCTTTCTCCTTTCTCCAGTGCAGGTGGTGCTTTAAAAAGCCAAGATTTGCCAGGTCCCTGTTTGTCTCAGTGCTGATTCCTGCAGGTTTTTTCCATAACTCCATCAGAGCATCACAAGCCAGGGGACGTGAGCGCAGAGCAGGCAGCGTGCTGCTCCTCTGCACATCCCTGAATACTCTGACAGCTTTCCAAGGATTTCCTCTCTGGGTAGAACAGGGAGCACCAGCAGAGGCACAGCTTCAAACTACCCACCTCCAGGAGCAGGCACATCTGGAAAAGCTGTGCTTTCATTTTTTTATGAAGCCTGATTATTAATGTTTTGTAAAATTCTTGGAGATCCTTGGTAGGAAAATTTTACCACCTGCTAGGTATTAGACTTCTGTAAATATTTCCAAGCAGGGCACAGTTGCCAAATGTTTGGGTTCAACTTTAACCATTCTAATGCTGGGATGGGGGAAATTCTCATGAGAAACCAAATATTTTTGCTGAACAAATGTTTTACACCACTCATTTTTCTGGTTTCTGTCTCAATAGCCCCCACTGTTTCCTGTCCCTTAAGTGGTCCTTGTAATCATGTATTTAAACATTTTTTGTCAAATCTTCCTTCTCAAATGCAGAATTAAAGCACTGATATGCTGCAGATATTAGTTTCAAGGTCTTGACATATTTAACATAATTAAAGAATCTGATCAGTTTGTTCCAATATTGTCATTTTAGCACTGTATTGGCTTTTGACTATGTGAAGTATTACACAGTACCCTAACTGCAGAAGGTCTGAGATAAATTACACCACTTGAACTTTTAATATATTTACTCAGGCAGTAGCTTGAAGGAAAGTTCATAGAAGCAAATCTATTAGGCAAATTAGGGTTGTAACTTTTTGGCAGCTTCATTTAAAATATTAGTCAAAATTAGTGAAGCAATTTAGTCCCATTCAAAATTATGCAAGACCAATATGCAAATAGAAGAGAGAGAGCTTTAGAAATGTAGAACAATTACTGTTTGAATACATAGGTATTTAAATAAATGCACCACAGAGAGACCAGCCAATGACAGCTGGTTATCCTACAGTGTAGGCTGGCTTTGATCTCCATGTTCCACGTATTTCTTTCCTTATTTCAGCAGAACTTTTGACTTACTCTCTGCCAAAGCATCTAAATGGCTGACTTCAGAGCAAACTTTTTCTTCTCTTTTCTTTTCCACATGCTGATACTTGAATCAGAAAATATTATTCTGATTTTGTGTTATATTTGTGTAGGACACAATTCTTCCTTACCTCTCTGCATGCTTTGTTAAAAACAGATTAGTAAAATTGTTTGACCATTCATGCTGAGTTCCTGGCAACAGCCTGTCATACTGTAAAGATAACTTTTCACTGAGTATCTCTCCCATAAGTGTATTAGGAAGACAGGAGAAAAAAAATACATAGAATTGTAATAATTTCTCCATGTCTATGTCCAGTCTACAGGACCTGAAGGTGCACTCTATAGGCTGGGTATATTAAGCAGCAAAGAAATTATCCAAGGCAAGGCTATATACTGAATTTGGTGGGGGATTCCTCAGTTAGTATTTCCCCTGCATTATCTCCCCCTTGGAGAAAGGTCTTTTTACTGTAGTGGTTGAAAATGAGCCAGGCAAGCTTTCAGAGGTACTTGGATTTAATTATCACCATCTAGAGGGCTGATTCAGGTAAACAGACAACACAAAGTTTTCAGATACTTAAACACACACTTAGCCCTACATATTAGAGGTCCCAAATGTAAGGAGGAGATTACACTTGTGATCTTTCACTGTGCTACAGAATTGAACCCCAGAGGTTTAGAACTGTGTGGGAACAAGCTTCCTCTGTGCTATTTCTCCTCAAAATGTTTTCCAGGACATTGTGCCTATCTGTCAAAGAATGACAAAGGTGCTTAAAATTGACCTTGAGTCAAACAAAGAGAAAAAAAAAAGATTTCATTTTTAGTCAAGAACCAAGTTTAATCAATTATTTTAATAAGATTAATTTAAGATGGTCTCATGAGCAATCTTCTGCTATATTTAGGGCTACCGTGTCATTTTTGTAACACGGAAAATCAAAGAATAAAGAGGAAAAGGTAAAATAAAAAACCAGGCAAGTGCATTATCCAGTATCTAAGAAACAAGGCAAACAATGCTACCAGCTTCCTCTTATTTGAAGTGAGAGGTTAAAGTTGCAAGAAAATAAAAATCAGAAGTTCTTTTGAAAACCTTAAATTTTTATTTCAAATGTAATTCCAATAAAAGCAGGGTCTGCTTTTAGGGTGACAGCTGCTGAGACCTGTGATGTTTTTGCATTGAAGGTGGAAACCCTCAAGTGTTGAAATGGAAAATTTTTAATTGCTTTTAAATTGCCAGCAGTTTTCTTTGCCTATCCCCAGTAAATTATTTCTGTAAACACTGTCAGCATTGGGGAGAACATTTCAGAGATGAGTGATTAGTTATGAGTGACACCCAGAGACTTCCAAGTGCAAGACCTGAACATTTTCTGAGCCACAGCTACTGTGGGCTGACAGTGGCAGCTGTAAAGCAGCCAGGGCAGGGAACCACAGCTTTCCAAAGCTCTGGAAAATGCCAAGAGCTGGTGCACAGAGCCAGGTTAAGCCATGGCAGCCAGAGAGATACCAGACAGGAATGAATCATTTAAACATCTTGGCTCTGTAGGCTTACAGAATAAAGCCCAGGACCAAAAATAAAACTCAGGGTGTAACTTCACTGAAGACTGCAATGGACAGCACAGATACCTGAGGCAATTTGAAATCAGAGAGCTTTCAGGGGAGCAAATTAACCCATGCACAGCTTTGTGCTTTCATATACAATCAGCTTAACCAGTGAGCACACTCTCAGAAATTTTGTCATAGCTGCTTTAGTTTATGAGGTTTAAACTAAGGCATATAATCTTAAAACTGGGATGTGCTGGATGCTTAGGGACCAATAGGCATCCATTCTGGTTGTAGCAGTCATGGCAGAAGCTCCTGTGTTCAGTCAAAAATGAGCTGGGTACCTTAAGCAATTTAAATAATAAGCCTTCATTAATCCATCTCATTTTGTAGAATGGTTTAGGAAATGATCACACGAGGGAGGTTGATGTTATCATTAGTATACCTAGCCTGACAGACAAGAAAGGGTTTAAAGATTCCTTGGAGAGACAAATGTTGCATGCAAATTTGTGCCTGACAGAGCTGCCAGAACCAGCTTTCTAAGGCTGGCACTCTGCAGAGCAGAGGACACAGCAAAGCGCTCCAGAAACAAGTGCCACTGCCAGTCTCAAAGCTCTTGAGAAGCTGAAGGAGTGAGAGGCTTGTGAAAGTAATCACAACATCAAGTTTTCTTCCACCCACTCCAAGAATGAGAATGGTGCAAGCTCTCTCCCAGCGATGGTGCTGAGGCCCTGGCACAGGCTGCCCAGAGAAGCTGTGGCTGCCCCATTCCTGGAAGTGTTCAAGGCCAGGTTGGATGGAGCTCTGAGCAACCTGGGCTAGTGGAAGGTGTCCCTGCCCATGCAGGGGAGCTGGAATGACATGATTTTGAAGGTCCCTTCCAACCCAAGCCATTCTGTGACTCTGTGATTCTCTTTCAGTTGCATGTGGGTGTCAAGAGTTGCCAGCACCACAACTAAAAAGGTTCATGCTCTCATTCCCCAGAGATAAGTTTTGGCTGAAATTGGCTGTCTGTCACAGGGATCTGGGAAGTAGTACTTTAAAAACAACATTCAGCAACAGAAATATGAGTTGCAAGTTAAATGCAAACCTAGGAAAGTTTTGGTGGCTGCAGGCAACACTCACCCACTTTAAAACTGAGCTGTGGCTCAAGGTCCAGAGTCAGATTTTACATGAATCAAGCAGATTAAAAAAAAAAAAAAAAAAGTAAACACAGAATACAGACTTTGTCAAACCTGCTCTTACAAACAAGTTTTTTACAAAATGTAATTAAAACTATTTACATACTGTGCCTAGTATATTATTCTGTCTTTACTGATAATCTTTATCAAGCTCGAAGTGGGGGGTGCTCTTAATGTCAGATGGATGCTTAAAGAGACTGGAGTGATAATTTTTAAGATGTCTTTGAAAAATTATAAAATGAGCAAAGGAAATTCATGTAGGGATTGAAAACTCTAAGAAAAGGGTATAGAGATTTGTCCTGATCCTAAACAAATGAATTCATCAAGGAAGTGGTGAGACTTGCCGTATGATACAGCAAGTACTTGTTCCCAATGCAAAGGAGAAACAAGCTTGCATGTCCTGGCTGGAAAGGAAAATCTGCAGTCAGCAGTCCCTTATCCTAGATGTGCATTGAGAGTATTCTCATTTTCCTGGAGCAGTGCTGCTAAAAAAGACAACAGCTTAGAAAGATGGCATCCCAAATTTGAACCCTTGTGCTAGGCCTGGCATACCTGATACAGGAACGTCTGACATCTATTGGGGTCCTGTTTAACCATGAATTCTGTTCTGAAATATAAGTTTAGTCATATAACCATAACCTCCATCATCTCCAGCCTCTACAGGCCAGCAGAAAATGTTAAAGAATACACAGGAATGGATGCCAATTCTGATCTGCACCTAGTGCTGTTAAGAATGGCGTGGCACCATTGTAACATGACTTGTAACTTGCTTACATTTTATTCAACTGAAAACTGAAAACAAGTGTGCCTGCTCTTGAGTGCTCACTAGGAATTCATGTCAAATCACAGCAAGCAGCTGATACATGGGAAAAACATGAGGTGGGGGAAGGTAAAGGGGAAGCATAATCTGGGATACCAGGAGCTGTCACTGTTTTGTAAGAAACAACTGTGGGAATGAAGAGCAATGACTGCAAAGAGCAGTGATGTTGTAAGAAATATCCTGTGGCCAGAGACAAAACTTGACACAGCAGGTGGACAGATGCAGAGGAATACGTGACACTTTCTTCAAAGGATGAGGCCCAGCACTGCCATTTCACCTGAGAATTTCTGACAGCCAAGAGCCACAGCAGGTTGTGTCACTGCCATATTTTCTGAAAAACCCCTTTGCCAGGATTTCTTCTCCTGGGAAGCTGAGAAGCCTCAGAGAAAAATGAAAACAATAATTATCTGATTTGCTTCTCCTGCTTGCTGCTTTGGAATGTGGTTTGGACATTGTTTACCCACAGGTCATTGTTTGATTGGTTTCATGTGAATTGTTTTAACTTAATGACCAATCAGTGCCAAGCTGTGTTGAGGCTCTAAGAGAGAATCACGAGTTTTTCTTTATTATCTTTTAGGCTTCTGTGTGTATCCTTTCTCTATTCTTTAGTACAGTTTTAGTATAGCATTCTTTAGTATAATATAAGTGCATAAAATATTAAATTGGCCTTCTGAGAGCATGGAGTCAGATTCATCTTTCCTTCCAATGACGGGGACCCCAGAAAATCCCACAGGCTGAGATGAATTTGTTTCAGGATGTGGCACAAGTGGAGCTAACAGACCTGCTGCCATCTGACAGCAGGAGCATTGATACTCTGGGAGATATTTCCAACTCCATGAATCAGCACAGAGCACCTCAGACTAATTGAACATGTGCTTGTTCATTAAGTTAGATTAAGTTAGGAACTGAACTTCCTTATTATGTTAATGTTTAATTTCAGGATGCAGAGGGAAGTTGCTGAGAACCTTGTCTTTAAGAGGTTCTGGCTTGAACCAGTTGTTAAATACAAGCTACAAATTGCACTGCTCTTGTTAGGAGCTCACACTCCAAGTCAGACAGATCCCTATCAAACTCTGTGGTGCCTGCTGGTTCCAGAACAAGGAAATATTGAGGAGACATTTTTTCATTTCTGTGAAAGCCAGACAAGGAAAAAATACCTTTCTCATTACTTTTTTAAAAGCTAGTAATCTTCTCCTTTTCTTTTAGGGCATCTATTACTATATTAACAGAAGAGTTTAAAGCATCCCCCTTTGAAAGATCAAAGGAAAAAAATCTCTATTTTTTTCAGGAAAACTTGCTGGAGCTCCTTACTGCCTCCCCAGCATATCCAGAGTGATTATACCTCAGAAATGTCTCTATCTGTTGACTGTCTGTAAAGGAAACCCAGACAATTAGCTGAGATGGAGACCATTGAAGGCTAAAGTTAATGAGATTATTTGTATGTGATTCTCCATTAGGAACTACAGGATGAGAAAACAGAATTGACCACTGCTTGTAAAAATCTTGGTTTACCTGACCAGCTGGGCACTGGCTGCATCTGCACAGCAGAGGCAAACCAAGTGCCTTTCCCTGTCCATAATTCATTCCTGGTCTTTGTGGCCTTCACATCCTTGAGCTGACATGATTCTGGACAGGTACAGCTACTCTGGGCCACATCTGCTCTCTGATTATCTTCATGCTTCCAACCCAAGGCACCAAAGAAAGGAGAACACAACCCCATGTAAACCTCTTAGTACTATGAGTCACAGCTTCTCCACTTATGATAGGATTTACCCACTGATCTGACAATCACTGCAAATAAGTACTTAGAAGATTTTTAGGCAACATCTCCTGTCTTCTGAAAGGAGAGAAAACACTTGGCCCTGTCTAGCCCTTGTTTGAAATAATCAATTATTATGACAAAACTCAAGATTCCAGTCTAAGAAGCCCTTTAATGATATCAGGCACAGGCACAACCAAAGTCTCTGGGTGTGGAGCACAAAATGGACACCATGGCACTGGAAAATCCCCAAAGAGAACTCAAACAGCAAGGGAGACTGAGGGATCTGAATGGTGACAGCATGGGAGGGACACCATTTCTTCTGTGTGCATTTCTGCTCTGGGCTGGCCTCAGAGATATTTCTATGCCCCTTTGCCTCTCACAGAACAGAGGTTTGGGTGGGCTGTCAGCAACATGTGTTACTTCTGGTGATTTTCCTCACACAATAATTAATTATTCCTAGAGGTTTGTCCTTCTTAAGTTACTGTAAAAATATAGTCCTGAGAAGTTAGTTCTGCTAGATTCTTTTTTATTCCTTGTGCTAAGGACATCACAGCATCACAGCATCAGACAGAGTTTCTGATTAGGAGTCACCATGCATAACATGAGGTTAGAACAGGCACTTGCAGCTCTTTAGAAAGTGTTTACATATTTCCATGATCCTTGGTTTTCCTCTGCTTCTATGATAACATATTTTACCTTGGTGAAGGAGCAGAGAGATGTGTTTGATGATGCTGTACGCCTGGAGCTGAGAGAAAATTGAGGGAAGTCCTGTCTCCAGATGAGCACTGATGGCCAAAAAAAGCCTGAAGCTGAGCGTATTGGCCTGATGTAAAAACACCAGGCAAAGCATCACTGAGGACCACACTGTACAGCATAAATAAACATTTGCTCACCTATGTGTCACTCTCCTGTCCTTAAATCAAGATCCTTCTCTCACTTCTTCCCACCTTCTGTTATATTCTCCACTGATGTTCCAATAGTGAGAGCAAACAGGGCAGCAATCACAAAAATAGGCTCATACTTAGCACACAAGTGCCTTTTCACAAGGAAAAAAATGCCTCAGTGGAAGAATTTTTTCCCTTCCAAATGAAAAGGCCCCAAGCCACTCACAGAAGTCTCTGCTGAGATTTGGACCATGTGCCGTGCACAGGTGATCATCAAGGGAGAGTGGCTGGAATTTCTTCAAAATAAGGGAGAGCCCATAAAAGGAGTGATCAGAGAGAGGCTGTGTAGGGGGTCTAGAGGGAGCTGTTATAAAGTGTGGCAGTCTTTTTCTCTCTCTGCTGCCTCCAAACTTCAGTTTCACAACAGCTTTTCAGCTGCAGCCAGGCTCCCAGCACAATGTGAATGCTGAGGACACTGCCAGGGATGAGGATGCCCATGGCCAGTCCCCTTGGATGGCTGTCAGAGTCCTGCTGCCAACATAAGCCAGAGGAAAAAAGGACATTTTTCTCCCAGTTTTTCCCTTTGACAGACATGAATAGAATTTCATGGGACATGGAAAAACCTTACCCCTTTGCCCTCCAGGAGTTTCTCTCCTGCTAAATTTCAAAGATCTGTTTCAAACAATCTATGGCTTGGATTCCTGCAGGTAAAAAGTTTACAAGAATTTTCTCAATGGGAACTTGGCCAGTCTGAATCAGGAAGTCAAAACCAACTCTTTCCATTGCAGGAGGTTTTACTCATGAAATATAAAACAACCTTGAAGTTTGGGTATGAACAATCATGTAGTGCAGCATAATACTCCAGAAAGGGAATAATAATACTCCAGAAAGCATAATACTCCAGAAAGGGAAAGCATAAGAGGGAGAAGGAAGTGGGAAGTAACTAAATGGTGAGGCAGAGGGTGTTCACTCTTCTGTGAAGATATTCCCCATCTGAAAAAAAAACAAAAAACAGGAGGCTGAGAACACCAAGAGAAAAAGAAAAAAGCTGGATACAAAGAGGAAGATGAAATACTTAGTAAACAACTACTTACAGAATTAGTATTCTCTTCTAAAGTTTTAAAATGTGGCAAGCTTAGCTTACCCTGAGGCTATAGGATAAGTGGTAAAGCCATAGCTGTGTCTTAGAAGCCTTCAGCTGTAAACCTTGTCAGCTTTTGTATTGCATTACTGCACATTAATAGTGATCTGGGAAATGCAGTAAGAAAAATTAGGTATTTTAAACCTCATAAAGAGGGTTTGGAAAATAAATTGGTGGCAGAATGAGGACAAAATAGAGGACAAATTTTGGAATGAAAAATGAAATACAGAATAAAACTAAGGGGCTGAGAACACAAGAAATGCCCTAATGGGTTCACCGAGCCCTCCTGACCTGAGAGGGAAGACTGAGATCAGTAACATGGCCTTCCTGGGTAAGGAGATTATTTGAATTCCAGGTGCGCTGACTCTGGGGACTCACCTGAATGTGGAGAAGCTGACTGTATAATTTGTAGTGAAAACTGAATTTACACCTTCAAAAATGAAAACAGAGCAGTGGCAGTAGGAGATAGCTCTGAAAGTGCATGAAAGCCTGGTCACAACCTGCAACCCTTCCTTTTCCCAGCACCTGCTGTTGTTGTACCAGGTCTGCCCCACAGCACACCCCTGCCTATTCCACCCAGGGGTTTTTTATAGTGATGTGTCATTCCTGAAATGTTCTAATTCCTTTTTTGAACCTCCTGATATTATTGGTGTCCACAGCTTCCTGTGGCAGCAAGTTCTCAAAAAGTTTGCTATCCAGTGTGTGTGTATAATATTTTTTTGAAAGTGGGGTCTGTCTTAAACTACCTTCCCACTTCCTTTATGGATCATCCCTTGGTTTCAGTAGTGCAGGGTTTGAAAACCAACTGTTTTCACCTTCACGCTTTTGTAAACCTCAAGTATACCTTACCTCAGGTGTCTTCTCTGCAAATTGACAAATCCCACCCTTTTTCCCTTTCCTTGCAAGGCAGCTGGCTCATCCCTGGGATGTTTCTATTGCCAATCTCCCTCTGTTCCCTTGCAAACTCCTTTGCCATCTTCCTGGAGATGGGAAGGCCTAAAACATCCCAACCCTCCAGCTGTGGGTGCACAGGAGTTTCATGTGGAGGCAAAATGACTCTTTCTGTTGTTTTCATGCCTCTCCTGACACACCCAATGCTGCCTTGGTTGTTTTTGTTGTTTTTTTTTGACTGTCAGTGTACCCTGAGCAGGTGTTTCAGAAAAACACCTGGAAAAATGAGTCTGAGGGATCTTCCCAGAGCTGCAACCACCAGTTCCAAGCCCAGCATCCAGCAGGGATGGTGTAGATGAGGATTTCCTCTCAATGAAGTATTCCCTGCCATTTATCTACATCAAAGCTCCTCATTTGCTCTGCTTTGTGGGGCCCTTCTGGAGTTTCTATTAGGGTGGCACCGGTCTAGTCAAAAGAGCTTCATAATCTTGTACAAAAGACAGGAGAGGGAGAAATGCAAGAAAGAAGGAAAGAAAGACATGAAAATAAAAAGGTAACTAGTTTTCATTTTTTTGTGCTAGTACTTAGCATTTTGATATTGTCTTCATAATGTGATTTTTTAATTATTTTTCTCTATATAGGTGCATGAATGTAGCATATGGTTGCAAATTATGAAAAGATAACTGGAATTTTCAGTTGTTTTTATTACCTGGTTTTAACCCCTCTAAGACATTTTTAATTTAAAAAAAGTTTCAATAAAAGCATCCTGAGAGATTTCCTCTACAGTTCTTATAATTTAATCCATACTCATCAATGAGGAAAAGCTGCAGCTGGGGAGAAATAAATAAACACCTCCAGTAATGCAATCAAGACACAGCTACATGGTACACAAGGAAGGGGAAAATCAGCAGAATGGCAAGGAATAGCTAAAGAAACTCAATTAAATAAGGGCTTGTGTAATTTTAAAGTATTCCTCTCTCTTTGGATGTTGTCAGCTGTTCTTACCTGGGACTGTTTCACCTCTGGAAGTTGATTTTGAAAGGTGACTTGTGATCCTTCTGAAAATATCAGACTGGGTCAGCTTTGGTTTAGTTTAATGCCCATCTTCAATAGTGTTACCATAATTTCTGTTTAATTATGAGTAAAGTCTAATTGCAGATGAGGAAAGTGACCAAGACCTGTCTGGTTACTGGCCCTGGGTCAGTGTGAGCTGTGTCAGAGGAAGGGGATGTGGTCACCGTGTCTCAAGGGCAGTGAAAGCAAATTCCTCATTCCAAAGAGGCACCTCTCAGCCTGCTGCCCAAGGAAAGGAGGTTTTGCCATGCTCACACTGCACCCAATTTTCCCAGGAACTTTTGAACCTGGCGGTCAATTCCAACGGAATCAGTCGGGGGCAAGGTACAGGTGCCTGAGATAAGCTCCAACTGCTTTTTGAAGAGAAGTGGCTGCAGGAAAGAGACCTGGTGGTGGCTTCAGTGAGGAAAGGTGGCACTGAGAGTCCCCTTCTCACTGAGCAATGGAGAACTGACACTGGGAAGGAGCTTAAAAACAACTCCACTGGGGGGGGGAAAATGCAGTTGGAGATGATCTTCCCAGACAAACGTCACTCACCTGTTAAGACAAGCATTCATGGGAAACCTGGCCTCCTTAATTACAGTGTGGCACAACTGGTGCACTACACCTGAGCTCCGCAGCTGCAGCCTACCCTGCCACATGGCAGATTCTGAGCTGATTTAATTACAGACTTTTGCAAGGAGTCATCCAGACCTACTCCAGGTCGGCTGATGGCTTTTGAGGGTTCTTTTCACTAACAGTTTTTACAAGGACTGAAAATGTAAAGTGCCTGTGATCAAAACACTTCCTCTTTTCATTTCAACCAAAACACATTTCTACTGCCCAAAGTATGAACTGTTTTCAGCTCATAAAACTTGCACACCTAAACAATAGGGCAGTTTGTCAGAAACCTGGTAGGCCTGCAATGTTCCCTCTTACAAATTACTAACAGCTCATACTCATCTTCAGTGTTGTTCTCAAACTTTGGAAGAGGGAGGGAATTAATACCTGGGTTACAGATCAAAGCACCCAGGAGCCTGTTATAATTGGAATTCCTGTTATAATTGGAATCTGAGGAACAGGATTTGGTGCTTCCTACATCTGTGGGATAACAGAATGCTGTTAAACCACTGAAATTCCTTGTTCTTCATCATCACCAACCTTTAACATCAAACTTTTAAATGAAAACACCATAAAGGCTCTTTGGATAACTGGTAACTACTGTTCCAAAACCAACTTTTGAACAACTTACCTGCCCTGTGGTTCATGCTGTGCAGACTGTATGAGAAGAACCTCAGGTGAGTAAAACTTGCAAACCCCACAAAACTTTTAGAAAGAAGATTTCTAGTGCCCAAGCCCACGCTCAGCTACTCCTTAGCATATTTTGAATGCAAAACTGGTTAACCTAAGCATACACAACCTTAACCAGCCTGTCCAGGACCTGGCAGACAGGCAGCTCAAACTGTGCAGTGCTCTGGGGAAGGCCACCAGGGGCTGTAGGGCATTTCCTCATGTGAACACTCAGTGTCCTTCTCTTGCTCCTTCCTGATCAAAAAGTCCCTCTCCCAGCTCTAAAATAACTGATCTGTTTTCAGACCATTACCTTGCCAGGAAATCATTTCAGGCCTCAAGGGCAAAGTTTCTTCTGCTCCTATGTCAAACATTATGGTTACACACTGAGATGTTAGATGTACATATTTCAAAATTATTCATTTAATCCCAGAATCTATAAGGATCCACACTGGATAAATGGGTGAAAATCAAGAATGCTTGATTATGAAAGGGAATGAGTACTTTTGAACTTGTGGCTGGAATGTCTGATCACAAACACACCTGTAAATGCTTTGCTTGGATTATCCTGCCACTGGGTCCTGGCTGCTGGCAGACTAATGTTCGTATTTTCCTGAGCCCATTCAATGTGAAACAGAGTTACAGCACAGTTCTCAGTTGTTCCAGTAACTGCTGATGCAGTGGTATCCTTGCTGCGTTTGCTGGCTCACTCTGCAACTTTTTATGGTCCAGATCTACACACAAACCCTGCTCCAGACAGATTCTTCTCCTGCAACTCAAACAGGAGGCAGCACCTGAGTTCACCCTCCCCTGCACTGAGCATGGACAACTGACAGGTTTGATGGATCCACCTTGCTTCTTGTGAGCCTAGTGAATGCTAGGGCTGCTCTAACAAGCACATTCTTTGCTCAAGGGTTGGGAAAAAAAAAATAAAAAAAAAAACAACCAAAAACTAATTAAACAAAAAAAAAAATAGTAAAGTCACTCCATCAGATTAAAAAAGCAGCCACTGCCCTTGTTCCTCAAGTAAGCCAGATGCCTCCTGGCATTCCCTGGATGCCAGGGAATGGATCACCTCTCTTCAGCAAAAGCCCATTTTTGTTCCAGGTCTTCCAACTTCCTTCCTTCCCACAACCAACCCCCAACCCGTGCCCTCAGATCTTGTCCTTTAGTAGAAAGCCACCTTTATGTGCTGCCTATTCCCAAAACCAACCCAAGAGTCCTCTGAAGTTCTTAAAGGGTTTGCTCTATTGCAATATTTTGGCACAAAGCCCCCATATATTATGTCTGGTAAACTTTTATTCAGTTTAAGCTGTCACACCTGGGCAACATTGCCTGGTGTGACACCAAGAACTCATCCAGAGGAAGACAACACCTCAGGTGATGCTGCTGGAGCAGCCAAAGCATTTGCCCCAGCTCAGGAGGAGATCCATCACCAGCAATTTTCTTCCTTGTGCACTTTTTTATTGGTTTTTTTTATGTTAACTTCTCACGATGGGTTTGCTTCATGAGACAGCTTCAGCTCAAAGCATAAAGTGAACACTCACCCATATTCTAAAAATTCTTACTGAGTGACCTGTGTGGGACTCAGCCTTGTGGGTCTGCAAAAGGAAAAAAAAGGGTGCCCACGTTTAGCTGTGTGAAATTTAGAGAACAGTTTAAATATATCAGCTTTTTGTTTGCAGTCCAAAGAGCAGATGGTGGTTTAAATATTTTTAAAAGGTTTGTATGGGATGGAGCACAGACCCACAAGAATGTCTCTCACCCCGTAAGACAGCACCGTGCAGTGATGTAATTATTGGATATAACTAATTAGATGTAATTATTTTAACCATTTTTTCTTGATTTTTTTTTTCCTTTTAAATTTGCCTGGAGACAGGAACAAGGTAAAGTGTTGTCAAAGGTTTCAAAGCCAACCTTTAAACCATTTCATCAGGTAATTCTGCTCTGACAGATTTTTTTCTCTGTCTGGGGAACAATTCCAGAATTTACCTCTGTTAAGGAGTTTTAGGAAGTTACATGTGTGCTAATGTACCTTGACAGAAACACTTTTTGTAAACTGCAAGAGTTCCTGACTAATTCCTTCAAGAAGAGCTTTCCTTTCTTCCACAAACCAGCCCAGTTTTCAAAAACTTGGAAAAGCACACACGTGCAACATGTTAAAAACCATGGAACGATGAATGGGGAAGGCACTCGGGTGTTTTAAGCTTCACCCGGTGTCTCGCACGGTGGTTTTGGGGGCTGTTGCAGGATCGCCAGCCAGCGGTGCCGCACAGCTGGGGCAGCTCTGAAGACGCATACCCAAAAGGTGAATTCGCTGCTCTCGGGGATAAAGAGCGGCTTTCCCAGCAACAAAGGCGGTTCGGATCGCGCTGCAGAAACACTCACATCCCGCTGGAATTCGCTGAATGGGAAATAAAGCACTGCACAAAGCCGTACGAGCCGGGTTCGCGCTGAGGTTCTTTATTGCCACAGCCCGGTTCGTGGGGACGCGGAGGGACCCCCCCCGTGCCTGCCGCGGGGCGATGGGAGCGATAAAGGCGATAACGGCGGCCAGAGCGATAAGCGCGAGCGGCACCCGCGCCCCGACCCCCTCCCCGCGCCATGACGTCACACCCCCCTCCCCGCGCCATGACGTCACCGCGCCCCGCGCCTGCGCGAGCCCCCACTCCTCCCGCGCGCACCCCCCCCCTCGCCTCGCCTCGCCTCGCACCTCCCCGGACCCCTCGAGCGGGCGGTTGGGGGCGTGGCCCCCCGCGCGCGTGCGCGCGCGTCCCTGGCGGCGCCCGCCCCCGTGACGGGTTTGCGTGACGGCGGCACCGGGAGCACGCGCGCGCGCCCGCCCGCCTGCCCGCCCTTCGGTACCGCGAGCGCCTATCGCGACCGCCTGTCGCGACCGCCGCCTCTCCGCAGCCGCCGCCTCCTCCTCCTCCTCCTCGCGCCCGGGAGCGGAATCAGCGCCCGCGCCTGGGCTCCCCCCGCCCTTCCCCCCTCCCACTATTATCCTCCCTCCCGGCGCTCCCGCCCGCCCGCCCGGGAACGCGCGCCCCGCTCCCGCCCGGCGAGGGAGTGACCCGGCGCTGCCGCCCGCCCCGATCCCCTCCATGGCTCCCGCGCCGCCCCGCTGAGCCGGAGCCGCCCGCCGGGAGCCGCGGCTGAGCGCGGGAGGGAGGGGGCGGGAGGGGGGTGGGAGGCGGGGGCGCGGGGGGTGCGACACGCGCGGGGAGCGGCGGCGGCCGCGGCAGGAGGCGGAGGAGGAGCGGCAGGAGCGGGGAGTCCCGGCGCGGCCGCGGGAGCCCCGGGCGGGCGGGCGGCGCTGGGAGCGGCCGGGATTTACCGTGGTGGCGGTGGGCGCTGAGCGGCGGGGGAGCCGGGCGTCCCCGGGGCCGCCGCCTCTCGGGCTGAGCCCCCCCGCCCGGACCATGGCCGACGACGACGTGCTGTTCGAGGACGTGTATGAGCTCTGCGAGGTGATCGGCAAGTGAGTGCGGCGGGGAGCGGGCAGGGCAGGGCAGGGCTGGGCTGGGCTGGGCTGGGCTGGGCGGGGGGAGCGCTGCCCCGCGCCCCCCGCCCGCACCGGGCACGGGGATGCTCCGCCTGGGACCCACCTGAGTCGCCGCCGGCGGGTCCGTGCGGGGTGCGGGTCCCCCCCGTGGCCGGTGCCCGCCGTCCTCGTCACACGGGAGGCGGAAGGGGGAGAAGTGAAGAAGTGACCCCATGTTTCCTCAGCCACCATGATTAACCACCTCGCCATCGCTCAGCCTGGCTGCAGCAAGCGGCAACCACTTCCCACCCCTTTTCTTCTCCTCCCCCCCGATATCCCATTCCTGGCACACCCATCAAGGATTGCCTCTTGGGGAAGGGAGAGGGAAGATAGCTCTCCGTAGATCCACCTATTCGCTGGGTGTCTGCATATTTGTGCGCCAGGTGTTGGGTTTTCCTCTTCTTTGCTGCATAATAACCGGCTCGGTAGTGGCGCTCGGGTAGTGCTCGGTTCTCGTCCAGATCCATCACTCTGGCTCGTGTGGAAATGGAGATGTACAAGGCAGGAGGAGTGCTTGGCCTTTTGAGTCTTATTATGCAACTGCTGTTAAACCGATGCTCGAGGCTTTTATGAAACCTGGGAGTTGAGGCAGCGGCTGGCGTTCCCCAGCTGCTGTTTCGGGTTACCGCTGTTGGATGAAAATGACAATCCGAGTCACCAAGAATATGCAGAGACTCCCCCAAATCAGATGGTGATAAAGAATTAAACATGAACTCCATTCTCCCCTGCCCCCATATTTCCGTGACTGCTCAGTTTTGAAATCCGTTCTTTATTTCTTCATCGTCTTTCATGTATTTTCTGTAGTTGTATCTGTGTTGCAAAAAGGACGGGAAAGATACAGTGATACTGAGACTGCCTAATTTCCGTGTGTCTGATTCCAAAGCTGGGATTGCTCCGCAAGCCTTAATAGTGACACTGTTCAGTGTGCCTGGAGTTTTCTTCTTCATGACAATGGATTTTATGAGAATAATTGAGCGTGTTTTGGTTATAAACAAAGAATGTTTCCTGCATGTATTCTCTTGCCCGCTCTCCACCCTGATGCTTTTCAGTATACATGGAGTGCTGTCTGCTTTCAAAGCCAGGGCTAAAAATATTCCAGAATTAATCTTTTCTCAGGATTATACTGAAACGCTGGTCTTGGACATAGCAGGTGGCTTTGTTGTCAGCAGAAGTTTCAGCACTCAGTTGTGTCGTTTCACAAGACACCACCACCTTGCTCCTAACACAACTTTTAAAAATATTAAGCTCCAAGGGCCTTGTTTGCCATCATAAATGGTACATGATTGCTTTAACTTGATGACGTTGAGGAGCTCCTGTAGGAGCAGAACTCTTGTTGTTAAAGGTGTTTTGAATACAATTTTTGGCACGCTCCTTTCACAAGTGGTTTTATACTAACCACTGCAGTTCACACTGGGATTTATTCCTGCCCAGTTGCCATTAGCAGGAAGGTGCAGTGCTCATGCATGACTGCACACCCTTTCAGAGCATGGATGATCGATTCACAGGGGGCCAGATGTTTGCACATCTCCACTGACTTTTTCTTCTGTGGCTGGAGAATTTCGAAGGGAGAGCTCTAAACCGGTGGATTAGGTGTTAGAAGTTCCACACGAGATTTAGGTAGTGTAGAGAGTGTTGTGATGTAACTAGATCTAACAGATAAATATTGAATCACAGCAGCAGGGTGATGCCAAGAACACTGTAGCAAAAACAGGGTGTATCACTGAAAATAGCAGCAGTGGTGGTGTGAAGGGCTGATAGCTGGTTGTGATTACTCAGGTTTTCCCACACAGATGTCAAGTCCATCCTCTTAATAAAACCCAAACATTTAAAATATAAATACACAACTTTCATGTACAATTTATGAGTGGTATTCCTGTTTATTTGCAATGCTACGCAGGCAAATTCCAGGGGACCAGAGGTGCAGCATCTTTATTTAGCTTGCAGATTCTGGGTACCACCTTGCCTGTCCATAAGAAACTTCAGGAAAGCTGCTGTAGATCTGCTTTGAATTGCTACATATGCATCTGACCAAACATCTTTCAGTGAAACATACACTAAATCTCTGCCTGTCCCCAGGATTTGTTATTGATTGATGCAGTGATTTAGTTCTTGCAGCTAGCACATGTGGCTCTGATTTGCATTTCGGACACATGAAATACTAAAATGTGTAATTTATCTTTCCTAAATAGGTAGTTACCACTGTCACTTAAGGTAGTAAAAGGTATTTTCATAAAGGATGTGGGAAAGAGGTCTTTGCCTGTAAAATTTCTGAGTGTTTAGTCAAAGTTCTCATACAATTTACCAGAGAAATCAAGAGATACTTTCTTGGCTGACAGTAGACAGTCCAATTTGTTGAGGCATATTCTGATCTTTAGGATAAGCTTTAAACACTTTTAAATACAATAAACTGATAAGACTGACTTTGAGTAAATGCAGCAATAATAGCTTTTGGTGAGGAACAATTACAGGGTAGTAGTATATGAATGAATTGATGGGAATGACAATGATAAACTGTTTATTGTGTGACATTTAGTGTGTTTAAGTTCTGCAAGCATGCATTTTTCATTTTTAAGGGGTGTGGGTGGAAAGAAAGGCCAGGAGGGATAGAGAGAAATTCTAGTTCATGTTTTCATTAGAAAAAAAATGTTGAGGAAATCTTATTTTGCATATATTTCCAGTATACCTTTCCATTGCTGAAAGCTATATGAAAATACAAATTGGAATAACAATCCAAATTTCTCATTTAATTTTTTAAAGTGGCATTTATGACACTAACATTAGTCATGTATTTTTACTTAACCAGACGTGTTATGTTTGAGGTTACCATCTCTTCTACTTGGCTGACACAAACATTCTTCAGAAAGAAAGAAATTGGGGATTTCTTTATTAGTCTTCATAAATGTGTTAACATATCTCAGGATAAGTGATAGTGATGAAAAACACAAGTGTGCCTTTTTTTTTCCTAACTTGCTTCCAGGTGACTTTGAAGAGATTCTCCCTGTGTATTGGTTGAGAAGTTCACAGTCTAAAATCTTTAAGACTGTTCCTATGTGGATCAGACCATGTGTTTGATTGACAGCTCACAGATAGTAGTGCTAAGTGTACTTGTTTATTTTTTTATTAGAATTTTCATTCAAAAGGCTTTGAGTAGTTTATAAAATGTAGTAGGTGTAAAATTGAAACTTCTTGGCTACTCATCCAAGGTGCAGACTGTTCTATCAGAGAAGCTCCACATACACGTAGCAGGAGTTTTCTTCATGCCAGAGAGAGAATGCCTGTCTTCAGTAGGTGTTGGATCTAGAAGAGTGAGGCAAGGTTTTTATGATAGAGCCTTGTTCTGCAAGCACTTTATTTGAAATTATCTGGTTTTACGTTTCTGTACCTCTTAAGATCCATATCAGTTTATGTTAGCATTAGAGGAGAACCATAAAGAGCGTCTGACCTTTCTAACAGTAGGACTTACTTAAAATTTCTCCAGATGTTTAAGTTGTAAATACAATGGGATAAAGATGATAGTCATTTATTTGTGTTTGAAGGGGCTTTGGTCACAATTGAAGTCATTAATCCTGGGGTGCATTAGGAAGAGCACGGCTGGCAGCTGGAGGGAGGGAATCCTGCCCCTCTGCTGAGCCCTGGGAGGATCACCTGGAGTGCTGTGTCCAGCTCTGGGCTCCTCAGGACAGGACAGACATGGAGCTCCTGGAGTGGGTCCAGTGGAGGGTGATGAAGATGATGGAGGGGCTGGAGCATCTCACTGAGGACAGGCTGAGGGAGCTGGGCCTGTCCAGCCTCAAGAAGAGAGGGGCTCTCATCCCTGTCTGTCAATGTCTGCAGGGAGGCTCAGAGCATGGACCAGGCTCTGCTCCCTGGTTCCAGCAATGGGACAGGAACTGATGGCCAGAAGTTCCACCTGAACATGAGGAAGAATTCCTTCAATGTGCAGTGACCAAGCACTGGAACTGGTTGTCCAGAGAAGGCACAGAGTCTCCCTCACTTGAGATATTCCACACACATCTGGACACAGTCCTGTGCCGTGTGCTGTGGGATGACCCTGCTTGAGCAGGGAGATGGGACCAGATGACCCACGGTGGTCCCTTCCAGCCTGACCCGTTGTGTGATATTAATAGTCACTTAAACTGTACATCTTTGTAATTTTTTTCTTCTGTGTGTGGGCTGTATGTGCCATCACTGTGTGTGTAGTAGTGCAGTTGTTGGCATTTCCAGTACCCAAGGATACCATGAATGTTTGGTGCTAATGCTGTCAGAGCTTCCAGGACATTCTCTGCAATCTTGGTTGAGGCTAATCCTCTCCTGCACTGCACGTGTGAGGATTTTAGTTTGTTTTCATCCCTCTTTCATCTGTGATGGGATGAATCTCTCTGCTTGGGCTCTTCCATCTAGTAAAGAGTAGTTAAAGGGCAAGAGCCAGCAGGCATTGCCCCCTTCTCCTTCCAGACTGATAACACAGCTGGAAAACCACAGATGAGAGCTGAGGATGCAAAGTCGTGGGATGGGGTTTATTTGTTTGGTTGGTTTTTTTCAATAAAATTTGAAGGCTTCTAGCCCACTGAAGTCAGACAAGGGGTGGTGGTTGTAATTCCATCCTAAGCTCTTACTTGGAGTTGGAGGTGCTTTAGATTTATGCCTCAGTCTGGGAGTGTTCAGGAAAAGGATGACAGAGCTCCTGGATTCCTTGTCCAGGAAATACTGAAAACTTTTAATAATTGTAATTATTGAGATAACAAAACTATGTAGAGGTATTTTGATGGTTTCAGTGGTATTGGTTTTCATTATTGCCTCCATTTTCACTCACAGGAATTAGAATGCTGTTACCTCTCAAACATACTTTTAGTCTAGTACACTGTTGAGACTTTGCATTTCCTGGAAAACCAATGCAAATAACTGATGGGTGTAATTAATGACAAATCAAATGGAAATGTGAAACAACTGTAGTATGTACTCACTGTTTGTAAAGGGGGGGAAGGGAACTTTTTTGGGATATTGCAACTGATTTGTCTAGTTCAGCTTTTGAGTTTTTTAATGCTGTTTGAAACTCTCTGTTAATAAAACATTCTTGGCTGTTGTCACTGTTACAGTACATAAGAGTAACAGATTATAATAAATATTTGATTTAAGCATGAGGTCATAACGTGCATTTCTTCAGGAAAATAGTGGTTGATTATTTGTAGTGTGTAATTGCTAGGGTATAACCTTAGGTTAGTTATTCTGCTATGGATTTTAGCTGTAGCAGTGATCCATTTCTACTTAAGACTCTCTGCCTACTTAAGAGAAGCAGCTGAACACAGAATAGAATGAACAAACCTGGTTGCAGAGTACATTTCAACCACTACTCCCTATTTGTACAGCTTTTTCTAATATTGATACCCAGCAGCACTCTTGTGTACCTCC
Organism: Molothrus aeneus; assembly: GCF_037042795.1. NCBI lineage: Eukaryota > Metazoa > Chordata > Aves > Passeriformes > Icteridae > Molothrus > Molothrus aeneus. The sequence goes on along the minus strand of NC_089647.1, from coordinate 109,897,140 downwards.
CTCTTGAGGAAGAATTCCTTCATGGGAAGGGTTGCTAAGCATTGGGATGAGCTGCCTGGGGGTGGAGGAGTCACCATCCCTGGAGCTGTTCATGAGCTGACTGGATGTGGCACTCAGTGCCATCCATGGTTGAGTTGACGGGGCGGTGATCGGTCGGAGGTTGGAATTGATGATCTTGGGGTTTTTTTCCCCAACATAAATGATTCAGTGATTCTTATGATGTGAACAAGACAGCTGTAGTGATTGGGAAGTTGAGGATTGCTTAAGAGGGGAGTTTGGAGGAACTTGATCTGGGAAAATACAAGCTGAGAAAGATTGTGCAGGGGCTTTGCAAATATGGTTATGTGTTTAAACACCTGAGAGGAGGAAGCCTTGAAAATGAGCAAATCTGAGCAGACTAATCCTGTGTAATTTCAGCCTGGAAGTTTGAAGACTTTAGACCGATTCACTACTGAGATTCTGGATCAGATATCTGTGAGAAGTTTTGGGATGAAAAAAGTGACCTTGACTTGAAGTTTTGATAAGTTAGGAGTTTGATCATTTTGTTGAAATAGGATGAAGCTTCAGAAAAATGGAGGCCAGGCTTCAGAACCCAAGTGATTTTTGATTCAATCTTCTGAATTTCAATTCAAACATAGTACTTAAGATAAAATGCTCTAGGATAAAGAAATATTAGGGAAAGAAGAGAGACACATTTTATGTCAACAGCCACTCACCTACTTAGCCCTCTCTCTGATACACTGTGCTTTTTTATAATCTTTTATACAGATGTCACTACTATGAAAGGTAATCAAGCATTATTAACCTCAGTATGATGTTTCCAAAGATCACTTCTCAGAAACTTGTAGTCATATTAAATGTGTCATCTAAAGAAGGATGACTCCAGAAACGAGTGGTTGTTATAAGTAGGTATTTCATGCTGAATTGTGGAGTTGATAAAAATAACTCATGAATGAAGGGAGTACTTTTTTTTTAATATGCAGCATGACTATCAGCATGGCCAGAACTAGCATCCCTACCTGTTAAAAAAATTAAACTTACTTCTTGAGATAGTGTATCAGCTATTCCCACCAAAAGAACCCCAAGAAACTTTTATTTTTCTTTGCCTACATCAGATAAGTGTGTAAGAGGAAACCTTGGTTAGAGATCTAAAGCATGGGAAGAGAGTGCCTTGAGTTCAGCATGGCTGTAAACTGAACTGTGCTTTGTGTGCCAGGTTAGTGCCTTCTCTTCATAAACTTGTGCTGCAGTCAGAATGGGTTGCAGTGCTCCTTGGGAGGTGTGTGTTGGTGCAAGGAATGCTGCCCTTGTTGGAAACAGCAGTGCACAGCAAAACTGTGGCATTTCAGTTACCTTTGTGTTACTGGGTATTGAAGCTCCCTTTTACCAGTATCTTTTTTTGGAGGTGAAAACAGTGAAATAAGGTTTGAATAATTTTTGGAGATTGACCATAAAAGACCTTTACATTGTAATAAGGGTTTATTTTTTCACTTCAGTTTGTATCTCTTTCCAGAGATATTACTAAAACCTTTTACAGGATAAATTTAGGACTAAAAGGACTGAGGACTATTGCCTAATGTATTCTCACAGGGCAGAATTGAATGTACCTTGGTTAACAAGTGCCTTGCTCTTTTATTTTCATCACTTTTTTCTAGAATAGGATAAGAAGGGGTAGCCAGCAAGTTAGTCCATATGTTCTGTCTTTTGTTGCAGTGGGGCTGTGCTTTCCTTCCAGGCTTAGGATTTGTCAGAATTCTTGTGTTGTCAATATTTTGCCAATTTCTGTATTGACTTAACTTTTTCAGGAGTCAGCAGTTAGAGCATGTTTTCAGCACCTGAAAACATTAATAGCTGATGCATAGTTCTTACAAACTCACAAAGTTCATTGTCTGTTTAAGAAGTTCTGAATATTTGCCTTCCACCAGGGATTCTTAGTAGCATTTGGTTGAATAGACTTTTACTTGGCTCCTTCACCTGTTTCTTTGACTACCCAATGGGAGGTCACTGCTTGCAGCTACTCTGATTTCAGTTTTAACTAACACCTCCATTTTCTTTTCTGGATTATGTAGACATAAGCAGTTATTCCCAGCATTTAATATTGAGTAAATTTCCTAGGATATGTGAACTAAGAAAGTTGTACAAAACTTTCCTCTGAACAAAGTTTTTAGAAGTAAAAGCTGGGGTGTACAGGCATTTACAGTGGTTCCAAATGTGTTCTGTTCAGTTGTTTGGAAGCACTTAAAGTCAAGTTGCAAAACTAGTTTTATCTTATCAAAGTGTCAGTTCTGCTGCAGCTGAGATTAAGAAACCCTTAGAATTTCAATGTGTGCCTTGCCTAGGAACACATTATTCTAGGGTAAGTTGTGACTTCATATAAATTCAGTTACCAGAGTTTGGAAGGCAGTTGACTTTGCAAGTTGAATTTTTGATCTAAAGATCACTGGGAGTAAGGAAGGAAGTCTTAACTGTAGAGAGGTTGAGGCTTCTCAGGTACAGTCTGTAAGATATTCAGAACTTCATGAAATCTTTTTGTAGGTGTCTTGTTTTGTGGGTCTGTGAAGTAGACATAACACCACCAAAAGCAAAAGAAAAATAAAAAACCCAGAAAAATCTAAAGAACTTCTCCTAAAAGAAAGTTCAGCTTGTCCTGACCATCTCAGAACTTAGGCATGTTCCTCTGCCTCCTTTTTCCTTCCACTTTCATTCTGGGGAGAGGGTCTGTGAGTGAAACCTTTGGCTGTGTCCTTGATGTTCCAGCTTAGAGAAGGCAGCCAAAGGAGTGTGTGTTACTGCTTTACTTCCACACTGCTCCAGGGAATCCTGATCATCCACATGGACTTGTCAGCTGCCCACTTTCTCCTTTTTATTCTGGCTCCAGATGTTGGTCCTGATACTGAGCAGAGGGGAACAGTTCTGAACTGTGGGAAAGCACTCATTTACACTCAGTGAGAGGGATCAATACACCTGTAAATGGAAGGGGTAGTGAAGAAGCACGTGAGGTAATCTTATCTCCCTTCTTGAAACCACTCCTCCACCCCCCTCCTCCTGGTTAGGAGAAGATGATAGAGGAGGTGGGAGTGAGGGTGGCCTGTGAAGATGACAAACAATTTTGGGAATTATGCATTAAGTGATATGATCTTTTCTACATCAATAGTGATCCGAGCTAGTAATTTTTCCTAGAAAAGAGCTTTGTGGAGCTCTTTATGTTTGCCAGGGTTGAACTTGCATGCAGCAGCAGCAGATAGGTTGTGTTTGGATGGGTTTAGAGAGAGACCTGTCTGCTCAGCAATGGTCTGGCTGCATGCAGAGCAGGAACCAGGGTGGGGATTGAGGTGAAATCCTGCACCTCTGTGATCCTGCAGCCTCAGCAAGTGTATCATAGTTCAGGAAGGAGAGCTGTGACAAGGTGTAGCTGTGCTGGAGGCTGTGTAACCATGGCAGTGGTACCCTTTCTCCTCTTTGTGCCCTGTGTGGGCAGTGGGTGAGGGCATCCTGGTGCCAGGAGCTGAATTAAGTTTGCTGCTGCTGGAAGAAGGAGGCATTGCTCTCAGAGACCTTGCTCTCGTTATGTGCCCCGAGTGATCCACCCTTCCTTCCCCCGTGCACACTCCCATATTCACCTGCTCTGTATGAGCCACGTGCACCACAGAAATGATTTTTTTTCTGCTGTTTTCACTGGCTTGACCAGACCTAGAGTGCAGTCAGGGCTTGCTCAAGGTAGAAGCCTCAGGGATGGAGAGAGATAAAGTGTGCAGGCACCTCTCCCCTCTTCTCACCTTTGGCAACAGTGAATTACTATGACCATGTCGTAAAATGCTTTGTTAGGGTTTTTTTTAAAGTATGTTTGGCTTTTTTGTATAATCAGGAAGTTAGCTTCCAAACCCTCTTCTGCAATAATCCAGACAATGGTAAGGAAAGGACAAGAAAAAATGGAAACAGATTCCTTTTTTTGAGAGGAAAGGAAATATTCCAAATTAACGTGCAATTATAAACACACGCACACAAAAAAAGAGTTGTTTTTATGGTCTTAATTTGTTTTTTCCTTCCTCCTATACACATATTCTTGTTCCCTGTAATTAAAACCAAGCACTAACTTTACATCAGGACCTCATTTCATTCAGGATTTTAATTGGTGACACAGCCAATTAAAATTAGGAAGGCAACTGACTCTGGGATTTTTATTTGTTGAATATTTGAATTAATTGTTTGAAGTATATTAGCTTATGACATGGTTAGATGTTCTTCAAATGTTCATGTGCCTTGTTGGGTCCTTCAGAACATAAAATGTTCACAGTTGAATGTACTCTGAACAGCAGGCGTGCTTTGATGTTTGTGGGTAGTTCTAATCTTTGTAGAAACCAAATCTGTTACTTCTGGTTCTGGTGTGATTGTGTGCAAAAGCTCTGATAACGTATTTAGGAATGTTGAAGAAATTCAAAACCAAAGTTTTCCCAAGCCACCTATTTTCAGATTTTGTTTTGCTCTAAACGCAAATGTAAAATGTATTGTATTGATCAAGAACTTGTTTCAGTTAAAATATCTGCCTACCTGTCCATTTGTTTTTTAGGGTTTTTTATCTGGGTTTTTGTTTCCGGTCTTTTTAGGAAAAGTTCTGTGTTAGTGCATCTGGATCAAGTTTAGATTGAAAAGTACCAACTTCCATTTACAGAAAACACTGTTTTCCTTTCTACAGCCCCCCAAACTAGAAGTAACCTCTTTCTTAGTGTGTTTCTGCAAGTATCTTAATTTCAGACCTTCAGCATTACAGTCATGACAGGAACAAAAGGGGCTTTCAAAACTGAAGGTCAGACAAAACTGTATTGCTCAGTTAGAGCTATTAGATTAAGATTATTTTTCTTACTTTTTCCTTTCTGGAAGAAGCAGTTATCTGTTGGCCGAGTTTCTCAGATGTTCAGCCCTTAAGGTTCAATTATCTTTAAAAGCATAAAGTAAACAGGGTGCTTAAAATATCAGAAGTTCTTTCCCTAATCTTAGATCTCAAGTGTGTCAATTTTTTTTTTATCAGCTGCAGGCACTTGTAATTGTAAAGTATTCAAAACTTCATAGCTGCCATTGAGATACACTTTGAGGATACTTCCTCAGCTCTTGCAGATGCATCTTCTTGCTTGGATTCTTGGTTTGAAGTTTTCAAAAGTTTGAGTTGTCTGTTTGCTGTGTTGATAAGAGGTGTTTTCAAATAGATTGCTGACTGTAGAGTTGTTTTGTGTTGTGTGTTTGAAATACTTAAAATTTGCACAGAACAGGGACTGGGAAGTGGATTTTTGCTTTGTGAAGATGATCATCATGGATGCTTCATTTCCCTTCTTAGCGGGTCTGGTGCTTTTTAAATGATTCCATACAACATCAGCTGGGAGTTTTGATTCTTGTATCCTCTAGCCTGGTGAGTGCTTTCACAGGCACTGTGTGCTAGGGAAGGATTTTAATTTGAGTGTCCTGATGTTGGGAGGATTGCTCCAAGCACTGATGATGCGGTGGCATGGACTGACAAGTTCTGAGAACATGTCCCAGGAGCAGTGAGGCAAAGTCCACAGCAGAACTGTTGGTTTGAGTAATCCTCCATGCTGGTGAGCTAGAATGTCTCTTGAGATGCTGCTTTTCAATATGCAGCATCCTTTAGGTGTTGTGTTAAACTGCAAACTCAGAAGTATAATCTGAAATTATTCTCATGGATGCAGTTAAGCAGAAAGGGGTGAAACTTCTGTGATTCTTTCCCTGAATGTTCATTGTATTTCACAATGGGACTTAGCTTCTCATATTGCTAATGTATTTTTTAAAAAATTAAAGTGTTCCAGAAAACTAATTTGGGAAACTCTCTTCTCAAAACTCAGGCTATATCCAGCTTCTTAGTATTTGTTAAAGTTGCAAAGACAAGGAAGAGTGTAAGAATAATACCTTCTTGAAATGTGGTTTCAGATAAATGGCTGGAACATTCAGAAATCAGCAGTGACTTGTGAAAATATTGCTGCATGTTAGAATTTAAACATGTGTATTTTGCTGAAAGCTGCTTTGAAATTCTTTTTCTCATATGTGCTAAAAATTGATCTGTGATGTTTTTGCATTTAAAAATAGAGACTTGCAGTGGTTTGGAGCTGTTCTTACTGATAGGTTTCCCTTTTTTTGTCACTGTTTGAAAAAGGAAAAAAGAAAAAGCAACTTGAAATGTTTACCATTTGGATAAAGCTGTAATAATTACTCAGAACTTTCCTTTGCATTTAACTTTTCCCCTTACACTCAGATGCTAGCTTGAGACTTTGCTGCCATCTCTAGTTTCTTGATGAAATTTATCTTGAGCTGCTATTTGGTCCTGCATTTTCATCTGTATTCTTAAAAAGACAGATTTTGGCTGGATTTCATGACTGCTGTTAGAAGAATTTGTTTTGTAAAGCTTGTATCAGTGAGGAAAATAGCTGTCCCCTGTGGTTTTTTCCCCTGAGAATACATTAGGGAGTTTTTCTAAGGAGAAATATCTTGTATTCTTAATATCTTGTATTCTTCTTGGTTTCACCTTCAGATACAGCTTTAGTTAATAAGCCAACTTCCAGCATTTTTTGCTCTCATTTTGTCTGTTAAATTTTGTAAGTCTCCTGTTACTGTATTTACTGTGATCAAGACAGTAAATTCTGTTGGTTGGTTATTGAATATAGAACAGTTTTGGGTTTTGCTGGTCTCTTCAGTACCAGCATTTTACTTCCAGTTTGAGTGTCAATATAGCTGAATGGTTTTTAAATGTTTCTTTGCCAGTTTTCATCTTTTAGCATTCTTTTGTAATGTGACACTCCTCGGTAGCTCTGCCAAAGCTTCATTCTGGATTTTTTTCCCCTGTTTTGCCTCATATTTCTTTTCCTATCAATGACAACTTTTCCTAACAACTTGTATACAAAGTTTCACATGGTGCATCCTGGCTTGGACTGGGATCTCCTTCAGTTTTCTTCAGTCTACAGGGCTCCCAGCAGGCTGTAGGATGGCTGTCAGTCAGAATTTTGCTCCCATGGAAACTGGCTTGCTGCAAAATCAAACTGCAGTTTGAGTGTCTGAAACGTCAGCTAACAAAAGGTTTCTCAGAGTTACAAGAACCTTTGAAAAAGTGTCATCATTTTACAGTTTTATCTTTGAATCTCCACCAGCTGAGACTGTAGTGTTGAGACCTGTGTTTGTTTTCTGTAGAGGGAGTGGTACAGGGTAACCTGTTCTGTTACTGTCTCAAAGTCCTGATGACAGTTCAGGTATTCAATGGGACTTTTGGTTTGGTTTGGTTTTTTGTTGTTGTTTTTGTTTGTTTGCTTGTTTTTTGTTTTGGTGGGTTTTTTTGGTTTTTTTGTTTTTTGGGGTTTTTTTGTTGTTGATTGGTTGGTTGGTTGGTTGGGTTGGGTTTTTTCCCCTGTAAAAGCTGTAGAGGAAAGTGCTTTTTTTTCCACAGGTTGAAATTTGCCTCTGCAGCATGGAAAAAATAAAGTTGTGTGGCTTCAGTGCTTCTGCCTAGAATTAAAGGAAGAGAGGTGGTTCTCTGCAGTGGAATTGTGTTCCTGTGAGCATGTGTGGAAGAAGGAAGTTTATCTGATCTCTTCTCACCAAGGGGAAATAAGATCTTGGCCTACTTGTCTTAGCAACCATTCTTCTCTACCCAGTCAGTTTCTGGGAAAATAAGAGTTTTTCAGCAACAATGCTTATAAAACAATGTTTTATGCCTAAAAAGGATAAACCTATTATAAGGTTTTAAGAGTGGAACCTGCTCCACTCTTTCCCGCGTACTCTAATTAGCAGAAACTGCTTTTTGTATTTTTCACATTTTCTACTTTCTCTAATCTCTGTGATTTTGCATTAAAAAGTGCTGCTTTTTTTTTTTTTTCCTTGCTGCTTTCTTTAGGCTGATGCTGTCTTACAGGATAACTCCTGAAATCTCAGGAAAACTTATATACCTACTGCCCAAGTTAAAGGACTTCCAGAAATACAAAATTCCAAGTGAAAGGAGAAAGTTGTATCTCTCCAAAGTCTTGTCTCGTGCAGGAGTTCATGTTTTGTGAAAAATGTTACACCAGTAAACTCATTGGAAGAGTTGTGTGATCCTGCCCTGTTAGTATGTCAGAGCTGATATCAGCACTGTATGTTGATATCACTGTATGTTTTTAAATTTATCCACATGTAAATGGGCCGGTAAAATGCTTCAATTTTTTTGCCCATTCTCCTTCACTTCTAGCAAACACAATTATTACCTTCTATCCTAGCAGTTTAAGTGCTCTTTGGAAGCTTTATAAAGCTTCAGAAAATATTCTGTTCTTTAATGATGTGCAAAAATCTTTAATCAGCATTCCTTCGAGCAGCTCAAATGCACAGAGGTGTGCCAAGTCCAAAATCACATTTGACTGAGTGCTAATTAAGTAATTTCACTTGTTTCCAGTTAAGACCCTGCAAAACATGCAAACCCCCTATTTTTTGTCTGCTTTAATGGATGGGAGCTGAGTTGTTATAGGCAGAATCAGGAGCACATTGTTGATCCTGCCATACTACTACATGCCAGGAGTGAGAAAGAGGACAGTGTGGATCTGATGTGAAAGTATTCTCTATTTTTGGGGTTTTGTTTTGTTCTCCTAGTCCAGATGTTTTCACTGTCCTCTCTAGTCCTGTTTCTCAGTAGAGCATGTTTTATGTTACTCCTCCTTTTTAACAGGTAGGTTGGGAAGGGCTGTTGTTCAGTATTAGTGAGCTAGTAATCAACAAGGTAAATATGGTTTGGAATGATCCAAAAATTCTCAGTGTGTTTATGAATGTTTGGTGCTATTCAGAGTGGACTGAAAAAAAGGTTGTGTTCAGCTGCTCAGTTTTATGTTGAAGGTGAGTTGCTAATTAAAATTGATTAGCATCTGCTCTTTTACCAATTGAAATGGTTTCCTGACTTAAGTTCTTGAGAAAATGTGTCTAGTAGTAGAGATTCTAACTCTAGTCAGATAGGTCTCATAGAACAGTTTTAAATTGTAGTCCATGTTAGTTTATGTAAACAGTTGGTAATGTTTATGCAGTGTATGAAAATCCTACAGCTTTCTATAGGCAATTCTGTAAAATGGGAATTATGTCCTTGTGAGGAAGTTGAGAGCAAGTAGAAAATATTCACAATATTAATAGCACAGCTCAAGTTTACCTTTGTCTTGTCCAGAAAGGAGTTTCTGTGCAAGTGTTCATTTTCAAAGTGCTTTATGTAGTAAAATGTATACAATGAAGTTCTTAAAAAACCCAAAAAAATCTTATCAAGCAGTGTTCCTTGAGATGTGTCCCCCCACCCCTTTTTCTCATTTTTGTTCATGCTCTTGCTCTTTTGGGTGGCTAAACTAGACTGATGAAAAAAATGTCTTTCTCCCCCCACCCCTTCATAGGTTTCCCACTCAGTCATTCTCTTCAGGGACTTTGGCCAGTTTTCCAGGTACAGTGCAATTACTCTTAAAACTTTAATCTTCATCTGGATAGGAATTGGGGAGCAATGGAAACCATGAAAACAGTTAAGCCAGGAAACCAGTTTATCAGAAAGAAGATTACATGTCTGTATCTTTGGAAGGAAAGCACAGATTATATATTTTTTTTTTTAATCTCCCAGACAAATATTTTGTGCTTCTCAGTGGATTGATTACATGTGGTTATCATGTGCTGGAAAACATTTGTGGGAGAAGGGGCCTTTCAGTGATGCTGCCTTAGTGGTACTTGGAATCTAGTTTGTCACAGAGGGCTATCACATAGATAACACAATTATCTATTCCTTGAGGGTCACATGTAGAAATTCATTTGTTGAGAACCAGACTAGCACCTTTCTTGAATGATACAAAGGGAAAAAAAATCATGTGGAGGAGGATCAGGAGGTCATTAGCAGTTTTGAATATACTTATTTTTTTAAAGTGCTTTTAGTTTGGCATAGTATTCCTCCAGCTTGTATTTGAAGTCACATTTGGACTAAACCCTTGAGAATAAAGCAGTTGTTTTAAAGTTTTGTTTAGGCAGATACCTGCAGATAGGTGAAGACTGTAAAGATGGAATTTTCTAGCCATATGAAGGCAGTCCTTTCTCCTTAAGAGATGAAATGAGCAAACAGTTGGAAATAATCCATTTTGTAAGTAAGGCTCAACCCAAGTGCTGCTACCCTGGACGTACAATTGAACTATGACATCTCTGAACTATCTAAAATTATTTCTAGATACCTTATAGCACTCTCTTCATGGATTGTTTTCATTCTGCTTTTGGCTATAGGAGTTGGTGTTGAGCAAGATTTCCATTATAAATTGGGGGGTGGGAATCACCCTCTTGATATTTGGAGAGAACAGATCTGAGGTATACAGAAGACTATTTATTTTGCATTCCAAGTCTGCACCCAGAGGGAAGGGAAAAAGCAAGATCTGAGTCTCAAGAGGTGTGTGCAGTATTGCTTTAGTCTTTCCAGTTGAACTTTAACTTAAAAATGGGGAAGGGGGCTTTGATTATTCACTCTGTGGTATGTGTTTGCATTGAGAATCAGGAATGGGATCTCCATTAGTAGGGGTAGTTGAGATGGCAGCTCTTGACCTACTCAGCTGCTTCTCACTTGAGTGTGGAGAGAAAAAGGAGGTAACTGTGACCATCATTCTTCCTGGTTTTGTCACTGGGTCTTCAGGTGGGGGTAAATCAGACTTAGTTTTTTGCAAGGTAGGATAGAATTGAAATGAATGCTTTAACAAACTGGTGAAAGAAAACCTTGCTGAGCTGCTGTAAGTCCTTATTTTAATTAGTACATTCAATTCTGAAATATGGCCTAAGCTTACCCAAGAGAGTTTTATAATAAGCTGATAAATGTCTGTGGGGGCAAAAGGAGGTTTGTTCATTTGCTTGTTTTTAAAGCACATGCATAGCATAATTTTCAGTATATTGGGGGAGAAAACCAGAGTTTTATACAAACTGCTTGGCCATAAATCCTTCCTTTCAGCATTCAGCCGTACTCCAGCTGGGAAGGTTCATGTGGTACAGCCTTGAAACTTTTTTCTACTTGTTGTTGTTGTACTGAAGCTGCATCTGTGCCGAAGGCTGTGGCAGATTTATCATCTCCTGCCGTGTCTATTGAAGTCTTTCACCCCAGTCCCAGTGTGTATTTCAGTTGTCTTTTGCCACTTTCTCATTGCAAAGACTGAGCCTTGTCTGCACCCAAATTTGAGGCATTTACTGTAGCATCTGCAAGCCTCTTTTCTTCTGCCTTCTACTGTTGTTGTTATTATTGTTGTTATTAATATTGTTATTATTGCTATAGAGGTAGCTGGATGTTTATGTCTTGTGAGAATTTGTTTTAATTCCATTTCTGGGACTTCCCCACTCCTTGACTCGTCTTCAGGTCTCAACAATGACTGAATACTGTCAGATACCTTACATCAGAAATTGTAATATATACTCAGAGAAAACTACCTGCTGAAATATTTTCATGCTGCTCTGTCCAAGCTAAAGATGTCATTTTTTGCTTTTTTTGGACCTATCACTCATACTGAGCTGCCAATTTTTATCTTAATTAGTATTTTGCCATTGCTGCTTTAAGATGAATAAAACGATTATGTTTTTCCAAATATCCCCAGTGCAGATGTTTTTGGAACATATTCACATCTCTTATGGGTTATTACACATAAAAGCAAATTAAAAGTTTGAGCTTTTTTATTGTGACAAGCTGAAGGGATACTTATCTGTGGTTTAATGGCATTGAGTTAGTCATTTGGCTTTTTGTCCTGGTAGCAGTAAAGAGGCATTTTCTAGGGATGAAGTTCTACATCAAAAAAAAAAAAGCTTTATATTTCTACAATGTCATTTCATTCTTTTTTCCCCTCAGAATTAGCTTTAGTCATATAATGTGCCTGCTAAAGTCATTAGTGAGTTCCAGCCACTGCTTTTGTCAAAGAATCTACATCTGTGTATTAAATGGAATTGATTCAGGGCTGTGTTTAGACCAAAGGTTTTGCCCAAATTCTACTTGGAGAAGCCTGGCAGAGCCTTGGCTGTAGGCTGTGATTCAGTTTGTAGGTGTTCTGGTGTCTTTATTTACTTTTTTTTAAAGCTTTCTATGTACCTTAATTTCATATTGTGTTGAAAAGAATTGATAGTTACATTCTGGAGCAGTCAGTCAGGTGTGGAGCTCTACAATCCTGCTGTTCTAGCTGGGTGATTCTGTACCCAAAAATACACAATTCCACTGGTAGTGGGGAATTTAGGTTGTATTCTTGCCTGTGAAGGAAACTGCAGTTTACAGGTTGGAGCTTCTAATTCTGTTTATTCATCTTGTTCCATGCTGCTCTAAGGAAGAGCACCTCAGTCCATTAAAGTGTGATGTGCTCCTTCTGGCTGTTTGTGTACAGTTCCTCTCATGAATGCTGGGTTTTGGTTTGGTGTTTTGTGGTTTGGGATTTTTATCTGCTTTGAAGAGTCAGTTTGGTTTATTAATTTTTCCAGGTGAACTGTCGTCTGTGCAATAATAACTGGTTTAGGTTGTATAAAAAGATATAAGTTGTGTCATAACAAAAGTAGTAGAGGTAAAAACTGAAGAATGTCATTGAGAGTCGTAAAGAGAGCTTTACCAAATCCAGAAAAAATGGTAGGAAAAGGAAGAAGGAGAATAGACGCCAATATTTTACGAAAACTGACCTAGAATTCTGTGAAATTGATTATAGTTGCATTTTAGATCCAACATACAAAACTTCTGTAAGGAGGATAAATACAAAGAAATGAAGGCTGGAGAAAAGCAGAAGCAACAATGTTTCAGAGCGTAAAGGTGTAAAAACTCCTCTGTTTTCTCACTAAGAATTACTATATTATAATGTTTTATGGAAAAGGTATGAAAAAGCAGTCATTGGTACAGACAATACAGTGGAAAAATAATAACTCTAAAAGTTCCTGCAGCAGCTTTTAAATAAGTGACTGATTCATTGTTTATGTGTGCTATCCTTACCAAGTGAAGGACTTCAAGGTTTAGGGCTTCTTTAACAATTTGTGAAAAATCTACATATTTTGTTTTAAAACTAAAACCTAGTTTAAAAAAATTTATAACTTCTCAGTGCTTTAGTGCTTTGCCTTCTTTCTTTTTTTTTTTTTCTGTTATTCCTGAAGGGGAGGGAGCAGGAATCATTGAAATCCTGGCCAAGTGGATTTTGGAAGCTTATTTTTTAATTGGAGCATGGTCCAGCCTGCTTCTGCTAATGCTGCAGGATGAGAAAGAAGGGGAACAGAAGTTGGAATAGGAAGCTGCTGAGAGAAAGATTCCTACTGAGGGTGACTGTGGGAGGAAGAGAGAGGAAAAAAGATGAGTAAAGTAGGTTTATAAGAAGGAATAAGGAACAGTTTGAAAAGTGAAATTGAACAACCAAGCAGAGGAGATCTTGTGATTGCCAGCCTGCAAGAATAGACAAAGTGGGTTAAGGTAGGGAAAAGCAGCAGCAAGTAGAAATTGATTTACTGGTTAATAACAGGATATTTGTAAAGAGAAGAGGGAAAACATCCCAGATGAGCTAAAGGTTGTGGAAAACACACAGCTGGTGCTGGAGAAGGGGGAAGAGGAATGGAAGTGAGATTCAGGAAAGGCAGGATTAGGATTAGGATTAGTGAGGTGATATTCAAACATGAGGGAGACCATTTTAGCAAAGCAGAGAATGCAGAAGGGCACAAAGACTGATTCGTGAGTAGGGATGGAATGTTTGACAAGGTTATTGCCATCAAGTCTTCAGCATTCGGTGGCTTTTAAGTTGAATGTTATTTAATTGCAGTGATTTATTTCTTTATTTGTGTGCCATTTAGCCAGAAGAGCAAAAAGAGTAGAGGTTCTCTTAGTATGTTAAAATAAGATATGAACAAAAATGTTGACTTGAGAAAACTGTACTGAGCTGAATCATGAGATAATTGTGTGTGGTAATAGTTGATTCTTGTCAGCCATCTCAAGTTATATTTCCCCTGTTTCTTAATCCTTATATTTTACCTGATTAGATTACTCCTGCTAAATCTTCATTCTTGCTCTTCCCTTGTCTCCAGTGCTTGTAGCACAGCTCCCTTCATTTTAAATAAACTAGGTTAATTTAAATGTTTCAAAAATTTTGTGATGTTAGCCTAGCTTGCTCAGACTTAAGCAGGTTAGGGAACAATTGCAGGAATCCCAAGGTGAGGGATGGAATTGTATTCATCTCCAACAGAGGAAACAGCACTTGGTTATAGCTGTGTTTGACAGCTTGGGTTACCTGATCCTGTTTGCATGCACTGTACTGCAGCTGTCTTGTGAATACCTAGAAATTCTCAATTTAGCAAAAGTCATTTGGGCCTTTTTTATTAATACAAACTTGCTACCATTATATGAAAACATTATTGGCACAACCGACCTTGAAGACATGCACTGGACAAAATTTGTCAACTCATGCTCAATTGACAGACTTATTTTTAGACAGTGTAGAAAATATAGAAGAATTTTCTACCTCTTGACAGGCTTTTCTTAAAATCTTGCTGTCAGAGCAGACCTTTCCTTTCTTTGTTTAGTTTGCTTAAGTTTTGGTGGGTTTTTTTGGTGTTTTGGGGTGGGGGTTTGTGTGATGGGTTGGTTTATTTCAGTCTTCTGAAGTTGAATGATCAATGTATTCTCTATTAACATCAAAATTCTGAGTCTTGTGGATTTAATCTATCTACCTACTGGTACTTCTTCTGTCTTTCTTCTGAAGGTGTAATTTTCTCCACTTTTTGAAATTCTAAGTATTTTGTTTTTCGTTAACATTTCCATATGACGCATGTAAGTCATCGGTTTTAAAAAAAAAATCCTGCTAGCATTGCAAACTGAAAAATTATCCAGGGCTACTTAGTAAGTGTAACTTTTAAAATTAGCAAGTGTGACACTTTCATCATTTCCTGTGATGTGCAGTGTGAACACTGTAACCAGACTGGCTTTTCAGTCTAGTGTCCAGACATGAATGAGTGGCACAGGAATCAGCATAAGGCTGATTTGTATCCTTGTATGCTGATTTCCTGTATCCTCTCCTCACAGTGTTTCTGACTAAGGGTGGGATTGTACAAGGTCACCAACAGACACAATTCACCTTCAGCTGCTTTTGGCATCTTACAAAGAAAGAGTTGATTAAATGTTCTTGGAAGGATGTTGCTATGTAGAAATACTTATTTTACAAACATTAATCTGAAAAATAGCTTTTGAAGCACTGCTTTTCTGTAAAAGAACCTTCTGTATAGACATAATAAAAAATAGCCCTCGCTCATAGTATTTTTGTATAGTGGCTTACCAGAAATCAGGCATTGTAATTTTACATTTCCTTCTTAGAAACGTGCAAGATACTGTGATGCCATTCAGCTTTTCATGTCTCTTTAGAATTGTGTGATGCTCTTATCTGTCACTGAAAAAGAAGATTCCAGTGTATGGATGTAGTCAGAAGATGGGGTTTTGTGTCAATCAGACAGTTATTTATATTCAGTCAACAATAGAAAATGGTGCTCTGTCCCTCCTCCCTGCAGATATTTTCTGTCTTTTATGCTGCTGGAAAGAAGCAGGGCATTGTCACCTCTGCCTCAGACTAATAAGGCTGGAGATGCTTAATGTATTGTATAGTAAAAAATGCAGTGCAAACTCTCTTGCTGCTGGCCTCTTTCAGTGTCTGAAGATTTATGGGTGGGAAAAAAAAAAGAATATCCCTTTAAACATTTTTTGCTGTTGCAGTTTTCTCTCCTGTATAGTGACCCATCATTCCATAGGCAGTAGAGTGGATAAATAAGATTTGTGTTGCATTGTTGCTTGGGCAAAACAAACAAAAAAAGCTTGAGGACTCAGATAAGTGAATGAAGTTTTGGAAATGAATGAGTTATGCCATGCATGATCACTATGTGTGTGCTGTTGGGCCAAAGCAAAGAGCTTGGCTGTGTATTCCTGAGAACCTCTTAGCTGCTGAAAGATTAGTGCCAGCTAGTCCTTTACACTTCCTCTTCTCTAGGCTACACAAGTTCATTTTCCTCAGCTTGCCCTCATGGAAAAAATGTTTGAAATTTAATTGAGTGGTTGATTTGTCAATTGTTTTCAAGGAACTTTGGGCCCTACTCACAGCTGGCTCATCTTTTTTTTTTTCCCCTTATGGAAAAAGAAATCATAGAGAAAGCAAAGAATGTTGTCTCTCTAGACTTCAGAAGGGCCTTTGAAAATGTGTCACTTAAGAATCTTGGAGAAAATAAAGGAATAGGGGCTGGTTGAGCACACAGTGAGGAGGATTGAACAGGTGCCTATCAGTGGTGCAAAGTCCAGCTGGAGGCCAGAACCCATCCTTGTACCCCGTGGTCAGTACTGGCTGCGGTGCTCTTCAGCACGCTCCTGCATGGTCTGGCTGATGGCACAGTCTGCTCCTCAGCAGCTCTGCTGGTGCCACCAAACTGGGACCAGGGGCTGCTGCCACCCAGGGAGTCCCTGGCAGGCCGGGGCAAAGGGCTGGCAGCAACCTCATGCAATCCCACCAGGATAAGTGTGGAAAGTGGGGAGGAACAACCCCAGGAGCCAGAAGGGCTGCAGGGAATGTCTGCAGGACAGTCTGGGCTGGTGGCCAACAAGGTGAACGC
Source organism: Molothrus aeneus (assembly GCF_037042795.1). Classification (NCBI taxonomy): domain Eukaryota; kingdom Metazoa; phylum Chordata; class Aves; order Passeriformes; family Icteridae; genus Molothrus; species Molothrus aeneus. The sequence goes on along the minus strand of NC_089647.1, from coordinate 109,880,556 downwards.
CAACTAGCCATGAGCGCTGGTGCTAAAAAAGGGACATCCTGTGGCGTCCTGGGCTGCCTTAGGAGGAGTGTCACCAGGAGGCTGAGGGAGGTCAGAGGAGCAATGGGCACAAGCTGAAACACGAGACTGACTTGGGGTTTTTACTGTGAGCATGACTGAGCACTGTCCCAGATTGCTCAGAGGGCTCCAAGCAGATGGTTCTTGGCAGCTCCCTGTGTGTGGCCTGCTTGATGAAGAGCGGTGGACCAGATGACCTCCAGAGTTTCCCTCTACCCCAGCCATTCTCTTATTCTGTGTACATGACTTAGAGAAACATCATTCCCGGTTTTTATAAGGTCTGGGACAAGTTTCTCAGCAGGAGGCTGAAGCATTGAGTTTTTAATTGGATGCAGCCAAGGTTCGCATGTGGCAGCTGCTTTTGATGTTTCTGAGGTGGAATGGCCTCTGTACTTCATTCAGTATCTTGCAGTTTATAAAATCAGTGGGAATGGGATGCACAACTCTGCATGCTCAGATTTGCTGAGATCAGAAATGTGTTCAAAATCTGGCTGTAATATTCCTTTAAGTTTGTCATCTTAAGTTGGATCTTTCATTTAGTACTAGAAGTTATTAGACAGCACTTCAGACCTCCTATCCTAATAAACCTGAGGGCCATACACAACTTCCAAAACATTTGGAAACATTTCTTATGATGTCTCAATTCTTAATTGCTGCCTCATTCACTCTGTGTATATGGCAATGCTTTCTCCCACAGTGTGGTGCTATTGTGTATAACTCTGTAAAGCTGGTAACAACTGGAATAAATCATTCTTTAAAAGGGTACAAGACAATAAAGCTGCAGCTAACAAGGATCCTAATGTTTTCCTCCTTTTGAACACCACATTCCAGTTAACATTTCTTCTAGAAGCTGTGAGAATGGACAAGGTTTGCATGGAGCTATGTGCTAGTAAACCTAATTATTTTTAAAGTTTTAATGGCTTCTCAGCCTGCTCTAATTCTGCATTGTAAAGAGAAGCAAAAATTGGAATATTTTTCAAAGCTTTTGTTTCACTGCATCCATCACAGAAACATGAATGAATATGCATGTTCTCTTGGTTTTCTATGTGGACTTCTCTCAGGAAGGGAGATAACAGCAGTAGGTAAAACACCTGGGTACAAGGTAACTTTTCCACTTAAATCTCTGCTAAATTAATGTAGGCATTTGATTAGGTGGTTGCTGGACCACCATTGCTAAGCTAGAAGTAAATAGTCTCCTGCACAGGAGTGGAAAAAGATGAGCTTAACTTAAAACCATTATATAATTATGGAGTTGATTTCCCCTTTCCTCCCCTTCAAATAATAGTGAAATCTAAACTGAAATGTAAACCAGAGGCATGTTATACAGAGATACACCTCACATTGAAAGTCAGGTGTAAAAAAAGGTCATCATTAATTGTTTTATTTCCTGTAGCAAAATGTGTCCACCTGCTTGCAGTTCATGGTTTGTTCTGTTTGTTCTTTTCTTTTTTTTTTTTTTCTTTTCAGCCTTAATTGTGACTCAGGAATTTGTGTTTCCTAAGAGGAAGTTGTTTTTTACAACTGATTTACACTAATGTGTCCATGAATGATTCTTAGGGCTTTATTTGCCTTTCTGGCAAACACTTCAAATACCTTATTTTTCACTCCATTGCATAAAATGAGCTCAGTTTATTTATCTTTCTTTTTAAAAATCTGATCATCACGTTCTTTTCTGAGTTGCATCCTTCTGCCTGCAGTGGCATCTGTGCAGCAGTAATGTTTACTCTTCTCTGGTTTAGCCACGTGGGTCTGTGATTTTAAGCCTCTCTCCTGTTACTGAGACCTAGTGCCAAAGACCAAAATTAGCTTATTTAAATCCAGTTACAAAAAGGTATTAGTTCTGGAATTTGTCTTGCTGATTTAGTATGCACATACAGGCTTTTACTTGAAGGTGATGTAATGAAAGGCTTGTTTGCTGTGATTGTTGGAGTTCAGGAGGTCCTTTAATGCAGCAATATTCTGCAGTTATTAAAGGTGTGAAAAGCTTTCAAGGGTAGTGTTGCTAACAACCTTAACAGGGTGTTGCTTAAGCTTTAAAATGTTTTGAAGAAACTGAAGCTTACGCAGTTATTTTTAAGCTACTGCATCTTAAATAAACAAATCTTCAAATAACTGTTAAATAGGCTAATGAGACTTATCTGGCCTTCCCCATGTTTATGCTATAAATAGATCTAAAGCCAGTCCTTGGCAGCAGGCCCCTTAACAGGCTTGTGGGTGCTTTACAGCCTGACCTGTGTGTCTGGGGGACCCACCTGGAGAGTAAGAGCACTTTTTCAATGCACCTTTCTTCAGTGGTGAAAGTAAATAAGAAAAGAAGGAAAATTTTTAGTCATGGGAAGAAAGAGAGGGGGACAAATCCATCTAGTGATTTTAGCTCTTAAAATCTTCAGGAGTTAGCAGCATGCCTCAGTAATTAGTTGGATAAATTCATTGTCAAATATCCAGGGAGTGTTCAGCTCTTCTCTGAATATACCACGCTTCACCCATCACAATTGATATAATTTATAATTTCCTCAGTGATTAAAAAAGACATAAGTATAAATTGATATGGAAAAGAGCACAAAGCATTACCTGTTTCAAACTTGCAGCTCCAGAAGAGTAAATGTAAAATACCTTTTCCATAGTTAAATTATACTTGAACTTGTGTGTTAATTGGAACAAATGTCCTCAAAATTTGCTATACAAGAATGGGAGACCAGAGACCACCTGAACTGTATATATATAATTTAAATTTTTACCGAAATGTTAAGGTGGTAGGGGGGTTGTCAGATAAAAATAATTTTCTTGCCAAGAGAAAGAATTTTAAAATCCTTTTCAGGACAGCATAATGCTATTTCTCTAATTTAAATGACCTTGTAGGCATTTGATGAGTAATTAGGTCTTCAAAGAAGGACTATTTAGATTAATTCCTGAAAGTGGTTAAACACACATGTATACAAGGTGGCAGAGTTGTTGTCTATTATACTTTATCCATAAAAAAAATACATTTGTGATGATGTGCTGTGCACTGTAATTGACTGTCATTGTTTTATGCAAAGCAGCATGTCTTGGTTTCTGTACAGTAGAGTGACACACAGAGGGAGGAATTTCATGGGGGCAAAGCAGTTTCTTCATTAACAGGGCCAAGATTTGTGTTTAGGTGCTAGCAGTACTGAAACCTGTCAGCTATGTGCTCTCTGTAAGCTGGTTTTGCCTAATAGTGGAGTTAGCTGTAGTAGTCACTTACTTGGAAGTCTTGACCCTGTAGGAGATTAGGGCACATTTCTGATTTGCAACCCAGTCACAGAGAAATTAATTTTAAAACAATACTCCTGAGACTAACAGCTGGGAAACTAATAATACCTCATTGTGCTTATGAGCTGAAAAATAGTATGGCAGCAAATTAAAATCTGGGAGAAGTTGGGTTTTTTAAATCTGTGCTCCTTTGTGCAGTGTGAATTAATGTGTGCTCGCATTTCCCCCATATGTAATTTGTTTGGGGTTTAAGTACATGGTTATAGCCTTAATGCTGGCCATGATAGAGAAAATACTGTTATTCTGTAGCAAAACTGTTTTGTGACATATACAAAACTGTTTTGTGGCAAATACTTTTAATATCAGTACATTAAGACAATTTCAGGAGCACATTCCCCCTGCCAATTCTGATAAGTCCTGCTTTGGCAAGTACACAGGGAAATAAAGAAAATAATTTCACTAGTAATTGGAGAATGTATTATTTGGGCATTTTATTTAGAACTCTTAATTTTTTTTTCTAGTGTAAGATAAGTGAGAAATAAAAAAGATACACTTTTCTCAGGTCCACATTGATATCTCCAAGCACAGTGTTCTAGAGCTGTGTTTGTCATGTGTACTGTGTATGCATATAAATATAATTTATAGGGTATCTAATCTGTCTCTTTGAAAAATATATATAAATTTGTCAGAAGGTTCATCTTATAACGTTATGGAGAAAAATTAATGTTTGTTATTGCATTCTTGCATGGTCTTGGGAGGTCTTTGTACCTCTGTGTCTGAGAGATTTTTGACAAGGAGCATCACTAGCAGAGGCAAATGAGTGTTACTTAATCAGATTCTGTTGTTTTGGAAATAGTGCAACTTATTAATATGGACACTATTTAAATGGGTTTGTCCTGTGTGTGGTAATGCCTTAGAGCATAGTCCTTGGACAGTAATTTTAGTGGTTTTATTTCTTGTGTTCAAGGTTCTCTAAACCCAAGGTTGTGGCCTGAGCAGATGCTGCTTATGAATAGTGAGACCATTTTCAATTAGGTGCAAACAGAAATGAAATATTTTCCAAATCAGCCACCAGTGAGCAGTGATTCTTTAATATAAACCAACAATGCTACTGTTTTTGATTGCAAGCACAGAGGTGTAAGTTAGACACACTTTCTTAACAACTTCCTTAACTCTGAATTTTTCTTCTTTATAGCTTTTCCTGTAGCTGTTTTTCTTATATTCCTTATGGATCTGTTAATCTTTCTGTTCAAAACTGAAGAATAGTTTGTGATACTGAATAAAACTAGATGTGAATATGTACCAGAGCTAATGATCATTGAAGTGCCTGTGGAATTCCTGTACAATTTCAAGGTAACATTATTGCATGCTGTGAAAATTTCTGTACTACTACTGTTTAGTAAAATGAACTCATTTCCGTACATCATCTTCAATGGCTAAAATACATCCCAAAGTAATACTAAGATCTTTTTCTAAAAGCAAAAAAAGTTTGTCCTGTGCACAAACTGTGACCAAACAAAAAGAATTTTCAAACACAACAAAACAAAAACACAACAAAACCAAACCAAAAAGCTCCCACAACAAAACAGAAGCTCCCAAACACACACAACATCCAACCCTTCCTGCATTTCTCGTTGAAGAGCCACATTATGTGTTTACAGAAGCTCTGCAGTGATTCAAGTAATGAAATAATGAAGTGAATTAGGTGACCATAAGGAATATGTGCAGAACTTAGTTCTATGTATTGACTTCTCAATGTGTCTCAAATTAGAATACATAGCACTGCAAGGGGCTTTATTTTGTTGTGGCTGTTGAGGGTAGCATCTTATTTTCTGTGTTAGATATGCAGACTCCTGTTCTCTAAACTTCTCTTTTGTGTGTGGCTTTTCTAGCACTGACAGATGGTTCAAACTGGAGCAGAGGAGAGAGTGCCCCTCTTTGTGTTGTTTAATGTAATCATTCCTGTCTGTGAAATTTCGTGAGTGAGAGCTACTTAATCTTGTTTCTGAGACAAAACTACTGGTTTCCTGGCATTTTTATTAGTTTTAACAAGGATTTTGGCCTTGGACTTCGTGTGTGTTTTGGGAATTGTAAGAATTACCGCTTGTTCATGATAAAATATTCAAACAGAATTGGAGTGCAATCAGTAAAATGCGTGTTGTTTTGGGATTAGAGTTACATTAAACTCTGCTGTCAGAACTCATTAGAGGAAGTATTGTCTCTATGATTTTTCAACCTATATGAGTAAAACTTGCATAACTTCTTCCTACAAACACTGTTCTTCTGTAGTTGTTATGGCTTGGGCAAATTACAGTGTTGGTAGAAATATTTGCTTTATTTCTTTGACATTGGTAACACTAAGTCTGTCATTCAGATAAGCAGTAAGACTGTAGTTCAGATATACAGACATTTAAGAGATTTCACCATTTCTGGACTATGGCTTGCTTTACACCTGCAGTTCACATTCTTTGGGTAAATTGAGTTACATCTTGCTCAAATAGAATTCTGTATTGTCTCTTTTAAATACATAGAAGTAAACATAATCTATCTCAAGGTTGTGGGAATATAACTTAGGGTTGACATTTTCATTATAAAAAATCCTTTCAATGAGCTGCATTGTTTTAAATAAAAATTGTGCCCTGACAGTACTAATAAATTGAGAAATGTTATATCTAGCAAACTTGGCTTATTGATTTTACTAGCAAAACAGACCTGTGTTTTAAATCTCTAACATCTAACATGATTCTCTTTCTAGTATTATCTGTACATAGCTCTGCAGTTCAAAGCTGATCAAGCATTCAGTGCAATACCTTTTTTTTCCAAGCCCTGGTTACAGCAGCTTGCTCTTTGCTTTGACTGACTCTTCAAACTGAAGAACAGAATGAATTGTGTGCTGATTTTGTTGGGTTTATGGCACCTACTGAAGTTGCTTTCTCGCTGAAACATCTCTTGTTAGCTGATTCTTACATCCTGATGTTAACTGAGGGGGAAAAAAAGCACATCAAGTCTGTGACTTGAGCAGCAGTGCCTGGGACCAAAACCTCTACAAACTTCTGTAGTGTACAGCTAAACAAATCCCACTTTCTAGAGTGTCATTTTTGGAAAACTTCTTTCTGCATTGGTCACTGTCCTGCTTTCAGCTGGGATAATTTTCCTCCTAGTGCCTTGTACAGTGGAGAGTTTGGGATTTGGGATGTTGGTGTTGTTGCTGAGCAGCACTTCCAGGGAGTCAAGGCCTTTTTGGTCCTCAGCTGATCCCAACAGGGAGAGGCTGGGGCTGCACAGGGGCTGGGAGGGGACACAGCCAGGACAGCTGACCCATAAGGATATCCTAGACCATGTAAAGTGCTCAGTGGGTGAACTAAAGGCAGGAAGATGGCAGGAGGCTGCTGCTCAGGCTGCTGGACACCAGCCAGCAGGTGGGGAGCAATCACATTGTGCATCATTTGTTTGGCTTGTAATAATAATAAATAAATAGTATAATGATTATTAATACTCATTTCCCCTTTTACTTCTGTCCTATTCAACTGTCTTTATCTCAGCCCACACCTTGCCTTTTCTCCCTGCCCCATCCCACTGGGGCTGGGCAGTGAGTGAGTGCCTGTGTTTGCTCCTCGCTGGGTTAACCTGATGCCCTGTGAAGGCTGACTTAGAACAGAGGCTAGACAGAGTTAAAGAATAAAGCAGGGATTTGTTAAAAGGCCTCAATGGATCCACTTTGGGCAGCACAAGGGCCCAGCCAGGGCTACACCCAAGATGAACCCAAAATGGTCACAAAATGGACAACCAGTCACAGGGTCTCACACTTTTATAAAATCTGGTCCATTTGCATATTGGAGTTAATTGTCCAGTTACAGCTTTAGCCCATGCAGTCCCATCCTTCTTGTTTTTCTCTCTTCAGTCCATGTTGTTTATGCTCTTGGGCCTGAGATCTGGATCAGCTGTCCTTGGGTCCCCAGCTAGAGAAGGAATTGTTTTGTCTCCCTACTCTGTGCAGAGAGCTCACCATCCCCTCATATGAAGCTCAGAACTATACACTAAAACAGTACAGAATATGAAAAACATACAAGGTAAAACCTGAGGCATCAAACCCCCAACAGTTACCAACATAGTTCCATTATTAACTAGTACTGAGAAGATGAGCCAGTGAAAGTAATTTTCTTAATATATCTGTATTTTAATACTCATGGAGTGAATGTGGCTAGATTTCATACGAATTGCATGAATCTTGCCCTCCAGATGCTCCAGCTGTATATTTATGATTTAGAGCATATACCTGTGATCCTAAAAAAAGCCTGGAAATAAGTTCAAATAATACTGGAAATGTGAAAAGGAGTGTAACTATTTCTGCCCATAGGTTACATGGTGTGTCTCCTCATAGAGTGTTTTTAGAAGATTGCTGCCAAAGCATTGAAATGTTGAAGTTAATTTAGCATTCAGTTTGTGAATTCAGAAAAGAAAAAAGGAAAATCAAGAGATTAATTATGCAATGTAAATTTGAAAAAGAGCAAATTGAACTCTTCAGTCACTTCTTAATATTAATTCTTCAAAGGGAAACAATTAGATTTTTAATAGGTGTTAAAATTTTTCATTTGTCTGATTTTTTTTCTTTTTGGTTACTGTTTCTCTCAGATGTCTGCCTAAGAGTGGTATGACTTAATGTTTCCAAGTCACATCAGTATATACATATATCATAGTTTAATTCTTAATGGGTTTGAGAGGGGGGTGGGTATTAACATGGGATTTTAACAGAACTGTGTAAACCATATGACACTTCTGGCCTTTCTCAAAGCATCTTTAAACACTCCAAAATTTACCCATCTAGTACTTGAAAATGAGCCTATCTTTCCCTAAGAACAAATGTGCAAAAAATGTAACAGTGTTAATCCCTTTGGGTTTGCAGTTTAGGTTGTTTTAAAGTATTTGATGTATTTTTCTCTGTTACCAATGTAAGATTTAGATTTCTTTGTAGCAGAGAAATATTGTTTAAAATCATTAGACCTGCAGTATGAGTGTGTCTCCATTGCTGGTGTTTTTTTTTTCCTCAGTTCACAAGTGCTCTTTTGAATTAAGTCTCTTGATCATCCAACCTTAATGTGTTTTTTGGTTTGTGACAGCCCAGATGTTGGTTGTTGGTTGTGTCAAGACTCACACAAACCTGATGGAGTGACATCAACACAGATGTGAAGAGACAATTTACTGTGTCCTGTTAGCAGAACAAAACATTGTGGTTTGATCACTGTGCATTCTGTTGTGTGAATATTGGGACATTACTGGAGAGCTGGAGAAGGGGAGGCTCAGGAAGGATCTCACTGATGTACAAATATCTGAAGAGAGGGTTCAAAGAAGGCAGAGGCACAAACTTGACCACCAGGAAACTCTTTTTAACTGTGAGGGCTCCCAAGCCCTGGCACATATTGCCAAGGGAGATTCTTGATTGTTGGAGATACTCAAAAGTCACCTGGGCAGGACTATGGCTCTAGGAGGCCCTGCTGGAGCAGGGGCTTGGACCAAATGACCTCCAGAGGTCACTTCCCACCTGAGAAATGAACTTTACAGTTAAAAAACAAATATGAAAGCAAATGTGGAAAATGCAGATGGTCTAAAGTCTGTGGGAAATGGCACTGGATTGCTTTAAATAGTTGGTTCTGTTCTGTTCTAAAAGAAGGGGTTTGTGCACATAATTTAGGAACTTGTTTATATGTACATATTGGAAAGTCTGCCAAATAGTGCTCACTTAAAATTATTTTCTATTTGGCTTGTGACTTGGGAGATTTTTTCAGGCAGGTGTTATGCCTAAAATAACTTTTGAACTTGCATAATTACACAAGTGCAGTGTGGGTTATCTAATTGATAGTGAAATAAGTGTTTTGGAGAGCTGCTTTTTAATGGTCATCTATTTGTATACTAAATTTTTAAAATTTCAGGATTTTTTCAGCATTTTGTATCCTGAGATTCTCAACTCCTTTAGATGTGTTTTTGAATGATAGGTTAACTGTTTGAATCTAAACTTTAGGCATAAGTGAATTAGCTTTTGATGGAAAAGTCATGGGATGTGAATTTTGCTTTCATATGAGTGAGATCTTAGTGGTTTGTTTTTTTTTAATTAAGCTTCTGGATGGAATAATCTTGGTGTAATTTGAATTAGTGTAAAATAGAAGAGTATCAGTATAAAAGATAAGCCAAACCTGTTTTGTAAATAAAATTTTTCAAATATTTGTGACACCTGTCTGATTCTGCTAACAATCTTTTGTCCTTTAACACTGGCAAGCACTCAAGTTACACTCTCCTTTCCTTGTTTCAAGCTGATTGCAGTAACATCTGTTTCTGAAGGAGGTGATCCTTTCCAGGGGCCAGAAGAGAACTGAAAACCAACCCATAAACACCCAGTTCTTTATGATGGTTTGTTTTTTACTGGTTTTATTTCTTACCTGTCTCACCCCTGTGACCACAAGTTTGCCCAGGAGGAACCTGGCAGAAGCGGAAGGACAGGGTTTCCTCATTACCTCTATAACAGTTCTTCCTAAAGCACCCACCCAGCCATAGTCCAGGTGGCAGCTGGAGTCACTTTTGGCATTTCCCCAACTTTTCTGCTCTTGTAAAATGTCCAGAGGTGCAGCAGAGCACAGAAAAGAGTCATTGAAGTCTGGCCAAAATAATCTGCTTGCATGTAAAGTAGGTACATAAGAGTGGAAAGCTCTCTGCTTGTGCTGGAAATTCATGTTCAGTAATAGTTTTTTATTGGTGGTATTTGGTTTTGACCCAAAACAGTGCCTAAATTGCATTTAAATTACTCTAAGGCATGTACAAAAATGTTTATACTCTCTTTTTTTAGTAAATTTGTGTTGTGTTTGTTATTTTAATGCATTAAGGACAGCTGCTCCTACAGTCTGTCCAATGCTCAGCCTGCTCTCTGGGTGTTCCTGGGAAGGAAAGCTGCTAGGAAGGCAGCCAGCCTGGAAAGACTTCTGGTCAGAAGCAGTGTGAAAGTTTTTGTAGCTTTGTTTTGTGCATTTGACTTTGTCATTCAGCCACAGCTGTAACATTCAGGCACTTTGATGTGGTCTATGTTGCTCTTAAGGTGCAAAGAAAGATGCTCTGTGCAAGGCAGAGGCAGCTTAAAATGGAAAACAATGCATTTCCAGGAACTGCAGTTGATAACCTGTAACTAATTCAATTTTTAAGTGTTTAGCTTTTAAGAATAACTTTTTAATTGTGTTACAAATATGACAGAAAAAACATATACTGAAACTGGATCTCTTGGATATAGGAAGTGCCTTCATTAGTGAGGCATCCTTAGTCAACTACTGAAGGAGCTTATCTCTAAAGATTTCAAGAAAATGTGGTCATTTTGGGTGCTGCAAGGGGGGCAACCAAAGAAGTGTCATGTTAAGCTTCATGACCATGGAGAGAAGAAGAATTTTAAGAGCTTACTACAGAGTTCTAATGTGAAGGAAGTCTGAGCAGATTCTCATCTGTTGCTGTGTTAGAGCTGTAGTTGTTTTCATAACTGTCAGCATAACTTTTTGCAAACAGCAGAAGACTAAAGTGCTCTGAGTAAAGGAGCCTCATCCATTTGTGTTTTCTCTGTTGGTAAATTTGTGATATCTGTATTTCTTCACTAGTGTCCACGAAAGCACAGAGGTACCTTTTTCTTTGTTAGTATCACAGGACTGCTTGAATTCCAAATGAAAAACTTCATAAGCTGCTTTTTTCTTCTCCCAAACTGGCCTTATTTGCTCTCAGTAGCAGTTGGAAACTTTAATTTCAGCAGGCTGTGATGTGGCTTTTAAAATCTGTGGTTTAGTACTATCAACCAATAGTGGTTTTTAAGGGAAATTTTTAAAAAGTAGGGAAGGGGCTCTCCTGTGTCATTTTGGTAGATGGCAAGGTCCTGTGGCTCTGCATTTCACTCACAGCTCCTGAAGAGCTGAGAGGTGAAGGAGAGATGTCCCCTGTGATTTCCCTCTGTAGCTGATACCAGGGGTTTAGCCAGGGAGAGGGGATCTGAATACCAGATACCAGTGCATACCTGCAGTGAGCTCCTGAATATCTGTGCTTACCAGGGGGGAAACATAACCAATTTTCAAAGCCTTTAACTTTTTTTTAAGAACTTTGGAAATGAGAATTTGTGGTACTCAGATAATTTCTTGTTGTTGTTAAATTATGTCTGTGGATTTAAGTATCTTAGCTGTTGCAAATAGTCTGCATTCTAAATGTGTCCTTCTGTTTCACTTCTGCTGTCTGTAGAGGAATTTTCTTTTAACTTAAATTCAGGGACTGTTGTTCCCAGATAAAGATCTGATGCACAACATAAAAATATTGATTAAAATATTTGTGTAGGACTGTCTGTTGTTAGATTGTGATCTGAAGCTAAACCTTTGTCAATAGATGGGAAAGATTGATAGGCAAACAGAGAAGATGGGACATAACTCTGCATTCTAACCAAAAATCCAACTCTGTGCTGGACTAAAGAAACTCTTTATTATAAATGATGAATATAAACTTCACAAAACTGGCATGGGTTCCTTGTGTTGCTCTTTAGCTTGCAATTTGCTGTAGTGGAGCTTTCCATGTGCTAAATAGTGATTTCTGGAAATTACACATCAGGAAGAATGGTAGATTTCAGCAATGCACTGAGTTTACTCTTTCAGTGGAATTTGACTTCTTTAACTTTCCTGAAGAAACAAGAAAAGTCTGTCCTTGTTTTTCTGTTTGCACTAATGTGCAGATTTTAGCTAATGGGTGAAAAGAGTAGAGAACACAGAATGCCAATGAAAGCTTCCAGCAGCTGACAAGAGGTATCAAAGTCAGTCCTGCTGAATTGGGTTTTTGCTGTTCTGAGAAGTTAAATCTTGATGTGCTTCACAGACATGAGCACTTCTCTATCTTTTAGTCAGCTAAAGTCTGTGACTGCTGAATTTTGCTCAACTCTGATTTTTACAGGAAGGCTCAATTTGTTGTCTGATCAGCACTGCATTGTTGATAAAGGCTTCCAAACACTATCACATTTAATATAACTTAAATTACTGGGTTTTTTTTCATTGTTGACCCATTGTCAACATGTTTTTGTGCTGGTGTGCTATAATAATTAAAATATCCAAGATGGGAGAAATTGATACCTCAGATGTGCATTTTATGCAAGAGTAAATGAAACTGAAAACTTATTATGGTTCTATCAGCCTTTTTTGGTGTTTTTTTTTTTTTTTTGTTCAGAAGGCAATAACTTGATTTGGTGTCTTGCATGCTTGGTCTTTGAAGAATAGGAACTTGAGTAAAATTAAAATATAGAAGAATGATCTGAGCTACTTAATGACAGCCCAGTAATGCAGTCTCAAATGCACTTAACTTTCAGAGAAGAAAAGCAGATTTTAAAATGATTGCAAGAGATTTGACAGGAACATATATTTGAATTGCTTTGCTATACCACATTTTAATTTTGTGCACATATATGGGGGGAGGTTTGGGGTGTGAATATATGCATCACATATATTCATATATCTGTGCCAATATACATTACAAGAAATGTACTCATTCAACTCTTGGAAAGGCTAAATCTGGCTTGGAAAGGCTAAATCTTTCAATCTCCTTGAAATTGCTGTTGTTTTGAATCAGTTTTGAATATTAGAGCAGTTTTACCAGGGAATTTAGTATAGGAATTTCTCATGGTGTGCAGGAACTGCAGCTTTAAATACATTGCCATGTGTTCATTTTAATTAGAAACTTAATTTAGTACTATCAACCAATAAAATTTCAACTTCAGGGGATTGCTGAGGTTCCAGTGAAGCCATAACTTGTAGGAGGAGTTTATTTGGGGAGAGCTCACCTGCAGTGCTGCTTCCAGCTCTGGGTCCCCAGCATGGGGAGGATTTGGGGTGATGGACAAGGGGACACCAGGATACCCAGAGGGCTGGGTCACCTCTGCTGCCAAGAGATTTGAGGTTGTTCATCCTGGAAAAGGCACCAGGGAGACCTTATTGTGACCTTTCAATGCTTCAGAGAGGGTTATAAGATGTAGAGAGACTTCTTGCAGGCCTGTGGTGACAATAGAGTGTGCAAGAGTTTTAAACTGAAATAGAGTAGGTTGGACATGACTTTGGACATTCTTTGCAGTGAGGGTGGTGAGACTTTATGCTTTGGGCCTTGCTTCCCTCTCAGTCCCAAAACATAGCCCCATATTAGCTGCTATGAAGAAAATCAACTCCCCAGCCCATAAAAGCACAAAAGTGTAAAGTGTTCATTTTCCGGGGTGATTATCCTGTTGGCACAACTGCTTTGCCCTGGTTTTGTGGAACCTGTCCCTTCCTAACAAGCTTTAGCTGTCAACGTTGATCTTGTGCTCCTAAAAGCCAAATAAAGCCTTGCTGTCAGCTTCACCTGCATGAACACTTGCCCACTTATTGACTCAAACAGTGCTGGATGGGTGTTTGAAGGGACTAACAACCATCATAAACTTTCTTAAAAAGTATTGGAGGTTGGTTGTGGTTGGGTTTTGGTTTTCACTTTCACATGCATCACACAAAGTACTGAGTGTTGGGTATTTATATTTTTACATCTTTACAAGCAGTGTTGTGTAGTACTTTGAGAAGCATGCCAACAGGGAGTTGTGTTCTGTGCTTGAGCAATGCTGTGTATTCTCTGCAGTCTATAGCACTTGTCTTTCTCTTTTTTACCCCTCTTCAAATTGTTTTGACTAGAGAAGCATAATAAAGAAAATATAGTATGATAATTTGATTTCTTTGTCCCATTTCCCTCTCCCCCGTCTTCAACTGCCAGCGCATTTCTCCTCATTCACTTTTTCCTAAATGTTGCCTTTCTTAGCAGTTAACTTCTGGTTCTGTTTTGTGTAGCCTTCAATTCATCTAAAAATATGGTTAGACTTGAATTTTCAATGCAATTTCTAGTATAAAACAGCAGGCTGCTATGGTAGGGCTCCATAGTGTAGGTATATACTATTAGTCCAAAAGCAATTGGCAATTCTAAATCCTGGTTTTATTCACATTTGTAACCCTATTTTTCTATTACTTGGGATTCTTCATAGCCTCAAGAAAACTCCATCATTCAAACCAGAGGAGCAGTTGAATTCTCTATTTTTGCCTTTTTGCAGCCAGGGAGGTTGATGTGGAGATGTGCTTATTTCTCCATGTGTGTGTAGCCTGGAACAAAGCTGGAAGCTGCGTTTGTGCTGCTGGGCTCCTTTCCAGTGACAGCAGCACCAGCTGCTTGTGGCAGCCAAAGGAGCAATGCTTGGGAATGTCTCATAGGCAGCAGAAAGTTTCTTACTCATCAGTCTCCTAATTCTTCTTTAGGACTTCTACCAGTGTCACTGGATATTTTTAATTTTGTTTTATTTTAAGAACATCAGTGTACAGGTGGTTTGGTGCTTTGAGACACCAAACCAAATTCTAATTTAGGAAAGGAATTTGAGTCTGTGGCCCAAATGAGGAACCACAGCATTTATCACTTCAGGTGAAATCACTTTTGTTTGATTTGAATTTGAAGTGACATGATTGAAAGAATACTTTGACTTTTTGCTTTTTGGTGTGAGAACATAAGGAAACAAACTGAGATCTGCTCATGGACCCAAGGTGTTGCTTGGCTGCCTCGTTTCACTGCTCAGTCCTTGCCCATAAATAAAGGGCAGCTGGAACCTGGTGAAATGCTGATGCTGTTCCTGACCTGGACCATGGATTCAGTTTCCTATTTTTGTCAGTGTCCCAAAGGTCAAATAATCACTTGCAGGAGTGTGGGTGTTTCAACACGAGCACTTTATTTGGCCATGCACTGATGGAGTCAATGCTCTGATTCCTGCTTTTTGTATTTCCAGGAGTAATTTGTTGTTTGGTCTTTTTTGAAAAGCAGTAGTAAAAGCCTTGTCCTCTCCTGGCACCCTGTGCTTTCCTCAGAGTGGTTCTGGCACAAACTTCAGTACAGCTGTGCTCAGAGCTCACTGGGAAATCCATCCAGGCAGCTTTCCCTTTTTGTAATGGAAAAAAAAAAAAAGAAATATTTTATGTGGCTTTTAAATAAAGGCTTCACTTAAACTAAATTAGTTTCAGTTAACAGTTCTGCTAAATGTTTAGCCATTAGAAAACATTGTGGGTTTTTTAATAAAGGAGTTGTGAAATGAACATGTTATGCATTGTGCTTCATGTGTACCAATAATTGTCATGTAGGTGGTTATAGTTCACAAAGAAATAGCTGTCCTGCAGTTAGTATGACAGATTCTCTACAGATTCTCTTCACAATGGCAAGATTTTGTTAAGGACAGACCTTAAACTTTGCTTTGGCACCTGGAGAGAAGAGGTGAAATTAAAATTCATGAACACTTGTTTTACAGGAAGCTGTTATATTATGTTTAAATGCTTAGGGAGGGTATTTGTTACCATCCAGATATTTAGTTAGGTAAATAGTTCTTTTCAGTTTCAAAGGTTTTTCTAGTAGCTGCATTAGCTTTTCCCAAGAATTGTAGAATCATATAATAGTTTTAGCTTAATTTTTGAAGTTAGCAAGAGAGATGATATTTCCCAGAATATTCTGATTTGAAGGGACTCATAGGGATCATCGAGTCCAACTCTAACTAAACTACTAAAAATTAGCTTATTTCAATGCAGGAAAAGGCTGAACTGAATACAGATGGTGTATAGACTAATATTTTTCTCATAGAGATTCCTAGACTGTTGAAATATAATCTATTCTTAAAAGAAATTTATTATTATTACTATTTAAGTATAGATTAAAAATTTTTCTAATTTTTAATCTATACTTAAAAATTAGAAAAAAAACACCCCTAACCAGAAAGAATACCATGACTTCAAACAGTAGTTTATATGCATTAAATATGTAAAAATACAAGAAATTGCTGTTCAGAAACCCAACAGATCCAGACAGAAAAACTGAATTTTCCTGATCTGTGACAGGTTTTTCATTTCAGTATGCTGTTGAAAAGGTCAGACCTTAAGAGGTCAGAATTCATTCATTTCTCTCCTGCAAAGAGAATTCAATAATCTTCTATAAATATTTTTTTCCTGATCTTCAGCTGAATGTTCTTAATAAATCCCATAATCCTTCCATAATTTAAAATGTTATGAATGACCCTAAAGGCTGATGATTTGAGCAGCAAATTCAATTTCTGAAATACTGGAAGTCTTCCAACATTTTTAAAAGAAAACCTCAAGTATTTATGTTTTCCATCACTTCATACACAATTTTGATGACAACTTATGAAATTTAATAGTTTTGAAACACACAGGCCAGACTTTCTTTTCAGGATACTTTTCCTTTTCCTAGCACATGAATGTGTTTGGCATTTCAGAGGCCACACTCCTGTAAAAAGTACAGGAAAGTCTGTCTGGATCAAGATGTTTCAGATAATTTGGCTTTACTGATCAGTGCTGCAATGGAGAACTCCCTCACTTAGAAACTTGGTTTCTCTTACTGGCCTCAATAATTTCTCTTTATTGCTTCCAAAGGGTCTTGTGAACTGGTATGCACATGGAAATATCCCTGAGCCTGGGATTGTTAGTGACAGCCAGACTGAACTGAGTTGTTGGGCTTGGTTTGCTTTTGTTGGCTGGTTTTGGTTTTGTTTTTTTTTTTTTAATAAGAATTCTGAGCTACACAGAAAGGAATTTTGATTGAACTGACTATCAGAGTGAATTCTGTTTAGCTCTATGTGTGTGTTATGAAAATATTATTTTGTTTGACCATTGCTGTTTTTCAAATTTTAGACTTTACTGTGTTGTGCTACCAGATTAAATGGAAGTTTTGTTTTTAGTCAAATACTGGGAACAGAGAGGCCCTTAAAAAAGTGCTGATTTTTTTGCATATAATACAACATAAAGGTGATACATTTTCAATTTTGAGGAACTGTCATGTTACCACAGACATAATATCAATATTTAAAATAGGTTATTTCCATTAAAAATGTGGAGTTTCTTCTCTACTTCTGTATTGGCCTCTGCAAGTTAGATGTACCTTTGTCCTTTGTAATGAACCTGTAGGAAGTTTCTGATTTTGTCAGGCAGTTGTGTTGGGCTGCTGAATTAGTGCTGGTGTATTTCAAGCGATGAGAAAAACCCTTCTGTGGATCAGATCTTCCAGTGCTTTTCTTTGACTTCCTTCTTGTACTTTGAGTTGCTGGCATTTTTTAAAACAAGCAGAAGGATGGCAATATGATAAATCTAAGTAGTCTGTATTGGATTAAAGAGGAAATTAACACTGGGCATTCAGAGAAGGAATAGTGTAAAAATGAAGTTTTGTCATTGGCCAGTTTTGGGTTAGATGTCTGTTAGGTTACTCTAAAATTTAAAAGTGCTAAATTGAACTGTGCTATTACAGTTTAAGTATCCTTCTTGCAAGGCAACATTTGAGGACAATGCAGAGGAGGACCTGGACACCATCCAGAAAGGACTTTAGTGGTGGAAATTATGAACTTCTAAAAGAGGACTCACCACTTGAGAATGGAAAAAGTAGTAACAGCCTGTGGGGTGGGCTGAGGCTGGTTGAGTGTCAACAACTCAGCACAAGAACACAGCTATAGTAGCTGGCTCAGTGATCTGTGTGTCAACAAGGCAAGCACAGGACTGTGTACCAGGCACAGTATTTCCAGCAGAGAAGAAAATATTGTTAGCATTGTGCAAACTCTTGCTAAGACCTCATCTGGAGTTCTACTCACAGTTCTGGTTACTTTTGTTAAGAAAAATTAGAAGTGGAACAGGCACTAGGAAGAGATTCTGAAATGAGAGACCCTGACATTAAAAAAAAAGTGTTTTGTTAGGCTTGCATTGATCTGTGAGAGAGAGTAGAGAAAACAGTATGTAAGCTCAGTTTTGTTAGCAGGACTGATAGATTTCAAGTGGACATTAAAAGTCATAAAGGGGAAGTCTAAAATGTAACCAGAATGCAGGGGGAGAGGTGATGTAGGGAGTGGTTAATGCATCTACATTCACCTGAGGGTGTAATCTCATGAAGGAGTTTTTGCCAATGGTGGTGGCTGACACATTCCTATTTTTATTGCTCATTTTGCTGTGTGTGCTGCATGCAATCAAAGCCAGTGTAGCTGCAGCCCAGCTAACACAGTGGAGGCAGCTGTGTGTGGGTTTACCCCAGGCTGCCCGATCAGTTCCTTTGCTCCACTGCACGAGTGAGGTGTGAAGGGGTGGTGCAGGTACCACAGGGGGCTGTGGGACCCTTGTAGGATCATTGTAGGACCCTTTTAGGATCACTGGGGTCTGAGACAAGGCTCAGCTTTAGCAGCAGCAGTGCTGCTTTGTTAGGCCTTTGTTTGACCTCCTGTCCCAGCTGTTCTTCCTGGGTCTGACTGTCTGGACACAGCTCTTTGCACAGCTGTGCTTCAAGCCAAACCAAGCATCTGCCCTGACTGAAAAACACGGTGTAAAAAGGGAGAATTGGTTTGTCTGGGGTATTTTGAGTAATTTTAGTTTCTTCTTTGATTTGGTTGAGTGTAGCCATGCCCAAGCTGTTCTGGGATGCTGCAGTGGCCAGAGGGGCTGCTGGTTTGGCCAGTGCTCTGCTGAAGAAATCCTGGTGAGGCCATAGCCTGGAATGGATGGAACAAGGCTGTGGTACACATGAATGGGATAAAAAAGTTCTCTGAATTGAAAAAAAGAAAAATAGTGATCATCATCCCCATCTGATGAGCTGAGTCTGAAGTGCTCTGCAACATCTCTTCTTTTGAAGGCAAAGCTGTTATTTTTAATATATTCCCTTTTGTTCCTGTAATTGAAGTGCTTTTTCTGACACATTTGTTCATTCTTGCTGCTTTTATCCTCACTGTTGAACGATTTAATACCTAAAGTAGTTTTACTTTTTTTTCTCTCTGTTTTCAATCACTTCCTCCTGATGTTCTCTTCTTTTTCTTCACAAGGAAGAGAAACAGGCAATACACTTGGTCATGTATTAAAGGAGTCTGTTAGAACAGCATCAGTTTTTCTGAACACTCTTGAGCTGATGCTTTTGATTCAGCTGCCAGCATCTTGTGTTTTTCTGTGAAGTGTTACAGGATGTTTGAGTGTAAAAATAAATTTTGAGGATTTTGATTCTATGCGTTTATTCCAATACTCACAGTGGAAATACATCAGTGGACAAAGCTCTCCTTATTTCTCCCCTCTCCAGTTCAAGTACTAGAATCTGTGCTTTGGTTATCAGTCTTCACTAGCCCAAAATCACTTTTTGTGTGAGCTATAGATTCTCATCTACCTCAAGGTGAGCCAGAGAGAAAATTATATTTGTCATCAGTTTCTTGAGTTCTTTATTGCTGAGGGGGCAGAATGTTTCATTTCAGCCTAATGAACCAATTTTGATTCTTCTTTCGTACCAAGAGTTAAAAAACTTATTGGTAAATTCCATTTTCTGAGATCCTAATAATTATTTATACCTAAGGGAAATGTCTCATCATTTACCTGTGTATGCTTAATACATACATGCCTCAAAATCATTTTTGTTCCTCCTTTCATCCATCTGGAAATGCCAATCAGTCACTTCCTTGAAGATTAATTCTGGAATCATAGTTTTGGACCTGTGTATTCTAGGAAAGTGAAAAGAGTGTCCAGTGTGTAATCTTACAGAAAAAAAAAAAAAAGTAAATTAGCAGTGAATCATTGGAAACAATTGGAAACATACTCTCAAGGAGGAAATGAGCTGCAAAAGGAATCTGTGGAGCCAAGAGCCTGAACTCCTTAAGTTCTACTTAGTAGCTACTTGAATTTGAGGTCTTGACCCTTTGCTAGGAAATGACCTTTAATGAGTTGAAGAATAGGAAGGGAGGGTCTGAGGCTGGGCTCTTGAAGGGCTGCCTTGTGTCTGTAGCTGTGGCTTCTGTTTGGGGCAGTCCCCACACTGCAGTTCCAGCCAGGACCTGGAGATGCTGTGCTGGGACCTCCTGTGTGTGCCCCTGGAGGCCACCCAGCAGCTCCTGCTGCACCTTTCTCCAAAAGGCCTTGACAAAGTGCATTTCCTATTTCTGTACCTGCCACAGCTGCAATTCTTTTAAGATCATGAAACCTCTTACTAAAATATTTGTTGAAAACAGATTTTGCTTGTCTCTGTGTTGAAGTAAATCATTATTTGGAAATGCTTGTTTTTGAAGAGGGAGATTGATTGTTTTCTTAAAAAAACAAACCACGGGTGTACCATTTTTGATAGCAACAAGTGCATGTTCTGATAAAATTTATTAAGCACATCACTTCAGAAGTACCCTCCAGCTTAAACCCTTTTGTGACTCCATGAATAAAATAGGAGAATTGACAAGGGTAAGGTCAATGTTAACAGGTAATTGTGGAGTTCAGAAAACGAAGTATATGTGAACATAAAAATACTTGCTGAATCCTTTGTGTATGAAGAATGTTGCAGGTGCCTGGTGCTGAAATATTTATTTCATGATAATAGATTAGCAAATTTAGTGAGCATCTTATCTCAATGTTCTTCCTTTTCCATCCCTTCAATATCCCAGCCAGTCAGTGTAAAAGAAGAGTTGTTTACAAACTATAGATACATTAAAGATATTTTTACATACCAGCATCTGTTTATAATGGATGCCTACTGGATGCCTAAGAGATTTAGTAGATATATAGAGTGACTGATAAAATGGTTGTGACTCTTTTGCTTGATAAGAAGAAAAATCAGACCACAACCTTACCATTTTATTGGTAGAGGTGGCTGATCATTTAAGGATAGCTTATCCCCCTTTTAGCTTGGAGATATCAAAGACAGGACAGTAGAAGAAATCTCTTTTGGCCTGTGTTTTGCTTTTATACTGACAAAACCATGGAAACACACTTCTGAACTACTTCAGAAAATCTCTAAAATTGAAGGTAAATATTTTTTCAGTTTGCTGCATGAATTCCAAGCATACCCTAAGGTTTTCTTAGGGAGTATTTCCCTTTCACAAGCACTGGAGTGCTCCATCTCTGGTTTTCTTGTGGATGGAAAGCAATGGTTAAGATTTGGTGTTAAATATTCTTTTTTTTTCTCTTGGAATAATATTAAAGTATCTATGACTATGTATTCATATTGGGGTGAGATGCAGTGAACTGCTGTCTTGTGCTTTGTTCTTTGTAGGTTTCACCCTAAAGCCAAGTTTAAGCATAGTCTTGGTTTCAAAGATGTGAGCTGTTGAAAAGTAGAAATAGATAGAATGTGATAGAAATGTTGCTGTCTGGGAACTCAGTTTCATGGCTTGTACTGGGATATCTAATTTTCCAAAGTATGACATCTTCAACCCAAATGTTCTTCTGTGCCATAGTCATCCTAATGCATTATTTTAAATTTTCCTTTGAGAATAAAACAAAAAGTGTCAACCCAGCGTTGCCAGTGATGGCTTTCTAAATGTGGATGCCTTCTAATCTGAAGTGCTATTTCACAGAAAGGTTTTATCACTATTTTAAGCTGCAGTGCCATGTGTAAATGAGCTGATAGTGACTAATTGGAGGTTTAATCAATTCTGGAAATACTTAATTTTCAAAAGAGGTCCAATAGAAGGCAAAGGGAAAGTTAAAGAACAAATATATGTTATAAATTTTGTGGTTGAGTAAAGAGGGAAAAACATCTGTCTCTTTAAATGTAGTAGCAAATTGTTTCTTCCCAGTAATTTTCATCAATTTGAATACAATTGTTTTGAAAGTATTAATCACGTTAATACAAAGTAGTGTTTGCTGCTTAGGTAAGCAAATGTACAGCCTTTAAATAATAAAAAACAATCTGGGTATAAATGTCTTTTTTTAATGTGCATACTGCTGTGGTATCTTATTGCAACAAACTGACAAAACCCTTTTTAGAAAACACTGATCTTGATCTAAACACTTGATCTAAAATGTTGAATTAAGGTGCCTTTAAGACCTGTGTTGCATGTTTCAAGTTCTTAACTATTAAATCTTGTTAAATAAAGAAGAGGAGTCCCGGGCCTTTTACTTCTAAATGGAAGATCATTTTTAAAGGAGGGGATATTGCTCATTATTTGGGGTTTTTTTTCTGTCAAAGTGTTCAACTTGTGTTTCTTACTTTTTTTAAATTTAATGAAAAAGAATTAGAGAGCCAAAACAAAAACCTTGTTCAAATTAAGTTCCTCAAAAAATTGCTTGGAAGAGATGTTGAGCAAGTTCGTGATGGTCTGATATGATCTAAAATCTCCAATTTTGAGGCTCTGAAGCAAAGGGGTTCAGGAAATGTCTTTACAGAAATTCCATTCCCATAGGTCAGCTCATTTCATTGAGGGAACATGGGAAGGCAAGAGGCTGTGGAATATTCCAACCACAACCAGTTCTCCTTCTTGCACACCACCAGGGATTGAAGGAAAGGAGACAAGAAGCAGAACAGACAGATAAACTGACAAGATTTTAGTATAAAAAGATAGTTTGCAATATATTGGTTTATGATCATTGTCCTTGAAGTCCCAATGACACACAAAGTAAAATAATTTAAAGTGAAGGAGATGATAAAAAAGGCTTTGATGTTATCAACGTTTTAAGGTTTTATTCTTATTCAGGTGATGTACTCCTGAAGGAGAGAGTAATTAATAATTGATTTTCTTCAAGTTTGTGTTAGCTGATGGAAAATGAACTGCTCTGTAAAGTTACCATCAGAAAATAGTTTCAGTGGGGTTAAAGTTACATCAGGCCTGCTTTGCTAATTTGAAATTTTGGACTAATGAAAAGACATGAGACAGCCTCTTTAGCATTTCAATCCACATTTTCTGGCCTATATGTACTCACTAACCTCCTCAGTAATGTAACTCTTGGATTTCCATCTGCATAAGACAGAAAAACCCATCATGAATCCCAGCTTCAGTTTAAGTTCATACATTTTGGATTTTGCCATACACTGCAGGTGGGACTCCAAGTGTTCCAGGTGTTGGAGTGTGCTGCTGCCAGCCTTGATAAAATATCAGTGAAGGAATCATCTGTCCTTACTGCTTGCTTGCATGTTTTAAGGATCCTCATCTTGGAGCTGCTGTAGTCTCTGGTGTGCCAGCTGTCTGCAGGGAAAGATTTTGCAAGCTTGGGTTATGTCTGTTAAAGGTAGCACAGAGAGAAATGAAATATAAAGCACATGACAGGATTACAGTTTGTATGACTGAGAAAATGAAGTCTTATACAACTTAACTCAGTTACTCCTAATAAATAAGGAGTCTTATCTATCTCTGACAGCTTTGATGATCTGTGTCTGGGGTTACAGTTGTTCCTTCCCCAGTCTGTGTCACCTCTGTACTTTAGATCTGTAAAATTTGAGCTGCAGGGTTGGCAGAATGAGCTTTAGAAATTGTCGTTTAGCAAGGATGTGATACACATTCCCCATCTGCAGGCACAACTGGGCAGGAGCAGCTCCTCATCTCAGCTGAGAGATGAATCGTTGTGGTTCCTTTCCTCACTGGGTGCTTTCAGTGCTGAGACTCGGGGTGGGCTCAAAGACTTTTGTTACTCAGCTTCTAAATAAGGCTTGAATCTCTTGTGTTGGGAAACAGGGATTCTTGTTTCCTGACTGAGGTTATACAGCATCACTGTGGGCTTCATTTGTAAACTTGCTGTGTGCCATTGCAGCTGGAGAGGAATAACTGCAACCATAATTTATTTAAAAGTTCCTTTGTGTTACTTGGCACATGGAAGTGATGCTGTCTGCTTAATTGATCAGGGCATGTCTTGTGAGTGATTTAAAATTACCTAAAATTGGACTGTACAAGCTTTTGTTGTGATGCTATTATCATGGGATGCATTCATCTAATGTAGTGTCTTAACACTATTTTGAGGCTGTGTGTAGCTTGAGTATCAGAGAGAGTGTTTTGAAAAAGTTGGAAGTCTGAGGTTTGTAAATAGCCAAGTCTTTCTTCAGGTTGTGTTTAAAAATATTTTTATTTCTGTATGAAATTGCTGTATTGTTTCAATAGAGTGAGTTAATTGTGGGTGTCACTGAATTCACACAATCATAAAATGGATTGGTTTGGAAGGGACTTTAAAGATCATTTGGTTCCAACCCCAATTTTTGTATTGTGTGCTTTACAACACATTTTGTTTAGTTAAGAGTCTTTGACATTCCTCAATCCAAGTAGAGAAGCCTCTGTCATAATCATAGTGTAGTTGCAGTATGGCCATAAATTTTGATATGGTAGGGATGTCTCTGTACCTTTTCTGTTACAGAACTGAATAAAATGCTCTAAATTTTTTGTCCCAGATTTAATATGCAGGAAGGAAATTGTTCAAGTCAGAATTTTAAAATGTTAATAGATAATGGAAGGAGAAATCAGGATATGGTGGTACAAGATAAGGGCAGGTTACACACAGATCTGATCCTCTCAGAACTGCAGTTTGTAGGGTCCTTTTTGATTTATGATTCCTCCAGCTCTCTTTGCCTGCTGAAGGGACATACACACACTGGTAGCTGGGCAAGCTCTCCTGCCCAGGCTTGGCAAAACCAGGAGATAAAAATGTAGCTCAGGCAATGGTGAGAATTTCTGATATTTGTAGAGTTTGGGTGAATTTACAGAATTTGGGGATCTGCCTGCAAGTTAAGGATATGGTCTTGTAAGGTGTCTCTGCACTCCAGATCTACTCTTCTATATCAGAATATGTTAAAAGCATTATTTAATGTATCCAGAAAGGCTTTGGGGGGGATGGGGAAACAATGGCAATGAAAAGAAAAAGGATCATTTGAAATAAATATGTTTAGTTTCTAGTGATTTATGACAATTAGGATTGAAAGGAGGTGTTGCCAGCATTATTCCAAAGCTGCGGTTTAGGTTTTGAAATGTTTTTAGATCAGCGTAATCTAAATGTATTGATGCTCTTTTAAAGCAATTTTACTTTGAATGCTAAAAGAGGAGGCAGGAACTTGGGATAAAATCGTGATGCTGATCTGTATAAAGTGGAATTTTTTCATAGAAGATCACTTTTTGAAACATAGAGGGAGGATTCTTAGCCAATTGCTGTATCCTTCCAATGCCAGATGAAGTCAGTTGAATCTTTTCCATGTAATGATGAAAGTGGATTTCTGTGTATTAGAGGCTTAATTGATCATATTTTTAAAAATATCTGTGGTCATTTTTGGTAAAAGACCAAGTACTGAATAATAGTGGGGTGTGGATTCAGAAGGGAAAATAGCCATCAGTATGGGGGATTTCATTGTGTGTTTGGAGCAAGGAAAGAAGAAGGAAAACAAACATGCATTTTCTTGAGTAGTTTATTCTGACTGCATCACATGTCCATAGTTGTGCTAATAAATATCTTCCTTACTGTGAATATTTAGACTGGCATTCATTGACTACTTTTGGTATTCATGTTCTCTGTCAGAAATAATCCTATTTGAAGAAATCTTTGCAAGTATGTTGTGTGTTGAAAGAGTACAAAACCTGGAGTTTAGCTATGTGAGTACAGGTTTGGTAGTGTGATGGATTACACACTTCAGATCATCTGGTGTGTAAAGGAATACCAAAAGCCAGTTATTACGGTTTGTAAGTGCCCTCAGAGGGACATTTCTGCCTCCTCAGGGTACCTTTTATTTTGAGAATGGTGTTGCTTTGCAATCCCATTGCTCATGAACATGTCAACTAACTTCCAGTTCGTTGTTTGAATGGAAGAATTTTTCTTTCAAGCTATATTAAAGCATTTATTTCACTCAGCAGGTGAATGTTCACTCAATAAACTGAACAAAGGCTCTTTCCATCCTCAATTTTCCCCTCACATCTTTGTGAGAAGACTTCAGAATGGATTTCTTTAGAACTCACGTCTGTCATTACATAAGTAGCAGTAAAAAAGGATTGATGTGCCACAGCTAGTGCACTCCTGAAACAATCCTATTCTGTTTTCATAACATATTTATATTTCATGTTTGAAAGCTTGACATACCCTGTTTATCTGATCGTATTGGTTGTTATTAACATTGGACAGAAGATTCCTTACTAGAAGTTAAGGCACCAAAAACTTAAATCACCTACTAAAAGGTGCTCCCAAAAATACACATTTGTGCTGGTGGTTTTTAAAAGGTTGCCATTGTTCTGACTGATGTTTTGGCAAATGTAACTTCAATATCAAAAAATAACTACTCTTTTTATTTGAGTGCAATAGTGACATTTCTCTGAACTAATTTTAATCTTTTAATTTCTAACTTCTGGGATTCTCCAAGTGTCATAAATGAAAGAAAATAATGAGCTTTTGTGGAATTTCAAAATATTGTAATGGAGAACATTGTGATGTACTAGATACATCACAAGTTTGTATCTAGTGATGCCAAACTTGAAATAAACCTAATTTGTGTAAAACAGACAAACTGAAACAGCTCACAATTCTGTTGCTCTTGTTGTTGTCCATTATCCTTTCAGATCAGGACTGAAAGAAGGAATGGGTTTCTCACCTCTGTTTACCTCCCCATTTGGATTTTGCATCTAAATAAGGTCCACTTAAAATTTAATAATGATGATGTCAGTTGCATATTAGATAAGGTTTCTAAGAGTATAGCCTTTCTGAAGGGGCAGGGCAAGAGAAATGTCTTTAAAACAGGAAAATACAGAACTCAGCGATGTTTTTTACACCAGTCAATGGTCGGAACTATTCGTTTTACATTTAATGGGCAGCAAGGACGAGAGGTATATTCTGTGTAGATACTACACCTGAATGCACACATCAAAACCTTGTTGAGAGGCAGGGGCATTGTGGCCCAGTGAGGAGGAGGAGGAGGATGGTTTTTCATGGCTGGTCTCTGTTGCAGGGGTCCCTTCAGCGTCGTGCGGCGATGCATCAACAGGGAGACGGGGCAGCAGTTCGCTGTGAAGATCGTCGATGTAGCAAAATTCACTTCAAGTCCTGGATTAAGCACAGAAGGTAAGAATTAATAATTAAGCAAACTCCCAGCAGACAGGTTTTTTTGATTTGTCAGCCTTTCCTATGTTTGCTCTCTTTATGGTACTTTCTGTTTTATATTTTCTAGAAGTTTTAAAGCAAGGTTGTATATCTCAAAATTAGCTCAGTGCTTGCATTTCTAATCTTTAGTAGTTTCTACATACATTCAGTGGTGATCATAAATACTAGAAAGATAGTTAGGTCTAAGCCATTTCTATTTTTGTTTGGATTTTTTTGTCTTAAGAATGTGAATTTTGTAAAGAAAAAAGGTAGTTCTGAGTCAAAAAAGCATACACAAGAAGTAAAGCAAGAACACGTGAGTTTTGGTTATACTAGTTTTAGCAAGTAATTTGCTATAAATGGGTGAAGACTTGCTACTAAAGTGCAAATTATGTAAAAATATATTTTTACGTAGTCAGGATTACAGGCAATGCTGCAGAACTGCTACAGTGTAAACACAAGGCTGTAACTCTCTAACATTTCCTGCTTTAGAGTAAAACAATCTATCTTGAATACACAACTTGTGTGTGCATAAGGTTCTTCTTTTACCCTACATGGAGAAGAGCATTGCCAGCTGAGTGACATTTGCTGAATTCTGCATGTCCTGTATATTTTTTCTGGAGATCATAATTCTTTTGTGTAGTACTGTTTTTGGAGGGTTCCACTGATGCCATCAAAATCCTTGTAAACCCTACTTCGGCAAAAAAAGGATAAAAGGATCAATGACTTTTTTTGGCATTTATAACAAACAGTATCTTGAGCCTTAATGACTAACTTGATTTACAAGGTAAATAACAGTTTTGTCAGATATTTTCACTTAATAATGTCATTGCTGTTTCTTTTTTCTAGCCCTGTAACAAAATATAAGCCACATTTTCCACAATCTTCAGCTTCTGATTAGCTCCATCATGGTTTTGACAAGTTATACCAAAGCCATTGCATTCTGAGCTACTGAATGTTTATTGAAATGGTTTGATACCTTTTAAATAGCATGTGTCTGTATTCCTTTTTTTCCAAGCCTCATTTGAACTGCTGATGACAGGACATGTTTCTGCCTTTGGTGGAATGTTACCTTCCTGGCTCCATGACAGTAAAATTCAACCTTTTGAGGCCTTGAAAAATTTCTGAAAGGGAAAAGTCATAGGCAAAAGAAAAGGGACTCATCAGGAGGAAAAGAAAAGCCAACAGTAAAAATAGATTAACTGAAAAAAGGATAAACGTGGATGGTTTGCAGTTTCTGCCTGGGTCTAAAGAATAGGCTTGGGAGTGTATTAAGAACTCTGGGGTTTTTCCAATTCCACTTTGGTTGTATTGTTGTAATTTTAATTCCAGGTAGCAGATCATTGAGGTATGATCATAAGCATTTTCTGCGTTTAGTGGTGCTTTGTTTTGTTTTGTGGTTTTAGGATTGTTGTTTGGGTTTCTTTGTTTTTGTTGTTTTGGGGTTGGTTCTTTTCAAGGTTTTGAATTGTTATGCCTTAGATTTGTAATATTAAGACACAAAGACACATAAATGTGTGAGCATGGAACAAGTTCTTAGTTCAACATAAGAATGTGAATTTTTCACAGACCCTTTCCCTCTTCTGTACTCTTTGTTTTTCCTGTTTTTCATTGGCTTGTCTTTTTAGTTGGGTGGTTTTTTTGCACCTCTACTCTATCTAGGTTCTAGGGGGGGTTTAAAGATTTTTTTTTCTAGTTTGTTTGTTTATTTCTGATGTGGCATTCCTTAAGCACATTGGTGGGCAGCCACCATGGTGGTATTGGTATAAAGTAAATATACCTGTGAGGAAGCTGTGTTTGTAAACTGTGTTAAAGTGTGAGCTGTAATGAAGTGATAAGATTAACCCTTGGAGATACTCTTTGCCTTGAAGTTTTGACCCCTGCAAGTTCAGTTTGCTCTTGAAGGTTATTTTTGCACAACTCTCCACCTCCAGTCCTTCTTTGAGGCACAGGAGTGGGAGAACAGGACATTCTGCATGTGAGGGAGCTGATGGCAATTCCTTCCATTAATTCACATAGATCTAGAGTGCTAAGAGCTAAAGATCCCAGTGTGCCTCCACACTTTCAGATTAAATCTAAAAAGTCTTTGTTCTCGAGTGGTTTTACACAAATACCTCTGTAGGATGATGTGTTTATGGGTAAGAAGTTCATTTTTGTTTGTCAGCAGTGTACTCTTGTGGCAAAGGCAGCCAACTGCAGAGCAGAGCATTGCAGAGGTGCAGCCAGCAAGGCAAAGCAAGAGATTGTTCCTCTGTTCTTTCCTTGTGGGGCCACACCTGGAGCACTGTGTGCACTCTTGGTTTCTCCAGTACAAGAAAAGCAATGATGTGCTGGCAGGAGACCAGCAGAGATGGACTGAGTTGGTCAAGCATTAACAAGAGAAGCTGAGATGAGATTTGGTGCTGTCTTCAATTACTTCATAAAAGGATATAGAGCAGATGGAGCCAAACTCTTGATTTGGGCACACAGTGAAATGGCAAAAGGCCATGTGGACAAATTGCAACATGAAGAAATGCCAGTTAGAGACAAAGAAAAGAAAAATCTGCACCTGATTGCACAGAGAGCTCGTGGAGAACACCCTCAGAGATGCTCAGATGTGGATTGCACAAGGCTCCAAGCTGCCTGGTCTATTTTGACCTGCTTGGAGCAAGAGTTTGGACTAGATCACCTCCAGAAGGTCCTTCCAACCTAGATGATCCTGTGGTGTTTGTAGCAACATGTAATCTGTGGGCCAATATAGTTGCAATGCTACATAGGGAGAAAATTTAGGCATAGCATTACTGTGCTAAAAAGGAGATAATTTAAAACTAGTTTTGATACAATTTTTTAAAACTAGTTTTGATTTCTTTAACCTGTGAGACAGCTGGGCATCAAATATGTTTTAAAGGGACTGTTTTCTAAACAATTGATTTAGAAAAATACCTACTGGTGTCTTACCCCTAATAAGGAGATACCATTATTGTAGCAAAAACAAGCTGAAATGCTTCTCTAGGCTGATGTGTTACCAGTTGGTGTTATTGT
Organism: Molothrus aeneus; assembly: GCF_037042795.1. Classification (NCBI taxonomy): domain Eukaryota; kingdom Metazoa; phylum Chordata; class Aves; order Passeriformes; family Icteridae; genus Molothrus; species Molothrus aeneus. Next base: position 109,850,401 of record NC_089647.1, on the reverse strand, counting down.
GAGCATTTGTGGCATATGATGGAGAAGCCACTAGCTAATAAGACAAACTTTTACCCAGGTATGGTGTTCTTTCCATAAGGCTGCTCAGTACTCACAGCATGTGTAGACACAGACATCTCAAGTGATTTTTGTGTCTCGCTGCATCTCTGGAGTGGTTTGATAATAGCAGGGAAAATTAATGCAATGTAACGATGCCAGACAGCTAGCAAATCTAATCTAGGCTAAATTCTATTGGATTTATGTATTAGTATTCATGGTCTTGCATATTGTGTATCATCAATCTCTGTAGTGTTGTAATTCAGCCATATTAATGAAGTATATTGACACCTTGTCATTGCTCAAGTGGCCACGTGATCTGTGGATTAATGTTGGATATTTTACACGTTGACAGATTCTACTACAGTTCACTCATATCACAGAAATAAAAAAAAATCAAAAATAAGAAAATGTGAAGGTTGAATATTTTTAGACATAAGAGTCTCTTTTCTAATGTTCAGTTGAGAGAATCCATGTGGAAGAGCACTTGATGCTCTCAGAAGCCAGTAGTAGCTGATTCATTGAGGTCTAAAAAAATATATCAGTGTAAATAAACTTATTTTCAAGTACAGCTCTTAGTTGCTATGCTCAGAACTTCTGGTATAGAAAACTGTGAGAAGCGTATTCCTTATTTCTGAGTTTGTTACAGCTCACATCTTAGTTTGATTGTCCATTTCCTCTGCAGCTCTCTTCACATCCCATGCATTTTCTATTGTGTTTTTTTCTCTGCACAGCTTGCATGTCTGATTTTTAGTTACCTTCTCTAACACAGGCACCATTTCTCAGGAGCAGAATGGTGATGAGTCCTTACTACTTAGAAGCCAATGCACATAATTTATCTGCCTTTTCTTAAATCCAGATTACTTTCTTGAAACATGCTGAGTGTTTTTTAAAGCAATTTAAAGGGCCGTGTTTTGTGCTTATAGTGCATTGAAGTTGTTTTTCAGAATTTAATTCAACATATATTAGGTTCTCTTACCTGTAGTTCATTTCTATAGAAATGTCCTCACAAAGAAAGTGGTTACCAGTTCTTCTCCAGCCTTCTAATACTCTGCACCTTGTTTATTAGGGTGGTGTGTGTGGTTGATACACAGGTTTGTATGCATTCAGGCCACTGGGAAGCTGAATGAATAAGCTGATAAGGAGAGACTGAGGTTTCCTTCAGAACCCAAACTGGTTTTTCTGGAAGCAGGCTGTGAAAACAATCTGCAAAATACTTTTGTCTGTGACAAAGAGCAAAATTGTAACCAAGAAAGCAGTGTTTTAAATACAGTTCTTGGACTACTTCTAGCGCAGAGAGGGGCAAGATAATTGAATCTAAACTGGCCTTGCTATGCATAATCCACTTCAGGAGAAGAATTCCAAAATTATTTAATGGGGCATTGGAATGAAAACTGGGAAGGTTTTGTTGTGTTTTAGTTGTTGTCTTGTGGGGCCCACAAATCTTATCCCTGAATACCTTTCAGATCGTGAGAGATTTTCTTAAAGTTGAGACCTTACTCTCGTTCTGCTTATTTCATTAAACAGCTTACCCTTTTTTGTTTTCTTATTTTTACTTATTTAATCTGTTTAGACTTGCATTTTTAGAATCATTTTGTGGGGGCAGTGTTTTCAAAAGGCTTTATTTGGTTCATAGTGGAATTGCATGACAGTATCTTTAGCTTTTGGAAGCTGTAGTGAATCATAAGTTATTTTTCACAAAAGTATCTGTAAGATTCTGCACTTCCCTCTCTGCGTGTTTTCAAGGGTTTCAGAAAAAAATGTACTGTCAGCATTGAGCTCATCTCTTTTGAGTAAAAAATACTACAAATCTGTATGTCATCATATTTCATGATACTGTACCATATATAGACTGGATTTGAAGAAAGAACAAGTGACTCATTGCCTTTGATTTGGAAATACCAACTCATCTGGAATTTCTGGTGTTGTCAGTTCTGTGTTGTACCATATTTCACAGATCAAGGGCAGGTGCCTTCCTTCTGTGTGACATTATTGGGCCCACACCTGAACTATTGTGCCCAGTTTGGGGCTTCATCATTTGAGCTGGAAAGGTCCCTGCAGAGGACACGATGGGCAAAGAGAGGTTGAAGAAGCTGGGTTTGTTTGCTCTGGTGAAGAGGAGGCTGAGAGGGTGTTTAATGTGGTCTTTAACTACAAAAATGTTAGAGCTGAGCTTGAGTGGAAGTTGCTGGAACACAGGGAAATGGCCAGGAATTGTTGCCTGGAAGGTTCAGGTTCAGGTTGAGCCTGGTTTTGAAGAGTTTGCTCAATGAAATCACAGCAAACCTGACCCAGTGTGTGCAGTAATCTCACATTAAGTGGGGGTTGGACCCAATGTCCATCAGAGGTCATTTCCCACCAGCTTTTCTGTGATCTAATGAAAACAGGAGGAAGACACCATTATAGGTTTCATTTCTTTGAAGGCAGAAAATATGAGGATATTTCAGAGAGTGAAAAGCTCTGTACCAGCCTGACTTTGCTTTTGAGTTACCATTTTAACCCTATGAGAAGCCATGATCCAAGTATTTAGTGACTGTAGAGTTGCAGGTATAACTGCTGTTACACAGGAGTTTCCTGAAGATTCATCTAGTGTGTGTGTCTCAGTGGTGAAGAGTTTGAGGCATCTTTTTATAGACCACAAAAATCACATGGTATTAGTGACACCTCTGTTCATAAGAAAATGCACAAATGTGGAATTTTGAAAAGAAACTCTCTAAAATCTTGCTGATTTAAAACGAGTCTGACTGTCATGGAGTTTATGTTGCTGGTACTTAAAATACCACTGTAGTTTCTGTGTAGGCTGTACAAACAATAAAGCAAGTTGGGATAAAGAGGTAGGGAGAATTTGAATTAATCATGTACCTCTGCTAATATAAAATCTAATATAAGAAATAGTGCTTTTTAGGAAATTTTTTTTTAAAAATATCTGGGTCATGATAGAAGGGACCTGTAGTAATTTATGCCTCTCAGGAGGACTTGAAGATCGATACTTGAAGTCACTTTTGATGTTTGTAATTTCAAGACTCTGCCTTTCTGGGGAATGCATTGTTCCTGTCTCAGCTCTCCTTCTTCCACAAAGGGGTAGGACCAGAACCAGGAACTGGTCCTGTTTTGGTACAGGGAATGTTACCTGAGCCTTTCTGAGGGGTTTGCTTCCTTTAACTTAATGAAGGATTTGAGGTTTCTTTGTTTTTCTGGAGAAGCTGTCAGCTGGTTTGGTTATAAATATAGTTCTTTCTATGAGGAGTACAAATTTCATAAATATCTGAATTTAATAGCTCTGCTGTGACTTTCATAGACAAAGTGTCATTAGAATTAAATACTTCTATGCAGAAATGTAACATAAGAGATGGAAGCAGGCTTCTCCCCCAGCAGACACTTCTGTAAGTGTGGCAGCATGTTTGCCATAGAACAGATCCATATAAAGGGTCACAGGAATGCATGAACACTTAACAAGGGTTTCTTTCTAAGGGCTCATTTTATCCTTGCTACTGGAAGTCAGTTCACTGCAGAAATGGTGCCCATATTTTTCTGGTTGTAAATACAGAATTCAGTCTTGGACCACATTTCTCACATTTCACTTTTTTTTTCTTTTTTTTCTTTTTTTTTTTTAATACAGCATTTTGTCTAAGGGGTCTTCTCTTTTTTTAGGATTTCCAGATCCAGGCTTCCAGGAGTGGGATACTAAGTGTCGCTGACCAAATTATCATTGTTTTGACCTCATTTGGAGTCACACATGCAAATTTGATCTGTCCCAGGAAGCAAATATGATGTACTGTAGGGAAATATGGCCTATTATCCACATCATAAGCAAAGAGTTATAGAGATCAACTGCATGGTATTACTTTACTTCAAGAACATAAAATTTCTGGAAATACTGATGCAAGCATATTAAGAGCAGTGTTCATGAAACATTTTTCTTTTCCATCTTCAGGAGTGAAAGCTTGGGAATTTATTACACCCACTTTAAAGCATAAAAGCATATTTACCTAATTTTTTTATGCACTGTTGCTTAAGTAGAAGGAAAATAATTAAGTTTTTATGTGTCTCAAACAATTGGTTCTTTATTCCTTCTAATCAGTCTCTAGAAAAAGGACAGCTTTGTTTGCTGTGTGACTTCAGTCCCTTGCCTTTAACATGTGTCTGATTTTCTGGGTTTAGTACAGCACTGAACACACAATGGCTCTGTAGGGGTGCACCTCTTCCTCCCTCTCTTTTAATCTTTGCTGCTTGGCTGCTTGCTGGCTCTGACAGCTTTGTTCTTCTGCTCTTGGTTTCACTGTGGTGCCAGCAGTGTGAAAAATGACTGCTGTGCCCAGTGGCTGAAACCACTGTGGACTTGCTGCCAGATGTTTGCCTGACATTATCATGAAGCTGCTTTTGAGAAAGGTGTTGTGCAGCTGAGCAGCAAGTGCAAGCAACGTTTCCCAGCTTTATAAATAAAAATGGTACACTTTACAGGTTTCAAAATGCAATTACATCAAGTGTATTTAACTGCCATTTTAATAAAGATTCATTCTAAGAATAACCTACTAGGGTGCTAATTAAAAAATTGCTGTATCTTGGAATTCTTAGAACACATATAATAATGGAAATGATTATGTAATTAGCACTAAACAGAATTTATGCAGCAGATAATAGATAATTTAACTGTTATTTTTGTTACATAACTGAGTATTCAGTTGGCCTAGTTTGGGGGTTTTTAAGTAATCATAATTGATTAAAAAGTGCTCCTACAGTAACATCTCTGTAATGTTTTTTCTCACTTCATATGAGAGGCACTAGAACAAGTTACCCAGGGAAATTTTGGATGCCTCATCCCTAGGAGTGTTCAAGGCCAGGTTGGACAGGGCTTTGAGCAGCCTGGTCTAATGGGAGGTATCCCTGCCCATGGCAGGGGGTTTGGAACTACGTGGTCTTTAAGGTCCTTTCCAACCCATACTGTCCTATGATTCTATATCACACTTCCATAGATGTGAAATAAGAAAATATATTCACATTTGTAAACAAGAAAATAAGACCAATGCCAAGAAATATTATGATGAAAACTTCCTTTAAACTTCATGTCATTTATCTCAGTGAAATAAGGTTTGCCACTTAAAAGTTAATTCCTCTTTGTACATATAATATAGGGCTTAGGCACCATTTGATTAAAATCTTTACTGAAATAACTAGTGTATCTATTCTGGTAGTGTATAATATTGAACCATTTTTCAAGGAAATAAACATAATTTATGCTCATTTTGGTCATTTCAAGTGTTACAGGGTATTTGCTAATTCAGGAAAATTTCAGTGAAGAATTCTTTCAATGAATGCATCACCTCACCACGACAAAAACTGGTTGGTCCTTGAAACCTGTTGTTTGAATCCCATCTGTTCCCAGAAGCTCACAACCATTTAGAATGCAGGTGTCACTGAAAATTAAACTTTAAAATACTTTAAATTCTTAGTAGGTTTGGCAGAAACATTTTCAGATAGGGCTTGTGATCCAGCATGAATCACAGAAGTGAAAAGGTATGCTGCAGTTAATACCACTTATTCCAAACAGGATGATGCCTGTGGGTGTACTGAATAGCTTACAAAAGTCTTGGAGATAGCTGTCCTAGGCTTGTTCTGTGGGGGTTTTGCCAGTGGTAAGCCTGTCATTGAAATGCTCATCCCAGTCAGCTACAGGTGCATCCTCAGTCAGGCACTCTGAATGTGACTCTGCTTTGCAAATCTCCCAAACCATAGTGTGAAAAAGATTGTAGCTGAGCAGGATTCTAAAGAGCCTAATCCTTGCTCTGCCCAAAAATAAAATACCACAGGCACACTTCAGTGCTATTCAAAAATGCTTTAAAATCTCATACTTCAGCCTTGTCTGTCCCTTTACTGAGTATTAGTTGGATGCATAGGACAGTTTAAGAGCATGATGACTTATGTATTTGCATTTGGTATTTAAATATATGAAGTATGCAGCAAAAGAGATGTCTGAGAACTCAGTGTTTTGCCAGTCTGAAACAGGCCTGAAGCACCTGAGGATAATGAATTGTTAAATGTATTTACACAGATGTGCACCCAGATGTGATGGTGTTTGCAGGATGAGGGAAGAGATGAGGATCTGACTCCATGTTTCAGAAGGCTTGATTTATTATTTTATGATATATTAAAACTATACTAAAAGAATAGAAGAAAGGATTTCATCAGAAGGCTAGCTAAGAATAGAAAAAGAAGGAATGATAACAAAAGCTTGTGACTGACCAAGACAGTCTGGACAGCTGGACTGTGATTGGCCATTGATTAGAAACAACCACATGAGCCCAATCCCAGATGCACCTGTTGCATTCCACAGCAGCAGATAATCATTGTTTACATGTTGTTCCTGAGGCCTCTCAGCTTCTCAGGAGAAAAAAATCCTAAGGAAAGGATTTTTCATAAACCATGTCTGTGACACGCAGAAGTGCTGACAGAGCTTAGAGATATCACTGAGAGGACATTCAGGATAATCCTCGAGTGAACAAAGAGAGGGAGAGGTGCCCAAGGACTGGAGGAGAGCAGATGTGCTCCTGTGCTGGCCCCAGGGTGAACAGGAGCTGGCCAGGAGCTTTACCCCTGTGGTAAAGAGGAGCCAGTGGCATCCTGGGCTGCCTTAGGCAGAGTATTGGCAGCAGGTGGAGGGAGGGAGGGAGGGAGGGAGGGAAGGAGGTGTCCTGCCCCTCCTTGGCACTCCTGAGGCCACGCTGCACTGCTGGCTCCAGTTCTGCATCCCCAGAACAGGAGGAACATGGAGGTACCAGAGAGAGCCCAGCAAAGGACTGGCACTAAGGTGAAGGGACGGGAACATCTCGTCTGTTGTTCTGGGAGGGCTGTTTAAGTCTGGAGAAGGAAAGGTTCAGGAGGAATTTGTTGATGGGTACAAAGAGGACAGAGCCTGGCTCTTTTCAGTGGTGCCCAGGGACAGGACCAGAGGCAGTGGCACAAACAAGCGCAGGAGGTTCTGCCTCAGCACCTCAGGAAATACTTTTTAAACTGTGAGAGTGACCAAGCACTGGCACAGATTGTCCAGGGGGGTTCTGCATTGTTGGAGATACTCAAAAGCTGCCTGGACACAATCCTGGGCCATGGGGTCTTGGCGGCCCTGCTTGAGCAGAGGGGTTGGCCCAGATCACCTCCATGAGGTCCCTTCAGCCATTCTGGGATTCCACTTCATAGCTTTGATGGGTTGGTGGCTCTCCTGTGGGCACCTGGCAGCAGCTGAGCAGGGCAGTGTTTGGGCTCTCCCCTGCCCTGCATGCCACTGTTTCTCTGTGCTGCCTTGTGGGTCTGCAGATGAGGTTTTATCACATAACCTAATGATTTTCTTTTCTAAAAACCTGGTTTAATTACAGCATCCTTCATTGTTTGAGACAGAATTTGAGTAAAGTAAAGGTATTTGAAAAAGAAATGTAGGTTGGAGGGATAAGGAAGGATATTCCTGCTCCAGCTATCCTAGAGCAGTAAACAATGCTTGGAGCTTTTACCAATACAATAAGCCAAATGACAAAGGTGTGTTTCTTCACCATCTTTGCAAATCAAAGTCTTAATAAAATTTATTTTTTTAGAATCTGGAAGTACACTTTTTTAAAGATTTATTTTATAAATATTCTCAAGACTTCATTCTTAAATATTGTTGTCTTTAATTTCTGCAGAATTCATGAGGTATGTCCAACTCAGGTTCTGAAAAATTAAAATGCTTTTCAAAACATTTCTGTCTCTGTACACACTTTGTACTTGTCTAACAAATCCTGGTTCTTGCCAATAGTCCAGAAACAGGCTCTAGCTGTGCTTGCTGGAATTCAGGCTGGTTACAAACACAGGGGAGGAGGATAATAAGCATCAGCTGTATTTTCAAATATTTTCTGTTTGGATGTGCTAGCGTGTATTTTGTTCTGGTTTGTGCAATCAACAAAATTCAAAATTCATTGCAGCTGAGCTGCAGTTTCTGTTAATTCATTGATCCAAAGAGAACCTTTTTTGACTCTTAAATGCTGGGGTTTGTTGTTTTGTGAATCTAAAAATATATGTCACTGTGGTATGATAAAGAATGATCCTTGTGCAGTAGCTCTGTTAGAATGACAAACCTGTGTGCTGCCATAGCAGTAGGACGTGGGTGAAACCCCTGTTTTTTGGTTGTGTGGGTTTTGGTTGGGACAGTTTCAATCCTTTGCAAGGCTTGTCTAAAATATTTATTTTATTTATTTCTTTTATAAAAGCAAGATTGATGGTTTCTGATGCACAGATTCCTATTCTTTTGTAGTGTCCAGAGTTTTCTGCTAAGTTTGGTAGGTATGTCACAATCTTGGGCAATTTTCCCATCAGTCAGCTACAAACATTCCTCTTAGAGCTTTTCTGCACTTGGTGTTTTAATGAGATTTGAGATGAACATGAGCTATGTTCATATAGCAATGAGTTTTTGAACTATAGGCAATGGAAATTTGCAAAAGTAAAGATGTGTTAGCAAATCTTAATGGACCCCCTAAATAATCAGTTGGGAGTGAGAATTATAGAGTTTAAAATAGGGGGCATATTTTTCATCTGCAGTGTATATATGTCTGTCTATTTAAAGTAAAGTGAACACACGTAGCATAATCCTCCTATGATCCAACTGCTCTTCCAGCTGAAAAATTAAGCATGGAAAAAATGGTGAAGCTGAAGACCAGTGACAAAGTGCCACAATTGTACTGCAGTTGTAGAAACTGCACACTGATTTCCATGGAAATTTTCATTCTAACATCTGCATCAGCAAATACTTATGAGTAATACATGAAATATGTAGAAGCTGAGAGCTCTCCATAGTATGTCATTATGTAGGAGAGTGTTTAGTCCAGTTGTGCACAGTGCCAAGCAATGGCTCTTTCCCAGGGTAAGAGTTGCTTCAAAAGGGGAAAAAAGAATATATTTGTAATCTTTTTAAGTAAAAAAAAATCTTTGAGAAAAGACAAATATTAAGAGGAACAATTAGGTCTACTTGATATGAAGTCAAATGGAAATACTTGTGTTTGGAAACTATCTTGTAAAAGTATGTCTTGGCTATCATACACAGTAGAATACTGAAGCTTTTTAGCTGCTCAGTCAAGAGAAGCATGAAAATTTAAATAAGTCTAAGACCTGAAAGTCCTGAGGAGATCTGTGAACTTGTTTCTTCAAGACTTTGTACATTTTATCTGATGTTCAAGTTCTACCATCCCTACCATCAGTTTTCTTCCAGTATATTCCTTGTTTTAATGGAGTGAAAGAAGTTAGGTACAAGCAATAAATTATTGTCTATACAGTTATATTTTAGGTAAAAATCCACTTAATAAAACCTTGAATGAACATATTTTATATTAATTAAATTTTATCTTTAATACTGCATTGAATTTTTATCTGGTTCTGTGTTTTAAAACCACTCCATGTATAAGCAGTAACTTTGGGATAGAGACCTGTGTTAACCAGCTCTTTGTGTTACTGAGCCCTTTCTGGCATGGCATTTTCCAGCTATAAGCCATTTATTTTAATGATGACATTTACCAGGGACAGGCTACTCACACTGAATATATTGTATGTATTTAATTTCCTAATATGAATCCAACCAACAAATAGACACAGTGACAGTGAGTAAATTGGCAGTGTAAGTAAAATCACTGTGATCTATGGTTGGTTTGCTTAAAATCTATGACAGAGATTTTCATGGGATGTTGGTTTTTTTTTTTTAAGATCACTTCATATGAATAAGATTTATGGTGTGTTTCTTGGTTGGGGGAGGGGGTTTGTTCTGTGTATTTCTTTTGCCTACAATATTCAGTGGTCAGGGTTTTTTTCTGTTTTTTGAAATTGCTGTGGAAGGAAAAGCCCAATTGCAAAAGAGGCTGGTGCTAAAAAGTAATGTTTTGTTGTTTCAGGGTATCTTAGCATTTGTTAAGGCAGTTAAATGAGAACTTAATTTTAATACTTAGAATATATCTGTAAAGTAATTTTTTAGTTATTTTAAGTTCCACTGAAAGCTCCTAGCACAGTCAGCAGTCTAAACCCCAAGCTTCTTGATTTCCTTTAGAAGACTAAATAAAATTAAATTTTTAAAATACAGTTTTATCTACTGTGACAGAACAAGTTACTGCAGATATCTTAATGTCTGTCACTTTTTACATTACCTGTGATATAGTGACAATTTACAGTTGCAGGTCTTACTGAAAATATTGCCTTAGTTTATAGCATTATGAGTCGTGAAAATGACTTATGAAGTACTACTTTGCCTGAGCAAAGTAGATTTTTTTCCCTTTGCCAAATCAAATTAGGATTTGAATCCAAGCTGCTGCCACAAAAATGTTTATTACAATATGTATATGTTACACATCTCTTTTCAGGTCTGTACAGGTTATCATTGCTGTATCCTTTTGTGTCCTCATCGTTCTCTTTGAAAAGCTGTTCCAAGCTGGAGCCTGTGTTTCCAGCAAGGGCTGGACAAGTGGGGCTGACAGGTTTGCAGAGAAGCTTTTCATCTCTGATGCTGTAGCTCTACAGGAGCCAATCTTGTGCTGCAGGCTGATAGGGCACCCACCATCTCCACCTCTGAATAGCTTATCTGATAGAGGGGGAAACCAGCAAAGGAGCTAGGCTTCCCTGGAAATGTAGGATGGGAACATCTATTAGATGTCACTGTCTGTGCAGTGTGTGGGTGAGTATCAGTGCTTTGCATCTTCCCCTTCCCCCTCAGCAGGACTGAACAGGAGAAGGTAAAGCTCTGCTTCTTCATTCCACCTTCCTTACTCTGCAGTCCTGTGGCTTGATTTGGGTTTGCTTTGCTGCTTTTTTTACCTTTGGGCTGATTTATTTTAATTCAAGTTGGGAGAAAAAGTGAAGAGAGGACTTGTACCCTAAGTCTCCTAGTCTTTACTGTCTTGTTGATTGGCTTGCTTCCTTTTTTAAATGAACCTTATTTAGAAACCTGTTGGGGTTGAAGAGGAATTATCCTGTTAAGGGGGAAAGCACAAGCAAACATAGTTTGAGTTTGTTCAGTTGAGACTCTTGATATTATCTTTAGGGGAAGATAATTCTGTGTGCTCTGTGTTGTTCTGGAATCTGAGAAATCGGTGTGAGACGGTCAGAAAACAGAAGAGATTTTCACAGCTTGCAAGGGCTACCAGTGACTTTGTTTAGGACAGAAATGTAGTCTGGGTTTTTGGAGTAGGAACTGGAGGAGCATGTATTGTAGATAGCCATGGTTGATACCTCAGTTCTTTTCTAAATAGCTCATAGGCATTGTTCTGGGTTTGGTTTTTTTTGCCTTAAACTACAAGCACCCTAGCTGGAGAAAGTGTATGCACAAGGTAACACAAGGGAGAGGAGAAAGCCTCAAATCTTATCAGAACTGCAATAAATAGTAGCTTATCTGTGTTCCTGTCTGCTTGGTAGGACTGGTCAGCAAATAAATACCAATTAAACACTTGAAAATATGCACCTTGTTCTAGAAGTGGTCTGGGCTACCAGGCTTTTTGCCACCAATTTCCTTGTTTTGGCCATGTCCTGTTCAGTTGGTGTGATCTATCTGTGTGATTAACTCCTCTTACTCTGGATTACTGAAGGTTATTCAGCTCCTTTTGTGTCATCATCCTTACTTTCCCCTATCACATACCCAAATGAAGAGTTAACTAATTTGGAGGGAATTCCAATCAATTTAATTAATTGTCAGTTTACAAACTTTTAATTACTGATTCTGGTATTGAAACAAACACATTCAAGCTTAGGCAAAACATCCCTCCCCTTCCCTGGTGTCCATCCCTGCAGCTACACATTGGCTTTTTCACTCCCATGTGAAGACTCGGTCATTTGCTGATGCAGGGCACTGCTTTGTTCATTGCTTATCCTTCTGTGTTTAGAACACAATCAAATCTTCTGCCTTGGTCATGTTGTATTTAGTAACTACTGAGGAATCATGGGCTGTACAGTAACAGTCAAAGCTATTCACAGCTTCAGGGCAGGTTAATCTGTGTTGCAAATGCTGGTCTGAGGACTGAGGACATTATATTATAATAATATAATTATTTTTATAAAAACAATTTGCATTTTGAAGTCTTTTTCTGTCTTCCATGTAGTGATAACTACTGCAAGAAAAATGGGTTTCTTTAATGTTATAAACCCAGATAGGGAGAGAAGGTCTCTTTATAAAATTGTCTCTCTTCTGTGTCAGCATTTAGACATGTTATGTTGTAGAACAGAGCTATAGAGCTGGTCCTGCTGTGGTGACAGTTTGTTTGCTGATAGGAAGGCAGGTTCACATCCTGAATCAAATCTGTATTCTCATGTGCCACTGCAGTAATTTGATTCCCCCTTGCTCTCAGCACTACACTGCACTATCATCTTTGCCTCTTGCAAACTGATGGCTGGATTTGCACAAGGGAAGTAGCTCCTCTGAAGAATGTTGTGCTAGGTGAAGAGGATTCTGCAGTCCTTTGTTTTGCTGAATTTGCAATTACTCTTATGAATAACAAGCCTTGGACCTTCAGTACCTGTACATGCTTTGTTGCCTCAGTTTGAATCTGTATTTGTGATTGTCCTGGTTTGTCTCCTGGCCCAAAACAGCAATCAATTACAATTGGTCTGGTTCTGAGGTTGCTTTTAATGAGTAGGAACTGATAAATGTGGGAACACCGAGATAAGGCAAATTTCAGGATTTTTCATATGACTTTGAAGATTCTGCCCTCCTTTATCAGTTGGTACAAAGCTTCTAAATTTTGCATCACCCCACTCTTGCTGCACTTATGTTTTGTGGGTACTGGGTGCATAGTTGTGCACGGCTTTGTTTTGCCCTTCTTGTAATTAATGAGAAGGTAAGAGTTCCTTACCTCACCAAGTGAACAGATCCTGGCTTTGTATCCCTACAGTCTGAACTTTCCACTGCAGCTGTCTGAGGCTGTGAGAGCTTAAGGATTCTTGTTCCTGCCATAGTTGGATGGAGCCTGTCTGGCAGCAGACAGTCTTGCTGTGTTAGTAGCAAGTTAATGGATGTCACTTGGACATTTTCCTCTTTTCATAGAGGAAGAGTTGAACCAACTGAACAAGGGCCCAGTTCCTGATGAGATTTAGAGACTGTAAGGACTACAGTGATGTAACACTAATTTTCTTTGCAATGTGGTATGTGTTGTTACTTGTTTGTGTAAATGGAGATCTTGGTAGCTGAAGCACTCTGGGAGGGACAGAGGAGCAGTTTTGTTTGTGTTCCTAAATTACTGAGGTGTAAATTGTCATTTTCATCTGGTCTGGAGGCTTTTGCACAAAGTCTGACGCAGAAAAGAGTTCTGAGATCTGGTAGCTGGCTTTGGTGGGTTTCTCTCCACCTGACCTGTTTCCAAGAAGGACCGTGTGTTTCAGGGATCAGGACTCAGGAGAGCTTGTTCAAACAAGCCAGCTCTGTTCTGGGCCTTGCCTGAGCCTCCTGTCTGGGCAGGGCTCTGGTGGGTCCTGTTGCAACTCCATGGCTCCTTAGATCTTGAAAAATGGTAGAAAGTCAATGGTTTTTACCCTTTCATCTGATGCTATCCTGATGAGTCATTTCAATGTCTAAGTCCATTCTCCATTAGATTTTACCCATTCAAAGAGTGATCAAACTTCAACTCAAAGATCAATTATTGCTGAATGTTTTGTAACTTGTAGTATCAAGTGAGTACAGTGAACATGTGTTATAGTAGTGAGGAATATCTGTATACTAAAAAAAGAAGAAAATTATTTAACATTTAAATTTTAAAAATTCAAGATTTTGTAAATTTTCTTACAAGGTTGGGAGTTCTTTGTGCTTGCTAATTTTACTATGTGTAAATAATAGATTTGTATCTCAAAATCCTTTTCCAAACTGAAGATGATGAATCAGATTTCATGACTACCAACAGGCTGCTGGATTTGTTTAATATTTATCATGTGAACCTTAGCATTTTAAAGTTAAATTTGCAGTTACAAAACAACAAAACAAAGAAAATACTCTATAGAAGAAATGGTTGCTGCATTTGTGCAGCATTTACATTTTTACTTCCATTTTTGCTTTCATTAACATCCATTGTAGCTGTCCTCAAAGTTTTATTTGGTACATGTGTTTTTGCAAAAACTCTTAAAAATGGATTATGATAGATGTGTTGTTTGCTTTGATTCCAGTATTCATTGCTGACAGCACACAGCACTTCTGTGTCTATGATTGTTCTTAAGTTGGCACAAGTATCACTTGAATAATATTGCTTGTGGTAACAAAAGGCTTAAATGGATTCCAGTTTCGTGATTTTCTGTGGCATTTGGGAAACAAAAAGGAGAGGAAAGCCAGTTCAATAAATTTTCAAGATTGCAGAAAAGTTCAAGGCTTTAGGCTCAGGTTTCAATGCTCAAGGTTCAAAACTGTAAAAATGTGTTGAGCTTTAATTATTCTTTTTTTCAGCTTAAGAATGTTATGATGCAGTTAGGCTGTTTTTAAATCCTGCTTACCTAGGAATTATGAATAGGCTAGCCAAACTGACTGTAATATGTAGTATATAAATATATATACACATGTACACTCACATATATATAGAGTATTAATTTCTCTGTGCTCTGAGGCCATTTTATTTCCTTAATTAGTTGTTCATGACTGAAGATTTATGGAGCAGGATGATTTAAGCAGTCAAGTCTTAATTCTCCATGTAAATGAAAACTGAGGTGTACTGTAGCTCATAAGAAAAAAATAGATCCAATAATACAGCTGTTGTTAGAAAGCATTTGGATGTGCAAAACATGTACAGTGTGTTTTTATTATCTCTTAAGGTTTGTGAGCTCTACTATAGCACCAGTCCAGAACTGACCCTTTGGAGAGTGGCAGCCCCATTTTCCTGGCACTGCCATTTCAGGGAGTGTTCATTGGCATTTCCAGAGCTTGTGTTTAGCTGGACAAGAATATCCTCAAGAATCAGGGTTCCTGTGACTTTGAGGTGACCCTATGTGGTGCTAACTCAAGTCCATCATGGTTTATTAATCCAGGTATTGACTGGCAGAGACTCTTCTGTATCATCGTGCCCTGAAGCAGCCGAACTGCTGTGCATATACTGCATTTAAGCTCATAAATTCTGCTAGGACCTGAGCTGACTTTTAATTCTGTTGCAGATGCATGTACAACCTGCATAAACAGCTCATGGGTTTGCAAATTTGAGTTTTTATGTCAAAGTAGCAGGTGCATAATTCATCTCCTTTCTGAGTGGAGTGTTCTGCCCCTCCCTGCCTTGGTTTCTTGTGTTCCTGCTGCAGCGTTCTGGAGAATGAGAACAGGTTGTGCAGCCTGAGACACACTGGACAGGTTGCTTCACCAAAAGAGATTTGTGAGGAGAGGGAGGTCAGGCTCTGTTTGCTTCTTCCTTCAAGAAAGGGTGGGGAGAACACTTTGTGCAACTCCCTGTGCTTCAGATTATTCTCAGAATCCAGACAAGGCTGCGTTCAGCCTAAGAGTTGTGCCTTGTCATGTTAAGAAATAGTTTTAATTTTTGTTGTGCAGACAGGAAAGGTGCTCTAAAAAGTCTGTGGAATGGGTCAGGGCCCTCCTTAACTCAGATGATTGATGTGTCACGTTTTACATTTCCATGTACCCTATCATGTCAGTGATAGTCTTTATCCTTGTCAGGCATTTAACTTGTGAGGAAAGGAAATGTGGGTTTATTTTAACAAGAGAACCCTGCTAACAGTTTCTTACAGTGCTCTTGTAAAGCTATTTTGCAGAGAGGATACAGATTATTATCAGTTATTTTACTTCTGTGGACTTCTAAAGTATAGTTGTGGATATATGTTTTGATAATTTCATATATATACAAGCTTAGTTGCTCTTGCACTTTAGAGCAAGAAAAACGGGCAGAATTTATAAAGGTTTGTTCTTAGTCTGTGATGGATCATCATTTCAAATTTGGACACTTGTGAAAGAAATTTGAACAGATTTGAATCAAACCTCTTAGCACCTGGGAAAGGCTCATGCAATTTGAAAGGGTTTATATGCAAGTACTTAAACAATCTTTGCTCCATCTAGCACGAGGAGCTGTCCATTATTCCCAGCTGGTTACTACAAAGCTTTATATATCCATGTCAGTCCCTCAAAATACCCTGTGACAGTGAAGGAAATTGTGTATTACAATGTGATTTTTGCTGTTGGCATCACATGAAAGTTCAGAGGCAGTGGGAAACTCTCTCAAAAGTCAGGTAAAAAGCCATGCAGGTGCACTGTTTGCAAGTCCCATCTCCTACTTCAATACAATTTCCAAGTTCACAGATTTTTTAGCTGATCAAACTAACTAGTTGAGTTCTAACTCAATTTTTGCTAAGTATGAATTTTAGGTGGTTTTTTGCTTATCACCAGATAATAAAGAAGGGAAATGAAATATTATTTCCTTAATGCTTGGCTGAGATTAAAGAAGAAAAACTCTTCCTGTCTGTATTGGTGAAGAGAAATTGTCCTTTAAATAACATGAGAAGTGTGTGAATGTTATGAAAGAAAATATTTCTTTGATGACCTGTAATTGTGCTGGGACTCAGTTAATAGGCAAAATTGTCACTGGATTGGTTCTTTATGGGGGTATGTTACCTCTGTAAGCTTAACCTGTTTTAGAAAGGAAAGCATAAGTGACAGTCTGTAAAGATTTGTGGTATTTTCAGCCTCTTGTAAAATCAGAGACAAGTCAGGCAAGTTAAAACCTTATTCCTTGAGCTGTGACCTCAATGTTGCTAGAAACAGGCTTGAGCTCAGTTGCACTGCCTTCATCATTAACATCTGATTTCTGTGGAGTGAAAGGAGGAGAATGTGTTTTAAAAGCATTGGTTTCAGAGGCTTGGAGGAGTATTGCAAGTGCACAAGCAGAAAAGGGGCAATGTGCTTCTTAAAAGCATTACAAACTTGGTATGCAGAAGTACTTTATGGATATTTGGTAAGTAGCAGCAAGTATAATTAAAACTTTGTTGGTTTGTTGGTATGGAATTCTGAAAGTGCTGCTAAAAAGTTCATTCTGTAGCGAATTTTTTAAATGACTGAACTAAGACGTGCACACCAGTTTCACAAAACTGGCTTTATAACATGTCAGTTAACAAAGAAAACAAAAAAAAATTCTTTTGGCTTTTGGTAATAATTGCAAAGAGAAGCATGTGCAGAAGTGGAACAAACCAAAATTAAATTTTCTTATATCCTGGATTATTACTGCCTGAGAAAAATTTTCTGGTTCCTGACATTGTTCTGTCACTGAACCAGAAAACAAGTTTTGCTATGGTAGTTGTTCTCCAGCATTCAGACATCATTCCACTACACAATTTCCAAGTAGAACAGAATTGGCATAATTCTTACATTTGCTAGGTGGTTGTCTGTTACTCAGGGTGCACTGTAGGTGCTGTTTGTGCTGAGTTCCTTGTGCTGTGCAGGGACTTTGAGAATTCAGCTGTCCCTCACAGCAGCATTTACTGCAACTTGTACTATTTTACCTGAGAAAAACTAAATTAACCTGAGCTGTTTGCCCATTAAAACACTGTCAGTCACTGAGCTCTGTGGCACTGTGGAGTTGGAGTAAATTGTAGATGCTGCTGCTGCTTGGTTTGTCTAGACTTGGGTAAAGGAGATGATTTCCTTTCTGGCATTAGTGTGCAACTGGCTTTGTTTTGTATTGGCTGTGCAGAGCCCAGCAGTTCAAGACCAAAGAGACTTTGATCACAGCAAACAAGTACATTTGTCTGCATGAGAAGCATCTTAGGCAGTCAGTTCCCTTTGTGGGTGCCTTTGGGCTGTTCTGACTGTTGGTGTTCAGCAGCAGAAGCAGTGTGATGGATTATTTAACCCTTCCTTGAGTAGGAGTTACAGTTTGTCTAGACTAGCTGAATGTCTTATGAAGAGATTTCCTTTGTATCTTTAAAATACCAGAGGTTTTCTTGTAAAACTGAGATTCTCTCTTAATACCAAAAAGTAAATTTGCCTGTCATTACATTTAAGTAAAGGCTAAGTCACAGAAGAAAAGACATTTCAAACAAAGAAAAGCCAAAAACCTTCAAATATTAGAATGATCAGCAGAGAAATCACTTAATTTTTCAGGATCAGCTAACATCCTCTTCTTGATAATGTTCCATTGCCTCTGAGGGCACTTACTTGATTTAATGTCATTACATTTTAGTACATGAGTACTAAAAACTCACTTAAAGGACTGCAATGTCTGTAACCTTTAGTTAACCTGATCAGCCTAAGTGAATTCTGGCCAGAAGATATCAACATTTGGCACAAAAACGTTGTGCCAATCTAAGCATAACATTGGTAATAATGCTTTTAGCACATTCTGAGATAATGCATTGCCTGTGCTGCCATGGCCAGAGGCTGGAGAGAAACCCTGAACACACACATACATACACCTGCAGCAAAAAGAACCCTCTAGAAACGAACAAATGTACAAAAAGATGCAACAAAGAACTCCGCTCTAGATGATTAACCTTTGAAAAAGGAGAAATTCCAGTGATTTAAAATGAACTACTTGCAGGTTTTAGCTTTCTAAAGCTTTTTGCTAGACTTTATAGCAATAAACACAGACTGTGTTATAGTTTGTGGATTAAATGAAGAATTTCTGGTTTGTGAGAGCAAACTAAACATATTCTGGTTGTGTTATACACCTCCTCATTGTGTGTAGTGTAGTGGGATACTGGTGTGTGGCCTCTCTGGTTGGAAGCAGAGCAGAGACTGGTCTTGCACAGAATCTGGATGAAAAGGCACTTAGCCCTGGATGTACCTTAAATATTTTTGACTGGCATCTTTTCTCTGCTCTTCGGCCTGAGCTGTACATGTCATTAGTCAGATCAAGGGTTCAGAGCTGGCCAAACACAAAGCTCTTTGCAGCTGAATCCGTGCAGGCTCTGTGTGTGTTCAGCTGCTGACTGCACATGGATCAAAGCTGGAGCTATGTTGCCACCTAGTGAGAAATCTGCAGGGGCACGGGTCCACGTGGAGCTGCACAAACTGGACACTGCAGAGGGGGAAAAGAAACATCACCTGACCTAAAGTTCATGTCTCAGTTTAATTTGAGGTGTAGTTAAGCATATGAAAACCTAAAACTATGGCAAGTTAGCAATTCTTGATAATATTGTGAAAGCTGGTTTTGTGGCTTCTTTACTCATTAGGAGAAGGACAGCAATGTACAAACTGTTGAGATTTGACATATTGTCAGATGTGTTTTGCTGCTGTAATCTGGCCATTTGTTTCTATTGCCAGGCTATCAATGCTGTTGTGCTCAGAGGTGTTTGTGCAGGCTCCCAAGACGAGCCAGAACCAGTCTGGTGGAAAAACAGCTCAACCAGGGCTCCACCAAGGGCAGAGGGAAAAGGATTGTTTGCAGTTGAGGTGGATCATTCCTTGATTGTGTTAATAATACAGTTGCACAAGCGTTGCACCAGCCTGACGGGAAAGATGCTGCAGGGGGGGAGAAGGAGCTGACAAAGAGGGAACAATTGCTGCATTTAATGGGGCTGCTACTTTAAAGTGTTAGTTTTCAGTAGAAGAAAGCACAGTCAGTGTAACTTTATGAAATTACAGCGTTGCAATTATTTCAGTAAAGTCCACTGTGACCACAGAGGTGAAAATTTTGCCAGTTTAGTGCTCCAGCCAGCATGTAGAATTATTTTATCAAATGCACACCTTATGGCAAATTATTTCTCTGTTTTATTTTTGTTTGTTTCTAAAAGAAATTTCACGGCATACTCTTGACAGATCTGCTGCTGCACTTCATTCTTTTAAGGAACTCATTGTATCACAAAGTGTTTAAAATTGTGGTTTGCAGTGTAAAAACCTGTGGTCTGTTGGGAAGGTGTTGGGTTTCAGGCTGTTACACAGTGCTGGGAAGCAGGTGGGAACGTGGGATTTAATAAATGTGGATATCAGTAGTGAACCTGCTTTCATAACTTGATCGATCACAGCTTGAGAGTCAATGGCTATTTTCAATTTCCTTTCATTAATTATTGAAAACAGTACAACATTAGAAGTGTTTCAAATTTTACAGCACAGGTTGTAAAATGTCTTCAGCAACAATTCCATTTCTATTTGGAAGGCCAGCCTCATGACAGAGAGAACCCTCTCTACTCCTTTTAAAATTAATTTATGGAGTTTTTAACCCTTCTTCTGATTGTTATATTCTTTCTTGAGTTTGTGAAGCACTTCAGAAACTGCTGCTTTGCTGTAGAGAAAAGACAGATTGTGCATAGACTTAATTAAAAAACAATAATAATCCAGAAAGTGTTGCTTTCACATTTTTATGTTTCTTCTTTCCCTTTTCCCCCTACCTCTGAACCTGCTGTTGAGTATTAACCAAGAGGACATAGAATGTGGAAAGTCTTAGATGAGAGATATCTAATCTTTATTCTTCCTTGGAAAATGTTAGATTTTTTTTCAATGTGGTGGGTGCTTTGTAAAAAGTTGCTAAGAATTACCATTTAATTAAATGAAATGGGTTTAGATCATCTGCAGTAGGCAGCTGTTAAATAGTCTTTTGGGTATTCTTAAAGGTTTTTATTAGTTCAAGTGGATTCATTTCCTAAAATACACCATATTATTTATGAAGCATTGCTTATTTGCATGTCAGTAAAAATGAGGAAGTGAATAAAAGGAAAGGGGTTTTTTTCGCAGATACAATCATGGAAACCAACGTACACTATCTGTCAGATACTTGATTCTGGACAAGTCTGGTGGCTGTATCAGAAGTTGAGAGAAAAGTGGGATTTTTTTCACACCCAGTTAGTTTCATGTTCATCATAGCTAACAGAGTATAAATTGAGGAAGAAAAATTGCCTTTAAGTCTCCCAAGACCCCCAGCTCCAGCTAAAAAGCCATTAACGTGTTTATATTTGTGTCCAAACACTGAGAAAGAATAGGGTAGCAAGTGAAAGTTACTCAAAATTTAGCAAACATCTACAAAGTCTAATTCCACTAACTGATTATTTCCATGGGTTTCTTCATGGAGATCACAGAAAGGGAAATATTAACTGTAACTGCATTTTGTTGTTCTTGCTTCATGCCAGCATTTGTTTGCAAACACTACAGTAGCATTAAAACAAAATATACTGATGGGAGATGGATTCTCTCATATTGCCACTGTGCTTGTTGATTCCCATGGTGTTTTTATTAAGGGCCACTCCAGCCCTTTGTTTCTTTTTTTTTTTCTCCATGCATTTGGTTCTTTATGGTGCATGTTTTGAGCATGTTTGCTAAGGTTCAGATGGATTATGCAATAAGGATTTGGTGACAGTGGAGAAACTTTCAGGGAAAGGTGTTACTTGTTCCATATTCCTTCTCTTTCTTTTAAGTCAAGTTCCATAATTGAGGTTGCTCATGAGCCATTTCCTGTGCTAAAACTGCAAAAACAGCGAGCCAGTGGAGACAAAAATAAATTTATATTTTCCTTAACTGAGTTAACACTGAAATGGTTTTGGTGTGTGGTGTGACAAGCTGCAGGCTGCTGGAACAGAGGGCAGGAATGTGTGTGGGATGAGGGGGGAAACAGCCAGCAGTTAAATCAGCTTGGCTACCCCAGAGCCTCAGCCACCCCAAGGTGTGTGGGAGGAGAGGCTGGAAAAGCTTTTAGTGCTTGTTGAGGCAAGGAGTCATTAACTGGTCGGATGTGTCTGTGTGATGAGGAATCACTCACGTGTCCCAGGAAGACAGGAAGTGCTGTTATAATTAAGGGAAAGGGGAATACTCTCTCGTGGAAGAAAAAAAAAATACTTAAAAAGAACAAATCTTTGGGGCTGAAACATTGCTGTGGTTCTGCAGCACAGGAGGTTCACTGCCAGTGGCAATACAGGATGTTCCCACCTCCAGCTCCTCGTTCCTGTTGCGGTGTGTTAGCTGCACTGAGAGCTTTTATGACTTCCCTGATGTATTATTAGAATAATAGAGCCTAGAAGTAATTTTCAGAGAGCAGCAAGAATGGGCAAAGAGAGAGGACAGGGAAATTTTTTGAGTCAGTATTTCCCTGGAAGTGTCACCTCAGGTAGGGTGTGATTGGTTAAACTGGAATTTGGTGTTGTGCAGGATGTTCCACGAGGCTGTTACAGGATGATCTGAGGCAGAAGTGTGTGATGTCTGCAGCAGAAAGGGAATTAGGTCTGGATTAAATGTAAGTGGCAAGTTTTTGATGACAGGAGGGTGCAGGGACAGCCTTTGTGGGAAGAGGCTCAGGCCTGTGGCTTCCCAGACAGCCCCAGTGGGCCCAAGCTGAACCCATCAGCCTCGTGTGTGGTGCTTTGTGCAGATACATCTCAGGAGGGGTAGGGAACCCTGGGACAAAGTGTAGGGAGTGTGGAACAAAAAGAAGGCACAGCAAGGGCAGGGAAGGAGGAGACTGACCATGGCAGAGCAGATGGAGAGCCCTTGCTGGGCTAGCAGAGGAGCCTGCAGTGAGAGCATGGCCCTCACCCCTGCACCCCTCACAGCTGCGGCTCGAGGGGCTGAAGTGAAGCAGTGGAGGTAAGCCCATGAAAGGAGGGGGGGAAATTTCTTGGTTTCGTGTTTATCTTCTTTTAATTGGCAAAAAAAATAAGTTAATTTCATCAAGAGTGTTTGTTTATCAGTTATTTACAGCCGATTTCCCTGTATTTATCTCAACCCATGAGTTTTTTTGTTCTTGTTACTTGTATTTTCTACCCCTGCCCAGCTGAGTGGGAGTTTAACATCTAGCAAAGGCTAATAATCCACAGGACAATTGTGTGTAGGGTGAAACAGCTGGGGCTGAGATCTCAGTGTCTCCCTTGTCCATGCTTCAGGTGGTGCATCAGGCACATTTCAAGACACACAGTTCAGTTTAGCTGTTTCTGGAAGAATTCCATTTGGGTGGTCAGGAGCTTCTCCATGATGCTCACCTAAGGATGGTTGGTGAGAATGACATAACCAAGTGAACAAAGCATATTGATTTCCCTTTAAAACTCAGTACTACCAAATCTATTTAAGTTATAAATAATCATATCTTGCTGTAAAAAAATACAGAAGCAGTTTAAGCAAGAAGCTTACTCTTGAAGTACTTCCTTTCAAAATACTGTGATGGCCAAGCTGTGGCTGGAAAACTAATCCTTTAAAGGACTGAACCTGGAAAATCAGAATGGTGTATGTATAAAAATGAATTGTGTATACATAAAAATAACACGTCTTCCATCTTGCTAAGAAACTTGGAGCTGTCTGTCCCAAAAAAAGATGGGGCTGCTGCAGTCTGTGCATGTTACTTTTAAAATAATGAAATGGTGCTATTATGTAGGCTGCTAGAGATCATCTAATTCTTCCATTAACATACTTTGAAAATGTGTTCAGTATATTTGAGGTGTTTTAAAACCTTGGGTATCAGATTTTGAAAGGAAATTAGGTGTTTGCCAGAATTCTCAGAGGTGTGTAGGATATTAGGTTGTTAATTCCCATGGGAATTTTAAGTAATACTCATGTTTTATGTTTTTTATCAAAGACTGATATATCTTTCTGTGCAATTATATAGAGCAGTTATCTTTTTTAGTGCATCCAGCAATTCACTTTCAGTGTTGGTATCCACACATGAGGCTGCATTTTTTCTGTGTGCTGATTATGGTTGGGAATTCTCTTTTCCATCTTTGAACTTTTCTTCTTTGTTACTAAAGTCTGAACTTTTCTGCCCTTTAAACAACTTGAGTGCCTCCCTAAATAAGTAGCCAGGTCTAAAATGGAAACTTTAACATGTCTCCAGTTGCTAAAAAAACCCTCAAAGTTTTGTAAACAGACTGAAATTCTGGAACATTTATTGGTAACAGTTGTGTAAAAGGATAGCTTGTAAATGCTTTTTAAATTGTGATGTAAAGTATGAGCCTGTGTGTTAAACAAGTTAAATGGAACACTAGGTTTTTGTCCCTCTTTCTGGTTGTGTGACAATACCTTTCATGCAGCTGGCAAAGAAACTTATAAAACTTGTGCTTTTAAAACTTGCAGTTCTATTTATTATCCCTGTTGTCAATTACGTTTAATTTTGAAAAAAGTGCTGGCAGGGAAGGATTAAAGAATGAACCAGAAAGTAATTTCTTCAGCCATATGAAGAACAAGAGAAAAATGAATAGATGAAGGTTCAGAAAGGATTCAAATGAAGTTAGATAGTCCAGCCACTAACAGATGACAGTTTGGTTTAGATTCCAAGACCTACAGGGTGTGTTCTTTCAGCTAAATGTTGTTTACTTGTGGAGGAGACAGCTGTAAATATGGGACACTGACCACTGCTAAATGACACCTCTTGCTGCTTAAAGCCAATGTGCTCCATTGGCAGATGCTAGAGTTGTCTTGAATCTTTTGTAAGCGTCTGGACTATGAAAGGTTAATTTGAATATGGGAAGTGTGTCTGTGACCTTTATTACTACACAACATGGCTCAAATACTCACCAGAAGTTTAGAAAACTTAACAGGAGGTAGCAAATAGTTCATACAATGTGGTATTCAGAATGATGCCTCAGATAATATTGTGGCTCACAAGACAATAATGGGATTTTTTGGGGATATCCTTAATCACCTGGTGCAAGTGAGCATCTGCTTGGGTTTGTGTTGGATTCAGAATGTGTCTGTGGGTACTTGGCACTTTATTTACCTCTTTGACTTGCAGAGGTAAAATTTAATTCAGTCTAAAAAAGGCATTTGCTAAAGGATTGAGTAGATGCTGATGTCATTTTTTAAGTGCAAACAATAAAACATAGTTGTCATCTCTGCCTTTTCTCCTCCTCCCCTTTCCTTTTTACTGGTCTTAAACATGACTTATTTTGGCCTTTGGGTCATGATCCAAATGTACTTCAAAATCCATCATCTCTTTCCTGCCCTGTGGCTTTGTTGAATCAGTGTGGCATGTGCTTGTCTGTCTCTTTATACCTCCTTTTCTTTTTCTTAATAGGCCTACTGTTGAACAAGTCCCTGCTGTGTTTAAAATAGGACTTTGTTCTGCTCTTAGCCCCAAGACCCCTTAGTCATAAAGAGCCTTGTTCTGTAACTTCTATTCATTTGTTTTCCTGTTTGGAGATTTTATTTTCCACTTTGTTTCTCCTTCCTCATGTGCTGGTGCTCAGTCTGAGCAATTGCTGCACTCATCCAATATTACACAGAGGAATGAGGGAAATGGCAGCATATACTTTCTTCCTTTCAGTTCTAATTCCTTTCCAATAAAGCCCACAAAATATTAATAAAGGGAGCAGCCAAAATAAACTATTTTGAGCACGATTTTGCCTGTAAATAAAGCAGAACTTTCCTGCAATTTCATGTTGAATATTTTCACTTGGCTTTCCATCTGAAATAAGTATCAGATCCATGGTGAAGTGTGGCAGCATT
Source organism: Molothrus aeneus (assembly GCF_037042795.1). Taxonomy (NCBI): domain Eukaryota; kingdom Metazoa; phylum Chordata; class Aves; order Passeriformes; family Icteridae; genus Molothrus; species Molothrus aeneus. Next base: position 109,825,056 of record NC_089647.1, on the reverse strand, counting down.
GAAGTTGTTACAAAGGGAGAGACAAAATTCAGGCAGCCTATTTTCTGAAGATCATAGTCATTCACAGAATCACAGTTTTTCATTCCCTTGCATTGCTCCTCAGAGCGCTCATCTCTGATCCTGTTTGGAAAGGATTGGATGTGTACTTCAGTGAACCCCTCTGCCTAGGAAAGGGATGGGAACCATTTAGTGTCAAATCACTGCCTAATGTGATGGAAGGGAAGGTTACAGTGTGCCTTTAGTAGTTATTGTGCATGAAGGTGGTGTAAGAACTGATACTGTGAGTATTCTCCATAGTGAAAGACACGCTGCTGTTTCCTTAGGTTGTAGAATTTCATCTAAATAAATAGATGGACAAATAAAGGCCAAATTTTACATTAATTTCTTTATCAAAATTTCTTCTGTATCACTGAATGATACTTCTGTTTGCTGTTCAGCTTGCAGCTCCTAAGGTGCCATTACATGGTGGTTTCTAAAGCATTGCTCTGTCATTTTGCTTTTAGATTGCATTTGCAAGGTTCTGAGGGAGGGGACACATAATGCAGGTGTCACATGAAAGTTCTGGTAACAAAATTTGCACTTCATGGATCTGAACATTTTTCTTGGATTGAAATTCAGTCATTTCCAAACTATCAGCTTTTCATTTGAATTTATAGATGGCTGAAAGATCCAGAGTCTAGCATAAATCTGAGTTACCTGTTAAATGTTTCACATAAAGGAATCTTCATCTTGCTGCTTGCATTTTTCAATATAATTGATTCGTGTTAAGAATATAGGAGGGCACATGTGAAAATAGTGCATTGTAATTTTCTTTCTAGTGTAGCCCAATTATATGGTGAATATTCTCAAACCAAGAAATGATATTTTTATTTCTCCATAAATTCATGTGTAGGTCATTCTTGATCAATAACCAGCTGCAGGGAAAGAGGATAGAAAAGTAAAATGCTTGCTTCAGAATTCAGACTGATATTTTCCTCACTTATCAAATTATCATCAAAGCTATTCATTCAAGATTTTGCTATTCTTTTTAGAATACAAGTAGATAAGTTAAAAGAAAAATAGTTTAAGGATGATTAAATAACAAAAATACCAAATTGTTTCAACAAAGAAGAAAGAAAATTAATTCAGTGTGGTTTGGTTTTTTGCATTTCTTTTTGTGCAGAAGGATTGATCTGTGAGATTGATCAGAAAAAGTAGGAGTTGTTTAAAACAAAATCTTGTAAGCTTTGAGAGATTTCAGGATGGTTTCTGCTCTTCTTTTAGCTGCAACTTTTCCTGCTTTATTCACTCTTCTCTAGAGCAGAGATGCAAACTAATGTATGCTGATTAAAATTTATGCCAGTGCCGTTTCATATAATGTGACTTTAAAATAAATACTATTGAAGAAGTAAACTGCAAGAAATTTAACTATAAAAAAGCACTTCTTTACTTCTGAGGATGATCAGGTACTAGTGTAGGTTTTCTGGGCAGGTTGTAGAGTTTCCACACCTGGACATGTTCAGAGCTCAGCTGGGTGTGGCCCTGCACAATCTGCTCCAGTTTACCTTGCTTTGAGCAGAGGATTGAGAGACCTCCACTGATTAGTAATTCTGTAGTGTGGTGAAAGTCTTTCTTGTGCATTTGGAGGTAATTCTGCAGCATTGTTAAATATTTAGGATGAAAATCTCAGTGTAGTCTGCCACTGTACATTCAAAGAACTTACTTCTGTAGAGTTCTTCAGTCTATGACCAAGGAGATCTTCTATTAATATGTGAATTCAATAATCTATTAAATTTTGAGAGATATGTGTTTGAATTAAGCATAATTAAGTACCATCTTGTCAGAGTTCTTTATAAAGATTAATGAATTTTTTAGAAATTTCAAATGTGTACATCTTTTCAAACATTGTGTTCTGAACAGCTTGAATATATAGCTAACCTGCAACTACCTTCTTATCTTCCACAGATCTGAAGAGAGAAGCCAGTATTTGTCACATGCTGAAGCATCCTCACATTGTTGAACTGTTGGAGACGTACAGCTCAGATGGAATGCTTTATATGGTCTTTGAGTTGTAAGTTTCTCTCCTTGATTCCACCTTTCCCTGTTGTCATTTGCTAAATAAAATCCTAAAATATGGCTGCTCATACCTGTAGGTTTTGTAGCTCAGAGGGCTTGAGTAGTTTGAAAATATTTACTTCTGGCAAGTCAAGATTGTCCCAAATAAAAAAACCCAAGTATCCCAGTGTCTTAAGTGGTGAACATCAGGGCTCCCCAAAGACAGGCATGATCTTTTTTGATGGCTGCAGGGTAAAAGAATGAGTTGAAAATCTGCTGGTAGACATCATCTTCGGGTAACTGAGGGTATTTTGTTCCAGTTGTGAAATTTTATATATTTCTTTCCACACTGTTACTTCTTTGGCACTGCTTTCCTGTTATTAGATAAGAAAGTAAAGTTATTGGTGTTTTTAAGTGTTCTTGTAAATCAATATACCTGTTCACAATATATGAAAAGAGGCTTTTGTCTACAAGATTTGTTTTGAAAGCTTGAATGTAAAAGTTTAGTGGTAAGGAGAAAGAAAACATGACTTTTCAGCAATGGACAGGTATTTTTATTCAACATCAAGAAACAAAGAAGAGGGGCAGCCCTGAAATTATCACATTCTTTCTTTGAGAGCAAATTATTAGTTCTTCTTGAGATAGGTTTTATCTAAATGGGAAGGATACAACCAGCCATGTTGAAATGGTCTTTTGTGCATGTTCTGGATTTGATCTTCTTTCTCTCTGCCTACCATCTCTTCCTTTTATGCTCCCCATATATTCATTCCTAGTCAGTCTGGGCATATCTAACTGTACCTCCTAAATTTCTCTGATCTTCCTCCATTGTGTTTTGGATGGATTTGAGCTGCTGATGTTGGAGTAACCACATCACACAGGATTGTGTGGTAAAACTGGCTTACCCACTAGAGCCAAGAATTTGATTTGAGATGTCCACATAAAAAATAATTCTCACATGTTTTACCACTGAGGTAGTAGAAAATCCACAATAAAAACATTAGGTAAAGCAGAAAATTGTTGTTTGCAAGTCTTCTGTATTTTTTAAATGAGTTTATAAGCCTACAGTTTTGTGAAATAATTGTTATATGCTTTCCTCTCTGTACATTTTGATTCAATACTGACTTGCATTTTATTTTGAGAATCCCAAAGCATTGACCAAGACACTTTAATTACCCTATTATGAAATAATTATGTACACCTTGGGTAGTCACACTCAGATAATTAACAAGATTCTGAAATGAAAAAAAAAGGGGTTGCTTCTATTTTTAACATGCTGATAGTTCAGAAATATGAGACAAAAGTAGTAATTATTTTTTAATGACAACCCTATTATAATTTATGTTTGTACACATAAAAAGCAAGTCTGAACAATTAGAATTACTACACAAACACTGCACCTGACTTCAGGCCACACAAAAGAAGGAATTACAAAGCTAAATTATTTGAGGGATGATGATTGTTTATTATATGTATGTCCTTGTTTTCTTTGTACACAAAAATCATCAGTCTTTTGTGGCAGTGATAGAAAATGGGGCAGTAGGAGCACCTGTGCTTGAGATGTGGGAGGGAATGGAAGGGCTGTGGCAGGATGTGTTGTGCTGGGGGGATGTTTTGGTAAAGGGATTCACAGCAGACTGGTGTTTGTGTGGAGTGAGACAGCATGGTCTGAGTCTGAGCTGTTAGGGGCACACTCTGTAGCTGTGACCAGAAAAACAAACTTGGAGTTAGCACAAAAGCATCTCTGTACATGTAGGTAATTCATTTTCCTCCATACTGCTTTCTGTTCATTATGCTGTTACTGTAACCAGCTCAACTGATTCGCAGCAAATTTCTGTCTACAGTAATAAAATATATTTCATTAGGGTCTAGTTACTCTGAAGGGACTGAAAAGGGGAAGATAACACAGATCTGCAGAGGAGACATAAACCCATCTGTGATGAGTGATTTGTGGGCTGGCAGGTGCTTTGCATGGAAACTAAGGCAGGCCCAGCACATAAAATGTGTGGAATAACCAGACCTAAACCTTGGTGCCATCACTTGCACATAAATGGTACATTGCTGTTCATAGGCTGTGAGCTGCATGGGGCAGCTGCTAGAACCCTGAATACCTTGCCAAACCTATTGATACAGGAAAAGTTCAAGTGAAATAAGCAAATATAGCATGTACCTGGGAACAACTGATTGAACCACTCAGGAAAATGTACAATTTGTGCCCAATTTTGAAAGCTTTTGTGAAAAGAAATGTTTTAAAAATCAAACCGTGATTCATAGAAGCACTGATGAAGATGCACAGTAGCAATGAGGTTTAACACCAAAAAATGAGCTCTATTTTGAACCCCTTATTCATACACAAGCTCAAGCACTCTTTAGAATGGCCTGTATCTCAGATTACCAGCAGGCTGCATGGTGCTGCTGTAATAAATTGCAGTGAAGCAGGTGGCCATAATAGATGAAGTGCATGTGTGCAGTAAGAAGCAGACCCTATCTCAGAAGGCCTTATTGCTAAGCTGAAAATATTATTTTAAAAGTATTTAGGTGTTACTGTATAACAAATGAGAGAGGATGTACCTGTGCAAAATGGTTTCCCTCACACACATCCCAGCTGCCCCCTAGAGAGGCTCTTTACTCTGAAGGAAATGATCCCTTGGAGGCTCTGGAGACACCTTACATCTGGGAAAGGCCAATTCTACTCTCAATAATAAGGTTGCAATTTTCTTTCCCGTTTTTGATGTCATTTGCTGGCAGCTGTATAGAATCATGAGGTCATTTCTGTTGGAAAAGACCTCGTAAGATGATCAAGTCCAACCATTAACCCAGCAGTGCCAAGTCCACCACTACACCAGGTCCCTAAACTCCCCATCTATGCATTTTTTAAAGAACCCAGGGGATGGTTACTACACCATTAACCTGGGCAACCTGTTCTCATGCTTGACAACCCTCTCAGTAAAGAAATTTTTACTGCTATCCAATGTAAACCTCCCCGAGCACAAATCAAGGCCATTTTGCCTTTTCTGATTGCTTTTGTTACCTGTGAGAACAAACTGAGCCTGACGTGGCTACAACCTCTTTCAGGCATTTGTAGAGACTGGTGAGATCCCCCATCAGCCTCCTGGTTTAATTTAGAATACTGCTTTCTCTGTGGTATACAAGTGTCACTTAATATTCTGTTGCTTATTACATTTTTTCCTAATGATCATTGATTTTTATCAGTGAGAGTACTTTGAGAAGGGCCAGAGCTACTTGCAATATTTCTAAAAGAAAGCAAATGTTCATTTTGAAGGGTCTGAAAACTAGATTTTAGATTTATGAGTACATTATTTGTAGTTTATCCTTAGTATATATGGACTGAGAGTACTTCCGTGCTGAAGAGCTCAGATACAGGAGCAGTGAGTGCTTTCCAAAATACCTTGATAATTTGGTAATTTGCAGAGTATTGTCTCACCACTATACATAGGTGGATTTGTTTTTCTTGGTGTATTCTAAGAGAGATTTATATCTTGGGACATTAGAAGAATTGATGTGTTAAGATTTAGCAGTTAGGATGTATATATAAATATAGTTGTATACCTATTGCTTTGCCATTTAATGTAGCTAACGTGAAAATGCTTCAGGTTTAAAATCTCAAATTCATAAAAGCAGTATTTAACAGGGTTGCAGTTGGCTTATTTGAGGTAAGTGAAGATGGCAAATATATAAAAACTGGCCAGGTGAGGGGAAAAATGCCGTTGTGCACAAGTCTTGAACATACGTGGTACAAAACTCAGTAAACTCAGAGTAGTATGTCAACTCTGAATTTTTTTCTCTTATTTTCATTATGTAATAATTCAGTTCCCTAAATGAAGCAGGGCTTCTAAAGCTTGCTCATTCTTCATCTAGAAATTAAATTGTAAGCCACATCCTATTAGGTCTGCAAAATTCAAAGCTATCATAGCCCAGTATCAAAACACACATTTCTTAAGCAGTATGCTGTCTGCTTTTCAGTCACTGCTGGTGTCAGAGCAGATTTACATATATACAGATATATATATATATATATATATATATATATATATATATATTTATTTACTTACTTACTTACTTACTTATTGTGTATATTTATTTATTTATTTAAAATACATCCATCCCAGTCAGTTCATGTCCCTTCCATGAGCTCCCTCTGCTGGTGTCAGGGAATTCTCTCAGGTTATGACTGTGTTCTGATTTTTCCTAAATGTTTTTTGCATCATCCACTTATGGCTTCAGCATGAATATATTTGTATGTTTACTTCAGTGGATTTGAACTTATCTTTTTTAGTTTTTTGTGGTTTTCACATGCTTATGTTGATAGTTGTAAACCCTTGAGACTTCCTAAACTTTCATTCCATCAATATTCAAAAACTTTATTTTTTTTATCATACAAGGCTTTCAGTTTCTGCAAAGTCATCTTGTGATTGCGCTGTTGATGAGTTTTTAGTCTGTTGGTTCACTGACTTTTCTGGGATTTCTTATAACTGAGGTTGACTCTGGCTTGTTTTCAGCCTCAGCTAGACAAAAGTCTCTTGATTTTCAGGTAAAATTCAGTATCATGTATTGAATATATTGTATCACATGGAGTGATAAAATCCCTCTTTGCACATGAATCACAGTCTTCTCTTTAAAAAACATTTTGTCTTGAAAAAAATGGTCAATTAAAGTCAGAGATTAAAATACACCTGACTGATATTTGTGCTTGGGAGGCCAACAGAGTTCATCTTAATGGAGTAAAACTTTCAAACATATTTGCCAAGAAGAAATTCAAACTGGCACTTACTGGTACAAAATTTCAGTTAAAAATGCTGATATTTGTAAGTGGGAGGTAGAAATAACATGTTAAAGACCAGACTGATTATAAACACCTTGTGTAATAGAAAAATTAATGTAAAAACATTACACTCCTCCCTCCTTGTCTCAGGAACTATTGATGCTGCTAAAAAGCTTGAGTGCCTCTGGATCTTTCATTTCACTGACTTGTTATAAAATACATTAATTAGTCTTCTAAAGGGTTCTGCTGCTTCATGAGAATGCCATCTCCTTATTTTTGGTAGCTGATCATACATTTTGTATATTCTACATTTGAGAGAGGTTTGAGAGGTTGACATGAGGGATTTTTTCCAATGAGCCACTGAATTTCAGGTCCCTACCCCATGGCTGCTGAATGGGCTCTGTGATATCCTCTGGGTGATATTTATATATTTATATTTATATTTACATTTTTTATATTTACATCCTCTGGGATGTATGGACTCTGTGATATCCTCTGGGTGATATTTGGCCCTGTATGCAGACCTGGTGTCAGGGGCTGTGCAAGACAGAAAAACTGCTGGGAAAAAAACCTACAGAGGAATATTGATGTAGTAAAGAACAGTCATGGTTTGGCAGTATGGGGCTCTTTGCACTCTTCAATGTGCTTTTCTTTTGGTCACCAGTCCCTCTTGCAGTTTTCAGTGCTCTATCCACATGATAGTGTATTTTGCATGAGGGAGACCATAGGGATTTATTTGGGAATTAAAGCTTCTGTACATGGCTTGTGGCTCCCTAAGCAGAAGTTTGGCATTGCAGGTATGTAACAAAGCAGAAGTGATGCTGATATTCTGAATAACTCACTGAAACAGCCCTGGGAATGCTGGCTGTCCAGATGCCCTGGAAATTCTGCCTTTTGGGTTTTTTCCCCCTTGATTCTGTGTGGAGTGTAAAAAGAAAAGGTGTGAAGGCCGAAGATGTCATGTTACATTCAATATTTTTGCAAGTGCCTTATTTAACATGAGTTATGTGATTTTTGTTGTTCCTGTTAACTCTTGTTACTCTCTTCTTGCCCCATCAGGCTGTGAACATTTCTAGGTAAAAATCTTAGGTCCCTTTCAGGAGAGGGAAAAGAAGGGCAGCACCAGGCTGCTTTCATTTAGAGAAATGCCAGCCTAGTTTCAGACTAAGGTCTGTGAATATATCTCCATCCAAAGTGTAGTGCTGCTCATTGTGGGAAGTTTGGTGATCAGAAAGATGAGGGAGAAGAGGAAAAAGGTATCAAGTTTCAGAGCTGGTGATACAGTATGTGGGCTGTCAGTGTTCTCAGGTATCTGTGAGCTGTAAAATCTCATCTTGGCTGCTTAATTATGCAGAGGACAATGCCAACTGGCAAGACTGTACTGTGTTTCTAGAGTATTTTTAAAGTCTTCATTTAAAATTCAAATTGAGAAACATTTTCTTATTACTACAGTCATTAGTATAGAGTTGTACTTGTAATGCTTATAAGAACACACTTAACCTAATATCAGGAGCTAATTGTTAAATTGCAGTGTCCTCTTTGCAGGGCATTGACTTTTCTTGCACACCTTGTTCAATGAGCAGTTTAAGCAATTAAGTAAATGTTTGGTATTGGTAATGCTTTTAGAGAACTGTTACATGACTTGAGGGACATAAAATGGTTAACCTGTGGCAAGCTATTTTCTATTAGATTACCCATTAAATGCTGTTTTAATGAGTAATGCACTGTACTTGTGTCTAGAGTACTTTATGTAAGATTTATGTAAGGGAAATAAATAGATTTTTTTTAAAGCATTTTTATGTAATTGATTGTAGTTACCAGTTTTTAAGCATTTTTGCCTCTTTTTACGTGCAGTATGGATGGAGCAGACCTGTGTTTTGAAATTGTGAAGAGAGCAGATGCTGGATTTGTCTACAGTGAAGCTGTAGCCAGGTATTTATTATAACTTTAATTAATCCCTCAGGATAAATAGAAAATAATGGAATATAGTGTTGTACAATCTGTTAGCTAAAAGTTAAAAGTTGTACTATAAATAATCCTGTTTCCACACTCTAGATGTTTATTGCAATAATTAGCACAATCAAAGTAGAATTTTGGAGCATTTTGCCATTTACTAGTTACAGAGTTGGATGAGATTATTGAGTAAAACTGTATTTCACATCTAATACCTAATTGGCTGTGCTTGCCTTTATGGATCTCTCATGTGATGGCATTAAATGACTTACCTGACAGGGTGAGAATTTTACTGGTGAAGTTGGTTTGGTTTTTTATTTCTAGATGGAGTTGGTTTGGTTTTTTTTCCCTAATGTATCACTGTATTTATGGTCATCTCACCTTTTCACTTATGAGATTACCTAAGATGAAAGACTATAAAATTGCAAAAGGGTAAAGAAATCCACTGTCCTAATGGCCTGGTAGTTGAGCTCAAAGCCCACAGCATTCTTTGTTTGCTTTTCTTAGCACTGCAGATTTTTTAGCATGATATGAGCCGGGTTGGAGGAGACATCCATGTCTGTGTTTGAAGCTCCTGCTCAGCTCAGCACAGCATTTGTATCGTGCTGCTCAGGCTTTGTCCAGTGGGGTCTAGAACCTCTCCAAGGAGGGAGATTCCACAGCCTCCCTGAGCAGCTTGATCCAGTGCATTGTGATGTTCCTGTGGGCAGAAACATTGCCTTTAACTGGCTGGAGCCCCCAGAGGACTCCCTGAGCCCCAGTGATGCTCTGATGCAGCACAGGGTGTTGGCCCTGCTGTGGGCAGTGATCTCTCTGGGCATCCTTGGGACACAGTGGAGAACGAGGATGCTCTCCAGTCTGCACCAAGCAAGCCAAGACCTTGGTGCAGTCCTTTTCAGATAAATCAGGCACTGATACTCACTTGTTTCTTTCTTTTTTTCTTTGTGTTTTTTTTTAACTAAAAAAAATGAAAGGTCCCTGATTTCTTTATCATATCAAGCAGAATATTGAACCTTGTTTGATACCTTTACAAAAACCTGGAAAACACAGATTTTTCTTTTTTAATTTCCCTCATCTTCAGTCAGAATAATTCTCAAGCTTTAGATTGTATTATTCACTACTATAAACCTAAACTCCATTCTACAAAACTCTGTATGTTTGAGGTTAAATTGGTTGATCAGTTTTATACAGTTAGACTTGTAATACTTAGATTGTTAAATGTGTATAGTAATTTTTCCTGCAGGTTTGTCATGCATAATGTGTTTGTTTTTTCAGTCATTACATGAGACAGATACTGGAAGCTCTACGTTACTGTCATGATAATAATATAATTCACAGAGATGTGAAGGTAAGAGGGCTTAATTACTTTTTTTTTTCTTCACCACAATAATGCAAAGTACTGAATTTTAATTTCTATAATTTAGAGAGGGGAGGAGCTGTAGAAAAAGAATCTCTTATTTGCTGAGTGTGTCTTTACTCTTATTGTGTCATGTAAGATTGAAGCCCACCCTAATTCCATCAATATAGAACATTTAGGAGGTCTGTATTCACAAATTATACATGCATTTGATTACAGCATGCTTTGAAAGTCAATTTAATTTCTAGTTCTTGAATATTCATATGGAATCTGCTTGCATTTTCTTCTTGTTAGAAAAATGTGTGTATAAATTAATTGCATAAATTAAACTGGAATTGGTAGTTTATTGGCATCAATTTGACAGCATAATGACAGCCCTCATTCACACTAAGATTTCACAGAGATGCACAGGCTTAAATGCTACAATATTAGTAATATTATCTGCTTCTTGGAGACAGTCCAATAAACATTTATTATTATGGAAACTTCTTTAACATAAATAAGTTTGGGAGGATAAATGCAGTGTTTAAGACCAGTGTGTGTACATACTGGTTCTAATCTGGTAAACTTTGTGCTGTTTCTATGGATATTTATGGAAGTAGTTTACCCTAAAGTACTTCATTGTAAGTAGCTGGGAGTTTTAACCCAAGTGGTCTTGACTCTCTTCAATTTGAATATGCATAATCTTTGTTATTGTCATTGCCTAAAAAGTAGTTATTCCCACTTCTCCAAGAGTTTGGTTTCTTCCAAAGTGAGTCAAGCACTGTAGGAATTAAGGAAAATATTAGCAAGCTCTGATGGTGCAGTTTGAGAAGTGACTCTTGGATTTTAGTGAACAGAGAGGATGGAGGGAGGGTAAACTATGCTTCAGACTCCTGCAGGTGACCTGTGAGGGGAGACAGTACAGACACTGAACTTGTGGTTTTTATGAGAAGTCATTTGGTCTTCTGTACCCAGATACTGCAGATCATTCACAACCTCTTACTCCTTTCCTTTTAAAATCAAGATTATTATGTAACTGGCTTTCCTTTTAAGTTTTTTTGTTTTAATAGTCATTTCTTAAAACAGAGTCTAAAAATTAGAATTTTTGAATACCAGCTGGTAGAATGTCGCATCTTGTTCTGTGTTGAGGGTTGTAGGTACTTTTAATTGTTTGGTTTTGGTACCTTAGGAATTTCAGAATTAACTTCATCTTTATGTTGTTGTGTCTTCATGAAAGCCCCAGTTGTTTTTCTTGGACCATATTCTTGAAAAAAACACAAATTTTATCTTCAGTGGCCTCTCAGGGAAGCCATTTCGCTGAGGGTAAAGTGGGGATTTATTTTAGTGCTTATCCTGTCTCTTAGAACCTCAGAATCACAGGGTTGTTTTATTTTAAAATACCATCCTTAGAAGTGAACCTGTTCAAATTACATGGGTTAGGAAGAAATGTCTAAGGTATCAGTGTAAAGCAGTGTAAACCAGCAGTGTTTTGTTTTGGCAAAAGCAGTGCAGAGCTGTGGTGTTTGAGAGTGGAACACATTAAACTGCAGTATCCAGGCTCTAGATGTCACTGTAGATGTTGTTTTGAAAGGATATAGACTAAATGACCACTTCAGAAATTACCTGAATGGGTGAAAGTGAAAGTGCTTTAATAAAATCTGCAAGGTTGATATAGTCAGGCTACATTTTTCTCCCTTTTAGACTTTCTGTGAATATTTTTTTGAAATGTAAAATGCTTGGGCATTTTTTGGTGCTCAGGAAAACCGGCACCCTATAGTCCATGTAAGGTTCAGGTGTCTTTCAGCTGTTTTTGTGCTCCCTTAGCTCCTGGCAGATTAGGAAGTTAGACAGTTTATAGTAGACAAAATTAAAGTTTGCTGTTGTCTGGTGCCAAAAACTTCACCTGACTTTTCCAAGTGACTCCAGCCTGGGACAAACTCCCTGTGCCCCACATTCACCTCTGATGTCAGAATCAAAATGTGACAGGATGGCCTGCAGTTGTCCTAATTGCTCTGTGAGACCAGATGTTTCTTGAGCCTGTGTACATCATTTGACCCCCTTCAGCATTGCTTAAAGGCTTTATAATCAGTGACAATTAAAAATTTGCTTCACCCTAGTGAACATGATCCTGCAGTGCTTGGAAGCTGGATCATATGGTAAGGAAAACAGAAGATGCAGGAAGGTAGAAAACTCAAAACAGCTGTGCATCAAAAATGTGAATGTCAAGAACTTTTTCCCTTACCTCAACATTTGTTCCTGTTCTTTCAACCTACTGATAGAGGACTCAGCAATTCCTTTTCTTCTGTCATAACCTTGCTGTGTCAGGAATACCCAGAAGGTGACTGTTGAAAGTAGCAGCATTGAAAGGAAGTCTTTTCCATTACCAAATGTTATTACAGAGCAGCTTGTGTACAGAGAAATCTTTATGTAAGAGAACAGCAAAAGGGAAAGGGGGGGGGAGTGGCTCTGAAATCAGATTCTTGTGTTTTCCTGTAAAACTCCTACTGCAATTTGAGTACCATTTGTCACTGGCTTATTTTTGCAATAACTTTTAACAGAACGGTTTTTATCAGTAAAACATCAAGAGGTTTTGCAATCCTTTCTGAGCCTTTGTTGTTATGTAGAATTTTCCATAGTTGCAAAATTGTTGCTATAAAAGTACCTCTTAGTATAACTGAGGGATATAAGAGTGAGAGTATATAAGGTGTCAGAGTAATTTAATCACATCAAGAGCTTTAGTTGCTGAAGTTTTATCCTTAACTCATTCCAAGTGCTCCAGCATTGTTCCATGATTTCCACATAGTTTGAGTACCTTTATATGTTACTGATTAGCAAATTAGTGTGCATCTGGGGTCAGGGTAAGCCTGTCAGCAAAATGCAGACATCCAAAATTTTCATTATGGCTTTATCTGAATGGGTATGAATGCTTGTTTCCTACATGTGATCATCTAAATAGATAAACCTGCTAAAGCAAAAATACACATATTCTGCCTTGGCTGTCATTAAGATTCAGTTCAATACTTCTGTGACTGGGAGCCAAAACCAGAGAGTTTTTCCAGGGAATAGGACCAAGTATTACGCTCTGCACTGCATGTCACATACACATCTGAGTTGGTCCAGGTGACCTGAGACTTGACCTGTGGATAGATTTGCATGGTGATTTTTGCACTATACAGAACTTAACCCGTGATATGAATTCTGAGAGCACACTCAGTTACCACTTCTGTCTTTCATTGCCTGAACTGCTTCTAGCTCAGCAGTTCAGATTTTGCTGGTAGAGTTCAACACTCCTACACTTCTGCTTTTAGGCATATCTAAAAAATGAGTAAAACTAGTATATATGTGTTTGTGTGTGTTTATGTAACTGTATATTTGGCTATTTAAAAAATAACCAGGATAGAATCTGTTCTTTATCTTTTTCTGAATACCCAGAACAAGAAATCTGTTGCATGTTACTTTCCTTCCAGTCCTTTCACTTTGAAACTTCTTTTATGCTTTCTGGGGACATACAGTAATAATTGGTGTTTTTTCTGTATTTTCTAGAGCTTACTAGATCCTTGAGATCTAGTAGCAACTTCTTGGTGAGGATTTTGTTACAAATTAAGTTGTTAAAAAGTGATTAAGGCTGCAAAACCACCTTTTTCAGAGGGACAATTGAGTGTCCTACCTGGCCACATTTTTTTCTGAGATACACTTCCTCATTCAATGTGCAAGAGACTCCAAAAACAAAACTTTCAGTATAATGTCTCAGTGTTTCTTCAGGCAGTACTGTTTTCCCCCTGTTTATTTTCACTCCTGTGCCCCTGCTTCCTATCTCAAGGTCCCCATGCTTGTTTTGTCCAGCCCTTTTCCTGTTGACCTCTTAGTATGTTCAGAAGCAGTTGGGCTGAGAAAAGTGTATTTATTCTGCTTGGCCTACCTGGAGTTGAACATCTACAAACTTTATGGTCAATAAGTTTATATGTTTTAGTCATTTGCTCCACAGTCAGAAAACTCACGTCTTCTGATTGATGAGTTGGCTTCCCATGCAGCACATTTGAATGGCTTAACCAAAAATTTGACAGGCTCTTGTGGTCTCTAAACTGCTTTGCAAACCAGGTTCTGTGCCTGTTTGCCTTATGATTTTGTGTTCTCTGCAATAGAAATTAGTTGTTTTATTGTTTTTATTAAACAATTCACATGTCACCTGCTAACTTCTGATTTTGGCACCAGCATGTCCAAGCAATGCAAGAAGTTTGCCACATGAGCTCTGTTTTGCTGTAGTGTTTTTCTAACTCTCCTCATCCCTCATGCCTTTAAGTTTTGGGGCATTTTCCTCCATGAACTCTTCTGTCAAATACTAGACCAGTGCAGGACTCAATTTGTAGTTTCTCTAATTGCCTGTACTGCACAAAAGCTTTTCCACTATTTGAAACAAGAAAAACTTTGACGCAGTTAAGAACTTTAAAGGACATCATCTTGGGCAGATTGCATAGGAAAATAATCAGGTATGTGTCATTTTTTGGTACTGTGTAGAAGTGTTGGAATGGGATCTTGCTAAGAGTCTGTCACAAAGTTATATTTGATTAGTAGTTCCCCAAGATTCATTCATTTTCTTGCCTTTTTGATAAGCACTGGGGAACAAGTGGTCGTGACTAGAAAAATGTAGGAGGAATGTCTTCAGCCTATGCTGCCCTCAAAAACTGTTTTAAAAGAAACAAGCCCAGACAGGCATTTTGCTGAGATAATTCAGCTACATTCCCTATAAAATGTACTTCAGGAAGGACAGAAGTGGTGGGGTTTGGGTTTAGGTTTGTGCAGATCAGAAGAGCACTTGGGTAGTGAACAGCTCTGCTCACCCAGACTTGTAGCTGATGATCTAAAACCAGTCCTGTCAGCAGCACTTTGCCATCTGGAAAGCTTTGACTGCTCAGTTCTGCCTTGCTGGGGTTACTTGGCTGTTGGATGTGTAGCACAGTTCCCCCATCCCAAGGAAAGTGTCTGTGCTTTGTTCAGCCTTCTTGTAAAAGAAACCTGTGTCCAAAACTCTTGCTGATAACAAGAGAGAGCTGGGTCCTCAACTTCAGCCTAGTTTTTGCCTTCTTCCTTGACTTTTTAGGTAAAAGGAACTGTCCATATCTCAAATGTAAAACATCTTTTGTATTACATGGATGAATGGGTATTACACTGTTCACTCTACAAACTCCTTGGACTCATTTGGATATACACATTGGATTTAATATGGCCAGTGTTGATGCAGCAAGATGATTTGAAAAGAAAATACAATATGTTACCATTTTATTTAAATATTTGCCATTTTATATCAAAGCCTGCCTAAAGGTAATTAAAATTAGTTTATTATTATTTATAGTCTATGAAAGTCTTTCCATATTCCTTCCCATTTCAGTGAAAATATCATCATTAGGTTTTTGATGTTCTGGTGTAGGTTTTGTAAACAGGCCATAAAAACTTTTCTTAAATGTTTTATCTAACAGAAGGGTTATAAGTGGATCTAAACTGCTTTTAGTAGCAGCAAGACAAGTAAGAACATTTTTAATTTCTACTAGATAATTTAACCTTGGACAGTCATTATCTGTAAGCAGTAAATAGAAAATTGGCCTAAAAATATGGTATGGAAGAAAACAGACAGTTAATATCATCTGAATGACAAGAATGTTTCTTTTCACTGTTCTGTAAATGAGATGTTTTTCTCCAATACAGGTGTTTTTTTGTATACTGCTCAGATGTCTGGTAAGAGAATAGTACGACCACAAAACAGTCATAAAAGCCAGAAAGAAGCAGACAGTGGCAAGATAAGCTGCAATCATTGCAGGACGTTCACCAGCTTCTACCTTGATGTTGTAGCACGTGGGGAACTCTCCTGAAACCCTCTCCTGGACATTGTAGGTGATGGCTGTGACTGTAATGCAGAGCACAATCAGCCAGATAACAGCACACAAATATTTAGCAAACTTTGGCTGCCGGAACTCGTGCAGGAGGCGTCCGTGGAGGGTTGCTGGCAGAGCTGGGGAGTGTTGTGGGCCACAGTTCTTCTTCAGGGTGGCATACTGGCTGAGGGCAGTGGAGCACAGGATGATGATGGTCACGTACATGCTGACCTGCATCACCAGCGTCCCCAGGTGATGGGCGATCGTGCACGCCGCCGACTCGTAGGGCCAGCGGTGCCCCTTGGCGAAGTAGGCAGCCAGGAAGGGCATGGTGCTGCAAACCAGCAGATTTGCAGCCACCAGGTTGGCCAGGTAAATGTACTGCGTCCTTCTGGTGGGCACTTTACATAAAAATATCCAGGCACTCAGAAAGTTCCCAAGGATTCCAACGGGAAACAGGCAGGAGTAGAGGATGGGGAGAGCTACGGTGGTAGCTGATGATGGCTGAAGACATGATGAGTTGTTCATTTATGGCAGGATTTCTTGAGTGGTCAGAGCTGAAACCCAATTTAAAAATCAATATTTCTATAATGTACATCTAACATCTCTTCTTTGCTCTTATCTGAGCTGTTTCTGTCTCCCTGACTTTTCATGCTGTTACCTTAAGTTTGCATGAGGTTACAGCTTGGGCATTCTCTTCCACTGAAGTTTCATAAAGAAAAATTAAACCCCAAAGCTTTTATGTGCCTAGAATCTAATAAAATAAATTAGGAAGCAGAAGGTTCAAGCTAGGGTCTGGCAATAACTTCTATGATCTTGGTTTATTTCTCAGTCTTCTGGAATGCCTGTAACCTAATTTGGAAACCACTTACAGACCATTGAAAATTAAATGAGCAAATTAAGTGCAAAGAATTACTTTAATTCCAGAAATGCAGAAGAGTATCTGTACCTCCATTTAACTATAAATTAGTCTGTATACCTGAAGAATCTCTCTCTCTCTCTCTCTATATATATATATATATAGCTATTTATTTATTCTGTGCTCATGTCTGTATGTGGTGTTACTTTATCACAGCTCTAATGTCAGATGTACATTTAGCAACTCAGTCTATATTTTTTCATATATACAGTGATTATTGAAAACTGCAGTATATTAATTTTTTCCAAGTTCATTTTTCAGTCTTTTCTCAGTTTCCAAACTGAAAATAGGGAATGAAACTGCCGTGCAATGAGTGTGTGTAAAAAGTGACATTTCAGCTTACAACCCTGTAGTGGAGAGTTTTTACTGTTGTATGCATAGATATACATACATATTTTAGTGGAGTGTATCCTAGTTAGCTTTTTTTTCATATCAAATCATATGAAAAAAAATATTTCAAACTTAGAGACTAATAATATTTTTTTAAACAGCTATAAACAAATGAACTCAGATGCTAAAGAGGTTTTGGTGTAGCAATTATAAAAAGCTCAGACACGAAGTATTAAAACTGTACTGTAGGTATAATTTGACAAACTTGCAAATTAAACTAACTTTTGTAGCTCTTGCATTTTAATGTACACTAAGTTCTATATGTATTGTTGAACAAAAATGTATTAAATTCTTTTATTATAATGAGTTGAATTGATAGAGAAATTATTAATTTACTTTTTTAGAAGTAAATAAGTAAATTATGAATGAATGAATTTTGAATTCTTGAATGAATTTATTTATTTTAGAAGTCTAATGAAAATTTTTGCAATTGACCAAATTTCATCAGGTAAAATGAAGCAGTAATTTTAAGCTTACCTATACAAGTTGCAGGCACCGTCTTTTGCTGAGAGGAAATATTTCTGCCTGGTATCTGTTAATTCTCCACTGCTGCAGTGAAAGTGATGGCACTGAAACCTGGAGAGTACAGTTAAAAATTTCTCTCTGACATAACTAGATTTCCAGAGTGTTCTCTTTCATTTTACAATATCAGGAGGCAGGTAGGCATTTAAAGTTCAGAAATTATGATGTCTGTACAAAAAAAGGCTTTGAAATTAAGACAGGATCAGCTCCATTAGGGAAAAAAGGTGGAGATAGCATGGAAGAGCAGCTGTGACACTCCTTTAGGTACAGCACAGAAAAAAACACCTCACAATCCTTTATGTAGTACTTTCCTCTTTTGGGGGTGGAGGGGTTCTCTTTAGGACTGCCCACTTTTCTTCACACTGCTATTTTATGCATGAAAACTTCTCCTTTCACTGATATTTCACAGGTTTTCAGCTCCACAAGCTGTCTATTCCCAAAGGCCATGTGCAGTAGTGCTGTGTCCATGTCTGTCCTCACATGAGTGACCACATGGACACATGCCTTCTGTCTGGTCAGGTGATGGATTGTGGGGGAACAATTTAAACCTGATGCATCCAAGGGTTCTGGCAGGCAAAATGGACTCAATGGACTATCCAAGAAATGCAGTGTTTCACACAAAGCATCCAGAGGTCTACACGTGACAGTTTCATCCTCCACAGCATAGATATGATCACAGGGCAAACTCTGGTCACTTCTGCAGAAGTTGAGACTTTTGGGCTTTCTGCTTTCTGATACATCTGTGATCGTAAGATAACCTCTAAGTCCCTAAATGAAAACACGAGTTTGGTAAGGTTCTTGTTTTGCTAGTTTGGCCTTATGTTTAAGCATAAATTCTCCTCATGATTTGTTATCATTATTCAGTCTCATTATTACTATTTTTTTTTCTAAAATAATGGACATATAAGCTGGCTTCCTATTCTGAATTCATAGCTGAGCTCATTTACAGTTACATTTATTTGCTGTGGAGTATTAGTAATTAGGTTGTGAAGCTTTAATTAGTTTGCATGTACTTTAATTCTTGTTCTTGTTAGATTTAATTATACTTTGTTTTCCACTTCTGAATGTATATTATATTAAAAATCATTGTAACAGAGACAGTCTTCTATTTATTACATGTTTAATAGTTTCTTAAGTAGTGTCAGAAGTCCTTGTTGCTGTGGCATTCCACTGAGGTTTAGATACAAGTATGCATATTCTAAAAAGTTGCTGAGAGTGATGTGAACAATTCCAGTTAGCAGGTTTTTTCAATTTGGTAGTATTATTTGGTTGGTTATTGACTGTTGCCTGTAGTATTTATAATTTAATTTTAATAATTCATGCTGTAAGAAGAGATAACTGCTACATTTTTTTCTGAATTATTGTATGATAATAGATTGTTGTAGTGAACTAGAGTCTATCAGACTTTATTTTGGAATGGATTACTGAGAGCAGTAGCAAAGTGATGAAGTATTACAAGTTTTTTTAAAATGCCACCTGTACCAGGAATACAGTTGCAGTTGGTCCTAAGCTGTAGGAAGCACCTTCCTTATTCTTTTAGTGGACTATTTCCTTTCTCCTAAGTTACAAATGGTGTGTTTTATCTAAATGTATTTGAAGATAGTCAAATGGAATACATGCATTTTATGTCATTCACTCTCAAGTTCTTCATAATTATTTTTATGTGTATCATTCACCTCAATGATTTACATTTTCTCTATTCTCGAACCATGATCACTCTTAATCATGGTTCTTAATGTATAAACATCTTAATGTATAAACATGTTCTAGATATTATATTGCCAATAGGTAGCATATGTTGCATTTCATCATTATATGCAGACAACTTGATTTCTGGCCCTAAAACCACAAAACCCAGGATATCCCAGTGCTGGAATTCCTCAACTTGAGCAAGGCTTTGACATTGTCTCTCACAGCCTTGTGTGCTATCAGAGCATCAGACTAAAGCTTCCATACGTGAATCTCCCAGTTCTGGGAATAATATGATTCTCACTTGTTTTTCAGTAGTATAAGTTGCACTCCTCTTCTATAATTGCATTTGTCTGTCCTCAGAAACACCAGTTTTCAAGTTAAAACCGCAATTGCGTTTAATTTCAGTGCAAAAATGAAAGTTGCTGTTGTGGTTTAACCCTGGTAGGTGGGTGCTACAGGGTGGGCTCACAGCTGCCCACGTACTCCTCCTCAGTGGGTTGTGGAGAATCAAAAGGGTCAAATTGAGAAAACTTTGTTTATGATTTTTGCCTCTTCCCCGTCTTGTTCTTGTGGCTGCTGTGCTGCAGAACAGACCTCACCTTCTGGTGCTCTCCTGCTTTGTCTGAAACACTGATCAAATCTGCCCATAT
Source organism: Molothrus aeneus (assembly GCF_037042795.1). NCBI lineage: Eukaryota > Metazoa > Chordata > Aves > Passeriformes > Icteridae > Molothrus > Molothrus aeneus. Next base: position 109,804,910 of record NC_089647.1, on the reverse strand, counting down.
CAACTAAAGTAAGTGGTTGTGGTTTATCCCAGAAAGCTCCTAAATCCCACACATTCACTTCCTTCCTCTCCAGTGGACTGGGAGGCAGAACCAGTAGGGTAAAAGTGGAAATTCATGGTTTGTGAGAAAGAGTTTATAAGCCTAAAAAAAAAAGAAAAAAACCCCAAGTGATAGAAAGCAACCCCATCCGACCAGTGCCCATTGAGTTCCTAAAAATAGCAACACAGCCAGGCTTCCTTCTTGGCTTCTATTGCTGAGCATGGACCATGTGCTCTGGGATCTCCCTGGGGCCAGCTGTCCCTGCTGTGTCCCCTCCATGTCCTTGTGCACCCCCAGCCTGTCTCTGCTGGGCTGTATCAACGCTTTTGTTCACCAGGCCAAACCACAGCCCATATTGTGAAGTCTATCCCAGCCAAAACCAGCACAACACTGGTATATTTTGGTACACCCGCTGAAATTTAAGTGTGTGTTTATAGATTTGAGTAAAGAGGAAAATGAGGTTCAAGCAGTTATATGGGGATGTGTCTTGAGTTAGCCTTTAAATAGAGAAAGCAAAATAAATAGAATTACTGTCATGTTAAAATTCACCTGAAGACTCAGGTAATCAGGAAGCACTAGGGAGAGGAGAAGTAAGACACACTATTTGAGTGACTGATTCTGTGGTCATTTGACATGTCACAGTGTGACTTTCAGCGGGTTTCCAAGTTGTTTCTGGACTGTTTGCTCTTCAGTAATATTTTCTTATAAGGCCTGGTGTTTCACCCTTTAAATTTGGGAAAACTTATTGCAGAAAAAAAATACATAAGGATTAAATTTTTTTTCTAAAGAGTAAATATATTGCTTTTGTTTCTTGGTCAGTAGTGACTGCTTCCTACATGACAGTGCTGTCTAGTTTCAGATCCTGTTCTGAGACAGTGGATACATCTGGCCTTTAATATCTTGAAACACTGATTTATAGAGTTGTAGAAATCCAGAAGTATTTTCTGATTGCTTTCTGTAGTTTTCTCTTTGTTCTGACTGCTGCTCCCTTAATGCTGCACTTTGTCAAGATCATGTGGTCATTCCTGTTCCCCTCTACTGTGCCATGTCTGCTCTTAGAGATTTTCTTATAGACCTGTTCCCTCTCAGATTTTCATTTCTGAGCTGGAGAGTTAATTAATTTAATGCAGTTTGGATTTTCAGTATTGAAACCTTATACTACTACTTGATCTTCTGAAGAGATCTGAGTTTATTTGGCAATACTCCTGTGTCCATGAACTACAAATGTTGTGAATGAGAATTCTGGTCTAACACTTCATTCAAAAGAATTTTAGACATCACATTGTGTTAAAGCTGCTGTTGTTCATGTCTGTCCTCTCCTGAGGTCCCCAGCCCACACCCTCACCCCAACCTGCTGTTCAGTATCATCAACCAACTGCTCACAGAATGAGCACAGAAAAGAAAGAATGATGAGATAACATATAAATCTTGTGAAATTATGGTTTATAAACTCCACTAGATGTACCAGAATTGATGTCATTATGTAGAACTATAGTATTGCATAATAAAATTGCACTGGACAAATCCAAAACCAAGAGAAGCTTTAATATAATAGGATGGCAAAATTATAGATAAAAGATCCTGAAATGCAATTTCTGTGAGAATCAGTTAGAAATTATTGTACAAACACCTATGTTGTATGCTGAAATGTTTAAGAAAAAGTCAGTTACCATCATATCTTTATGAAATTACACATTTGTGGGAATCTTTCTTTTGAAGATAAGGAAACCCTCTAATTTTTTATTAAAAAAAAAAAGAAAATGGAACAAAACAAAATAGCGACTGGCTAGTCATTGTAATTTGTTTGACGTGTTTATATCCAGTTCCATCAAATCTGAATTATGTAAATTTACATCAAAATTAAACCAAGTTTATATCTAGCTGAAGTGAAGCCTTATGTTTACTTTGTTCAGTCAGAGTACTATGAGTATCTTCTGTAAAATCAGAATATTGTATGGAATTAGTAAAAACCCACACATTTTGGCACAGATTTGGCATTAACAGTCACATGATCCATTAAAGAAGTTACTGGTATTCATATTAAAACCAACTTCTTAACACCTACTTATTTGAGCAGTATTGTTTGTGTGTGTAAAGACAATAAATCCTTATTTTACAGAGTTTGATGTCTGGCCTCTATATCTTTCACCTTTCTGGTCTGTTGTGCCAGACATTTAATTTGTTCATGGTTGTGCTGCTTTAGTCATCTTGGTGCCAGACATTCCCCACCTTCAGCTCTCTGGTTTTTGAGAAATGTTACAGTTTGAAATTTGTTTGTGCCTAAATACATAAAGCTGTTTAGTATCTGAGAATGTAGCTGTAGCTATGAAACATTGTCATTACATTGCTGTTCACATGGCATCAGCAATTATCAAGATTAAAATAATCACATGGAAAGAAAAGTCTCCTGCCAGAGAGGAAGCATGCAGCTGGAATGTGTGGCTTTGGAAATCTAGGAGTAGACCAGTGCCTGAGCCTGGCTGATCTTGTTGCTCCATTCTGTGAGTTGATGTTCCTTGCTGAACTACTTTGTGCAGTCATCAAATTTGTCACATTGAAGGAAATCTTAGGAAATATCCACATCATCTCTCCTTCATTTATTTAGAATTTTCTGAAGGCGTCATTTGCTTTTCCTCAGGTGTTTGACCTTGACACTCATTAAAATGTTGGAAATACAAAGGTCTTTGTAGGATTGAATTTTTAAATTTTGCTGCTTAATAAAACTAAGAGTGTCTTCTGTACTTAAAACTGAATTGATAGATGTTGTATTCTTCACCTCATTTTTAAGATGCATGTTGCTAAATTCTCAAATATTTTCTTTAAAAATGCATTTATAAATGTAGAAAAAATACTGATCTCTTGGAAACCTATTAAAACAGAGAAAACTATAAAATACATAAAACATGTAATGGTATCTAGATCTTTCAAATAGGACAGAATTTACTTTTTGCAAAATTCATCTATTATTTACATATACAAGCTACTAATATTAATGTATATATACAAGTTTACTTTTACAGGTTCAAACCCCTTTGTGGAAATGTCCCTAAAGAGTTAGTGTTCTAGTTTAGTCCAACACAAAATGTCTGAGAACTTCCTAGTTTGTTTTCTTGGATAAACAAGAGCGAAAAAATTCTTCTGAAAAGTAACTTCTCATTTTCACAAACCAGAAGTATGACTTCTCATTTTTCTTAACAGGAGGAAAGAGGCAGAATTAGTAGCTGTAGAGTAGAGGATTTTGTGATCTGAAATTGGTCACCTGGAGAGACAGAGATCCATTTAAACATTCAAATCACAGACTTCTTCCTTGAGTAGCTGGAGTGAGGAGTGGTGGTAGATAATCGCTCTTGAGCGTATTGGCCAAGTTTTATGTCTGAAGTGCTCTCCAGGTTTAGGCTTTTCTCTCCATGAAGTTTTCTGCAAATCAGTTGGAATACAGTCTTACGGACACTTCTGGACATTAGGAAATACATAACTGGGTCTAGGCAGCTGTTAAATGATGAGAATATGAGCATCACCTCATTGCACGTGTGAATGATCTTCATCCAATAACAGGAAGGGGATTGTAACTGTGATGTGATGTAGACAACCCGGAACATGTGATAAGGCACAAAACAGATGGTGAAAATTATGAGAACAATGAAGGAATTTCTTGCTGTCTTGGTGTATTTTCCTGCATTGGGAAAATTTGCCCTTCTCCTCGAAATTTTCAGAAGGTTCTTGGCAATTTTAACATATGAAAGTATCAAAAGGAAAAAAACTATCCAAAAAATCAGTACAGTGATATAATTTAAAATTGCTTCTGTCTTCTCTGCATTCTGTTTGCTTCGGTAATGAAAGCACTTGGTAGAGTTGCTGTCCTCAGTCTTAAAGAAAGATGGTGCAACTACCACTATAAATCCTGCCAGTGCAATGGCCCACACCGTGCAGCAGATCTGCACGCTCCGCGTAGTGCTGAGCATCTTTGGACGCTTCACAGACCTCGTTATTTTTATATAACGATCCAGACTAATTAGTCCCAGCAGTACTATGCTAATGTACATGTTCATGTAAAACAGAGTTCCCACAACCTTGCAAAAAACCCGCCCAAACATCCAGCGGTTGGTGGCATGATAGAGGATCCGGAAGGGAAGGCAGAAGATGAGCAGGAGATCTGCAACAGCTACGTTTAGCAAGTAAACTTGGATAGAATTCCTCTTCTGATGAATGCCCAGGAAAGCAAACAGGGCTACAATATTTCCAACCAATCCAACAACAAAAATAATGGAGTAAAAAGCTATCAAAGCAAGTGACAGTGAGTTGTTGTCATCCAAGGAACAGCTGGAATCATTGTGACTTTCTGAGGCATTTATGGTCAGGTTGGTTTGGTTACTCCAGAATTCTTCCTTGTGTGGACCAATGGTTGGTAAATCAGCTGAAGTAGCAGCCATCATTTGCAAAGGGGTTTTAGCTGTTCTGCAAAAAGACAAAGAGAGATTTTAAGAATTAAATCTCCATTCAAGTGTCTATTTGCTTTATAGCCTACAGTCTAATGTGATATGGACATAAAAGGCAGTAGCTAAAAGGAATTAATGCACCAAGTATTGGTGTAGCTGAATAGAAGGAGTTTCAGCCAGATATCATAAAATAATATAAGTCTAGGTAATCTGCAGACAAGAAAGAACAGATAGTGTAGAGTACTCACAGACAAATATTTCTGTAATTACAGCGTTATTACTGTTTTGTGTTGTTTTAAGAGTCAACTATTACATTTTCCTGCAAAGAATTTTCTTTATCTCTAAGAATAAATAAGTTTTTTAAGTTCACTTCTTAGGACCACGATTTCTAGCACAGAAAAAAATTTAACTGAGGTGCAGGGACAGGTAAGCATAGCTAAGTATTCTCAGTGTTGACACAAAGTACATAGAGGTGTATTAAAGGAAGTCTAAACTCATCTGTGTTAATTTTAAATAATTCACATCTCTCACATGCGACTCGCTGGTTCTCAATTAAAAAAGCATTCATCAATTAATAATATTTATTTGGCTATGTACTGTGTTATAAGTAACCCTTGACCAACAAAGGAAAACCAGAAGTGTGTGGTTTGGAGAGCAGTCACATAAAGGCGTTTAGAGAGGTTTTATCACTGATAAATAATGACAAAACTTCAGCCTTCAACTTGTTTGTCATAGCAACAAGAAATGCCATACAAATGTTTATTTAGAATATTTTAGTTTTACAGAGGAAATAGTTTTTTTCCTATAATCTCACAAAATTTTCAGAAGTGGTTTTAGCACTCTGCACTTAGTTTTCTGGCAACTGTTACGGAAAAAAAAAAAACAAAAAACCCACTGCTGTATATGTAATTTTAAAATAACTTTAATGCTAGCTCTGTGTCTAGGCCATGCAATTTGCATGCTAGGTCTTAAAAAATGCAAATTTACATTTAATTCTGTGGTGCAGCCACAGCAGTGAAAATGGCAACACTTTGGGCAAAATTCTAAGAAGACCTAATGTACTTACAGAATCTGAATTCTTGAGAGGAGAGTCTAAAATATTTTAAGATCCTGTGTTGTCTGACCCTACAATTGCATTAAACTGGTTGGGTTCATTAGCAGTTTCCAAACCAGCTGTTCTCATACTTGCCTCATGATGTTGTCAGGGCACGTCATTTCAAGAGATTGATTTCAAACTGCAATGTTTTCAAATATCTCTTGAAAGCCATCTACTGCAATGACTTCATGTGTAAGTTGCTTTTCTATGAAAATGTTTGATATGGGGACTTGTATAAGGAAGTTTAGATCAATGAGAGAGAAACTTGGGTTACGCGGCGAATGGATTGGGAACAAAACTGTTCACTCTCCTAAGTTGCGTCACCTCTGAGCAAGCAGGCGTGCTTAAACCTAGATATTAAGAGAATTATAGCTTAAGGATAAAAAAATTCACTTACCATTTATGTATTAAGAAGTTCTGCTGGTTCTCAAAAGTACTGGTGAAGACGGGGAGGAGAAACGTGCAGGTCCTTTTATTAGAAAGCTGCAGCAGCAGCTTCTCTCTGAAAGTGGCGAGCTCCAGCTGACTCGTATAATTGGCAACAGGGGGAAGTTTTAACTGGTGTTGCAACTGCTTTGCTTTGTTTTTTTAAAGGCATTTTTATCTGGCTCTCCCCAGTTTATTTGAGCTCTGCTGAGAGAGGTTCTATAATCAGTTCTTCTCAATTTTGCTCTGAATTGGAGATTGGAAGATTTTTCTCAGAGGTTTTGTTTCTGGTGAGCCACGCCAGTGGTTTTTTGGGTGATGATGATATTGGTACTATCTGTCATCTCTTTAATACTTTGTGGAAGTAGTGTCACTTTTTTCCAGTAGAGGGTAAAGATAAGTCAGCACCACAGTGTAGTGGTACATTTTGTAAATGTTTATATAGTTCTCCCATCTACCTTTCTCCTTGCCTGGGATTAGAATTTCAGAATTCTTTCCCACTCCAAATGACAGTGACAAGAGGATGTGAAAGTGCCCAAAGTGTGCATCTTAACCATTTCACTAAGGCAGAAGTGAAATACAATATGCAGCAATAATACCACCTGCTGATACTCTTCCAAGTGGTGCATAGGAATTGAAAATTACATTTATAAATTGGAAATTTAAGAGTGGATTCTAGAAGACCTAATATGACAAGGCCTTAATTAAATGAAATCTCAAGAACATTGTTTTGAAGTCTTTGTTCTCATATAATTTAAACTTTTACCAAAAGATGTGGGTGGTTAGAGATGAAAACTTCACAGGTAGTCAGAAGGAACTTTTGGTAGGTCCTGTGCACTTTTTTGAGTTCTTAGTTTTGCAATTTAAGCAGTAACGTATTCTCAGGAAGTAGTATACAAATTTGAGGTTCTTCATTTTAAATAATACAGTATTGAAAAGAGAGGCTTTGAGTAAATGCAAGAAGTTCTAAATTAAGTGCAATTGTTTGGGTATGTGTATTTAATACCAAATTGTGCTCTAATAGATTTTGTCTGTATGTTGCTTCCTCCTGCAGCAGTCAGTACCCATCTGAATGTTGTATAATATTATTTCATTTTTATACATTACCCATCACTTATTTGTGGAATACCAAAGGTATAGATGGCTATGGCTGGACTCCAGTTTAGACACCTAAGGAATATCCCTCACTGGAATATTCCAGGAGTGTTCCTTTTCTTTCCTGCACTTGAGAAGTGCAGAGTCAATTCTGTGATTAAGGCTCAAAACAGAGTTTTATGTTCTCTGTGGGAAGGATAAGACCCCACAAAACACATCATAAGCAAGATAGTTCAGCTGGAGAATTGAAACAGTGTAAGGGTTAATAGGATGGAAGAAAAAAATGAAAAATAATACCAGGTAAGAAATTATAGACAAGAGTTTTTTATTTCCATTTTATCATGATTTCACTTTGTGTTCCTTGGTAGTTCTGATAAGTTCTGAAAGGATTTTGCTATGCCTGGGGCAATAGAAGGGAAGCCAATGTAGAAAGAGGAGTCCATGCCAGAAAAGAAGATAACTGAAATTAAGAAATTATTTTTAAAAACCAAAATCTAACCTCTGCTCACAGATTTTATGAAAATAAGTGCTAAAATACAGATTGTTTTTCTCAAACAGTGTAATAATTTGTCTGAATTTTTGTCTTTTCAGCCACACTGTGTACTGCTTGCCTCAAAAGAGAATTCAGCCCCAGTAAAGCTTGGTGGCTTTGGGGTAGCAATTCAGTTAGGAGAGTCTGGGCTAGTTGCTGGAGGTAAGAAATTTTCCTTCTAAGTTATTTAGTATTGTGCATGTTGTACTGCAGAGTTCTGTTCTTCTGACACAGCCTGGCCTGCAAAACAAGAGCTCAAAAATAATATTTCACTACAGACTAAGTTAACACGGTAAATGCACACAGCCAAGCTAAATTGGTAGTGGAATGTAATCTGCATTCAAACATTAAATCCCTGTAAATATCACTTAACAAGAGTTCATGCTGGTTTGATCAAAATAAAACTGAAAAAACCCAAAGAATTTTCCACTTTAATACAAGCTTTGGCTTAATTCTGCCATGCTTGGTAAAGCAAAGAAAATAAAAATGCAGTCATTGAAGCACTTGAGTAAGGACTTACTGCAGCATCATCAGTGCTGCCATGTTGGATAGGCAATTCCTGTCAGAATGCTGTGCTGGTTAATAGCAAAATCTTACTGGTTTTCACATGTGATTCTTTTCTGTGTTTTAAAATTTCATTGTAATTATTGCATAAGACATCAATATCTTGATACGTATGTATATTTTTTGACTGTGTTTTGTTTTCTGTGGATTTTATTTCCTCTAGCTGCCTTCCATATTGTTCCAGACAATAGGGTTATGCTTTAATCAGCCTGCACAGATGAAGACCCAATCAATTTTCTGATGCTTTCATTGCCAGAGTAGGAGACCACAACAAAACATTTTGTTACTTTTAATATTTTTTTCTTCTGAATTAATAACTTTCTTCAGTACCATGCATCTTCAAAATCTCTGATTTCCTAATTTAATCACTTAACGTTCTGTGTCAATTTGAGTTTTGTACATTTTTTTAAATAAAAAGCAATTCAAATATAAACATATCAACAGCTTCCATTCCCTTCCAGATATTGCTGATACCCTGGAAATATCCAAGTATCTTATGATTAACTAGAAACATCTTTTCCAAGAAAGTACCCATTCAGTTAAGCTGTAAAAAAAAGTCATTGTTTTCTTGTGTTACTCAAATTACCTGTACCTCAGTCACTGCTTTTTTTAGTGGCAGTTTCTACACTTTGGTTTATAATTATCTCATTTTTCTTTATGTTCTGCTGAGCAACTTTACCCACTCCTTCTGTTTCAGCCACTCTTCTGGAGGTAGTCAGATGCAATGTACTTTCAGATTACCGATTGTCTAGCAAGAAACATTCAAGTTCAACTTTGAAAAAAAAAAATTACTGCATTTTTCCTGAAGTTTGCCATGGACTTCCTTTTGTGTTACTGTGCCCAGTGCTGTGATCCCACTCCCTGTTCTGTGCTCAACCTCCTGCAGTGATCAGTGCTGGGGGTTCTGCTTGCAGCTCTCACAGAAGATCCCAAACCTCAACACTGTGATATTTATCAGTATCTTTTGCTTCTTCCACCTCAACTTCTGCCATATTGGTCTGCCTTCACACAATTATTGTCTTCCCTTTTTCTCAACTGGCATCTCCAATTTGCAGCCTTTTCATTGGCACTTGTTGCTTTCAGCTTCAAATTCCACTCATTTTCAGGGATACCCAGGGTAATTCCACTCCATTTATTTACTGTGGAAAGTCTCCTTAACAGACTCCTCCCTTTCTCCTCATCTTCCATTCCAGTCTTCTAAGCACAAACTACCTCTGTTGTCTGACAATTCTTTTCCCTGCCAGAACCCTACCTGAAGACAAATTACTAGACAGTTCCCTACACAGAGCTGGCAAGGTCTTATTTATTCAGTTTTATAATATAACACGTGTTATATGAAAGCTGTCAATACTGGCTGTTTGAACTGGACTATAAATTCCTTATAAATCAGTGTTTATCTACACATTTGTTTAAGGGTGTTATTCATATGGAAAAGTTTTGTCATAATAGTAACAATAATTTACAGGCACTTCCTATTTCTCAATTGTCTCATAAAAAAAGTAGAAATTCTCCAAATAGAGAAGTCTGAGCAGCATCATAACCAACCTGTTCACTTTCACATTGCTTTTCTAATTTTTAGTGGAAAACATTGATTCCTCTTGATATAGTTAATTATTTCCCTTTTAGCATAGCATTATTATCCTTTTAGCATGGCAATGCCTGTATTTGGTGGTTAGTACATAAAAAAAGAAATTCTCTATTAAATAAAATCTAGCAGGGCATTAAGATAATTTTGCTGACCTGAAATCCCCTGTGCTTTCTTTATGCTGTTTTTCCTACTTCTCTACACCTTGACACACCTGTGCCTGGCAATCCCAGATTCTGTGTAGCCCCAGCAGAACAAACTAAAGGGAATTTTCTCCCTCAGTGTGTTTGAAGCCAGTCTTCAAGCTTACAGCTTTTGCTTTGTTTGGGACTGTAACATTTTTTGACTTGACAAAGGCATCTTTATCAGAGTGTGCATAAATTGATGGGGAAGGATTTTTGTAGTGAAGTTAAATTAAACCCCAGGTATTAAAATCTTTCTTTATAAGTCCAAAGACAAGCTTGTGAAGTTTAGAAGGATTGTAACTATAGGATTCTTTCTTTCAAGCAGGTAGATGGCTGTTTTACAGAAGTGTAAGAGAGCTCATGAGAACAAGCTGTGACATCATACTAGATGTCATTGATGAAAATGTGTATGGAGGAGATTTTAGGAGTGACTGTATTTTATCAGCTAACAGCTCAGTTGACATTATTTTTAAGAAAGTTCAATTATTAGTTATTATTTACTTTATGTAAGTTAAGTACATGAAAAAAAAAGGACTTAGCCATAACTCATTTCTTCATAAGGCCAGAGGGGAAAATGTAAGGAAATATTCTTTGTTCCACTCCATTTGCCCCTAAGCTGCAATAAATGGCTAAAATTCATGTGTTGTCATCTGAGCTAGAGGAAATAGGTTTCATGAGCTACCAATCTCTGAAGGTCTCTTCTTGCTTCAGTTCTTATGATCAGTAGTGGAAAATTGTGACTTGAAGACTTGAAGTACTTTATAAAGGAACTCTGGCAGTACACACAGGAGTTAGAGAACATCATAATTTATAAGTGAATTCCTTTAAGGAGCAGCACAGTTCCATAAGACAGTAAACAGTCTGTGTTGCATTGTTATGATGCAGCTGGAGTAGTGGAACCTCTGGGAAGTCAGTGATTTAATAGACTAATCTCACATTATGATCTCTGTCTCCTTCCTTGAAGAGTTTTTCTTGCAGAAGCATAGTATGAATTGTCATATTATTTTCTTAAATGTGACATCAGATTTATCTGATATCAAATATCTTAGATGCTAAATCTTGGGATTTTTAACTAGTATATGGTATAAAAGTCTGAAGGAACAAAAACCATCAAGTTCACAACTGATATTTCCTTCACTTAATCTACTTAATTTCTCCTGGTTTCAACTAGTGCCAAGATAACTGTGTAGATCTAAGTAGGATGAGGTTCTTTATCTGGGGATAGTTAACTGCCTTTCACATTTTACCTTCTGCAGCAAAATGTCACAGATACCATAATGCTAATCCAGTCCAGTATTCATTTTCATGTATTGTTAGTTAGATGCCCTAGACTGCCCCAAAATCCTGAAGAATCCTAATGTAAATTATTCTCTTATTGGAAAACATCTTATGTGTTAGTAGCAGTACAGCACATAAATACCAAGTGCTCTTGGTTCCTTGTGAGCTGTATTTTTAGACTTACTACCAAAACAGCAAAGGAAGGCATTGCCAGAGATTTCCCTCTAACTAAGACTATGAAATGGGGGGGAAAGGGGGCAGAATTTTTTAGAGTTCCTTATTTTTTGTTTTGTTCTCATCAATGTAAAAATGATCATCAAATGGTTTCGGTTGAAAAGGGACCTTTAAAGCTCATCCAGTCCAACCCCCTGGTAGGAGCAGAGCGCCTTCCAACAGATGAGGCTGCTCAGAGCAACCTGACCTGGAATATCTCCAGGGGTGGAACATCTGCCATCACTCTGGGCAGCATCTTCAGTGCTTCACCAAACTGAATCTTGGTGGTTTTATAAACCCCAGGTTAGAAAACTCTTTTTTTGTTTGTTTTTAATATTGGACGGTTTTTGTACTGCACAGGCACTTCTTCCTTTTCATCATCAGTGTCTGATTGGTATTTTGAAGCTTTCGTTTGTTTTCCAAAGAGAAGTAAAATTTTGTAAGCTGAGATCCTACACTACTATTCTTCTTTCTCTTACAGGGTAGTGTTTTCACTTCTTTTTTTTCCTGAAAAATAAAAGAATGTGAGTCCCTTCACAGTTTTGTCTTTAAGAGACTTTGTTTTATTCAAAAGATACAGCTGTGGTTTACTTTCTCACAGAAATGCCACTTCACATCTGGGCTGATTTAAGAGTGCTTACAGGAGGTTAATGTGTTGAGAAATCATTTAGGTTTGCTTCCTTCATCATAGTTTTATGACAGAAAAGGCCATTGAATTAATTATAATTAGTCTTGTTAACATGTGAGCTTTGCTTTGTTTGTTTTCTGGACACTCATATCCAGTGGTCCAGCTGTCTGCTGATGCATCTTTTAAACACATTTTCTTCAGACAATCTTCTGTGCTGAAGCTAAATTACCCCTTTTTCTGCCTCCTTTTTTTCCTTTTTTTTTTTTAATCTACTCATCTCCTCTGTAGACTTGCTTTAAACATCTCTATTGTCTGGAGTAATGTGGAAAGGAATTAATAGTAGTAAAGTACTGCTCTCTCTGATCTGTTGTGTGTGATTCTTTGATTCCTTCCACATTATTCTGGACATCCCACTCTTTTAGAAGGACCTTAATTTGTGAGCATATTTCTTATTACACTATTGTGAGAGGTCAGATGGTGATGTTTATTAGTACCTCACATTTTTTTTCCTAAAAATTATTTGTTCCAGTTGTTTCCTTATACATCGTTCAGATACTACTGCTGTTGAAAGACTCTCCTTCTGATATCTTGGTCATCAATCCCCTGCCTTAGGGATGACAAAATCTGATTGGGTCTCTGTATATACTCTTCTTCTTGTGGAAAGCATAGCCCTATTGTCTGGAATAATATGGAAAGAGTCATAGAAACTAAATTACCTACCAAAGGTAAGTCAAAATTTATCTTTAGTGCTTATAAATGATATCAGATTGACAGCACCTGAAGACTGAAGCTTTCTGTTTACCCGCAGGAAAAATCAGCAAAATTAGCAGCTTTATAAATTTACAGGCAGCCAACATGCCTTAAAAACTGGCTGGTAAGAAAGTTTACTTCTAGAAATAAGGTATCCTTACCAGTGTAACCTGGATGTCTCTGTCCAGACACTGAGTGCTTCCTAACTCAGCAAACACTTTGGTGTAGGCTTTTGCAGTGAAATGGATGGAGGCAGGTATCACATGCCACTGTTGAGTCTTGGTACAGTGATGATTTTCAGTTATTGCCACTCTAGAACAAAGAATCTAAATGGACACAGACAGAAAATTGATTCCAGTCTTCCATATGATTTCTTCTCATATATGGATACAACTAAAAGTCCTCTGTGTGTGCATGCATGCAATCTATATTCAGTTAAAATGTTGTTTTTTCATGCACAGTCATTTGAATATATCCATCAGTGTGCTTATATTCTGAAGAATAAAAAGCCTGTGGAAGGCAGAAGTCACCTGTTTCAGAGAAAAGTGCCTTTGCTTACTGCTCTTCTTCAAACTGCCTCCAAAAGTGCAGATTTTCTCCCAAAGAAAATTTGAAAATCTCTAAAATATTTTAAAAGTGAGCTGTTGAGAAGAATTTTAAAATTTTACACTGGACATGTTTAGAAGGCAGATTTTCTGCTAAATAATTTTCAGCAGAAGTGATATTTGAGCTAAAGGGCAGTGAATATCCATGGTTTTAGACAACTTTGCTGTCTATTGACTGTATTTATGCTGTTACTGATATTCCTTACAATTCTTGTAGTTGCAACATAGGAAAATTCCCCATCTGTGTAAGTTCATGTGTGCACTTTGTTCATTTTCCTGAGCTAAGTTCAGTTCAAAGGTGCAGCTCAATAGTCCTTGCTCAGGTCAGTTTTTAGAATGACTTCAAAATCATTGTTTGCTCCTTTGATGAACCCAGTGGATTGGTCACAAGGACAACAGCTGGCCCAGAAACTTCTGTAGCCTTTTTAAGATTCCAGTACATATATTCCTATATATATATATATATGCATTTTTTAATCCTGTTTGACTGTTGGACAGTTCAGTCTCAACCAGTTAAGTTTCTGCTTCTTCTGGATTTGCTTTTTCATGGACATAAAATTGTGATTTCCACCACCATAAGTACCCACCTCATCCAAAGTATTGGGATCTTGTAATCAGCATTAGCAAAACCAAATCTGTCTCTAACTGTTTCAACTAATTATAATCTAGCAGTGGTAAATGATAGGATTTCATTAACCTAGCCTAGTTTTCTTTTTCATTTCTTTTGTATTTATGGAGTTCTAATTTTAAGTTTAAAAGTGAGTATTAAGGTTTAGTAGCACTGATTTTTTTCAGTTCGCTTTTAAGTAACATCCATTTTTCAGCTGGTTTATGGCAGCAGCCTGGTGGGGACTTAAACAGCTGTGTGGTGTTTACTTTCACTAAACCACTCTATCCCTTCTGCTCCATGACAAGCAGTTCATCAAAGTGGATTTTTATTGTGTCCTGGGTTTGGACCAGGCCAACAAAGAGTGAGTTCTTCTACTTGTGATGGAAGAAACACCTTCTAACTTCAGGGTACCAGAAAGAAGTTGTGTGATGATCAGAGAGGGACTGGTTTTTGACCATCACTTGTCTGTTTGTAAGAGCACTTGAGCACCAAGTGAAGGTGCAGCCTGACATTCTGATGTGAGGTCACCAGATGAAGCAAAATAGGAGCTTTGAATTATCAAATAGATTTGGATAGTGGGAAGCAAAGACAGAAATTAAACCACCTCCTCACATTCCCAGGTTCAGCTTCACCCCCTCACTCCTGACTCACCCCCCAGCCCCAGGTGGTTCAGGGAGGATGGGAAATGACAGTTCCCAACCTCCTCACTTGCTGGGCAGGTTTTTTTCCCCTCTCTTACACAAACTTTCCCTGCTTTTTCACACCACTGTCCTGAGTGCTGGGCTGAGCTGTGCCTGCAGTGATCCCATTGGAACTGTCTGTGTCTGGCATGGGCAGCTCCCCTGCAGCCCCAGTACCAGCACCTTGACACCTAAATTCCTACACTCCATCATGCTATTGGATTGCTTTTATAGCATGTGTTGCTGCTAAATATGCTGTTTACACCGGGAGAAAATGTAATTGTTTGCAAGGACACAAGATATTCTTGAGGTTACCCTTCACTGAAATGCCCAGCAGAATTAAGTGCATTGACAAAAAACTCCAAAGCCAAAACCCAAACCTTTAAGTGTTGTTCTCACAGCACACAGTCATTTTTGCACCATGTTCACCTCTGCAATGTCTTATTGAAACCACAGAAAGTTCCTGAGCTGAGAGGGGTGTTGTTGAAAATGCACATTAAATCAACTTAGATATCATTTGATATCTAAGGTTCATGAATTCATTATCTACTTTCTCCAGACAACTGTACCTTAATGCCTCTTTTAAATAGCTTGTTATCCCATGTGATATTTTGTCTTCTGCTGATTTCCCCTGTTTGTCTTCAGAGTAATTCCTCTTCTCCACACTTGTCAGATTTTATAACAGCAATTATAAAGCATGGTGGGAAGGCAGAATTTTCAGAGAATATACAATCTTCCATTTGTATTTATGAAAAAGATTTAAGTGCGCTTTAGTACCACAAAAGATTTTTTTTCAACAAGAAAAAAGGTTACACCTGCCCCAAAATTGCACGTGGGTTCCTTTGCACCCAAGTCTCAAAAAGTTTCCACTGAGACAAACGAGACTTGGATAAGGCTCTGTGGAACTGCCCCTTTGCTGTCAGATCAGCCTGGACTGCAGGGACTTGTTAAGATGCCAGCCTAGCCTAGTGATGAGGTCACATCCCTTTGTCACAGACAGATCCCTAACATTTGTTTGGCAGAGGAATTCCCTGCTAAACTGGGATTGAAAAGGTTTAACAGAAAGCCACATGAAGAATATGGCAATTGTGGTGTTTTTTTCTTAAGAGTATGGTTGAAAAGCTGCTGTCTTTCTGACAATATTTTAATCATTTAGATGCAAAAAGGACTAATTAAAAGAACATGGTCAGATAAAGTTCCTGGATTAGGTGAGATGACCAAAGAATGGTCTTTACTGAGGAAGCCACGTCCAAATAGTCCCCCAGGTGTTCTGAGTGCTGTGATTTGGCTGACTCCCATGCAGAGGGTGAGCAGGACAGGTTGATCAACAAGAGTCTCTTTACAAAGACAAAATTGAGTTAAATACATGCCCTGAAAACATCCTGGATCCTCTGGGCTGCATTTTAGGCTCTCCCAACCAGCAGGTGCTGCAGGCCTGGAATGGAGCCTCTGGAATCCACTGTAGTAAGCAACAATAATTTATGAAGGAGGTGCCAGTGGTGAAAGTTTGCTGAACTGATGTTCTTTTTCTTCTGTTGGTACTTGGTGGAACCAGAGTAGTCCAAAGACTGCAGTGTTTGAAGTGGCAGTGATAACATCAGCATTCCAAGCTTAATTTTTGCAGTGGAGACAAAACTCTTTACAATGGGAAACATTTATAAGGAGAGTTAAAATGTTAATTGCTTTATTTGGCTTAATGTGTTACATAGAAATTGAATTAAGTTATTCTAATCAGTTTTATCTGCTCAAAAGATCAGTTGGTGCTAAATACATTTTGTTTTCATAGGAAAACATTAATTACACTCAGTGAAAGCACTCTGTGAAATTAGCATTATCTTTTCATCTGCAGTAAGATACTGCCCTCTTCAAATAAATGAATACCACATTTGCTGGCATTTTGCATTTTTGCTGGCAGTTTCAGTAGACCGGCCAAGGTATGGGCAGAGCATCAGACCAAACTCTGCTCTTGCCAATTAGATGCAGCTTTTTCAAGTTATCAGTGTAGACTAGAACTCTACAGCATCTTTGTATTTGCTCTCTAAATAATTCCTGTTTCAAAGATTGTCCAAATTGATGGGTTTACTTTTATATGGCAAGTTTTACTGAAGAGTCCCAGTGCTCTTACAAGTCTTATTTCACATTCTCCCAGCTCGGGTGGACTATTCCTCAGTTTATTAAAGTAAAAATTAAGCAAAAGGGAAAATGCTGATTTATCTCACTACATATGTATATAAATATAAACTTAAGGTAAAAAGAATTGTGTTTAAAGCTTTAAACCATGAACAAAATGTATTAAAACTGTTTTTGTTTAATGCAGTGATATTCTTCATTTCCATGTTTGACACACATCCCTTTGACTCAATTTTCTTTTTATTTCCATTCAGGACGTGTAGGAACACCTCACTTCATGGCTCCAGAAGTGGTAAAAAGAGAACCATATGGGAAGCCTGTAGATGTTTGGGGTTGTGGTGTGATCCTGTTTATCCTGCTAAGTGGTTGTTTGCCTTTTTATGGAACCAAGGAAAGATTATTTGAAGGCATTATTAAAGGCAAATACAAGGTAAATGACAGCATACATGAATCCTTTTCCAATGAGATGAACTCTGTTGGTAACATTTCTGAAAGTTGATGTTTGTATTTAGCCTGATTTAAGTTAAAGTTTATGGAAATCTGTCACAAGGAAGAGAAATTATTTTCCCTCTCCGGTCTGTCTTGTACTTGATGTGTTTTGTATCATTACTAGGAATTAGAATATGGAAATATGTGCTCAGATGAAATAATAAATAATTACAACCAGCCCCTAACTGTACATTGAGCCCAACAGGAAGAAGACAAGAGGTTTAGCTGTGAATTTGAACATACTGTAACCTCAGATTTATAAACAATTTAAAATTTTTGATCAGCTAACAGATCAAAAATTTGATCTGTTACCTGTTTATAACAGAGCTGTCATAAACATTCATCATCATCATATTGCCTTGATTTAAAATAAAATACATGTTATTTTAGAAATACAGGCAGGCATTTTTGTTCTTAGTGCAGTAAAGTTCAGCTGATGATTCAACAGGAGCCACTTGCAGCCAAGGGCAGGTCAGGGTGCACACAGAAGCTCTCACAGCCTCAGCCCACAGACCAGTGTGGAGACAAATTTAAAGCTGCAACTTCACTGTGGGTTTCCCTAAGATCAGCTTTGCTGTGCTTTGGAACCAAGGTCATACATGAGCTGTGCATTAGCAAATTACAAATGGAAGCTCTCAAAGCTGCCTGACAGTCTGATTTATTATATCACCTTAACAGCCTGCTAAAATGTAAGTGACAGCAGTGTTACTGGACTTGGTCAGGAGCACATATTTCATTTTTTCCATTTTATAATCTTAGAAACAGCAGCATTTCTTCATGGCACTAGTTTTGGGGTTGCACAGACTGACAGATATTTCACTTTATGGAAGATTTCTTATGGAATCTCTTAAGCAGCTAAAACCTTCTTGAAGGATACAAGTTAACTTCTCTTTTTTTTAAAAAAAAGCTACAACCAGTACATTGTGTCCTCTTAGTTCCTTTTCTGTTCCTGTTTCCACAATAATTTGTCTATTCAGTGAAAATCCTGTCAAATTTGCAATTACCTTCATTTCATTAGAGCTGAAAAAGAAATTAAATCACAGCTATAAATGTGCATTTCATAGCCAGATAACATTGCTGAGTGCCTCCATTCAAAGTGACCGTTTTTTGTAAAGACTTATTTTAAATAAAATGGACCTCTTACAATGATCAGATTGTGACATTGAGAAGAGTCTGGTTATAATTTTGAATTTGCATTTAGTTCTTTGTAAAGTTAGCTATCTATCATCTAAATAAAACTTAGCTTCTTCATAATTTAAAGAAATACTAGAAATACCTTAAAGATATTATCCTTATTATCACATAAAGAATTTTCTTACTTTAGTATGGTTTTATCAGGTGTCCATCATTTTGACTGGTTGGGCACAAACCTGCATATATCCACAGAATGGAAATTTATTCTAAATCATCCTTCATTTTGAACCCCCTAAAGTTCTGCTCTGAAAGTCTTGCAATTGCTGATTTATTGTATTGTCTTGTCCTTTTATGCTTTCCTGTGGAAAGGAAGGAAAAGGACATTTTCCTTTTCCTAGTGGAAAAACTTTACCTGTTGTGAAGTTGAAAGGAATTTATTGGGAAGAACCCTTGTCCATAGCACCTTCAGGACAGGACCAGTGTAGTTCACAACAGGCATTCTCTCATTCCTTTCTTACCCAGAATCACTAGCATGAAATTGTGGGTTGAAACAGATAATTTCTCTTGCCATATATTGATTTCAGGAGTGGATTTAATTTCTGCATTTATCATATGCATCATTAACAGTTAAACAGAGCCTAATTATGTTTTGCTTTATCTAGTGAGTGGTGCCTTTTATCTGAGCAGAATGTAGAGTAGGTAGAACTTACAATGTGATTATAACATAATACTAAGGACATGTCAGGGTTTATGTCTTCAATTTTTGTGCCATTTCAGTAACAACTACATTCCATTTTTACAAGTTATTAAAACCCTTAGAAATTTCATTTTACATTCATTACACAGAAATGTTTGCAAGCACCAACCAGTGTTAAGTCTCTGCAATTATTGTAGATAAATACTAGTTCTTTTCTACATTCTTATTACTATTTTTTTTTCTTGTTCCTAATCAGATGAATCCTAGGCAATGGAGCCATATTTCTGAAAGTGCCAAAGATCTGGTGCGCCGCATGCTTATGCTGGATCCAGCAGAGAGGATAACAGTGTATGAAGCACTGAATCACCCCTGGTTAAAGGTAGTAAAAGCAGCTGTTGACATGCTACTTTCTCATTTAAGGGAAAAAAACATGGATTTCTTTGTTTTTCTGAGCTTTTCAAGGTAGACATGAACTGTACAAAATGTGGGATAATATGCTTTAAATGCTTTCTAGGATTAGAGCCTGAGATTTTGGTAATTGCCAGGCTTAAACTCTTGCTTAAGAGCAAACTCAGTTGGACATCTTCAGCAGCACCAGAGTGCAGGGAGTAGGGCATAACATAACATAAAGCTTAAAGAAGCTGTTAATGTGTCTTTCTGTGGCTCTCAAACTCCAGAGAAGTAATTTCTGATCTCCTTTTTGCTCAGTCATATCTAAACTTCTTTCCTGTTAGTCATGTAGCCATGCACTCTACTGCTGCAGGTTATGCTGCTGAACTGTGCTGCTTCCTTACATTAGATTCTTGAAAATATCCCACCAAAAAGGAAGGAAGTAGTGGAGTGTTGCCCCAAGGCCGCTGTGACTGCATGAAATTATATGACATCTGGTAATCAAATTATTTTTCAGTGATGGCAGAACTTAAAACACACTTTAAGCCGGTGGAAGAGTAATTGCTGCCCACTGAAGGTTTACAACTGGAAAAGGAGAAAATACACCTGTAGCTTCTCAGCATTCCATCATTAGTCTGTACTAAACATTGGGGTTGGAGAATGATGGGTTGTGCAGCAGAATTGAAAGGTGAAAAGTGCTGGTTCAAAGCACCTTTGTCAGAAGGTGATGAATTAACTATTTTCTTGGTTATCCTTTGCTTTTCTATAGTGGCTGTCCAGGGTAGAAAAGTCATAATATCATTCACTTAAACAAGGCACTTATTTTGAAAGGGGGCTGATCTGGTGTCTACTGCTGGACTCTTTGTGCTCTACATGAGACAAAGAGAAACCCACAAAGACAGAACCTGGGAAGAACAGGACCATATGCTCTTCTCCCTCCAAGTAAATGGTGTAACCACCAGTGAATGGAGTCACTTTTCATTTCTCTGCTCTCTTTCTGCCTCTGACTCTTGTATTCCAAGCTGCAGAATGGTCTAGCTTATCAGAGGAGATTGGGAGTGTTCACCTCTCAGAAATGGCACTGGTTAAGGCAGCTCCTCTGTGTGTTGGGAAACTGCAGGTTCAAGCCATTCTACTCAAAAAGTGGCAAAGTTGTGTCTTTTGGTCTGGAGTATACATAGTGTATCAGATATCAAAGGGTATGGAAATGATCACCGTGTTTTGGAATCCCAGAATATTATACAAACACAGGTGATTTGTTTTTACCTGCTTGTAAGTGGACTTTTTCTTTACTGTGAGAGCATACCCACATTGAGATGCCAAAGCTGGAGCTTGGTTGAGGGTCATTCTGGCAGAAAACCTGTAATTTTTGTTGTTTGAGCAACTAAGCTAATTAGGTTTGTTAAAAAGACAGTTCAGTAAATGTGCATGTGCAAGCTCTGCCTGTGCAGCTCTGCACTTCTGGTGTCTGTGGTCTCTTTTTGACCATGTTGTTATTTGTTGGAAGTCACATGGTTTAGTTTATGACAACTTTGTTTACCAGGCATTCCACCAGTCAGTCTTCTCATTTTTGCCTTCAATAAACTGCCTTCTCTGCTGACTCAGAGCTTTCCAAACCATTTATAGATAGGAGCAAATACAGCATGAGACAGAGACATCTTTAGTGCCATAGAGAGACTGCTGTGGTTTCACTCTGATTCAGGAGAAGAATGGGGATAAACACATTAAATTAATGGTTTTATACAATTTCAGGGGGGAAAGGTAGATGGCCGCTGCAAGTTTTGTCCCTTCTGTCACTGTAACTGTTCATTGGCACATTTTTCATCTGCACCTACAATGGAGAATTCTTCCTGTACCATCCCCTGGCTGGTATTGGGTTGGCATTTCCTGCCCTGTTGGACAGGTACCCCATCTCCCAAACTCACCTGAAGTATCCAGCACCCTGTCAAAGAGTGCTTGAGCATGTTCCTTCACTGAGGTTTGTGAATTCCAAACAGCAGAACTGCTTTCTGCTTCAAAGTTCAGTGAAGCACAACAGTAAAACAAAACACTGGGGTCTTACTACAAGGTGGGAAACAATTACAGAAAGAAAATATCCTTGGCCCAAGTTAAGAATTCTGTCAAAGCACTTTAATCCCTCGTAATTTCTGGAAATTTTTCTTAACTTGCAACAAATCCTCATTCTCTGTAGGATATTTATGAGCTGGTATTTTCTTGTCTGGTTTCTTAGTGTCAAGAGGATATTAAAAGCTTGTATTTAATGTTCTTTTGGTTTGTTTTTTGTGGGGTTTTTCAAGGAGAGAGATCGCTATGCATACAAGATTCATCTTCCAGAAACAGTAGAACAGTTGAGAAAATTCAATGCAAGACGAAAACTAAAGGTAAACTGAATGTAGTGTTAAAACAATATAATTACACAGCTTGAATTTTGTGTGATACTTGATTCATTTAAAAAGTGCTAGAGAAATCCATGCTTTGAAGTCAGCAATAAAATAAAAAGTTGCAGCAGGCCTTGACAGATGTTTATTGAAATGCTTAGAAAGGCTGTTTGTCCTTCCTTTCTTTCTTAGTGCATAGTTTTCAAATTTCAGTGTAAATTGTCTGGTATCAGTCAAGGTGTATATGAGGTGTTCAGTAATTCAGTAATTCTGTGTAATATGAATTACTGGAGAGAATTGTGCAATCACTTCTGTTATTATTGTGTTACATTTACAATAAAAGTAACATAGTAATTTTTAATATCTTTGTGGAAGAAGAGTAAATACATATTCTTCAATTTATCCTATTTATGTTTAACTACATACTAGTTTATTTCTAAGCCATGTTGAAAAGAATGTTAACATTTCAGCCCAAAACAACATGGTTTTCCTTCTGATCCTGTCATGGAATGTTTAACAGAAACATTTCTGAATTCACTGAAAGGTTCAGAAAATTATGACAGGAACATGAAGCATTACAGTTTATGGGCTGTTTTACAGTTTGTAGTAAAACTCAGAATCAGGTATTCACACTGAGCTGCTGCTTTGCAAAAGTTTCATGTGGCTGATGATGAGGATGCACAGCTGCCACAGTTCATGAACAGCTCTTTTCTCTTAGGTGGTTTGTGTGCCCAGGTAATCCTTCCATTAAAATGTTTATCTATTACATTTTAGAATATGACCTGATTCCTGTTCTAGGTGCAATTTCAGATATTTCCTGAATTTCTTCCTGGGGAGGCCACTATATTTAGTTTCCTGAGCTTTTAGACCTTCATTTTTTTTTTTTTTATCCAAAGCACTGTTCTGCAGTATATTTCATGAAATTCATCCATACTTCCATAACTGTGAGGCATTAAAACCTGAGTGGTTAAAGTGTAATTTACTTGAACAAGTAAATATATGTCAAAGGAGGTGACCATTTTTCTGGGTTTGTAAATTCCCCTGTAATGCTCATTCTGGGACTCTGCAACTGTCTATATAACTGTACTATTTTTATATTGATGTCTTATGGGTGTCAAAGTATTCTAGTGCTGTCAGTGTCAAATTATGACCATTTCTAAAACAAAAACATAGTGTTTTGCTTTAAAGAGTGAAATTTTATTCCTGCTAATCCAGATAAGAGGAAAAGATAAAGAGATTAGTTATTTTGTTTCCATTGTACTACAATGTGAATTCATGCCTCACAGTTATTTCAAAATGCATTCACATAAAGAACTGTTCTGATGAATCCCCTTGCAAAGAATATTTTTACTGTTCATTAGTGTATCACCAGCTCTTCTGTTCGATATGGTCACTGTGAAAAGGGAGGCAGAGCTGAAGACTAGAAACTGTATTTGCTCTTCACTGTAAAGGTCAACACACACGAGACCTCAGGAGACTGAGTGATCCGAGGGGTCTGGAAATGTTTTGTTATCCTGCTTTGTGTAATTGAGACTGTGTGGATATTTTTATTCAGGGGGCAGTACTAGCAGCTGTGTCAAGCCACAAATTCAACTCCTTCTATGGTGACCCCCCTGAAGAGCTGCCAGACTTCTCTGAAGACCCCACCTCCTCAGGTATTTTAACAGAAAGTGTATTTACTGCAGTCAGCATGTCTTAAGTCCATACTGACCAGAGTACCAAGTATTTACTCATTTCTTGAGATTCCATAAAATTGAATATTAAATTAACATTTACATGTGAAAGGATGAATAATTTTCAGTCACAATGGCATTCACAGCTGGCAAAAATGGAGAGAAAATCTCGGCACAGTTTTAAGCTTCTACAGAAATTCTGTCTGATTTTTTTTTATTTTTTTACTGTATGTACATTTAATTATAAATAATGTTAAAATTTCACATTTCTCTTTATATTACTTGAGTAGAAAAGCTTATTGAAAGTTTGTCTTGAATTCTTAGGCAGGAGCAAAGCTCTAATACCTTACTAATAGTTATTTATAAAAAGAAGCCATTATGTACCAAAGTTTCCTGACTCCTGTTTTAGAGAACAATATGACTGTGTCCTATTTAAAGCACACTGGACAGTGTTTTTGACCCCAAATCTTCAGAGAGAGACAATACATGTACTCAAAGGGGAAGATAATACTTGTGCTTTGATCTAGGCCTTGGACAGGACAGTGACCTTACCAAGCAATCCTTTTGTCCATAGCCCATATTCAGGAATTTAAATCACCTGTCAGTCCTTAAACTAACACAGCCTTGTCTTAGTTATGTATCTTAATTTTGACATAACATTGCTCAAAATATTTGCAGTGCAAAAGTCTGGGTTGGTTTGTCTGATCTAAAATTAGGATTTAGGATCAATTTAAATTAACCTTTAAGAAAAACCTAAGACCAAAAGGACTGTCTTTAATTTTTCTAAACACTTTAGGAGTTCTGGCAGAATATTTTAGCTATATAATGACTTCTCTAGAAGACATTTCAGGAACTTAATTGCGTGTGTTGATCTGCTGTGTGATAATTCTCTGTCTCAATATTTCTATAGGTGAGAAAATTATGTATTGACTGCATAAATTAATTACTTCTTTCCTTCTATTTCATTTAAGCAAGTAATTTTTAGAAATTATTTCAATGTCATTAATATAGGAATGATATGCCCCGTAAGAATGGGGACAACTTTTCTGGGTTGAAATTCTCCCAATTTCACTTCTTGGAATCCAACTTCAAGTAGTAAAATTAAAACTTTTCTTTGTCCTTAGACACGAACACCATTCATAATCCCCATAGAAATGATTGAGAATCTCAGATCATTTATTGCAAATGAGTAATCAAAGCCTCATGGCTTAAGTTCAGCACAGCTTTTGGATACTTGTACTTGCAGTTAAGGATCCACCTATCCTTTTAAAGAAAGAATAAGTCAGTTTTACTTCACCTAGAACTACTTGCAGTGCCTTAATTTTTGTTTCCATCTACTTCCCCCATTTCAGTGGTGAATGGCCACCAGCATGACTGGCAGTGGCAACTTTCCTAATCTGGAAACAGCAGTTCTGCTTTCCAGTTTCAGTCTCATATCAACAGGACATGTGTCTTCCTCAGAGTGATGTAATTGCAGATATCATTCTACAGGAAAGTTCCAGGTTCTATTTTTTTCTGCTCACAGAATTCTTGAACCCAGTGCACATGTAAATTGTACAGAATATCTGTGTTGGATCCATTGTTAGCTTGTGCTCATCTCTGAAAGAACTGAAACAAAAGCTAGGAATTCTCAGGAAAGCAAAGTTAATCTCTAACCTGATATTGTTGATCAAACTGATGGGGGATCACAGTGATCAGGAGACCATCCTAAGTGGGTAGTTTTCATTATGTTTCTCTGACCCACTACTTTAGCTGACAAAATATTTAATATTGAACACTAAGCCTTGCAAGAAAAGACTCTACAACTCTTTCAGCTTTCTCTTTCAGAGATTATAACATTTCAGCTGGAATTCCTAGATACCGAAATCTATTTTGTTTCCTCTTCAGAAGTACACTAATAGTATTTTCAATACTTCTGGCTTGGAGGATGGGTCTTGTGATGATTCTAAACCAAACTAGTTTGGAGAAATTAAAACTCAAGAATTGCAGTAGAAACTTGATTATCTTAAGGTTATTTAAGTTTCCTTCCTAGTACCTCATAATGTTATTCCAGATCATAAACTCTTAATGAAGACCATTTAATATTTTAGATGTGGCTGCCAATTATTCCTCCCATAAAATTTCATGAAGCCTGTCACTGTAATTAAATGGTTTGTCAGAAACAGGCAAATACAGAACTCCTACAGAGATAAATATACAGAAATATAGATGCTTATTAAGTTATGCAAATCACATTTCCTGTCTTCCAAGGCTTTCCAAACACAAAACCAGAAAAATTCAATTCTCTTTTTTTACCCAATTAATCTAGAGGTGTTCTTTCTCAAAGTTCAGTATGGAAATCTGGGGTTGCTGGAACCTTGAAGCATCTTCCTGTGCTACACCAGAGGGCTACCCCAGGATAGGAAGGCAATGCTGGCAGCCATTTGGATGACTTCTGTAGATGCAGAATCACAAAGGATCTTCTTGTTAGAGAGTTTTCCAGTGAAAGTCAGAAAATTGCATAGCTAAAGTAGATGGGAATGAAAAGAGATAAATTTTGTTTAAGGTCAACCAGGTTTTTTTTTCTGTACACATCTTTCTTTCCTTTGTACAGTGTTAACAACTCTTGGTTCCAACCACTTGCTGATCACTGGGTGGTCTGTTTCCTCTTTTGTCAGCAACCATCCTCTGAAAAACTTGAATTAATCCTGCTACCATCCTGTTGGTAACATGGCACAAACCAGTCTTGCTGAATTTTGAGTGTGACAAAACCTTTTAAAATACTTTCAAACTACAATTCTGCTTTATTGCTGACAGTCTCTGTTCAGTAACTTCTCCAGCAAAGCCACCAAGCAGCTCAGCTGACAAGCCTGCTGCAAATGGTCTTCTCTAGAATGTGAAACATTTGACTTTCAGGTTGCCTATCTTCAAGACATTCTAAAATGTGTATTCCCGAAGGCAACAAATGTTTCAGATATTTTTAATATGCTGAAACAAACATAAATCAGAAGTTAGCAATCAGCAGCCCTGAAAGCTAAATCTGTCACAGGAGGAAAACTGGTCCAGTAGGAAGTATTTGAAGTGGACCATGAAATCCCTAAGGTGCCAGGGAAATTCACAGCATTTGCTCTCTGCTGCCCTTTCCCATCTGCCTCCCTCCCTTTCCCTGCCCAGTGCCTGACCCTCCTGGTTGCACATTAGCTCTAGACAGGATTTCCTCTCCTTCTGTTATATGCTGGCCACTTGTTCCCCAGCTGAATGTACAGACATACAGTTTTCAAGTGTTTTTATAACAGTGCCTCAGGCTAGGAATGAACAGCACCAATGTAAAGCTTTTAATTTTTCCTCCTTTTGCTTCTTGGGGTTTGACTTGAGAAGCTGAATTGAGGATGACTGTTTCATATGGGGTGTTAAGTAGATTCAAAATGGTTATGTTTTTAGGCCAACAGTTAGAAAAAGTGATAAATTGAAGAGGTTTTTAGTAAAATTTATGTTTCCAAAAGCTTTTTGTAGCCACTCCAGTCAGTGCTGGAGTTAAGCTAATGGCTAGTCCATAGTCTTTGGAAAACTGCATAACTGACTTTTAATTAAAGCAACCTTTACCTTTTGTTAAAGGCTGTTACTCTCTGATGTCTGCTGGAATTGCTTGGGCTGTGGCACACATTTCTGAACTGTGACTAAGAGGTTTCAGAGCAGCTTTTTGCCACAAAACAGGTCTGGATTCCTGTAAAGGATCCTCGAGCTGTGCTTTGGGGTAACCTCAGAGCAAGAGAAGAGCCTGAATGGCCAAATGTGCTCCTGCATCTGTGCTGAGCAGTGGCACTGCTGCAGTATTTCCTGCATTCCTGTCAGTGCTGGGCTCTGTGGTCGCTCCGGAAGCAGATAAACAGAAGCGAGGTTTTGCACTGCACACAAAGCAGCCACACTGAGGCTCCTTCAGCGCTTCTGCCTCATTTTCTCCACACACAGCATTTTTACAAATGCTTTTTGGTATTTTGTCTCAGGATTGATGTGTGCAAATTGAAATTTTCATCCTGTACTGTTTTGTCAGACTCTGTGTTGTCGTGGCAAACAAGAAGTTTTTAACAGCATGAGATCTTGATTTTCAAATTCGATAATAAAAATGGGAATAAAGCTAAATCTCTTAGTCCTTCAGAGCAAGGTCAAACAGCACAGATACAGACAAGTTGTGAGCTCACTGTTTCCAACATACATGGAAGTAGCTGAACTCACAAGTTAGAATGATTAGTTGTTTTATGGGATTTAGAATTCATGAAATATTGTCCGTACAAGCCCATATCTTAAAACCCATCAGTTTCATCAACAGAAGTAAGGAAAAAAACCCACTTTTGTTATGCAAAAATTAGCATTGATTTCGTAAATATTTGCAAAGGGTGTTCTGTAACATTTTACAATATGAATGCTTGGGGAGAAAAAAACTACATTCACCTTATAATTGTTACTAATTCCTTTGCTAGTATTACAAGCACAGCTATCAGTTTTGAGATCATGAGTTTGTGTGTTTCCAACATTCCATTATTAACTTTATGATTTTCAGCTATTGATTCTTTGCTCTGATATGTTTAAATTTTTTTAAAAGGGCATAAAGACACTGTTAATTAAAAGCAATAAAGAAGTGGTTGCATTTCTAAATGGTTCACATAACATTTTTCACTGAAACTTTTGATTTCAATATAACATTGCTAAATTTTGCTTACTAAGTATATTAATATGTTATGAATCATTTGCAGTATGTTGAATTATTTTATAATTTCAACTCCTACAATATTTTTACTAAAAAATCCCTTTTTGTCCATGAGTTTTTTAAAATTGTTTAACCAATGTTGGGAAAAGTCTGGTATTAATAGATCTCTAAGACTGCATCCATGTGCTGCCTTCCCAATGCCAAGTGTTTGTTTTCCTCCCATCCCAGTCTGCCAGTGCCATTTGCTTCACACATAGAAAATCCATATTAAAAACTGGGGGGATCCTTGTCACTTTGTTGAGACTATTTTGTGGCTAAATTAGTCTGCTAGGTTGCAGCTTTATAAATGGCTGGTTCTGAAATCTTCATACTGTTTGTTGTTTGTCCAAATGCTGCCTTCCTTCTAGGACTTCTAGCAGCAGAAAGTAGGTATCCCTTTGTTTTCCTTTAAGGCATATCAGTCAGCTATGGTGTGTGTCTTTGCATGTTTAAAAATCTGCTTTCTTTTGCTTCTCTTTGCTCTTTTCAGTTTTAATACTGCCTGTTCAGACAAAATTATATGGTATTGACTAAATCTGTGTACAGTGTAATATATATTCAACAGTATAATCAAGCAGAAGGATGATTTCCAGACAATTCTGAAGGTTCTAATTTAGAGGCAGTATTAAAATTACCTGAGTTTTGGGGTTTTTTTCCCAATATTTAATATTTGCAACACAACTGAACTAAAATTTAATTTTCATTGAATTAATAAAGTATATTTTGGGTTTGCATTTTCATTCCAAAATTGTTTTCATGGACTAATGTTTGCTTTTTTTCTTTCTACTACCAAACATTTACTGTAATATTAGTCAAATATTATATTCTTGCTCTCAGCTTGCATGAACTTTCTTGATCCTTCTGTGTTGATATGTGTTACCTGATCTATGCATATGCACTGTGGATATGCATACACCTGATTTCAATAACTATCCAAAATGTGTCTCCTCAATGAAGGAACGTTGTTAGCATGTAGGGAGGAGCTTCTGCTGCAAGGCATCTGCACACTTTGTGAGAAAGTGGGACCACAAGCATTTCTAAAACCTAGGCGGAGGAGAAGCTGTGAAATTTTAGATCCTTTGATACAAACCACAACCATTTCAAAAACAACTAATTCAGCAAAACTAATTCCCCAAAAACAAGCTATAGAAAGTGGGGGTTTCCGGCAGCATTTTGAGACTTGTAGATTAACAGCTCTGCTTCTGTCCTAGGTCAGGACATGTCAGCAGGACGTGTGTCCCTGTCTCCATCTCTGATCAGTCATGGATTTTGTGGTTGTTGTTGTTTGGTTCATTCTTTTGATTTTACGGATTGTGAGGGAAGTTGTTCCTTTTCCTCCTATCTCCCCATCTCAGAATGCCTGTCCAGTAACTTGAGAGTGAAAGTTCAATGGATTTTTGTATAAAAGTTTTGTGATAGTATTATTTTTAAGCAGTTGTAGGGGGGGAGAAAAAAAAAAATCTTATACAAAGCCTGTGCCATGATTTTTGGGTTTTTGTTTGTGCATAGAGACTTTTCTTCCACAAACTGACTATAAGGGTGTGCTGCTGTCATGCTGGTCAGAAGGGGGTTTTTAGACATTTTTGCCAGGAGAAAGAAAGGATCTAAGGAAGGGATAGTGAAGGGCATTCATCTATTTAAACACTTATTTGTTTAGTTGCTTGTGAGTGCACTTACATGTAAGCTACAGGTCTGGTGTGTAAAACAACACTTCTGCTTGTTTCTTTGCCACCACACTAGACTGGCTTCTGTCATATCTATGGTTGGATTTTCAGTGAGGGGTAGCTGGGAAAAAGAGTTGACAAACTGTGTGAAGGTGCCAAGTATGGAGACAGGAGAAAGTGGAGCCTTGTCCACTCTCAGTGCCCCTGTGTGTGCAAGATGAAAAAAGTCTCTTCAAAATTAAGCATCAGTTTCTTGCTGCCCTCTTTGTCCTCTCCCCCACCACTTCCTCTTCCCCCCCATCCTTTGTTGTTTTCCATACATAGTACTCTCCTCTATATTCCTTCTGCTGTTTGGAAACACTTAATCTCTTGTTTTCTTTTTTTCTTTATTTTTCTTTTTTCTTTTGTTTAGCCTCTTTCTCCCTGTTTTTCTCTCCCGCACCTATTTCCTTTAGTTTATTTTCTGACTTTACATGCCTTTCTCTCCTTTCTTGTACTCCTTAGATATTCTTACCTTCTTTAATGTAGCTGTAAATCCCAATACCCTTCCATTGCACCAGCAGTCTTCTTTCTGAATTGTTCTTGTCATCTCCATAAACCTCCAGCTCTCTTACTACACTCTTGCTGATTGTTTTATATATATGCACTGTATGTATATACATATATTTCTTTTATCACTGCCTTATTTGCTTCCCAGTAGCATTCACAGAACTGTGTGCATGTAGGAGCTTATATGTAAATTTATAGGGTATCTAAACTTCACTGTTTGATTTCAGTCCAAGAAGGAAGAAGTCATAAAATGCCATATAGCTCAAATTTGAGCAGGACAGAGCCTTTACCTGCCTTACATTTTAATTACACTGCTGTGTATATGTAAAACATGTATCTGCCACCTTATTTTAAACTATTATAGTCATGTACATGTATACACCTGCTTTGGCTGTCATCTGCTCCTGCAGAGTCAGTTGCTCTGGAATACAGTGCACAGCAAAGAGCAGCAAATTACTCTGTGAGATCAGAGGCATCTCAGCTCCAGTGATTTTTGCAGATGTTGTTGCAAGTGATGAAGAACAGCTGATGCTCAGCTGGCTGTCTCTAAATCTGAGAAGTTACATCAGTTAAAGTAGTGGAAAGGTCTGCACTTTATAATAATGCCCATGCTTGGTTTTTGTTGGTTTTTTTTTGTGAGGTTGTATCCTGTGACTTCATTTTGTGATTCTAATATTTGGTCTCTCTAAAATTTAACAATTTCTGATGATTTTTCGTCTTTCCTTGCTGGATGTACTACCCTGAGACCTCTTCACAAACAAAGTAAAATAAATCCTGCCTTCTGAAATGGTTGTGCTTTAAGAGCCAGGATTGGTCTTTTAATTTCATTTCCAGCAGCTGCCCATGAGAAGGCAGCCACAAGATGAGGCTGAGAGAAATCAGCTTCTGTTTATTGTAGATTGGCTGGCGTAAGGACTGAACTGTGATATATAGAGAAATTGCAAATGACAGCAAAGCCTTGCTTAGTCATTTAAATACCACTGTGAAATCTTCAAGACACACTTACTTACCTATTTACACAACATAAAGAATAATTGAAAAGCCAGTCAAATAAAGATAGTTTATAAGAATGAACAGGATACAAATGAGTGGCTGGTGTCATGAACTTCATTTTCTGTGGCTCTACAAATCTAAGAGATTTAGATTTTGCCAATGTCTCTTTCATAAAAACTTGCTAATAGTATAATGGTTATTATAAGTTCTGCAGAGTTATTTCCTGGCATAGTAATTGCAGGAGACTGGCAAAAAGGTGTTTATAGTTTTGTGTTTAAACTATGTCAGGCTTCTTGAGTTCTGGATTTTCATTACTCAGAAGTGGGTTTATGACTGACCCAAGACTTACATGAGTATTTATAATCTTCAGTGTTAAAAAATAAACCAAGGAGTTCTTTTGCCCTCATATAGAATGTGTTTGCAGTCAGGATGTAGTCTGTGCTTTGTAGCAATATCTGAGTCTCTTTATCTAAACACTTTATTCAGTTGTACAATGTTGCAGATCATGTCACATGAAAAGAGGTTCCTATTTCTATTTACTGCCTGTTACATAACAGAGGGAGGCAGTTAATACTTCCCTGGTGTGCTGAGAAGCCTCAGAAAAGCAAACTTTTGGGATGCTTTGTACTGGGGGGACTGGCAACTGCAGAACATGTAGGCAATTCTTGGAATAGTATTCAAAATTCTCTTTTACTCTGTTCTGGGGAGAAGTAAGCAACTCCTCCCTACCTTTAAAGTTCAGTTTCTCTAGTCAAACCACCTGTTCCAGGCTAGAATAGCTGGATGTTGTAGAAACAACACTATTTTACCAAAGCTTTGCCTACTTCCAGCCTGAAGAACCTGTGTCCATAGCAACTTCAGGTGCACTGTATGACACCCACAGACTCTAGAGGCATAATTCAGCTGTAACAGAAAACTATTTCTCAATGGCCTTCTCCAAAAATGAGGTGGCAGAACCTGCCCAAAATACCCATGGTAACTTTGTGCACTGCGTGAAGAGAAATTCCCAAGTTTCTGCCTCACAAGGCAGATATGTCTCTGATAAATAACAGATCTGCCTCAGTAGGCAGAAAACTGCTCAATTCATCTCTGTCTTCTCAGAAGTAATTGGGTATCATCCTTAGGAAGTCATTCCAGTAACTGTAAAAGCATTTTATGTACTAGTGGTGACTGCAGGAGACTGTCATAAGCATTCTAATGTGGTTTTTCCTCTTTTTTATATATGACAGCTCATAGTTTTCAACTTTTCATAGTTGGCAGTCCCCAGGAAACTCTGAGTAGCTGCAGCCATTCTTTCTTAGGTTTTCTTATGGGAATACAGGGAAGACAAGGTTGTGTGCATGGCCCAGAGTGTCCCTGCTCCTTTTGACACTGAGGTCATTTACTGTGCATTTACAGGAGGATCCAGAGTCTTCTCACAGAACCATGTTTGGTGTGGATTTTATTCCTGTTTCTGCAGAGAAGAGTCTTCTATTTATATCACTGGAATTGCAGCCTTTCCTGTGCAATTGGATCTGGTTTTATAGTAACTTAAGGTGCAGGGTGAGATTCATCTCACCCAAAAGTTTGGGCTGCTTGAAAATTCTGGCGCAGTGAGCAGGATTTTCTAACCAAGTTTACTTTATGGAGTCTTAAAAACAAATTAACACAGTCAGTCAAGTTAGTCAACTTCCTGATTTTTCCTGCCTTACTAATATTTATGCATCATTCTAATTTTCATACTTCTAGATTCTACAGACCATGAGAAGTCTGAGATCTTAGTTTGTATGACTGCAATAATTCACTTAAGTCCTTTATCATCTGTGCTGAGGTTAAAATGGGTGCACTTGCAATGTTGAAAAGAAGTTAAATCCTATTTCAAGAGGATATAAGTTTTAATTATAAATACTGAGTACCTTTACACTTTCCCCAAAGGTTAGGAATTTAGCTTGAATATGAATGTTTTTAGAAATAGGTGTGCTGTAAAGGTTGGTTAACTTCATTTTATGTAGTATCTCTTCCCTGAATTTAAAACTCTTCTGAAAGGAAGTTTTAGACATTTTAACAGATGTCTGTAACAAAGAGAGTTTAGGTGTTCACAAAAATTCCTGTAAAATTTTCTGTCACTTCTTTTTAAGCATTAACATGCCGTCAGTATATTGCTGCTATGCCATTTGCTCATCCAGGTGCACATTATTTATAAATGAGTGAGGGGCATGACAGTAGGTGAAACATAAGATTATAGGTAAAAACAAAAATATAAGATAAAAACTGTCATTTGGGAGATTAGCAAAGTCACTATCAGAAAGTCCCATGAAATTTGTTAAGGGCATTCTTGGAAACTTTATTTACAGCCTTCTATTCAATGTGACCAATGAACAGGAGAAAAAAAAGGCCTGATGATCAAACCCTAATTTTTTTTAAATTCCCAAATATTCAAGAGCTTGTTGAGATGCAAATATTGAAAAATCATAACTTTCATTTCTATTTCAAAGCCCTCAAAGTATTCCACAAAATAAAGTTTGCAAAGGAAATAATACTGTCAAATAAGGTATGTAGTGGTCCAGAGCTTTTGTTGTTTCACAGTAACACAGCACTGCAGGCAACTTGGAACACACTTCTTACTGGTTCCAGATTTGGCTCAGGTTTTGGGGATTATGGGCAACACTGAGCAGTATTAGAGACTCTTAAGATCCCCAGGCTCAAGAATCTTCTCTTGAGTTTTCCTTAAATACCCCAGATACACAGAAAAGGCTTTGAACCCAGAAAAAGAGGCTTTGCTTGAAAATAAAATAATTCAAACTCTGAGCGTGAAAAGAGCAGAAATAAAAGAGAATTTTAACAAATTTTCTTCTACCAACTGGATCCTGGAAAGTCAAGCACTTTCCTTCAGGCTTGGAGATCTCTAAGTCCATCAGCCTTTAACCGATGTGCTGAACATGGAAAGGAAACAGTGCAGTCCTTTTGGGGTCCCTGGGTAGGTTTTTTTCCTTGCCTTTGAGGCTTGGCTGGGATCTCTCCATCCTCTTACCAGCAGATCCCCAGTCCTTATATTTCCTCAGGTTTCCTGCTGTGTCTCTGGCAGAGGGATGTGGATGGTTCCTTTCAGCTGAGCATTCTTGTTCATTATCAAAGAGGAAGCAAATTTTCTCTTTTTTCAGTGCACCTGACCTCGTGCACAGCAACTACTAAAAGTCAAACCATTTGTTTTATTTGCTGATAGCCATAGGTTTTTAAAAGAACATAAATTAGTACATCAAATAGGTGTAAGTAGTCAGACACACTTGATGGGAGAGAGCTAAGAAGTTTTATTGCTCCTGAGACATGAGTTGTGAGTGAGGGAGATATTGTGGTTCTCAAACCTTGTACAGACAACTGTGAGGAGAATTTTAGGCTGAGGTTTGTACTAAATGTGATGCAAGAGTTCTAGATTTGTAATTTATTTCTCCTTCTCAGCCATGAGGTTGCAAGTCTTGTATAGTAGTTTTTGTGTATTTTGTTACGTTTATTTCACTTTTTCAAGATTTTGAGAGAAATAAGTTAACTTCTTTCCTTGTGTGGTTAAGAGGCAGTTTGGTATATTGTTTTTATTACATTCTGAAAATGCAGTACAAAAGGCTTTGAGTTAAGGAGGGCTGATAAGAATTGTTCATGCAATAGAAGATAGAATTTCAAGGAATGCAGCAATTTTTTTAGATGTTATCTATCTTGTCAAAAAGACACAGGCAATGTGTAAGTAAACAGAATAAGCATATTGATGAGAAATTAGTGAAATAGAGCATGTCTAGAATTCAGTATCCAGAATTAAGAATTTTTTTGTGAAAAAGCATCCAGTTGCCAGACCACCAGCATTGCTGCAGACTCTCACTGGATATGCTGCTTTCTTACCAAATGCTTTTACCACAGTGGAAAAAGTGAAGACATGATCCATGGGTGTTGAGATAAGCCAAAGTTGGCATCCTAGTAAAGCACACAGGTGGCAGCCACCATTGATACTCAGATTTTTAAACAAGTTGTTTCACACAGAACCACTGTGGAGTGGTTTACTCTGGGTTTGTGTTGTGTTTCTTTGTCCTCTCCTGCTGAGAGTTCAGCTTTCCCTCATGGACTTCCACCTTCCACAGTGCCTCCCATTTCTCCTTTTTGTCTCCATAGCTCTCGCTTCTCTCTCACCCCCATGCCATATAAAAATCATCCCCATCATCCTATGACCAAACCCATGCCCTGCTGAAAAAGTAGGGTGATAGCTGGATAGGAGATAACCAGGCAAGCAGGACAAACAGAACAAAAACACATTACAGCCTTTTTTGTCCCCCAGGGGATTCAGCAGTCAGGTGTTTCTCCCTCTTCCCTCCTTTATCCTGATGCTGATTTTAAAAATATTTGTGAAAGCATTGGTTCTTCCTGATTTTACCAATGTTTGGGATTTGATTTCAAAATAATTCTTACTGATGTTTCAAAATTGTACAATATGTATTTGAAGTTGTCTGGCAGTTCAAAAAGAGAAGTGAAGGTTGGAGTAGTGAGGACAGGCCAACAATAATCCAAGTGGCTCCATAAGACATTGTTGGAAGCACAGCTAAAAGAGAACAAAGCTGAGCTTAATAAAATCAGGTTCTGACCTCTCTCCCATTAAGCCATTTCTTATGTATAATTGCATTAGCTGTGAGCACTTTTGATATATGTAAAATTTATTCAGTGAGTTTTCCTGTTAAAAGTCCAGCTTTTTTAAGCTCCTATTCCAGTTGTACCAGATGAATTGAAAGTTTCTTTTTCCAAAGTTCAGTTTACCATAAGCCTTTGCTTTATTGATTTTTTTATTCTCTTTTTTTTTTTTTCCCTGTCTGTTGCCCCATAGGAGCAGTCTCACAGGTGCTGGACAGCCTGGAAGAAATTCATGCACTTACAGACTGCAGTGAAAAAGACTTAGATTTTCTTCACAGTGTTTTCCAAGATCAGCATCTTCACACGTTACTTGATGTAAGTTTTCTGTGATAAAAATTTGAATGTGTTCCTGTATCTGTTGTTCATTGGATAATATTTTATTTTATCCTGAGCATATTCCCCTTTCTTGTTTGATACCAAAATCAATTTCTTTAGTTGTAGAATGTAAGAATCATCCAGCACTTTATGCAAAAATACATTTTTACTATTGTAACATAGAGTATTTTAGAATATGTAAGTGATTAAGAGTTTGAGTTAATAGGTTTGCTATAAAATGATTAAACAGAATAGATTTTTTTCCTTTAATAAGGGCCAGATTTTAGTTTTTATTTTAAATGTGAATTGCAACTTTATAACTGTACATATTCTATTATTATTAACATTAAATCTACTAATGTTAGGCCAGGTCTGGGGATATTCTTACAAGTGTGAAATTTTTTGTGTGATGCACCAAGATATGCTCATTTCTCTTTCATGCTTGGACATGGTATGTAATAGGCTCAATCATCTAAAATCTGTATTTCTCTGTGGTTCTGGAGAGCTGCTAGTCCATAAGGCAGCAGTGTCTTACTGGAGTGCCAAAACACTCACTGAATGGCAAATTCAAAAGCACACCATGCTCTCAGTGACTTTGTATCTGCACAGCACTGAGGTCTAAAATAAAAGTCAAAAAGGGTAGCAGAAAAAATACTTTCCCTGATGTTTTTTTCTGGGCTATGTGGATAGTTCATGTTGAAAACAGAGGACTTGCTTTTAGGGAAGACCAGCTTTTTCTAAAGCAATCTACAGCTTGCACTGAGAAAAAACTCCAGATGGAACCAAATGCACAGGAGCAGCTTGGCAGGTGCTGTGACACAGCAGTGGCACATCTGCAGGGCAAAGCAGCTGGCACTGAGGAGCCAGGGCTGCCAGTTCTGTGTGTTCTGACTGCTTTTACTCTATGCCAGTTGTGCTGCAGTCCTGTGAGCTGAATAACCACTGGTAGGTGAACAGCATCTTTTATTTTAATGTTGTTTGAGAGTAAATATGCTCTGGTAACACTGTATAGTGAAAAATAAAAAATGGTAGGTGGGCAAAATGAGATGAATTTAAAATATGCACTCATGGATCAAACCAAAATGTTTGTGTGATCATATGGATGATGACCTTTTTAGTACAATGTCTAAAACTGAACAACCCAGTGAATATCACAAATCTAACAAGGTGTGTGTGTTTTTCACCCAGTGAAAGAGCCACAGGAGTAGGAGTCATTCCAGCTGTCTGATGTTTGTAGAGACTTTGAGAGAGTTTCTGCAAAACTGTTGAGTGCTGTGGTTCCTCTGTGCAGCTTTGCAGGAGCATGAGCTGAATATAAACACAGGCACAGGTCCTTTGGTGTCCAGACTCTTTAAAATGTAGTGAATGATTTGTATACTTGTAACAGTTTGATCAGTCACCTGAATTCTGTGCATTCTTGAAGTTTAAGGGATTCCAGTCTGGAAGTGGCCCCAGCTGCTGGGTTCTGAGCTGGCCTGAACACAAAGCTGCTGGCAGAGCTCCCCCACAGCACAGCTGCCCCTGGGACTGCAGCATCCAGAGATGGGGATGGCTGCTAAGTGATGGTGGCATTGCCCTGGCACAACACTGCAGTTCTCATCTTTGTTCTCTGATAACTGTTGATGCATTTTACATCAACAGTCATTGGATAAAATGATATGAAACACGCAGGAAGAAGGGACTAGGAGCTCATGGCTTTCCTGAATTGTATCTCCAACAACTCATCTTTGCAAATTTGCATTAAAATATGAATCTTTTTTCCCAATTTAAGTTCACCTTGTGTACCAGATGCTTAAATTACTTTTTATATGGCATGCTGCAGTACAGAAAGGTGCTCAGTTAATATGAACAAGAAATAAAAATCTGGAGAGGAGTAGAATAATATGAGTGTAGTAAGAACCAAAATACTTGTGTCACTCATGCAGAAAGGTTTGAGATATTTATTAACCATTACTGTGTTATCATATAACTTCTTGGGCTTTGGTAAACCACATGGCCTTAGTTTCAGTACTTTTCTGGATGGCAGGTCTGCCAGACATTAAGTCATGCTTCTGCAATGCTTTTGCTTTTTTCTGCTCTTGACAGTACCAGTCAGGTTCCTAGTACTTCATTCATGACCTGTTATTGCTGTAATGGTCTGTTGTAGCTTTTCAAATAAGAAACACCAGCAGTGAAGTTGTGCAATTTTTACATTCTTCATCACAGGTTTTCTCATAAACAGAAAGGGATGCATTTAATTACACCTTATAAAGATATCTGTGAGAACAAAATGCCATCAAAAAGCATTTTTCTTTTATTGTGCTACATGGAAGGGAGATGATAGAATCCTCCCAAAGATGCTTTGGTTAGAAAAATACAGAATAAAATTCTGAAAGAGTGCAGTGTCCTGAAATACATCTTTTAAAGCCTGAAGCAAGTTTCAGTATTATTTGAAAGGGTAGTTTTTTCATGTCAGTAACTTACATGTGGGAGATTGATTTCTGGTTTTGTATCAATACTATTCCGATTTCTGTCTCAGGAAAAATCACCAGTTGTACTGGGATGAAGTTCTGTCAGGGAAACTTTTTATTCCTTTTAGAATATTTGGGGTTACTGAAGAAGCTTCCAGACCAAGTAACCTATAAACCATTATATCCCACTAAGTAGGAATTCTCTCTTCTGTTGTGAAGTTGTGGCTGTCACTTTGCATTAAATACTTCTGTGGCCATTTTCCACAGTTAAATTTGTTCTCATGTTCCTACTCTTGAGAAAGAGTTATCCTTATTTTTAGATTAAGCACATGATGCTAGATCATGCCTGCTGCTGAAATATCTTCTTTTGCCTCTGAAATAACTTTTTCTGAAGGCCAAAAAGGAAAGAACAATTATTTTGTAAAGGGTACAAGTTACCCATGTGTTGGGGTTTTTTCAGACTACAAAATAGAAATCTTCTTTCTCAGTAATTCATTAACTTGGGTGTTATGAGGACAGGCACCTCTGAAGGCCAAAGAAGGCATCATTCTTTTGATTGATTTTAATTGATTAATTTGTTTAGGTAACTGTCTTAAGGCTCTCTTACAATTTACTTGGTGGCCAAAGGTGTTCAAAACAAGGGGAAAAAAGGTGCCAACTGCTTAGAAAGTAGTTAATCACTCTCAGCCAAAATCTGCAATGCAGAAGCATATCCTGATGTGGGTTTATTGAATAGTTTCATTGTGTGGTTTTCTCATCATTTTATAGAATCCTATTATTTCTGTTGAGTGGGGTTTTTCCTGCACATAAGTTTCACATTTCATTATTAAAAACTTAATTGTGTTTACTGCAGAGAGTAAAGAAAAGGCCCTTCTAGAAACAGCCATATAGAAATATTCACTGCCTAAAAAATTTATTGTTTATTAATTGATTTTTTTTTAAAGTAAAAGAGTAACTTTGGTTTGGACGGATTTTTCTTTTCTCTTGCTCTGTTAAATGTGTGATGATCAAAATTTCGGTGAATGCTGTAGGACATTTCTCTGTGTCACTTAGAAATGTCTGGATTTATGACTATATAAAGCTTTACAGACTGTTTCATTCCAATATCCAATTTAGATGATAAAGAATGCAGTACAGTATATAAATAACTTTATGGAAAAACAGAGTTAAATTTAAGTAGTGAAGACAATTTTTTATTACCATGGACAGATTTTTAGAAGCCTTATCAAATGCTGGAATTAAATTCTTTTTTATTGACTTTCATGAAAGACATCCTGGGAGACACTGCTGTCCTGTGTTAGCAGTACTGATAAACAAGTTGGAAAGAATTGTGAAGAGGTTACTAATTTTGGAGGTCTTTTACTTCAATTATTATTTGTTTTGCAAAGTCTAGTGGGCTTCAAGGCTGTGCTTAGTTGGTAGAGTTTTATCCACGATGTTTCATCCATGATGTTTCATCTCTGTCAGTGCATCTAAGGAATTCTGCTCAGATGGAAACCCAGGAGCTGCTGCTTGCTGCAGCTGCCTGCCCCGAAGGAGATCACAGAAATCATTCTCCTGGGCTTTGGTCACCTCTGCAGGGCCCTGCCTGGGCTGACTCTGAATGCAGATGTCCCTCAATTTACAAGTGAGATTTTCACCCAGCAGGAGAACAATATCAGCTTTTGTGTGACTGGGGCCTCTCTGCTGGCTTTGTCTGCATCTGTCTGTCCCAAGGCAGAGATAGTTCTCTAGGCTGATGTTTTTTGGCTGTTAATTTTAAAAGTTTGTTACAATATTTTCATAGATGGAATCATTGAGGTAAGTGTTGTTATTTCTGTGATAGAAATGTTACAAGCTTTCAAGAAAGTTTATTTAACTTTTTGCTGGCTTAATACATTACACATGTATGGTTTTAACTAAAAGAGGATAAATACATTTTGCACTGGCCATTTGTATCATATCTGTGTGTGCAGCCACTTCTTTCTTTTTCTAGTTTAATTTATATTCACAGTGCATATTTAAGGCATGCTGATTTCTCAAGAGAATCTCACTTGTGTGTCTGTTATCCTTTTCTGCTCCTGGTTGTGTTTCACAGGAACCTGCATCTCTGCCCACTTCAGAGTTTCCTTAGGATTTCTTTTGAACTCTGTCATCCAGACAGATTTGGTCTTGAAGTCCAGACTTTTAAGGAAACATATTTTCTCTTTTGCTAAAATGAATGTTGTTGGAACCTCAGTTTAGCTTCTTACATGGTTGGCTAAAGCTTTCTGCTGGGTTTATTTTGGTTTGTTCTGTTTACCCTCCCAGGCTGGATGTTGGCACAGTAAATTTGAATGTCCTTTGTAAAAGTTGCAGTTATTCAGCAGTGTCCAGGCAGGGCTGATACTATAGTCCTCTGCTTGACAATGTTTTAAACTCTCCATGTATTTATCCCTGGTCTACTCTTTTTGAGCAAAGTGTATTACTTTAACAATTTTAATATATACTTTAGAATTAAAAAAAAGTGGAGGGGAACAAAAAACCTTTAGATTTTTCTCTTCAGGTTGCTTTC
The DNA here is from genome assembly GCF_037042795.1 of Molothrus aeneus. Lineage (NCBI taxonomy): Eukaryota > Metazoa > Chordata > Aves > Passeriformes > Icteridae > Molothrus > Molothrus aeneus. The sequence goes on along the minus strand of NC_089647.1, from coordinate 109,763,426 downwards.
GTTTCCTTTTTTCTTTTATTTTAAATCATGAATAGACTGGTGGAATATCTATCATATGATGTAAAAATAAAACTAGCAGATGTGTATAGAAAGCTTAAATATTTTCCTAGATCATCCAGTTTTATTGTGTTTTGATTTGAATGAGAATGACTTTATATGTGAATCACATAGTATGGTGTGAGTTTTCTTGGATGCTCATTGGTCCTTACCCTCTTGAATACTGATTTTGTTAGCACTTATAGGGGGAACATGTTTTAATGAAACCTGAATGCTTCTCTTTTGCAAAAACAGACCACAAAGTGTGTTATGGATGTCTTGCTTAAAATCCCTCAGAGCATGTTATGCTTAAGTGAAATATTACTTTATCATTTTTAAAACACATTGTTCTCATATTTTAATTGTCCTTTATTTCATATCATTGTAAGACAAAAACACATGGAAAATATTTGTTAAAAAAAAAACAACCCAGAAGAAACTATGTTGGCAGGAAGGCACCTTGCTATTTGGGGAATCAAATCTGGCTTTTATCCCAGAGCAGAGGCAGCGTGCTCAGCCCCAGGAGTGGGAGGGACTGTCCCACACTGCAGTGGGAACTCCTTTCCCAGGCAGTGGAGACAGAACAATGGCCCAGCCTTAGGGAGAACTGGGGAGAATTCCTTCAGCAGGTGGGCTGGATCATCACCACCAGGGCAGTGCATTTGTTCTCCAACAGGTAACTTCTCTGGAAGCTCTGTCTGAAAGAACACAAAAAGCAGAGGCTATCCTGGAATTCCTTCTGCATTATTTCATAATCATTCTCTAAAATCCTTTCCATTTTCATCTTCCATCGTACCTTTGCATTCATTTTCTCTGCTGCTGGGATTGGTGGATCATTTTGCCACTCAGCATCCTCTCATTGTTTTCCTGTTCTTCCTGTTCCTCTGCCTTACAGATGAAATGGGGAATTTATTTTATATTTAGTCTTCAGAGCAGAAGGCACTGTTCCACATTTTTATAATATGAAATATTGATAAGTGAGTGAGTCTCTTAAACCCAAGGCTAATACAAATATGAGCCAACAGTTACTTTTATACTAATTGAGAGTAATTTTTGAGAAATTTATGTATCCACCACTTTCCAACAGTGCAAAATTCTGGCTCAGTTCTCATGACACTGTGAGAGTTATTTTGTTATGCTTAACCTGTTTTATTTTTAACTAATATTCTGTCATTTTGAGTAATTATAAGCTTGATACTGATATGGTGAATCCTCAAGTGAAATTCAGCTTGATAATGTATTTTACATGGGAATTTTAGTACTTAGTCCATTCTTCTTGGCCTGATGTCATGTCCCCTCTGTAAAAGGTGTGTCATTGTGTCTGTGTGCACCAACATCTCTTACACCAAAATCCACAAATTCTTTTTTTATGTGGAACTAAAAATCCCCATTATTTCAGTCTGGTTTTAAATTACTAGGCCCTGATACATCAAAGAACAATAGCATTGTATTCCTGACACTTGTGAAATATTTAATTAACTTCACTGATAATGTCTTGAGATAAAGGGGATCAATTTCCTATTTAACTTTCTACATTTTCTTCACTTCTTGTGTTGTGTGTAGTTCAAGTTTCTTTTTAACCATAAGGCCTATCTGTTGTGTTTGGGATTTTTTCCTTATAAACCTTCAGATTCTTGGTTTTATTGTTTCTCCTAGAGTTTGGGATCTGCTCTGAGAAATGACAAAAATAAGGAAATGCTACAGCACCTGGGCTGCCAATCTTGAATAATGCTTCAGCTTCTTAGTGTTGGGAGCTTAACTTTGGAGTAATGCTTCAGTCTGCACTTAGTTTGCATTCAAAAAACCCAAAGGCAATTTATAAACAGCCAGAGCTGTCTATAAACAGACAGAGCTCTGCCTCTGTGTCTGAATTCAGTCATTCCTCTCTGCCTCCTTCTTCCAGTCCTTCAGGTACTTGGCTGGGGCCTGTTGACTGTTCTGGGTGCTGGTGATCTCATTGCAGTGTATTTTTGTTCTCAGAATATCCTTGCAGAAAATTCATGTGAACAGGGAGAAACAAGAATAGTTGTGAATTCCAGCATTAGCACCTCCTGGTGCAAGGTATGCTCCACATCACAAAACAGGGGAGGAGCTGTGTTCTTGTTAGTTACTGTGGATTTAACTGGTTTTATGGGTTCTGTATTCCCCTGGAATGAGGTTTGTGGTCATTAGCAATTTTTTCCTCAGGGTGAGAATCCAACCCTGACAAGGTACTTTGGGCACAGCTTTGGGAATGAAGCCCATTCAGGCCTAACCCCACTCTGTTAGTTCCTGTTCTTGGTTATTGAAGTCCATATTGAAAGCTGGGGGAAAGACAGGAGCAAAGCTTATTCTGTGGGGTGTAGCAAGGTGTTGTCTATGGAATAAATCTCTTTATGAAGCCCTTCTGTATTGAGGGAGTCATTTTTCCTGGTGCTTACTGAATCATTGAGGTTGGAAAACATCTTTAAGGTCATCAAGTCCAGCTGTAAACCCAACACTGCCAAGTGCACCCCTTCACCAGGCAGCCTGTTCCAGAGTTTGATAACCCTTTTTGTGAAAAATTTCCCTAATATCTAATCTAAAACCTTCCCTAGCACAACTTAAAGCTATTTGCTCTTGACCTGTCCCCTTGTTACTTGGGAGAGGAGATCAACCCCCAGCCTGCTCCTCCTCTGAGTGAGTTATAGAGTGATAAGGTCTCCTCTGAGCTTCCTTTTCTCCAGACTAAACACCCCAAGTTCTCTGCTCCCCCTGTTTAGACTTCTGTTCCAGACTCTTTACCTAAACTCCCTTTAGCACCTCAATGTCTTTTACATTTACTTTTATCTGATCAGCTGCATGGTGTCATCTCTAAAAAGTGCTTTGCCTTGGTTTTGTTAAGATCAGCTTCAATTATATCCAATGCAGTAAAAAGAAAAAAAGTGACTCTCTTACTGAAATAATGGGATTTTTGTGTCCTTGAAGCCACTGATATGTCAGAGTACCTTGGGAAATAATGTTGTAAGCCCAAATTTTTCCCAGCACTACTACTGGTACATTCCAGAGTGAGAGTGTTTTGCTTTTTTTAAATGGGACCTTTGAATTTTATTGTATTGGTTTTCCAACTGCTGTGCTGGTTTTGTTGGTACTGCCATGTGCAAAGCAGTACCTTTATCTCATCCTAGTTTGGCATATTTCATCTTTGCAAAAGATGTTAAAACATTTGCAGTGTGAACAGAATAAAGTCTGGTTATGTCTCTGTACTGTCTAGCATGTCTTCAACATCTTCTGTCACTGGTGGAGAACTGCAGCTTCTACAGTCAATAACATTTTTATGATGAGTATTAATATGGTTTTTCCTTAAAATAGGAGACAAATTACTGGGTTAGAGTCCTACTTTGTAAGGAAATAAAATGCTGTCAGACACTGGAGTCTGGGTTCATCATACATGAATGAGGCATTTAGGGACACCTGAAATTAAATAGAAGAAAATAATGTCTGCTGTGATTTTGAGGAGTAGCATAAGCATTCATTTTCAGTATTTCTGTGAGACAACTTGAAATAAATAAATGAATAAATAAATGTTTTCTTGGTAACTGTGAAGCAAATCCAGAGGCACAATTCAAAAAGTCTGTTGGGGGGGGGAAAAATGCACACAGCTGGAGTTTTATTTTGTACAAATAGAGTCCTTTCCTTGGCTCTTTTGCCTCTGAAGTGATAAGGCTTTGATTTTACGAGTAAGTGCATAGCACTTGATAATCTCTGCTAAAAAGGAATATGTTCCACAACAGAGCTAAAATTTGTTTGTAGCTCATGTACACTGAAGGTAGAAACTTCAACCCTTGCAAAGAAATAGAATATACAAATCAGATATTACTGAATATCTGTGGGGTCTGAACCAATGTAAGCAGCAGTGTGTCCTTGGATCTGTCACTGTGTCAGTGTGTGGAGCTGCAGGTATTTGTGTAGTCTTTGTTTCAGACTGAACTTTGGTTTCCCTCAGTTCATGACTGCCTGCAGTTTTGCTACAGCATTATAACCTTTTGAGAGAATTTAAACTTGGTTGCATTTTCACTTTTTAAGGTTTTGATCAAAAGATACACAACAGATGTGCCAACACTTGGCTACATAACAGGATGAAAAACCTTCTCAGTGTTCTTTACCTGAACCTTCTGGTTCCCCTCATGTCTCCAAGCATACCAGATATGTCAGTGGAAGATATTCTTGATAAAATATTGACTGGTAATGTCTAATGCCCCAGGGCATCTCTCCCTGCTGCTGACACAGGTGAAGGGCTGTGTGCTTTCCTTACGGCTCTTGTGTCACCAGATTGCCCCTGACAGACCCTGGGAAGGCAGTGAAGAGGATTTCTTTCTGGGATCCTTTTTACCCTTTGGATCACTACAAAGCCAATACATGCAGTCTTTGGCTGTGGCTGGGGAATGTGTTTTCCTTCTCAAAGGAGCCTAAAATCATTTCAGGGTTCCACCTTGACTAAAGGGAACCATATCTCTCACCTGTCATTTATGTTCATCCTCAGTAAAATAAACCTTCATCATTTGTGTTTTACGAAGATGCTGTTCTGGCAACTCTGTCTGCCTGTCTGACAGTCAGTTTGTTGTCATGTATAACACACTGAAGGGTCAGGAATTTAATTCTATCCATTCTTCAAGCAGATCAGTTCATGTATCTCCTTCTTCTCCCATAGCAAGGCACTGACCCCTGAGAAGCAGGTATTATCTTCTGTGCCTCAGAAATGTGGTCATTAACAACCTGTTAATACATGTTAAACATTCTCCAGCTGGCATTTAGCTCCAGTGGTGTGCCAGGATTTCAGGGTTTGTGCAGTGAAGTTTGTCATTCTCACTCCCTACAATGCACTTGTTTGCCAGTCACACACAGTGGGAACTGAACTAATGCTCAGAGAAAAATGGTTCTGCCCAGTTGAGTTTCTCTCTTCTGTTCTTACCTCCAAAAAAGTTACAGTTTGGTTTATATCAAAAGAAGTGAAGAAGCCCAGATAAGGAATGATTAAAAAAAAAAGAAAGCACCTTCCAGTTGAAGCTGAAATTGCATAGGACTGACTGAGTTTAGCTTGCATCATTTTCTCCTACGTGTAGTAGGTAAAGTTGTAAGAGAATCTGGTTTTATGTTTATTTCTGATACAGGTAGCAACAGGTGTCACTCTGTTCTAAAAGACACATAATGAGTATGTAGGAATATAGGTGGCTTCTAAAAACAAGGTACAGTTGGCCAGCTTTTTGCAGATAAAAGTTCCTCTAAAAATTTGAGGAGTATGTATTTCTGTTCTGTTCTGTTCTATCACAGAACAGAATGAATCAAACTTAATGAATGATCAAACTTAAAATTGAAATTCAGGGTCCAATTGCTACTGCAACATTTTTTACTGGAAAGATTATTCATGTATTGCTTGAATGTGAATATGCACAGAGGAATTGAGTACTTCAAATCTGCATAACCCTTGTCAGGGTTACTGAAAGTCTGAGTGCTTCCAGTAACAAGCTGCAGTGTTGGCAGCTGCCAGTTCTGGGGCATGACAGAAACAAACACTTGTTCAGACAGAATTCATGTTCTGCTTCAGACTGTCTTCTGTGAGAACACTCTGTTAGGGAGTCTTGATTTTAGCTGATAAACTGCTTCCTGAACCCTTTTGTTGAATTAGTTGTGTTTGCATTGCTCAGCATTTCACTGGGTGAGGAACTGGCATGCAGATGTTGATTATGCTCCTCTTCTACAGTGAGTATCACAGAAAAAGGTTTGAAGCTGTGGAGTGCTGTAGCCAAAATGCTCTAGCAGGAACAGAGTCTGAAAGATGCTTTGTACTTTGATACAGGATGGAAGTGTAACATGTTCTGTAGAATTATGCTGGGAAGCAAATGTTAGGTCTCTGATGCTGAAATGGTAAAAATGAACTTCATGCACAGTCCTTAACAGTAGAGAACAGAGGGTTGGAAAGAGTAAACTGTCTTTAAACAAAGATAGAGCCTCTGCTGTGACCTTGCTACTCTGTGTTTTCCAGTAAGAGTTATTAGCTTCAGGGATGTGTTTCCTTGAGAGCTTAGAATCCCAGGAAAAGAGGCACCCATGGGAACATTATAATATTTTGCATGGAAAAGGAGATGTGAAACAGAACTGGCAGAAGAAAGAATGATGTGATCTAGCATAAATCTAATTGGCCCTTTAATTTTAGCCATTCTTTGATACTGCTACTTGTGAGTATTATTTTTTCAGTGGGTCATGAATTTCTTTCAGTCTCTGAACACATCAAACCTCAGGGGTGGATGGAGAACCAGGACAGGGAGCTGTGGGAGGTAACAAAGCAAAAACCCTCTTTGTTAGTAAATGCTGCTGTGCAAGGGGCAGCACCTCCAGATGAGAATTTTTTAGATGGTCCCAAAACCTAAAAGTGATGAAAGACAACCCTCTAATATCACTGTGTTGCCTGTGGTTAATCTGTTCAGAAAGTGAAATCTATAAGGACATACTGTAATGATTATTTTTAGATGTTTCAATGTGGGGGTTTAATATTTGAGGTTGGCAGCCAAGTATCTGGTCTGAATTGCAACTGGATCCCCACAAAATGTGTATTTGTATTGAATGATCAGGAGGCTTTATGCTCTAGCAGTTCAGTAGTTCTTGTTTTAAGAAGTTTCTCACTTGCCTCACAGGAACTTTGAGGTTTGGGTAGCTAAAATACTTACTGATTTCACTGTGTGATCTGATCTTTATTACATTCAGGATCAGACCAGGTGGTGAAGCTGCATTTCTGCTACTTATGAAATACCTAAATTTTTCAGTGTGACATTGAATGGGGGTTGTTGCATTGGGACAGTATTCTGACTCCTCTTACAGGAAATGGTTAAAAAGGAATTTCTGCACATTTGAAAAGCTAGTCAGAAGAGTTTGTTGTTTTGTCTCGTCTGCCTGATTGTGGATTAGGCTTTGGACTGTCTGCTTTAAATATCAGAAGAGAGGAGCTCCCTTTGTACAGGCAGAAGACAAAAAGTGTTGACACTGCAAAAGCTGGTGAACTGATAGCAACTCAACTTGTGGGTATTCTCTTCATAGATTTTTTGTTCTAGCATGCAAAATTTAAATCAAAACTTGTGGTCTTGATAAGCAGTACTATTCTGTTTATTAGCTATAATGTCAATGTATGTTTGTTATATCAAGTTTGTTAATACATCAGTTGGGATTCCTAATCTTGTCAAGAGCAAGCTCTCAATTTCAATTTTCTTTCTAGGAAATGCAGAATAATTGATGCTGAGGAGTGAGACTGACATACAAAGTATTCAAAAGTCTGGAAATGCCAAAAGTTACATATGCTGTGGCATTTTACTTTTTTTTAAATTATTATAAATTTTTAATTTATATGTTTATGCTTATTCTGGAATGACATTCTTGGAGGTTGGGTTCCTGGGCTGAGGGGGCAGAGTTATTTGCTGGAAAATAGAGACTCCCAGCAAAAAGAAAGCCATGATTAGGGCACACATTTTGTCCTGCTGTAGGTCTGTTGCTATGGCATAGAAAAGTTTTCTGCAGAGGACAGTGAAGAATGAGCCAGTTCATTCTTCTCTACAAGAAACCACCTTTGATGTGGTCCCTGTAGAACTTAGATTTTCAGGGTTGCTGAAAGGAGGCAGCATTGTGAACAGGATGGGTTTCTGTGATGAAAATGTTGTAGCTTACTGCAGAAAGTAATGTGTTCTCTACCACAGGGAGCATACAGAGCCTGGCTGAGATGTAATTAATGTTCACTTTAATCTCTGATGTGTACAAACAGGTGTTATTCAAAGTTTCCTTATACACTTTCTTAAAACTCTCGTGTAAATGTGTGTTAGGTTCTTACATCCAAGGGAGCAAATGTTCTTTTTAATGTCTGAATGAAACCTTTACATTCAAATGCTTTCACAAATTAATTATGCAAGCTGTAAATTCCTTAATTCTAAATTGCTTTTGCTGTAGGTAGTATTGAAGTGCAAAAATATTGAAAAATATTGCAAAAGTCTTCTTTCAAAGATTGCAAGGGAGGTGGGACTGCTTCACCAGTTCTGGTGCATTAATGCCCATTATAAGCTCTGCTCCTCTTGCCTCTTGTAAAAAAAAATCCATGAACTAACTTAAATTAGTGTATGCCATTTCAAAATGAAGAGATCTCCTCATGCTAGTGAATCTACCAAATCCACATCCATGTTCTAGCTCCACAATTAAAAGATCCCTTGCTTTGGGTAATACATCATCCTTTAACCTTAATGCAAATATGAAGGTTTTTCTTTTAAATGCTGTCAGAGTTCCTTCTGATAGTTTGGTGCCTTCAAAGCAAACCTCAGTAAGCAGAAATCCTGGAAGATGAAATTTAAGTGCCATGCCTCAGCATGAAGGCACTGTGGAAAAATAAATGCACTCTTGTTTAGTCTGAACTTTGCCTTGATTTTTTTTTCTAAACATTCTTTGAGGAACTCTGCTCCCTAATTTTCTTTTTGCCTCCTTCCTAATCTCAGAAGATAACTCTCCCATGTTAGTGGGGAAAAAACTGTTTCTGTAAACTGCTGGTTGTTTTGGGTCACAGTAACGAGGGAAATCAGCAACTACAGCAACACAGCTTTTCAGCCATTGCTAGAAATAACTAATAGAAATGTTTTCAAGGTAACCTTTCTGTAATTTCATTACTCTTTAAAAGGAAAAAGACATTCAGTAATATTCATGGTGGGTGCCATGCATTTTCTGCTGTGCTTTGGTCAGGACACAGTGCTCAGTGCAGTTTCTTAACAGGCATAGAAGGGTGGTACTTTGTAATTTGCAGTTGCTGGAGTTTGGGTAGATTTTATTAATTTATTTAAGAAAAGATAAAACAAATAATTGTGTGCACATATAAAATGTCTCCTGAACTACAAGCTAGCAGAAAGCTTTCAAGGCTGCTTAAACTGTGGAGTTTAGTGGTGTTTTGGCAGCACAAGCTGGAGTTGTTGCATTGGAAGAAACTGATTCATCTTGACTTTTCTACTTTTCTTTCCCCAAGACAATGATGTTACTGTCCTGCAGGGAATGGTTTTTGGAAGTGACACTGTTTGCTGGTTTTGTGCTTATTTGTGTATGGGCTTGAATTGTTCAACATGTTTGTTAAATTGTTAACCTAGGGAAGTGATGGTGATGTTAGGTTGCATTTATGGCAGTTTATGTATCTAAACTGAGTGGTATTTCATGTTGTGTGAGAAAGAGAAGAAGGCAGTTCTGTGTCCTGGCAGGATTCCCTTTTTCAGACATCCAAGGCCATTCTGAGCCAAACAGTGGAGCTGTGAACTTCCAGAGGAAGCTCCTGAGCACTCCTTACTGAGCAACCTGAATGGTGATTTCTTGTCACTTCATCCTTGGCAGTGTTAGGGTTTGCTGAAGGTTTTAGAGTCACCTTTGTATTTTGAATGCTTTTTTATATTCAGTATTTTGAATTTCAGTTAAATTTTGAGTGTTTCCAAAGCTGAGAGATTCCCCAACTTCCCTGGGCAACTTGTTGCAGTGTTTCACCACCCTTGCTGTGATAAGAATGTCTCTAATTCCCTAAAAATGTTATTTGTGCTTTTTTTCTGTCTTAGCCATCAAAGAAATAGTCTAACATAATTAGAAAATAATTACAGACATGACCATCTTTATATCACTTGAAATGTAAGCCAAAATGTTTTGTTTGAAAATACAGCTTGTTACAGTACCTGTTTATTCTTAAGTATACATTTTTTCCTTTAGAACAGGAACAGTCTGTTAGGTTTGTATGAGGAAGAGCCTATAATGTCTCATCTTCTAACTTGAAACTTGAAGAAAGATCTTTCTTCTGTTGTGCTTTGCATAGTTTAATAGTTTTTAAAAGGGTTTTTTAAAATCATAATAAACGTGGAAGATTTGCAGTAGCCTGTTTTAATACAATGACATTCTTCGGTCTAACAGAAAATCCTAGTAAAATAAGGTTACTCTTTTTTATGAGTACTCCTTCTTGGAAAGTTTGTTTTTTTGTTCTCAGAATATTTGGCTTTTGTAATGTTCTATCTTCAAGAGCATTTTCCCATATTCCAAGGTTTATTTAAATTACTGCTCAGAATATTTGATTTATTGAGAAAAGCAAGATATGCAGATTAACTTGATTTTATAGCAGAATGTTTAGTTTATAGCATTTATTCAAGATTCATAGGGTCACTTCTAGTAGAAGAATATAGTTTCTGTAAATCCGTGGCAAAAGCATGGGAGGTTTGCAGAAGCCCTTAACCTCCTGAACTTTCCCATGTCATCCTATGAACTCTGAATCTATGGCAATGTTCAAATCAGGAAATGTTTAAAAATGAAAAGCCAAAACCCTAGGCTGCTAGATTTTGTATACAAAACATCTGGGACTTTTGCAGTTTTAGCAATCATCCTAATCCTGGTAACATAAGCAGGCTATTGTAAACACTCATTATTTTATATAAAGTAGCATATGATTTCAATAATTTGTTTTCTTGTTATTTCAGCTTTATGACAAAATAAACACAAAATCTTCACCACAAATCAGGAATCCTCCAAGCGATGCTGTACAGAGAGCCAAAGAGGTAATGGCTTTAAAGAATGGTTTTTTTCCTTTGAAAGGTTGATTGTATTTAAACTGTGACTTGCTTTTCTTCATTAAGATGTGTATTCTGGCTCATTATCTGAATTATTTCTGGAATATTACCATTGCTTACCCAAGTTATGTAACAAGTTGCATAAACTTGCAGAATTCCATTATCTGTGTAAGGATTATGAATATTACTCAGTTTAATAATTTAACCTTTTCTTCAACAGTAGTGGTGTTAAAAGGAACATTCCTGCTGGGTAATTGCAGAATCTTTCCTGTTCAGGTTATTTATCTGCACCAGAAATCTGATGTTTATAAAATTTAGTCACAAAAAGAAATGTTTTGAAGTGTCAGCTTTTTAAATTGAAAAAAAGACCCAAGTTTATCATAGATAAGTCTAAGAAGAGCAGACTTGGAAATGCAGTGAAGGTGACCCACTAAGACCAAAGATAGACACAGATGTTCTTGATTCTTGTACCTTGCAAATAGTATGTTATTTGCTTATTTATGGCAAGCAGTAAAAAACCCAAACCCATATTGTATTATGCATTTTCAGTAAAAATTCATGCAGTTGTTAGGGGTTACAGAATAGGAAAACTGTTTATTGTGCTATTAAAGGAGGAAGACCTTAAAACTCTATGTAATAGCTAAAGTCACACTGACAGATGCCCTCAAGTCCTGTTCTGCAAAATTTGCTGTCAGTTAATCCTGGGGGGGCTTCCAGAAGCAAAATACTCTGCTTCCATTGTCCAACTAGCTGCATGTGAAAAATAAGGTGTAATAATCAGGTTGCAGGCAAATGAGTTAAAGCTTCTTTACTCCTTCCCCAGTGATAAAGTGGCTCAGATTTTATAAAATCTGGAGCTTGGAGGTGGGGTAGGAGATGGCCCACCTAGACTTGGTGTCTTTAACATTTGATTTTGTGAGTGTTTTTAATTCTGTTTTAATAAATTGAGGCCATGTAAGAAAGCACAACTGGTGGAGGTCTTGCATGTCACCTGTTAGCACTCCATTCCTGTCCCCATGTATTTAGCTGTTGGAGGAATACTGTCAATTGAAAAAACAAAAATCATTCAAATTTCTGCTTTAATGTTTCAGAGAGAGCATTGGAACAAGGTATTTTATTCTCTTGGGGCAGCTGGGTAGGGGCACATTCTCTTAAACCCTTCCCTGTGCCAGAAATGTTGGTGTGTATAATCATTGGTGGATATTCTGACTGAGCAGTGAGAGGTTTAGTTTCTTCAATAGCTTTAAAAGAAAGTTACTATGGGACATTTCTCCTGCTTATTTTGCAGGTATTGGAAGAAATTTCATGTTACCCAGAGAACAATGATGCAAAGGAGCTAAAGCGTATCTTAACACAACCTCATTTCATGGTAAGCAGATCCTACTCTTGTTTAGGTTTTTTTTTCTTTTTTTCTTTCTTTTTTTTTTTTTAATATTCTTTATGTTAGAAAACTTCAGTAAATTCTCAAAATCTGCAAGGGATGGAATTGCATACAATACACCTATTAATAAGTATTTCTAACCTGCTGCTCTGGCAAAAGAATTAGTATTGGTCCTCATTACTGTGCTCAAAACTGTCAGCAGTTTGGAGTAGTGTAGTTATGGGGCAGTTTCACTGTGTTTTTGGAGGTCTGTGTTACACATGGAAAGAAGAATTAATCCTTTTGGATGTACATAGATAGAGGTGGGATCCTCCTTTTTCTTTTTCCAAAGGCCTTCTTAGGATAAAGATGTGTGAATTCATTGCAAAATAAGTTTTCATTTAATTTTATTTTACAACAAATCAGTAGTTTGTACAGTCTGTTGAGTTTGTATTACATATCAACACTTACTGTGTGTGTTTCTCAAATCTGATTTGAGGACAAAAATTGTCCTAAATTCAGAGATGTTACTCCTTTGTAACTTGGTTCAAGTTGCTGAATTCTAGTAATTTGAAGGATTTCTTTTGTTTATGCTGTAGGTGAAGTTCAGAAATTGAGAAATAAACATGTTTGCTTAAATCTGCTATACACTATTGTCAGCTTAAAATCAAGAATTTGACTTTCCCTACTCAGCTTCATTTGGAATCTGACAGGTTCATTTTATTTATTTTTTTGTGTGTGTAATTAGCCCACAGTATTGCAGAACATGAAGCACTGTTGAGAAAGAGCATTTTTTAAGTATAAATTGTTTTCAGAGTAAGCATCAACTAAATTATTGTGGTATATAGAAATTTTATATATCAAATTAAGTGGCAGGAAAATTGAGTTGAAAATTTTCTTTTTTAGGTATCTCTGTTCCCTGATATGCTCATAAAGCTAAAACCATTTGTCAGAATTCTTTTGCTGCAAATCTATGCAAAGTATTTTTTCATAAGGAATAAGCTGCAATTCCATAACAAGTACTTTTGATGAGGAGTAATTTCAGCTAGTGAATCTGTGATATCCCAGGGTAAATTGCCAGTTGCTGAAGTCCCATTATCCCTTTTTTCCCCATCTTTCATCTTCTCCCTTGTAGTTCTGGCTTTCATCTAGAACTGCACTTTAATGTTGCCCTCAGCTGAACTAGTAGAAAATTGCTCCAAAAAACATCCCCAACTAACCATTTAGCAAAAAGAATTTAGGATAACAGGCATGCTGCCAGAGCCAGAATGAGCAGGGGAACAGAAACAGTTTGTGGTTTGTGTTTGGGAGGAATGTAAAGCAGCAATTAAAGCAGCGTAAGTTGGTGTGGATCCACACCTGCAGATCCCAGTCTCCAGATGCCAAAGGGACAACTCCATCCTCTCCATCATTCCCACTCCTGCTCCCAGATGCACCTTTAGGGGTTGCAGACTTTAATAAAATTATTCTTACATTTGTTGCATTCTGCTAAACTTCCCTTCAGAGCAAAAGCCTTTATATTTTAGAGGAAACTATTAGGAAAAGGAATAATCGTGTAAACCAATATTGTTATCCCACACTGTGTTTGCCAGGTGTTGTACAGAGCAATATTCTGGTTATTAATGCACATTAATTCAGTAATCAATTAAGTGTAATAAGTAGGAGTGTTCATTTACATCTATATGATAATGGACTATTTTAGTATTTTTTAATCTAATGTGTATCCCTAATCAGAAGAAAAAAGAGTATGACCTGTCTTGTTTACTTAACCACAGTTTTAGTGGGTTAAACTATGTGCAGGCCTTCACAGAACCAAAGCCAATGTGTTTGTAACAGATCTTAGGGTGTTATGTTCTAATTTTCTTTTGCCCTCATGTGCCTTATGGCTGCAGAAATAAATTATCAATTTATTCTGTGCATGTTTAACATTTGAATTTAAAGAAACGTGTGTAAATTTTGCATGAAGGCCTTTCAGTAGATAATTAATTTAAGAATTCTGAAAGCATTGTGAAGTACCTCATTTGTTATGCTTGTACACATTTCAGAGGGCTTTTATTCCATTTCACGACTTTCAGTAGCTTTTCAAATATGCCAGTTTCATGTGTAAAAGATTCTATTATATAAGTTTAGTATGTTGTAGCAATTGAAATATTTGCTAGGAGACTTTTGCTTAATGACATATTGAAGTTTTATCCATCATCATATGCCTCCTGTGCTGTTCTCTGCAGTGATCCTGCAGTACAGTAGAAAGCAGTTGTTCTCACTAAACTAATTTTTAGCAAGATTATCATGTTCTGCAAAGGAAAAACAGGAAAAAAAACTATCAAAATTAGCAGAAATTCCTGAAAACAGACATCTTTAAGTGAAGTCCAATAGGAATCTTTTTATTAAATGTTTTCAATATTAATTTGAGGTTGCTGTACTTTAATGTATTTCTGAAGTAGTGTTCATTTTTGTGAACATATTCAGAAGTCATTAAGTATAATTATGGACCTTTAAAAATGCTGGATGTGCCAAATGTTAACCTCCTGCAAGGTGAATATTATTGCTAAAATTAATTTAAAGCAGGGCAAATATTTGATGTGATAAAAATGTAAGCACTTGGATTACATAAGAAATGTAATATTAAAGTGTGGAGAGTGTAACAGATACAGGCAGGGGCACTGAAGCACCTCCAAGGTCATTGTGTCCAACCATTAACCTACATTGGAGTTCCCACACATAAATGGACACACAAATAAATCAAAATTTAATTAATATTGTTAAAGTGGTTTAACTTACATGGTCCAGATCTCTAATATAAAATGTTTCTTCTGTAGAGCGGTCTAACGCAGAGGAACTGTTGGGAGTTTGAGCTTAGTGGCTGACAAAATAAGATGAAAAATAGGAAATACAGATACAGGTTAATATTTAACTAAAAATAGTATGTATGTAAGTGGGCTTGAAACACTGGGAAAATGGGAGGGAATATGGGCAAAGCATTGTTAGTTTGGGGAATTTTGTTTCATCATTATAGTGTTGACTTCCCAAATATAGTTTCAAATCTATTAGAGAAATGAGAACATAAAGTGTTTAAGAAATTACCTTTTACCACACAGTACCCTTTAGAAGTGCTACTGAAGTAGCTAATGAAAGCTAATGAAGCAGTATTTTAGCAGTTTGCTGGTTTGCACTCTTAATTTTTGTGAAGCATTTTGAACTTGGTGGTTGTGCTGGGACCAAGTTCTAGGGGGAGGAAGGACGATAGAAGCAATTATGGTAGCAAACAACAAAAAAAACAGTGTTTTCTTCATTCAGTTGGTATTGATCTACAGTCTGACTTTATTAGAGTGAGATACCATGGGATCTGTGTAGCTTTCCATTTTACTAGAGTAATTATTATAGAATGGTTTGCACAGAAAGTTAGATTCCTGATTCTCTATCTATGCACATGAAGATGGATTCACTCTCACCCTGCAGGTGTCAAGAGGATGAGGGGAAGGGAGGCAGCATCATTCTCATTGAAGTCCCTACAGTAAAAATCACATTAACTCATGCAGGCTTTCGAGTCTCAGTGTGTATAGGCATTTGCAGTCTGAAAGTCTGTCGTAGACTCCTTTAAGGGAAAAGTTCTTCAGTAGAAAATGGGGCACAAATATCTTGGATTTCCTTGAAAATCTTCAAAAAAAACCCTTACAAGAAATGAGCAAGGGACATAGGAGATGATGGAAATGTCACACTTCGTTGCTGTGCTGTCCTGCAGGCCTTACTTCAAACCCATGATGTAGTGGCACATGAAGTTTACAGTGACGAAGCGCTGCGGGTGACCCCTCCTCCCACCTCGCCCTACCTGAACGGGGACTCCCCGGAGAGCGCCAACGGCGACATGGACATGGAGAACGTCACGCGCGTCCGCCTGGTGCAGTTCCAGAAGAACACAGATGAGCCCATGGTATGGGGGATAGCTCACCATTTCCCTCTGTGCTGGTAAAGACCAGTGCTGTGATGATTCTAGTGTCATTTCCTCACTTTGAGATGGGGTTGTCAATTAACTGGAATAGATACTTATCCTCCTTGAGATGCTTTGTGTGCACTCACACTGCTGCTGTGCCACTAGGGCTGGGTTTGTTTAAAAGCTACAGCAAATTACTCCTTAAACACAACTGGAGCCTTTACATACACTTCAGTATAAAATCACATTTTTAGCAAACCAGATCCTTATATACTCATATGTTGAAGTATTGCATCTTCACTTATAAATAGTATCTGGTCTTATTGCTCATCTTGAAGTGAGTGACAAAGATTTTATTTTAATCTTAAAATTTATACCCTGCCTTCAAGCTTTCAGGAAACATGACTATTCTTAAGCACTCAAGAATCACAGTGTTTAATATTTTATTTTAAAAGTATAAACATTCTTTTTTTTCTAGGGAATCACTTTAAAAATGAATGAGCTGAACCACTGCATCGTGGCAAGAATTATGCACGGAGGAATGATTCACCGGCAAGGTAATCACATCTCATCAAGAGCTTTGTCTTCAAACACAGTTATTTTAGATCCTTTTGTACAAACTGTGTACAATCTCCTGATTTGGATTGCTACTACTCCCTAGCAGTGTCTCTCTGTGCCTGCATGGACTCCTGCTAACTGCTTTAGTTACCTTGCAGTTGCAGATGTCTGCCAGTGTTTTGAGATGAGGGCCCACTGTGTTTCATTTAGGTCTTAATTAATTAAAAATACTATCCTATTACTGAGTATAGCTCAGCAAGAGATGGAAACACCAATAATTTTGGAGCTGTACTTATTTAATCATCTGTTTAAAAAAAATCCTTACTCAAGTGGCAGTATTTTCTCTTGCCAAAATGAAAGAGCTTTGTCCACACAGTTCTTGAGGATCTTTATATTTTTGGTGTTGAGAATCACAAAAATGAGGTTTGAAATAAAAATATTACTTGTGCCTAGATTCTAAATCTCTATTTTCAGTTTTCACTACCATAACAAATCCTGAAAACATGCTTTTTGTTCTCATCCTTAGTCTTCTCCTTTTTGTCATTTTGTGTGTTCAGATCAGATGTCCAGAAGTAACTGGGTTTTGTCCTGCTTCAAACAGATGAACTTCCCTACTAGGTTGTTGGCTGCAAGTTTGGATTGCAGCCATGAAAGGGTTACTTCAGTTTTTTCAGACTGCCATCTTTTCCTTGTGATGAAAACAAAAATTCTCTTAGTTTTTCAGACCAGAGTTCCCTCTAGCCTACTGTTCTATTTCAAAGGGAGCTAGGAACAGGTGATTAGGAAGACAAAACATATTCACTTTGTCTCACTGATATGGTAAAATCTGTCAGGAAGCAGGAAAGACAAAAGTTTTAATACAAAGAAAGATGCAATTCAGAGAGAATCCTATGTCTTTGGAGGACCTTCTGAATTGAAATTTGTTTGGCTTCTGAAAGTGAGTTTTAAAAGGAGGTTGCTCTAAGATTCACAGGAGCAAGGTTTTCTTCCAACTGTGCTTAGGTAGTGGTGATGCTCTGCACAGTATTGCCTCACATGACTGTGTTCCATAATGGGGCTAATAAAACTATTAAAACCTGCTAAAACTGGGTAAAATATCCAACTGTGCCCATTACAACTCTTCTTTTTAATTATACAGTATCTTTTGTTTCTAAAGATTTGGGAAATTTACTCAATTTCTGTGTGCTCCATCTAGCTAAGGTAGTGCTTCTACACATGAAATTGAGCTTTACTTCAGTGTTTCTTAAGTATGGTCATCTGGTTTTTTAATGTTTCTAATTCTGTTAGTGCTCTAGATGTCTCTTAGATTCACTGCTTCATTCAGCATACCTGTATTTAGAATATTTTTACTGAATAGAACAACACAAGTGTAATTTGACAGTGATCTCAAGCACCATCTTTGAATCCTATTGGTAGGACCTGTGCCTTGAATTGGTTTTGGGGAGTGTTAGATCATTTTTCTCTGCTGTCTCTTTTTGCTGTATGGAAAACTGCAGTGTCTGGATAATAAATCTGCTGTGAGGCTTACAGGAACTGTATAATTTCAGGTCTAACAATATTAAACACAAACTGTGCAGTTCCCAGTCACAAAATTGTAGCTGCTGTGAAGCTGTCTCCTGTCTCTAGGCTAGCTCTGCCTAGTCCTGGTGATTGAAATTGTTCTTATTCCAAAGGTGGCAGAGTTGAAATGGGAAGAAAGGCTTTTAAAGATTCCATCTACTCACACCTTCCAGAGAATTCAGTAGAAATGAAACACCAGTGTCAGTCATTAAAAATTGTCTGTTTGTTGTTGACATGTCTGCCAAATGTCCATTCTTTATTCCTAGTTTTTATGTATACTTCTCCTTACAGTCATGAACATAACAATATTCACTTCTGTCAGAGTGACAGAAATGGGAAACGATGCAGAAAAGGGGATTTTATTTGATACAGGGATGTTACTGAATCTGATTCTCAGTCTAATATGTAATTCCATCAGTTTTATGTTTTGAATAGTATTAGAGAATCTTTATGCTATTCCAGGCCGAATGGTGGTTTTGATTCAATAACAAAAACATGTTTTTCCTGTTTACTGAGGAGATGCCTGGGCATCTCTTGCTGTGTATTCACTGCACTCTGAAAGACAGATTTGTAGCTAATACAAAGTCCTTTTCTGAATCTAGCAAAAAAATTATTTTAATGTTGTTTTCTGTTTATGCCTTTCTATGAATAATAGTGCTGTGTTGTGATTATTTCAATTTGTAGAAACTGAGGTGATTGTGTGTTTGTTAACTCTGCAGGTACGCTACATGTAGGAGATGAAATCAGAGAAATAAATGGAATCAGTGTGGCAAATCAAACTGTAGAGCAACTACAAAAAATGCTTGTAAGTGCCTGAAGTCTTCTTCATATCCTCTATAAAAATGCCTGTCTTATTTGGTCAAAACTTTTGTTTAATTGGGTTCTAACTTCCCCTTTTTGTAGTGTTCTTGATAGGCTACATGTCCATGCAGCAAAAAGTTCTTTCAGTTTATTACAGTTGAGCTCACAGTTAAAAATGTAAAAAACATTACTTTGAGCTCAGACAGTCTGTCTTTTTCCAGGAAAACTCCACCTTTGTCCTTGCTAGTAGAGTCTGTTTGATATTTCCATAACAATTGTTAATTTTTCTGCGTGCAACACTAACCTTGACATCTTGGATGGTATCACTAATCCTAGACAGGCTTCAAGGGAAATAGAATGTTTTTGGGGTCACAGTAAGCCAGCCAAAGAGAGAAAGGGGAGAAACTCTGAGATCTCTTGAAGTGATCTCTGATTCTGTCCAGATCAAGTCCTGCAGTTGTCAGCCACGTGGTATTCACAAGTATTCAGAGTGCCATTTAAGAAAATATGTTGTCACAATGTGCTGCTATTCTGGAGTTACTACTTGTTATAAATATTCTTATACAATACTAAATGCAAAGTAGCAGACCCCATATCCTGTTTTGATGAAAGACTGTTTTTGAAATTCCTACCTTCAGGAAAATGCAGCTTTCCAGAAACTGAATACAGTTTTGCTATTTAACATGTATTGTGAAAGGGAAGAAAATGCCACTTTGGTAGAAATGACTGTAGATGACAAGAATGTAGCTACAAAGAAAAGGTTAACATGGAAGAAACCTACACATCTCTGAATCTCTTACATAAAAATACAATTCTGGATTCTAGGCATTCAAAACCTAGTCAGGTGAACAAACTGGTAATGCACATTCATCCTTTAGATTAATGAGGACAATATGAATGTTTGTTTATAGGTGATATCACAACTCACCCATAGCATTTTAGCTTTTCATACTTGGACTATGATGTTTTCCTTTCTAGCATTAACAATTTGGAGATTTTCTCTTCAGTGTTAGTCTCAAAATGCCTCCTTTTTCACAGAGGGAAATGCGTGGAAGTATTACCTTCAAGATTGTGCCAAGTTATCGCACGCAGTCTTCATCCTGTGAGGTAATGAATTTCATGAGCCATCCCCTTTCTTCCTCAGTCCTGTAACTAACTGCCTGCTGATGGCTGAATGTTCCTGCTTTCTGGGAAATTGTTTCTGCCTGTCCTGTTAGATCGCACACCAATTTTACAACAAAGATAACGGAACACGAGTAGGTCCCACCTACCTACTCAGCCCTGCCTTCATATTCATCTCATCAGCACCTTAACTAACTCTTTACAGCCTATTAAAGAAAAAAAATAGGAAAGGGGATCCTCAACTTATGCATTTAGGAAGCCCCTTAAAAATATGACCGTTTAAACTCATACTTCAGTAAGTCTATTAAAGTTCCTAAGCTGAGGAACGATCCTCCTCTTTTTTAGGCTTTAAACATTATATTACTGCTTTGGGCTGTTAAGGGTTAATTGAAAAACCTGTTTCTGTATAACCCTGTTGAGGTAAATTTGTGATGGTCGTGTGTAACAGTTACATGTGGCTTAATATTATGTTTCCATGGAAAAATGGTCTTTGTCACTACAGAAGAAAAACAGATTCCGAGTTGTTGCTGAACTAGAAACTTGGTATTACAGCTTTTGCACAGCAACGTTTAATTCCCTTGTGCTCACAAAGTTAGAGTCCAGATTGCAACTGAAGGGGATTAAATTGTATGAAATGGCTACTTGAGAGCCCCTGTTCAGTGTGAGCACACAGATGGCATTTGCAGCATGGGGACGGTGCCAATCTCGGAGCCACGCGCTTTACTGCGCAAACAGCTCCCGAATTAGAACTCTCCAAGTGAAATCACAACCCCTGCTGAAGTCAAGCACCTTATCTTAATTAGAGCTGTGATTTCACCCTAATTGTTCTTATGGCCCAGCAGATGCTAGAATACACAGAAACTGCTATTGTGGTTGTCAGAACAATCTGTTCTGCAAGGAAAAAAATCGCTGCTTTTTGGTTACCTTCGGTTCTTCTAGTAGAATTCAAGAAAAACTAAAAGGTTTTAGAGGTAAAAGGTTTGACAGATTTTCACCTCTGAGGCCAATTTCCTTAAAATAAATATGAAACCAAAAGTTTTTAATGAAATGCAAAGGCTTTTAAAAAAATGCAGCATGCTGACAAATTCATGTATTGACTTCTGTGCTGCAAAGAGGAGTAATACTAAAAGATACCTTACTTCCCAATATTGAAATACAGAAACTGGTGAAACTGCAGACTTGCTGAGAAGATGATTATTTTGGAAGACTCAGCATACAACTTTAAATTAATACTATTAGTTGTCATTTTAGTAATAGCAGATAATATCTTTTCTTTAGTTTTGTGTCTTTAGGCTTTTCATGACTGTTATTTCACAGAAGAATGGAAAATATACTCTCACCTTTCTTTGGAAGAAAATGGCTAAACTAGAAATGTGTGATCAAAGAGAAAAAGAAATCATGTCTAATTATCCCACTTTGTAGCATTTAGCATTCATTAAGTCAGAGAGGGATGAGTCTTTTCCACTTGCTCAGCCACACTGAGGCTTTGGCTTGGTTTTCATCAGTTACAGGTGTACACAAAAACCCCAGTGTTCTTAAATCATCCTCTTAAGGCATCACTAGTCCTTTGGCACACAGAGAATTTCTTTCACAGAATTTTTCAGGAAGATGATTCAGAAAATGAATCAAATCCTTAACTATTGAAAAAGGCTAAAATTGAACATTACTAACACAGAAATCTTGCTTCTCATGCCCGCCAGCAGGATAAATAGAGAGATACTGGGTCTTCACTAATATAATCTTCCTAGTTAAGGTATTTTCTGGCAACATTTCAGTCTATATTTGGTTTCCCCCCTCCTTCAGTCATGGACTGGTGCTCATGTAGTGTAGTTTTATGAGAAGAGGAATATAAAACAGAATTGAGGACTGGGGGCTTTGAGGCTCCTACCAGGATCACATCATTGAATTGCAAAACATCTTGTTAATCTTGAATAAGAAAAAACTGCATATTAATAGAATCAGAGATGATGTGTCTTTTATTTACAATCCTAGGCCTTCAAAAGGTGAGGGGGGCATGGAATGTTTCTTTTTTAATAACTGGGATTCGAATTTCACTTGCCATATTTGTCTTCTTTTGTAGTCATTTAAAATAAGTGCTATTTTCTAAACATTGAGCCATTTCTGCATATATATATATAGGGACGTCTTTTTCCTACACTATGTAATTCAGGGTCACTAGGCAGTTTGCAAAATCTCAGCTGAATAATTTCAGATTTTTTAGGCATTTGTGGCTTTTCCTGCACTCATGCCTTCCATTCAGTTACCAGACCTTCTATTTCATGGAGCAGACCTTGCTTGAAGACATAATAATTTTGAATTCCCTTGTGTTAAAATTGGATCAGCTGATGTGGTGTGAGGTGACCTGTTTAGTCACTGGCATGGCAAATGACCTGAGTTAACACACACAAACTTAGATAGCAAGGGGCCAGGGTGTTGTTTTCTTCATCAGATACCAGGAAAATTGCAGATTTACATAACCATGAACTTAAGTAACTATTGCAACACATCCTTCTTATGGCTGATGGCTGTGTACACTATTTATGTGTTTCAGTTTTATCCCAATGATTAAGCATTTTGTTTTGGCTGCATTTGCATTTTTTGCATTTGTTTTGGCTGCATTTGCATACTGACACAACACCCAGAGTAACTTTTTATAGTGTCAGATATGTGACAATGGTAAGAGAAGTACTTTATCTTTCTCTTCTTTTTTCTTTAAACAACAAAAAAAATCCTTATAAACATTCTTTATGTTTCAGATTGCCTTTGTGAAACTCTTAAGTTGTTTTATTAAGAAGAAAAGCCTTTATACATGGGAGTTTTTAAAAGCCTGGTGATAATCACCTCAGATTTTTTCTTTTATCTTCCATGGTTTCCATTAGTGCTCAAGCATCAGGAGTTTTTATTGTCTTAAACCTTTTTTAAATTTGTATTAAAGATACTGACAGATGTGTTCCTTGAGCAAGACAGAAATGTAAAACTATTTCCAGAATTTTGGAAATTCTGTCTGTTTTTATTGGAGGTTTTGGTTTTGTTGGTTTTCTTGTTTGAGTTTCTTTTTTTGTATCTGGCAACAATATCATTGCTCTACCTGTTTTTGTCAGTATCTAATTTGATCAGGTCATATTTATTAGACATCATTTAGTTCTTCTCTATAGGTTTGCATCTCAAATACATTAGTTTATCATTCAGAAACCACACCTAAAGATGGGGAATCAACAGGAAACTGGGTTTGAATCAACAGGAAACTGGATTTGCCATCATTTGGAAATAATTGTGGTTGTTTCCTCTAAGGCTCTGGCTCTGTGGCTCTTCAGCTGAAAAGTGATGACCCCAAAGGTTTCTGTGTTTTTTGTCTTGGGGCTGGAGAAGGCTGGGAAGTCCAGACAGTTGAGTTTACTAAAATATAATTATAATAACCTTTCTACATCATCCAGAATCACTGGATCCTCCAAGTGTTTTTCTGCCCCTATTCCCAGCAAAAGAAGGGCTTCTGCTGATTTACTGGAGAAACAAACTCACAACCCAAACTGAATTTTTCCAGGCCAGTCCTAGGCAGTCTTGTTATTCTACAAGGATCTCTGTGCTTATTGATTTGTCTCATTAGATTGTCCAAAATACAGTTTTTCTCCTAACTTTACAGTCTGGTATTTTTTGAAAGAAAGAAAATTGTCCCTAAAAAATAAAGAATCTAAATGCCTTTGAAATTCTGACAGAGCAGCCTAATTATGTAAAAGTCATACATAAAAAAATGTCTCTTGACTAACTTGTTAGATTATTTCTGACAGCACTGAAATCACCAGTAGCACTGAAAATGTATATTTTCCTCAGTGTGTTATGATGAACATTTGCTTTGAATAATATGCTGTCTTGTGTTGGGAATTGTTGGAGGAATACAAATCAAAACATTCTCAAACCAAGAAAATTTCCTTCAAAGGCAGAATCTTTCAAGACAGTCCAGAAATAGTGGCATTCTCTAAACTTGTTTTTCTCCACATGATTTGGGTGCTTGCATCAGTTTCCAAAGTTTTCCCTTGCTTCCTTGCTAAACCATCACTGAAAACAGATCATAAGAAACCATATTAAAAAAAAAGTTAAAATTTATTTTCACCTCTTGAAAGTGAGAAAATAGCAGAGACAGAATTGCAGAGCAAGCATATAATCTCTTTATAAAGCAAGGAAGTTACTGCCTTTTTGAAAAAAGTTCTTACGGTTATAATTCGATAAAGATGATGCTGATAATCCGTACAAAAAAGAAAAAAAAAAGGAATACTGATTCCTTTAGGCTTTTCTCTCTTTTTTTTTGTATTTTTAAAATTTTTTTCAGTAATGAATGGTTTATTTGCTCTCATTTGAATATTTTAAACTTGTGCTGGAGTGATTTTGTAATTAGAATTCGAGCTGATTTCCCCCAGTCTGTTACAAATTGCAAATACTTATGGGAGGCAAGTTTTGTTCTTATGCATGTGGCATTAATCCCAGATTAGTGTTGCATGAACAGTTTAGCTCCAGGTTTTTAATTATTCACAAAATAATGGTATTGATAAAATATGACAGGGTTAACTTTGTTTGTTTAGGAAACTGTTTTAGCCCTTTTTCTCTGCTGTCCTTGATGTTATACAAAATAACCAGACATTCCTAAGCTGACCTCTGACATGGAATATTATATTCCAGAATTCCTGTGAGAGTAAAGGGATTTTTTTTAACAGTATATGAGTGGATTATTTTATTTTCAGAAGACATGGCTCAATTATCTGACTTCATGGAATTAAGCATTATTCAGTCAAAATGGCATGTGAAAAAGATGGCTCTGAAAAACCCACCAGAAATTCCTGTTATCCTTCTTTTAGAATTTCCCAGTGTGCTCCCTGTGTCTGCTGTCTCTGCACTGAAGTGTAGGGCCACACTGGTAGTCTGGATCAAGGGAATTGGCTTTTTTAAAGTGCTGTATTTTGGCAAGGTTTGATACTTTCAAGTCCATAAGAATGTTGGAGGAAAACCCTCATTGTGCTGTAAAATGGATGAGAAGGGAGGAGAGAGAATCCAGCTTTCTCCTCAGTGTCTGTGAGGCACTGCAGGGAGATGCATCTTGCTGAGTAGAGACTGACAACCACCACAAAGCTGAAAAAATATTCAGAAACATCTTTAAAACAGGATATGGGCCTCATTCTATTCCAAGTACTGTTCAGGGTATAACTTCCAGGTGCTTTAACCAGGACTGGTGTGTGACTGAGGGCTGGTAGCATTGTCCACCACATGAGATCTCTGAAGTCCCAGTTATTTATTAAAAAGCTGAAGGCAACATAGAAATACCAGATTTATTATTACCTCAGATAAATCAAAATGTCAAACCTGAATCCTAAGCTGTGGAAAAGCTTTTCAGCTTTACAGAGTTTGTAGTGTGGAAGCTTTCACAAATGAAGCAGCTAAGCAAATGGTTATAAGGCTGTGGATGTAACTGTTCTTTGAAATATTTCTGTGTTCCTGTGATAGTGTTGTGTTGTTAATGAACCTTGTGTCTTATTTCAGAGAGATTCCCCCTCTACATCCAGACAGTCCCCCGCTAATGGTCATAGCAGCACTAACAATTCTGTTTCGGTAAGATTTCCAGTTCCACACAGAGAAAGTGTGAAAGTTTTGTTGGTGCTCATCTGCCATTACTGTTATACTTATCGTGTGGTCAGTGGAAAATTTTGTCCTGCTGAGAGAACCCAGGTTATCACATATGTAACTCCCCATTTTCTTTCCTTTTTTTTTTTTTTAAAGGGCTTTTTCCAACATGTTCTTCTCATTAAAAGCCATACAGTGAATTAAATGTTAATAACTGTACTGTGACACTTCAGTCATCCTTAAATCATTGTCAGCACTTTCCTCAAAACTGAGCAGAGGTTTAAAGTGGAAGCTTTTATTTCCATCCTGAACTTTGGAAGCAGAGTTAGAAGGAAGAGAGTAACTGTGCAGTTGGTATCCCAAGACATTTTAGATCCTTTTTTTTTTTAAGTTTTGTGTTTGAGAGCCCTCTGGAACGTGTACTGGTTTCCGCTATCTGAGTTAAGGAATTGGTGTGCTCTCTGCTGTCGTGGTACGTGCACATACTGTGTGAAACATGAGCCTTGCCTGGATATGGAAAGCAAAAGGAAGTGGCTTTAAACTGCACTACAAACCAAGCTATTACCATCACATCTTTAACACAAAGTACTTCTGTTTTGTATGTATTCAGGTAGAAAGGTGCTGTCGATCTCCTGTTCTTCCTAAAGTACATTGGTGTTAAAATTCGTCTTGTTTCTCATTTGTTGTTGTTTGGACCAATGTAGTAACTGCACACAAGTTTCTTCAGTGAGTGCTGTCAACATCATGAGTTCATGGGACCAGCTAAAAACAAACCAAAAAAAAAAACCCAAAACCAAGTAACTATTTCTTTAACTATTGATAAAAATTGCAACTTAGACATAATTTGCCACAAGGTAAAGTGCTTATTAATTAGTAGAGTGAAAAATAATTTTGTGAAATAAAAATTTAGGACATTTTTGTGAATTAAATTAAATTTATAACATGAAATTAGTTATAATCTTAATTCTCAGCACAGCTGATCACATTATACATTTTTAATCATAGGTTTTTTAACATTTATAATAGCCTCTCTCTTTTAAAAACAAAACTTGATACTTAAATGGAAAAGGCATTCACATAAAGAGCCTCTTTCACTTGGTGGTGCTTTTGTGTTGAAGATGCTGAATTATTTATTAAAAAGCACATTCTCTATCTGCTTAAACTTTTTACCTGCTTTCTTCAGCTTGCTGCTAAACAGCCTGGGTTTGATTTTTCTTTAAGAAAAAAGTTATTTCTAAACATGGGTCAATGCTTTATACTTTTGTCTAACTTAACCATTTTACTGTAATGTAGTATGAATCACTAACAAACAGTGTTATGTACCCTTAAAAAGTAAAATGAAAATTTCTTCTCCTGGGTTGACTTTATTCTGCAGGACTTGCCATCGACAACACAACCAAAAGGACGACAGGTGAATAGATATCCTCCATGGGAATATTTGTAAACTTAGCTGCTAGTAAACATCCCTGCTTACCTTTTCCTCACTCATACTCTGTATGTGCTGGACTAAAACATTTAAGCTTGAAAAATTTGTTCCATTTTTTTCATTTTTCTTTTAACTCATTTGTTTGTAGCTAATTCAAAATACTTTTTTTTTTCATGTGTCCACATGTGTGAGAGCTACAAATTCACTGAGAATTTAACTGGAGATGTTGATTTAGTTCAGAATGCATTAATAGACTTCCTGTTGTGCAGTGACCTGTTCAGGTTTTAATCTTAGAGGAAAGCTGAAATTTCTATTTTAGCTGGAATGGAGACAAGTAGGGCAGGTGTCTAAAACTCTAAAATATTGTGCTGACAGAGATTGTAAAGCTTGAGTTTATCTGAAACTAATTATTAACATTAGCAAAGTTTTTCAAAGAAAAATATTAAGGATAGTTTCTGTTAGGGCTTGATAAATCTGAAGATGGTCTCTTAAAATTTCAGTCCTTAGTCCCATTTTCAGTAACCTCCATTAACTTTTTTACCTTGACCTGGTGGTTGTGCAAATCAGCAGAGACCAAGGAATGATCTTCCCTCTCCAGAAAATTCCAAGAAAGCATGTGGGGCTCGTCAGAAGATTCCCTGTCTTTCTTTTTGCAATTTTGAGAATTTTTGTTCTTTTTCTGCAGCCTCCAAATGAGCACATACCATGAAGTGATTTGTGATTCATCTCCAGTAACTGCTCCAGTTATTTATAGTCTTTCCAGAATCTACCTCTGAATTTTTAACTGTGTACTCAGCCTCCTTCTCTACCAGGACTTTTTATAATAGCTCTTGCAATTCCATTCAAGAAGTCAATCAGCTACATTAACTCTTGTCTCTGAGAATTTTTTTATATTGCTGTCTGGTTGAGTTGGCTGGAACTTCTGTTACAAGAATGGTTTGCTCTTACTTCACTTGCCATTTTTAAAGCTCTCTATGGTTCTTTCAACTTTCCATTTTCTTCTGAAGCTGCCTGAATGTAAACCTGGAGAGACTCCATGCAATACCTTCCAGGCATTTATATTAGGTTTTCATTTGCTCCTCATGGTTTTTTTTTTTTCCCAGAAGAAAAAACTTTGTTCAAGACAATATCAAAATAATGGTGTTTTTCTTACTCACACCATTTATAATTACATTATTTTTTCAATTTTTACCTGATTTTTCCCATTGAACCAGCATATTTTTCTTGTCATCCTTGAAACCAGTGAGGGCTTGGCTAATGGATATATTTTTATGTGTCAGGAAGTCTGTAATGTTCCATGAGCTGCCAGTATATGGTGGATAATGGCTCAAACTGGAGCAGGGACTTGAAAAGCAGGGAAGTTTCTAGATAGTAAAAATACTGCTGATGTTTTTAGACCTGTATGAATAAGCTTCAGGCAAAATAAGGGATTGGCTCAATATTGATTACTTCATGAAAAACAAATTACTAAGTAAACATAATTGGTTTTGAAATATCCTATTTCTCAAGTAATTAAATAAGTTGGGTCGCTTTTTTTAAACTCAATGCACAACAGAGCAAGGGTCAGATTTAATGTATTAAAAATTGAGTTCTGTATTGGTCTTGTCATCTGATGCTCTCACTGCAAACCAATAAAAATACATCAGATACAAGAGAAAAGTGATTAGCCATTTTAAGTTAATTTATTCAGTGTTGAGGTGCAGATTGGATTACTTTTTTAAGTGCCATGAATAGTGCTAACACTACACAAGTTACAGCTATTACTGGAGCAGAGTTTGAGCAGAGTTGAAAAGTGATTGTTACCGTTTCTAAGAATATTACTTTGCAATGTAATTGTTGGGGATTTTTAAAGCCTAGTCCATTTTTAGTAAGAAAATCAGCAGTAAATGTACACAAGGCTGGCTGAGACGCTGCAGGGTGATGTTGGAAGTTCATTAACTGAACTTAGAAATTATCCATCTAGGGCATGGCACCTAATTTTGGTTTTGAGTTCCTTGGGTGCATCAGGGCTCCAATTAGCAAGCAAAACTGGGTATCACTTTTATTTTTATTTTCTAGAGTTGAGACCTCAGTAACACACAAGGAAAGGATTGGTATCATCTTTTAAATTGTGAAGTCAGAGTCTGGATTCTTTCTGTTCATGTTCTTTAGAGAACAGCTTGCTCAAATCATGAGTTCTATTTACATAGGAGCAGACTTTTACTGAAAAACCCATACAGAGAATTCCCACATTCCTCCTGAGTAACTCTGTGGTAGGAGCAATACAGGACTTCCTGAAAAATATATTTTTTAATGTCTTAAATCTTAAAACTTCTTATTCTAAAGATCACTAATAAAGCCAAAGTCCTTTATAGCATCCAGTAAAATTTCCTGTCACAGAAAGTTTTAAAACATACCATGGGACTTCAGTTGGAAAATACATTACAGATTGAGTTGTAAGGTGCTGGCTTTTGTTCTGGGATGATTTGTGGTAGTTAATAACTGTTTGAGGGACTCCATGAGTTTATTACATTTTTGCTGTTCAGGTTCTATAGAATGTAGAAAACATGAGCTTTTGAAATAACATCATATGTCTCCATCATTTGCTGGAGGGGGCATTTTCATTTTCAACTATCACTTATGCTTTGGCACCTTCCTTTTTTATTTCTTTCTTTGCTTGTTGCAACCAATGTGTGTAGCTGCATTCACAGATCAGATTTCACCTGTTACTCTGAATAACTCTGAATAGCAGTGATGATACTGCAGTGTCTCTTATAAACTCTTCTTTTTCTAGATCTATGTAAGAGCACAATTTGAATATGATCCAGCAAAGGATGACCTCATTCCTTGCAAAGAAGCTGGCATCAGATTCCGAGTTGGTGATATTATCCAAATCATTAGCAAAGATGATCATAACTGGTGGCAGGGTAAACTTGAGAACTCCAAAAATGGTACTGCAGGTCTTATTCCTTCTCCTGAACTTCAGGAATGGTATGACTTAAGTTTTCTATAAAAATGAATTTAGTTTTGATTTTATTTCTGTCTTTCATACTTTTCATTTTTGGATAGTTAGCCTTTGAATTATTTTCTCTTTTTCTTTGTGTTTTTTTTCCCCCAAGTCTATATATTCATTCAATTTGAGTGTATTAATTTTTTTCTCATGTATGCATAGCAGTAAGGGTTACCTGCAATTTCATATGTGTGATTACATTAAAAAAATAAATTCCTGTGTTAATAAACATTGTGCTTTCTAGTATACTGTAGGAAACTAGGATTGAGGATGGCTACATGCAAATTGGTTATATAAGAGGGTCAAATTCATTTCTCTTTCAGCTTCTAATCAGGGGTTTCATTAGTACTGTGTACGTGCAAGTGCTGCAGGAATAGGGTTTTAGCAAGTTGTCAGGCAAAAAGGTCATTGAGGGAGTTTTAGGGTTTTCTTTCCTTTTCATTTTTCATATGAATGTCAAAAGCAGAACAAAATCACAGTGCTAGTGGCAGGTTCAATGAACAGCAGTGGCACTGAACAATGCAGAGCCTTTAAACAACCTCTTGCAAGAGCTGTTGATAAAAAATTTTAAATGGATCAGTGCGAATCCTGGGCCTTGGAAGGTGTGGCCATAACTCAGTAAATTTTAGATAATCCAGCCCAAAATGCTTCATCCAGGATTTGCTGTGTAAAAGAGCTGGAGTAGTGCACTGCTCCTGTGCTGGATAAGGGAGATTTTGGCAGAAGAGGGACAGACAAGAGGCAGACAAGACCTTTAGTTCCATGTCCTGAGCTCTGTGCCAGCCCTGTGTAAGGGAGGCACAATCCCCATTGCAGCAGGGTCCCTTGCAGTGCTCCACCCTAGAGATCAATTCCAGACAGTCCCCCAGCACAGCACCACTTGCTCTGCAGGAATTTAGACCATGGTGGTCATTCCAGACCTTGTGCTTTTCCCTTCTGATCTGCTGCAGAGTGGTCTGGATTCATCCCAGGAGCTGCCCTTCCTCCCATGCTCACTTCATCTGTGAGCTTCCATCATCTACCTCTAAGAAAATATTCTTACATCGTAGTACCCCTGTATATATATTCTTTAAAGTCATTAAAAAAAATGTTTTTAAAAGTTTTACTGTACTCATGTTCCATAAAAATGTCTTGCTTTTCTAAATGATTCTGTGCGGCTTTTTAAAGATCCTTGATTACAACAGAAAATGTTTTTTCTCCTCCTTATGTCAGGCGAGTTGCTTGTATTGCCATGGAGAAGACCAAACAGGAGCAACAGGCCAGCTGTACTTGGTTTGGAAAGAAAAAAAAGCAGTACAAAGACAAATACTTGGCAAAGCACAATGCAGGTATGAACAGAAAATGCAGGTATCTGTAACAGGTTACATTTTTTGCAGTTTAAGCCTTGCCATTAATTGTTCAGCTGGCAGTATTATATAAACCTAATGAGTTACTTAGGAAAATATAAGTAAAATTCTAGTTATGCCAACATTACTCTGCTTGCTCTTTGCTATTTAAGCATGGAGCTTAGTCAGTGAGAGGCAAGCTGCCACAAAAGCAGTGCATCATAGTATATCCTGATACTATTAGGGTTTATGTGTAAAGCAGCATTAGAAACAAACAGGATACGATTTTTGCAACCTATATTACTGTACTGTGCTCTACAACAGACTGTTCTGTAGCATCCTTGTTAATATGTATTTATAGTTACAGATTACATATGTGAAAACATCATGAAAGAGCATTTTTGTTGAAGTGGCACAGCTGGAAGTAGAATAAGAGCCATTGCATAGTCAGTGTGTTATTTACAGCTACCAAATAGAGCCAGCTGTGGAGGTTTATCCTCCTTGCAGTGATTCCTGCCTGAATCCTGAATCTGGGCTTCTGTTTGTGCCTGAATCCTGAGTTTGGGCTTCTCTTCTGAGTGCTGAAAAAATGAATTGTTTTAGAAAATTTTAGAAGTGTAGAGTAAGAGATCCTTGTCAAGCAAAAGTCATTATTTTTAGTAGTAAAAAAGACAGACCCTGTCATTTATGAGCTGAATTTGCTTCTTTTCTTCTTTTAATATAAAATACTTAATGTGCTGAAACTGCTTTTCAACACTTTTCTGTTGCTCCTGCTTTGGTAGCACATTCTGTGATGCTTATGTTGTTGTGGTCTCCTGAGAGACTTGCAGAGATTTTTATTAGAATCAGAATAGATACCTGTCCAAGCAGTGTAATGAAAGTATTCTATATTACATTAATTTCTAGGGGTTTTTTTTTTCAGTTGCCTTCTTGAGCACACTGATTAAACAATATAAATCCATATTTTCAGGTATTTCTCTTTACATGCACAATGTGTGCAGGATCAGAGCTCATAATGTGTCACTAATACAGAATATGTGTTTCCTTTAAAGTAATTTGGCAGTAAATTCGAAGAAAGCCTAAATTCTAAGACAGTAATTGTTGTTTATACTCTTTAAATTCACTGTTGCATTTAAGATGTTCACAGGTGAATATAAAGCTATTTGTTACCCTGAAAGCTTTCACAAGCAAAGATTGAAAGCTTTAAGTAGTAGGTTCCTTCCTTTTGCTGCTGTAACACCCTGCTTGTTCTAATGTTTCCCCCTCACTGCAGTAGCACTCAACCACATTTTAATAATTATTACAAAAGCTGTTGAGAGTAAACTGGATTTTATGAGCCAAAGCCTTTCCCAGTACTGGTATCATCTGCTCCCAGCACACATTCTCACAGCCTTGCTCCTCCCTTCACTTGTGGCCATGCTGTGAACTGGATCAAGAACAACCCAAAAAAATAATTGTTTATCTTTAGGGCAGGTACATTTCTTAATGCATCTCTCAATGCAAATACAGAACTGAAAATGTCTTGTGAGTAAGCAAGGCCTGCTACAAGGGAGTGAGCTAGAGGAAGGATAGCCAGGGAAGGAGGAGAAGCAGGCAGTACTGTAGGAGCAGACCTAGCTCAGAGATTTTCTATCAGTTAAATTCCTGAAAGGAATGTGCACTTTGCAGTCTTGGCATAGGGGGACATTTTGGAGTAGGTTGATGGCACTTTGATTCACACAGTTCACCTGCCTTCACCAGCAGTGTTGTATCTTTATTTGCTTTATATCTGAGCAGGTGCTTGCCAAGAATTAGAAATACCAACGTTAAAAATTGTGATAATGACCATAAAAGAAACTGTTCCCTTTAGAATGCAGCTTCCCCTTTCCCCTAAGTCAAAAAGTTAATGTAAGCACAGATTGAAATCAAGATTTCTTGTAGAAATGTTATTGATCTTTGTGTCCCTGAGGTACTGAAGGTAATGCCAGTAATATTCCAGGGAATGACATCAAATACAGAATATTCAATATTATGAATATTATTCATTGCTCTGGTGCTCGTGTGAGTTCAGGTTTACCTGAGGTGGCACTGAATTCACCAAATTCTCTGAAGTGCTGTGTCACATCCAGGATTGTTGGTCAGAAATATGGCAGCACTTGCAGCCTTTCAGTGCTTCTGTTTCACAATAAAAACCAGATCTTTTCTTCTGCTGGATCCAAAACAAGTATAATCATTGTCAAAATGTTGCTCTTACAGGGAAGTAGAATTTATTTCTCTTTTATTCAAGTATAAAACTAAATAAATTGATCAGCAGCCTGTAATCTATTTGGACTTGTGTGTTATTTTTCTCTTAGGGGTGAGACTGGTCTGGGGTGCTGAGAAATGACCCATTAAAATAATTCATAGTCAACTCAGATTTGTGTGGCCAGCTGATGATTTGAGAGCTGGTGTGGCATATTGGGATATTACTGGAAGTAGAATTGAGATTATTCTGCAAATCAGACATAGTTTATGAAGTAAACAGGAGATTATTTCAGTTACCTTTTAGAATTAGAAGCAAATACATTCTCCTTTGCAAGAAAAATGTAATCCTGTTGTTCTTTCCTCCATGCTTCATATTAGAGTATCAGGCAATTTCATGATCATATGTTTTATCAGTATAAAATCAGTTTTAAACCAAAGCCCACAGAAAAAATGAAATATCTTTTCCATTATTAGATTCACTGACATTTTTATAAATGCTCTAGAGATATGCTGCAGTGATATCCAGATACATTTTTCATTTATTTTGCTGAAAAGTTATTGCAGGGCTTCAGAAAAGAGAACATTCCAGAACTATGCTCGATATTATGCATAATGTAGAAAATTGCCAAGCTTTTATAAAATATGTTTATCATTTCTTAATGTGATTTATTTGCCTTGTGTTTAGACTATTGCATGGTAAAGTTTATTTTGTGCATATACTTTTTATTTTACTAATATATTACAAGCCATATCTCAATGACCCCTGTACATTTTTCATGCTGTCTTACTCCCAATGGCCTCTGTGCATGTAAGTAACCTGTCAAGTGACAATGCCTCTTTATTTGCTTCTTACTGTTTCCTTTCAAGAACTCCTTTTCTTTTATCAGCTAGTAACACAGAAGCATTGAAGTTCAGTCTTTAGTGTGCCCTGTATTCCTCCTATCTTTGTATATTAAGAAATTAATCATTTTTCTTTTGCATTTGAGAACCCCACAATCATTAGTTAAATCCATGTAGACTGAGACACATTTTCTCCATGCTACTACTTTGTGATGAAGGCATTAATATGTGTCACTTCTGGTGTTTGTTCCTGTTGTTTGTATCTAACATAACATGGCTTTGTTCAAGAAGAAAATAAAGGATTGATTTCTTTTTTAATTATTATTTTTCAATGGAAAAAGACACTTGCAGGCTTAGGTGGTTAGCATGGTAAAGCTGTTTAATGTGTTGTAGATCATTATTATGAAATGAATTACTGATTTGTTTAAATAATGTGAAGTTGCAAAAAGGACAAGAGTAATAATTCCATTGTGGAATGAAAGAAAAATATGACTAAATTCTTGCTTGTAGTATTTGGGGAAAGGTTGAAAGAGATTCTTCTTTAGGATGAAATTCAAAATGCTTCAAATGGACTAGGAAGTTTTCCTATCTGTATCTTTTCAAGGCCTTAAAGAGTTGGGTGTGTCAATTGGCTGATTTGTGTAGCTTCACCAAATTGAAGCCATTGGACTTTCTCAGGTGAAAAGACTGCCATCAAATTGAAAAACTGAGAGATAGCCACACTCATCCTAAAAGATGGATTGGATATAGCTGAGGTGGATACACCACTTAAGCCTTGGAAACACTCAGAGAGAGATTCCATAGTTGGGATGGAGTCTCTCCTGCCTCCTTTTCATAGCGTGCAGAAATACAGAACTGAAAACTCTTGTTCATTATTCTGCTCCACAATTGCTGGTTGCTGCAATCTTTACAAATATAAATAACTGCCTCCTGCCTGCTTCTCTCATTAGAATTCAGCAGGAGTAACCAGAGATGATGTGTTGCTGGGCACAGGAGGAATAAGCTGTTATTAATGAACAAAACTTGATTTGTCAATCACTATATTCCCTGGCAATTGACAACAGATTCATAGGCATGCTGGAATTCATCCAATTTCAGCTGCAGTTGAAATGATACCTGAAATAATACTTTTACAATTTTTCCCTAAATATGGTGGAGGTTCTTTTCTGTAATGCCATCACTTCTCATTAGAATTCTTCATTCTTTCACAAGTTTTAAAAGCATGTCAGTTTAATTAGCACGTGTGTTTAAAGAGAACTCTAATTACAAGTAAGTGGTGTGGTTTGAAAGAATAAATACCACAAAGTATTAACACTGTGCATTTCTCATAGATCTTGTTAAAACATTATTATGAAAGTATCCCTATCTTCAGTGTAAATAGATGTTCTCATATTGTATTCATGTCGGTCACTGTCCACAAATTTTTCTTTAGTATTGCTATTTCTCAGGAATGCAAACGTGAATGGCATGCTGTTCTAGCTGATTTTTGTGGTCTGCTGAACACTGCATGAAAGGACATGCAAACTTTGCTGAGCATCTCAGTAGCTTTGTTACTGCTCTTTACAGTTTCTTAAATGAACACTCTTGTTAAAATTGCATAAGGAATGAATGGTTTTATTTTCCATAACATGTTACTTTGTATTATAAATCTAAATCTTGATAAAATTTTAATTTGTAGCAGAATTAGTTGTCACCCTTCATATTGCCTTTTTTTTCTTATCCTTTGGGGCTTTCTTTTGTGTTTTAGTGTTTGATCAATTAGATCTCGTCACATATGAAGAAGTAGTAAAGCTGCCAGCATTCAAAAGGAAAACACTAGTCCTACTAGGTAATTTTCAGTTACTTTTCTGAACATAGCATCATAGCTTTGAAGCCTTTCTGGTGGAATATTTCTTAAATTATTTTTTGTGTTGTGGCTCAGGTGCCCACGGTGTGGGAAGAAGACACATAAAAAACACGCTCATCACAAAACACCCGGACAGATTTGCTTACCCCATTCCTCGTAAGTAGCAGGGCTCAATGTGCTGCAGAATTGTTTGTGTCCTCCTTGGCAACACCCTCCTGCTTCTACTGCCTGTGTTCAGCTCAGCTGAGACAAATCCTGCCTTGAAGGTGGGAGCTGTGTAGGATTGGGCCTGGTTCTTTTGCTTTCGCAGAGGGCAGGGTGGAAAGCAACACCATTTTTGCATCAAATATTCCTTACTGTTCACAAAACTTCTTGTTAAACCTACTTCTCTCTACCCCAAATTTGTGTTAATTTAGAATGAAGGATAAAAGTTTTCTCGTTTTTAACTGTATCATTCCCATGAGAAGAAGTATGAGCTGGATTTAGAGGGAACCTGTAGTGTTTTAATTACTTCACACAGCCAAGTCTTAAGGACTGGTATTGCACTAAAATAGTTCCAGGTTTCCAGAAAACACAATTAATTTCACTGCTTGCCAGTGGGTTGTTATGAAGAGCACAGAGGTGTTTTCCATTCATGACAATCTCTATGAGTACCCTGCAGGAACTGCAGATCCCATTTCATGATCTCTTGGAGATGCATCCTTTGTCCTCAAGCTGAGCACACCAAAACAAGAGCATCCAGCCCCTACCTGTCCACTCTATTTCAGACTGACCTCAGAAATGCCATACATGGCTCACAAGTGACATTCATTTCATTTTCTTCGCAGAAAGTAGTGATTTTATCTGCAGATGCTTTTAAAATGGACTCACCTATTACCATGGTGAGCATGCCTTAGGTTGCCTGCATTAGGTTCCTGCTCTGTGGAGTCTCTGAAATTGTTTCACTGATTTTATAAGACAAGATGCATTTTCTGCATCCCTTTACAAAACCATGGTGTAGTAGGTAGCTTTTGAGATGGGTCTTAAATT
Source organism: Molothrus aeneus (assembly GCF_037042795.1). Taxonomy (NCBI): domain Eukaryota; kingdom Metazoa; phylum Chordata; class Aves; order Passeriformes; family Icteridae; genus Molothrus; species Molothrus aeneus. The sequence goes on along the minus strand of NC_089647.1, from coordinate 109,726,208 downwards.
GGGTTTAGAGGAGTTTAGAAGAATGTTTTATGAAGAAATTACCTGCATACTGAAAACCAGATCAAAAATATCAGGTCAGGCACAATGGCAGTTAATTGTAAAGATTAGTAGTCCATGCTTCTCTTACCACAAGTCTGTAGAAGCAATATTCAAAAAGTATGTTATTCCTTAGGAGCTTTTACTTCTCTTGACCACAGGTAATCAGGTTTTTAAACAGTTTTTTAGACTTATCCTTTTCTCACTCATAAGAACCTCATAAAAATTTAAAAAAAAAGGAAAAAGTAGAAATGTTTTTGGGACAGAAGGGGATTTAGGAGAAATATGAGTATCTTAAGTTCAGTAGACCCTAGGGACTCCACTGCTGCTTTTTCCAACACATATCCCTCAAACTCCTTCTCTTCCCAGTGCCTGTCATTCTGACTGCCTCATCCTTCATTGCTCTGTGTGTGATCTGACAGGTTCAGTTCAGTGAATAAGCATTGATAAACAAACAGAAAAGAGAAGCCACATATAACGTTAATATTGCTCCTGTACTAAAATATTTTGTATTTTCAGACACAACCAGACCTCCAAAGAAAGATGAAGAAAATGGCAAAAATTACTACTTTGTATCACATGACCAAATGATGCAGGATATATCAAACAATGAATATTTGGAATATGGCAGCCATGAGGATGCAATGTATGGGACAAAACTGGAAACAATACGAAAGATCCATGAGCAGGGACTAATTGCAATACTTGATGTAGAACCTCAGGTAACTAATTAGAAGTGTATAAAAATGGGACTCATCACAAATCCTTCAACCTTGTTTCATTGAAATGTTTTTATTGATTGCACACTAGGTAAGTGCTGCATAAAGTGATGTGAAACAAAAATCCTTGAACCACCAGGATATCAATCTGGAATTCTGGTAATCATATGGTTAGAAGAACACAGAGGAGAAAGAAAAAACAGGCTCTGAAGAAACACTAATAGTTTATTTATTCATTGTAGAAAATCTGTGGAAAATTCTGATACATTTCATTTGAAACATCTGTGCAGTCATTACTTTCAATTCACAGGGATCTGTTTATATGTTTTGTTAAATGAAACAACATGGATATAGACAGTTGTGATGTTCATATTATTCTAGCAGATGGAAGGAAATGGGAGGAAGAACAAAATTGTGACCGGGGTTATCTACTTAAATTTGCTGATTTGTTTCTTCTTTGTAAATGGATTCAGGAAGTTCAGATTTTTCTAAGAATTTCACAACAGAAATGAGATACCTGACTAAATTATTTTAAGAGAGTTCAGAGTATGATGGTGTGGTGGTGTTCTTAGAAATAAAATCCCACATTTAACAGCATTCAGGGAGAGCAGCATTTATAATTAGTTTAAATGGAGCAGCTGTTAACAGCACACTCTTTTGATAAACTTTTTCAATATGCATTATTCAAGAGCTGTACAATTCTCAGAAGAGATTTTAATCTTTGTTGGAATATATTTATATTTGGTGAGTGCTGCCTTTGCCACATTTCCTCCAGCTCATGTCCAGCAAGCCACTTTACTAACCAGCTTCCTCCTTCATCCATCTCAGCTCATTGAGGCCAACCTGTTTGTGGATTTATTCCTGGTTCTCTTACACCCCTTGCCTGTTCTCCCTTGGGCACTCCTATGGATTTTCTTGCATTTCAGTTATGGGGCTTGTCTCTTGTTTGGAGCAGGTTGGGAGAGGTGAATTCCTGTTGGTGGCAGCAGAGATGAAAACCTTTTAGCTCAGGAGAGGGTGGATTATGGGGGTTTTGTTTTGTTGGTTTCTTTAAAAAGAAAAAGCTTTGGAGAAGACAGGAAATCAAAAGACCAAACCCAGAGTGACCTTTAGCAGTCTGACTTTATCTTGTCCATCCCTTTGCGTTCAGCTGAGGTGTTTAACCCACTGTCCTGCACGTCAGTCCAGCCCAGGTCTGTGACAGAGTGTCACACGTGGCAGCTCTGTGTCACTCAGTTCATTAAGGCAACTCTTTAATGAGAACTCTGCTCTTTTGCACAGATTTGGTTCAGGAGATTGGAACTGTATTTATTGCATTTAGTGCTATGCTCAGTTTTTAAACACTTAAAACTTCTCACATCGCATTTTTTTTTTAAATAATAATTTTATAATAATAAAATTTATACTCTAATCAATATTCTGAAACACAGTTGGCTCTTTTCCCTATTTATAGTATAGCTGATTTTTTTTTACATGGTATTTCATCAGTCAGTTTAAATGTAAACAGAATTCCACATTCTTTGAGAGTGGGGAGAGGCACTCTGAAAATACTAAAGCTTTTACTGTCTCATAAACTCACTTTAATTAAGGATAAATACATGTTTTGACCACCAAAAATATAAAATAATAGAAAAAGTTAGGTGTCTGTATTACTAAGGTCTTGACTCCAATTCAGTTAAAACAAATCCAGCATTGGTAGATCATGAATTTGTGTCTTTTGCTTGTGTGACTAAACTTACTTCACATTGATTGTTGGAGATTTCCTCTAAAGTATCTGATTTTTTTTCCCCTAGGCATTGAAGGTCCTGAGAACTGCAGAGTTTGCTCCTTTTGTTGTTTTTATTGCTGCACCTACGATTACCCCAGGCATTAATGAGGTATGGCACGTGTCAATCTGATGTCCTGGCAGAGACAGAATTAAGGATGAGGTTCAAATGTGCAAATCAGACTCTTCAATTGTTTCCTTGTTTGTAAATGAAGAGGCAGAAAAATAATTGAATAAGGGCTTTATTAAGTTGATTGACATACATTTATTGTTTATGAACTGATAATTCAAAATGTGGGCTTCAAGAGGAAGGATCCATGTGCTGTATGCTAAAAGTACATTTCTTATATTTCATTCCCTGCTCCAGCTCAAAGATCCATTTCCAAATCATTGGCACAAATTACTCAATTGTGAGTTGCAATGCCAGCACTGATCCCACCTTTATCTTTAGCATTTTCCCTGCACAGCAAATAAGTATCAGAAATAGGCTTTGTTCATTTTGTCAGCTGCCCTCTAAGAACTGGAATCTTTGACCCCAGGGGTAATTGCTTGTGGAATGATGCTAAGTATTCATGGAAGTCCACATCATCCATTTCCTACTTAGTTTTTATAGGGTATCTGCTCTTGCTGCTCATTTCAGGGTTACCAAGCAATTCTGGATTTAGCTGACACTAACACAAACTCCATTTTCACAAACACCTTCCTTAAACCATGATATTAAAGTATTTAATCTGTTGGATTTGATCATGAATCTGTTCCAAATATCCTAGGTGTCTCCTTGATCATCAAAACACTAAGTCAGAGGCCATGTCACTACAGCAGGTTTCTATAGAAATGTCATTACAATATCATAAGCATGAAGCTGTGACATCACTGCAGAGGCTTGCAGGAAAGGAAAGAGCCAGACTTGCACATTTAAATGCAAATAACCTGCATGATTATTCAAACCAAAAGTGGAAAGTGAAGAATTTTGGCCTCAAGCTGGAATTTTACTGACAGCTGAGGCATTCTGCTAGTTCACTAAGATGCTTTAGTGAACTACTTTAGATCTCAATTGGAGTTTTGTTAGTTTTTAAGCACCGGTGCTAGAACAAGCAGTGAAAGAGGGACAGGAGGGGGAAGATGGCTCTGTTCACTTTCACAGCATTAAGTCATGTCATTTCACTGTGTCTTAGGGACCCACACCCTCATGGTACAACCCAAGAGTAAGAACAAAGATCTCTCAGCACAGCCCAGCTTGCCATGTTAGTGAATAGACACTTCATGTAACTGCTGGTGTGATGCTGGGAATCAGTACAAGCTGGATAAAATACTAGAATTTTGTCATCTACACTGAATTTTCTTTGTGTAAACAAATAGCATTGCATCAGGTACCCTGTAAAATTCACAAATGCTCAGGCTTGTTGCCTCCATACCTGCCTCAGCTCCCAGATAGTCTCTCCTTGGCCTCACTCATTTGCCAGTGGTACTTAAATTTTAATCTTCCAGCTGTAGGATGTAATACAGAGATACTTGGGACAGTTCATGTGAGAGAGAAAACTTTTTCCCTCATCCACTGGGAAGAGAACAGAAATGTGCCTTTTATAGTAGTGGTGGGGAAGTACTTCATGCCAAAGAATTAGTAGAAGTAAAATACTGTGTTTGTGCTGTAAAACCTGTTTTAAGCCCCTGTGACAAAAGTCTCTGTGCCCACAGAGTTTCACCCAGGCACATGAATTGGTGAGCCAAGGCCACACTTACAAAACATGCTAATTTAATTTAATTAATCAATTAAAACTAAGGAAAGGGAGGGGCAGGCAATGGTAATAGCAATAGCCCTTACCCACACACAGAATCCTGTTTTCCAAGGTTTTCTGGGCAGATAAGCAAAGTGTGTCTGTGTGTAGCAGCCTGCAGGGCAGCAAACAAGGGTGAAGTGTGTGTGTTTCCTATTTCCCATTCATGCTTCCTTTTTGAAAGGTTCATTTGCATAATGAGTGTCCCTTTCTGTTGATCCTCTTGCCCTGCCTTGTTTTATTTGACTTGCACTTTTTGAGAACGCTTCTGTAATGACTGTCCTTTTTTCCCCTCCCCATGTTTTCTTAAAATTCATCTTTGCTTTTCTTTTCATTTCCTGCATTCGTACTAATTGTACATAGCTGCCAAAATGGTGCAGAAAACTGCCTGTAAGTACCAGCTAGGGGATCACAAGGTAGCCCTGGTTATTGCAGTAGTTCTAGAATGTAGACGTGCTTGTTCCCATGCAACATTACTTTTGCCTTTGGAGTCAAAATTTAATATAATAATGACTTTTGATATCTGCACTAAAATTATCTGCTAGTGAAAAGAGAGGCTATGGATTAAAAAATATATTCTTACAGATATATATCTGAACTCTGTGGTAAAACCAGTGCAGAGTCCTGATCCTAACAGTGTCTCTCTTGAGACACTTGATGATGCTGTCAAAGACCACACAAAGTGTCTCAGTTATTGAGGCCCACACAGCAAGTCAGGAGACAAAATATTGTCATTTCCAGTGGATGTAGCCATGCACCCTGAGCAGAGCTGCAAAGCACAAGAGCAATGTTAATCATACAGGGAATCCCAGAGTGCCCCACCTGTCAAATCACAGAGGAAGTTTAAATCTGATGGTTGTTGTGCTAAAACAGAGGAGCATGCATCAGAAAACCTTGGGGTGGTTCCTCTTTCCTCCAGCTGTTCCTACCTCCTTTGCCCAGACAGCAGCAAAGAGATCACAGGCTCCATTTGTTTGATGTAAACCTTTTGGAGCCAAATTCTTCAGACTTTTAGCTGTGCTTCCTCCATTCCTACAGCCAAACAATAAAAGGAATTTTTCTTAGTAAGTGTGGAGCCCACCACCTGTTTAAATTGTAAATTTCTTTCTCTTGAAGCAAAACTGGCAAAGGCCTGATGGTGTTTACACCTTGTCCACAGCCTTAGAAGGGAATATTAGTAATTTTTTGGGCTGGGCTTTGATTGCCACAAGTGGCAGCTGTTCTGTGTATTTTCAGGCCAAAACAACCCAGTCCTTGGAGACTGCAGGTGCCACTGGTGGCTTTTATGTACATGAACATTTCATTAATGAAGCCATGTTTAACTCCTTTCAGCTGTGGTGGAAAAGGAGAGATTATGAAAGTGAATTGAATTAGAAAGAAAAAGTCTGATCCAGTAATGGACACACTGCAACTAGACCACCTAAAATTCCTATTGCACAAGAGCTGAGGGAAGAAGGAGGTGCAGATGTTGTGCTCCCAAATGTTAATTTCTGAAGCTGTGGCCATTCATTTTTCTGCAGCTCACTGAACATTTCGATAAATATCTTCTTTCTTGACACTATTGACAGCACAACTGCTGAAGAATTTCCTTCTTGGAACATAAGCTGGGATGTTCAGTATGCAAAATTTAATTAAGACATTTTAGAGAAATTGAGAGGAACTTACTACAGCAAATACTTTGATTACAGCTAGCTTCAAAGATGAATTTTGGTATTTAGGTCTTGCAGACTCAGAGAAAACAGCGAAGTCTGACATGCACAAATAGATACTCTATCACAAACACAGGTGAAAGTTAGTCCCAAAATGAAACAAAAATCAAGAGCTTTGTCTCTTTTCCTTTTGCTGAGCTTAGGAAAGTTTGAACCTATTTGAAACTTATGGCAATGGCTTATCCCAAGCTTACCACTATGCATTAAAGTATATGAAAGAAGTAATGTATTACATTTCCAGCAGGCTGGGAAATTTAGATATTCCAAAATAAAGACCACTTTGATCGCAGTAGAGTTGGATCTAGGAGAAGCAAAGTCAGAAAAATCCTGAAATTTAATGAATTTTTGAAAGACTTAGTTTAGTGGAACCTGTGTGAGCAATGTAAAGTTTACCAGCTCACTTTTTTTGAGAGAGCTGTGAGGTTTTCAGATTTTCATTGTTAGTCACAGTAGGATAGATGCTGTAGTGAGAAAAGTCCATATCTGTAGGTAAAAGTAACATTGATGGGAAATCTGAATAATAATTCAAAATCTGCATAAGAACTTAACAGTTCTGAGGCTTCCAGGGGCTTCTCAGGTACTTTTAGCCCTGTGTCATAGATCAAAAGTCTTTTCAAGGTGCACTATGATTTGGACAAGACAGACTATAAATACAAAATTAATCTTAGCTAGATACATTTAAAGCATTGAAAATAGTCTGCATGACAAGTTATTGACCTTCCTTTGTAGGTTAATTTAAGCAGGAAAGGTTTGATGCTCAGCTGATACAAATTGATGTCTCTTTTGGAATCTCTGAGAAGTTGGAAGTTCACCTGACTAGGATTTTGGCTTAAAGACACTGGGCCATATGAAATAGTCCACAAAAATAATTAATACTAGTGTTAATCCACATTGTTCTCCTTTTTAATAGCATAAATTAAATTTGGACACACTGGAATTTTCTACAGAAGTTCCAGGAGTAGTTGCTGGTGGTGCATAATGGCCCATACAGGGAACATCCCTTGTATAGAAATGCAGGTGAGGAGTATTTGCCTGACTTGGAAGGAAATTTGTAATAATTTTCAAGTGAAGACAAGCACACCACACAGCCCCCTCCCCATTTGAGGCTGCAGCTTCAGGAGAGAAGCAGAACTGTAACTCTGGCAGAGAACTTCTCCTCCAGAAGTGGCTGGTTTCATTGCAGCAGGGAAGGAGAACTGTCTCAGAGCAGGTTGTTTCCTTGAGGGGACCTGAAAGCTCTTGTTCCACAGCTACTTGCCACTGCAATTACAAATACTTGGGAAACTGAAACAGAAAAAAAAAAAAAAAAAAAAAAAGGTGAAGCTCATCTTAACAGCTGGATAAAAATCTGTTTCCAGAATAATTTCTAGTGACAAAGCTGTGGGCACTGTGTCTGTACTTCTGCAGCCTAAACCTCTGTTTAGCAAAGTGTATCCCAGCTGATTGATCAAGTAGAGTCAGCCTATGGATGCTGCAGAGCAGCAGGAGTCACTTTGCACCAAATTCACCCCAAACCTGTGGGACAGGAAAGTCTTAATTGCTTTCCTGTGACTATTTCAAGGTTCCTGAAAACAGCAAACGGGTTTGTTGGGTTCTTTTTTAATTCATGAGGTAATTTGCAGGAAGAGAATTCGCACTTACAATTGCTGCAGAGCCATGGGAAGAAGCCTTTTGCATCCAGCTGCCTCAGCAGGCAGACCTTGCTAACAAAGGTCTGATGTCCAGGGTGCCTGGTTCACCTCCAGCATCTCCCTCTGAGAGGGGCTGGAAATGCCCTGCTCTGGGACAGAAACCACAGAGCAGTGATGTGGAGTGAGAACTTCCTCATCAGTAAATTGTCATTGAAGGAAGCAGACCCAGAGGATTGGTGTGGAACAGAAAACATTACCAAAAGTGGGAACAGCTATTCCTGACAGCCTCTCCCCCTCCTCCTGTTTCTCACATTCTCACGGGGACATAGGCCCAATAGCTCTTACTTGTGTACCAGGTCTGATTTATTCACATGTGGTCTCCATTGCTGCTTTTCCAAGCTTTCATCCTCTACCTTGCTTTTTTAACTCTAGAGCTGTGTTTGTCTCCCAGAACGTCAATAACCGAGTGCTGTTTGAGTGTCAGCTTCCAGAGGGAGCTGTGCCCTTTCTCCCATGTGATTCCCATAGCTGTAGGTGGGAGAGCTAAAGCACCTCAACTCCCTGAGGCCTTTTTGCCCATTTCCTTCTCAGCTGAGGAGCTCTTGTGGGAGAGCATGAAAGAATCAAAAGAATCCAACTTTTGTTTTCTCCGTTTTCTCTCCCGGCCGCCGCACAGGATGAATCCCTTCAGCGCCTGCAGAAGGAGTCTGAGATCTTACAGAGAACATATGCACACTACTTTGACCTAACAATTATCAACAATGAGATTGATGAAACCATCAGGCACCTGGAGGAAGCCATCGAGCTCGTGTGTACAGCCTCCCAGTGGGTCCCAGTCTCCTGGGTCTACTAGACCAGGAATGAGAGAATTGAGGGAAAAAAAAAAACCTGTCATTACTGGGAACCACCTCATACATGGAAAACCTCTTCGTTATTGACCTTGTGTCAACAGGTCTTGGCCCCTAGAGACTACCTAGATGTAGTGTGACCTAAAATATAATTATTGTCATGTCCGAATAGATAGGAGGAGGGGGAAAAAAAGATGAAACACTAATTTAAAGAGACAGTATCTTTTTTTTAATCATTTCTCCTAAACTTTAATAAAATGTATCTTTAAATGTATGTACTATTCAGTCTTTTGGAATGTTATATTTTTGGAAATCATAGCTTTTTATTTCAAGGGCCCCTAAAAACTGCACAAAATAGATGCTGCTTTCTATAATCTATTTTAATAGTAATAATAATATGATTCTGTTACCTTAACTTGGGGGTGGAACACTACATTCTTTTTAGAGTCTGATTTTATGGATTGGAATACTTTGCTTTCCTTTATTTATTTGAAGTAATTAGTCTAGTGGTTACAAAACAAATTCATAAATTTTAAAGGCCTTTTTTTTTTCCATGCTTTTTTTTTTCTCTCCTAGGCTAGTATTTTTAAGTACTTTTTTGTGTAACATCCAGATAATGTGATACTGTCTCTTTGAAGAACTCTGTAAAAGTTTTAGAAATTTGAAATTGGGTCTTGACTCTTAATGCATGTGGACAGTCGCAAGCGTTCATGCCGTTGGTGTATCTGTGTTGATAAAACCTGTAATCTACAGCAAAGTACATTCCGTTCATGGGAACACGTACCCAAGGGAATAAAGCAAAATATTATTCTGACTAAGTTGTAAACCTATGCACATCCCTTGCATTTTGGGCAACTTTCTAAAAAAAAAGAAAAAAAAAAAGAAAAACTGATTTTTATTAATAATAATCATGTAGTGAAATGTGTTTGTAATTTTGTCTCAATTTAATTTGTTGTAAGGTGGGAGGGGGCAATTACTGGTTTCACCATTTCAGATCTGTGTTGTCTGAGAGTATTAACGTTTTAATTAAGTTGAAGCAAAGAAATGCTGATTTTTAATATGTATGTAATTGTTTAAAGATGCACACATTTTAAAAGAAAATACTGTGCAATGAAGAAACCAGTTTAGACATTGCGATAAACTGACTATTCCAAAAGACTCATCTAAAACAGCCCTGTAAATTCCTTTAAAAATGGTAATTGACTCTACAGTCTGACCAATTTTTTTTTATTTTAAATATACTTCCTTTTATGTGTTCAACAATTAAATGCTTTTGGGTCCTTCATTTCATCACAGGGAGTTTCAAGAGCAAATCAGTGACTCGTGCAGTGGGGAAAAGTGTCTTCAAGTCTTTAAGGGAAGCCTTTGTAGGAGCTCAGCTTGCAGTCTGTCCCAGGGGCTCTGCTCCTCCTGGATCAGCACAGGCTTCCTTCCACAAAGCTGGAATTAGGGCAGAGCCAACTGAGAAAGTGTAACCATGGATGGACCTGGCACTTCATTTTCCTTCTTGGTGCCCTTGCTGGCCCACATGATCTGAATTTTCTCTGAAAATGGTTAAAGGCAGCAGGCATTGCCACCTCTTTTTAGGTGTCAGAAGCACACTGTTCCTTAAAATGACTTCTCCTCAAAGTTTGGTTGGCTGTGCTGTTGTACAATAAGAATTTTAGTGTTTATATTTAAATGATACAGCGATACAGGATTTTTCCTCACAGTGGAACTTGCAGCTGGAGTTGGTCTGGGGGCTGTTCCAGTTGTTTGGGACCATTGCATGTGCAATCAGAAAAGGGTTCTCAAGGTTGAATCTTTCTCACAAGGGTAATCCTATTGCTAATTTTCTCCTGCTGACTCCTTCTGCAGGTTGGGTGGTCAAATATGTTTACAATTCTTGTAAAATCCACAGCTGCAATCTCAGTCTGGCTGTGCCTCCTCCCACCCAGCCAGGGCAGGCAAAGGTGTTTATTTCCTGCAGCATCCAGAGCCTGGCTTGCAGCCCACAGAAGGGAAATTCATCCATCACTTCACCCCACCTGCTGAGTGCCCTTAGTGCCACAGCTGGAATCACAGTTCTGTGGCTGCATCCCAGAACAAGAGCTGTACCTGAATCCCTCGAGTTTGTGGTTTTGTGGGAAGGAAGGAATGAGAGAGTCACGTGGAGGGAAGCAGGGGAGCTGTCAGAGGAGTTGTAGGTGCTCATCTGCTCTGGTTTAGCCCCACAAGGAGGGGATGGTGCGAACTGTGAACTATTCAGTGAGTAAGAGGTAATTTTTCAAGTAGCTGTGTTGTTTAGTCCTGGTGAAGCATAGCTGGTGTCCTGCAGGCAGCTGTTGCAGTGGTGAGTCCATGCTGGCTGAGCTCATGGAAGTGAAAGGGTTAATTCACTCTCAGAACTACCTCTTTTCCCAGCAAAGCACAAAGATGGGAAGACCTACTGAAAATCAAGCAGTGGAGTGTTTCTGATGTTAGAAATACAAACTTCTCTGGTGAGCATTGGTGTCTGACTTCAGTGACATGTTTTTCATCTCAAATGTTTATTTAAACAGGTAAAGTAATTTTGATAATTCAAGTATAGTCCATCATAAATGTTTTAACTACACTTTGACTCTGTTAATGTGAATTTCTTGGAGTTCTGTGTATCCAGCTCGTAAGGAAAGAAATCTCACAAAGCCCATGAGGGTGCTTCTGCCTTATGTAGATGACAATAAGTAGTGATTTGATGTAATTAATACCTTTTCTTCTCTTAAGTGGAACTACCATTCAGTTAATGCTACACAGTAGAAAGATTGACCTGGAGAGCTTTGTTTCTTTTATTACTCTATAACCTTTTATCAAGAGACAAAAACTGTAAAGCACACACTTAGCATCCTCTCTTGCCTCCTCTTTACCACAGTCTGTTTTCCTTGGAGCCTTCAGTAGCAAAAGATTAAATTGGAAACCCTGCCTAGGCTTTAAGTTCAGCAGATCCAAAGCATACAGTGAGCTCCGTGAGCAGATTTCAGCACAGTCCCAGACAGAGCAAGCCCAGGACTCCTCAGTCTGTCCACTCCTCCCACCCTGCTCAAACCCTTCTGAATGTTTCTGTTGTTTGTGTGGTACATAGAGGGCAAAATTCTGCAGAAATTGAGCTGGAAGCTTCACCTGCATGGGGAAGGCTCCTGCAGGTGCAAAGCTGGTGTTATAGTTTGTTGTTTTTTTCAGTCTCCAAGTGGAGAAGGGTCCTCCTGGTACTGTAAATATCACTGCATAATTTGGAGCACCACATGGACTTCTCTAAATTTATGCTGAATGTGACCTCAGAAGCAGCCCTGGGATTGGGAAGAAACAAATATTTCTGTTTGCCCCTTTTATACTTTATTTTTGTACAGGGGCTCATAGATTTGTAAAGAAAACTTGACCTTATCAGTATGCTGCCTCTCAGTCTGACTGATGCCTGTGATTTCAAGGTGTTAAGTTGGTCCAATAAATGTTCATTAACCTCTGCTTCCATTTTACCTAATAAAAGTACACTAGGTTACTCAGTGTCTCAGAGTGGTAAGATTATTGCATGGAAATGGTAGCCTAGCTTAGACTCCTGGCCACTGCCTGATGGACATCCTTAATCTCATCACTAAACCCAAATTCTTCCATGTGTTCTAGCAGTGGTTTTCTTTTTCTATGGTTTGGTGAAGAACAATGCTGTGCCATTCACCTCTGAAAGCAAACACCACTACCTCCCTCAGAAACTTCATGAGGAAGGTTACTCAGTTGACTCTGAAAACACAAGAAGAAGGGGTGTGGCAACCTGAGCAACATTGGGCTGGTGTGCATACTCCAAACCTGGGTACCAGAGCCACTAGGAAAAGTTAAAGCACAGACTAAGCAGTATTTGTTCCATTTTTATTCTTTTCTATAAGGAAGTTATTTCAGAGTGCTGTTACGTAACGAAATACTTGGAAATGCTGCCAGAGCAGTAGGGTGCTTTGCAAATCTGCATTGAAATCCTAGATGCAAACAGTTCTGGCCCCATTCTCTTCCACTGCCAATAGTATTCAACAATTTTAATGAAGGCTGTTAGAGTTCAATTTTAGGCTTTAAAATACTTCATAGAAAAGGATTTTTGAAAGCTACAGAAAAATATATCTATTTCCTGACTATTATAGTAAAAAGTTACCTGTTTTTATAAGATAAATTGACAGAGGATGAGCTAAAGTAGGCACCATAAAAAGTCTGGCTTTTTATGTAAAGCATATTCATTTCCTTAATAGACCTGTCTCCCACACTAATTTCTTCTCACCTTTAATGAGCTCAGAGATAGACATAACTCTTACCAAGGAAACTGCTGCACATTATGTCAAATAGTCACATATAAATCAAAATATCTGCACAACAGGAAGCATGTCATTGGCCAACAGAACAGAAGTAAATTCTGAATAATTGTGCTTCATGTGTACACCATGGGGACAAGTGCTCAAGCTTAGGATAGAAGAGACTGTTTTTACTAATGCTACACAAAAAAATACAAAGCCACTTCCCACTTGTAAATGTTTGCAGTGTTTTGGGGTTTTTTGCTTGCTGATACAGTAAGTGCACCTATAGTAATTTCTACTTTCTTCCCCTTAAGTGATTTTTAACAATCTCCTGCTTTAATCCTGTGAAAGCTGGACTGAAGCAAGTACAAAAAGCTTCTTGACTCCTTACAATTTAGCCTCAGAGTTAAGCCTCTTTCTCAGACCTGTACATGAATAAATAATTAATTCTTACCTCAGAAATACATTTCTCAGGAAAGATTTTGGGCAGAAAGTTGATGGCCTCTCAGGTAATATTAACCTTTCTAAGCAAAAATAGTGGGAGGGGGGAGTGTTCATGCATTTCCATGCATCCTGCTGGATCACTTAGCAATTACCATAGGACAACCAGGAACATTAAATCTTTAAGAAGGCCACATCTCTGTGTTATTATTAAAATGTAGCTTGAGCCTCCATTGGTGTTGTGGAAGATACCTGAACTAGTAGCTGTATGCTTTAAAGAATTCATGGTGATCATTAGCAAAGTAATACTTGCAAATTCTCCCTTAGCAGCAGCCATAGCTTGCTTTAGTGTCTGCATAATGGAAACACCCATGAAGAAAGGTGGAATTTGCTCATTTTTAAGTGTAGCCCATCTCAAAGCTGGACCATGAGTCAGTGTTTGTCCATTGTTGGCCATCCAGGTGGAGCACTCATCATTCTTCCCAAAATGTAAATAGATGAAAAAGAGCAGAATTGCCTCATATTTGGGTCTGTCTGTGTTGCCACCTGCTTCCCCTCACAGTTACACACTCTTACAAACTTGATTTTATATTGCATTTTCCTACCAGTCAGAAAATGAGGTTTACCCTCAGTATTACTTGGCGTCCTTCACTTAAAAGGTCTCTGGAGGTTCATGTTCATCTCAAGCAGAGGAAACCTTCTGTGATCCATGGCACACACTGCAATGGTCTGGAATTCCAGTTTCCAGCAGGGAAAAGATGTTCCTACCCTCTAAGGCAAAGCTCTGAAAGGGCTGAAATGCAAGTGGAGCAAAATCTTACAATGACATCTCACTGCCAGCCTTCGTGACTTCACCCAGGGCTGTTTCAGCACGTGGACTGGGAAAAATGATGTGGTGAGACTCTGTGGCTGAGGTACCATGGGTAAAGTCAGACACTAGGAAAGAAACAGAGCAGGAAAGAAAGGCAGAAGAGAAAGGAGGACACAAAGAGCACTAAGCTGAGAAGGTCCCACTCTGAAAACCAAAGTGGAATTTACTGAAAAGGAAGGGGACAGAAATCAAGAATTCTGAAACCTTTATTTACTATCCAAATACTATTTCCTCCTTGTATCACAAACCTCCTCCTGGGAACAAGAGTCATCCAGCATGGTTTCCAGAAAGTGCTTGGTTTGAATGGATGTTGCAGGCTGCAGACACAAGGAAACACAGAATGACATTTTTCCTCCTCCTCCCAGCAGAGGACATGATGGGGCACTATTGAATATTAATCCCAATATTACCTGGTGGGACGTGCCTGGCCTCGTCTGGCCCTCACTGCTGGGCCAAAGGCGGCAGCTGTGGTTGGTGTTTCACCCCAGAGACACCTTTGGCCGGCTGGGTGCTGCAGCTGGGCACTCAGAACAAGTCCAGGCAAAGTAGGAACTCAGTTTACCTCTGGTGGAAAAGGTTCAGGTGACGGTGAAGAGAAAGGAGAGGATTCTGTCGTAGAGTTGTAATCCAGAGTTTTATTCCAGGATGACAGACCTCTGAGTGTGGTAACAGCTCCCAACAGAACCCCGGCCGCATGGTCCCGTCTCCTTTTAAGCCCCGGGGACAGGGGGAGGGAAGGGACAGGTGAGGGCCAACCAGGTGTGAGGAGGGGAAGGCTCAAGGGATAAAGACACTTGGAGAGGCCAATGAGCCCGGACCTGAGGGGCATCTTTTGAACTTCTGCCAACCACACCATGACCCTGCTGGAATGTTGAGATTGATGGACAGCTCTCAGCAGGAGGGCAGAGGGGAAAGGAGAGGCTGGCACACCTGAGGGGTTGGGATAGGTGAAACAGGAAATCACCCTGCAACAGGGCACCAGGAGAAAAGGGCAGCCCGGGTTTGCTCTTCAATGGGATGTGAAGAGGCAAAAGGGCTGGTGGTCCTGTTCCCTCAGTGAGGTGGGGGCTGACCCCAGACCCCAGGGTCACCTTCAGAGGTGCCTCCATGCAATGATCACTGGGTATTGAAGAGCAACCAGAATTAAAACCATGCAAAAAGTTGGTTTGATTTTGTGGTTATTTTGTGGATAAGGTTTTTTGTTTGGGTTTTTTTTTTTGAGAAAGTATAACAGGTATTACTGCCCTCTTTCAAAAAGCCACAAGACAGCTAAGGGAAACCTAAGCTTCTTGCTCAATAATTACTGTCATTCATTGTTTCAATTCCATACCAATTGTACAGTTTCTTAGAGTAAAACTTCTATTGTGTTAGCTACACTTCATGGAATTCTTCCCAATCACACAGTTTGTTTCAAAGGTCTTACTCTAACCACTAATATATTAGAGAAATCAGGGTTGCAATTTATTTTAAATCCATTTCGTATAACAAATTTGAAGTTACTGCAATGGATTTAAATAACTTTATATGTAAACAAAATTAAAAATGGATGGGTCTATCAGGTCTCTATTCACATCAGGAGCTTAATCTCCACTGGCCTTTAATAGGAGCAGGAAATTGCCTTAAGGAAAAGAAAAAAACTTTTTACAGAAAAGCATACATATGGAAATAAATTATGCAGAAAGTTGAACTAATTGAATATAAAGTTATCTCTTTTGGTTTCATTATAAAGCCTGTTTTGAGGCTTTTTTAAGGAAAAAAGTTAATTTAGTTATTTTTATTTAGATTAATTCTTTTTAATTATTTTACTGCAGATAATCGAGCCTGTTATCAACTAGCTGATCTTATTTTTCCTTTTTCAGATTTTCTTCAGATATTGGGTCTACCAGACTTAATTTTTAATGTATGCATTAGGTAATTCTGAACAATAAAAGAGTATTTTGAGACCCATAGCAGAAGGCAAGAGTTCATATGTAACAGAGTCAATTTCCCAGAGAATTGGTGCAAGCTCTGTCCCTGGAGGTTTTAAAAGGCTCACGTGGATGAAGTCCTGAGCAATCCAGCCCATGATCAGAGCTGACCCTACTTTAAACCTGAGACCTCCAGAGATCTCTTCCAACTGAATTACTCTATTAAAAAAATCTGAAAAAATCAAAACTATTACTCAGCTCAGTCATCTTCAGTTCATGTGAATCTTTGTGCCAACAAAACCACATAGATACAAAAAAAAGATATTTAGTTGTGATCAAAAAAGCACTTCAGTAGTATTCTACCAACAACTGTAGCAGAGAAAATCCAGTTACTGGAATGGGAGATTCCAGGTAATGGAATTTGTCTCCATATTTGTTTATATTTCATATACACAGGCAACTTTAATTATTCATATTTAGATTCTGTCATTAGATTCTGTCACATGCTACCACAAGTCAAATAGAGACTTGTTCAGCAGGTATTAAAATTTCACCCCAAAATTTTAAAAAATGCACAGCACTGTACTTCTTATACCAAAACTGACTAACTACAGTAAAAAATAAGAAATCCAAAACAAATCCACAAATACAGTAAAGCTCATCAAGAAAGGTCTACAAGAAGGGGGGGGAAAAGCAAGAAGTTTGCCTTTGCAAAAAAGATTTTAGAATATTTAAAGCCTTCATATTAAATTTGGAATAGAAATTAAGATCAGGTAAATGGGAGACAAAAAAAAATATCTATTTTCAGTGAACATATTAATGAAATCGACCTAATAAAACATAAATTAAATTCACTTTTTTTAAATAGCTGCAGGTAAAAAAGAAAGAAACTGGGAACTTCTCAAAGTATAACAAAGCATCTTAGATGCAAGTAAATAATTAGAGAATCAGATACTTTGTAAATTACACAGAATCAGGGAATCACTGAAGTTAGAAGAGACCCCTAAGAACATTGAGTCCAAACTTGGACATCATTATATCCAATAAACCTTTGCTCTCAGTGCCACATCCAGTCCCAGTGCTTAACCATCTCTTCAGTGAAGAAATTGCTCCTGGAATTGCCTGAACCTTGGTGCAGCTTCACCTCCTTTTAAAAAGAGTATTAACAACAGCTTTGCTGCTGACTGCTCTCTTTGGATCTGGCCAAGCCATGTATGTTGCTGCTTTTTTCAAAAGTTGTGTATATTATGGCCTGCTCTTTTATTTTTAATATCCCAATGTCACTGTATTTGTTTTATTTGCTATGGAAAAACTCTTTAAAAATAAACTAGGATAGTGAATTATTTAAAAGTGTTTGGAGGTAGAATGCCCAGCATTAGCCAGTCACTTTTCCCATAAAGAAAAATAAGTTTGTTCCTGGCATTAATAGGCATATTAACTGTGGTTAAAAGTGAGGCAGCAAGGCAATGGTAAAATATGTTACATATGCTCATTTTTTCTGTAGACTTCCAATATATTTGTAGTTTTCAAGAGATACCTAATCTTACTGTGAAAAACCTGAGCATTCTGAGCAGGTACCAAGCAATTCCAACTAACCCTGCTTGCAGGTAGGTCAGATTTTAGAACCTGACATGACAATAGCTCCAGGTGTTTCCTTGATAAGTTGCAGCTGCACATCAGAGCAATTCAGAGCTGCCAACCTAAACATGCCACTGGGAGATGAGGCTCATGTATGATGAGCCTGTTTAGGGAAATTCTTATCTGGAAAGATCAAGGGTCTGCAGCATGTGCCTAAAACCTTTAGAAGGTTTTCCTAAATTCCTTTAAAAAAACACTTTATAGAAAAGTTCTGTAGACACTTCATTCGAGTGCCCACAGTTGTGAAAACCCTGCTGCAGCTCCCATTGCTTGAACCAAGGGGGTTGTACTCAATGGTTTTAAGAGCTGATTTCCAACCTAAATGACTCTGTAACCAAAACTGGAATTACCAATAGGAAGTATTGTAATTGGAATTAAAGTTTATTTAAAAGTGAATAAAAACTGCTCCTTTTTATCAAGGGTGAAAGAGTCATTTGTGGGCTAATCCACTGGATGAATTTTCAGATGGCTTCAACACAATTGTCTGCTTTGCCTCTGCACAACCAACAGTTTCCTGAGATGAGTTCAGAGCAAGGGGATGAAATTACAGAAGCCCTCATCTCTCAACTAACTTAACTGTGGAGTGAGAGATGGATGGATTGTTGTGTAGAGTATTTCATTAACAAGCAACAAATATTACAGGTTGCAGTAATGTTACAGCACATACTACTGAATGCTGAAGAATCCACCCCAGGCTTATGCAGGAATAAAGTTGTTAAAACTTGGTCATTTTTCACTAAATTCAACAATTTCAATGTCTAAACATCCCCTTACTGTGCCTTACAGCCATTTTTGTTTACTAGGATGGATGTAACAAATGCAACAAATCTGTGTCAAAACCACAACTCAGTAAGGATTATTGGATTATAAATCAGTAAAGATTTATGAAGTTACCCCATAGGTGAAAGAAGATAAATCCCACAAGGTTGTTTTTTGTTTATTACGAAAATTTTCAAAACTTCTTCTTTTCATTTATTGTTAGAGGGAAAAATGCAGACAAGTAAACTTTATAATGGATAAAAAAAGATTTGTCTCTGAAATGTATGAGATACTAATCACGACAACCCTTTTCAAGTAAAATATTCTGTTTCTCCACTCATCAAAATAAGAATTTCAGTAAAGGCTTTAGAGTATTTCCCAAGTGTTAGGAAAGGAAAAGGAGAGAGATCCTGCTTCCAGGAAAATTCCTTGTTGATTTGAGCAGCTGCCCCTGCCTGGAGCAGCCTCCAAGGAATTTCAGTGCCAGTCATTTCAGAGTTCCACTCTGCCAACATCATCAGTTTGGGATATTAAATTAGCAAGATTTCAGGTAGAAAATAAAATGTTTCACCTGTCTTGTGGGCTGCTGGACTCAATGTTACCCCTTTGGCTGTAATTTGTGATATTAAGCCTCTGAGGGCAATGGAAAGACTCAAAATAATTCAAGAATCTTTGACTTTCTGTCTTGAGGTGTACTTTTATTAATATGTTTTTAACATTTATCTGGTTTGATCATTGAAACAGCTAAAGAGTGAGAGATCCCTGGGGGTGCCACTCTCTACTTCCCCATTCTGCCTGTCCCAGCTGTGCTGCAGCTGGGTTGTTCTGTAGGCTCTGGGGCTGGCTGGGGTTCACATGCCCAGTCTCACATTAAAAAGGACCTTTTAGGATCCACAAAGTGATGAAATCCTCCCTGCCTGGGTCTCACGGACTCAGTCCCAGCTGTGTGCAGTAATGAGCCTGGAGGGAAGAGTGACACTGCTGCTCAGTCTAAGCTGATAGTTCAGCTGTCAGGTTTTTTATCTCTTGTCACTTGAAAATTCCTGAACTTCACTTGAGTAATCCACTCCACTTCAGGAGTTCATAGCCAACCCAATTTGGATTTTTAAGGTACCTGTCAGTAGAAATGGAACAGTAGTATTGAGTGAACTGGTGGAAAGGTAAGTGGTTCTACTCAGAAAATAAAAAGGCAAAGGCTCAGCAAGAGAGCAGCAGATGTGGAACCTGAGAGCTGTGCAGGATCATCTGCTGTGCAGGACAGGGTGAGTCCTTCACCTCTTCCTGCACTTCTTTCCTGCAGTGTCAGCCCTGCTCAGGGTGCATTAGGGACACGACACCACATGTGTTACAGTCAGGCCAAGGTCAGGCTGCAGGGTGACAACAACCCCAATGGTGAGCATTGTCCCCAGCCCCTGAGCAGCCCTTGCAGGGCCCATGTGAGGGAACTTGGGGTTTCATCAGGGATTTTGCCCCATCTCAGTAACTTTGGGGTTCAAATCTGGATCTCAGTGGGTGGTGCAGATGCATCCATGCCCCAAAGACTGGTGGGTTTATTGAAACACTAAATAGCACTTTCAATACTGAGCTGCACAGGCAGCATCCTGTGGAAGATCTTTCCCTGGGGTCCCTTCCAACTCAGAATATTCTGTGATTCTGTGGCTCCAGTGGCCAAAGACTGAGAGTTAAGAAATTCTCAGGGCTGGAAGATGGAAGCATGGATGCTCACCAGGAACAATTCACTGAGCCAAGGAAGCTGCCCACAGACCTTAAAATCCAGAACCTTGCAGTCTGTGGGGTAGATATGGGTCCCTTTTTTTTGGTTTGGTTTGGTTTGGGGGAGTTTTTTGGTTTTGTTTATTTCCATTTCACAACTTCAGGGCATTGTTTTTCTAAACCCTGTTCTCCAGTGTGACACCAGCTGCAACTCTCCTTCTCCTGCTGACCTGCATCTGCCTCCTGTCTGGTTTGTCTCTTGTTTTCCAAACTCCTTCTGACAAACACTTTTTTTTTTTTTTTAAGGGTAACTTCACCATAGCCTTCCAGTACATATAGGTGACCTACAAGAACGATGGAGAGGGACTTTTTACAGGAGAATATGGTGATAGGACAAGGGGAAATGGCTTTTACCTGAAAGAGGGAAGGGTTAGATTAGGTATAAGGGAGCAATTCTTCACTGTGAGAGTGGTGAGGCACTGGCACAGGTTGCCCAAGGAAGTTGTGAATGCCCCATATTCCTGGAAATGTTCAGGGCCAGATTGGTTGGGACTTTGAGCAACCTGACCTAGTGGAAGGTGTCCCTGCTCATGGCAGGAATTTGGTGATTTCTAAGATCCCTTCCAATCCAAACAGTGATTTGTCCTGTTTTAGTGATTTAATGAAAATTTTTCCTCTCAAAAAGGTAGGTTCTGTATCCTTGAGAGCTACATGGTGATTTTTATTGGTTTGTGTTGGCATAAATGCCTCCTGTGCTCTGTTAACCTTAGGCCAAGGGGTGTCCTGAGCTGGCCCTCAGATGTCACAGATCCACAGCTGAGATTTTGGGTAAAATAACCTGAATAAAGGTTGGCAGCATCACTGGAGGAGCCACCACAGACAGACAAGATCTGAGCCAAGAACACAGAAACCCAGCCCTACTTTTAGGAAAAGAGAAAAGCTCTGTGAATCAAAATCAACTTCACATCCTCAGGGGTTCCTCTGGGGAAGGTCATTGTGCCCTGTGGCACAGAGCAGAGATGTCTCACCCATCTCAGAATTTGTGGTCATTTTTGTCCCACACTGCCCATGATCCATGCAGCATTGGAGATCTAGACTGCTCACAGGTGCTTTCAACAGAAACAAAGGGATCTTTGTAGAACCAGCTTTGTCTGATTGCAAGTTTATCACTTATTTCTGTGCTTGCCCTCTGGCTCTTTACCAGTCTCATACATCAGGAAAGTGCCTGTCCACTTGGAGTCTGATGCATTTCTTATTGTCACAGCACATTGACACATAATCATTCAGCACTGTGAGGAATTGCTGCTGCCAATTCCATCCCAGTTTATGTGGGCACAGCTGGTTGTCCTTTGTTACTGATTTTTCACATTTGCCCACCCTGGCACTGTGCACTCAGCCTTGTTCTCATCATCAAAAGCCCAGAAGTAAAACCACTTATATTTTTACACATATTTTTACATCTGGCTGCATGCCACAGTTTGTTGTGAATCCAGCACATCCTCATCTCACCAGGGGCTCAGTGTTTACTTGTTTATCCCCTGCTCTGCCCCCAAGAACTCTCTAAGCCTCTTCCCAATATCCTTGTGCCTGTGGGTCTGCCCTCAGCCTAAGCAAACTAAGCAGCAACTGAGCACCATCTTTCCCATTTAGCTTGTCCCCCTTTCAGATACAACAATAACATTTTGTTCCAGTTATCCCCAGTTTAACCCACTTATGGGCCAACCTGACTTACAAAATATTAGGGGAAATAATAGGGAATCTAAACATCAAGAAAAAGGAGGGAAGGGTTAAATGTTGGTTTTAACTGATCCAGTTTCAATCACAGCTGGCCCTGCTGGAGCAGCACAGTGAGGGCACAGAGCAGAAACAAGCAGGTGAGAAGAGGAAGGAGGAGTGGAAAGGAGGGTGTGGAACACAAGGGGAGGCAGAACAAGGATGCCTCGAGCCTCATTGCAAACCTCCAGCCACATCAAGAAGCTCCTGACACAGGACAAAACCTACTGAACAAGCACAAAGTGAAATCAGCTGTTAGTCCAAATGGCAAATATATAGAATATGCATGAAGAGTAAACCATCAGGTGTGTACAGAAAAACAAATGGTAGTTTTAGGTCTTTTTGTAGACCTAAAACTTCAGTATTTTTCATTAAAAATATAAGATTTATGATGTGCAAGTTAAGAACTAACTCTGAAACAGTCTTTTAAAGGACAGATGAAGAAGGAAGTACAACAAAAATCAAAGGATGTGGTGAAGGTCAAAGTTGAGAAGAACTGCAGAAGAAATAAACTTCTCCCATTCAAGGCTAAAACTAACCACAGAGTACAAGATCAGACTGGTTCAAGTAACCACAGGGTCAACAACATCAGGCTTTGGGTGAGAGGCATGATAATTCTCTGTCCAGAAATATCTATTTTCTGTTTCATCTGTTACATTGGAGTTTAAATTACCAGCCTTGTCCCATGAGAAATGGAATTTTGGTGCTGATCTTGCACATGTTTAGGTTAATGTTTTAAATATTAGCTATATGTTTTTCTTTGAAGTAATACTTGTGATACCTTTTTTTTTAAATTATAATTTCTGGTCTTTATTCCATGGCTACCATTTTCTTTAAAGTTCTTTTAAAACTACTTTGAAGGTTATTGCAGCAGATCCTTCAAACTCCACTGATCTCTGTCAGATCTGGGTGGGGGAAGAGGAAAGATCAGTATTTGTAGTGTTTCTGCAACAAACCCATTCATTGATTCTGCAAAAGCAGGCATTTACAATCTCTGTTTTCTCACCCAAACTAGCCCTGTCTCCTGAAGCTCACACTGGAGCAGGAGTGACCATGACAGACTATTTCCTTGCAAGGCTTAATATCCTCCAGAGCAGGCACAAGAGTTTTCTGGAATTTAGTTGATTTGGTTCCTCTTGAATTTGTGAGCACAAAAAACTATTTAAGGAAAACCCAACAAATTAAAATTTAATTTTTTAAAAAGCTATCAGCCAGATGTTGTGAAGACAAGAATTAGCCAAAATAGAGCACCCTTGAAAACTGGCCATGAAGTTCCTGAGTGCTGGCTGGCCAGGTGCTGTCAGTCTCAGACAGCAGCTGCTGCCTCTCTAGAAAAGGACAGCAGTTCCTCATGTCCTGCACTTCATGTTTTTTTCCAAAGCAGGAAAATATGATAATCCACAAAAGAAGCAAAACAGCCAATAGCTTCATTTCACAGGAGAGTTACAGGCAGTAGCTGCAAATTTAAAGAAAATAGAGGGGACACAAAGGTGTTCATGTTAAAACATTGAGTATGATCCAAGGGGAGCAACATAGCAACAGAATTCTGAGACTCACAGGTTATATCCAAAAGTCCAGTTGTTTCTTTCCTCTATTTACACTGAAAACTTCTCCCCTCTGCTCCAACAGTAACTCTGGTAAAGCATGAAAACCAGTTGCACCAGTGCAGAGCAGGGCAGTGTCAGCAGGTACCACACATTACAACAAATTTCCTTCTCCAGGACCTCAGGTGCCTGGGGACACCAGCTCTCTGAATAAACTTCAGTCAGAAGCTGTATCCTAACTCCAGGCAGCTCACAACCATCCCTTCCCACTGTTTCAAATAAAATCTCAGCACCTCATGCTGAGGGCAGGGCTGGGAGCACCACTTTGCTGAAAAATATTTGCAGTTATTCCAAACAGACAAAGGTTTGGCATTTTTGGAGGTGTCCCAGTCCAGAGAGAGATTTTGAAAACAGCACTGATTTGTGAAGGGATTCTGAGCCATGGACTTGTAACAGGCTGGTTCAGGTTTACCAGCTGAAGCACAATTTTTCAGAGTCTGGTCTAAGAAAATAAAGAAAAAATCCAAACTATTTATCCAACAAAATGTAATTGTGACTTGTCACCTGCCTGAGTAATCAGAGAAACAAGCCATTTGCTAAGAGTTTAGAAACAAGGATCATGAAAGAATGAAGCAGGCAGTTCTAGTGTCTCCTCACAGAATGAGCAACCCAGAGTAGAGGAGAAAAGCAGCCACAGGCTCACAGACCTTTCCAATCCACTTGGAGTGCCATGTGCAGCTGCTCTGTGCCACTGGAAACACACTTTGCTGATCTCTCACCTCAGAGCAGGATTTCAGAGCAGGAGAGCAGAGAGTCTGTCCCCATTCCTGCAGGGAGGATGAAGACATTACACCCAGCACAACGTCAGCCACTCTCTCCAGGCTGTGTCAGAGCAGCACAGGGAAAGCTCTCTGGGCCAGGCAGGTGTTTGAGCACAAGAGACACTTAAACCATCGACCCCAAGGTCAGTGTCCCTGCTGTCACACAGCTGAGTACAAAGTACAGCCCTCTTGCACATCACCTGACAGCACAACCTCTGCTAAAAACAACATTTTAAGATGCTTCACATTCAGATCTGCATCTTGCAGGTAAAGCAGGAGCATCTTTGAAGCACTGATTGACTTGAAAGCCACTCAGCAATTGCACAGTGAGGTGATCTTCAGCTTTTATAGGAATATTAATCCCAGTATTACCTGGTGGGACGTGCCTGGGCTCGTCTGGCCCTTGCTGCTGCACCAAAGGCGGCAGCTGTGGTTGGTGTTTCACCCCAGAGATACCTTTGGCCAGCTGGGTGCTGCAGCTGGGCACTCAGAACAAATCCAGGCGTAGCAGAAACTCAGTTTACCTCTGGTGGAAAAGGTTGAGGCCACAGTGAAGAGGAAAGGAGAGGATTCAATTGTAGAGTTTTAATCCAGAGTTTTATTCCAGGATGACAGATCTCTGAATCTTGTAACAGCTCCCAACAGAATCCTGACCCCGTCTCCTTTTAAGCCTGGGGACAGGGGGAGGGGAAAGGAGAGGTTGGCACACCTGGGGGGTTGGGATAGGTGAAACAGGAAATGGCATCACACTGCAACAAGCTTTAATGTGCCCCAGCACAGAAAATGAATTTGTGGGTTATAAAAACAATTCACTCATGAGGCGTCTGTACTTATAGGAAGTGAAATACAACCATTTGTGTCCTACCATCTGTACCAGGCCTATTGCTAAACCTCCCCTGACAGGATGAAACAGTGCTCCTCTAAAGGCATCCTTAGATATGCCTCTACAGCACCAGGCTGGACTAGGTTTGAAAAACAGCCTCTTATAATACTCAGATGAATTTAGCACTTAAGAAGATTAATGGATTCATAAATAGCCTGGAAATCCAAACT
Organism: Molothrus aeneus; assembly: GCF_037042795.1. Lineage (NCBI taxonomy): Eukaryota > Metazoa > Chordata > Aves > Passeriformes > Icteridae > Molothrus > Molothrus aeneus. Next base: position 109,700,922 of record NC_089647.1, on the reverse strand, counting down.
CATTGAATTTAGTTCAGGGAACAGGTCAAATAGGCATTTATCAAACCATCTGGCATTCTGATTCCCTGGGGAAACTCTGCTCAAGCTACAGATAACTGAGAAGCCATTGCAGGCTTGGTTTTCCCTGTACTCAGCTTTCCTCTGGAAATCTCTGGCACTAATTAGAAAGCAGTAGATCTTTTTGGACAGAAGTGTATCTCTATATAGTCACTTATATTTTCAAGTGCTGCTGCTTAACACAAACATAAGCACAGTCAGGTTCTAAGTGAAAGTACTTATGTTGCAATAAATAGCTTGCCATTTGCTCTAGGCCTGAAAGGACACTAGTGTGCACCCATTTGAACAACCTACAAAAGAAATCACCAGAGTTGATCAAGGATCTCAAAAAAACCCAAAACCTAGGTTTGAGCACTTAATTTATTTTTGTAAGTAAAATATCAAATTATTTTATTAATATGCTTTGATACATAAAACATCATTTTTTCTGGTCATATTAGCAGCTTTCATTGAAGATTTCAAAGATAAAACACTTAAGATACCATATAAAAGAAAATTATCAGTATGGCATGATAGTACACACTACATGGTACATATGTTTCACAGGCCCTGGTTGCATTTGTCATCACCATGCTCTGCCCTTGCAGCCATGCCATGAAACAATCTACAAATAAAAAAATGTATTCCTTGAAACAATATATTCACTGAAAAATTAAACACATTGAAATTATTGGAATAAGTAGGTTAAGTAGCTTTGCCTCAGAGAAGAATGTTTGGACAAACACAGGTCCATCTGATTCTCCTGCACCAGTAACAGGATAACAGGGGGGGAGAAAGCATCAAACTCCTGCCTGTGGTCACAGGCAAAATATTGTGCCCATCCCAGATCTGCCTGGGGCAGGTGCCCCCCTGGGCACTTTCCTTGTTTCCATGAGGTCTGTACATGATCCCTGGATGTTTCCATGAGGCCTGTACATGATCCCTGGATGTTTCCATGAGGTCTGTACATGATCCCTGGATCTTTCCATGAGGCCTGTACATGATCCCTGGATGTTTTCATGAGGCCTGTACATGATCCCTGGATGTTTCCATGAGGTCTGTACATGATCCCTGGATCTTTCCATGAGGCCTGTACATGATCCCTGGATGTTTTCATGAGGCCTGTACACGATCCCTGGATGTTTCCATGAGGTCTGTACATGATCCCTGGATCTTTCCATGAGGCCTGTACATGATCCCTGGATGTTTCCATGAGGCCTGTACATGATCCCTGGATGTTTTCATGAGGCCTGTACATGATCCCTGGATGTTTCCATGAGGCCTGTACATGATCCCTGGATGTTTCCATGAGGCCTGTACATGATCCCTGGATCTTTCCATGGGGTCTGTACATGATCCCTGGATGTTTCCATGAGGCCTGTACATGATCCCTGGATCTTTCCATGAGGCCTGTACATGATCCCTGGATGTTTCCATGAGGCCTATACATGATCCCTGGATGTTTCCATGGGGTCTGTACATGATCCCTGGATCTTTCCATGAGGCCTGTACATGATCCCTGGATGTTTTCATGAGGCCTAGTGCTGCACCCCTGGATGTTGCCCAGGACTGCCCTGCTCCCTCCTGCACCCACTGGGGGAATCAGGAATAGTTTCCTGTTGTTCAGCAATACCTGCCGTGGGTGTGGGTGTCTGTCAGGACACAAAGCCTCCTCTTGCTCTCATGAAGCTCAGTCACCATGGAACATCTTGCTCTCTCAAGCTGGCCCGATGGGACAAACACCCCACAGACCCCTCTTCCCTCCTTTCCCAGCAGGAACATCACACATCTGTGGGCAAAATTCAGCCTTAGTGCTGCTCATCTCCCTGTGAGCATCCAGGAGGCTCTGGGACACCCACAGGGCAGGTTTGTCACCCAGAGTGGGACCCAGATCTCACCAGCTCCCAGGGGAATCTGGAGGCAGATCCAACAAATCCAACCTGGAAGAGTTTGGAGCCCTTTACCTATCAGAGGCCCACTCTGATGACTAAGTAGGTGCAGGGTCTAACACTTAAGCAGAACCCCTGCTCCATGCAGCCCTTGGATTATTTGCACAGCAGAACAATCACTGCCAAAAGTGCTGGGAGGTACAAGGAACAGGAGTCAGCCTTGGTTCTGTCCTCCCCCACGCCGGAAGAAACCCCTTCAGTCTGTCCGTCCGGCTGCGTGCTGTTACTGTACACTTCAGTGGCGTTTGCCACCTCTTCAGGAAGGCCCATGTGGAGCAGGAGTTTGGAGATAAGGCTGTTGAACTTGCTCTCTGTGGTGGACCAAGGCTCCTCGCTGGGGGTCGGCCGCTCGGACGTGACGTTCAGCTCCTCCGGGTCCAGGCAGAAACCTTCAGGAGACCTCTCGAAGAGAACGTCCGTCAGATCGACGCCAGCCACCGAGGAGGGGGAGGCACACGGGATGTCCCTGACCAGCCTGTAGTTCTCCATCCACTCCTTGAGCCACTCGAGGCGGCAGTCGCACTCCCAGGGGTTGCGGAAGAGGTACAGCCGGCCCAGGAAGTACACGGGCTCGAACACGGAGAAGGGCAGCGTCGTCAGGTTGTTGCTGTTCAAGTGCAGAGCCACCAGGCTGGTGAGGTTCTCAAAAGCCCCTTCCTCGATGTAGCTGATCCTGTTGCGGTCCAGGTAGAGGAACTCCAGCTCCCCCAAGTCCCGGAACCAGGTGTTGGAAATGTTCCTGAGAAAATTCCCCCCCAGGTTGAGCATCTTTAGGTGCCTCAGGCCATCAAAGGAGTTTTCTGGAAGCTCAGCGATCAAGTTGTCATTCAGGTACAGGTACTCCATCCTCTGACAGCCCTGAAAAGCTCGCTCGTGGATGACATTTATCTTGTTGTCCTGCAGATTCAGGTATTTCAGCTTGGTCAGGCCCTGCAGGGAGTTATAGGCCACCGCTTCGATCCTGTTTCTCTCCAGGTACACATGGGTCAAGTTCTCCATGCCCCTGATGGCGCCTGGGATCCTTCGGAAGTTGTTCTGGAAGCAGAACAGCTCCTGCAGAGCAGGCAGCTCGATGAAGATCCTGTCTGGGATGTTGAAGAGGTTGCAGTCGGCCAGGTCCAGCCTGACGAGGCGCCGGAGCGCGGTGAAGGTGCGCGTGTGCAGGTAGCGGATGTACTCGTTGTGGGCCATCTTCAGCTCCATCAGGCTGGGCAGCCCCTTGAAGGCGCCCGGCGTGATGAAGGAGATGTTGTTGTGGTTGAGGGACAGGGACTTGAGGGAAGGCAGCGTCCCGAAGGCCCTCTCGGACAGGAACTTGATGCTGTTTTTATCCAGGTTGATGGAGGAGGCCTCGCAGGGGAACTCGCTGGGGATCTGGCCCAGCCCGGCGCGGTCGCAGCGCACGGAGCAGCTCCTCTCCGGGGTGCACACACAGCTGGGAGGGCAGGAGCGCACGCAGGCCCACGCCCCGTGCACCTGTGGGAGCCAAAGGATCACTGCCACCCCACAGAGAAAAGAATGCATCATTAGCAAATTAATTAGAGCAGTAAAAAGACATCACACTCTCTTTTCCTCCCCTCTAGCCAAGCTAATTGCCACCTGTACACCAGTGCTGACTGAGGAGCTCTTGTGGAAAATTCCTAAAAATCTTCTGGACTTTCTAAACCTGCTGAGAATATGTCACCCGGAACACAGACTGATTAATCCCTCTCCCCAAGAGGGGGCTCACCTAGAATTCAGTGTTTCTCAAGTGTCTCTTTTGGGCTCTCTCTGCTGCCTGATGAGGACATGGTTTGGCCAGGGAGCAGGCAGAAATGCATTGAAGGCCAGCAGCTGTGGGGGGGTTACAGCATTCCTGGGTGTGGAAAAGGGGATGGCAGTGTATGCTGAGTCTGGCAATGGGCAGGGGAGATCAATTAATTGCCCAAAGTGTGCCAAATTCATCTTTTCTTTCTTTTCCTTCCTTCCTTCCTTCCTTCCTTCCTTCCTTCCTTCCTTCCTTCCTTCCTTCCTTCCTTCCTTCCTTCCTTCCTTCCTTCCTTCCTTTCTCCACCAGAGCCATGAGCTGGTGCAGCACTGGAAGGGGAACTCTCAGCTCTCAAGGAGATGAAATGAGTGTTTGAAAACATTTTCCCACTGTGTGGGAAACAGCATGAGTGAAAACAAACTAAGAGATATTGTTCAACTGCTGGCTTCATGATCTCATCATAGATAAGAAACTCTGCATCTCCAGCACAGTTTTTGCTGCTTTGCCAGTTCTCAAGAGTCACCATAGTGCCTTATGTTTGATGGGAGCAGCCACTTTGTCCTTGATCAGCCTGACATGGGAGGTGCAAGGCTGTGGTTTCCTCCCAGGTTAGTCCCACACAGGTGGGTGAACAACAAGGAAGAGAAGAAGGTTCTTGAAAGAAGAGCAAAAAGGAGCAAAAGGACTGGGAGACATCAGCCTCCACAGACAGGGTTTTTGCAGTGAAAAAAAATCCAGTCAAAAAAAATCTGAAAAGTGATTTTTATTTTTTTTTTTTTTTTTTAATTCAAAATGCTTTTCCCATCTGAAAGAGAGGGAATTTAGGTTAGATATATGGAAGAAATTCTGTACTGTGAGGGTGGTGAGGCCCTGGCACAGGGTACCCAGAGAAGCTGTGGATGCCCCAGCCCTGGCAGTGCTCTAGGCCAGGCTGGATGAAGCTCTGAGAAACCTGGGCTAGTGAAGGTGTCCCTGCTCGTGGTAGAGGGCCTGGAATGAGATGATCTTTTAGGTCCCTTCCTTTCTCTGATTCCATGAATATAAACTCATTAGAGAGGAAGAACTGAAGGCAGTTTCCTTAATTGCTGTCCCAGACACACCCTACCTCCTCCTCCACAAAATCAGCAGCCACACCAGCAACCTCTGTGTAGTCACAAGCACAAAATGGTGCTATTGCTGCTAACTAGTTTTCTGCTGCAGTTTATTAGCTCCCACACAATCACAACCCTTTTTTTCTTTTTTTTCAGCAAAACATGAGACACCAACAGCTTTACCAACAGCCACCTCTACTGTGCTGCTGGGATCAGGGGGGTTTCCCCCATGCTCCTGCTGAGTGTCCAGAGGGGGAAGCTCCCAGCAGCTGGGCTGCCTCTCCCTGTGGTTGGCAGCACAGGGATTGCCCACTACAGCTGCATTCCCATGGGCATTTTTAACAGGAGAGGCCTGTGAGGTGATATGCCCAGAAGCATCAGCTTCAGCAAGCATCAAGTGTTAATTTTGCAGTCCTTAAGGCTTTAATGTACAGGACAAACGATAGTTTGGGCTGCACTTGCTCTGCCTTTCCTCCATCCTTTCTAAAGACAACATGCAGGGGGCTGTATTTAGGAGTTTTACACGACCTGTGTAGAAGAGACTTGCAAAACCAGTTGTTGGGCAAGTCCCTGCTGAAGGGCATCAACCCAGGAGCTGCCCTGGAGCCTGGGTCTGTTCAAACCATACTGGTTATTGCATGTAGGAAAGGTATTCAGATACACAGAGAGCATCACAAAAGGATGAGCTGGGGCCTCTTCATCAAAATTCAGGTCTCATCATGCCTGGGCACACTATTGTGACTGGAGAATTAGCAAAACAACATCACTTCAAGGATAAATGATAGTGAAGGACTCTGGGAGGTGGAAAGGATTTCAGACAGGTTGTCAGTTTGTTTGTCTGCTCTTCCCCTTTTCCCCATGCCCTTATCTAAGAGCCACAGCTAAAGGAAAGTCCCCTTCAATCCTCCTGATAACAGCTGGAGTTTAAGGACAAGAAGAGGAACAATAAGCTGGTCTCAGATTGCTCTTTCTTTGTGCAGTCTGCCCAGGGGCTGCCTTGTTTGCTCCCCTCTGCACCAGCCCACCCTCTGCCTGCCAGCAGGGGCATATGTTGTTTTTGTTAGGCTGTTACATAAACTCAGGGCCAGACAGATTAAGGATTTGCCTGTTCCCAAATGTCTGGCTGCAGGTGGTTGTCTGGAAAATGATGGATGCAAGGGTTGCCGCTGGTAGGGAGCCTTGTGTGGGTTCAGGGTGACATCCAGAGGGGCATTTGTGCATGGGCTGTCCCATGGGTGAGGCTGTCCTGAGCAAGCTCCAGCTGCCCCAAGCTCAGTCACGTTCCTGGCCTTCAGAGCAGACCTCCACCCACTGCTGTGCACATGGTGGGCAGTGTAGGAATGAGCCTGCTGATAACCAGATCCCCTCCTTCCCCCCTGCTTCCCCTCTATCACTCAATAAAGGAAATGTCTGCCCCAAGCCATATCCAGCCTGTTTTCCTTATACACAAGTGCCAAATCTGGGTCTTCTGCTAGGGGCTTTTCATAGCAGGCTTCTAAGATCTCTGTTTACAAGAGCATTTTGCAATGTGTGGGACATGGACAGCAAGAGTGTAAGAACCATCCAATGAGAAAATATCCCCCCAGCAACAGGAGCTCAGAGAAACCCCTCAGCAATGGGCAATTTCCCCTCTTTCCCCTGGAAAAGAAGTTGGAAAAAATCCTCCACATGAACTGCACCAAACCCTTGGGAGAGCTTTTGCTCAGGGCAAAAGAGATCAGCTCTTCCCCATTTGTGAGATCTCCTCTGATCAACATAGCCTGAAACATTCCCATCTTTCCCACCTCACTCCTTCCCCTTCCCTAAAAAAGGGCAGCAGCTGGAAGCTTTCAGCCCATCAGTGACACACTTGAGCACTCGAATGAGATGTGTGAAATAGAGCAGTAAGGTCAAAAACATTTGTGACATTAAAGAATAAAAAAAATCACCTCCCATGGATGATATCTTTCACTCTTTTAAATACTACAGTAACTCAATATTTGGAAGAAAGAGTGAGAGACCAAAGGAAAAGAAACAAAAAATAAAGTTGCAGAGTCTTAAGAAGAGTAAAGAGACAATGATTACAATAATTGAATATTTAACCACCACCTTTCCAAATGATCTGTCTAATCCACTACTGGATAATGCAGAATAAGAGTATACTCACCAGTTAGAACGATGGCAAACATTACCTTGATTATTCTCTACTGGCATTTCAGGTCTGGCAAGCAAACTTAAGGGATCTAAAAGCACACAGGAAGAATAGAGACGGGTTTCATCCTCTGTCATTTCCCTGCATCATTTTTCCACAAAAAGATCTATGTTTAGAAAGGAAGATGAAGGAAAACGCTCTTCTCTCACACACTTTCAAACTGAAGAAGTCCCCAGCACCTTCCTGGTGAGTATCTGTCTTCCACCACTGACCTTCTCAGGGAATCCTGCAGCTTTGTGCCACTGCTTTTCAGTAGTTCATCTGCGTCCTTCCCACAAGCCATGCCAAAGGCAGATTCCTCTCATCTGAGGTGGGAAAGGATCACCAACAGTAAGGGACTGGCTCTATCCCCAGGAAATAGGTGCTGGTACAGAGGAGTGTAACCAGCTCAGCATTAAATGGTGGAAACCAAAATTCCCAACAGAAATCCCGACAGGATGCGTTCTTACCTGGCCAGGCGGTGGCTGTGTCCTCCCTCCTGCTCATGAGGCTGCCCTTAGCCACATGAGTCAGTCCCTGAAAAGTTGGCATTTTTTTCTCACAAGCTATCATTTAATGGCAGGAAAATCCTCTGTATCAGAGGAGGATTAGCAGAGATGGAAGAATGTGTCTGTCCTCTAAAGCTCCCAGAGTGAAACAGGGATTGCAGACGAACCAAACGGATGCTTCCTCCCCTCTGCCAACCTGCTCTCCCCCCACCATTAAAAAAAAAAAATACAGTCCAGAATTGGACTGCTGCCACTCAAACAGTATTGCTGAAAGTCATTACTCTGCTCCCCATTATGTAATGGCAGAAGAGGTGGGAGAGTGCTGCCCAAATGGAATTAAATTTGGGGGCAATCACAGGCTTATGGCTTGCCTGCACTGAGCTCTACAAACAGATGTGACCGTGTTCACAGGGGTCTTGGGATGAGGGAAGAGACAAGGATCTGACTCCATGGTTCAGAAGGCTTGATTTGTTATTTTATGATATATATTACATTAAAACTATACTAAAAGAATAGAAGAAAGGATTTTATCAGAAGGCTGGCTAAGGATAGAAAAAGAATGAATAACAAAGGCTCTGTCTCGGGCTCTCTGTCTGAGCCAGCTGGGCTGTGATTGGCCATTAATTAGAAACATCCAACATGGGCCTATCACAGATGCACCTGTTGCATTCCACAGCAGCAGATAATCATTGTTTACATTTTGTTCTTGAGGCCTCTCAGCTTCTCAGGAGGAAAAATCCTAAGAAAAGGATTTTTCATAAAAGATGTCTGCAACAAACAGACACAGCTCGAGACTCTCAACCCCCATGCACATTTTCCCAGCCCTAGCATGGCTCACACACTACTATACAGGGTGCCAGTGGGCTTTGTTTCACTAGGAAACATTGCTCCTGATGGACAAGGAGACACCAACAGCATCAGGAAAAGGGTCAGCAAACACAGGGAGCTTGCACTGGCCTCGACAATAATAAATTCTGCCCTGTCTCTGAGTGTGTTTTCCTTGTGATGCAGCAGCTGGTGCATGGAAATCATAAGGACAGCTTCTGTATGTGGTGATGTTTTAGCATTCAGGATGTGAATTGGAGTTTAAAGCCTTTTCTGACAGAATGATGATGGTTTCTTTGGAGAGTGGGGGCTGAATCAGTGAGTTATCTCAGCCTCCCATGCCTTAGGTAATTGCATTCACCGTGTCAGAGGGAAAAATAGCCCCACTCTTTATTTCCAAGTGAATTACTCTGCTTTATTTTTTTTCCCAGGAAATGGAATACCTGATGAATTTATGCTTGATACAGCAAGAAATATTCAGCATGCTGTTGCACAGTTCTTCCGCAAATTAAAGCACCCAGCTACATCAGGTTTATTTTGGTTTGGCTTTCCCTCAGTCTTAAGGCATCTGGTTGACACCTCAGGAAATTTGTCTGTCCCAACAGTCTGTAAGCAGGCTGTGCTGGGGTGAGGCTGGAGGGCAGGGGGTGACCCATGGAGCACAGATTTCAGCTGAATTTTAGATTTTAAGCCTTTCTCCACCACCTGCTGTAATAAATCCTCCAGCTTTGCACTTCAGTGCTTTGCAGGGCGCTGTTTTGCAGACGAGGAAAGAGATTTGCAAAGCCACAGACAGGCACATTGCAGCCTCCAGCACAGAGCTGAAGCTGCTGGAGACCTTGTGGTGACAGAACCAGAACCAGCACCAGCTGTGTCCTCAGCAGTGCTGGGGCAGCTGATGTTTGCTCTGGAAGCCCTGGTTCCCATGGGAATACCAGGAAGCCACAACTCCCTGATCACAGAAAGGAGATGACTGAACTTTCAGCCATGAAGAAACTGAGAGGGGAGGTGGAGGAAGTGCTATTCCCACTTCTTTCTTCCCCAGTATCTGCAAGAGCCTTATCAGGGGTACCAGGAATGTCCCTCCCCAGGTGCACACATGCTGTTGGCAAGGGGGAAGGCAGAGAGCAAGGAGGGTGTGTGGGATTTGGGGACAAACTGGTGTCAGAGGAGCTGGCAGCTCCCCAGGGATTAGACCTGCAGCTGGGTTTACACAGCAGCACTAAACCTGCTCACAGGGAACATGGAGGGGCTGGTCTGCCCCACAAAATCTCACTGTGAGCTTTTGGGGCTTCCCCTGTGCCTCACTGCTCCTTTTCCATGTGCACGTAGAAGGGCTGGAGGGATGGGACATGAAGGCTCACTGAGCCCTGGGAAGTGTTTGTGTGATCAGCAGAACCACCTCCCTCAGAGGAGCAGCTTGCAGGACCAGCACAATTCCCAATGAAGGGCACTGGGACCCTCTGCTGTGCACAGCAGGTGGGGGGGGCTGGTGGGTTGGGCCTTGGTGGCTTTGATGACCCGTGAGCACCTCAGCAGCCCCTTTTGGGGGCGAGGGGCAGTGGCAGTGAGTGCCTACTGCAGAATCAGCAGCCCCGGTGCTGAGAGGTGATGCTGCTGAAGCAGTGGAGGAAAGCAGGCAGGGAACACCTCTGAGAGAGCTGCTGCAGCAGGCAGCCTCACCAGAGAGCTGCACAGACAGCATCTGCTCCTGCAGGAGCTTCTGCCAGCAGCTGTGCCATCAGCATCCACCCCACACACAGAGCAGCGACTGCAGCCAGCCCTGCCCCACTCTGCATTTCCTGCTGTGGCTGGAGGTCAAACAGCTGGAAGAGCCTCTGTCCTGCCCCACCAGGAGCCCTCCCAGCCCCAGCCTCAGCAGTGCTGGCACACCCAGAGCTCCTGCCCGCCCAGCAGCAGCAGCAGCTCCACAGCTCACAGCCCTGTGCTCCTCTGCACCACCCATGGGCAGCAGCCTTGCACACCTCCAGCCCTTGGCACAGAGAACATCTCAGCATGTGCTGGGGGGAGGCTGGGGAGCAGGGATTGGGAGGCAAATGAGGTCCCAATTTCCAGGAAAGTCAGGGAGCATTGCCCTGGGATGAGGTCCCAATTTCCAGGAAAGTCAGGGAGCATTGCCCTGGGAGTGGCTTCAGCAGAGCACTGCAGGTGCACCAAGCAGGCACCTCGTGCCCTCTTGAACTTCTGGTGACTCCTGACTCATTTCCTGATAACCCCTGGCCCCGAAAGGGCATGACAATGTGAGAAAGAGGCCTGAAAAGGAGAAGTTTCTTGTCATCTTAGGTAGGAAAACTTAAATACCATAGTGTACATAAAGGACACAGCATGTACTCTCTAAAGAAACAAACTTGAGCTCTAAACCACATCTCAGCATTATTTAGAGCATGACTCATGGCTGGTTAATGCTGAGGGTTGACCACACTAGAGATGCTCATGTTGGGAAGCTGCTGTGGCTGCCAGGCTGGAAGTAGAGTCAGAAGCCACAGACTGTGCTACTGCAGCCCTATGCTGTTAAATTTTTTTTGCCACCAAGAGTTCTTTCTTATGATCGATCCTGCTCTTTTTCATCTCTGGAAACTCTGAGGAGCCAGTGGTAAACAGAGCAGTGGAGCAAGACCAGAAAGCTGCAGAGATATGCTGCCACTGGAAAAAAAAAAATCAATAGATGTTTATATCTCATCTTCCACCAAAAGAATTTGGAGAATTGGGTCCTCATTGAAGGAACCCACTCTGCTCCAGAGTTGTGTGCTGTGAGGACATAAACCTTGGCACAGCTTCACCAGCTGGGGGTGAGGACAAGTCTGCCTTGCAGGGCAATCCTGTGCAGACTCAGCACAAAGATTGCTTCTAAAAGCCCATGTCTTCATGGCCAGAGGCATTTAATATGATGCTGACTTAAGAATCTGTAGGTATGTCCTATCTCTAATATACATTGATATGATTTTAAATTATCACTGGGGACCACTTCTTGCATATTAAAATACTCCTGTTTTCTTCCAAGTTTGTCCAAGAACAGCTGGTGGGACTCATTTTACCTAACTGGAGGTGACAGGTCTCATCTCACCCACTTTGGCCACTTCCCTGTGGGCACCACCATGGCCCTCAGCAGGGCTCACTTTCTCTGACAGGATGGCAAGACAGCCAAGGACGTGCAGCTTTGATGACACCAGTGCTGGATTGGCTGGAACCCAAGCACTGCACATCCCAGCACATCCAGCCAAGTGCTGGGCAGTGAAGGAGCAGAGCTGCTGCCTGACTCTGGTGGCTGAACATCTCCACTCCCCTGGGTTTGATCTCTACCAGCTGCTTGCATTCATGGGACCAGTGCTGGGGTGAGGTCCTCGTGCCACAGAGCCCCGAGCCCCTTTGCCTTCTGCAGGCTTTGGTTTCCTGAGCTCCTGTAAGAGCAGTCACAGCTCAGCGCACACTTCCCCTCATCTCCCAGCCACAGCTGTGTCACATCTGAGCCTTTCCTGTGCTCATAATCACCAGGGTGACCTTTGAAGGAGCTGCCTCAGCGTTTCTTGGCAGAGCTCCTGCTGTCAGCACTGCCTGTGGGACCAGGCTGCACACAGGATGGTCACAGAGCCCTGGCTGGGGTGAGCTGGGGCAGAGAGGATGTGTCCTGTGGTAGGATCACAGAGCTGTGAGCAGACAGGATGGACCAGTGTGGCTGTTCTGGGGTTTGCAGCTGCAGCACAGCCTGCACTGCCACCAGAAATACTCGGTACACGTGGGATGTGGCTGCTCACAGGAGATTGCAGAAGCAGCTGAGGAGCCAACCAGGACTTTGAGAGCAAGGAGTTGAAGAGAGGACAGATTTCCATCTGCAGGCAGGGGTTTCATTTTTGTGTAGACTGAGGCCACCAAACTTTGCCCAGGTGTTGGTGCTTCTGGCTTGTCAGAGTGACCCTGAGAAATGTTAAAAGTCTCTTTTCCCAGCCTGGCGCTTGAAGAAGGAGTCAGAGCTCTTCATTTCTCGGTCTCAAGGTTGTTTATTGTATCTTATCTATAAAATTCTTTCTCCTGTCCTGCCAAGGTCTGCTCAGCAAGACAGTTCCAGGCACTCTGCCTGCCTCTGGGATGGTGTTATGTCTTTATACTAAAAACTACGTGTACAATATTTACAATTACTTTCCAATACCTATCACCTATGTTAGACAGTGAGCTTCTACTCTAAACCAATCTAAAAGTGCCAACATCACAGCAGAAGATGGAGGCCAAGAAGAAGAAGAAGGAGAAAGGCTGGACACATCCAGTTCTCTCCATCTTGCCTCCTGAACCCCCACACCAGAAACCCCAAAGTCTACTTTTCCACCCCGTGATAACTTCACTATTATTCTGCCTAAACTGTTGTGGCTTGCTGGTCTTCATCTAAGGTTGGTAATTTGCTCCACGGGTCATAATCAAACCCACAGATGTTCTGGGCTCTGTGCCAGGGCTTCTGAGCCCCCTGGCAGGGGTCCTGGCCATCCTGGACAGCCAGAGGGGTGTTCTGGGTTCCCACACCCAGGCATTGTCCTTGCCAGCCTGCCTTCTCCTGCTCCCCCCCCTGCAGAACACCAACACCACTTCAAGACATCCCTTGGACAGAAGAGCTCCTGTGGTTCCCCCCACGAGGTCCTCCCTGTGTATCCTCAGCAAGGAGGGCCTCAAGCTCCCAGCACCATCCCACCTGAGCCATGTCCCCAGCAAACACACACAGACACATCATCTCTGCCATCACAGAGTGGCCTGAGTGGGGACAGGTTCCTGATGGACACCTGACTGTGGACTGAGAGCACCTCACGATGCCCAAATCCAGCCCAAGGGCACAGCAGCTGGCAGCTGCCTGCAGGAGCAATCCTGCAGGAGAATTCTTCACCACCTGGTCTGTGGATGAGATAGGCAGCCAGCAGCAGCCAGCAGCAGCACTTGGCAAGAAATAGCCACCAAAAAGCCACTTAATCACGTGGAAAGTGATGAATTAAAGCAAATAAAGCAGCAGGAAGAAGAGACGGTCAAGCTGGGCACCAGATCTCAGCCCCAGCCCGGGTGGTGCCTGATGGCCAAGCCGTGCTGCAGGAGCAGCTGCAGCAGGAGCATTTCTGAAAGGGAACAGCACACTCTAGGGTAGGCAGCCTGAAGCAGATGCAGTGCACAGCAAAGCACAGCCAGTGCACTCATCTGCCAGCCCAAACTCTGCCAGCAGCTCTGTAAGACACCACACAGACCCCACACAAAGAGGACAAGGAGCCCTGGGCATGGAGTGTAGCTCCACCAAGGTCAAATCCTCTCACTTTTTGCTAAGAGCAGGACAGAGATCCTCTCCATGTCTGTCCAGGCCACTGGATTTTACATCAGCTCACAAGGTCTCTCCCAGCCCATCCTGCAGATGTGGTTTCATGTCTCTCTCATGCCAATCAAACATTTCCAGCAAGAAAGGAGCAGTGAGGGCTGCTCTGCAGTGAGAGGCTGGGTGTTTGCCATGGAAGCAAGTTCCTGCTCCCCACTGCAGGACGTGTGTATGGATGCAGTGCTGAAAAACAACATCATTTGGGCTGCTGGGTAACTCTCCTCAATACCCAGAGCAGTCCTGGGGAAGGGGAGGGAAGCTGGGCTCAGGTCTGCATTAATCAGAACTGAAGAGGGACTTGGATCCATGTTTCCCTCATCCACTCTGTGACTCTTGGCTTTGATTAAAACTGGCCAGCTGTGCTCAGGGTTCTCTGTTCAGGGAAAAGCTGCTGCTGTTGAAGCCTGAACAGGGCTGCATCCTCTTCCTCTGCAGGGTGAGGGGAGCCCTGCCCTCCCTCCTGCCTTTGAGCAGCCCTCATGTGCAGCAGGGCATCACTGGAATCCAGAGTGCACCCAAGGAGCAGCTGCTGCTCCCGTGTCACACAGCAGATGGGGATATCCAAGACTGGTAGCACCTGGACCTTCAGCCTGCCCTCCCTGCTGAAGGTGCCACCCGAGGGTGCCACTGATGTGGGCAGTCACAGCCAGGGAGCCCTGGGGGAGTGTGGGCTCCTGGTGCATTTCCCAGCAGCTGGGGAGCTGCTCTGCTCTGCTCCAGCCCATCTGGGGAGTCATTTCTATCCTGTGCAATTGTGGCAGGATGCTTTCCCCCCACACCTCCTGTTTTGACCTGGAATGTGGTCAAAAACTCAGTGGACAATGTTCTATTTGCAATCTATCAGGGTGGATTGAGAGGGGTCCTATGTGTTGCTTTGGTGTTGAATTATGCTGAAACTCAGTCTGGCACACCAAGCCCAAATGGACATCCTGACAGTAAGGCAAAGCTTTGGCAGATAAGCTGCTAAACTGGCCTGCAGCATGTGACTGACAGTCAGCCCCTTTACACTATAAAAATCTAGTCCAATTTCTATATAGGAGGTTCTTCTGACTTTTTTGGACTGCATTTGGATATTCTCCCTTGAATAGGGATGGCCCTCAAGATTGGTCTTCAATGTTAAGAGAAAGAGACCTGTCCACTCTGTGTTGGTATGGTGAGTTACATCAATGTCTACTTAGTAACTGTTTCTTTTTGCTACCTTTAATCCAATTGCTTTAATTTAGTGCACTATGCTATATAATTATTAGTACTTTCAGCTTTTATTCTGTGTAGTTAGTAATTCTGATTAAGACCTTTTGTCTAATCATTTGTCATAATGAATAATTTGTTTTATATAAACATATATCTGTTTTGCCATCTTTAAATCCATCTTTAAATTTTTCAGGTCACAGTTACTTGAACTGTTGACAGTCTGAGGCTAAGATTGGATCCAGCCACCTTCAGGCTCCTCTCTGAGAAGTTTAAAAAGCAAGGAGGTCCTCTCTGCACCTCATGGCTCAGTGGCAGGGTTTCTCTAGTAAATTTTGTCTGGGGCTCCCACTCCCAGCCAGGACAATGGCAGGGAGCTGCTCATGTCCTGCTGAAGTCCTTGTGCCATGCTTCCCACAGGCTGCTGCAGCTCCTTGTGATCTCCTGGGCAGCCTGCACAGTGCACACAGGAAGGCAAGGACATGGCAGTGAGTTCTGCTTAACTCTCCCTTAGTGCTCCATTCATCCTAATAAAATCCTCCACAGCCACATCCAGGCAATGCACAATGAATTGAGCACAGCTCTGCAAACACCTTTTGGAAAAGCCTTTCTGCAGTAAAGGCACAACAGGCCATCCATTATCCAAGCCAACAGCCCTCCCAGGACTCACCAGACACTTTATTTACCTCCTGGTAATTCATCTCTCCCACCTCCAGGGTAGGATGAGTGCCACCTTCTCACCCCTGTATAGAGTCAATATTTGGGTCAGGTTCATCACTTTACCTGTCTCTGCTTAACCCAGGCATTTATGTCAGGATCCTGCTCTGTAGCCAGGTTAAATACTTGGGAGAATGAACCACAAGCCCTGGGAGTCTTGGAGGAAGGGACCTGGGGGCTACAGCTGGGCTGCAATGTGATTTTACTCCACCTGCCATGGCACTTTGCCCTGCCTGAGTAACACTTCTGAATGCAAAGTAACAAGGAGCACTGCAACATGCCAAGCAAACACAATTACCTGGTACAGATCTGAAATAGAATTCTGTTGTCTGTCAAAGATGCTGGCAGGCAGGAAAGGAGGAAAGCATCAAATCAGAAATAAACTTCAATAGTACAATAATCAGCACATTAAACAGGAGGTTAGAGCAGTGTACACTCACAGATGATGTGGAAGATTTGTTAAATGAACTTATCATGCCTTACTGAATATGCAGTGGCTGAGCATTCTCTGAATATATCAAGCCCAGATGTGAAACACTCATTGCTCCAGGGCACACCAGAGGGGGAGGGAGCAGTCACTGGGGTCAGGGGCTGTGGCCATTGGGAGCTGTCTGCCACCTCCACAAAGCCCAAACTCAAGGGGTTTAGATCCTGCAGCTCAGCAATTCAGCTGCTCAAATATCCTGCAGCTGACATGTGCAGAGTTTTTGCACGGGTCTAAGATGATTAAAGCTAGCAGAGCTTGGGGGTGGGAGGGGACAGCCACTGCAGGAGATAAGCTCACATTTACACCCACATATTCTGCTTCCCACTCGTTCCCTGCCTGGGCTTTTATGGGCTGCCGACACCTCCTCCTCCATCCCAACCCTGGCTGTTGCCAAAAAAAGCCCCCACAGCCATGACATGGCAAAGACAGCAGATCCCCCACACTGGGGTGTATTTATGGATCACAGAAGTACAGCACTTCTGCTCATGCAAAAGACTCTGTTTCCTGCCAGCTGCAGAAGGCCTGGTTACCTTGTGGTGGTGTTCACAGGGGTCTTAGGATGAGGGAAGAGATGAGAATGTTGACTCCATGTTTCAGAAGGCTGATTTATTATTTTATGATATATATTGTATTAAAACTATACTAAAAGAATAGAAGAAAGGATTTCATCAGAAGGCTAGCTAAGAATAGAAAAAGAAGAAATGATAACAAAAGCTTGTGACTGACTGAGACAGTCTGGACAGCTGGACTGTGATTGGCCATTAATTAGAACCAACCACATGAGACCAATCAAAATCCAGCTGTTGCATTCCACAGCAGCAGATAACCATTGGTTACATTTTGTTCCTGAGGCCCCTCAGCTTCTCAGGAGGAAAAATCCTAAGGAAAGGATTTTTCATAAAAGATGTCTGTGACATTACCTGAGGCACAAGGAGTTCAGCACCTTTTTCTGAGACATCAAATTGATGGTGGCAGAGGATGCAGCTCCTGTGCAGCAGGGCAAGTACACTCCTGGATAGAATCAGTGCTGAGTCCCAGACCCAGCAACTGGCAAGGGGAAGGGAAAGCTCCACTCCTGCAAGCTTAACAGCAGCAGCACCACAGCCTGCTCATCCCTTGACCATTTCTGGGCTGCATCCAGGGATGCAGGCTGTGCTGGGCTCATGCAGGCAGGTGGGGGAAACCCTCTGTGCTCCTGCCAGAGAAGCTGTGCCACAACAGCTGGGCTTTAGCCACAAGTGTGTAGCAGCAACCTGTTGGAGCTACAGTGCCCAGTTTGAGTTATAACAGAGATAGAGAGTATCTGCCCACCTTTTATGGTGGGAAACAAGTAAATGAGGGGGTAAACAACACAGGTGGGAAATGAGATGGAGGGCCAGGCATTCAGCATTAAAAATAAATCACACCAAGGCTCTGCGAGATACAACAGCCCTCAAAAAACCTGTGTTCCACCCAGAATTTCTCACCATGATTATAATTTCCCTTTGATTTCAACAGCACTTCACACTTCCCTGAGCCTCACTGGACTGTACAAAGGAGATACATTTGGCACCTGAGGGTGTGGGAGGGGGAAGGAGCTGCTGGGCCACATAGGGCAGCACCTCTGGGGCATCCAAACCATCCCCTCTCTCTCCTTGGCACTCTGAGCATTCACAGCAGCCACTCAGGTGCCCTTGGTGACAGCCTCTACAGTCTCTCTCTCACCAGAGCAATGGACCCACCAGTGCCACAGAAATGCTTCCCTTGGAAAGGGAAACCCTGCTGCTTGGGGCTGCAATTGGTGCAGTTTCAAATTTGCAAAATAAGGAGCAGACTGTGGAAGCAATGAATGAAAGCACCAAGCTGGGATGCTCTCAGACCATTATTTGGGGAAGATGCTCAGTGGGTGCCTTGAGAGAGCATCCCACCGAGCCTGGGGGACCCCACCAGGGCCTCAAGCTGGCTGTGAGGTGCTTGAGAGTCTCCAGCTAAGGACTGCAGCACCAGCCTGAGCTCAGGCTGTGGAGCAGCAACTCAGTGGGCAGCAGCATCCCCTGGGGAGCAGGATGAGCAGCCAGGGCACTGACAGAGTTCAGAGAGGTTGGCTTGTGCTAGCAAAGCCCAGATCTGGACACATCTTGCCTGAGACCCTCACCTGCAGCTCTGGGGCTGTGCCAGGCAGCAGCACCTGTGTTTGGGTGGCACTAAAAAGGATGTAGTGTATGCCAGGGAATGTCAGCAGCACGGATGCTGAAACATCCTCAAGGTTCTGGGCCTGAATGTTTGATCAGGAGTGTTTTGTGAGACCCAGGCAGCACCTCAAGGAGATCTAAACATTTTATTTATCCAAGCCTGGAATGTGCCCATCACTTTTCCATGACAAAATCTGCAGGGTCTTTGCCTTTTGTCCATCATGGCTGTTCATGACCAAGCAGCCCAGTCCAAACAGGCTCTGTCTGGCGTCACTGGGACCCTGCTCTCAAACCTCATTTCCTGCAGGGAGCCCAGCCCTGCAGCCTCCCCAGCAAGTGCTCTGAGCTCTGTCCCACACCAGCCTGAACTGAGCCTTTCCCTGCCCTGGGAGGGTGCAAGGACAGACTGTGCAGCACAGCAAACCCTCCCCATCAGTGACACCAGCCCCAGGATGGACAACCAGCAGCTTTTTCAGTGCTTGCCTGGGGAGCAGAGCCCCAAGGGCAGCAGGTCCAAGCTCCAGGAGAGCCAAACCCGCCCCATTATTTCCCCTGGAGAAGTGTCCCACCAACAGAAGGCATGGGCCAGCACAGATCAAAAGGGGACTATCCCCCCCTCCTGTTGAAACCATGACACTGAACCGTGAAATGAGTAAATAGTTGAAACCATGACACTGAACAGTGAAATGAATAAATAGTTGAAACCATGACACTGAGCAGTGAAATGAATAAAGTGCCAGCAGCCTCTGGCAGGAGCACACAGAAAGAGGAGAAGGGATTTGCAAACACTTCCGGGGGGATGGCGGGGGAAGCAGCGCCTTCTGTTTCCTGGGCAGCTTCTGCATTTTGCACGGAACAAATCTGTAGATAAAATACAGCAGCAGCCTCGGGGGCAGAGCCAGAGCCCAAGAGGGTTCCCCCATCCACCATCACAGCCCTCCATGCTGCCCTTGCACTGCCACCCCCTGCAGGCCTCTGCCCCTGGCAGATAAAAAATCAGCGCTCAGAGGCCTTGGGCACCAGCAGAGCAGAAGCTGCAAAGGTCACAGGGGTGCACTGTAATCATTTTGGGGTGGGTGTTTTGCCTTTTGTCTCTCCCAGGCCATGCAAAGTGCCCCCAGCAGAAGTGGGGAGGGAACCCTCTGTGCAGGAGGTTCCTGGGCATTGTCAGACCCTGCCTTAGCCTGAGCTCACACATAGAAGGGGAAATGTTGACATTAGCAGGAACACAAATCAAAGGCTCAGGTGTCTCCTTTTGATCAAATCTGACATAAGGCAAGAAAGCTTAACTAAGGCCTAGAAGAGCACTAATTATCAAATGGAAAATTAACAGGTAACTTGCCTCTAATGTGAGCTGATAATTCCTAGGGGAGGAATTAATTAAATGGGGGAATTGAATGAGCAAGAATTTGCAGAGTGACCACTTCTGATGGGATTCAGTTAATGAGCTATCTGATAATCATGTCAGGCTTCATTGTCTTCTCCTCTGGACACAAGGGGAGAGACAGAGAACAGGAAATTACTGCAGTGTTCCCTCTCCCAGGCTGCAGAGATGTCCCCGTTTGTTCTGACATAACCTGAGCCACCAGAAAGCAAAAGCCAAAAGCAGACCACTAGCAAAACACTGTTAGAGAAATTTTTTTTAAAAATTAGTAGGTGAGAGAGAAGAAAGTTTGCTTTATAGGAATGGCCCTCAGGACCACGATGCACCCTCAGGCCCAAACTTGGTGCCAAAGCAGCAACACAGGGAACTGGAGTCAAAGTCCAATGCCAGCGCTCTCCACAAAGGAGGAGGGGTCAAAGATGAGTGTCCCACCCTTGGGAACAAGAAAACAAACTCATTTTGCTTTGGATTTCAGCCTTGCCCAAGCTGTTCCTGTGTCCTGAGCAGTGGAAGCAGTGGATGGGGGTGAGGCTCCTCCACAGCTGCCAGGATGCCCCAGGCTGGGTGCAGGCACACAACCTCACTGCTAATTAGCCAGAGCAGTGTCAGACTTTTAATGACAGCTCTGAGGCAGCTGCAGGAAGAGAAATGATCTCCAGCCTTGCAGAAAGACAGAGCCTCATGGGCAGACACCACCTGATCTCTCACAAAGCCTGCCAGCACAAAAATAACTTCTCAGAAACAGTAGAGCACATCTGAACGAGCAGAATGAGCCAGTATCAGATCAGCACTTTGTATCACAGGGCTGCAGCTCTTGTGATCCAGCCTCCAGAGCCCTAAATTTGGATTTGCTGCATTCTTCAGACCAGTGTCTGAGCTCACCTACTTTCAGTTCTGCCAACTCATTGCAGCATTATGTGCCAAATTCTCTAACCAGCCTCCTGGATGGAAAAACACAAGCATTTGCACTTCAGGGCAGTGGCTGACTTGTGGCACCTATAATGGGTGAGGCTCTGCAAGTGAAATAATATGTTGAGATCCGGGTGGAACTGAGCAGGGAAGTTCCATTATCCACGTCAGACACAGGCTGTGTTTTTCCACATGTGAACTGAGGTCAAAGGAGGCAAACTGAAAGCAAATGGAATTCACTGCTGCTGATTTGTAAAACGATTCTCCAAGTATTAGGATTTTCCCTGATACTGCACTTACTTGCTGCAGTAACACAAACTGATAGCTCTGAGACATCTTGCAGTTTATGCTTAAATGACAACAATAACAATAATAATAAAGCTAAACATGAGACCTGTCAGTGCCTGCTAGCCAGTTCACATTACAGAACAAAATATTCTCTCCTGGAACATGCTGGGTCTTATGCAGATTCAACTTCTCTGGGTGACGCAAATGCTGTAAGAACAACTCTGAGTCATAGAATAAAATCACATAATTCCCCAAAGCCAAATAAGGACAGAATTCAGCCCACACAGCTCTGACTTCCCATTTTCCTGGTAGTAGCAATTTTGTTTATCTTCTGTTGTAAATGATACCGTTTCCTTGCTCTCACAGAAATTCTTGCGTTTCTTTCGCTAAAGCCACAGCTGGTGTAAATACTGATACTGCAAAAAATAAAGTAACATCCCAGTATCTGCAAGGCCTCGTGTAAAAAGCCTGTTATGTGCTCCCTGGGACTGGCTTTGCTAATTAGTATGAAGTCTTTATGAGGAACCTGGAAGGCATTTTCTCAGGCTGCCTGTAGTTTTATTTTGATATATTTTTCACCAAGAGTTCATTTACAGCCCATTAGAGCCAGGCTTGGGTATTTTATGAATGTAATACAGCAGCACACAAAGAGCACTTAATGCCTTAAGTCTTTAGAAGGATTTTCAATTTTGTAACACAACTGAATTGTTTCACCACCGGATTTCTCATGCTCCAAAGTGGGTAAGGCCTTGTGCAAACAGCTTTGCAGCATGTAAATAAAGCTTTCAGTCTTGATCTGTGCGTGGTATAAAGCACCATCACTCTGCTCTTGTCATTTTGCATCAGCAGCTGCTGAGTTTTTCACTTTGAAACCTTAGGGACGTTTTATTAATAGGGTGGGAGGAGTTCTATGCAATAAACAGGATGTGATGTATTAGCAGTACATGCAAGCATATTGCTTTATTTATTTTCCTTCTCCTGGGCTTAACAGCACCTGAGCTGAGCTGGGCTGGAAATACAGGGTGCAATGTTCACCTGGCAACGCACCACAAGCTTGGTCTGACTGCCCACAGCAATGAGAATCTCTTGTGCCCTTTCTATCTGCTGACTGCTCCCTTCAGGGTCCCATTTGGAGGGCAGTGACACAGCCCTGGCTCTGCATTTTGCAAAGCAAAAGCTTTTTGAGCAGGTGGGAATGCAGCAGTGTGTGCAGAGAGCTGCTGCCCCATGACTGACACTGGTGATACACTGACCCCTGATGAGACATGCACACACTCCTGGGCACTCAAAGCCATTAACACAGCAAAGCCAGGACATGCTCAAAGTGTGGGACTCCTAAATCAGAAAGAACAAACTGTGCTGTGACCTGCCAGAGCCTCCATGCTGCAGCTCCAGCCAGCCAAGCCATGCTTGCACAGCTGCAGCCCCTGTCAGCTTTCTGCTCAGTGATCCCTCCTTCTCTCCCCTGCTCCTGTCTTCCAAGTTACCACTAGTAACTGAATATATTTACTGAATATAACCAAGGTCTCCAAGAACCTCCTGCACATTTGACATTCTTGTGCTGAACAGTAACATTTATGTAATTGAGGCATGTTTTTCCACTGCTGTGTTTCAAACACAGTGAATTCAGTCTGGTTTTAATGCTGTTTTTTTCCTGAAAGGTCTACCAGGTTTTTAACAGAAGCATTATCACCAGCATGTCACTTGAGCAAAAGCAAAAGCAGTGATTTATTCAGCCCCTTTAAAACTCCTGTATCATTAAATCTGATGTAGCTCAAATGTTTGAGAAGCGTTGAGAGGAAAATATGTCTCTATTAAGGCTCCAAGACTCTTGTCTTCCTGATTAAGTAAAAATAATTTAATACTTCTGAGACCTCCCACACCATATTCTTCTGAGAGGAAAGGCAGGAAACAGTTCCTTATTTGGGGAGAAATAGAAATACTTCAGAGTTCCTTTATCTATCATAAGCTAGCTAAGAAGAAATGATTGGGGTTTTTTGGTTTTTTTACTTTCTTGCCAGCTTTAATCCACTGATAAGCCTGGAAAACTCAGTGCTCTCACCTGGGACTGACATGAAAGGCCAAGTGAAAGATGCAGATAATCATCCCTAAATAAGAGAAGTGGCATCATTGGTACCCAGCCATGCAGGCAGTGTGTCTGTGGTGCTGTGTGTGGGGCAAAGGGGGACACAGCAGTGGCTCCACTTGGACAAATGGCACATGTAATTCAGCACTGGCTCTTGTAACCACTAAGCAGCTTACAGAAATTTCCTCCAAACACTGTTATTCATCTGCCTAACTTGTGCTGTCACAAATACACTTCGCAGGGGTTTGTTGTAAGGGATGGCCTTTTCTTTTCCATCAAAGGGAAAATTATATATTGAGATTTAATCAAACAGCCTGCACAGCAAATTGGCAGCAAGCCTTTTGGACCAAACATTTGATTCTATACCTGTGAATAGACATCATGATCCAGTCTGAGGTTTACAGTCCAGGAAGGTCACTGGAGGACTCTGTCCCTGTTAAGCTAGACACAGACATGTCCTATTTTAGCCTTGCACATAGAAGACTGCAATGCAAACACTGCAAGGCATTTCCAGGCTGCTGATGGATTTTACTTCCTTTTGTCTTTTATCTCCTAGAAGAAGCTGTACCTCCATCTCTCAGCTGTGACAGGTGAGGGGTGATGAGGGGTTCATAGCTGGCCTGGGCTGGAGCTGTGAGCCCTGACACCAGCACTGGCTGAGGCTCTGGTGGCTCCTGTGGTCACTCATTTTACCATGGGCCTGTGCAGGTTCACAGCTGGCTCAATGAATATTTTAAACAACTGGGTTTCTGCCAAGTCAGAACACACTCACAAACCAAGAGATTGTCTCAGGACAAAGCCTGCCCAGGAAAAAGCCTGTTTCTAATTTGGCACAGCAGCTTGGAGCAAGAGGGCTCAGATCCCAGGACTGCCACAGCTGGAGTCTGTTTATGGAGGAGGTTTAAAACACAGCCTTAGCTAATCCCTGAATTTCCTACAGCAAAGTGTAAAACACTGCTTGTTTATTCCCCAGACAGGGATTTCTGCTCAGCTCTGTAACATCTGGTTACAGTTTGTCAGCCACACTCTCACAGCTCACAGGTGAGACCTGGAGAGAAGAAGACCTAAGAGACCACTATGAAATGGTGGCTCTCTGAGCTCTCATTAGCATCACTCTGAATTACACAGTTAAACCTCCCTGCTCCCATGGCTAATCCTATGGATTTGCAAGGCAATTCAGATAAGATGCTACTTCCCTAGATGCTGTACAAACATGGAGCAAAAGGCTGCAGGACATCATTAGAGGTCCTGGGACTGTGTTCCTGCTTTCCTGTGAGTTTCCACAGGTTTCCTGCTGTCCCACAAGTCCTGGCATGCACACTGTCACCCTCCAGAGGGATGATCCCAGAGAGGTTTGCTCAGAGAGGTGCAGTTCCTGCTCCTGGAAGTGCTCAAGGCCAGGCTGGATGGGGCTCTGAGCAATTTGGTCTAGTGGAAAATTCCCAGGCCATGGCACCAAGGTTGGAACTGAGTGATCTTTAGGGTCCCACCCAACCCTAACCCTTCTGTGATCCCATTTGGGCAAAGGAGGCAAATAATGGAAAGGAGACATATTTCACAGCTGACAAAGTGGGATGAGGTAGAAAAAGATGGTCCAAGAAAGAGTTTATGCAGGAGTTCTGTGGTGTTAAAACCAAAGCACCTGGCAACAAGGTAAGTGAGAGACAATGAAAGAGATGGAAGAAGTTTGGAGCCTGGTTCTCTGCCTTACACCCCTGTGTGCTCTGGGGCCTCAGATTTCCCCTGAAATTGCTTCTGTCCATCAGAACATGAGCAGCTGTGACACATGTGACACATGACTGTACAGCAAAACAGGAAAGCTGGAAGGGAAGAGTGAAAAGTTGTATTTGAACATGCAAAATCCTTGTCCAGTTCAAACTGAATTATCCTCAGTTAAAAAGGAAGGACTCTTGCACTGTTTAAGAGCTCAGCTCCAAAACTAATAGAACATCCAGTTTCCAATCCACAAGCTGTCAGTTTTGAACAGACTGAGCAATCTGAGCAGACAGGACTGTCTCTGCTCCCCTGGGTAACCATCTGCTGTGTGTGACTGTAGAGTGTGAGGGGCTCTAGCCCTTGAGGAGTAGCATCTTTAATCAAAAGCTGAGCTCTCAGCTAGATGAAGAGGCACTGGGATAAATTAAAGATTAATGTTAGAAATTGAAGCATAAATTAAGCTCACTGTTGGCTATATGGTGTTAAATTTGAAATGGAATTAATTTCTCATCACACAAAAGGGTTTTGATCACTATCCCCGGGATTTTTAGTGTCTCTCACTAAAGGACAGTAGTTTTATGTTATTTAAGTCAGCTAGGAGAAGCCTGACTCCTCTCTAGCCTGGTTTACTGGCACTTCACAATGCAAATATGCATCCTGCACCAGCTGGGCCCTGGAAACTTGAGGCAACAGGGGAAGGAATGTTCTGACACTGCTGCACTCCATTCCTGCCCATCAGCAACCACCCAGCCAAGCCTGACATCCTTCTCTACTGTACTGAAATCATGGTTTCCTCACTCCCTAGCTGCTTCTTTTCCAGTTTGATCTGCAACAACCTGAGCATGTTTCTTTTCTGCCTGCTCCTTTATTAACAATGTCCTGTTATCCTGCAGGTAAGCATCCCAGCATACCTGAAAATGTGCTCTGAAAGTCACTGGTGTACAAGAACAACAGAAATCAAACCTACCAAGACACTCATTTCAGCTGCTGCTTTGCTCACTCTGCCATGCCCAGCACTATTGCAGGCCAGAACTCTGAGGACCCCTTAGTGATTCCAGCAGAACCATAGTGGGACCTTTCTGCTGGGAGAAAAGGAAAAGTACAGCCCACTCCAGACTAAATCTGAGGGCAGCACCACAGGTTAAATCAGGCTGGGCGGGAGGTGTCACCCCAGAGCCACAAGGTTTTCCTCACCTCCCAGCCCAAGGAAACACAACTTTGAACTTCAAGGGGGGTAATGGGAATAAAGGGTAGCACCAGCCACTCACAAGTTAAATGGCTAAATAACTCCCACTGTGAGAAGGAAACAGATAATTTCTGTATGGAGAGGATCAGTTTAGTGATTTTCAAAAGAAAAATGTGCTATGTACCTTGTGAGCAGGGGGCCTGAGGAATACTCGGCGTGGAAAACCAGGGAAGGACTCACTTCCACCACTTCAGTCTCAGTATTTTTCTCACTTCATCTCCTGCCAGCACGAACTGATCCAGGACATTTTCTCTACCCACAAAGCTGATCAAGCACATCCTCCTGCCAGCCTGCAAGCGTCAGCAGCAGCCAGCTTGCACCAGTGCCAGCACACACAGCTGCCATCCTCCATCCTCCCCCTGAGCGTCTCTGCTGCTTCCAGCCGGCCCCCACGGTACACAGACCAGGACACAGACTGGGATCTGTCCCGTGACTAAAAGCAGGAACATCCAAAGCTTTGATCTCATTCCCACTCTCTGCTTTTGACGTTGGAGGGCAAAGCCTACGCTGCAATTTCCTCAGCAAGGCTGAGCTGCCTCCCCCTGGGTGTCATACCCACTGCAGACCTCACTGAGAGCGGCCAGAACCAACCCCATGACTGAGCACCTGCTGCCTTCAAGGCTTGAGATTGTCCCCTCCTTCAGAGGGGCCCCTTGGCACAGCAGAGATTGTCCCCTCCTTCAGAGGAGCCCCTTGGCCCAGCAGAGATTGTCCCCTCCTTCAGAGGGGCCCCTTGGCACAGCAGAGATTGTCCCCTCCTTCACAGGAGCCCCTTGGCACAGCAGAGATTGTCCCCTCCTTCAGAGGAGCCCCTTGGCACAGCAGAGGAGGGATCACCCTCAGCTGCCCACCAGGAACTCCCCATCAGCAGTGGTGAGAGCTGCTGAAATTTCTTCCCACTCAGCACCAGCAGGAAACTTTCCTTTCAAGAAAATGGCAAAAGCAAGGATGAAATGGAATTGCCCTGACCCAGAACTTGGCACTTGGGCTTGTTGAAGCTCGTGAGGTTCCCATGGTCCAGCCTGTCACCTTGTCACCTGCACCCTTGGGAGGCACAGCAGAAACAGCACCCCAGGAGCCTCAGTAATTCCCCTCTGTGATCCTTGGCACACACTGCAATGGTCTGGAATTCCAGTTTCCAGCAAGGAAAAGATGTTCCTGCCCTCTAAGGCAAAGCTCTGAAAGGGCTGAAACCCAAGTGGATCAAGATCTTACCATGACATTTCACTGCCAGCCTTCATGACTTCACCCAGGGCTGTTTCAGCAAATGGAAAGGGAAAAAAAAAAGGGGAGGGTTCTTGGCTGGAGCTGCCATGGGTAAAGTCAGACACTAGGAAAGAAACAGAGCAGGAAATAAAGGCAGAAGAGATAGGAAGACACAAAGAGCACTAAGCTGAGAAGGTGCCACTCTGAAAACCAAAGTGGAATTTACTAAAAAGGAAGGGGACAGAAATCAAGAATTCTGAAGCTTTTACTACTTTTATTTACTATCCAAATACAATTTCCTGCCTTGATAACAAACCTCCTCCTGAAAACAAGAGTCATGCAGCATGGTTTCCAGAAAGTGCCTGGTTCTGAATGGATGCTGCAGGCTGCAGACACAATGAAACATGGAATGGCATTTTTTCCTCCTTCTGGTTACTTTGACATCCTCAGGACAGGAGATACCAGGAAGAAAAGGGCAGCCCTTAATAGAACAGGGTGGGGCAAAAAGTTCTCCTGATCTCTGTAGCTGCTCCCACAGGGATGTGGAAGTTGATACCAGAACCCCAAGGGTCTCTTTAAGGGATGTCTTCCTGCAGTTGTTGGGTACTGAGGGGCAGCACTGCAATTTTATTCACTGGGCTTTGTAATTCTGCAACAAGCCAGGTGAGTAGGCCTCAGCCTCCTGGACACAAAGATTCTGTGATCTCTCTTTTTTGGGGGAAAAAGCCAGGCTCATTGGTAGCCAAAGCCCAGTGCCCACAGGTGACATTAACCTGCTCTTTACTGCATGAAAAGATGTGAGGAGCTGTTCATTCAACTCTGCAGTTGTTGCTTAGTGTCCAAAGAGCATCACTCAGTAACACTGAGGGAAGGGGAAACCTTTTGTTGTATGAAAACCAACAAAAACTCTGAATTTGACACTGGTGTCTTTGGCAGGCCACTGAACACCTCTCCTGGCCCAGTCCCCCTAAGGGAAGTCCCCCTTTTTTCTTGACCTTGGTGCTCCTCTCATCCCTTCTTGCCTGACCTTGGTGCTCCTCTCACCCCGTTCTGCCCGTGCTGGGTTGTGGGGAGGTGTCAGCAGAGTTGTGCTGCTGAGATTTCTTCCCACTCAGCATCTGCAGGGAACTCCTTTCAAGAAAACAAGTGGTGAAGGCATAGCAAGAGGCAGGATGCTTTGGAAAAAAGTGCTTTGCAAGAGCATTAATAGAGATGATGTAACACTAGTGTTGGCCTCAGCAGAATCAGCCTTGCACAATGCACAGAAGGAGACAAATTAACCCAGAGCTTAAAGGACCGCTTTTCTTCTTGAAAATCCAATAGACAGTTTCTCTACATTTCTGACACCAGGATGGGGCTATAAATCAGATATATTTTGCAATCCACATACTGAACACATAGACTGCTGAAGCTGTACATTTGTAAATTGGTGCTAACTTTGTAAAATGAAAATATAGAACAGTACAGTGAATAGCAAAGCAAAACAGGAACCCTGCTGCTCACTGGAGCTAAAATAAGGGTTTTTTTGCCAGGTGTCACCCACACAGGAGCCCTGAATGTGGTATTTACATACTTTTTGAACAGAGAGAGACATAATTCTCTCTCCCAGGATTTTTCTTGGGGAAGGTAGTGAGAAAGCTCAGAGAGAGAAGAAAACAATTCTTATCTCTACTTGTTGTTCTTGTTGTTTGGCACATGTGAAATGTGTTATAGAGACTGTTTACCCAAAGGGATTTGTTAATTAGATTCTGCTGATGGTTGTTTGGACTGATTGACCAATTGGGTCAAAGCTGTGTTGTGACTCTGTAAGGGGTCACAGGGTTTGCTTTAGTATAGTATAAAATTAGAGTAATGTAATATAGTATAGCTTGAATAAAGCGTTTTTATTCAACCTTCTCAACCATGGAGTCAAGACTCTTGATTCCCTACACTGGGGTCACCCTGCATTGATACCTGAACCTACAGCACCCAAGGCTGAACTGGTGACAGGCACAGCAGATGCTGAGTCACGCTGTGACAAAGAAAATGGTGTCACACACTGACATGAAGTGACTCCAGAGCTGGACAGCAGCTGTTCAACAAAACTGTTCTGTGGCTGTTAGAAAATGCTGATACGTGAAAAAACATTTATAAGGTGGGGGCACTGTGAAAACTGGTTCAGAACTGTCAAAATGTCACCCTTCTTTAAAAGGGTGTGTTTTGAGAATTGGATTTAGAAACTAAAACCATTTTACTGCAATTTTTAATTATCAATAGAACAAAGCCCAAAGCTATCAAACCACCCAGACTTTATGTTGCATCAAAGACATGCTATTTTGATCTGTATTGGCAAGGAGAAAATATTTTAATTTTAAAGTTGAAAGATTCCATGGAAAAGGAAAAACATTTCATCCAGGTCTAATTTTAATAACACGGCATGCTCTAGTAAACAAAATTAAATATGAAATGTAAATAAAAACCAGCCTCTTCCTCATTTTGGAGATTTATCAGTCATAGTATTCTTTTAATTTTTATGCTATTGGTAAAATAATAGTAAAAACCCTAAGCAGCTGTATCTTCTCCTGAACTGATGAAAATTCAAATACCTAGTAGTTCATAAAGCAGGTTTTGAGGACTACATGCAAATTTGACAGCCATATCCATTTACAGTCCTGCCAGCTAGTGCTCTGGGCTGAAAGAATTCAGTGACCCAGCAGAGCTATGTTTAAATAACCTCCAGTAACAAATCTGCTGAGAAAAGCCTTGCACAGCCATATTCCTGCAGCTGTTACTTATCAGATGCTGCCTGAGCAGCCCTGCAAACTATTCCTCTAGGAGCAGGCCTGTGGGAGCAGGAACACGGAGGGAAACAACAGCATGGAAAATTTCTGACTTTGAGAAGGCAGGTGGATCTCTGAAATTACCCAAACCAAGCAGAGGCTGCAGCTGGTGGGCAGAGTCTGGGGGAAAAGGAAGGGTTACCTGGTGCAGGAGGATGAGGGCATGTCTTTGGGACTCAGAGGAAAGTGTAAGTTCCTGGGCTTAGTAGAAAGAGTCAGGGAGGACAGAAGGAAAACAAAAGGGTTTTAGGCCAAGGGGACAAATGGCACAAACACACAGCAGTAAATGATTGGTGGTCCCCAGCTCCATGGCTGGCAATTTAACACCCTACCCACACACTGATGGATATAAAACCCAGCACAGCACAGCATAATCATGGAGAATCTGGTGACTGCAAATAGAAAACCACTCCAACAGCCAAGGTTGAGTGCACCATAAAAAATAATTTGGGTTTCCAATTGAACCATCCATGTGGAAACACATTCCTTGTCCCTAAACCTAATTTGTAATTAATTCACATAATTCTTGATAAGTTTTCTTGATAACCTAAACTGCTTTCAGATGTTTCCACTGCTGCAGGATCCATCTCCAATCCATTGCCTTCAGCACAAGAACTGAAACTGAGGTAGGGATGAACCTGTATTTGGTGTCTACAGCCTGTCCACATGGGCTTCAGTTAAGAAAGATGATCAGACTTCTAAACCAAAATCTGTGCCAATAATATTAAAAGTACTGGTCAGAGTAGTATCATCCTTTCCTGACATGGAAGGGAGACTCCAGTATCCAAACTAAAAGGCATGGTATGACCTCTGGTGCATCCCAGAGTCTCCACTGAGTTAACAAGGCCCTCGAGAAGTGACTGCTGTTATCACAGACATTCTATTGGCATACATCAACAAGCAGATGTCAACAACATCAACAACAATGTCCTGATGCTTCCAACTTGTTAAAACATTCATAATCCTAGAGCACAGACCAGGCCAGAAAATTCAGCAGGCACTGCAGGGTTCAGCTCCATTTGCTGTGAGTTTTGGGGATGCTGTCATGGACTGCAGCACTGAAAGCTGCCACCAGTCTGTGATGGGATCCTGTCAAGGGCATTTCAAAGTCACAATTAACTCCTTTAAAAACCTCACAGTTAACACCTCAGAGGTCTATAGCAAGTGAAGCAAAAGTAAATCACTCTGGTGCTAAACCAAAGAGCAAAGAGCAGTAGCAGAAAACCTCGTAAAAGCCTGGTGACCGCCACAAGGCTCATCCTGCACGAAGAACTCTGATCCCAAGGGAATTACTCCCAAAGGGTAATGAGTCCCAAGGCAAGGGCAGTGGCTGCAGGCTGAGTGAAGTTCCCATGCTATGACCAGGAGCCTGGGCTGCTCCCAGATCCCCAGGTCATGGTGAGAGGAAGCTGATGTTTGTGTGTCTGAGCCACACGGGGTCACTCACTCAGAGGAGAGCTGGGCTTCCACACTAACTCGGCCACTGGCCCCTTGCTTGGCTGCTCTGTCTCTCCATTTCCTGGCAAGGCTGACCTCCTTCAAACTTTGCTGAGATTTACTCCTGAGAAGTTCTGTAGAAGCACCAGTGGTTGCAATGAGCCCATCATTTTAATTTATCCACATGAGATAGGCAAGTACTTGAGTCCCTGTGGGAATTTTCATATCCTTTTCATAATGCACACTGTGATTTAACAGTAGCCTAATTACCAGATTCCTCAGCTGCTTAAGGAGCTGTGAGAAGAGGCTGCATCCTTCCTCAGACCAGCTGATATAGTCAGAAAATTCAGGCAAGCTTTCAAGTACATGATCCTGCTATGTTTGTAGACTCACACAATTCAACATAATTAAGTACAGTCTTTTCACCCAGAGTCCTGGGCATATCTTCTTCATGCATAAATGGAGAGCTGGAAAAGATCAGCCATGTGGTTCTCTGTTTCCATAAGCCAGTTCTCAGCTCTCCAATGTTTTTCTATTTCTTCAGAGAACACTTCCCTTAACCTGCATCTAATCTCTGACTAAGCTCAGCACACAAGTGGTATTTAACAAACTGCTTCCATTAAGAGTCCCAGTCCACTGAATTTCTCACTGTTCCTTCTTTGTAAATAACCCTGAGAGATTGTTTCCCTTGCTGCACAAGAAATGTTTTCAATCACATGAGCCTCTGAGATCTCAAGTGCCATCAGAAGCAATGTTTGTTTTGACTGCAAGTATGTAGGGAAAAAAAAGAAAAGTAAACAAAGGAAGTTGGGTTAGAAAGAATTAGGGTAAATATTTGAGAAAAGCTATCAGAAATCTCATTTCTCTCTCTTGTTAGAGTAGAATAATCAAGGAATATGCCAGGGTGTCCTATGCTCTCACTGGGCTGTCATTTTTTAAGCTGAATGTACCTGCAAATTACTGGTTTCAAGTAGAACCTACAAGTCCCAGGTGAGATAACAGATGAGACTGGATACTGGTGCTGCAATTGCTGATTGAAAAAGCTGATGTCTTTACACTGACAGGAAGAACAAGAGACAAAGAGAACAGTTGCAGCATGACGATGTGATTGACCTCAGGTTACCCAGAGCAGCAGCACAGCTGGGAGCAGATGTTTTGTGTCTTTGCCAAACCTTTTAT
Organism: Molothrus aeneus; assembly: GCF_037042795.1. Lineage (NCBI taxonomy): Eukaryota > Metazoa > Chordata > Aves > Passeriformes > Icteridae > Molothrus > Molothrus aeneus. The sequence goes on along the minus strand of NC_089647.1, from coordinate 109,668,406 downwards.
TCTGCTTCCTTTTCAAATTTATCACTACTCCTTCTTTGCCAGTGAGTCATCAACTGAAGGAGATTAGACAAACCCTTTAGCCTCTGAAAAAAACCCTGGTAATCAGGTCCCACCTTGAAGCAACAGTTTCATTCTCTGCACTGAGTATCTAAGTAATGCCAATACTTGCTCCAGGCTGTACTTCAGCCTTCCCTGCAAAGCCTGTAGTCCCTGTAACCCTTAATGACAAACTCTAGTTTGCATGAAAGTCCAGTGGGAGCAAAGCTTTCATCACACCAAATACATCATTTGATGGCATCACTTACTGAAACTTGCACATTAATCAGGCCCAGAACAGGGTAATCTATGCTCTGAACACAATGAATGTTTATTTGAATCATGCAATTCCTTTAGCAGCAATATTTTTTGCTGACAAATCAGGTGATGGTGAATTTCCCCTGAAGTAGCAGGACAAAGAACAAACCCTTGCTAGAATGCAGTTTAGAGCAGAATTTCAATTGTTTACAAAAACTGTCTGAGGAAGTGCAGTGCCCTTAATGATTAAATACACAGCAGAATTTGCTTATCCTAAATGGACAGGCCAGACTTGCAGGTCCATAGCACTGATAGCCTTTCCAGACCTTCCCTAAATAATGCCAGGAAAGAGCTAAGGACAGCAGCAGAGGAGCTCTTCGTGGTACATCAGCAAAGGCCTCTCACCACTTACACTTTTCCTGGCCTTGGCTCTGCTCCAGGCCTGCCTCATTAACCACCAGCAGGCGACTTCAGCTTGTTAAGGGTCATCTTTCTGTGAGCACAGGATAATTACACAAACCACTTGCCACTTCCTGGGACTGCTTACACAACTGCTACCCATGTTATGCACAAGGCCACAGATTCCATGAAGCAACCAGCCAAGGGCTGGCAGAACCAGACAGGATCTGTACTGCTGTTTTCTGACACAAAGTGGTAACCAAGACAGAAAACACAGCATGAAACTGTCACCTCAACAGCCTTGGCAATCCACCCCTCAAAAACAATGCACGGACAGGCTGTGAGGTTGGTCTGAGTGCTGGTGTGACAGCTCCAGCCAGCTTCACTGAAGTTCACAGAGCTCACAGCACAGTGAAACTCCTGACCCATCCTTTGCTCCCCTCCACCTAAGAATGAGCAGCAACACCGGGGATGTGTAATTCAATGTGGTCTGTAGTAACTGACTGCAGGCTATTTCATGAACACATTGATCAATATGAGCAACACTGAACACTGCACTGGATGAGGATTCACAAACTTGGAAGGCTACAGACACACAGCTTTAATGAGGTTTATAGGGCAACTTTTGGCTGCCACAGCCCCAGCAGCATCCTGCTTGTACAAGCTGCCTCTCCTGTGCTCAACCCTCACACCAAACAAACAGAAACCAAGTCTCTCTGGTAACCCCATTGCTCTCTCCACTTCTATGAACTCCACACCAGGACATCAACCCAAGTCCCACCCCTGTCACCATTAGTCAAATAGTTTCAAGACCTCTCCTTATCTGCACAGGTCACAGTGACCTCACTGGCAAACCAAGAGCAGGATTTACTACAACCTTCCTGCCATAACCTCTGCCACTGTTGGCACATGCACATTTACTGCCCAAAGACTGACTTTACTGCACATTTTGAAGGTCCCACACAACAAAGCTTCACAAAGACAAATAAATAATCATTTTTACCATTTAACTTCAAAGCCTTTTTCTTTACAACTTAGGATGCCTTGCCCACCTCTTCCCAAATCTTTTTTATTTACTGTGGGGAAAAATGTTGCTGCCCAGTATGCCAAGAACTACTGAGATACAAACTTCCATCTCTGTGGGAACCTCCTCTGTGCTTCTCTTAGCCAGTAGCTTTGGTGTCTCAAGGCTCTCCATCTCTGCCTTTTCCGCAGCCTAACTTCCATCTCCAGAGGTAAATGGTTTCCTCCAATCTGTAAGAACTGTCTTCCTGTGGCCAGACCTCCTCCTTTGGTTTTCACCCACTTTGTGCCCATTACTGCATTACATTAGCCCTTCCACCACCTCTGCAAGCCCCAGTGCAGAGCCTTGCTCACAGCCCTGTGCTCCTGGGATTTGGCTGCCAAATTACTCCTCTGCCACTCCTGCACTCTGCCAGGGACCAACCTAAGCTAAAGCACCAAATGCAAACCTTCACACTCAAAGCTGGAGTTCCAGATCCCACAGGCCACCTCCACAGTGCACATTTCCCTTGGCACATCCATCTCCTAAGTGTGGTTCTACAGATACACAGGGGAGGGAGAACTGCCTTTGGAAGGTATTTAAGTGCATGTTGCACATCCAGGGACATCGCATGACAACACAAAGCCCTGCATGATGAGGTTGATAATGCAAGTCTAAAGCAGGTAAATTTAGTGTGGTCCAGTCAGTGTGCTCAGTGCAGCTGCTCCAGCAAGCTATCCTGGCAATCAGTCCATGCTGTCCATTATTCTCCAAGGCCCATACACTGCATTGGTGGGGTAGGTTTTATTTCCTGTAGAGGTACAGATTGCAGGGGCACATCACACTTTTACCAGTCCTTACCCCATGCCATTACCTGCATCACACTTCTATGGATCAGAGGTCCCAGGCATTATTTTTCCCCCCCACCCTCTTCCTTACTCACCAACCAGAAAGTCACAAGTGTCTACAGTCATTTCAGCACCAAACTTGAAACCCGGGCTTTTTCTAAATCACTTTCTTTCAAATTAAGGGAATTTATCTCACTTCAAAGAAACTCAAAACACCTGAATCTATTCCTTTTGCTCTACTCCCTTGGATATTCCAATATTTCACCTCATTCTGGCTTTTCAATACCTACGAACAATGAACAGGTATGACCCCAAAACTCAAGGCTCTCTAACAAGGTACTCCTGTGAAACTCAGAGGGACAACTGTGAGATGAGCAGTCAGGGGCTGAGGAAGCAAGCCCAACTCCACAAGGTTTAATTAGGTTGTCACAGCCTCACTTGGTTCCCCTAATGAACAAACCCAGGTGGTTTTTGTCTGTCTCACCTCTGACACTTGACAGTAACCCTGCACTGGGGGGCACAGGCCACTTTAGGTTATTCCAGCTACAGCCCTGAGCCTGGCTGCCATCTGCCACCACACTGACATGTGCCACACTAGAGTCACCTGCTTCCAGAGCTGCACGTGAATGAGACTGCTGGGGCTACAGAGCTCAGAAACCAGGAGTGACGCTTCACAAATGAATAGACTGTGCAGTTCAACTTTTTTATTTTAATAAAATCAAGAATATGCACAGCACATGCAGTGCTAGCATCTAAACTAATACAATAAGCAATTCTAAACCTACAGTGACTTGAAATTCAATTTTCACATTCAGCAAGTTTAAATCCATTCTTGCATATTGGTTTGAATCCTTGTATCTGAACTGAAAATATTGCTGGCTGATAAAACTTGCTAAAATGCACAAGTCACTGATTATGCCAATACAACAAAGATAACCACATGTTTGAGGATTGCAATGTGCCAGACATTCACTGAAAAAAAAAAACACACAACTAAACAAAACTCACGCAACAAACATCTGAGAATCTGGACACTTCACATCAGTGTTTAGAAGTGTTTCATAAATATCTTAAGACAAGTGTATCAAAACCTTGGCATGTTTAATTTTAAGTTGCCAATTTTTGTTTTACTATCAGAAAGTTATGGCTATACTGCCAATGCCGGGTCTGCTTAATTTGACTTAAGAGTTTAATATGACTTCAACATTAAAAGCTCACACTACCCCGAAATATATAATTTCACGCATACGGTGACATTCAACATTCAAGTGCCAGTGTTTTTGTACTGTCTTTTGGTCAAGTTTCTTTAAACTTTCAAAGAATCACTTTTAGGCTTACAAAAATAAATATTTGTCAAAAATGTTCAATAAATATTACACAAAACTAGCAGCAAAAAGTATCTAGAAATCTGTCGTGTGCAAATAGTTTTCTTCCCAGCTATCATTCCCATGGTCCCAAATAAGTTTTAGAATCTATTTCCTTCTCCTTAAACAAGCTGCGTTCAATCTCCAAGAGACAAAATAAGATTGGAAGTTAAGGACACGCACACAAGACATATATAAAATTCTCTGAATGTGCAATAAAAGAAGTATTTTGTAAAAAGTTATGGGCAAAATGTACAAGGGCCTAAACCTAGACTTGAAATAGCACCATAACAAATGACCTCAATACTGTCAAGTGCACCTACTTAATAAAAGTTTTAGAACAAGGCACAATACACTTGAAAAAATCTATTGCACTTTAGGAGATTTTTGCCATTTTCCTATGCCACTGTAGATTAGTTGTTAAATGCTCTGGCCGCAAAGTTAGCACAGAAATTCCAAGTGGCAGAGGCATTTTTCTGGTGGACAATACTTATCTTTGGCCAGATTTAGCATAACAGACTATAAATACAATGGAAACCTATGCAACTAAAACTGACTAAAACTGCACTTTAATAGCAGAATTGAAACCTTGTGCAGTTTATGTACATTTCCAACCTCTGTGATCTCAGGTTTGTTTGTTACTCTTCTGGAGCCATTTTACAAAGTCTACAGTAAGCCAGTTTAACATCTCCACGCAGCTTGAACAGAGTAATGTGAATCTGCATTAAAATAAAGCCTGCTGCATAATTCTTCCTGTTCATACCCTCTTGACCAAAAAACATCAACACTAGCATGCGTTATTAGACCAAAAATTCAGTCAGGCCCTTACGGAGGACCAATCACTGCCATGGTCAGCCATTCTACCATTTCAATTTCATATGGCAGGCATTTTTAAAAAGTCTAAATAGATGAATTCTCCTAAAAACTATTTCAAGTTATCAGACCTTTAAACGTTCCCTGTAATGTTCTGCCCACATTTGGCTAGCTCACATTAATGATCTGCCTAAATATTGAAAAAGGAATTGCTGTATTTACTTGCATTAACTTCAAAAACAGTGCTTTTAATGTATGCATGTATCCATACATCATCTCATCATGACTGGAATGGCTTATTAAAGGCTATCAGGTTCTAAGTACCTATCCAGGATAGAGTGAGCAAATCAGAACTTTAACTTAGTACAGTTTTGCCACATTAGAAACTAATTGCATTGATATGCTTCAAGATGTTTTATTTTTCAAATCTGCAGATACCAAAAGCCCTAATGCAGGCTACCGCATAAGTTTTTCTTTGTAATATTATGGATGAATCAGTGATTCCTGTTTAAGTTGTATCACACCTGTGTGCCAAGGTTTGATTTTAGCCCAAGTTCAGTAATTTTTATTTTGTCAAAACAATTGATATCTTGAGCATTACTGAGCCAACAGGACATCAAAATAAAAGTTGTCTAAAGTTAAAGGCACAGTACATTAACAAACAAATGATCCTCAGTCACAAAATTATAAATGCAGTTTCTGGGTGGGGATGGGTGGGAGGGGAGTTAATCCTGACTACAGCAATAAGAGTCTTCAAAACCACCTTCGAGATAGGGCTACTTGTTCCTTTATTTCCATCTTGTGACCTTGAGCTCCCTTAAAAAAAATTTCAGTGGAGAATCACAGCTGGTAATGTACTGCGAGTTCTTGAAGCTACACAAGGTATAGTCTGGCTAAGTTACATGTGGTTTCCATATTAGCTTGTTTGGTGGGGTATCTGCTGCAAGCAGATCAGTTGCCCCACCAGTCCACCCCCTGGGAGTTATAGTTTCCTCCATATCCATCACTGTTGTAGAAGCCTCCATAACCACCACCTATGAAAGGCAAGAGAAAGTGACGCTTAATTAACTCTAAAGATTTGCACCTTTACCACAACAACCCAGGTATCTGCTGTCTATTAAAGAACCCCACCCAGCAGTACTGCCAAATGCACAACATTAAAATAACACTGGAAAGGCAGGTAGCATCAAACCATCAATCAGATAACCTGCACTAGGATCCAAGCAGCATGCTGAGTGCGTGACAAGCACCAGTTGATCTCTTATTCCAAGATCACACCCAGTTCTAGCCCAGCAAGCACTGTGTGTGAAGCAGCGTGCTGAGACTGTGTGACAAGCACCAGTTGATCTCTTATTCCAAGATCACACCCAGTTCTAGCCCAGCAAGCACTGTGTGTGCAGCTGGCCAGCCCCTCCCTCTCACCTCCGAAGCCCCGGCTGCCGCTCCCGCCGCTGCGGCTGCTGGTGGAGCGGCTGCTGCTGGAGCTGCTGCTGCCAAAGCCGCTGCTCGTCCGGTAGTCCCTGGCTCCGAAGCCTCCGCTGAACCGACTGCTGCAGAGGGCAGGAGACAAACAAACACTGGGGTCAACAAACAGAGGGCATTCTGAGCACTGCACACACTGAGAGTCATGTGCTCTGACTCTGGGTACCAACCTCAGCAGGCCAACAGCCACTGCTGAGGTGAGCACACTTTACAAGCATCCCAAGGCTACCCGGAAAGATCTGATTTGGTGAAATCTCTGCCTCTTAAAAGATTTCCAACCCTATCTCAGTGTTTAAATGATGCATTTATGACTATATCTTATGATGTACACAATGAGTATTTTATAAGCATACTGCAAAATGGAAAACAAAAAAAAACTCACACCAAACCAAATGTGGTTGGATCATGTTAACTATATTAAGAGAAAGTGTTCTCTCATCCTACCCCTGGTAAGCCAGGAAACAAAGGTTTGTATCACAGTGTTTCAGGTTTCCACAGCAAAACTATTTTACAAGTGGCCTCACACCTTCATTCTTTTCTCTCTCCTTGTTTTGTCAGGAGGCACTGCATTACATTCTCCTGAACATAAGAAGAGCTGTTTAAGGTACATCTCTGGCACAGGGAGGGGTATGCATTTCTGTGTTTTATAGCTGCTTTTACAGTTCTAAAATGGATCTAGCTGCTTGCTTAAAAGGAAAGAGGTTTCATGTGTTAACTGCCTTAGGAATAGATAGATCCAGACAGACCCTGTCACCTTTGCACACACCAAGCTCAGCTTCTACTGCACTTATCATCCTCTAAGTGTATTTTCAGACTGAGAAACAATAACAGAACTGTCTCTTAACAGACTGAATATACATCTCTAGCCAAAGCTGTGCCTCTTACCTCTTAGATCTCCCACGGCTGCCTCCTCCTTTGTGATGCTGCTCATAGGCCATGTTCTCCAGCCAAGATGGTACTTCTTGCTTAGCCTCCACAAGGAGATCAAGCAAGTCCTTTGTAATGTTTATGTTCCTCTCATTGAAGAATGAAGTGGCAAGACCTGAAGGAGATACTCAGTTTTGGCTCCACACAATCCAAGTACACCACAGCACTTAAAACCCATTCCACATTCCAGTTCCTTAGAGCCAAGCCTGAAAACACTACAATTACTTAAAGAGAAAGCTGTTTGAGACCATTACTCCACCACAGCTAGTCACAAAATCATGTGGACTGACAGACACAGCAGACACCAGGCTTACATGTAGTAAGAGAGTCTTTTGATGGCACTAAGAATATTACCCAAAGGAACTGGTAAACTTTCCACAGTGGCTAGACAGCAGTGACCAGTTTTTGGTCACAGAAAGCAGCTCACAGGCTTCTCTCAAGTACTTAATTGAAATTTATTACTCAGCCTATATGACTGCAGTTGTCAGTTTAGGTATGAAGTGCTGTCTGTGAAAACCCCAGGTGATACTCACCAAGGTTTCCTACACGGCCGGTACGGCCAATGCGATGTACGTACTCCTCAATGTCACTTGGCAAGTCGAAGTTTATGACATGCTTTACATTTGAGATATCCAGTCCTCTTGCTGCTACCTAGTGGTTAAATGATTCAGTCAAATCTCAGTAAGACTCCACAGGCCAAGAAATAGGCTCACATGCTCGAGTTTTACAGATTTCACTTACTGCTGTGGCAACAAGAATGGGGCTCTTGCCAGAGCGGAACTGGTGCAGTGCTTCCTCTCTGTCCCTCTGGGAGCGATCTCCGTGGATACTTGTACAGGCATAGCCTTCGTGGTACAGGAAGTCCTCGAGAGCATCTGCCCCCTTTTTAGTTTCCACAAACACCAGAGTCAAGGAATCTTTACCTAATAAAAATTAAAGCCCAAGTTAGCAGAAGAAAAGCTGCACAGACAAATATGGACTCCATAACCTGGTAAGAGGCAGCTTCAATTCTCTGCCTGTTTATTCTAAAGTAACGTCACTTGGGACCTCCCTTCCTTTTTTTATTAAGACATCCTTACATCAACTTGATACTGGCATTTAACCAGTATCACTGCATGTCAACAAAATACCCTTTCATTCACCTAATCAATAAAATTCTTATTGCTTGAGTCATTAGATTTGCCTATTCTAAATTTTTATCTGCATCTGTTCTTTACCTGTGGCATTTAGCAGGTCAAGCAGGAACGATCGTTTGTCTGGCTCTTCCACCCATACTACTTTCTGTGTGATGTTCTCAGATGTAGAACCTACTCTGCCAACAGCCAGAAAGATGTATTCATCAAGGAAGTCACGAGCAAGCATCTAAAAAGCAGGAGGGGGAAAAAAAACTAAATCAAATAATACTTTTTCCCTTCTTTCAAAGGTGAAATTTCTTTGGCTTTATGAGCTTTTAAAGTATTTAAATTCTTGTTAAGTACCTGGATTTCCTTGGGGAAAGTAGCACTGAACATCATGGTGTGACGAACCCCCTTTGGTGGCATAGTATCTTGTTCAACAATTCGACGAATTTGAGGTTCAAACCCCATATCAAGCATTCTGTCAGCTTCATCAAGGACCAGGTACCTAAACAGCAGTAAAAAAAACATCTTCAGAACATTTTTCTGTAAGCTGTGCTCCGGTGTCTGCACTGGGTTACGAATTCTCAACTAGATGTTTAGACAGTCCAAAAGCTCCAATCTGAGGTCCTTAACTATATCCTGCTTCAAGTCATTTGTACATGGACAAGCAACACTTACTTGCAGAAATCCAGTCCAATCTTTCCTCTCTCCATCATGTCAACCAGCCGTCCTGGAGTTGCTACAAGCAAGTGACACCCACGTTCTAAGTCACGGATCTGCTGGCCAATGTCTGCACCACCATATACAACACAGGGGCGAACTCTGGAGCGGTATGCAAACTGTAAAGCAAAGGAAGTTAGCACCAAAAAAATTCTACTTGAGCTATGTTATAATAATAAACTGTTATATCTACCTTTCTGGCTTCCTCATAGATCTGCACAGCCAGTTCTCTAGTGGGAGCCAAGACCAGTGAGATTGGATATTGCTTACGGCGCCCATACCTCCCATTCTCCTGAAGAAAAAAAAAAAACCTTGGCATGAGCATCCAAAACACAAGGGAAAGGAAAAAGCTACTACAGGCAATATTTAAGACAGGTCATCAAGTTTAAGAAAGACCAAGCATGGCTGAGAGCCAATCTGAGCACTGCCCCTGAAGACAGCTCTATTACAGTGCCCAAGGTTCAGCTGTGGGTTACTATGGCAATAGCTGCACAACCCTGGTCTCTACAACAAGCACTGCAATCCCAAACTTCAGCAGCAGAGAAGTAACAGCCACAGAAGCAGTTACTTCCTATTCTGAATTTACCATGACATTGATGTGTGACCAAATAGCTTTTGGTAGCAAGGGAACTGTCTTTTAAACTTATGCAACAACAAAACCATTCATTTTAAAAAAATTGGACAGTTATGCATCCAACTCCTCAGGTAGGGAAAAAAGTAATCCACAGGCTGGATTTTTTAAGAGAAACAGCTGAAGTCTTCAAGAAGCTGAGATGCTTGACTATCATACCAAAATGATGACAACATTCAAGATCAGCTACTGTGTTCAGTAGCACACATCAGCTCATGTAGGGAGGGAAAAAAATCCCAAACCTATGACACTGGTCATCGCTTTCCCAGGACTAGGTATTTAAATACTTGCCTTCATTGCTCTCAAGGCATCACCAGGACCATCTGCATATATCTGGCTCAGTATTGGTAGAAGAAATGCAGCTGTTTTCCCAGACCCTAGTAGAATACAAGCCAGTATTAATTAAGAGTTACTATCAACTACAGCACTAACCCTGTATCAGGAGCACACTCCCAGTAACACCTGCATTGGACTATGGCTGCTACTTGTGGCACTGGAGCACCCTCAGCAGCCCAAAACTCTGAAGCAAATGTGGTTTAAGACATGAACACGTCTCAGGACAAACACAGAAAATCTAGTCAAGTCACATCTAAAGAAGACGCAAGAATAAAACTAAAATTAGCTCCCAACACACAACTATTTCTACAGTGCACAGGAGGTTTTACCTCTAACCTGCAGTAAGACAAGACCCCACTTCTACTGTGACTGAACAGCAAAGAGTTACTGACTTACCTGTCTGAGCACAGGCCATTAAGTCTCTCTTTTCTTTAATAATAGGTATTGCATGTTTCTGGACTGGAGTAGGACGGGTGTAGCGTGTGAGTTCAATGTTTCCCATGATAATTTCTCCCATGTCAACATCACTGAACTGTAAGATATTTAAAAGGAGTAACATCAGAATCCTTCTCTTCAACTACCATATAACACAACATTCAGTTTAACAAGTAATTTATATAACATATACCTCTTGTTTAAGCCCCTCAAATAGAAATTGCCTATAAAGTTACAGTCACATAGATACTTAGTTCAGTTTTCTAAGCAATTCTTAAAAAGCCAGCCAAGCCTGAAGTGCAGACTGCACTAGCACACACTGTGCTTAGCATAACACTGCCCATGCCTTAGCAGCTGCTCCCCAGTCAGCACCTCTTCACAGGTTCACTGTTTAAGGACAAATTACAGTTAAAAAGTAAGCTATGAGTGCTAACTGAAAAAGCTTACACAATTTCTTCCCTTAGTTCATCATATGCAACTCTCTTCTGCAAAACAGCTTCGACAATGTTCCCTTTCCTCCCTAAACTCCAGACATCAAGACATCAAAATAGTCACTATTAGATATATATTAGCATAACAGACTTTTAAAAAAAAACTTACACTTTCAATATGTGGAGGACAGTTGCTGCCTGTTGCTTCAACAGGAATATCATCATATTTCTCAAAGTTAATACCAGTATTGCTTCCTGAAAAGAGTTCCCTAAAAACAAAAGAGTAAAGTATTTTTACTTGCTGGAATTATCAAATGACCCCCTCCCATCAATCAGTATTCCATGACTTACTGTTCTAGGCGTTCACTCGGGGGGAGAGGCTTGGACCAGTCATCCTCATCTGATTTGTCGCACCAGCGGCTGTTCCCGCCGCCACGGTCAAATCTGCCGAAGCCACTCCGGTCATAGTCCCCACCTCTGCCACGCTCCTCGTATCTAAACACAGCACGAGAATCAGACCACCCTTCCCAGCAACAGGGGGCACTGGCATGCATAATCAAAGCCATAACAATGCAGCACTGTATGCTCTGTGTATATCACACACAACTGTGGAACAATTCAGAATCAGCACAGCAGGTTATCTACACTTGCTTCTTGACCTAAGCACAGAAATTAGTCCTGGCCATCAGACCAGGTCACATTTTTCTGTGTCAGACAGGAGAGTCTGTCATGATTTCAGAGCTCAGTTTAGCTTAACACAGTGAACTTTGTATCACCAGTTTTATTTGATTAAGCATAACAAATGTAAACAGCCATCTGCCAGTGGAGCTGCAATCCAAGTTGCTCAGTCTTTGCCATTTCTTTGTGGGGAGCTCTGTTCAAACCTCCTAAGCAGCATTATTTTGTATTCCCCCCACCCTTTCCTCTGCCTCATTCTACACAGGTTTCCCATGTCCAGACAAAACCCTCCAGGGCTACAATTTCTTCCTTTACTCCCCCACCACACATGTGACCAAATACCTCCATTATGTCATATAATTATTGCATAAAGAGGGAGCTCACCTGTATTACTGACTTGGAAAGAAGGTGGAAGAAGTCCTTACCTCAACTGTTTAGTTTTTGGCCTGGTAAATCATGTTTGAGAAAAGTCTGGATACAGGACTAGGTCAGCTTTACTAAGTAGTCGGTAAAGGTCACTCTCACCACACTTGTGCATACAACGCATGATGTGTGTAAGACTGCTCAAGTAAGGCAGAGAACCTGCAAGAGTCTCACCCAGTTTTATTAACTACACTTTTTAAACAAGAAAAAAATATTGAAATAAAAAAAAATCCATAGTGATGTATTGTGTGGGCTTCCCAACAGCTCTTCATGGTTCTCCTGGAAGTAGCCACCCACCTAGCACTTCTTTGGTGAATGCTGAAATCAGCCAGGCACTACAGCTGCAGTGAGTGGCTGGTGGCAGACTACAGGACACATTTTTCAACATGCAAATTGCCCATCTTTGACATCACGTAGCTTTAAAGGCAAGGTTCTCTCCCTCTCTCCTCCCCTCCCAGGCTCCTCCTACCTCATGCTGCTCACACCTGGAACCCTAATTTTAACATCAAGATTACAAGTGCAGTGCTAAAGCTGAGGCAGACTCAGTGTGCACACCCAGACCAAGAGGCACTCACCTCCCTCCTCTGGAGCCGGTCCCGCGGTCGAAGAAGCTGGATTTGGAGTCGCGGTCGGAGCGCGCGCCGAAGCTGCTGTAGGCATCCTTGTCTCGCCTGGAGCTCCAGCCACCGCTATCGAAACCTAGCACACACAGGCACAGTTCAGCCAAACACTGCACAGCACAGGCCTTTGCAAGAAAAAACACCTCTGCCCATGAAACCTTCACTGAAAGATCTATAGGACTGAATTCCTTCATGAACACAAGATGCATGAATGTTAAGACTTGTTCAACAAGGGACTGAGCATTTCTCACCAACCATCAGAACTGAAATTGCTCCCTGCATGCACAAGCCCATTGGATTTTTTTAAAAACATGCACCTGCCTTAGTACAAGTATTTTAGGTGCCTACCCCAGAAAGATGGGTATCAGAAGAAACTTTAAGATGCTGAGTCTTGCCAAGCCTCGTCTATGTCATCTCTCCAACACAAATCCTTGACTACACATTTAGTTTCTGGAGGTTAACAAGGCCTCTCAGATCAATAAATGGTATCAGAAATCCAAACAGAGATTAGAATGTTTTATCATCCTGCAAGTACACAAAGCTATGTGATCTGCACAGGCTATAACTAACAGCACCATACTCAGAGAAGGTATATGAAGCTCTTCACAACAAATTAACCACACTGTATTTTTCCACAGCACTTCTACCTTTGCCTGCAGCAGGTGCCTACTTATTTATGTTAACTCAAAAGAATACAAAGCACCTCAGCTTGCCAATACCAGAGTAAAAAAAAAACCACACTTTTCTTTTGCTACCAGGGCCTGTGAGGTAGCAGAAATGTGAAGCTTTAAACATTACTCTGTTTCTGGACTAAGAAATTTTAAATTCTCTTTCAGAGGTCCAACCTCCCCAACTTTGTGCAACGTATTTGATCTCAGCTATGGGATTCCAGCAGAGAGTAAGTTAAATAACAGAACAGATAAACAATGTCACTCTTGTGAGCATGCTTTGCCAGCTCCACAGCACAAAACCAGTCCAGACCTATTCATGAGACAATAACAGCAACCACAGAACAAATTCATTCCAAAGAAAGGGGTTGTTCTAGGCCCAGTCTCTCTGAAAAGGTTTTGCTACCAGAATTACCCTACCTTTTTCCATGTTCTCTAAAGAGTGCCATTCACCTTGCCTCTCTGTTTTTTAATTAAGAATTCTAGTATCCAGAATCCAGAAATGTACAGGTCACAAGGGAACTTTAGAAAACTACTGTGATTCACTGTAACTCTTTTGTCTGAATAACTGAAACAGACACCAAAAACAATCCATCCATTCAGTTTTAGTACCCAAGATCATGGAATACACTTTAAGACCTCCAAAGTGCTTAAAGAAGCAGTATAGTCCTTAAAGATATTAATTTCAAGAAGGTTATTTTGGCTTGTTTAAAAGATAGCTAAATACAGATTTTATTATGAGTAACTTTCAGGCCACTACAACTATTTGGATACATCATCCTGCCATGAGATCTAACAGCAGTGGTACTGACAGAGCCATCTTCAGAGATATAAATGTAGTTTCTTAACAGTGAAAAAACTTAACTGACACTATTTCACATTTTCTACCAAGGAGTCAATTTTTTTTTTCTCCAAATAGCCTACAAAGTAACCTCATTCACCTAGCTCATTAGAGCAGGTGAATAACTCATTTCTGAAGCTGGTACTTTGCCAAAACTTTAAGGTAGCACAGCAACTTCTACACCGAAGACAGGTGTGCACATCCTGCTTCACCAATTCCAGGCCCTTCAGTCTGGCATTCCTACTCTGCCTTTATTTGTGGATCAGCACAGAACACAGGACCAGGCCACACAAGTAAATTTGAAGTAAATGACAGGCATAATAGTCAGAATTTCAGACATGAAATGGTAAATTAAAACTGGAAGTAAATGCCCTGAGAAAACCCATAACAGACCAGAGATCAACTCCTCTAAACTGAAGAGAATGACTACAATGCTGCTTAAAGACTACCAGGAAATTCCTTAAAATGTCAGTGCTTTTGGTTTTAAGTAAAAACCTGTAGAGATTCCATCCAGCACACCTTCCTCATGGCAGGGATAAGAACTCACTAAGTTAATCAACTTCCAGAGCAGCTCTGTACCCCTTGCACCTATGAACAGCATTACAGATGTCAATGCATCTCCCTCAACCAGTATTCTAATTCACGTTTTGTAACACTAATCACTGCCAGCTCACTTGAAAACCTGCCACATAAAGTAGCAATAATCTTTTTTTTTTAAGATAGGAAGAACAGAATGATAGATTCCTTTAGGGAGGATAAGACCTTTAAGGTGAATTCTTAACATTTACTTTTTGATCTACTATAGATCAGATTACAGTTTAAATATCCAGAAGCTGCTTCCAGGAAGTTTAAGAAGAAACTTAAATGACAACAAGCTTTAGTATCACCAAGTGAGCTCATGGAAGCAAGACAATTCAGGCCAGGCAGCCCTGCATACTGAGCTGCCACAGCTTAGAAATCAACTGCCATTAAGTAACCTAAGAACATTATTTTGATGCAGGCTGTTATTTCCTGCAGTTCTGTACTGCCCTACTCCCCACTTACAAAGATCATAGATTTGTACTAGTGGGACAGATCTGCAGCTAAGTGGAAGATTTTTCCAATCCGGTTACCACACTTATAAGGCTGCTTTAAGAGTTTGTTGTGTGGTTAAACACTACCATGCAAGGCTGCTGCCTCATGTGTAAGCTTTGAAAAATCTGTCACTAAAAATTCCAAGGAGGAGCCAAAATTCAGACGTTCCAATGCACCTCAATGAAGAAATCTTTAAGTTATGTAAACAGAAGCAAACCTGACTTTAATAGAAATACAACTGCAGAACAGACTTCAAATCATCCTACAAGATAGCTCAGCTTTACAAGCCCAAACTCGTGATGCTTCCAAGAGGATGCTGAACTGGAACTTTTCTATTCAGCAATTATGAACCCTGTCCCAGGAAACCAGGAAGATGCCAGTGGTACAGCACTCAGTCAGGTTTAAAGGCAATTTTTGAACATTAGGTTTACCAAGGGAAGTTGGCAGGCAAAGTTCTATTAACTGGACAAGCCACAGGTCAGATTATGGTCTCATGACCTATTTACCTTCTTGCAAGGTGAAGCTTAAGTATTCAGAAAAGCCTCATGTAATCACACCCACAGTGCCATGTCTGAACTCTGATCTTGCACACAAGTACAATGCCAGTCCTACCCATAATAGGTCATGGTAGAAGTCAAGGTTATACATCTTTTGCCCACAAAACTTAGGTACTAAACATCATACAAGAAGAAGAAATCGATGAACAGCAAATGTTCACAACCACCTTAGAGCTGATCCCTGCTTTTGAGAAACCTGCACAATCCTTTAGATTTGGCAAGTCAAGTTTCTTGCAAGATTGCTCATATTTGAGGTTGGTGTGACTGGGAACAAGAGCACTGAACTGGCTGCCAACCAATAGTCCTTCTCCTTTGCCCAGAACATTCAGCTCTGGTAACACACTGTTCATCACTTGGTGCTTCAGGCCATGCTTCTTTACATAACCAAAAAAAACCCAAACCAAACAAAAGAAAAAACCCAAATAAACAACTCCAGAAAAACAAAACAAACAAAACAAAAAACAAACAAACAAACAAAAAAAAAACACAAAAAAAACCCCCAAACCCTGAAAACCCAATACTAGCTTGGACACATATGAAGGCAAGACAAAAACAGACTGTTCTTTCTTCAACTGGTTTAAGGCTAGAATGGAGCATTTCTCATCTAGTCAGTTAAAAGTGATATAGCTCCAAAATCACTGTGAGATATATTAGCATATAATGACTGCCCTCCCACCCACTCATAATGGAAGCCATCCTCCTGCAGTATGGAGAAGAATCTGTGAAAGTTTACAGCTTTAGATACAGATGAGATCCATGTCCTCCCATGCCACAAAACCTCAATTTCTTATGTTGTAGCACTGTAGGAAGTGTTTTAGCTGCTGCATTCTGGCGCATTTCATAGAGGAAATGCTTCTCTCATATCCACCCAAGTCACCAGACATGACAACATGTGCTGCAGCACCTGCCCCCTTGGGATCTTACACAGAAAAGTCATGATTTACTTCACTGAAGTGTTCCAAGAAACGTTTCTTCTGTATTCTGTTCTGTTTAGAGACTCAAAACAGAAGGAGGAAGGGCAGTTTCTCAACACAAACACCTATGCAAACATGTGACCAAAACAGGTCATGTACTTCTTGTCTGCTTCACCAACAGCCTCCATTTCCTTCTGCAAGTACTCCCAGGTGCTTCCATAAAAACTGCAGGAAGCTGAAAAAGGACGACACCTCTTTGTGTACAGGTATGCACTTACAAAGTGAAACTGTGCTGTTTGTTCATAATAAACAACTGATTGCTGTGACTTCCACAACACTGTCACTAGCAGAAAAACTAGTACCCACAAAATCCATTCAGACCAACACTCAAGATTACACAGCAAGTTAAGACAGGAGACTCCATCTTGCTTCAGTCACAGCTAATCACTACACAGACCCAGAAGGTATTTCATCAGTTAGATACTGAACTTGAGCTTAGGATATCAGTTGGTGAAGGGATCTAGAAGAGCACACTAAAAGCAGCACAGGACAGTCAAGCAGTGTGTGTAATTGCCTTCAGCAGTACTGTCAGAACCCCCACAGCCTGCTCCTGGAGATGCCAGAGCCAGTTTGGTGCTGCCACAGTGTTTCTGATACTTACCCTGTTTTGAAGCTTCCCTGTTCCGCAAGTGAGGAGGAATGTATCGGCCTTCTGAAGGACAAAAGAGAGGCAGTGTTACAGGCCCGTGGGGTCAGCACACCCTGAAATGCTCATCTCGTCAACGACAGCTTCTGCTTAGTAAAAACATCTGCCTTTAAGGCCTCTTGCAGCATTTAAACCAAGAATCCTTTAATACAGCACTTGGTAGCATGCTCTCAGTTGAAGTATAAAGGTCCTGCATACACACTTAGACAGCTGGTTTAAGGCACAGATGTCTTGTGTTCCTGACCGAATCCCACACCCATTTATGGGTGTTACAGTGTCTACGACAAAACCTGTCTTCCTGGAACCCCTTAAGGCTTAAGCTGGTGCCAGATACTTGAGCAGCTCAAGGTATTTACTGTGACATTCAAATACTGGCACTCACAGTACTACTACCAGTATTTTTCCTTCCCTTTAAATTCACCCATCCCCTCCGTTCAGGTCAGATCAAACCAGAAGCCACAACGAACTGCCTCTGAATAGCATTCCTCATTTACAATCCAGAAACATCTGTCTGCTACAGCAACATGAATGAGAAAATACCAGCCACAAGCTGAATGTGAGTTCCTGGAAGACTCTCCCCTCCTAACATACTTAAGCCTTGTATATCAATATCACTTTCTATTCAGTGAATTGAGATCAGCAGAGTTGACATTCCTGCTCTACACCTGGCATCTTTAGAAGACAAATCACCACATTACTACAGTCAGTGGCCTCAGATGAGAGGCAAATGACAATCTGGGACAGAACTGGAACACTGAGTTCTCTCCAGCTAATTAAGTGCCTCAGAAATGTGCACACATACTGTACCACTACAAAATTAAGTGGTTCTATCTAAAACACACAGTGTTTTCAAAGCAAGCTTAACTGGCAACCTCCTATTTCCTCATCAGTCTCTGTAAACTTTGGCTTTAGAAACTGCTTTTCACAGCTGCAAGCCCCCAATTTCTAAAAGTGTGTTTGTAAGCTTGAGAATTTGCATGTACTTACTGCTTGTAGAACTTCCCTCACTCTGAGAGTCTGAGGAATTCAAGTCTAGACCAGAAAACTAGAAGAAATAAGACAAGTATCAACATGTTGTACCATGAATTTATGCTAAGATACAAAAGAACCCTTTCATTTATCAGAACAAGCTACTGCAAATTTTTTTTATATCGTGCCAAATTAGGTTTCCTATTATTACTCAGGCTGTATCATGTTTAATGTTTTTATAACCACCAATAAACAGACACCCACACGGGCAGCAAGGCCAGCAGAGTATCTCACACCCACCAACTCACTACCACAGACTTCTGCTTCACACTACCTGCAGGCTAAAGAGCCCTTTTAAATAAGACTGAATTTCAGTCTGTTTCAGTCAAATGCATTCGGATTTGGGTCAGTGACAATTTATTTTTTGCTACAGAAACTTCAGCAGAAGTAATGCCAATTTAATTGGGCACTTTACTTGTAGAGACTCAAGGTAATTTCAGCTGCATTAACACTACTAAGACATTACAGTCTTCACACTTGAGGCAACTACTGCCCCCAAAACATTAGGTGATGTCTGCCGACATCTTTGGCAAACACATTTTTTGGGTTATTTTTCCAAAACCAACAATAGCCTTTATAGCCTTCGGTCTCACAGTAAAGTTACCCAACAGATGTTCAGTTTACGCAGTGCCGCTCAGAGGTGTTAAGTCAAACACAATATGGACTCATTTCAGCAGAAAGCAGCGGGAAACCAATAAAGTTTAAGAACCAACTTATTACAGTTGTTTGTTTGCATGTCAGGGATTATAAACACGTATGAGAAAAATAAGGCATGTTTAAATACAAATAAATTTTGTATTGCGCAGAGGTATTTTCCAACATGAGCTGAATTAGTCCAAAGCAAAGACTCCAATGCCTTGTGCTTTCCGGCGCTCAGCTGCAGGAGCGTTTAATTCTTTACGAATTCTCCCACGGCTGACATCGTAACATCCTCTTTAGAGCTACCACTTAAAACGCCATCTTTCTAGTTGATCGAAGCATCAACGCAGCGTTCAAGAATGCTTCTTATTTTTAACAGCACTTTAAAGGCTCTCCACAATCAGCAAGAAGCGATGGATGAATTTTCTCTCAGTGGATCCCCGCGGTGGGGGCAACACTTCCCCGGCGCTGCCGGGGGCCCCGGTGGCGCAGCCCCGGCGCCATCTCAGTGCGGCACTGCGGGCTGGATTCCCGGCGCAGCGGGAGCGGCTAATCCGGCTGCCGGCGCCCGTCACGTGTGGCGCGGGGGGAGCGCGGGGGAGAAGGGAGAGGGAAAGGGGAGGGCAGGATCGTCTCCATGACCTACTTCGCGGGAGAGGCCGAGGGAGAGCGCTGCCCCTCGGGCAGATGGGGCTCTTCCTGCCCCTGCCGCCTCGCCCGAGGGTTGGATAACCATAGATAACCATCGATCCCGCCCAGCGCGGGGAGGGAGGGGGGGGATGCAGGAATGTAAAGAAAATAATAAAAAAATGGTGCGGACCAACACGACTCCAGGCCCAACTGCGTCACCGGGGCCCGGCAGCACCGGAGCTCGAACAAAGGCGGCCGCCAGCGCCGCCTCCCCGGGGAAGGGGCGTCACACAAAGCGCGGTGTCGTGTGTGTGTGTGTCCCCCCTTCCCCCGCCCCGCACAATGGCGGCCATTGACCGCCCCTTCCTCCTCCTCCTCCTCCTCCCCCCGCGCTGCAGTTCCCGCTGCGGCCGCCGGGGGCCGCTGCCGCTCCCGGCGCTCCCACACAAAGCGGGTCCGAGCGCGGCGCGGGGGCCACGGGGCCCAAGCGGGACCGGGGCCGGGCCAGGCGGCAGCGGCGGTCCCACACCCCCGCAACGCTGTCCCGGCCACGGGGACAACGCACCCCCGCGGGGGGCGGCCCGGCGCGGCGCGGGGCCGCCGCACAGCGTTAACTGCGCAACGACCGAGTGCGCCACAACAGGCCGCGCAGGGGGGGAGGTGGGGGTTACCGCGGGGGGAATTGCGACACCAACGCCGGGGAGCGAGGAGCGGAGCCCCGCGCGAAGATTCCCGACCGTCCCTGCCGCCCTCCCTGCCCCAAGAGCTCCGACGCGCGCCTCCTCCGGGTAACGGAGCGGCCTTTCCGCTTCTCGTCCCTCACCTGCTGGTCTAGACTGAGGGCATTTTCCACCGCCACATGACTCATAACGAGAGATCGGTCTCGGGCTCGTCCCGCTCCGCCTCGAGAAATGGGGATCCGCTGGGCCGGGAGGTCGCTGCCGTGGGTGTCACTGGTTCCGCCACGAATCGCTGCCCTGACTGAGCCCCCCCCGCCGCGGGCCCAGCCTTTATATAGGCCCCGCCCCCCGCGCGCCCGGCCGCGCGCGCTGACCTCAGCGCGCACGGCGACCGCCCCCCCCCCCCGCCGCCCTCCCTTCCCGGTGCTATCGCGAGAACTCCGCAGCCCAGCGGCTGGTGAGGGACGCGCTCCCGGAGCTGTCGCGAGACTTCGGGGCGCCGGGCCCGCGCCGAGTCCCCGGCGGTACCGCGAGGTTTCCCCTCCCCCCGCTCCCGCCCGGCTCTGCTCGGGAGGAGAGCGGCGGCGAATTCTCGCGAGATCACGACACACTTTTCCCCCCACCCCAACACACAGCCTGCGCCGCGCTGTCCTTTTGTTCGCCGCTCTCGCGAGAGCGCACTACGCGCGCGCGCGGCCCAGACACCTCTAGAAGGAGGCGGGCCCTGGGTCACGTGGGCGGGCGCCGCCGCCATCTTGTCGCTCCCCCCTCGGTGGGCAGTGGCGCAGCGCGTAATGGCGGCGCGGCGGGGAGGAGGGGCGGCTGTGCCCGGAACACACCGGCCTCCCTCCTCCCCCGCCTGCCCCTAGAGCAGGCCTGGACACGCCAACCGGCGGCTCTGCAGGGCTCAGACTATCCTCTGTGCTTGCTGCCCTGTGAGCCGCTCACCCCAGCGCACTGCTGCTGGGTTCCGGTAGTCACCACATCTTCATCAGCTCTTTCTCCAAGCCCCTCAGCCATCGAACACACTGACGTGCCAAAGGACTGCCCTTTGTAGTGTCAGTTTTGCCAGCTATCTCTGCATCCACAAATAGCCGTACCTTGGATTCATCAGGAGTTTTAGACTAAGCGTCAGTCAAATAGTTAACATTAAACTGTCATTAGGAAAAAAAATAACACAAATAACCCCATTCCCTTCTTTCACAGCCTGCTGACACAGAATAGTAAAGCTGCTTCCTTGAATTTGGGTCAGTAAAAGCAGTGATGAACGTGCTTCGGGATCAGGACATGGCCGGGGCCGTGAGAGCACAGGGAAAAGGACTCGGGGTTGAGCTGTCCTTGATCCTCACACTACAATTATTCCTCCATTTCCCTCCTCCTCCTCAGGCTCCTGCCTCTTCCAAGAAGAAAACCACATGGAAGACCCATTCTCCAGAAGGATGACTCGTCATGGGATTTAAAAACAAGACAGGACTTTTCCACAGTACTCACACATTAAACAGCCCATCTCTGCCTAGGTTTTTCCTGCCCTTAAAATTGGAGCTCTAGAGCCAAAGTCTTCCTGATGCAGAAATTAGGCCCAATTGTTAAAAATAGGTTAGAAACTGTTGTTGAAGTTTTTGTCACTATGAGACAAAGTTTAAATGACATTTAAGATTTAAATATCCACAAACAAGTGCTTGAATGAACAACACATATTCCTCACAGACAAATCACTCCATTCTGTGATGCTCTAATCTTAAACAAAATATTTACCAGTCCTCTGCTTTCACCTTCCATAATACTTCTCCAGCCAGCTACAGCTCCAGAGTTAAAGATTTATGCTTGTGTTTCTTCCCCAGGTGCACCTATTTATATCATCTAAAAGCTCACAGGTTTCTTCATTGAGGCTTCCTCAATGAAGAATGACAGTTAAAAGGAAAAGGTTTCTGTATTTTTTAAGAAGCTATTACTGGATGTAAGCCCAAATTTGGGGTTTTTTTTTTGAAAGCAAGTTTTAAGTAATACTTTTAATTCCTTTTCTTCTTATAACTTTGCAGACAATTCTAACTTCTAAACAATTGTGCCGTTCCCTTTACATCCCTGCAAGGTCTGCAGTGTTTTACAAACAAGGGCATTGTTTGTGATAACTCATATGCACTAGAAAATTACATTAATTTATCCTTTGCTGTTTTAGAAGTATCACAGCAATTTAAACCTTGATCCTGCAGTCAGGGAAGGCAGTTCTTGGGGAAGTCAGTTTTCCCTCTGAGTTGCCATCTGCACTAAGCAGGACTATTCTCAGTTTCACTTTTAATTCTCCCACAGCTGACTCAGACACAATTCCCTGGAGGAAGCTGAGCAGCTCATGAGCACTTGAGTCAACACCAGAGTCCTCACAAGCCCTGCTCATGTTAAACTCAGATTTTGCCAGTGGGCTCAACCAAAACTCCTCAGAAGCTGACACTGCTGGGCTCTTGGACACTGAGTTCTTAAATCCCAGCAAGTTCCCAAATCTGGTATTCCTTCACCTGCAGAGCCCCATCTGGCAGGAGTTCTGAAAGGCTCCACTGAAAGCCCCAAAACAGCACAAAATGCAACTTTCTGAGTCTTGAGGAGGTTGTGTTAGGAAGCCAATATCACCCACTGCCACCAAGCCATGTGTGCTGTGAAGTCAGTGTGTTTATGAAGTTGTATCTGAGTTTTTGAGTGTTTTACCCAATGCTGACAGACACTGACCTTGTGTACGTGAGTTTCTTTATCTGCTTTGAAACTATCAACAGGTCCTACACTGCTGAACATCTTAACAAGCAGGTTTCTCACTGTACACAGCTATGGACTCATTTCTAAGGAAAGGAGGTATTTCACTAATGGTAAAGCAGCTCAGACATCCAGAGTCTGATAAAAAATGATCCCACCATGGATGTAATTCTCAAGTCACAGTAGTAAAGACTTGGTTCTTGTTCTACACAGCTGCCTGTGAGGCTAAGACCCCATACTGTATTTTTGTGAGTCTTTAATACTGTAAGATGGTAGGGTAATCAAAATATAAATTTAATGGTGTCCAGCCAGAAATTAGCAAAGGGATTTGGAAACAGTCTTTAGTCAACAGTAAATATCTCTCCTTTATATCAGAGATCTGTCTTTAGCAGCATAATTTCCACATGTTCCATCTGATCAGTTCCTGAATTTCTGTGGACATTTTTCAGCATCAAAAGGTAGAATCTTATTCAGTGTGTGGGGCCAATGGTTCCTCTCACTGGCATTGCCAGTGATTACTAAACTGTGCTTGGACAACATTTGACAGAATTCTTACAAAATACTCCCCAGTGCTGCACCACTTTGTACTATCACTGCCTTTGCTGAGTACACCTCTATCCTCAATCTTAGCACATAATGCCTTTAATTCACATGAAGAATTGAAGGCAATCTGATAAAGAGCTGCTCATCCTTTGGCCAGTGCTGCCCCCCAAGCCTTGCTGGCTCCCCTTCCCTTGTCTCTCCATGTTCCCAGACTGGTAGGTGGAATGCACACAATCAATTGGAGGGGGCTTAGTGGAGAGCAGATTCATGATTATTCTCCAAAGAGATGCCTGGAGTTTGTTTTCAAGCTTCAAAGAAATTCTCATCTTGTCCTGAAAAACCACAAAAGACTGTTTACAGAAAGCAGGGACTCTTAGCTGAAAGGAGAGACAGAATCAGGAAATTTTATAAGTTATGACTCTAGAGCAGGGCACACACAAAAGATTTAGTCACTTCAAACATACACTAGTCTTTATCTGAGGCAGCACTCAAGGCTTCTCTGTCTCTCTCATTTTTTTTTTCTTTCTTTACTGAAGTCCTGTTTTTATTTTCTGTAATGGTTTAGTGACAAGATCAAGCAGTCACAGGTTTCTGTGAGAACTGAGGAAGTACAAGCATAGTTTTGTTCATATTTCTTGAACACATTGTTCAAGACATATGAGCAATATGTCTTGTTACGTGAGGATCAGACACAGGGGAAAGTGAAGCCATGAATTTGGACTCAGACTTTTAGGGGATGGAAGAGAGAATATGTTTTGACTAAAATGACAAGGGTTGTTCTCCCCAGTGGAAGAATGAATGGAGAGAATGTGGCAATTCTCTGAACACTGAAAATTTCTGAGTTGGGCTCTATGTTTTTGCATCCCTAGACTCCTTGCTAGCTTGGATTTTAAAAACCTTAATAATTTTTATTTCTCTGCATTCAGATTTCTGCATCATCCCCACTGGACTCCAAATTATATTGCCTCCCTCTTTCACTCTCCAAGTCTATGCACTGCTTTGTCTTTCCAAATGCTGTTTTACATGTTGCAATTAGATTAAGGGCTTGCCTGCACAGGAAAGTTACACTACTATTAATTTGCAGTTTGCTTTAGAGAAATTAAGTTAAACCTGGGCAAAAAGCCACGTGGAGTCCCTGGTAGTCCTCTGCAGGAATACAAATGGCTTATTTCAGGTTAGATCAGGTCAATTAGGAGCAGGAAGAACTTGCAAAGCAGTACGTTTTCCTACATCAGAACAAAGAGAGTCCAGCAGCTCCTTCTGCAGGTTGCAACCTCCAAATGGGAAGAAAGGCTGGGGGGATGGTCCTGATCTCTGCAGGAGCCCCAGTCTGCTGGACAAGGGTAGCACAGCACCAGGTGACTGCTGCTCTTGCTGCTCTGCCTCGGGCTGTGGAGCAGCTCTTGCCCACTGCGGCTTTTTCCCTACTAGGACAGCCCAATCCACAGCACTCACAGAACAGAAGTAGGAACTGCTGCCTCCGTGCAAGATATTTCCTTCCACTCTGTTCATGTAGCTATTAAAAACTGAGTCCTTTGCAAAAAAAAAAAAAAAATCCTTATGATGTTGTTCAATATGGCAAAGCCATGAGTATCCATCTACTGCCCCTCTTTGAGTGAATGCCTGGAGTTAACTATTGGTTTACAAGTAGATTGTAACTTTATGAGTATGCCTTTCTCTTGTAGGCAAGCCCAAAAAAGAGAAGGTGAAGACAAAAGAAGAGAAACTCATAGCAGCAAGAAGAAAGAAAAGAGGCACATCAGTAAATCTTGGATTCACATTCTCATTGTGAACTGGTTTGAACTAGTAAGCTCTTAATTGCCTAAATCAAAATAGGCACCTAGTCAAGATGGCTCCTACATTAATCAGCATCAGTTCTACTTTGAAGGAGGCACTAATGTTTCTCATTTCAGTTTCTGTAAGCCTTTTCTAATTACCATTTCTAAATACCAAGTGCAACTTCTATGTTATGTAACATAGATGTAACATTAGAGTCTTCTTTGAAAGCCCTTCAGAGCCTCACTGACCAAGTACCACCTGCTAGCACTCTCCCCTCTGGTGTGCAGGGGTTTGACTTCAGCTGCCAGCTGTGAGCACCTGGCAAGGTCTGACCCTTGCAGATGGTGGTTGTGCAGTGTGCTGCAGCTGCCAGGAGTGCTTGGGTTGAGAGAGTGGCCTCAGCCATCTGAGGAATGCCCAGTGTTGCTCCTTAGTGAGAGGGTGACTGACAGCTCAGAAATGCCTGTCAGGGCAGGATTGTCAGGGTCCTGAGGACACCCCCAGCTCCCCACAGCCCTGCCAGGAACTGAAAGGACAAACCATGAAGCCCATGAGGCAAAGCCAACACTGGTCTTTGGGAGAAAGGGGAAAGAAGGTCCCTCTTCCCATTTTCCTCCCAGATGCTGCAGTGTTGTTTCTGTCATTTGGCAGGGAAAGGATCACCAGCAAGGGAATGGGGGTGGTGTAGGGACTTGTAATACAAAGGTTGGTGGCCTGAGTTAATGTCACCAGGTTAGCAGGTCATCAAGACCACAGGGCATTGACCTGCTGTCTCTCAGGGCATTCAGATGTGGAAAAAACGTGATTAGTCCTGACGACTGCCAGAGCTGAGACAGGTGGAGATACTGACAGTTTCAAAGAGCTACAAAAAGATATCCAAACCCTGTGCATAGTCACCAATCCCAGAATAATCCAGGACTTCAGAGCTGGCATCCCTTGAGTTCTCTATGGTATCACACAGATCCTGGATCCATTACCTAGGCACAAACTTCATATTGCCTGAATTTTTGGTTAAATGGCTTAAACATGCTGGCCTGGTGCCTGGTGGCTGCTCTTGTGAGTGTGAGAATAGGTATATGTCTGAGTGAAACCTGTTTTGTTTCTGGTTTTATTTTAAATTAAATCACTTTCTTCCCCTTTCCCCCTCATCGCCACCTCTCCTAATGTTTTCCACCTTGTTTATACCATGTTGGAGGAGTGTTTCCTATAGAGGAACAAGGAGTAGTAAAGAGGAGCACCCAGAAGCATAATCTTTCAGATGGCAGCAGAAAAAGAATCTACCATCTAAAAGGCAGGTTTTATTTAAAAATCTACTGTCAGGAGAAAAGTCTCTCTTTTTCTGGATGGGTCTTCAAAGGCCACCCTGTCCCCCTTGCTGGCTTTGGTCAGCAGTGCAGGTCACACAGCTGGAGCTCTGGCCCACTCCCTTGTAAGAGGCTTAGCTCAGGCTTCAGTGTGCCTATTTCAACCTTTCCACTTAAATAATTAAAGATAAAGGGTTTTGGAGACATCTAGTCCATCACACTGCCTTAAGACTAAATATATCCATCCACTCTGGGTGGATGCTCCTCAGACTGGATCTCCAGAATACCAACTGCATCCCCAAACTGGGGGAGGGCTCCCAGCCCTGACTGGCTTCTCCTGAGGGGCAGGACCCCAGGATGCTGGCACATCACCACAGCCACTGCTCCCCAGCTGTGAGGAAGGAACCCCTGCTTCATGCTGAGACTGAAAAGCTGCTTAGTGAGCCAAGGGCTCCCAGCTCCTTTCAGACACCCACGGACACGGTGGAGCTGTAACCCTCCCACCCCTTTCCAAGGCAGGCAGCTCAGTGCCTGCAGTGAGGTGGGAGCTGCTGCTGCCTCTCTGGGAGACAGCAGCTCCTGGTGGCTTCCCCGTGCTCTAAAAGATGGGAAAATGCTGCTGTTCAGCTGTGAGCAGTGGCTGCACAGATTGTTGTATGTCACCTCACTGTGGGGTAACTTAAGTCTCCATAGTAAACAGGAAGAATAGTTTATTTCCTTCCTCTTTGCAGTTGCTTTTTATGTATTTGTATGCTGCTATTTTGTCCCTCTTCAGACTTTGCTTCTTGAGACAGAATTGTTTTTCATTGTGCCTTACAGTTTATGTCTTCTGAACTTCTTGTAGAGCAGCAGTTTAGCATTTCAATGAATGTAGTGTTTATGGAATGATCTGGACTGACAGGCATAGAAATGGAGACTTATGTCTTCACAGATTAGATGCCACAGTGGTAGGAGGAGTGAGAACTCCATGCCTACCTTGTGATCTGGAACATCTCTAGAGGCAAGAATAGGATGTAATGATGAAATCCATCAAGGTGGCTCAGGTTTCCTCTTTAATCAGTAGCCTCTAGGCTGTTTCAGGCTGCTAGCATTCATTTGTGCCAGATGTGCTGGTGGCTTTGTGATATGGACAAACCATTGCATAGCAAGGAGCTGTGTTAACCAACTCATTTCACATAAACTGCTGGCCTTGTGAGGGCAGAACACTCAGGCAGAGTTCATCTCTGGCCACAGGAAAGGCTCTGCAGCCAAGCCAGTCACCTCCAGCCCCTGATATAGCCACAGCAAGAAAAGACACTGAGGTCATGAATCATCTCATCCTAAGGTAGATATTTAAAATAGATGAGATAAGACATACCTTTAAATTGCCTACAGGGCAACAGGCTCAGATGCATTGATAGACACAGAAGACATCTAAAAGTAGGTGAGCTAAGTCTCTCTCACCTGTGGAGTCAACCCAGTGACACACAGGTCAAAAGCTGTACTTCCCATGGTGAACCTTCAGAGCACATCTTCTGCCTTTCTGAATTTACAGCCACCTCCAAACAACCAGCTGAGAGAATTATGAGGGTCTTCCAACAAGTGGCTAAATATTTTCACTGATTTTCAGAAACAAAATTTATTACATTCTTCTTTTTTAGTTTAGTGTGTAAATAGTAATTTTCTAGAACAGGAATAGCTGCTTTTTGACTTCTGCTCATGAAAAGCAAATGCTTGGATTAGGAAGCACAGATATTCATCATGGCTATAATAATGATATTCTGTAGAGGGGAATTTTTATGTTAATTCATCTGATACAGTTGAACTGTAAAGATTTATCTTGCAGATTTTTTGGCAAACAGGAACTTCAAAACAATGGCTTTTTACTCCCACAGCATTTTTCCCCCTTCTCTCATTTTTGTTCTTTAGCTAATAGTTCATTAATAAGGGAAAAGATTTTTTTGATACCATAGCACATCTTCTGACCCATTTCAGTGCGAGTGCATATATAACCACTTGTTTGTTTGCACTTCTACAGGTGTTGCTGCTGTGCAGATATGGGCTGTGGTTAAATTTCATAATGGAAAATCTGACAGGCAGTTAACTAATCCATGAGTCATATTTCGTAATAGCCTAAAGGTCTCTGATGTTCAACCTTCATTTGATACCCTTGCCAGCAGGCAGTTTATACATAACCCATCTGAAGAACATTCTTTATATAGATGGCTGCATGCTGCCCTTTTATACCTGCAAGGATGGGCACTGCACTCCCTGAGCCAGGGGAATCTGCTCTGCCTGTCTGTGAACGGGGCTGAAGAGCTGCACTGCTCGGGCCTCACTGGGGAATGGCAGCAGAGGGAATCTCCCTGTTAGTCTGAGCCTCCTGCAGGGCCTGCCTGAAAGGTGGGGACAGGGGTGGGGAGTTGGATTTGGACTCCACTCACCCTGACTGGACTTCTGATTGGAACAACTCCAGTAGTACAAGTAGCAGTGCAACTTCCAGCACTAACAACTCTGCTGATTTCACCTGTGTGTGGCTCACTTCCTCTTGAGGCAGGAGAGACAGAGAATGAGACATCCTTTTGTCAGACCATCCAAATGGGGATCCCTCCATTGCTGACAGCAGCAGAGTCCAGCCAGCATTACCAATGCTCCAAAAGGAGCACCAAAGTGGAGCAGGCTCACCTGGAGAATCATCCCCTTTATTTTCTAGCCAAAGGGTGAAAAAGCAACACAGTGCTTACAAGGGGACCATAACGTTGGCTTTCAGGACTTCTCAAGTCTCAAAGGCAGCAAAGGATGTTGGCATTGCTGCTGTTTTTGAAGCTAAAATAAGGCAGACACATGACTTCAGTAACTGCATGTGAAGTTTACATACTGTGACTCATCGTAATAAAGAAACCTAAACAAAACCCCAGTGTGTCATTGAAGCTGGAATATGTTTTCCATACTAAATTCTTTCAGGTTTGCTTTGGCTTCTTTTTTACAGATGTAGAACAGTGGAGTATCTCAGGGATATTAGCTCTTTGCTGTTGCAGGACAGAAAGTTCTGGTCTTTATGAATGGACCTATACAAAACACAGGAGAAGGTTATCTTATTTTTTAAACCCTCTGGCACAACAACTTTTAGAGCAGTGCCAAATGCTGGACAAGAGCAGCTGAGAAGACAAATGGAAAGAAGAAAGCAGAGAAAGAAGAGTTGCATCCCAAGATTTAGCAGGCTGTCTCTTTAAGAAGCTCTGCCATTTCCAAATAACAATTTTATAATTGTCTGTAGGATAGCAGCAGGCACCAGGAGTGATGTATATGTAGCATGTGAGTTGCCTGCTGTATATGGAAAAGTGCCTAGGGAGGGACTGGCACAGTGGGAGGGGGAGCATGGCCAGGCTGGCTGCAGGCACCAGTGAGGAGGTTTGTCATCCTGCTGAGTCAGCAGGAGACACAGCACCTCCAACAGGGCTCTTCCCTGCTGGGTGTTCAGCGTTAGGCAGCTGAAGTTACATGGTAGGAGCCTATAATGACAGGCTCATGTGCATGCTCATTTATGCAGGGAATTCATTTTGCATGGATGGTCTGGATTACCAGCTCCAGGTCTCTTCATCTGGAGTAAAGCTGGCACTGGACTGGGCAAGGCTCACTGGGGCTGTTCCTCAGGGCTCTCCTTGCAGCCCTTCTCAAGCCAATGCAGAAGGTAAGAAAACCCCAAGAGGTTTCAGCTGGATTCAGGTTCATTACAGAGGGGCAATGAACCTGAATCCAGCTGAAACCTTTGTGTGGGTTTCAGAGTGTTTTGGAATCTGAGAAGGGAGCTGCTAAAAAGGGGTCAGGAGAAGGGAAAGGATTACACTGCAGATGTTTCTGCCCCACTGTCAGCAGTTCTACCTCTTCACCCACCTCTGCCTTCCACTCTCATTGGAACGGATTCTTGGCTGGTATTTTAATGGTGTGAATTCCTATTTATCAGCGCATGAAAATAGTTGATACTTCTTATTGTACAGGTCCAGTTGTACGAGTTTCTGTCTAGTCAGTCACAAAATTTCTGGCATCTAGGACTATTCCAATGAGCAGGAAGAGTTAGGGTTTTTCCGTCTTTGCAAATAACTTCTCAAGAAGTCATCACCAAAAGTTGCATAAACACACAGTTATCCCAGTCACACTCCAGGCCAAATGACAGTACAGCTAGAATCAGAAAGTCAAGGGAGTTTTCTGCTGAGTGGTACTGATTAAATGAGTAGTACTGAGATAAACCTGGCAGAATCAGTGTGGTTTAAACTCTAGACCTTTAGCCTTAGAGAACTTTCCATCCTGTTCAACCGCTCCCTTGTTCCACCAGCTCAGGCCCCAGCCTCACAGTGCCAGCCTTATCAAAGATTTTTGTTGCTGTCACTTAGGGTCTCAGCAAGAGGAAGTCCCAGCTGTACAAATCCCACTGGCAGGACAGGGCTGCTGACACAAATGCAATATAATAAAATGCAGTGAAGAGTTGTGTAACTCTTGTCTGAGGATCTGAGGGACTCCTCTCCCAGTCTGCCCCTCCGTACCCACTGAGCTATCACCTCCATCATGACATTGGATCATGATATACATAACAAATGTCTGGTTTGTATCATTGGTTATGATTTACATAACAAATTTCAGGATACAGGAACTCTGTTGTATGCCTGTTCTAAAATGTGCTGAACTCTTGCTTTGGCTGATTTGTCTTTTAATTTTTTTTTTCAAAGTCATCTTAATATCAGAAGAGAATTTTAAATTTTGTCCAGATTTCCACTTTTTAATTGCAGTATTGGCTGTAATGAAACTTTAAAATACAGGGACATCGCTACCTGACATTTTTTGTCTCTTTTCCAAACAATATCTGGAACCTAAAATTAATAAAAGGAGATACACCTTTTCAGTTCTTTGTTTAGCTCCTCTGGCTTGTTTTCAGCTTTTTACAGTGCTTTCCAGGCTCTCAGTTTCACCTCCCTATTTTTTGGTTCCCTGAGTTCATATGGTGTCTTTGATGCTGCAAAAGGGCAAGGTAAAGCACCAGAGAGAAAGGTAAAGTACTGTGATAAAAGGACAGGCATCACCCCAGGGATTCATGTACTGAAACATCTTTAAAATTCTTCTTAAAAACAGGCTAGTGGGAAGCTGACAGTGTCCTTTTAAGGACAGTTTATGTTAAGAAATCCTGCTTAGTCTTATGAGCAAGTTTTGGCTGAGCACAAGTGCTAATGACTTTTTGAAATGAAAAACATTTCTAAAGATAAAAATAGCTAGTACTGAAATCTCTCACAGTCATTACTTACAATTTCTGTGTAATCCCTTGTCCAGATTTATAATGGTTGCTTGCCATGCCAGCAGAACTTACAACTTTGTGGATTTGTCTTTAATGTTGTAATTGAAACCAGGATGATTTTCATGGGCCCCAAATAATTTGTAATTCTTGTGAGAGCTCTGTCTTTTAAATGGCCTTACATAAGATGTAACCTTCACTGACCTAAGCATGCATACACAGTTTTCTTAATGCTCATTGATGTTTTCATCAAGGAATTGTATACTTTGGGATTATTTCAACCTGATGTGTTTAAGAACAATTTTTCCAGCCTTTCTCAAGAATTTATAATGCATTTAAGTTATCTTGAAGTAAAATGCTCCTTTTTCTTCTGATGTGTGCCTCCAAATAGCTTGTCTCCCTTAGTCCTCTATGAGAGTTAAAGACATGCCCTTGAACGGTCCTTTCATTCCTCTAGAGCAACATTTTCCATTTTACTGCCCACCATTTTCCATTTTACTGGTCACATATGCTGGGGACCTGCATGTGACTCCCCAGCATTTCCAGAGCTGTGCAGTCTGAAGGCCAGAACCTTCTCATTCCCCCTAATTATGGAATCATTATGCAGTATAAGCCCCAAAATCTGATCTCCTACTAGTTCTCCATATTTGTTGGAGGGGTGGATGTTCCTTATCATACAAAGAAAAGGCCAGACTGGCATCACTCACACACTCAGCAGGGCAGAATTGTGTTACAGCAACAGTGAGTGAGGGGCAGTTCTATGGGATGGATACAGGGCTGGGTCCTCAAATGTGAATTTCTTCTTACTGGAACACACAGCTATTTTTGAAGCCTGAAATTTCATTAACAGGATTCCTCTACGGATACCTTGTCCTTTTAGCTTGTCCTTAAAGCTCTTGTTGGGGGAATATCTCCTGTTAGGTGTTTTGAGCCTTGGACCTGCTTGTGCCTGGTAGTATTAATAACCCGGGGCAGGGAATGTTTATGTAGCACTAAGCAGTATGGCAGCAATCAGTAAATAATGAAATAAATTGAAGGCTTTGTTTCTGTTTAAATACTGTGTTTGCCTTCTGTGGATACAGACCTGGATCCTGCTCAACGACCTCATTTGGGTGAAACTGGATATTGCATCACTGTTATTCCAGCTCCTTTAATGTATGGCAACTGTACAGACAATGCACTGCCTAATGAAGAACTCAGAGTCCCACTTCTAAATACTTTTTAAAAAAGCCAAAATCCATGGAACCTGCACTAAAAATATCCATCAGGATTTGATACAAATACACAATTTATGGAGAAAAGACAAGAAGCAATTATGTCCAAATCAACATTTACAGCATACAAGGACCATTAGGGTCCAAATTCTCTGCTCCAAGCCAGAATTCCAGACATGCACTGAAAATGCCAGGGCTGAGAAGTTACTCTGGCTGCCAAGGAGGGGATGCCCAAGCATTTGAGAACCAACACAGAATTAGAAATGTGAAGAAAACCCCCACTATTTAACTGCTTTAAAGCAAAGAGCAGAGAACAATTGGGAAGACCAGAGTGATTGCATTCTGTGATCTTGGCTTTGCAGACCACACAGGTGCAGAGGCCAAGGAGGATGGGTGCTGTAGGCAGGAGCTTTGTGTTTCCCTCAGAACAGCCTGGAAGCTGCTCAGGAATCCCAGCACTCAGGACACATCTCAGAGAAGTCAATCTGCGGTCGACTGTGCCTCGCTCTCGTATGTTTTTAATAGAACATTTAAAATAATTTCAAGATTGAGGCATGCACAAGTTAAACTTTGAGTAGAAGCTGAAGAACAAATAGAGCCATGCTAAATTGGTTTCTGGTACAGCCTGACAATATATTCAAGATGCTACCTAATCCCAAGTGATCCCATAAAAAGTAATCTCCTACCACCAAGTCAGTCTTAAATTTGTAGGTGAGGTTACTACAGTCTCAGCCTGATTGAATCTCTTTTCCATCAGGAATTGGCAAAGCCAAGAAATTCTTTATGGCTAAATTAGTCATATTTTATGTGTGATATCTGTAATTCTCTATTTTGTATATAAAATATAAGCAAATATAATCTCTATGAATGTGTAACCATGCATTTATTGTGGAATAATAACACTTCTATTAACTGAAAGGTTATTACTATTTGTCCATAGCTTTGTTAATGCAAAGTAAGCTGCACTAAGGTGTGGAATCCTCCGGGTCTTGAGATGGGCCAAAAGATAAGAAAGGACAAAATTCAACTCCAACAACCAGTGAACAAGGAGTTAAGGTACTAGAATCTGAAGCCTGTACAAATCCAGAGTTAAAAACCGCTGCCAATTCTGGAATGGAAATTAAAGCCTGCTTCTACCACCAGGAAGTGACAGCAGCCAGGGGAAAAAAGGGAAGGGATGAAGGAACAGTGAGGTGAGAGACAAGGGCTAAAAGACCAGTGGGGTGAAAGGTGAATTCAGCATCCTCAGGTGGAGGCTGAATGCCCTGTGAGTCCTGGCAGTGCATCAGAAGGGGTGATATCCAGCAGAGCACTGGTCACAGCCGTGCAGGGGAGCAGCCTGGGCAGGTTGGGATGTGCAGCTGGAGCAGTGTCTGCTGCCTGCTCTGTGCCACAGCTGAGGGGCTGCAGGGCAGTGCCTTGTGCCAGCAGTGACCTGAGCAGCCTGTGCTCAGTGTGAAAAATGCATATCTCATGATTGGCTTTTTGCAAATATTAAAATGAATATTATATGTGTTATGTTAGAAGGTAATGCTGTATTAATTCTCTTAAGTTATGTGTTAAATATGGTTTCAGGTTATAACAAAATGTTAAAATAGAAACTATGCTATGTAAGATACTTTTTTTTTTTCTAAAGAAAGGACTCACACTGAGATAGCAGCCACAGCACACCTAAATCTTTCAGAGAAAGAGAATTTATTGCTCCATTATCAGGAGAAACAAACTTCTTCCCGCCTCACTCAGGCAGGATAATGCTGTTAGGATAAAGAGGAAGAAGCTGAGGATGACCAGACAGAATCCTTTGTTTGAATGGAATTTATGCATCATGTATGAGGTGTATGAATATGCAACAGGTTATTGCTTTTAAGGGTTAATCCTCTGTTAACGTGGGTCCTTTTTCGGGCTTATCATGCCCAGAAAGGGGTACCCAGGTAACTCTTTGTTTCTATTATCTCATATTGTCCTAATCCAAATTGTCCAAATTATTATTACTCTAATTGCATTACCATTTTTATAACCATTTTATTACTATTAAACGTTTAAAATCTTAAAGACGAGTGCTTGGTGCTTTTCCCACTCAGGGCAGGAGCAGCACGGCTGTGCCTGCCCCCCAGCTGCCTTGGTGTGTGGGGCAGGGCAGGACTCGCTGTGCAGAGGGGAGAAGCAGATGCCGCTTTGCATGTCTGGGCTGGTGAGAATTCATCAGGCTCTGCTGTGGCTGAACGGGAGCCAGGTGCAGCGTACAAGTAACTCCTGTTTGCTGTGCCTGACCTAAATCCCAGTGTTGCTTTGTCAGGTTTGAAGCAACACGTGTTCCGTTTGCCTCCTGTGTGCTGGGGCTGCTGCAGCCTGGGTGTTAGCGCTGGGAACACGATGATTCAGTCACAAACTATGAGGGCTGTCCGGGGACACGGAGCCTTGCTGTGTATTTGGTGGTGGTCAAAGGTTTCAGTTCACATCAAGAGAATTCTTATCTGGAAAGTTTCAAAGGGCTAAATATAGACCAGGCTCACATGCTAGATGGCAGTGAGGCTCTGCAGGCAACCCCACTTCCCTGCTAACAGCGCTCCTGGGGATATCATGCCTTGTTTGGCTGTTTGTTTGTTTATTAAATAGTTGTTTTTCAGGATCGACATCAATCAGAGCCCAGCCCTGCAACTCAACTGTTTCCCTCTCCTTGGCAAAGGGCCCCCAGCAAGAATGCACAGCCAGCACAAGTACTGAGCTGCCCCCAAATCCTTCACTCTCACTCCTGCTGGCCTGGAGGAAGACAGGAGTGTCTCACAAGAGGTCTTGAGCTGGTAAGATAAACATCTGCTATTTGAGACTGTGCCTGAAACCACCACATTGCCATGAATGACATGTTTTCAATAGCAGGAAGCCAGGAATTACTCAATAGGAAGACTGAGGACTGGCAGCCCTTCTGTGATTGCTGCCTCTGGCTGGGGCACGAGGGAAGCCCTCCTGGTGGGATACCTGTGTGATCACCAGATCCCACTCACTGCAGATCCCATGGCCACACTGAGCAAATGCACACCACCACAGATGATCCGAGGTGCTTTCCTCAGTGGAAGGACAGCCTTGGTGTTGGAGGCAGAGAGGGTGAAGGTGTCATCAGTGAGAGATGAGAAGACTACAGCCAACTGAGGTTGTTGCTGTGTAAAAATCCACTAGGACCCCAATCACTGCATGGGAGATTTTTCCAATCAGTGAAGACAATTTCAAAGATCCACATTTGAACTCTAACCAAACAAGCAATTGAATAAAAAATAAGCAGTCATGAAAAAGAAAATCTCTGCTTACAGATTTCAAGAGGATGTGGCAAAGGTGAATTTATGAGAACACAGAATAGCCTACACCTATAAGCAGTTTTTGGCTTTAATTGGACAGCACTGCTGCCCTGCTGGGGGGTTTCCAGGGCCCTGAGTGCATAATAGCCCTTAGGAACCCAATCTGGGACCCCCATCCCAGCAGCTTCTGGCTCTGGAGCATGGCAGGGAGGGCACTGCCCATCTGCTGTGCCCAGCCCCCTGCTCCCACTGCTTCCTGACATGTCTCTGAAAGAATAAACCCAGAACCATCCCAAAATCAGAGACTCTATGAATGCTGTCATACTTGCAAAGCAAAATTAAAATTAGTGCTGCTGCAGAATGACAGACATGGAATAATATGCCAAAAACTAATTCTTGAAAGAAAGGAAATGTGTGCCTCCAGTACCTGAATCAAGATCTCAGTGTACAATGGCACAGGCAGAGAGGCTGTACAAAATCTTTAGCTATTTAACCACTTGTGCATGTTCCTGTGGGAAGGGAAATGACAGATTAGTTTTCCTGTGGAGGATTCATTAGTATGCTGTGATTGGTGAGTCAGTATTTTTAGCTTAGTGAGCTCAAGATGTATTGTGGTTTAGGCCTCAGAAGTTACCAACTCTGGGTAACAAATTAAAAGGGGAAAAAAAAAAGAAAGAAAAGAGTGTGTTAGGAACAGAAGAGTGATTTTTCCAAGCTCTTTTATGAACCATCCTCCTCACTTGTTTAGAATTAAGTGCCTATTAACTCCATTTGGGGAAGGTGGTGATTAAACTGGGTCAAATGGAAGTGATTAGCTTGGATTATCCCTGTCATGGAAAAATTCACTGGAAGATCTGAGAGGGAGGAAATTGCCACACAGATCCCAGCAAGTTCTGCTGGAAGGTGGATGGATGGATTTGCTTTTCTCCCTGCAAAAGAGCTTTGGCCCACACAGGACCCCTCCAGATACCTCAGACTAGCTCTGAATTTAATTGGTTTAATTGTGGAAATTTCCTCAGGTCTGGTAGGAAAAGCAGTTGTCCCAGCATTGCTCCCACTTGTGTCTGTCACCCCAGGCTCACCTGTGCTGCATTTTGGAAGCATCCCTGGAGACACTGAAGGTGCCTTTCCTCAGGGGTCTTTCAGGGAAAAAACCCTTTCACTTCTAAGTGCTAAAAATTACTAAGGAAATGTTCAGATGGACAAGGAATAATAATAATAATAATAATAATAATAATAATAATAATAATAATAATAATAATAATAATAATAATAATAATAATAATAGGAAGAAGAAGAAGAAGAAGAAGAAGAAGAAGAAGAAGTACCACCATGACTGTTGAGAGTGCAAACTGCAAGGCCAGCAACAGGGCCTCAAATGGAGAAAATGAACCTTATACTTGAGAACTGGGAGGACACCCTGGCAGGCCTCTCTCTCAGCACAGCCTCCTCCATTATGTGATCCTGCCACAAAAAAACAAATATTTTGTCACTGCCATTGTAACATGCCACGCTTACCAAGAAATAAACAGCATTAAGTTTCCTGCTGCCAAGGGGCTGCTTCCTCCTGGTGACATCTCCCTGCTTGCCTGGCTCTGCTGCTGTGGTTGAAGGAGGTTTTCAGCTGACACCATTTCATCCCCTGTGCCACAGCCCTTCCTCCTGAGCTGCCCTGGGAGAAGGGGCTGAGTGCTCTGTGTGTGCAAACAAACGTGGCTGTGCCCCAGCATCTGCCCCTGCTCACAGCTGTGTTTACTTTATGGTGCGTATAGAAGAAAAGAGGATTATTTATGATCTAATCACGATGTGTTCCCCAAGCAAAACATTTTCTGCTCTGATTTATTGCTCACTTTAGGCCTGCCCCCAAGCATTGTTCTTATATTTGGAGCCAGTTGCATTTTTTTCCCATTTGGAAATGGAAATCCTAAATGTAATGGCATATTTAATGGAAAAAACCCCTGACAGTTACTTGGAGGGAGGAGGAATTTTACTTCTCTATTTTCCCATTTCATGTTTGTTTTCCTTCTCACCTCCTTCCTTTTATTCTTTTTCTTATGTCTGAAAAAAAGGAAGGAAAACCACTATTTGGAGGCAAGGTAGGAGCAATATTTTGTTCTCGTTTTCAGTTGAGAGATTAGAAAAGTTCAAAAGTTTTACCCAGAAAAAGTCCACATGAAAAGTACCTGTCATTTTCTGATTAGCACTGTGATACTATTGATCAAAAGTATCCAGCCAACAAACCTGTGTAAATTAAACACGCTTGTGCACTCTATGGAGCCAGCATTTCTTGGCAACTACAAAAGAAATGCTTTTTCTGTTTTAATTCAGAGAGCTTTACAAAGCTTATGCAAGTGGCCTTAGAGCTTGGGTTTCTTTTTATCTCACAAATATCAAAAAAGAGAGGTTCCCCACACCCCCCCCCCCAGCCTTCTCTTGCTAAAGGACTTCTCGGAGGACCAACAAAATCAAATTAGTTTTGTAGGCTGCACTTAGAAGATAGAGGAGAGTGCAGGTCTTTAACAAATTGAGCTTTTCTCCCATGTGTTTCTCAGGAGTTTTGATTCAATCAATCTCAGAAGAGTTTTTACACAGTCTGAATAAAAATTCTTTTAAAATCCATTTTTAAACCTTTCTCCCTTCCTCCATTTTTAATTCCTCTCAGTAGCTCAGAATTCCTTTCTGTTTTGAGGCATGAAATCCTTTTAGCTCTATTGCCTACCCAGCAAAGGAGAAGAACAAAGCAAGAGAATATGAAAAAGAAAACACTCCCCAAGAAAATAATTACATCTTCTTTTTTTTCAAAAACCTTATCCATCATTATGCCCTAAGAAAACAACAACAACAAATTATTACCAAAACATACACTTTTTTCCTGTCT
Source organism: Molothrus aeneus (assembly GCF_037042795.1). Taxonomy (NCBI): domain Eukaryota; kingdom Metazoa; phylum Chordata; class Aves; order Passeriformes; family Icteridae; genus Molothrus; species Molothrus aeneus. The sequence goes on along the minus strand of NC_089647.1, from coordinate 109,629,139 downwards.
TGTGAGAACACAGACATCTATCAAGCAAAAGAGAATCCTGTGCTATTGTGTTTGGTTACTAAGATGGATGCACAAACTGCCCTGGCTGTAGCCTCCAGGAATGTTGTCACCAAACAAATATTGCCATTAAAGTGTTGGCAGGAGGTCCTTTAGGAAAGGCCAGGAGAAAAACCTTTTTTTTTTTTTTTCCTGGGGGGGTTGTTGCGTAGGAAAACCAGCTAATAGCTAAATCTGGAAGTACAGCTGGGTGCTCTTAAATTAGAAATCTTTAGGAGGTCTCCCACACATCCATGCAAGTTTGCTGAAGAGTTGTGCATTGCTGCAGATATGTTTCACCTCCTCCAGATTTTCTGTTTCTTGCTAAGCTTCTCCAAGGCTTTCAGCCTCTCTCAGTTAACTCTCCAATGTCTCTCTGGCCAGGGTCTCACTCCTCTTCCATCTCTCCTTCCAATCCTCTTAGTTCCTTGGTTTGGTTTCAATCCTGTATCTCAGCTGCTCAAGAGGACAGAAAATTGGCTCAGTGGATTTCTCCCCTTCTCCATCAGCTGCCCCTGTTGTTTATCTCATTAGGAAAAAAAATAAGTTGATCCAGATGTATGAGTAAAAAACCATTTATTTTCTTACCCATTTTCTTGCATCACTCTTCCCTGCAGGCAATTTGATTGTTATTTTACAATACAGGCAGAAGGTAATTTTCCTACATACAGTGTTGCTTGGCCCTGAATCTGGGGGATTGTCAATTTTCCCCTGCTTGCAGTGAGAATATTTTTCAGAAAAGATGGTCATGCTCCAGCCTGAGACAGCCAGCACAGGGTTTGAGCTCTGCCTTGCAAGGACTCGTGCACAAAAGGCAGTGTTCTGCAATCCTGGATCTTAACCCCACACAATTTAGACACTTGTAAGCAATGGGATTATCTCACCAGAGAGGTGGGCAGTTTTTCCAAGATCACTGATTAGATTAATATATCCTTGGAGATACAGGAGAGAAGTAGTTCCTCTCTTACCGATGATACACAAAGCAAATTTCTTTTTAAAATATGAATATTTACAACAGTTACTGTGCAGGCTTTGAGGCTCCCACGTTTAGTGGGAGGAAAAGAACAACAAGAAAAGAATAAAAATCAATTACTGTTCTTCAATGCCTACCTCGCTAAGGCTAAAGTGAATCTTGGTTTGAAACTAAAATAAAGCAGAATTCTCGTGCTCATTGTTTCAGGAAAGACCCGCAGAAATCAGGTGCTTTGGGCTCAGGGCCTCTAGAGGTCACCAGAACCTAATTAATGAGCAGTGCTAAACCCGTCTGTGAAGTGCAAATTGCTTCGTTGTGATTGGGAATTTCCAGCTCTGGGTCCCCCCTCTCCCGGGAACCCGGACTGTCATTGCTGGGATAACAGGAAAGCGGCCGAGCCATTCCGTGCTGGAGCCGGGCTGGGCAGCAGGCGGCAGCTCCCTCTGGGCACAAGGCACAACACCGAAATGGCCTTTTCCCTCTGCACACTGCCCCGATTTTATCCCGTGCTTCTGTGGTAAGTCCTGCCCTGGCACAGCCCAAGTCTCTTGTGCCCCCGGGCTAAGGCTTCGCCACACCTCTGCAAGGCCAGGGAGTTCCAGGGGCATTGCCAAAGCCAGGGGTTACCAGGTGTACAATAACTCAAAAGGGAACACGGGCTGAGCCTGCAGGCTGGGGACTTGGCAAGGATTCTTCTACCTAAATCCTTGCCTTGCAAATTACAATCTGCACAGGAAACCCTGTGAAGAGCATGGTTTCCTTCCAGGTCACCCTGTGCTCTATTTACAGGGCAGTTTAGAGGAGAGCTGCAATTATGATGAAGTGGCTGTCATGAGACCTCTGCTTCATGCGAGAGCAGAAGGGAAAGCTCAAGTAATTTCCCTGGAACTCCCTCCAGGGTTTAGGAATGAGACAGACTAGGGAACTTGGTACAGTTGAGGGAGACTGTTTATTTCAAGACAGCAAACAGAAGCTGATCCTTTCAGGAGAAATTCCTCTGGGGAGAGCAAAGGTGTTTATTTTGGGAGCTGTCAGTGGAACAGAGGCCTGTGGTGCCTCTGGAGAGGGATTTTTCTCTCTGGAAAGCCAGGAGTGCTGAGTGGCCTGTACCCTGCCAGGATGCTGAGGGTGCTATGGGAGGCTGCTGCAAGGGGGTCCCCACAAAGGGCTCCTTGGCTTTTAGGTACAGAACACGTTTCCTTGGAGTCCAAGGAGTTTTTCTGGATGCAGAACAGGAGATGAGGCTTTGCCCCTTTTGCTCCTGTCTGTGGCCCCTCCCTTGCCATGTGGCAGCAGGTGACTGCCCTGTGCCTGCTCTGGAGCAGCAGTAAGTGGATCTCCCCGAGGGTGTTTGCTGGGATTAGCAGGTGTGTTATTTTTGCAGACTGGAGCTGTGACGCTGCAGGTTGGCAGCAGGCCATGTGTCAGTTCCTAATCCCAGGAGAAGCCCCCGAGAGGTCACTAAAACCATAAACAGAGGTAAGTGCCCACCTAAAGGAGATCAGGATTGTATTCCTAGTAGCATACCATTCCCAGAGAGGAAACACTTACAGCCATTCTTTATTTCCTCCCCTTTCAAAAGATGCACAGAGTTAAGGGCTTCTCTCCTCAGTTCCCTTTCAAGGCAGGGTCCTAGAGAAACCTCGCTGTTTCTTCCCCTTTTCCAAACAGCCATCTCATCAAAATTTCTTGGTGCTGCCATCTGTTGCAAGCAGAACACCACCCCTTTTGCTATTTACAGTGCAATTAACCTTCAGCAAATTAGCTTATGACTGTCATGAAAGGATTAATTAAGGCAACACACCCTTGACTTGTTCCCACCGTGCATTGATGCGGGTGCACCCACGGCTCTGCCAAAGCCCTTCCAGAATCAGGGGAGTTGTTTTTATCCTTTCTCTATTATCACAGCAAATTTGCCAGCCAGGGGAGATGCTTGAGGGATGGGCTCCAGCCCATGGAAGTGGCTGTGGAGACAGAAGACCTGGCCTTGCCCAGCAGTGTGGGTGCTTCCCCGCTGCTGAGTGTCACTGCCCTGGAATCAGGATGTGGGGCCATGACTCAGCCAGCTCAGCTCACAGTTGGAGTTGAAGCAGCCAAAGGATGAAGCTGCTTCCAAAATATGAGGCTGTGATGTGCTGCAGCCGTGCTTTGGAAGCACACCCTATTTTGCCTAGCACCATCAGACTTCCATCTGGATTCCTGTGCCTGGGAGGCACAAGAGGCCAGGGCTTCCTGAGAGCCCCAGACCCCTGATCTGTGCAGATGTGCAGGATGTGTCTGGGTCAGCAGACAACCCTGTGCTTGCTCCAGGCTTGGAGAATCCTCAGGGAGATAAGCAAACTCTCCCAGCTCCAGCACAGCCTGAGTGCTGATGGAAAAATAGGCTTTGGCCAGAGAATTCCAGGATGGTGGCCCTGCCTCTGCTCCTCGTCCCACCAGCTGGAACTCCTGGCAGAGAGGCAGTGAGACTGGTAAAGGCTGTCATGTCTTAAAGCAAAGCAGCTTCTTGTTGTTTAATCCCAGATGGCAACTAAGTACCAGCAGCTGCTCGCTCACTCACCCACCTCCCCCTTCCGTGGGATGGGGAGGGGAGCTGAAAAAAGGCAAAACTCATGGGTTGAGATGAGAACAGTTCAATACTTGAAATAAAGTAAAAAATAACAACAATAATAATAGGAAAAAGAGATGACTAAAGCCCACGAGGGACAAGTGATGCACAGTACAGCTGCTCACCCCCCTGACCATTGCCCAGCCTGTCCCTGAGCCATGGTCAGCCCCAGTTCATGTGGACACCACACTCTGTGGTGAGGAATATCCCTTTGGCCAGCTTGGGGCAGCTGTCCTGGCCATGCTCCCTCACTGGCAGAGCACGAGGCACTGCAAGGTCCTGGATTTAGAGTAAGCACTGCTTAACACACTGATGGTTTAGGTGTTGCTATGAACGTTGTTCTCATGCTGAATCCAAAACGCAGCCCTCTACCAGCTACTGGGAAGAAAATTAACTCTATTCCAGCCAAAAGCAGGATACAGCTGCCAGAAAGGATGTCCTGAAGGCAAAAATCTCAGGGCTGAAAGCTGCATGAAAGCAGCTGCTGCACAGCAGTGCAGATGGTGGCAGTGCCAGGGAACACCTGCATTGCTTTTGTTCTGCTGTCAGCAGCCCCTGGCTCACACTGTCTTGCCCAGCATGGGCTTGTCCTGCTGGAACTCTGGCACTGCCACCTCCTCCTCATGCTGAGAAATATCCCACAGATTGGATCTGGGAGATGACATCAGCCCAGGGCCTGGGGGCCTCCTTTCAAACCACAGCATCACCTCCACTCCTCAGAGTTAAAGAGAATTATGATCTCTGGTAGTGCTCCACACTTGTATTTCTTTGTCACTGAGATTCTTGGGGCACAACACAGCCACACTGTTCTGACAAAGCTGGGCAGTATTATCTAATTACCATCCAATGTAAACCACTTGCTTGCATTTCTTTGGCTCCATTAATTCTGAAAGCACAGCTAAAGTAAATAATTAACTTTGTTTTGAGCTCAGTCTGTGCTTGGATGGGCCAGGTAAATACAATGTTGTTATTCCTTGATGATGAAAGCGTTAATTAATGTTGTCTCTTATAAAAGAAGAAATCAGGTATAAAATTACATCATCATTAATGCAGTTCTGTCATCTCTTTGCATTTCTTCTCTGATTTCTTAATGCCACCTAGGCTGGAAAACTTGGAGGCTTTCAGGGTTTTGCATTCATGTGTGCATCCTAAGGAATCTTGAGTGCATAGAGACCTAGATGCATACTATTCCCAGCCTCCTCCTGGTTTTCTCTGATGGAAAAGTACTCAAGAGTCAGCTTGGATGATACCAGCCCTGGGGCCCTGGGCAGCAGCATGCTCTGATCCTGAGGTGTGCATAAACACAGCCTGTGGTGACACAAATAGGTGACAACCACTCAGCACTACTGGGAGGAAAGGCTGAAACAGCCTCTGATGTGATGATGATGAACTCAGAGCTCTTCACACTCTTCTGGAACAGACATTTCTGCCCATATTCAGGGCACCCAAAAGCTGGCAGGGAGGAGTTAGGGATGATCCCTCTGTGCTGCAGCAGTACCTGGGCAGGGTTGCAGCTGCCCAAGCCCACAACAGAATCAAGAGGCTGCAGCTTCACAGATGATGACAGCACTGCACCACAAATTAAATAACAATAAAATTAAAACAAAGCACAGTTGATAGAGGATAATGAAACTGATGAGTGTACTAAATCATTACACAACTACCTCTTACAAAGTCCTTACTAAGGAAAGGACTTACATGAAAGAGGAGTGACCAATGTAATTTGCTGGGTTTATGGGCATTTTTTGGAAATTCAGGTTCCTATCTAGTTCCTTAGAGATCTGTCTCTTGTTTTATTTAGTAGCAAAAGCTAACCAGACTCCTGCTGCCACAGGAGCCATAAATCAAAGTCTTGAGATGTTCCCACTGAGCGTGAACATAAACTCAGTGTAAGCCCAAGTGAGTGGCACTTTGCCATGGTGCACTGAGCTGTCACATGGGGCCAGCTGTCACACTGTCTATGTGAGGGACAGTGACCTCCAGCAGATGGGCGGGGTGGACTCCTGGCCATGCTAATCCTTTTACCTGGGCTGGATCCGACAAGGATCCCAGCTCTGAGCCCTTGGCATCAAGGGGTTTTGCATCTTACAGGAGGGTGAGTTCCACCAGCCCCAGGAAGACTGTGGTGGGGAAGCTCCTCTGTCCAGACATGGTGGATGGGTAGGTTCTTCAGCTGCAGGAGAGGAGCAATGGCGTGTGTGGGGCTGATGAGCTTTTCCTAATTTTCAATGAGTCAAATAAGGTTAAATAGTCCATCTTCAGTGAATTGGGTCACTGGCAGTGACCTGTTCTGGAAAAGTGGCCTCTGATGCAGAAAATCTGGTGTTAAAACACTTTTCATTTCCCCTTCCAGGCAAACCACAAGTTGATTAGGAACACTGAGATGATTACCTCTGCTTTGCTCTGTCTCTCAATTATGCCCGAATTAATATTGATTAAAATCTGGCAAAGGCAGCTTAAAGCACCTGCTGGGGTTTTATCCTCAGTTACTTCTTCACCCAAACCCTACAGCTCTTAAACTGCACAATGCAGTTGATTGTAATCTGACTATTACAGATCCAGCTGTGCCTGTGATGGCTGGAGCCTCCTCCTAACAAACTGCACCTTTGGTCCAGCCCTTTGGGGAAGGATTTGGCATGGCAGCTCTTAGCTGGGGGTCTCTGGTTGTTAATGTGAGATCCCAGGACAGCAGCCTTGGGATCTCCTAGTTTTAGGAGATCATTTAGGTTTAAACTAAATGTCTCTCCCCCTGTGCTGGGTGCTGGTGAGGCCACACCTCAAGTGCTGTGTCCAGTTCTGGGCCCCTCAGTTCAGGAGGGACTTTGAGGGGCAAGAGAGAGCCCAGAGAAGGGAACAGAGCTGGGGAAGGGTCTGGAACACAAGTCCTGTCGGGAGAGGCTGAGGGAGCTGGGGATGTTTAGGCTGGAGAAAAGGAGGCTCAGGGGTGACCTTATTGCTCTCTGCAGCTCCCTGACAGGGAAGGTGCAGCCAGGTGGGGACTGGTCTCTTCTCCCAGGTAACCAGGGATGGAGGAGAGCACTGTCAGGGGAGGATTAGGTTGGACAGCAGGAAGGATTTCTTCACAGGAGAAATTATTAGACATTGGAATGGGCTGCCCGGGAGGTGGTGCAGTCGCTGCCCCTGGAGGTGTGTTAAGGAAAGGCTGGATGTGGCACTCAGTGACCTGGTCTGGGTGACACGGAGGTGATCCTGGATGTGGCACTCAGGAGGCACTCATGGTCTGGGTGACACAGTGGTGTTCAGTCACAGGTTGGACTCAGAGATCTTTTCCTGCATAATCCAATTTGTGATTGTGTGAGGAAAGCCCTGGAGGAGTGGAGCCCCCTCTGCCCCCGTTCCTCCCTGGCCCCTCGCAGTGTATGGAGGAGTGTTTTAAGGACACAGAGAAACGGGTCCTGGAACACCGGGATGGAAACTGCTGGGAACTGCTCCGCTGTGAAAAATGCGTATTTTATGATTGGCTTTTCGCAAATATTAAAATGAATATTATATGTGTTATGTTAGAAAGTAATGCTGTATTAATTTTCTTAAGTAGTGTGTTAAATATAGTTTTAGGTAATAACAAAATGTTAAAATAGAAACTATGCTATGTAAGATACTTTTTTTAAAGAAGGGACTGGCACCAAGATAGCAGCCACAGGACACCTAAATCTTTCAGAGAAAGAGAATTTATTGCTCTCTTATCGAGTTCTTCCCACCTTGCTCAGTCCTGAAGACACCGTTAGGATTCAGAGGAAGAAGCTGACACTGACCAGACAGAATCCTTTGTTTGAATGGAATTTATGCATCATGTATGAGGTGTATGAATATGCAACAGGCTATTGCTTTTAAGGGTTAATCCTCTGTTAACGTGGGTCCTTTTTTGGGCTTATCATGCCCAGAAAGGGGTACCCGGACTGTCTATAACTTTTTGTTTTTATTGTCTCGTATTGTCCTAATCCAAATTGTTCAAATTTTTATTACTCTAATTATACTATTTTATAACTATTTTATTACTATTAAATTTTTAAAATTTTAAAAACAAGTGACTGGCATTTTTCACACCCGGGATGGCACTGCTGGGAACTGCCCCGGGCCGGGAACTGCCCCGGCTCCCGCCTGGACCGGGACCTGCGGGTCTGGAGCGAGGGGAAACAGCCCCGGTCCCCGCGGGGCCTCCCTCGGAGACAGCAATCCCTGCTAGGGAATATTTTTAACTATCCATTCTCTACTTATATAATCGACAGGTTTTGTTTATATTATCCACAGAAAGGCATGCTGGAGTGTCTCAGACGGGGCTTTGTCTGTCGCTGCCTTTAACGCTGTAAAATCACGCTGTGGGAACCGGGACAATTCCGCGTGCGTCGCTTTTACTTGTGTTCCTTTGTGCAGTAAATGTCCTGACTTGCATTGCACGGCCGCACCCAAACTCCGGCCCCGCGCAGGGCTGCCCCTTCCTGTCGGGATCCCAGAGCGCTCCCGTCTGTCCGTGCCCATTGCCCCCCGTACCCACCCCATCCCATCCCGGGGCTCTCCCGCTGTCCCGGGCCCGGACGAGATGAGGGAACGCCGGAGCTCCGCCCCTTCCTGCGTGACGCCACCGCGCCGGAAGAGCCTCGGCGCGCCCGTGACGTCAGCCCTTCCTTCTTTCCCCGGGAGGCCGGAGTGAGGTAGGAACGGGCCGGCCGCGATCCCGATCCGGATCCGCCGCCATCCGCGCCCGGGCGGCCGCGGGAAGGGGCAGGGCGGGGATGGAGCAGGGCCGGGGTGCCGCTGAGCGTGCCGCGGGTGTCGCTGAGCTGTCCCCGTGTCCCCGCAGGGCGCCATGGGCCGCGTCATCCGCGGGCAGAGGAAAGGCGCGGGCTCCGTGTTCCGCGCCCACGTGAAGCACAGGAAGGGCCCGGCCAAGCTGCGCGCCGTGGACTTCGCCGAGCGGCACGGCTACATCAAGGGCATCGTCAAGGTACGGGCGGGCCCCGCTCCGCTGCTCGGGGACTTCGGGCACCGCGTCCCCGGGGCCGAGCCCCGCTCCCCCTGCGCTGCCAGCACTGCCCGCGGCCCTCTGGCTGGGCCTTATCCCGTCTGGTCCGGTCCAGGTTTCTCTGCTCTTATATAGATCATATTCCCTGAAAAGTTCAACTCTGGTAGGTTTATGAGAAGATCGCAGCAGAGGGGGCATCCTTGGTCAGCAGTAGGGTTTCTGCTGGAGCTTTTCTAAGAGTAGCAGTACCAGCGTGGTTTTATGTTGCCTAAGAATTCTCTGTGCCTCAGGAAACGTGGCTGGGGAGTCTCCCATGTAGTTAATTGCGCATTTAAAAAAAAAAAATCAAAATTTTTGTAAATGCCAAGTGATACCCATCATTTTGGTCTTGAGCAGCAGGAGCAAGGCAGTACCTGTACTTGGGGTGTGATAGTGGTTCAGGGGTGCTGCAGAGACTTTTTTTGCGTGTCAGGGACTGTGGAGTGCCATCAGTGCTGCTGGCTGGATGCTCTGAACAGCCCTTCAGTGTTTTACAGCACGGTCATGTTCAGATTGTAGAGAGAATTTTCTTCACTCTCACCTAACTGCAGTGATGATAGGAGATGGGTAGCAGGGTTTGACTTGAACTTGGTTCTATACAGGGGATTTGGCCAACTGGGCTGAAAAAATGTCAGCAATGGACACCAACAGTTTGTGAGCTATCCTAAAAGACAAACACATCTTAGAGATGTGTCAGAGTCACTTGTCTGTAGTCTGTAAATGCATGGTTGGGTATCTGAGTCCCAGTGTGCATCAGGAGCAGAATGGCCATGTTTTTTCAAGTGTGAAAGAAACAACAAGTTGTGCTTCCTTATTTAGGAGCTTTAAAAACTTAATTTTAGCTGATTGTTAGAAATGCTTCAATCCCAGGGAAACACAGGGAGAAGTCTCTGCCTGTGCCCAGCTTGTCCTGTCCAAAGGTGGTTGGTTGGGCAAAGTGCAAGAGGATTTCTTATATGGAGAGACTGGGTTCCTGCAGAATGTCAGGAATAAAACTGTTCAGGCAGGATTAGCTCCAAGCAGCACACCTACACAGGCATTATCCTGTGATCAGTGAATGATGTGGGCTGGAAGGGACCTTCAAGCTCATCCAGTTCCAATCCCCTGCCGTGGGCAGGGGCACCTTCCACTATCCCAGCTTGCTCCAAGCCCCATCCAGCCTGGCTGTGAGCACTTCCAGGGATCCGGGGGCACCCACAGCTTCTCTGGGCAGTCTGTGCCAGGGCCTCTCACCCTCACAGGGGGGCAGGGGCTGTGTCCTGCCCTAGAGCAGCTCTGCATCCCCACAGGACATCATCCACGACCCCGGGCGGGGCGCGCCGCTGGCCAAGATCGCCTTCCGCGACCCGTACCGCTTCAAGAAACGCACGGAGCTCTTCATCGCCGCCGAGGGCATCCACACCGGCCAGTTCGTCTACTGCGGCAAGAAAGGTGGGCTGGGCTGGGCTGGGCTGGGCAGGGGCGGGGCTGGGGCTGGGGATGGGGTGGGGCTGGGGCAGGGCTGAGCTGGGCTTTGGGCTGGGCTGGGGCTGGGCAGGGTGTCCCAGCTCCTGGAGTTTGGGATGCTGGAGTGCACGCCCCTGCTGCTGCAGCCCTCCCGTGTTCAGCAGGGCTGTAACCCCAGCCCAGGGCTCCCAGTGAAGCTGTGGCTGCTCTCCTGCTCTTTGCAGCCCAGCTGAACATCGGGAATGTCCTGCCTGTGGGCACCATGCCCGAGGGCACCATCGTGTGCTGCCTGGAGGAGAAGCCGGGTGACCGCGGGAAGCTGGCGCGCGCCTCCGGGAACTACGCCACCGTCATCTCCCACAACCCCGAGACCAAGAAAACCAGAGTGAAGCTGCCCTCAGGCTCCAAGAAGGTCATTTCTTCTGCAAACAGAGCTGTTGTGGGTGAGGAGCAATCACTGTGAACTTGTCACTGGCTGCTTGTCACTGAATCTTCCAAACAAGGCCCCGCTTTTAATAACCACCTTGAAAATAGTGTCATGTGCAGGCTGGACCGTCTGTGCTCAGGGGCCTGGCTTGCATTTTACACCTGCATTACTGTTGCATGTTGCTAACCTAAATTTGGAGGTTTGACCTAGTGAGAGGACAGAAAAGTAGATGCTCATTGTCCTCAGGAATTGTTCAGCCTGTAAAAGCTGCACTTCTTGGGGAAGGACTTATATGGGAAATGGCATTTTGATTTCCTGCTTCTGGTGCACTGAAGGAGCCTGTTGGTGGTGTCAGGTGGGTGGAGTGCTCTGGGGGGTCTGACAGGGAATGACAAAACCACTGCCAAGAAGCAGAGGCTGCACCAGGTTTGTTGTGCACCTGACTGACAGCTGAGATGGCTGCTGGTGACACTTGCCTGCCTCTGCATGGAAGACACCAAAATGAGTAATCTGGTGTGTTAATCCAGTAAAATTGACTCAGTAAGTCATGAAACAAGTAGATGTTTGACCTCAAAGTTCTTCACAGTCCCCTGAGCTCTTTCAATTCGTACTTCACTTGAAAAGCTTAACGTTGCTCAGGAAATCGTAGCAGTAAAACTGGCAGTGCTTTAGAAAGAAAGCTCAAACCATGTGTATTGGATCAGAAAGAAGGCTGTAGCTCGGCTCTGATGTCAGCGTTGGTGTTGGCTTTCTGTGGTGCTGGTGTGTGCTGTGTTTGAGTGTGACCATTCCTGCCCTTCCCTGCAGGAATCGTGGCTGGTGGAGGCCGTATTGACAAGCCCATCCTGAAGGCCGGCCGTGCCTACCACAAGTACAAGGCCAAGAGGAACTGCTGGCCACGTGTCCGTGGTGTGGCCATGAACGTGAGTCTGGCTGCAGTCATCCCTGTCCCCTCTGACCGTTCAGGGAAGCTTTGTGGGATATTGGGAGGAGCCTGGCATGTATCTGGGAGGGAAACTTTCCAGATCAATGTGCAGCCACAGGGTGAGTTAGCAGCACTCCATGGCGGCTGTACCACATGAAGAGTGAAGTAGTTACTTTGTCCCCTTGAACCTGTTGATTTCTGTTGAGCACCGGTTTCTGTGGTTACATTGCTGTCTTGCTTCCCCCCTGGGCAGCCTGTGGAGCATCCCTTCGGAGGAGGCAACCACCAGCACATCGGGAAGCCCTCGACCATCCGCAGGGACGCTCCCGCGGGGCGCAAGGTGGGGCTGATCGCCGCGCGCCGCACGGGCCGGCTGCGGGGCACCAAGACCGTGCAGGAGAAGGAGAACTGAGCTCCCACCCTGGGGGCCACCCAATAAATCTGTACAACACAGCTCGTGTGCACTCCGTGGTGTCTGCTGCTGCAGTGGGGGTAAAACTGGGATCATGTTCAGTACGGGAAGCTGGGAGTGGAGATTCGGGGTTTTTCCCCTTGCAGGGATTCTCTCAGGCAGCACTTGCAGTCTGTAAGCTGCTCCTGCAGGCTGGAGTTACACTGCTGTGGGTGCTCTTGTGCCCTGGTGTGGTGTTCATGTTGGCCTGGTTCTGTGGAAGCTGAGGCCTGACGAAGCAATCAAGTAATCCGTGGTTAAATTTGGGAATCGGCTGAAAATCATAACCTAACATAATGGTTTTCCATTTTCATCTTTCAGTGATGGGGGAAACTTGAGAGTTGCAAACTTGGGAATATTTCAGCTGTTCTCACTGCAAGGTTTGAGCTTCCTTTTGGAGCTGTGAGGCTCAAGCCAGATGAAAGGTGCCAGAAATTCAAGGTGTTACACAGACTGCTCCCTCTACTCACCAGTTTGTGGGAAGGGCAGACAGCTTCAAACATCTCCCCTTGGCAGGTTGGTCATGATGGGACATTCCAAGGTGCTGCAGTAACATGGGCAGTAGCACTAATGTGTCCTAAGAACAGCTGTCCTGTGAAAAGCCAGCTTCTGTGAGGGAATGAGAAAAGTGATGAGGTTTAGTGCAAAATGGCTTCACAGCTTTGCTGGACTGGCCTTAGGAGAGAAAAATCACTGAAAGCAGATGGGGCTCAGCTTCATGTCTGAGCACACTCCAAGCCAGGGCTCCTGTTGATCTCAGCAGCTCTGGCTGTGCTGGAGGGGTCTAAGCCAAGGACCAGGCTTCCCTGTATGGGAATGACTTGCACTGATGGGAATCCAGTGGAATGCAAAGTGGGAAAAGTCATTTCTACACTCACCCACAAATCCAGTACTGGAGCTGCCCATGTCTGTCTGGGGAGGGAAAAGTGATTTAAAAAGTCCAAGCCACACCTTGGAGAAAGGCATCAGAGCCCACTGGGGAGAAAAAGCAAGAGCAAGTTTTATTTGTTTATATTGCTCCGATTCCATCAAAGGCTGAAGTTCACATCTGTTCTTGCCATGAGCTCAGAAGCTCTTGGGTTCCTCTGCTCTCCTGACAGGGCCCACAGTGCAACACTCCTCCCAAACACCATCAGAAAAGCAGATGAAGTATTTAATGTTCCACAAGGATTTGCATTAAATGCCCCTAAAGGACTCACAGAAAATCATGGTTTCCAACCAGGTTTGGGTCTGTTGACCCCATATATTTTTTTGGGAGGAGGGAGATGGTTACTGATCCTTGGCTGCCTCTACTGCTATTCCAGGCTCTGATAGTGCCCACCAGTGTTCACAGCCACAGGGTCAGTGCACCAAATCCATCAGTAGGGAGTAATTAATACAAATTATCAAAAATAAATTAGTACCATATTACAGGGTTTAATGCAGCTCCAAACACATTTAATGTAAACATACAGGCTGCAATGCCAGAAGTCTCTAAATTCACACAGTAGTATGAGGATCTCAAAGATTTTTCTCCCTTCACCAAACTCCAGTTGCAGCCACTATTCCAGTGCAGTCTCCTGTTACCAACGTGAACATGGAACTTGGAAAAGCCACTGTGATCCTGGCAAATGACCAGAAGACTCAAGGGGCAAAATGCTCCTCCAGCCCCAACAGCTCCAGTGCTAAAGTCTGTGAAAAGAAACATGAGGGAAGAGGGAGTAAGATAAAGCAAATAAACAATGAAAGGCTCTAAAGAAACCAACCTTCAATGAAAAATTTAGGTGAACTGAAATGTATTTTCTAAACTAAAGGTCTAATTTAAGCTGTAGAATAGAGGTGAACTCCAGCAGTTTATACAACAGGGGAGTTTAAGACAATTAACAATGCAGTAAGAATCTTAAAAATACCAATAAAAATATACAGGTGAGTTCCTAACAAGCTTAACTTCAGGCTGGGAGGATCTGTGAAAGCCCTGAACAGAAAATGAAAACGGGGCTGAAGTTAAGCCAGCCCCTGTCCTCTGCATGGGCTGAGCACCAGGCTCAGGTTCAGCTGAGCAGGGCAGAGCTCCCTTGGAATCTCCACTGCAGAAGTGAGAAATCAACCAGGCAGGGACAGGGCAGAGCAGCAGGAGCTGAGGAGCTGCTGAGCACAAACCTGGCCCTGAGGTGGGAGGGGCTCCACTGAGGCAGCTCCAACACAAAAACACTTTCAAATATAAATGAAGACAATAAAAAGTAGAAAGGCACACGGCCGCTTCTGTGGTCCTGCCCTTTTTCTACCCCCACTGCTCGTTGTATGGAATCACAGGCTGGTTTGGGGCTGAAAGGACCTGGAAGATCATCTAGTTCCAACCCCCCTGCTGTGGGAGTAATTATGTAATGTGTTGTAATTATGGTTTAATTGTGTATCATAATCAGCAACCTCCCGCTCAAACCAACTGTTTTAGCAGCATGACAGAATACCCAGTCAATTGGCTTGTATGGTTTATACCCAGGGCACTTCACTTCATGGAGGAGCATCTCAGTTCCCAACCCCAATACTGCACAGAAGACATGAGCTACTATGGATACAGTCAAACTTAAAAACCAAAGCCATGCTCGTTAGTAAAACAATTGGGATTATTATTATATTATTAAATCCCCTCACATAAAGATTAGCACAGTTACAGAAATCGTGAAATGAAGCAAACTGTTTTAAAGAAAGATTTTAGTGTTCCTGCAGAATTCTCAGAGTAATTTCCAGTATATGACTTTGTCTGCTGAAAGAAAAAAGAATAAAAACAAAAATAAAGATACGTACCAGTGAAGCCCTAAGGCCTTCCTTTAGAAGGGCCTTAAATTTCCATCTACTGAAAGGGCAAATAGCATTTTCTTTACACTTTTTTAAGGGTGTGTTGAGAAGAACCAAGTGCTACCTAAACATGAACAGGTATCACAAATTCCTTCCCGGTAAGAGAACCCACATTAACATCACTGTCCCCTGCCAACACCCCCGTAGAAGAGTAGGGAGGGTCATGGAAGCAGTAGGGAGGGTCACTTCACCCCAATGTTGTGGGAATCCACAAAATCAGAGGGTTTTGGGAAAGCTGCAAAAGGCAGGCATCAGAGACAGCAGAACTGTGATTAGAGCTAAGCAGTAGCCATGAGATTGGTCAGCAGAAAAATTATTTAAAAAGTAGAAAAGCAAGGACAAATGGAACAATGGTCTGTGTATTAATGCTTGTCTAGAATAACTCCCTAAGCTACAGAAAAGTTTATCTAGCAAGATATTAGGAAGTTTGAAGCTTAATAATGGAGCTCTGTGCACTCTGTTTTAAGGCTTACAAGCAGGTATTGTATTTGAAATAAGCAGGCATTGTTTTAACCAAAGGTACGTGTGCTTATAGTGCTTGGATAGAGCTACTGTCAATGTGCTTTTGCTCTGTGTGATTGGTCAGAAAACTTATAAAGTAAATTGTAACATTAAGTCTTTGTCTGCTGCCTGGGATGTGAGCTGATGGCATCTTCCCATTGTCACAACCATGGAATGAGAGTGATGCTGGAAAATGAACCAGCTCAAGGCAGTTCCACAGCAGCCCCGTCCCGATTGTGATTTGTACATGGAACCCCAGCCGGTGACAGAGGTCACTGCCCCGGGGCTTTCCACAGCTCCACTCCCAGCCTGACTGCCCAGCCCTGAGAAATCACAGGGGAGCAGCTCTGCAGGACCCACAGCCTGCTACACACTGGTGCAGGCAGGGAAGAACTGCCGAGGGAGATGCAAGGAAACAGTGTGAGGTGAAAAAAGGCCAGAGCAAACCCATACAGGGAGTTTCTGCAAAAAGAAGAGAAGGAAACAAGCTCCAGCAGCAAGATAATGATCCTGACTGTTATGCTGAAGTTCCCAGGTAAGTATCTATCAAATCCAAGGGAAATGCTTCGGGCTGTGTTTTCAGCTAATGTAAAAACCACAGGAGCCCAAATTCTAAAAGGTTGCAGGGAGTCAGGTGATCAATAAATCTTTACAGCCTCCACAGAGGTTAAATTAAAAATGGCTTTTTTTGTCCTGTGGCATTAACAAATTCTCCGTGAGAAATGTGAGAACAGAAACATTCGTGGGAGTTGTTTTACATTTTTGCTGTATTCATCAAAAGCTTTCTTCTCCCAGTTTACAGCAACCCCCCCACCCCCAATGATCTGTTGGGATACATCCAGAGTGTACCCTAAATTCTCAGTTTTGCCACCATGCTGATGTCCAGAGAATTCACACTCATGTCCACTCAGATGGGCGACATCGACTAAATAGCCAAGGACAAACTCAGGTGTTACAGAATCACAGAAGTGTCAGGGTTGGAGGGACCCCTGGAGAGCACCCAGTCCATCCCCCTGCCAAGGCAGGGTCACCTGGAGCAGGTGACACAGGATGCATCCAGGTGGGTCTGGAATGTCTCCAGAGAGGGAGACTCCACAGCTGTTCCAGAGCTCTGCCACCTTCACTGGAAAGAAGTTCTTCTCATGCCAAGCTGGAACCTTTTGTGTCACCTGCTTCCATAATGTCCTTTTTAAATTGTTCTTTTTTTTATTTCATGTTAGTACCACAAATTCCCAGAAATTTGCCACTGTTTTCCACTTTCATTTGCATATCTTCAAGAGCAAACTTGGGGAACCAGAGGTTTCCAGTAGCTCTCCACTGGACCCACCTCACATTTCTTTGGGAGCTGGCCCTTGGCTCTGGCAGAGCAAAGCAAGGGGCACGTGGCAGGCCCCGGGGTCACAGCAGCTCCCCAGCAGCTGCACCAGCTCCTCTTGGCCTGGAATGTGACAGGACACTGTCCCTGCAGCAGCTGCCACTCCCAGAGCCTCTGGCCCTCTCAGGCACGAAGGTGATGCCAGGAGTGTTCCCAGCTCATCTCCAGCCACCACAGCACCATCCAGCCACTCTGTGGGTGCTACAGGAGGTGCAGAGGCAGCAGCAAACCTGGCTCAACTCCAGCTTTATTTCCCTGTCTTCATCACAGCGAGTCTCCTCCACCAACTTGGTTATATTGTATTTTAATAAATTCAACACAAGAGGCCTCCACTAGCCCGTTCTTCAATTAAGTCCACATTTTATTTATGGTTTGCTGTTGGTACTTCAATCAGATTTATATATACATAATCTAAAACCTACATCAAAACCATGTTGACTGCTCTGAAGACCGAGAGAAGTGACACGATTGAAGTTTTCTTCCACAGCTCTATGGTAAGTCTACATTCCCACAGCAGGTTTTTGGTTCAGGTTGCAGAAGTGTTCAGAATGCCAATGCCAGGTCTCTCTCAGACTCCGAGTGGGAGGGTTACAGTTCTCTTTCAGCATTTCAGTCTTACACACAACCACAGTAGCAATCAGTAACATTTTTATGTTCTAGATTAACACTTGGGTTGATCTGCAGAATCCTGGCTTTTCACATTCCCACATCTCCCTTTCTAAACCCTCACCAACACAGCTGGAAAACCAAGTCCCTCCCTGCGACTGCTGCGTAATTTGAACATTAATTGTGAGAGGATTTGATGCTACTTCACACGGGAGGAGAAATGTTTGAGAGTCCTCACGGTGCCCCCTGAAAAATGCCAGATCCTTCACCTGGATGCAAACACAGGTACCCCAAACAATTCCATTTATCCCCAGGGAGGCAGGACTGCAGTGCCTGCCCAGCAAACAGCCCCACCAGGTATTTGTGCACCTCACCTGGCCCAGGGCAGCTCCTGCACAGCCGGAGCCGCTCCCAGCAACGAACAAGAGGTAGAAAGGATTCACAGAAGCAGCTTGTGAAGGCCCTCACTCAGCCCCCTCCCTGCCTTTTCTGCTCAGAGGATTAGACTTGGTACAGATCTTAGAGAAGAAGAGTAGAAAATGCTTTACATGCTACTTAGTCTGAAGCTGCTGCTCGGAGCAGCTCCTGGTGCCCAGGGAGCCCCGAGGCTCAGGACAGGTCTCACACAAAGGCTCAGCAGGGGTGTGTGGGGCCAGGCAAAGCACAGCTCCAGCTCCCCAGGGATTTCACACAGCATGACCTCTCCCTTCAGCAAAATATTCCAATTTCTGCTGTTTCACCTGTCCCCAGTCACGCACAGGGCAGGCAGATAGAATTGGTGAGTATCAGTAAGTCCTGAAGAACTAATCTTCACATTTCTAAGCTTTGGAATTTGCTTCCAGAAGACCTTCTGAGGACTTTAAAGCACCTACCAGATATTTAAATACAATCAAGTATATTAAGTGTCCAACTTTTCAATCCACCTTCTTTTCCAGAGTAGATTCCAGCAAAACCTACTGCTTTTATTCACCTGTAGAGTAATGGTTCAATATAGAAAATGAAGGGAAAAAATACCCCAAACAACAACCAACCAAAGAAAACCAGTAAGCTACAAGCTATTAGAATTCTAGACTGCCATCAGTAGCACAAAGCTCTCCTATCCCACATAAATGAGAAGTTTTAAGAGATGACAAAGCCCACCTGGTCAAGGCTGTGGCTGCTGCTACTGCACTGTGAAAGGCTCCAGGCTGCCTGGCAAATGTGGGTTTTTTTTGGGATTTTTACTTGCAGTAGCAAACAGCAGGACAGCAGGTGTGGGTAAAAACAGGAGGTAAACAACCATCATGGCAAGTGAAGGGATTTGATTCCAAGAGAATACAAAAATACTGAATATAAAAATGATCCTTGCAATCCAGAGTGAAAAACTCTGTAAGAAAGAATCACAAGAAATGATGGACAGGAATTTAAGAGTTAGGGACAAGAACTGAGCAGCATTTCAATAAATAAAGCTACAAAAAAGGCCAATAATACCTTTAAAAGCTGCACCTACAGAGGTATCACTACAGCAAAGGAACAGAACTGCTCATTTAATGGCTCAGGTGAAACCACACTTGGAAAGCATTCATCCAGCCCTGGGCATTGTATGAAAACAGGAACAGCACAACACCACAGCAGAAATGTGGATCAGGAACAGCTTATAGGGGAAAACCAAACATTTAAACATTTTGCTCTGGTGTGGACTAAAGGGGACATCACTGCAAATGCAGACTGTGCAGCTCACACCACTTTGGGCAAAATACACCAACTTACTGGAACAGCAGTTGCAAATTAAGAACAAAATTTAACATGATCAGATACTTTGAATACTATAGAAACAGGGAAGGGAATGATCTTTTTTCCTGCACTGGATGTTTTGCTATGGTCAGATTGTGGATGAAGTCATGGAACCTTTTTCCTCTTATTTCTTTACTCAAGGTTATCTAATGGTTAAAAACTAGAAGACTTTTTTTGTACATTATTTTGACCACTGAACAATGACCCTGTCATTTCAGAATTGTGCTGCTATGATTTAAGGCTTTATTAAATTGTTCCAAGGAAACAGCCTGTAGGTCAGTTTTATTATCAAAAAGTGGCTTCAAGGAGTTCTAAAGCTAAAAAATACGGAGTTGGGTATTTAAAAATCTGATTAAAAGTTAGCCCTTATTCAGGAGTATTTTTCTCCTTCAGAAACTGGTTCCCTCATGCTTGTTTTGATTTCTCTGCAAACAAGAGCTCTGTCTTCTGTGCCACCCACTGACTGAGCTGGCCTGACCCCATCACCAGCTTCCACTCTTACAGTGCTGAAATCAACTGAACTGGCATAAATGCTGCTGAAATCCATGGATTCACCACAACTTGCATTAGAAAATCAGAGTGCAGGATGGGGATGTCTGAATTTAATGGCTGGAATCTCTTGTCAGCACACTTCCAGACACAGCCTACCCCTGACAGACACTGCAGGGGTGGGGCTGTGCACTTGCTCTTGTGAATAAATGACACAGGAATGGTTTCTGGACACTTAAAGCCCAGGGGAGACTTTTATCCCTTAGAAATAAAAGGAAATTTGTGGTAAGAGCCTTAGGAATTTCCAGTGTGAAAAGTGACAGTGCTCAGGCTGGGTTAAAGCCCTTCCTCCAGTCTGGATTGGAGGGCAAGTGTCAGCCAAATGCCTGTGCTGACATGGCAACCCCACTGGCAGGCAGGGACAGGGAAGCCTGGCATGGCACAGAGGGCACACACAGCTCACTGTGAGCCCAGCTGCCAGCCAGGAGACAATTCAGAGCTTAAAGAGCGGTTTGGAGTCACCTTCCCCACCAGACACCTGCAAGGAGAGCAGGAATCCTGCAGCAGGAAGCAGCTGGGATCCCTCCACTTTGCCTCCTGCCACTGCAGCAGCAGAGTGCAGCTCCTGGTTTGTACAAGACACTTCCTACTGCTCCCAGAAAGCCTCTTCTGCCTGGCTCTAGGCAAGGCAGGTGCAACTTCACTCCCAAACCTCATGGCTGTGGGAAAGTGGTACCATGAACATGATGGAGGGCATGAAAAGTAAGAAGACAGAGAGCCAAAATCACTGTGGTCCTGATTATGCTGTGCTGGAGCAGAGCCACAAATGGGAAGCTCCCACACCTGTCCTAAGAAATGTGAGGCTGGCATCAGCATCTCATCCTCCCAAAAATAATTGTGTGTCTTTTGTCATGGGGGAGAGAATTTGCTTTCAATGTGGATTTGAAAGTGTGGGCTAACGAGGTTTAACTAAGATATTTAAATACTTAATTGGTTACTCTGCAAATTCCCCATCAGGCCACTTCTTCCTCCTAATTTATACAGTCAATCTTAATTTTTAGTTAAATTCATTGCACTGAAAGCTTCCCTGCAATGCCCAGTAACTGGAACTCACACCAACAAAAACATGGAGCCACTTTGCCCTGACACAGCTCATCAGCCTATTCATTTCTGGCAAAAGACTTAAGAGGTAGACAAAATTTATTGAAATCAAAAATGAAGTAAATTGCTACAGCAGCCAATTTTTGCCCATTTTAGCTTTGGCAGAATGGCTAATCTCATTCTCTCCTGGATCTCAGGAAATATACAGGAAGTTTTGGAACTGTAAGTGCTTTTTCATGATACATATGCTAAAACACACAAGCTAGGCACAACAGAGTGGCTGAGAAGGCATAATAGCAAATATGATAACACAAATCTCTCATGTTGTCTAAAGTTTCATTCAGAAAAATAAAAAAAGAAATGTCAATGGGGGAATTTCATTTCTTTCTGGCTCAATTTCAGCAAGATACACAAGCTTGAAAAACAGAGAACTCAAATTTTCAGAGCTTCTAGTCAGCTGGGAAAATAATGTGAAAAATTCCAAGTCAAGCAGAGTCCTGTTCTGCTTGTCCATTCCCACAAGTTTGGGTCCTGCAGGACAAACAAGCTTTGAGAGAACCCTGAGCCATCTCCTTCTTGTCAAAGGGGTAACATAGGTGCAGGTGACCAACTCTGTGACCAAAAGAGAGTACATTTACTGATACACAAACAGTGACTGAATTCTTTTTATATATGGCTGTACTATTTTTAACACTGACAGTAGCAAGTGTTAAAAGCTGAATTTAGTCACTAAACAACCACAATCCAAATGTACAAGATGGAGAAATTCTGCTCAGTAAGGTTATGGATTTCCCCCAAGGTCAAACTACACACTAACCCTGACTCAACATCACCCATGGATTTTCAATTTCTATGTATTCCATGTTACACCGCCAGGAACACGAGGAATTGCTTTACTATTTATTGGCTCATTTTATGGAAGACCAGAGATTCCCTAGAAACTGTTCTAAACAGAAAACAGGACTGAAATCAGTGATGGGGGAATGGAATCTTTAGGCACTTTGAGGGGTACTGCTTTAGAGTGTGCCATCACCAAGGAGGTATCGCCAGGTGCAGCGCCTGGAGTCACCTGCCAAAATGCTGCGACAGAAACGTGCATATCAGACTTTTTGCTTGTACAGTATTTGTTAAGAAGTACAATTCAAAATGGTTTTGCCCAGAGTGAAGAAAACATTGCACCTTACACTGGAGCTGCCTGTTAAAAAAGCAACAGCTGCAGCAAACAATATGGGTTTATCCTTCTTCATGTCACAAAGATGCACAAAATCCTCAGTTTGCTGCCTGGAACATAACTGCCACTGCAGCCATTCCCAATTCTGGGGCAGGGCTGGGTATGGCTGGAGAAAGCCACAGCCTTAAAGTGTCACAGGTTTGACATGTCTCTACAATCATTGCACTATTAAAAGCAAACACATTTGGCAAGGCTGAACTAGCACATTATATATTTTACCTATATAGTACAAAATATGTAATAATCGCCTCTGAGATAGCCTGTTTAACAATTACTGGTCCAAATAAATATTTCAACTTGAGAACTCAGGGTAGAATTTTTGTAGTTAAAACCTCCAACAAGCATCCCCAAACATAAAGGGGAACATGTTATCCAAATTTACTAAATCCAGGTAAAATGGTATTACTAAAAAACTATGAAGAAAATCTGAATTAACTTGAGCACTAGGAAAAACATGGAAGCATAAAAGTGATCATCACTACACAGAATATTCAAAAATCTTCTGTGTCTCTCCCTTGTTACACTAAATGCCTAAGAATGCACTTGGACTGAATTTTCCATTGTTCATTTCAAAACTACAGACCTTTAATTTGATAAGCAGCTTTGTTTCTATCAACTCATTTGTAAAAAACACCATCAAGCTTGTGCTCTTAAATATATATATGTATATATAAAAACATACAAAAAGTACAAGATAAATCACATTAAGAAACTTTTACAGTGTAATTGTCCTGATTATTTTATTCTTGAGGGCCAATTTTTTTTTTTTTTTTTGTGCACAGAATCTCAATGTGACTGTTGTTCCAGAATTCAGCATAGTGCCACTGCACAGAACTCACCTTTCTGTGCAGTCCATTAAAAAACAAAACCCCAAAAAACAACACACACCACAGGACAAAACATTCTTCTTAAATCAAATTCTATTTGTGAATTCAGCAAAATAATTTCTATAAAATAAAACAGCAAAATATTTAAATAGTATAGGGTGGGCTGTATCTGTTTTGCAGGGGTATTTGGTTTTTAGACAGGTTCCAAAAAAATTACACACATTCAAGTTACCAATTCTCATTTAAATACAGTATTTACTGATGCGTTTCTTTAAGTCTTTAAACAAATGTTTATTCTGGAATAGAGATACCTCAGAATTGTATTTGACTAACCAGTAGTTTCTTTTATATTTAAACCCTGCTTCTAATGTTAAGATTTTCTGTATAATGGATAAAGAGCTAAGACAATTCTCGCTTTCAAGTAGAACTGTGAACGAGCAGAAAACCAGCAAGTTAACTTGGTGCAGTGGCACTCACAAGTACTCTGTGATTTTGTTGACTTCCACTTCACTGGGATGCAGTAGAAGGAAAGTGTTAGAAGTTTATCTAATAAGCTCTACCAAAGAAACAAAACAAGCACACCAAATACAGTCTATTATGCTCCAGGCATCCTGGCATAGCAAATTTTTGCATATTTGTTTTAAATCTTTTAAATTCCTATTACTGAAAACTAAGTGTTCTTTATCCCACCCAGAGAGAGAACTGTCAAACATCAGATGTGAGGAACATATGTGAAACTGAAAACCACTTGTTTGTCACATTTTCCCTCCCCATTTTATAGTCTAGGTGTAAGAAGAAAAAGTTCTGAGCAATACAGTTGTCACATTGGGACAACTGCTGTCACGCTTGTTTTTTTTTTTTTTTTTTCCCTCATTGGCTACACTAACTTGGTGTGAAGCCATGCTAAATGTTACAGCATAACTATAGCTTCAAAGTGATTAACCTAATACCAGAATGAAAAAGGCAATGAAAAAAGATCTAGAAACAATGTTACATCACCAATTTTCCACATCAACCAAATAATTAAAAGGTTACCAGCCATTACGTTGCTCATAGTAAAATCGACTCCAGTGGCAAAGAATTAACATGAAACTATTTTTGTGGTTGACATGGATAGGCTTTTTTGTAAAGGAGTTGATCCAACTGCCATGAGGCAGGCAACACTGGTTGCAGAGCGCAGCAGATATATCAAGAAATTATTTTTTTGTTTTTGTAGATCTGTGAGTCTCATCAAGACAAAAAAAAATGTTTCTTGCTCAAGAATTAACAGTCAAACATTAATATACTATATACACCTTTGCCATTTACACATTAGCATCAGGCCATTTATTACAAAACACTATACACTTTCCACTGCAGGCGGGTTATATATTGACAGCAATTTTCTGCAGATAAGACAGTGAATAGACTCTCCACTCCATGTTGATTAGGAATAGTTTTTCTAGTTTTAAATATTAGCCAGACACAGAGAAAAGTTGGACTGTAAGGCCTGGGTGCACAGTCTTGATGGAGCAAGTTAATTGATTATGTGCATTTCACTAATCTTTTGTCTGAGGCGGGGAAACTTCTTCACTGCCTTCGTAGTTTTCTTGTGCTCGTTGGCCAGTTCGCTGAGGGTTGTTCATATGATGTGCTGCCGGGCCCGTATATGGCTGTCCATGCACGTGGTTATTCTGCAACAAAGCACACACATTTCAAAGGGATTTAACCCTGTGGGCTGTCTCCTGACTCCCTGCTTTCCCCCTTTCCACTCAGACCACTGGCAAGTGTCCTCAAGCACACCAACTTCTTGTGTACCGACATGGTATGAACACACATCCCAGCTGCTTCATTCCTCTGAGTCACACCTTTCACGTACCTGGCCAATTTACACAAAAGGGAAACAAACTTTTAACTTGTAAAGATAAAAGATCAGTTGAAACAGTAATCTCAGCTTTTGAATCACAAACAGTTACATGCAAAGCAAAAGCAGCAAGAAAGGAAAAAAGGAGACCAAGAGAGGTTGCCTATGTGCTGCCACATTACACTGTGCACATATTTTATTAACAGATTCAACCAGCTTGACTTTTTTCCCTAAAACAATGGAAAAAGCAAACCTATGTTTATGCAGCATACTTTAATTTTTAAGGGGGAAACCTCAGTGTTACAGAACTGAATGAAATCTAGACCAGCAGTTTTCTACAAATGCTCTGCCCCAATTTAAGAAGTCACACACAGATCTGGCAAACAAAACCACCTCATTTATCTACTGTTTTGCAGAGTTGTGGAGAAACCAAGAGTTTGAGGATTGGGTGTGTGTTAGTGAGAAATGCTATCTCTTGCAAGAAAGTGAACACACGACAAGGGCAATGGTGAGGTTACGGAATGTGTCTGAACTCGGGAGCTCAGGAAGGAGTGGGAAAATCTGCATGACTTACCAACTGCTCTGCTGAGAACATCAAGTAAGGAAAGCAAGATGGAGGGGAAAATGGATTTGGGCAGGAAAGGAAATTAAATTAGCAGATTTGGAATATACAAAATGAATTGGAACAAAATATGGCAACTAAGTGAGGGATCCAATAATTTAGTCAATTCTATAAGAAGACCCTGTTTATGATTTCTTCCAGATCTGGCTTTCCACTGGAAAGTATTAACAAAGCAGCCATTTAACATAAAAACAGATTTGGATTTTATAGTTCTTAAAATTTAGAGATCACTGTTCATAGCATGAGTTACATGGCCACAAAGCCATCTGCTTTTTTCCAAAAGCCTTCCACTTATCCAAATTCAGGCCTTGAGACTTGATCTTATATTTGAAAACAAGAAAGCAGCTCACAAAATATTATCAATGTCAATAAAAACAACAGAATCAAATTGAGTATGCACTAGGCTGTGATTACATCAATCTCTCTGCTCTTTCTGTGGATGATTAATCCATGATCTGATAAAATTCCCACCTGAAGCTCTGATGGTGAAACTGCTCCTGGTGAAATGGAGCTGTACCTTTATTCTTCCAAACACGGTATTTGACAATAACATGCTTCTGGCTAAATGCCTATAATTTAAGCCACTATAAATGCTAAAAAAAGCAAACCCGAAACTCTGAATAAATAGTTCAACTCAGAGCTTTTACCTGTTGATACTGGGAACCAGGTGAATGGGGATACAGTGGGGCATCTTCAGGTGGAGAAGACTCATGTTCATCTGGGGCATCAGGATCATCTGGTTCCTAAAGTTTGAAACAGCCCATTTAATTTACTTCTTAAAAACATATTACAATTATTCTAGCCCAAACCAATCCTATGTGCAAATTTTGTTTCAGACATGCTAGAGTCACGTTTTAGACATTCAGAGAAAAATTCCACCCCACTCTGTCACCTATAGCTTGTATTGTAATAAATGAAAATTCCTTCTATCAATGTATTACTGGAAATACAGACCCACTCATAACCTACTTCAAATGGTCAATTTCAATTTTATATGGCTAATTCTCTAAGTGACAGATGTCCACAGGCATAGTAATAAAAACTGAAAAATAAAAACATAAATCCATACTTATAAGTACATATGAAATGTGTTAGCTCTTAAAGGAGTGGAGACTGTTGCTAAGGTTAATTATTTACAGAAGCACTTTACTCTTTTTTTTAATTGAAAGTCAAATTAATTCTTTACCTCCTCTGGGCAGAGTTCACAAGCCTTTGCAAGAGTCATTCTAGCACTGTGTGACCTCTCTAGGAAGTAGCCATTTGATGTTTCATTGCTCTGTATTGGTGGAGACCAATTATTGTAGGTGTATTGGGGATTGCCAGTGTATGGTCTACGCTCCAGCTCGTCTCCAAGCCATTCCACTGCCCAGGTCCATTTTCTCTTCAAATCTCCATTGCTCTGCAGGTGGAAAATGAACAATTCACAATTATTTCCTGTGTTCTTGAAAACAGAAGCATTTTTCCTTTCCTAAACATAAGCTGTCAGAAACCACCAACCTATCTACTGCTGTTTAAAGGAGTCACAAATTTCCTTTTTTCTCCAAAGAAAACTTTAAATTTGAAATGAAGTCTGCAGATTTGCAGCAGTATCACAGCTGCAAATTAGTGTGAATTTAACCAGATTGTTTTCAATCCCTTATAATGACCTTCTCATACAGGAGGTTCAAATGAGTTGTCCCTGGAAGTTGTAATTTAATTGAGGTGTTAAAAACGGAATAATGGTGGGGTTTGTTTGGGGTTTTTTTAAACACAGAAATGGGGAAAGAACCAGCAAGAAACAGAATAAAAGGTATCACCTGAAGGATCTGGTAAGCTACAGGGCAGTTGCTGAAGAGAGCTACCATGCACTTTATACACTGGTAAGCTCTTTTCTGATAATGATTCTTCGAGCGCTGAATGGTGTCAAAGAGTCCATCCCTGTCATCTGGGATTCCCTTAAGTGCATTGTGAATCCTAGAAAAAAACAAACCAAAACAATGACAAAACTTTCAGTATTACAGAGTTTTAGCATTTGAATTAAGGCTCTATATACAATATAATTACAAAAGGGACAGTTGATGTTCTGACTTCTGGTGTTAGTCAAGAGGGTTTTTTAAAAATCAGAAAATTAACCTGGCATGTCATATATATAACTTAGTTTAAAAATTACCAAACATACTAAAAATATAACTGAGCTAGATATATAAAAATGTAATTATGATTAATTCTAGTCACAGTAATCAACTTTAACAGTTCAATTTTATTGCTAAAGTATCTACTGCATTTACAAATCAGCCTTATTAACCCAGTAGGTCCTTACAGAATTGGAACAGTTAAATCCTCAACAGAATGGTTACTTAAACTCAGTTATGCTTGTCAAAGACACTCTTTACATGCAGCTCCTCTGAAGGGGAATGAGTGGTACATATCTGTGCATGGGATAAGGGACTTGGGCATCCCCTGGAACTAAGCCCAGTTTTTGTGTCTTCTGCTCTTTAACAGGGCGGAATTATTTGCTACCCTGAAACTGTGCAAACACTGAGAACTGGCACACTTTTGGCTTTGAAAAAAAGTCAGAGGGGGCACAGAACCCACAGTGGTGTCTCACAGAGCTACACCCATGGCAGGGAAAGAACTGCCCTTTTTCCTCACAGCCCTGGCAGCTGTCAGCCCAGGCTCCATCTGTAAGGCTTGAGCTTTACCTCAGTTAAATTAATTTAATGGCACCTGCACCATTCCAAACTTGGCACTTGAATCTGTCAAATCAAGAGAAATTTAAGAGAGTGGGTCTGATGCCAAGGGCCAGCAGCAGTGATCTTGCAGTACCAGAGGATGGACACTGCCCAGGGTCAGATGAGACTTGGTTTCCAGCAGTTACAAGATACCATTTACAATGGACAATTTCACTGTTTCGTGGTTGTTTGTTGGGTTTTGGAGTTTTTTTTATTGGATGAGATCATTAAACTCTCTGATTATCACAGCAAAACCAAGAACAGGGCAGAGACAAGTACTTCAAGCTATGGCCAGAAGTGGCAGCATGGAGTGGATGACTGGAGCTGGCCATTTAATACCCTCTGTGGAAGCCTAACACAATTCCATGGAGCAGTGCTACTCCTGCCACTGCAATGGGACATGCAGTGATATACTTCTCTAGGGAAGCCACACTAACTACAACATTACACCTCGTTCATACCCCACTATTCCAAATACAGCATTATCCCCAACAACCACTTCCATGATTCCTCACCTGCTGTTCAACCCTAAATATCCATTGTTTTACTTCATATCTATTAAAGAATGCCCATCCTCCAGCAAACTGTGGACTTACTTCATGAATTATTTGTTTATCAAGAAGATAATATAAGCTAACTGCATTATATATGCATAGCAAATCCCATAAAGAAAATTACCAAACCCTTACAACTCAGTTATTATATTTTGGAGTGTGGTTAAGCCAGACCAGCATCTCCTTTGAGTCCCTCCTAAAATAAGCCCAGGCAATTGGTAACATTCTAAATGAGCAGTCTGCTTCCACAGCTAATGACAGGAGTCCACTCCCATAGCCAGCAAGTGTGCTCTCACTGAAAGTATTTCAAATGTCCTATGAGACACAGTTGGAAATGATTCAGTAAATCCCATACTACATAAAACTGCTTGTTATGAAACAGTGACATTTTAAAACACTGACAGGCAGCACACTGATGACATTTGTGTTATCTCACCTACTTTTAAATTAAACTTCTGAAAAACTGACTGTTCTCAGAAATAGTATTTGGAGTAATTAAAAATTTTAATAATTTTCAAAAGCTTTATTCTGTAAACATAAAAATTAGGTTTTCAACAGGATTAATATGTAATATGCTGAGTTACAATTCTCTTGAAACGTGATCATATGGAGAATACCTGAATTCCATATAATGTGAATAAATGTGAAATATTATTTCTCCCACATTCACACTTCATATGTCTTGATACCACTCCTACATCTGATGTGCTCCTGAGCAAGCCCACGCTGTTGCTGACCCACCCCAAGGGGACCTTTCTGTGAATCAATCTGAGCACTTCACAGGGAAGTTTAACCTGAGTTTAACCTAAACAACACATTCTCTTGTATGTGAAAAATCTTGGCTTTATAGCAAACTTCTCTATAGGAAGGAATATGAAAAATTGTACTTATCTCAAAATTTCAGATAAAACCACAAAAAATTGCATTATTTGGATTAGCAACAGAACCACTGGAAAAACAATATGTACAGAACAATACTGAATTATAAAAGCACAGGTAAATACTGACCTGTGAGTTTGCCAAGAGTCCTCAATTAACAGGATTTGCAGAAGCAGATCCAAATAAGGTCGAAGCTCGTATGTGTATGAATATGCAACCTAAAAAGTGAAAATGCAGAGAACACAAAAAAGCATTTCTTGAGGCAGGCAGCTTACACAGTGAAATACAAGAACACAATTCATTTGAAGTTTACTGTAATTCAAAGGGTATTTCTAGATACAGTACTTCTTTTCTAGAAAGTGTTGGTTGTGTCAGGAATTTTGCAGGTTGCAATTTAATTTGATTTGTTTTTAAATACAGTAGGTTCTGTAAAGGAGAAAATGTCTCTATGATTTTCTGACACAGTTGATCTGAAGCCCCAAGCATGATATGCTGAAGACAGTACCTTAGAAATTCCTTTAGAAAAGAAAAATTTAAAAATGGCACTTTTCATTGATATTGCTACTTTTAGGCAATGTGTACAAAGCTTGTTTTCACAGGTTATCCTGAAATGTAAAATACATGGCTAATAAAATATCAATTAAGTTATTTGTATTATGAATCTTTCAAGTGCCAAACAAAGGGACATAGAAAAATGTCATGTTACATGAAAAAAAAAAAAGTGCAAATATAAAGAGGGGCTAACAGAAGTAAAGAATTTAATTTGAAGTGGAAAAGTGTAACTGACCTTACAGAAATTACAATGGAAATGTAAGACAGTATCAAAGATTCTTTGCTGAGTCTGAAGCCAAAAATGTTCTGCAGACTTGTAAAAAACCTTACTTAACAAACATACTTGAAACAAATACAAGGGAGATCTAAGGAAATGATTCCAACTTTTCATGTCACCTATGAATCTCTTTTATGGATAATGACAGAAAGCTTTAGCAGATGCTCTTGAAATACACAAAGACCACCTCAGTCTACTTTCCACCCTTAACACATCATTCCTGACTTGTTAATGGTTGAGTGCTTCCCTAAATTCATAAAGCACTTCCCACTGCTCCAGTGTGATGTACAGACCTAAGACTGTAAATACTGACAGAGGATGCCATCTTGAGGAAATTTATTTATCAAGCACCCCTTCAGTATTTAGTATAACATTCTTACATATAAATGCAGAATCATTCCTATTTTATTCCCATCTTTCTCCTAGCTTGTTTTTTTTACCTGCCAAAGTAGTTCACTGAGGACTGTGGAAGAGAACTGAGGATTTTCCCAACAGCAGAAACGAAGCAACTTGATGGTCTCTTCAGAGTTGCTGCAATCTTCAATAATTTTCTTTACATAACTAGTTCTCACAAACAGAATGTCTGCTACGTTCTGCTGAAGTGCCATTATAGGTTGAGATAAATTAGGATCACCATAAGGGTTGGCAAGTGGGGGATTACCTGGAATAAACAGTTATTACAGATTAAAAGGTGCTGAAGTACCTTCAGTGTAGATACTCCAAAATACAAACTGGTGTAACTCATCAAAAAACACAGATGGAGAAAAAACACAATCCCCCCCCCACCTTAACAGCTGACTTTCTTTGAAAAAAATAGTAAGAAATAACTAATTTTTATATTTGTGAAGCTTGACACTTGCTGCCTGAGAGAGCTACTTCTCCCTCTCTGATAATATGCAGTGACAATCAAAGCAGAACAGCTGGAGACATATTCATATGCAAGAGGAGAATTCACTGAGATTTCTCAGAGAAATCCTCTTATCTCCTGCATTTATCTACTTCACTGCTTGTGTAACACAGCCCAAGTCATATTTTAAGGACACAATGTCTGTTTACTTCACAAGACAATGCAAAAGTGTTCAGGGGAGTATCCATGTTAGAACAGTCCCATTTGAATCTCTGGAGTGTAGAGAATAAATATGCTTTTGTAATTAACGTATCTTATTTAGTCAGCTTCATTTTGTGTAGTGAAAGAATGTTGATTTGCTCCTGATGTTTCTAAATTTAGCAGTGTTTTGAGTTATTGTTTGAAGATGCACAGAAGACTAGGGAAAACTTTTCTAGTTTCATAAGCTGAAGAAAAAATAACTTTATTATGCAAACAGTAATCATAATTAGTAGTCAAAGTTCATATAAATAATCTTTTTTAGTACAATATTATAAATATATTGAATATACAACTATTTTTCAGGGGTAGACACCTTTTCAGTCTAAGCTTCCAGTAATGCACTGGAAAAAAACCCAACTAAAATTGCCACATGATTCTGAAGCTTATTACAGCACAGTAAAATTTTCAGTTCATTAATCTCACTACAGCACAGTCTAGCCTATTGACTTTATAGCCTGACACATCAAGCTGTAATGAGTTTCCCATTAAATAGCTTCTCTACAGATTTCTAATTAGGTTGTCTAAAATATGCTTAGCAGAACGTGTACAGATACAGGCTATAAAGTCCACATGGCCCAATATCCTGTCACCATTCCTCAAAAATAACTGCACTCTATTCAGCTATTGGAAATGTTAATGATTTACACTGTGGTTAATCAATTTCTAACTGATTCTTTATCTTTTATAAATTGAAGCGCTGGCTGCTGTTTGCTGTATTGAGTGTGAACGTGCATCAAATCATATTCAAGAGCTGCCCAAAACAATGCAACATCTCTTCAGTGCTAAGCACTATCAGTTATCTCAAAACCTGCTGTGGTGCTTTTCCTGTACAGATTATTTCTGTAGTCTATTTTTCATCGCCTACTCAGGATAAAAACATCTTTGGACAACTCTTGACAATGGGCTTAAACTATTCTAAAAGCATTACTATTTTGTAATGAACAGCCTCTTACTTTACTAATTATTTCCCTATATTTTTAAGGAATAAACCAAGCAATATAAAATATCTGCATTTTATACAGAACAGATTTCTGTTTTGGTCTTTTTAGTGTAACAAATCAGTTTTGCTTACAACAAACAGATTTGTTTCTTTAACTGAAAGGAGCTGCTAAACATAAAAGGAAAACATTTTTCCAGCTGATACACTTTATAAATAATAGCTAAACATGCACAAAAAGACATTTACTGGTTTAGTCAATGGATCTAAAGCAAACTGAGGATTCACTGTACCATTGATAGAAGACTGCATCCGCGATGAGACGTTGCAGCAGCGGATCAGCTGTGACACCACGGTGTACAGCTTCCCCAGCTCAGCATACTGGTACTTAATTGGAGGGCCTGGACCTTCATCCAGAGCCACAAGCATGAAGGTTGCAGGAACATTTAGTTTCAGAAGTTGTGTCTTCTCTGCTACACCTTTATGGGGAAGGGAAGGGAAAAAAAATCTTGTTTCTGGCACTGAAGAATTAGAATTTTTTAAAAGAAAAAAACCAAGAGTTTACATGACTCGTAACTTTTTAGTTCTTGAGTTCTATTAAACCTCATTTATACCTTCTGGGGAAAAAATAATCAAATCAATCAAGATGTAGAAGAAGAAAATTATATACAGGTGAAAAATCACATTGAAGGAGAGTTGTAAATTACTACCATTTCTTCACAGTGCTCATTAGCACTTAAGCAATGCACAAGTAGCATCTGTGTTAATAGCAAAGCCTCAGAGAAGTCTTTTGGACAATAAATTAATCCTTTTATTGTGAGGCCCAGGATAGGAAAAACAACCCCCAGAGTGTGTTTTCTTATTTTTCTATCATGTCCTAGATACATCAATCACAAACTTAAGACATTTTTTAACTGTGCCACACGATGTAATAAATGTAAATTAAGTGACAAAATAAATAAGAAAAGCTCCAAAACCCCAACCAACCAAAAAATCCAAACTTACATCTGCCTTTACTACAAGAATACCATGCATGTACTATACAAGTACTCACCAGGAAATTCACTATATCCCTTCTTGCATTCTGTTTCTTATTTTGCTTAAAAGTAATGATTTTTCATACATTTCCAAGTCTGTCTTATTGTGAAATACAACTGGGCCTTACCTTCTATTTTTCTGATAAGGAGGAGTGTAAGTGGTTTTTTAATGGCATTTTTTCTGATTATGCTAGACAGTTTTGAAGTTGCATTCTTGGTAGAACTGACCTCTCACTTGCTCTGATGTGAACAATCTACTATTTGATTTCTCAAAATGTCAGACAGTTTAATCTTTTCCACAAAATGCAGGAATGATGTTATTGTGGTTTTTGCTGAATGGACTCTACACTCATACAGAAGCCTTCAGGTAACAGTAATGAGACAAGGACAACTGCTTATTGTATTAGTATTTCCAGGTTTATCTCTGCAGGGTAGATCATGATAATGATCAGACTCACAAATAAAATTATATTTTCCTATCTGGCCTCTGAGTAGGAGAGCACTCAGAGGCCTGAACTGCACTGACTATGAAAAGCTAGTGAAGAAGAAAAGAGAAGTTGGAGCACAAGAACTGCATCTCTCTTCTCTGCCATGACACTAATTCTACTCTGGTGTCATGACACAAACCTGCCAGACAGAGAATGCTTTGCTAGGCAAAGTATATGAAAGCAACAGACATTACAGCTGTAATTAAATTAACACAATTGTCTAGATTAATTTTAGAGATAGGAAATTAAATTCCTTTAAAATTGTCTACTTCCTGCATGAGCTGATAAACAGCAACAGTCAAGTATTTTATAAAGTTTCACTCCCACCCTCTCTCAGTAGGACACTGTTTTACAGTTCCAAGCTTCTCATGTTTATCTTCCATGGATGACAGGGAGACTGAAGCTCCAAACTCCAAAGAGGGGGAACACAGATGCTAGGGAGCATTTATATGACACATAACTATAACAATCTGCCTAAGGATGGAAAACTGGATCCTCCTGCTGTTATCTCTGTAACTGGATCATCAATAAAGCCCCAGTTTATTACAGTGTTGGCAGTAAAAGCAATTTGCTTACCTAGATTGGCATACATCACAAACAGATTGAAATACTGCTGCAAGTGGCGCCCGTGCTCAGATACCTCCCTTCTCAGAAGATTCAGTACCGCCCTCAGTAAGTGATCACTTAAACTTAAGTTATCATAAGCCTACAGAAAGAAACAAGTTCTGCTGTTAGTGGCTGAATCTATCATGTCTTGATTTAGTTTCTACTTTTTACTATGACAGAGAACAGAACTGGTTACAAGGTATGGGATTTATACAAGCTCCAAAGTGGCAGCACCTGGTCAGTCTTGAGTGTCTCAGACAAAAAGACACAGACAGACCCAATAAGACTCCCATCACTCAATACTGTGTAAGTCCATGAAATTATAGCCACAGAAACTTTTAACTGGGCTTTTTTTCCAATAGCAGATAGGCCTAAATACTCAAGAAACACACATGCAATTCCACCATTAACTTTGTAGACTAAGACAACCCAATTACCTCTTCAGATATATCTCAAATACCTCACAACACAGAACACTTCCTAAGCTTATGGAGCTTCAACTAAATTCTTAACAAATTCTTTTGCTGGACACAGCAGTGAAAACATTCTGGGAAGGTAAATGGGATCATGTAAGAAAAAAGAGACATTAAAACATGACAAAGCAAAGGCTCAAAAAAGTTGATCTTTTTAACATTGTTATCACAAGTATCACAATAAGATGTAGGCTTTTTTTGTTGTTGTTGTTTGAGTGTGAAATCAGGCAATTCACTGTCTACTCCTAAACTAAGTTACAATTTTTAACAATTTCACTGTTGCAAGATACATGGGACTAAAACTTAGGGAACTCCTGCAGGTTTTCAGGTTAGTGTGTTTGTTTGTGGGGGTTTGTTTGTTTTACAGTTCTAAATAAAAACAAGGGTTCGCTTCCCTAGACACTACTTGACTAAAATAACCACTGCTTTTTTTTTTTTTTGCAGATTTCACACTCCCAGCTCAAAGGTCTCACTGAGCCTTCACAGAGATTTACAAATGAGGGGAAACTGAACCCTCTGACAGCAACTCTAACTGGTTGAGTTACATCCTGTTCAGTAGTGCAAAGACCAGAGTTTACTTTACATTAAGTGCTTATAATGAAGAAGTAAGAATAAATTTCAAAAGCTTTTCATTAGAAAATTAAATACCTGACTGGAAGGTCCAGGAGAGGCAAAAGGTGATTGACATGGTCCGTCTTGCAATGAAAAATGTGCAATAAATACTATAAGTTTTGCAAATGCACCCCTCACTTCTGCACTGGGGCATTCCAGGAGATACTCAGAGAAGCGGTTTGAAACATTAAAAAGGACGTTGTGTG
Organism: Molothrus aeneus; assembly: GCF_037042795.1. Taxonomy (NCBI): domain Eukaryota; kingdom Metazoa; phylum Chordata; class Aves; order Passeriformes; family Icteridae; genus Molothrus; species Molothrus aeneus. Next base: position 109,593,610 of record NC_089647.1, on the reverse strand, counting down.
CAAACCAAAAACGTACATTCTTGCTGTGACGGAGCAGGATGCACAGGGCATCATACCTGCAACAGGAGATGGCACAGTTATGAGCAAATGCAGACATGAGTGAATTTGGTAGACATGTTCTTTGGCAGAGTTTGAAGAAAATATGGGTTAAAGGTGATACCCAATCATTTTTGTTCACAAAATGATTCTAATTAGATACTTTGTAGTTCTTATAGTGATACTCTTATGAGCAATCAGAAAAAGAAGATACCCTTCAACTAAAAACCTAACTTCAAATAAAAACCTAACCTAATTTTACTTCTATCACCTATAAGAATTAAGACAGCATTACACCCCTTAACTACTCCTCAAAGCAGGTCCTGTGTTGGCAGCCATCACTGTCTCTGTACTGGAACTGGGGGAGAGGGTGAGCAGCAGAGAACACAGGTGGATTAAATGTACAACACACAACTAAATATGTAGCCTAACAAGAATTTATAGTCTCATTTAGAGACCTTAAAAAACCTCACAAAATCAAAAACCAATACCCAAAGACTAAAATATCTGTTTCAGAGAGGGCCTTGCATTACTCTGTCCTTTCAGCAGGAATATTTGAACTCTTCTTGATCTCTTAAATTAAAAGGAGTAACTTAAGCTACTCTGGAAGTTGTTGCTGGGGGTATGAATTTGCCATTATTACACAGCTACTTACTAATACCTGGTAAACTACTGGCCATGAATACCAGATTTTCTCTCCAATCTGACCAGCAGCAATCCCCACTCCTCTCCCCAGCAGAGAATAACCCAGCTGAAGGACTAAAACGAGTAAGATGGCACTGTTTGTCACAGTGTGGATTTGAATTACAGGCTCCATAGCAATGTACATAAAGTACTCTGCCAACAATGTCTCAAAGACTATTATACATGTTTCACAAACAGAATTCAAATATAAGTTGCAACAATGGCTTGTAAAGAGCTTTGTTTAAAATCACTAAAACAATGTAAAAAACATCCTGAATTTGTCAGAAAACATAACCTGTTAGTTCTGTGCTAGTGACAGCTTCCATTCCTTTATTCTTTTTAAAAGATAGAGCATTTCATTTTCAAACATGAGATTTAAGAATTTAAGAATTTCAAAAAGAATTAAGCTCTTTTTGAAAATGAAATTTGAAACTATTCAGATCAGCAGGATATTTTAAGGCTCAAATTCTTCCCAGTATTTTCTATTCAAATTTTCCCCCCTTTTCACATGCACCTTCACCATGTATCTAAATGGGATCTTTTAACAGACATCAAACTTCCAAAATTGCAATTGTTGTTAAAAGACAAAATACCAATCACTAGCAGGGCCACGGACTATTTTCTTTGTATGAAATCCTGTGGTGAAGAGAAATCTAGCAGCAAGCTGAATACTAATCATAGTTATTTCTTCTGCTTCAGGCAACAGATGATCTTGTCCTAAAGAAAAATCAGAATACTCACATGTAGACAAAGTAAAAGCAATTTTTAATAATTTAATTGATTTCAGATTACTGTTTTGTCTGATATGGTGTTCCAATTTTAGAAGAAACTTGATTAAAATAGCCCCTAGCTTCTATAATGTATCATTTGAAAATGTAAGCTTTAATACAGGCACCTGGAGGCTAACATATGTCTTTTACAAATTCAGCATCTCACCTTTGAGAACTGTTTTCAACAAAAGAGCCCTCAAACTTGAGTATTTTAACTTGATTTAGTACAGTAACTGAGTAATAGCTGATAGTTTATCAAAGTATTTTTTGCTAAATATTCTGGCAAGTTACCACTGATGAACCATTCAACAAGAAGGTGTTCAACTGCAGAAGGACAGGAGTATTCAAAGCAGGACACACCAAATTTTCACTGGCTAGATAAATCCTTGGCCACACAAACCAAAACTCTTCTTGTAAAAAATGAATCCATAATTATCACACTCCCATACTAACCTGGAGGAGGGTTTAGGTAGACACTATTACAAGTAAGCAACTTCTTTATGAATTGGAAATATTCCAGGCTGTACTGCATCCGATTGTGCATGAACTGCACGTTCTGCTTGCGCACGCTTCGCTCGATGGCCGAGGGCATTTTAATCTGGTGGGGTTTAGTGGTGATAGCGATTTCTGAAATATATTTTATTAGTTCATTGTCTTTGTCTATCGTGTCCATGCGTTCATAAAAAAGAATGTAAGCATTCCACCACCTCTTCTGGCGCCTGTAGGACATCCGCTTCATCATGTGATCGAACACTTCGCCCATGTACTCTCCCCCAAAACACTGATTTTTCATCTCTTCATCATCATCCATTTTACACTCTGTCACGTCTCCATCATCAAATTTGTACCACCGGTTCTTCTCACCATCTCCACCGTTCCTCTGGATAATGTAAGAGTAGTAATGTCCGCCGCTGGCCTGGCCGCTGTGCACAAGTACACCCACAAGTCTGTATTTTGTGCTCCCAGAGTGTTCATTTTCTGACTGCTCATTTTGTATTATCTGATTTTCAGGATTCACATCATCCCCTTCCAATTTTGCTACACCTGCCACTGTGTAAGGCTCCATGTCCAGTTCTCGTGGAAATTCAAAATAATCATTGAATTTGATTGCACATTCCCTTTCCCAGTCATAATCAAATCGTTTCAACTGGATCGCAAGAACTGGAGGCAACTTCTTAATCAACAAGCGTTTCACTGTATCCACCTAAAAAAGGACGTGAACAGTTACCAGCTCTCAAATTTCCATTCATATACTCTCACCAAATACCAAACTGAGTAATGAAAGGATGATTTTTCTTCCCAAACATGAACTAAGACTCAACTTAGTACAGCTGTAACATCACAGCTGTACACAAATTAAAAATATAAGGAATCATTACCTTTTTGTTGCATTTTTCACAATGATATGCATTTGCACCTTCCAATAAATCTCCTTTGACGTACTGCTCCAAAGAATCAAGAAGGTTTTGGTGATTCCTTATATCTACATTCAGAGTTGTGAAGGATTCCTCACACTCATACCTAGCAATGAAGAGGTAAATGTATGAGAAAGGCAGGAATGTGTTCAACTTTTGATGTTTTACATGTGTACCATGTGTGTAAGCAGTAAAAGAACTGAACTCTTTTTTACTGCAGCAGTTTTCCTACAGTTACATTACAGTATCTGCACACTGTATTTTTATGGTCAGGAATTAAAGTGATAAACACAAATACTGTATCACAGCTAATGATAATAGTTCAAAACAGATGCCAATTCAGCAAAAAAACCCAAACAAAAAGCCTTTTTATTTTCTATCTAAAAAACCTTGAATCACCATCTTCATAAAATCTCTTTGAATGTTTATGACTGACTTTGACATCATGTTCTAAATATAATCTGTGAACAAATCTCTAGCAACGAGCCAGCAATGCTTGAGAGACAACCAGCTGATACATCCTGGAAGCAACTTTTTGTTTTTAAAATAAAGAAGTGATGAATAAATTTAAAAAGCCACAGCTATTCCAGTGTAACCCTGAAGGGGTTTGTTTCCCTGATATGCAATCAAGCATTCAAAGGCTGAATAAATAAATATTTAGAAACACTTCAACCAACAGCAATATTAATTCATCCAATAAATAGCTTACAAAAAATACAGACAGGCTTTTATTTGCCATAGACAAATCCACAGTTTAGTTACTATCAGTTCTCTCCTCCCTAAACGACATTTTTGTTAATAAGTAACATGATGTAAATCCAGTAGAGTTAAAAAACACAGAAATACTTCTGGATAATAGATAATATAAAGAATGAATGGTAACTCATGTTGCTTCTGGTCTGGATCTGCCATTTCATTACCATTGCATAGAAGGTGAAATCAGTGCTATCATTTTACCTTGCAGTATTTCAACTCACTTCTAGTCACTCACTGTAACCCATGAAACCTAAAATCTTCACTTTACAAATTCTTCTTATTCATACATTAGATCAATTGAAGTTGAAAGAGTACCACAATAAAATCCATCTGTATAATTTTTTCCAGTATTTTAATTGGAGGTTAAAGGAAATGATCAGCTTTCAAAATAAAGAGAATTTGCAATGGCAATGTACAGAGATATGTACTGTTAAAGAATCATACATGATCTGAACAGTAAGAAGGCCACCAATAAACACAATAATTTTAAAAAAAGCCAAATGCCAAAAAGAGTAAGTTAATCATTAAGCCATCCTGAATTCTGCATGCAATTTTAACCATTTTGCATGCAATTTTAACCAAATAGAGAGATAAATTAAAAAGTCAGGGGAATTAAAACTTTACAATACTGAGTTCTATTCCTTCATTAATAACCATCATCAAAACAGTGAGCTACACACTTGCAGTCTGATTTGACATGGGTGGTTTCTTATATGCCTTCTACAAAACTGAATTTCAGTATTCACATTTAAAAGTATCTAAAATACAGCAGAAGTCTTAAGAAAAAGATGAACTTTCTACACCACTGACCTTAATTACAGGTTACATAGTGAGTATGAACAGTTTTACTCATTGGAACTGAAGATTCCTACTTGGCTCAGCTCTAAACACACATTATGGAAAACCAAAGACAGCAACAATTGTTGGCCAGGTATTAAAATTTTCTACAGTGCACTTAGTCCCTACAATTGTTTTCACTTTTAGCATGAAAAAACATAATCTTTTCCTGCCTTGATCAATACACAATGCCTCACATACAATCTGTGAAGTAGAAGCAATAATGCTAAAGTACTTGTAGACAAATGAATGTTCAGCTGTAGGAAAAATAAGGTAGTAAAATCTATTAGCATAAAAAACCCACACAAAAAGCCCACTCTTGACTCTAATTACTTTTATAAGGACACAAACATGGGTTGTTTTTCTGTAAAAAAAGATTTAAATCTTCAACACTTACCGATGTGGGCATCCTTGACAAATCTTCTGATCAGCAAAGGACCCTCCTAAAACTTTACTTAACATTGCTGGATGGCCCAAAGCTTTTAAAGCTTCATCTAAACTGTCCACCAGTGAATTAAAAAATTCTAAAGCATCGTGTTGTTCACGTAGATTTACAGGTTCACCCCAGAGTCTGAAAATGAAAGCACATTTTGTCAAATATTTTTTGTTTTGTTTGCCAGCAATTTTATTTTGAAAAAATATATGATTCAAGCTCCTAACCCCTCCTCCTTGAAGAGCCAAAATACTGTTTTTTGATGTACTATATGACCTGTTGTTCTGTCCCTGACACTTTCTGGTAAGTGAAAACAAGCTCTTGTGTATAACTTCATACTTAATTCAAAGTCTCACTATCAAAAATTGCTAATATTCGAAAGAACCGCTCTGCTGTAAACATAGTTTATTAACAGACTTCTACAGACTGGTGAAAAGGCAGATAAAGCTGCACAACTTCTGCTAATTTACACTTTACATCGTTGCCATTCTACTACGATTAGCTTTTTTGCACTTCAGTGATCCAGTGAATCAATATCAATACTCAATTTTCTACTTACCTGAACTGTTTCCAAAACCCTCTTGGTACATAGTACTGTAGCCTGGAAGCTGCTAAATGGCCAAAAATTACTTGGAGATGCCTCAAAACTCCAATATTGTACTCTTTTCTATCTTCAGTTTTGCTTAGTGCTGGTTTATCTTCATACTGATGTGGATAACCAAACACATCATCTCGTGGGTCAACATTGCTCTGAAAAGCAGAAAATTTGTGCAATTTACTTCCATATGTAGCTGTCCCGTAGTTAGTTTTATCCTTTGTTTAATTTGACAATCTAAGGTGTTTCATACTCAGCTGAAAACCCAAATACTGTCTTTTTTTTTTGCATTAACAAAGTTGTGGTGGCTGAAATAAGGTGCAGTGCTTTCCAGTAGAAATGCCTGAGGAGGAATTCTGCAAACCCTGGATCTGCCACTTGGATATTCTGAAGTGCCCCTCTGGCAGTGAACCTATTCAAGTATGAAATATTATCCTATTTTCCCCACAGGTATCAGTGGAAATCAGAGTGATTGATTAGCAACTGAAATTTATTACAACCTTTTCATTTAAAAAAGTAATTACAATTTAAAGATTAGGTAATTTTATATAATTAAATTTACCTCATTGTCCTGCTTTTCATCCCCAGACATGTCATCATCTACATCACTGCCTGTGCCTTCTATTGCAAGAATCCCGTTCCTGATGGCTGGAATCATGTACAGCTGCTGAATGACAGAATTCATGTAACAAGTGGCACCAGCATTTTTCAGTCCCACAAATCCCTTTGGTGGCCGAGGCCCAACAGGTGGCAGATATTCCCATTCTGTGAGTGCTTCACAAGCTACGAGGAAACAGCAGAGAGTGGTCAGGGAACTGGTTTGTTATAAAATAAAGAAAACATCCATGCAGTACAAAGGGCAGTTGCATATTATTGTAAGTCTGTATCATACTGCAATTTAATAAAACACAAAGTTCCATCAAAAAATGTAATAGCTAAACTTTAAACAACTTCTATGAAGGACTGTTCTATCTGTAATCTTATTACAACATTTTATTCTACTGTATAACTAAAGAGGCAAAAATTTAGTCTATTTATATATGAAACAGAAGTCTTTCCTCAATACCAGCAAGTTTCTTAGCTGAAGAATTCAGCTGAATGAATATAGAATATATAACCAATTTATAAACCTTCTAAAAATTATAGTACTCTCAAAAATTTACAATCCTTCAAAAAATTATAGAATTTCACTTAAGCCTCACTTTTTCTTGCCAGGATGGGAAACAGTTTTAGCAAATGCTATCTATATAACTTGCTATATACTTTTTTCCTCCCGAGTCTTCTCTTTCAGGTCCCTCACATCGCTTTGAGAACATTCATGATCACCTAAGCTAACCTCTTGTTTTGTCTGTAGTTTTACACAAAAAACTTGATATTAATAATTCTGATATAAGAGAGCATGCATATTTATTAACAAGCAGATTTGGTATATGAATCCCAGAGCATGCACAGCTCATACATTTGTTCTTTCTTCTGTCTGACATACCACAGAGATCTGGTGTTCTGTTGTGCTTATCAAACACTTGAATGGAAGGGAATGCCATGAAATCCCCCTAACTGTGAGGTGATAAGAAATACACTACTTCCCAATAGAAAAGGGTGAAGAAAGAAGGATGGGGCAGAGGGGAAAACCATAAAGCTGCCCTTATAGTTTATTCATCTGAGATGGAACTGAACAGGAAGAGACTGAAAAACCTCAAGTGACCCACTGAGAGCACCATTCAAGCAAGTAGCTCTGACACTCTGAGAGGCAGTGGACAATTTCCACTTTTGGATACTCTTTTTAGTTGCTTATGGTTTTGCTCAACTCTGAATTTACACATCTGTTAAATCACACAATGGTTTGGGTTGGAAGGACCTTTAAAGATCATCTAGTCCAGCCCCCTGCCATGGGCAAGGATATTTTCCACTAGACCAGATTGCTCAGGGCCCCATCCAGCCTGGCCTGCAACACTTCTGGGATGAGGCACCCACAACTGGGCAACCTGTTCCAGTGTCTCAGCATTCTCATAGTGAAGAATTTGTTCCCTGTGTCCAATCTAAATCTATTCTCAGTTTAAAATCATTGCCTCTTGTCCTGTAACTACAGGCCCTGGTACAAATCTTTTTCTCCATCTTTCTTACAAGCCACATTTAAGTAATGAAGGTCACAATGAGGTACCCCTGGAGGCTTCCCTTCTCCAGGCTGAACAACCCCAACTCTCCCAGCCTTTCTCACCATATGAGCTTGGGTTTCCTTGGTTTGATGGTGTTTGGATTTTGTTTGGTGGTTGTTGATTCCCTTTCCCTCTTAATATTACAGCAGAATGGTTTTAGTGTCTCTTAAGGGCTGGAGAAAATATCCTCCTGCTTGATAATTTTTAAGAAATGCTTTTTTTATGACAACAATAATCAGTGCTGAAAACAAGCCTTTTGTCCTTCTTGTGAAAATCAGCCCAAGTTTCACTTGACTATTGGCTTTTGAAGCACTAACATGTGCAAGTTTTTGAACAGACAGCAATCACTACAACCTTTCTCTAGTGAGAAGGAGAAAGTTCTTTCAGTGCAGAGCTGTGCTGAGACAAGGCCAAAAAGGAGCCTGAAAAAGGACTATGACAAGCAGAGAATGAGTTCAGAACTAAAAAGAGAAGCAGGACAGAGGACCTGTGTCTGTGTATGGGCAATGATGACAAATCAGGTGAGCAACCAAGAAATTGGCTCTAAAACTAAGCTGGTGAGGCTCTGGAATTGGTTAGCAAGAGCCTGAAATTATGAGAATGAAGTAGAAGATACAGACAGAATGAAGTTCCTGGGAGCTGGTATGGACAAAGGTGAGAAATTGGGACAGGAAGGGTCAGGCTGTCACTGGAATTTGGATGTGACCATGGAATGTAGGTCAGTACATTTACTGCATAAAGAAAAACAAACAAAGCCTACACTGGCAAACTGATTTTGCAGCATTAAAAGCAGCCACAAACAAACCATGAACTAAAAAACTCAGCATTTGGTTCAGTGGATAATAGAAACAAAACCTATACATGATATATACATTAAGGAGTAGAAAATAGATAATTAAAAAGTATTACATACTAGTGATTGCTGTACCTATGTAATACATTTCAGTCAACGTGTCTACAATCTGTTTGAGATTTCGCACACATCCAACTGCTAGTGCAACAAGGAGCTCAAAGCCAGCATTAATAGTGGCTGGTGAACTACACACTGGTATGGCCTGCTCAGCAGGCAATTCTCCATTTCTCATGTATTGTAGATAAACATTGGATGCTGGAAAGATGAAATCATCTATCAACTCCTGAAAAAAATAAGACAATAAGAGCTGTTACCATGGAAATTATTTTATAAGAGAGTAATGGTTATAACATAAATGAATGTCTGAGAACCAGAGGGGTCCTTAACAAAAAAATCCCACCAAGAGTAAAAATTGAGAACAATACCATAATGAGCTTTTAAATTAAGAACAGAAGAACTCCATTCTAAAGTGGTTCCCTGCAAACCCATCTCCCCACTCCAAGTTAAAAATAAATCTGTACTGTTCTTGATCGGTATAAAATTTCTTTTGCAAAACCAATATTATCTACAAAGCTCTTTAACAATTAGTGCTGAAAAACCAACACTCCTGCTTTACAATATCAGAGGTACAAAGAAAACATGTCTGATTAAAGAGATGCTCAGATGTGATGCATTTGTTCAAACCTGCCCTAAGCATTAATAGCAGTAATTAAGAACATGTGCAGGAAAGCCATTACAGAGGTAATGAAGGAAAGCAGTCCTGTACAGTGAGACTGTATCTCACTATCTTTGTGTGGTGTTTGTCAAGTACTGGAATAAGAATTAAAATGTTAAATACAGTACTTAAGTAAGAATGAAAATGTTAAATACACTTTATGACTGAAACATGCAATTTAATTTTTTTTAAAAAAGGAAACATTAAACTCCAACCAAAAGCATTTTTATGGATACAACCCACAAGATGTGAGGTTTCTTTTTACTTATTTATAGGTAAAAACAAAGAAGAAAAAAATCCCAAAAATCAATCCCCACCCCCAAAACCTCACAAAGACAAAAAAATCCCCTCCAGAGGTCAAAAAACTTGAACTTACTTTAATGAGATTAGCACCTCCTTTTTCACAACCAATGTGGTATTTCTTCTCAGGTGTCTGGAATGCTAACAACTCTTTTGTTACTCCAAGGTGACCCTCTAAGATCGTTTCTTCAACACCTGTTTCCCCTGTTCTTTTTACTTCATCCTGCCATTTAAGAGAAAGTTAGGACACTCCAAACAGCAAACATTAAGCTCAGAACTGCAGTTTACAAGAAACTTTGCAGTTTTGCAGCAAAAACCTAATTATCAGGAATAAACTTATCCTGAAACTTACCCTGATTCTCTTAAGCCAGTCAATTTCATTATTGAGAAGAACTTCAGCATTGGGTACATTAATATTACTGTTGTAAGCATAGTTAAGAAGATGTCTTAAGAGGGTGAAGTAGTCTCCAGAATGCTTAGCTCTCTCTCTTGCAGTGCTCTGAGTAAACCAAAAGCAAAGAATTTATAACTGCTTCTACTTACAGTGCAACACCAACGTACTTCTCCTAAATCTCACAGCAAATATAGAAGAAAACAAGTGTAAGGTAATTTTTAATTTTTACAAGTTTAAAATTGTACTTGGCTGCTAATGAATGACTTCTCAACTATTTTAGTAACAATTTCTATACCTGAATAAGAAAAAGAAAACCAAATCAAAACTTTTGATCAAATGTTCAAGAGAGCCATGAGCTGGAAAGCCCTGGCAGGACCAGTAGGAGAAGGCACTAACTGCAGGTATTCTCTAACCTGCTAATAATTTTTACTTAAAAGTTAGCAATCACCAAAGATCAAATGCAGACATTAAAGACTACTGTTCATGTTCTTATCAGAAAATGCAAGAGTCCCTTTTCCCCTGATCTAGCTCAAATGGAAATCATCTGTGCTGCTTGTCTGTAGGTCAGAAGCAATCTATATTATAATGACTGTTATTAATAGCAATTTGTCTTTTCTTGCAGGTATTTTGTCCTATTACTTTTTACATACATTCCCATACTGAAGACTTTATCTCTGAAAACTTACCCCTAGAACAGTAAACAGCAGGGTAATGAAGAAAAGGAGAGGTCTCTGTCCCATGCAACACCTGGTAGCCATTAAAAAGAATTGCTCCTGTGCCATCTGACGAACAGTTCTGGAAATAATTGAATAGAAACATTAAATTCAATCTCCTTATCCAGACAGGACATTAATTAAATTTGTGTTTATCTGCTTAATGCCATTTTCTAAAACTGAACATAATGTAGGAAACATGAACAGTTTAATTATTCCCTACCCCATCATATCATTTCTCCTTGCAATGAAATTTCAGATGCATGAATTCTAGTACAAAACCTGTTCCACAAATCAAATATTTAAAGGTTAAAGAAAAAGAAACTTAGAAATACCAAGCCACTACACCTTTGCAACTGACAGCAATTATTGCATAACACAAACATTTGCAATCCTAAATTTTTTTTTTTCCTAATCAAGCACCAGTTGTACCTGGTAAAACCAGGTACAAAGGAGAACTACTCCAGTAAAACTGCTTTTATGTGTCACTGCAGCAGTTTGCTGAGTATCTCTGAAGTGATCAAAATTTATCATTAGTAAGATGTGAGAGATGATGACCCTTCTGAAAATTCAAGTGGCTATAATTAAAGGAAATTTTTCACCTCAGAACCTAATCTAATCACTAGAGCAATGCAGGAATGGATAAGCTTCAGTTAAAAAAAAAAAAAAAAACCTAAAAAAAATTAGGGCAAATCCTTTTCTTTCAAGTTGTAGGATTAATTGTCTGAGCAGTATGCCTTGTAAAAACTGTTGGGAGCAACTCTTTTTGTGTGGGAAGAGACCACGAATGCTGAATGAATGATTTTATGGAAGTATCTCAACATATGAAAAACTGAGTTTTGCAGTGTCTGTTTGGTGTGGCTGCCTCTGTTTTGTGCCCATGGAGTCAGAGTGGAAAGCACACCAAAGAATCCTCTTCCCTTCAGAGCTTTTTCATGTGTGGTTAACTGTGATTTCAAAGCCACATTAGGATGACCTTGAGGTCAGAGCAAAGATGCACCTGGCTGAGCACCATCACTGCTACCATGCGCAAAGCAAAGTGCACAAGAAGGACTCATGCAGAGACACTTCTCCAGAATGTTCTCTCAGCTTCTAACAATCTGTGACTCAAGAAAACTACCAAGAGCAGTATTTCATAGCCCTCACTAAACAAGTTCATGAAAGAACCCCTCAAACCATTTCCAAACTGAAGGTTTGCACTGCTTAAATGTTATGCCCAAGAAGGTCTTATACAAAGAAACACAGCTCTCCATTTGTTCTCCCTTTGCTACTTCTGATTTTAAGGGTCTCTGTAGTATTCTCCTCCCACCATTCATCTCTCCTCCAGTATGAAGTGTTCCCAGCTATTCAGCTGTTCCTCAGATGGAAGTCATTGCAGAGCTTTGATCTCCCTTGTCACCCTTCCCTATCTTTGCAAGTTCTCCTACTCTGCTCTGAGTTGCAGCAGACTGTGGGGTGGGGCTGGTCTGTTTTGTTCTTAACAATAATTGAGATTTGATGGGGTCTGATTGCTGAGCCAATGTTTTAGAAGAACATCTCAGAGAAAGTTATTTTAAGATACTGCTTGGGACACATCACATAGACACTCCTCAGCTCTCTGCACTTGAAGGCAGAATGAAATAGACAAAGGTGATATTTTCCTTCAGTGACAAATGTGACCAATGTGACATGCCTCACACTTCTATGTTTCTGAGTATGCAGTGTTTGAACACAAGTATTACATTTCTGTGAAGCTGTAACCATCTAAGAGCTCTTAAGGAATCATGAGAGGGATGCAGCTGCCTGAGCACAGCATCTCATGCTGTTTTAGACACATGATGACAGCACAGAGCTGGCACACAGGACATGAGCTGCACAATGAACTCACACTCAGCAGGAGGAATAGCTGGAGGCCAAGCACCTCCCTTAAGGCTGGCAAGCTGAGTCCTGCCCTCCTGAGAGCTCCAGGACACAGGTCTCTGTTCAGTTCATAGAAGACAGTCCCTTCAGTGGGTGTAAGTGCCATGGCTTTACAGCACTAAGAATTTTAATGTATTTAGGCCACATACATGCGGCCACCAAACACTTTGCAGAGATCAGCAGAATACTTCTGGGTTCCAGGATTATTTAGGACTAATTGTTTGGCTATCTCCTCTTAACTAAGCTGGTCTTGCATTCAGAGGACACCACTACAAAATCAATTACCTTGCAGGAGAAAAACTACTCTAGCATTTAGTATTAAACATTTTGCATTCTGCTTCTCAGTAAAGAGGTATAACATGGTTATGCTCTGAGGAAACAGAAGTCCCAGTCAAACTCTGAAAAAACAACAATCCATCTGATCTTTTCTGGAAAGATTCTATTTGTGAGATCTAACTTGGTCATCTTCTGTCTTTGTCTTTTATGGTGCACCAAAAATATTTTCTCACATGCATATTTTGCTCACATTGTTCTCTGATTGAGCATAGGAGATTAGAGAACAATAGTTGTGGAAGGATATTCAGAGTTCTGTCTGGTATTTGCTAAACTTTCTCTGCACTGCAAACACTGATTTGTTTCCACATTAATTCAGAAGAGGAACTTTTCAGCAGGTTAGTTCAACTTCACTATCTTAATTTACAAAGCAATCTTCTGTTTCCACTCATGCTTATGCTATTTTACCACGTAACAATGAACAGTTGCACCATTCTAAGTGAGATTATTATGTTTATCACAGGTTTTATAGGCATATGAGAGAAGTGGTTGCTTCTTGTACCGACAGTATGAACTATTTTTCCATATGAGTGATACAAGCAAGTATGGAAGTACTTTCAGTGAAGCATGGAAATACTTTCAGTATGAAGTATTTTCAGTGAAACTGAAATTCAACACCCTGTACCACAGGCTGCAAACTAATAAAGCTTGTGGTATTTCTGGTAACCCTCCAGTTTCACCAATGTGTGCAAAGAGTTCACTGTAAAGAGATGCTCTGATGATACTTGATCCTTTCATTAAGGCAAATATTCCTAAACATAAGATCTTTCAACCTGTTTATCCAGAAGTCAAAAACCCCAAAACACGAATTCTGCTCAAATTCTGACCCCATTCATTTGAGAGCACCATAATCTGACTCCCTTTAAAACATACTGCAAAACTTAAAGACACCACTAATTTTGGATCTCTGTCATTTCTCAAAGTTAGAATATTCATGAAACAACAGTAACTTAAAAAATTAAAATTAACTCTTTAGTAACAGATCAAAGCACTGGCAACCAAGTTTAATAACATATTAACAACTTTCCACCTGGATGGATGGTTTCTGAAAACACCCAGCACTTCACATCACAATTCCAGATGGGATGAAGCCACTGCTCTGCATTTAGGCTTTATATTCCTTTTGAACTGCAAAATAATAGATGTGACCAAAACTTACTTGCTGTGACAGTGCAATAGTAAATCAATAATAAATGTCTGCCACGCCTTCTCTTTACTGAGTGCATCCAGTGCCGTTGGAATCAAAGCAAAGCACAGGGTCATCACCTCCAGGGCTTCACAGCAAACTTGTTCATCTTCCATGTCTGGTTCATTTCCTGCATTTGTCTGTGAAAACAAACAAGAGTGCACAAAGTGGGTACAGAAAACAATCCCAAGAAACCCAACTGGCTCCAAGGTATATCACTAAACACAAACACAAACCACAGCTTTGTATACTAAGTGATTATCAGTGCCAAGTATTTTATACACTCAGATCTGAGCCAAAGCACTGTGTGGGATGACTTGAACTTCCAGAATTGTGCTTCTCACTGGAGGATTTCAAGCATGAACTTATGGAGACAGAAGTTAAATAGGACAACTATGGGCAACAGTTACACCAGCTAGTACTGTTGGGAGTTTTTCTTAGTTTGCATCTGTGGTTTTGTTTGGGATTTTTTTTGTTTTGTTTTTCTTTACCACTCAAAAAATGGCATTTAAAACTCGGAAAACTCTACTACTTAAACAGAGAAAGGCCATAGTGCTGTATAATTAATTCATCAATTCAGTTTTACAAGGATTTGACACTCACAACTTATTTGACCAAAAGCTTTTTAATATTGCTAGAATTTATTAATCACTTTGCTATTTTTCAGAAAGATGAAACAGTTGAAGTTCAAGTTTTAAACATAGCTGCTGTCATGATTTTTGACACAGAAAATAATATTACCTCTAATTGGTGCATAGGTTACTTCTTAGACTAAACACTTGAATTAATTGAGTTGATTTTGGTACATTTTTTCAGAATAAATACTTTGAGAATAATGGCAAACCCTCTCCTCCATCTAGAAGTAATTACATTCAAGAAGTTCCAAAGAAACTGAATGTGAGAAGGTCTCAATTTATCATTTATAAATCATAAGTGCAGGTTAGTCACATCAACTACAGCCATTAAATATTTGTTTTATATGTGAAAAGGTATCAAGATTAATTAGGCAGAAAGAAGGGATTACAATGCAGAGGAGAGAACTAATTGTGAACAGGCCAAAATATGCCTCACTCTGGCAGCAAACACTATTTTGTCTATGCACAATAACTAAAAAATCAAAGGCAGTCACTGCACTGCAGCAGGAGGATGTGGCAGTCCTGACACGAGATCGGAAAGCAAAACCAGAATGCCTTCAGCAAATCCAGAACTGCACCTGTTCTGCAGTGAAGCCCTGGTTAGAAGGGAAAGTTATTTCTGCACAGCTGCAGGGACCCAGAAGGAAGGCAAAGTGCATTTTACATTCAATGAAATACTTCCCTGAACTCGGGCACCCGAGTATATATATATATATATATACTATATATATATAATAGTGTATATATATAATAGTATATATATATAATAGTGTATATATATATATATATATATATATACTATTATATATATATATGTATATATATACTATTATATATATATATACAGAGCTGGGGGGTCTGTACATTGTTATATTCCATCTTCATAAAGCCATCATAAAAACTGCTTCGTCTAATCTACAACCAGATACAGTTCTCTTAACTGTGTCTTTCCTTCCATGATATTCCTCTATTTCTAGGATACTTTCCTCTTTTTTAATGTTATATTAACAAAGGGTACTTTATTTCCCCTTCTTATTACTTCTACAATTTCTTCCTCTTTTGAATTTCCAATGTTTCCCCTTCAATTTTTATTTCCCTTTTGTGTAGTAGAAACCAAATGCAGCCACTATTTTTTACCGGTGTCCATGTAGGTATCAATAAGAATAAAAAAAAAAGAAAAAAAAAAGGAAAAACCCACAAAATCATGTGAAAGATGATCAATAACATACAGCTTAAATTTAACCTCTTTTAAAACTTCCATTTCCTCAAAATATTTTTACAGAACTTAACTGTACAATTTCTACCCAGAAGAATTTTTAAAAAGCAAATTTAGGTCTCTTTTCTTGTAGGTATGTTTTCTCTAGTGCTCTACTGCTCTTAAAGCATCCCACATATAGATATAAGAGTTTATCTTCACATGCCTGGACTGTCACACAAACTAAACCATGTTTTATATGGAAGTATTACCTAAAAAAACCCCAAGACCCAGTTTATTTCATTAAGAAGTCATGCCCACAGTAGTAGAAGCAGATGCCATTATAACCCTATGAAAGCCAATGGAGAGGTGTTGCATTTTGCTGAAGTAAATATTCTTCTTTCAATTGATCATTTAAACACAAGAGCAAACACATCAAGAATTAAGCCTCCCTACATATTCCTTTTCCTTTCACTCTCAGGCAAGTATTGATGAGTACTAAACCCGATTTTACAAGATAAAAATAGGAAATGCTTTTTTAAAGTCTGTCCAAATCCAGATTGTTATTTCCTGTAACTGTAAGCAACATTACTTTAACACAAGATGTGTGATAATCTACTGATACAGAACTCCCAACTCCAAACCAGCTGTGTAAACCACATGTGAACCCATGAATTAAAGAAGAAAAGCCATACAGAATCAGCAATTAAATCTTTTTTCCCAATGCTCCTCACATCACTTTGCTCTTCTTTCTCATTCTAGACTGCACATATGCTTTGAATCACTTCTGCAGAATAGACCTTTTAAGTTTGAAGACTAGACAAACTAGCCTTGCAGGAAATGCTTATTCCTAATTTAGATGCAGAATCTAACTGGGCTGAAAACATGTTACAGAACTGGTGCATTTTTCAACTGACACCAGATTCAAGTTTCAATTCACCAGTTACTGAGGAAAGGGATTTGGAATAGAAAATTAAGCTGTGCTATGACAATGATATACTAGATTCTGAAACACATCACTGTATCCACCTAAAAGCTCATCACACTCATGACTCTGACCAGGTCAACCCTTTGTATCCATTCCCTCTTGTACAAAAACAAACAGTAATACAGAAAAGCATCTGTTCAGGAATTCTTACCTTTTCATAGATTTTACTAATTTCCTCATTCGAGCTGAAAACCAGCTGAACTGATCCACAACCTGATGCCCAAACAATTTTTTGTACTGCCCTGATAACACAGATGTCAGGGATGTATTTTGAAGCCTGAAAAAAAAAAGAGAAATTAACTAAAGCAACATTAAAATACAGCTGCAAATAACACTGCAATGGATTCTAAATTCCCACAAATGAATTTCATAGAAAATTTAAAATTTTAAATGTTAAAACAAAGATTTTTTTTCCTTAAATAGAAAACAGATGATGTATCTTGAAGAGTATTCATACTTCAATTATGTAAAATTTATTTTTTTTAAGTAGGATGTAGGCAACTCTGGTTCTAAGACTTAGCAGAAACTACCAATTTCAATGCTAAAACCTTCTTTATTTAGGAAAAAAAACCCAAGAAAACATCAAACATTCATCTGGAAGGCAGCCAGCCTCTTAAGCAATATAAAAAGTTGAACTTATTTTAGGGTTTCTCCCCATGCTATGCTAGCTGGTAGCCAGCTTGAACACACTGATGTTATCAAGTATGTGATCATTATATAAAGGAATTGCTTCACGTTCAAGACACAGAGGGTTGAACATGAATAAGGACACAGCTCATGTACTAAATGAATGCAGAGTCACTCTTCAGTACTTTGTGCATGGTCTGAGTTAACATCCACTAGTTTCTACTGATATACACACATGACAAAACATACTCCAACTGCTATTATTTAGGGTTCACATCAACTTTCAAAAAAACTACTAAACTTATCTGCAGTCTATACTCAAAACAGAATTGTCCAAAGAACAGGTGATCTCTAAAAGCAGAAGGCAGACAGATGGATTTCAAGTTTCATTTTTCTAATGCTCAGACAATAAAAAGGGGACTCTTAAGAAGCTGAGCTAAGTAGGTATCTGCATCAGGAAACCTGAACAATGTGCCTTCTTGAACTGATATGGACATTAACAATATTTCCAAGAAAAATAAAAGGTATTTTATATTTGTCACAAGTAAAGAAATCTTACAGCAACAGTGACACAAGAAAAACAAAAGGGTTTTTTTTATCTCATTGTAGTTTCAAAGTCTTTAAGCATCAACTTTTAAAAAAAAGGTGAAATATTCCTCTCTATGCTAAAGCCTTCTCTCTGGCCTATGGAAACCATGTCAGATTTTTTTAAAATTGTGAGATCCATTGTAAAGTCTTTGACCATCAAAACATGAAAAGGCAAAAAAACCTTTCGAAGGCAAACTACAATACCCATGAAATTTAGATCTACAGCAGTATTCATAATTTCAGAAAATTACAGACAAATCTTCCACAGCAATACTGTTAAACACATGCAGATTTTGTTTGCTTGATGTGTTTGGTGAAAGAAAAATTACTTATTTATTAGCAGGCCTCTAGGAAAGACAAAGGCAGAATTAAAAAACCTTTCCTCACATCTCAGCTCAAAAGATACTTCTTCTATAGAAGAAATTTGATTAAATCAGAGTTGAACTGGCTGATTTTACACCTATGGATGCAAAACCACCACTGATGGAAGGCAGATGGCTCAGTCTTACAGCATGTTGTGCTTTCTTTAGACACTGCCCTTTGTTCTCAAGGGATAGTGAACTTGTCAACACCAAGATGAGAATACAATAATATCTTCTATCTAGATATCTCAGAAATGTTTTGGAGATGGTTTTGCAGACATGCTGTACAGTACAGAAACACAGTATTTATGGCTCCCACCCTGGAAACCAAGGGATCCAGATGCAGGTGGAAGAGGAAGGTAAAGCAGTTTTAGCTCCTGCTGAACTCACTGAATTCACTGACACATTCTCTAACAAGACTCCTGATTCCAGATCCAAATGGGCTTTGGCCACATCATACACATAAGACAACTATGTTTGCAAAGCCCATTGTTTAACCTTACTGAGGTTTTCATTTGTGTCATTAAAGCATCTTCAATATATAAAGATACACTGGCAATGATTTGAGATTTTTCTCTTTCATCTGATCATTACCTAAAACATTTTAAAAGGAAAATCTGTGTCTTACAAAGCAACAAATTTAAGGATTAAGAAAATAGAAAAGATGCTATAAGGAAAAAGGTGATACAGAAAGGAATTCACCAACCTCATCAGATATTTGCTGTGCAAGACGTATTGCTACATTTCTCAGCATGCATTCTGAAGTTGGATTAGGAATGTTTTGTAGGGCATTTTGTAGCACCACTGCCTGGTCATGCGTAGCCTGGTTTATCTGGAAGAAAGTATTTCTCATACTTACTTTTACATGGGAAAAAAAAAGCAAAAAGATATGAAGATCTAAAGTTACTTGGAAAGGTTTGATAGAAGTAGATAAGATCTTGGAAGGAAAACTTAGTGCAAAGGCCAACATAAATAAATCTCCTCATTTTCAAACAGATACCATCACACCTGAAGACACTATGCTGCAGTGGACGATCACAGAGCACAAGTAGTTGAAAGGCATTGCTCAAAACTTAATAGGTTTGGGGGCTTGTTTATTGATCAGATTACTTCAAGCTGACAGAATTTTTTTCTGTTACAATGCCTCCTTCCCTTTCAGTAGATGTGGGAAAGAAAGGGTTTGGTCAAACATGGGGGCTCCCTCTGGATTAGATAAGAGTGTTCAGATAGAATATGGCTGCAGTTTTTATTATACTGAATTACATTTTAAACATTAAAGTTACTCTTGAAGAATTCTGTTCTAAATGATCCCTCCTGGTTTTTTATAATATTTTCAAAATAGAAACAGCAAGACAAGTTTTTATCTTTTTTTTTGTACTGGTTTGAGCATAGATCCCTCTCTCCTTAGTCTGCCAGAGCTCCATAGTTTTGACAAAACCTGAAATGGTTCTTTCCTTCTCACAGACAAACAAAAGACGGTGTGCTGTGGTTACAAATTAAAACGGAAGAGTTTCTTCATTTTCCTGTACCAGGTCATTCAAAAAGCCCATCTCAAATGCTGCTCAAAAGACACACTGTGAGGCTGCTGGGAAGGTCTGGGGTTGGTCACATCCCTTGCTTTGTCAGCTTCACTAAGACACGTGATTCAGAGAGCAAAGTTACAAAGCCTCCACTGAAGACTAACAGAGCTTCCATAGTCAATCTGCTATTGGAAATTATCAACAGCAGTATGTATGGGGTAAATCAGTTCTGTGTACCAGAACATTGTATTTAACATTATTAATTCAACCTTCTATGAAAACAAGGAAGAAGCTATTTTAAAGGTACTAGTGACAGCAACAGACCAATAACTGAAAACTATAGATACATAACCTTGGTTGCCTACTTCTCCTAAACAGTGATGGAAAGCCAAGACAGAAATTATGCTTTGGTACTTATGCTTAAGGTAAGAGAATTAAAAAATTTTAACAAATCCCACCTGCCTCCCAAGGGAATAAAAAATACTAAAAGTCCCTCAAAGAGGATGATGGTGACAGCAAGAATAACAGTGTTTTTTCCAACAAATCTGTTGTTATTAAATCAGATGTTTGCAACTCCAAATAGTGAAAGTCAGCAACTGTAGACAAATGTTACTACCTCCTAAGAAGTCAGCCTGTTTCAAACAATACTTCAAGACTCAAGTGATGCAATGTGTGTTCCAAACTGCCCTTCAAATAACTGTTGTAAGAAAACTGGGCAGTAAAATCTACTCATTTTAAATAGATGAAAGACAGGGTGGCAAACATGTCTGCATTAATATATTCCTATTATACTCTAACATGAGACATAAAAAGGGATCTTCACTTCTTTGTAATCATAAGAGTTTTGATTTACTTGAAAAATAATTAATTATGTATCTTCTAACGGATGCAGCTAACCAGAACAGGTACTTATGTTTGAGATTTAAGGGGAATGTACTTCTCCAATTCAGAGATGGATCTCAGTCAGTATTTTGGAATTAAGTGCTCTGAAGTGGGGCTCTCTGTGTATTCTTGAGGACAGGTTATAGATCAAGAAACTATTTAAGATGGAACCTCACAAATGGGGAATTCCCATTTATCACGGAACACGCCTATTTGGAAGGGCCCCACAAGGATCACCAAGTCCAACTCCTGGCCCTGCACAGCACCATCCCCAGAGTCACACCATGTGCCTGAGAGCATTGTCCAAACACTTCTCAAGCTCTGCCAGGTTTGGTGCTGTGACCACTGCCATGGGGAGCCTGTTCCAGTGCTCAATCACATTCTGGGGGAAGAACCTTTCCCTCATATCCAACCTAAACCTCCCCTGACACAACTTCAGGCCATTCCCTTGGGTCCTGTGAGCACAGAGCAGAGATCAGTGCCTGCCCTATCTCTGCCCCTCATCAGGAAGCTGTAACTGCAGTGAGGTCTCCCCTCAGTCTCCTCCAGGCTGAACAGACCAGGTGCCCTCAGCTGCTCCTCACACAGCTTCCCCTCAAGGCCCTCCACACCATGCCTGTGGCCCTCCTTTGGAATGCTCTCCAAGAGTTTTGCACCTTTCTTATATCATGGTGCCCAAAACTGCCCCCAGCGCTCGAGGTGAGGCTGCTGCAGCCCCGAGCAGAGCAGGACAATCCCCTCCCTTGCCCAGCTGGTGATGCTGTGCCTGATGTCCCTCAGGACAAAAATGTCCCTCCTGGCTGCCAGGGCACTGCTGGCTCATTGAACTGGCCATCAAGCAGGACACCCAGGTCCCTTTCTGTGTCACTGTTTTCCAGCATCTCATTCCTCAGTGTGTCCATACATCCAAGGTTGCCCCACCCCAGGTGCAGAATCTGGCATCAGCCCTTGTTGAACTCTCTATGGTTGGTGATTGCCCAGTCCTCTCATTTGTTGAGACCTCTGCAAGGCCTCCCTGCCCTCCAGGGCACCAACAGCTCCTCTCAGTTTTGTATTATCTGCAAACTTGCTCAGTATCCCTTCCAGTCCTGCATCCAGGTCATTTATGAAGATGTTGAAGAGCACAGGGCTGAGGATGGAGCCCTGCAGAGCCCCACCTATGACAGGTCACCCCTCTGTCACTATCTCCTACAACCCTTTGTGCCCAACCTGTGAGCCAGCTGTTCACACATCACATGATGTGTTAATCCTGCTGTGTGCTGGACATTTTGTCCAGAAGGATGAATAGAGTTAAAAATGAGAAGTTGACTATACTGACAATCATGCAAACCATTGAAAATGATATACAGAGCAAGCGCATCTCATACCTAATTTTTTACAGTCACCAAGAAATAGGATTTGTTTAGTAAGTTGATCTCTTTTTTAGAATTGCAATTGTTATCTGAAAGTACCGTGAGCCCTCGATGTGCAATGCACTCAAAGAACAGATTGTCAGTGAAGAGTAAGGAGATGCTGCTGCACACATGATAAAACACAGAGCACATTGCTATTTGCAGCAAGGAAGGTTTATATTACCGGTGAAATTGTACTCGTGCCTTCCACAACTGGCTGACAAGCTTCTGCCACAGCTCGAACATGGCCATATCCAATTGCTGTTAGCAATAATTTGGCTATTTTTAGAGCATTAAGGTAGGCACCCCTTCGAGTTTCCATATCTGCATTTGGCAGGAAGTTATTTCTGGTCAGCATGCTCAGCACAAGAGGCAAACCACCACTTTTCAGGAAGTTGTACTGGAAGTCACTGGCATCTTCTCCCAGAGGTGCACTGGCAGGCATTAACAAGGCATAAACTACCTGTAGAAGAAAATACAGAGTTAACTAATGGAAATGCACCAGCTTGGATACAGATGATTGAACATAAGAATTTGTAGCAATACTACATAAGCAATGCTTTGACAGCCCTGGCCATACACGTTTATGCCAGTAAATTGTTCAGTATTTTCAACTGTTAATTTCAAACCAGAATTTGGTGTTAGGCTTCCATAATGTTACAGACAGGACTGCCACAGAGAGAACTGACAATTTTTAAAGAACAGGCAAAGCATCACTAACCTCTGTTAGGTACAGCACTTGTGAGGCAGAAGGACCAAAGAACAGAGAATCAAGGGATGGACTAAGGCTGCTTTCCCCAAGCTTTGCATGATCTAAACAAATTGCTCTTAGCTTCTCGACCGTAGTGTTATCTGCAATAAAAACACAACTTATAAGCATTTTGCAGCAAAAGTACTCCACAACAAGCCAGTACTATTTACAATTATAAATCTGAAAAATTTTAAGTGTCTCAGAACAGTTGCAAAAACTGACAAAATCAGACTACAGACTGTTCTCCAATGACTATTACAGTCAAAAGTAATCCTATTAAAACAGTGCTACAAAACCACCTTAAAATACAATGCTCCCCATTTTGACTGCACTGTGGCATTAACCCCAGTACCAACTGCAAACTATGCAACTTCATATAGCAGAAAAGAAATAACTACTTGGGAAATCTTTTACAGTCCTAATTAGGATAACAGTAATGAATTACAGTCCCAATAAATTACCAGAAAGTTGAAAATACTCCCCTATCTTCACTTTTATGTATCAGATGAGAAATTATTATACAGCATATTGCAAGATTTAAAAAAAGGATAAAGTTAAGTTTTACCTGGTGGCATGAGTTTCATAAGAACACGAGCTCCATCTCTAAGAGGTGGCATATTTAGACTACTGCCCAAGTCTGCAACTTGCCAAAGAAAAGAGATGTATCGAGGATGCAGTGACATGATCTTAAAATAAGCAAATTAAAAAAATATATAAATAAAAATTGTTAGCCAAAGACAAAGTGTAAGAAAAACCATGTTTGAACTGTTAATTTCAGAAAATGCTTACCACTCCAGGCAAACAGCTTTCAACTTCTGGATTTGGACCATCACTGTAGTGATTGCCGTGGTTGCCCGGAGAACCAGTTGAAGAGTCAGAAGAACTATCTGGACTTGACGGCATATTAGAATTTATCTGTGTAAGCTTAGCTGTAATTAGCTGAAAAACACAATCATAGTTTAAATACTCTCCAAAAATTAAGATTCTTTAACAAATAAGCATCTGATAAAATGTTAATGGCATAATGTAAGAAGAAGAATGGAATTACTCAACAAAAATAAATGATGCCATACACGATATTTTTCAAGCATTTACAAAAGGGAAGGGACATCTGAATTGATGTAAATACCCAGCCTGCAACACTAACCGTTTTATCCTTGAGATTCAGCTGCCCAATTAATTTTCTGTCATCTGCAGGATCTACCAGCTCACCCCCAATGAACAGCTCTACTTTTGTGTGTGCACTGTTGGCTTTAATGCGATTGAGGATGCAGCGCCGCACTTGGCCAATCGTGTCGTTCGTGTGAGACCAAATATCCAAATCTTCCACCTGCCGGCCTTGGTTTGGAAAACGAACCACAAGTGTGATATGTTTACCACGGAAAGCTCTGAAAATAAATAGAAAAGCAAAAGTTATTTTTGCCCTCATGAAATAAATTCTTTTCCTTCCTGCATTTTTTGCAGCAGGTATTTCAACATCAAATCTTTACGTGGTATTTTCCAGTCTAAGATTTAGTGAAAGCCCCAGCAACTATGGCAACAACATACACAGAATCTTTTAAGAACCCACACTCAGTACAAATGCATTAATCATATGGTCAAATTTACAGTCAGGTTAGGAACACTGAGAGAAACTTTAGAAGTCTCTTATAAAGTTTCAGATCTCTTCTCTGTCTTGTAAACTTCCTGATCAAAATGTGCAAACAAAGCTTAATCAGACTGGCAATGATGTTTTGCTCTTTCAGCAAAGCAACTCAAGCTTTAAATACACCAAGATCGGAAAAATCCATCAGGTTTCCAATGCCTTAATACCTTCTGTCAAAATCAGCCTTAATGCCTTCTGTCAAAAGCTGTTGTAAGTTTTATGCTAGAATTCCAGTTTTTAAAATCAAAATCTTTTAAAGAAAGTTTGAAGTGGTCAAAAAAAGGAAGAAAAGGTTTCACATTAGCAGTGATCACACTCCCCACAATGGCAGAGAGCTCATTACGAAAGATGTGCCCAGATAAGCCCAACAAACTAATCCCATGTAACAAAAGGCAAAGACTCCTCATAAAGCTCCTTGCTAACAAGGCCTGTGAAAGATTAGTCTAATCAAATCAGCAGCCCATAAAAAAAAGATGTACCCACAATCAAAAAGAAAACTTTGTTAGGGCTCATCAATCAATCAATCAGTACATGCAGTAAAAAAGCTGTAGCAACACTGCAAATTACTCACACACCATGAAGAAATAGCAATTGCTTCAATTTTTTTGACAAAAAGGTCATTTAAAGTAAGTGGCTGAAAAACCTCCACCATGTTTAAAAATATGTTAGCTGCATCATAAATCCATAGAGACACCAAGGATTTAAGCTAAGTTTTCACTCAAGGACGAGTATAAGAAGAGTGAAGGTGTACAGAAAATAAATATACTTCAAAGTACTGGTTATCTTCTTCCCCTCCTTGTGAGTAGCTTACAGAATATTTCACTTAGAGATAATTAAAAATTTAATCTTTCAAAGTAAGATTGAGATCTCTACAAACAATTCTGGAAGGTGAATATATACATTTACAACATGTTTTTGTATAATAAGACTATGAGAAACAAAAAAGTTTTGCCAATGCTAATGTAAAGAACAGTACTGCTTTTAAGTAATTATCTGAAATAAAGAATCATATTCAAAACAATTGAGCCTCAAGGTACGTTGTGCTTGTTACAGAAGAAACCACCAAGTTTATTTTTAGGCCTGCTGCCCCTTTCATATACACTTGTATTTGCCTGATCTTGCAAAAAAAAAAATTAAATAGAGTTTCATGTATTAGCAAAGAAAAGGGAATTCTGAAACACCCAAATAGAAACCATTTAAAATGTAAAAATGCCAAGGATAATAGTACTGAAATTTAACAGAAATCAAAATCATGATACTGCTTTTTCACACATACCTTGACATAGGTAGAATAGTTCTCTCTTCGTGGTAATCACTGTCACATTCATTTATATACTCCCTTAAAACAGTCAACACTCTCACCATCCTTATTGCTTCTTGTCTTGCACAGTTGATGCTGTCTTTATCTCCATCCAACACACATAATGTATCATAGGAGGCTTTCAGACGATCAAAACAGGACTGAATGAAGTCTTCATGAATCACTACCTAATTACATTAAGAAATTGGAGTAATTACAAGACATATTAGAATCCATCTTTTCAGAAGGATGACCAAATGATGGAGAAAAAAAAATCCCCAAACCAAAACAGGTAAGTTACTCAATAAACCTGTTTTATTCCAGCAACTCCCATCAACAGATAGCTCTAATTTAGTGTGCACTTCAATAATCTCACATCAGCAGCAGCTGTAACCGTACTGTATGTAAATAGAAAAAGTGAAAATCTGGACAGAGAATACTGAGTTGGACTTTCACTTTCTCCTTTTCTCAGACTATGTTAAAGAATTCTTGTGTGCATATAAATCCAGCACTTCTGGAAGTGTCAGAGCTAAGCATGTGTAGATGGACACATCAATGCATGCTTAGTAAGCCCAGACCTACAGCAAGACAGAAGCCTCCAGCCATCTGCCACTGCACGAAAATACAGCTTGAATGGCTGTGAATTCACCACCTAGAGCAGCTGTGCTGGACTTGGCAGACTGGCAGCTCTGAAGATTATGAAAGTGTTTTTGAAGACAAGTAGAATATTAGTTTTTAGAAATATACCTGGCAAGTTATCAACTGGAGATTGTCCAAAGGACAATATTCCTCCACTAAAGTTGTGCACTCACATAATTACAGAATGGTTTGGGTTGGAAGGGGCCTTGATTATTTTTATGGCCTCTTCTTGACTCTCACCAGCAGATCCATGTCCTTCCCATGTTAGGGGCCTCAGAGCTGGATGCAGCACTGCAGGTGGGGTCTCACCAGAGCAGACAAGAAGGACAGAACCCCCCTGCCTGGACCTGCTGCCCACGCTGCTGGTGATGGAGCCCAGAACACTGGTGGCTTCCTGGGCTGCCAGTGCATGTTAGGGCTTCTTATCAAGCAACACCCCCAAGTCTTTCTCTGCAGGGCTGCTCTTGGTCTGTTTATCCAACAGCCTGTATTTGTGCCTGGGATTGCCCCAACCCAGCTGCAGAACCTTGCACTTGACTTTGTTGAACTTCACAAGGTTCTCAAGGGTCCACTACTCAAGCCTGTCAAGGACCCTGTGGATGAAATCCCTTTCCCTTACAGAAACCCAGCATCTCTTCTCTGTCCACTGAATCATCTCCTGGCAAATATTAATGCAGGGAGATAATATCTGATTTGCTAGACCTCAGCTTGACCATTACATGGAAATTCAATGACCTTTTGTAAGGGGCATGCCAGAAAAAAGAGATTACATTAGCTTGTGACAGCACCCAACAGACCCAGCCCCTGAAGCTACCCGTATGAGTAAGTGCCACAATTTGCAGTGCAACAAAAGGCTTTCCTCTTATGACATTAACTGTTTTCTTAGTAATAAGAGCAAATACAGAGATGAACTTAGTGGGAAAAATTAATGAGAGTTCAGTCTGCAAATATGAGAAAAAACTTTAGTTCTTCATCTGCCCAGAATTTGATGGTAGGACTCACCCGCCAAAACACAGAAACTATTTCCTGTTTTCAAATCTTTCAACTACAAAAATATCACCAAACTGATGTTTAAGACTATCATTTAAAGACTATTTTCATTTTTATTCTGTTCAGTCTTCTTGTTGCTTTTTCTTACCTGATTAACTTGTAACCTTGGGCCAAGATTAGTATAGATCTCTTTAAGAAGGTCTATTGCTCGGTTTGCAATGTCATCATTTCCCTGAATCACAACCTAACACAATTGGAAAAAAAGCATTTACATCTCTTAAAACTTGCTGGTGTAAAAATGCAAACAAAAACTACTACATAAGAATCTCAACACAACAGTATGTCTAATTATCTTATGAGGTGAAAGGGATTAAAATGCTTAGTTAGAAAATACAATCAATAAAACTTACACTCAAGATGGTTATATGAGGAAAAAATAATAATTAATTAGTTTTGAAGTTCAGAGTTGGCAAAAAAGGATTATGTTGTATAAACAGAGTAAAAGCAGTGTTTATATGTTCATGTTCACATAACATTCCAAATTTTCTCTTGTTTCAGAGAATAAGAAAACTTCAGATGCTTCAACAATCTCCATCACGAGACAGAATTTTCAAGTATTTAAATGGCTCTGAATGGGTGGAAAGGGGACAAGCAAATGAATTCTGCTTCTAACCTGATAATCTAAATTTTAATTACTAGTCACCAGGTCTGACAGCAGGTTTTATAGACAACCCCTGCAGGGTATGCAGCTCAAGCCTCCTGAGTTTTGCTGATCAGAGTAAGTTGATTCCCAAAACCAAAACATGCTAACATTCTGTGGGGTCTCTGTTCACAAACATGATGTGAACTTATTTGTATAAAAATTGGGATCTATTTTGGTTTTAACTATTATCACCTGGATTAAAATACCCCACCCTTCAAGAAGCCACAACCAAAATTACTGAAGACTGCTGCTGTACACATTTTACAAACACAGCCATGATAATTATGTCAGAGTGCACCACTGTGGGCTCTAATGCAGCTCTTGAGAACAAGAAATACTCTGAAAAAATTAGGTTACAATTTAAATACTGATGGTTTTCACCAACAGATTTGGCAAGCTTCAGGAAGCTTCAACCTTTCTATTGAAAAGGAAGATTCTATATATAGAGAATAGGTGGTTATATGGAATCTGTAGATCCTAGAAAACCACCATGTTTAGCCAAAATGTTGTGATTATAAGAGAAACAATCAGACCAGCGATCGCTTGGTCTGATCTAGAATCACTCCAGTTTACCACACTAGAAGGAATGCCATGGAATAGCTCATGAAGTGCAAGAAACAAAGCTTAACTGTAATGTGCATGTGAAAAAACCAGAAATCTGCAGATAATTCATCTGGAAGGATCTTTTCTTCTCCAATGGTATTGGGAAATTTTTAATTTCATGTGCATACATAAATATACTTATGTTTCAAATAACTTTCCATTTAACATCAGTTTGCAAAGTTACCAACTTGCATACTTGCTGGGAAGACAGTGGAGTCAAAAGCCATGTATTTAGTTGGAAAAAGCAGATTTTTGTAATTTCAGTCCATTACTAATAAATTACACATTCCTAAAAGCCTAAAGAGACTGAGAAAGTCTTAGCAGTTAACCTTTCAGATGCTTCCTTCAATTAACTCACCCTCCAAAGGTAGTCTAATCCTATTAATTCCAGGTCATCCATCATATAGGCTCGTCTCTTTGCTACAAGCTTTCCTTCTCGACAGTTCACAGCTTTGAAGAAACGTTCAAAACATTTCATTCCATTTTCTGTTAATAGGGAAGGATCCAGCTGAAGCACATTATTTTCAAAGAAGTCCTTATTAATGTCAGGGTCTAAGTCTGGTTCATCCCCCATTAGTTTGGAATACCATTTAAAACAGGCTTCGCGATCACAAAGATAAACCGCATTTTCTGCTAAACACTTCCATATTTGCTTCGCCTGAGGGGCACAGAGCCACAGCTGACCATCCTTCAATAAAAATCTTGAGCAAAACAAAGAGACAATTAACAGCACTGTCTAATACACATCCAGAGTTACAATTCAGTAAAAAGTACAGGCACAAAGTTGGATATGCACATTATACATGTATATATCACAAGTATGAGAATTTCATTTACATCATCAATCCACTCATAATCAGCCCCATGATATCTTAGTAAGTTTGAACGAATCAAGACCAATCAAATCCAAATACACAGAAAAACCAAGCATTGTTTACATTTTATATACAAAGAAATGCACACTTCCTAACGTACACTATTTAGTTTAGAAGTCAGGTCACAACATATGAGACAAAATTAATTCAGTGATTCACTATGTTCTAAGACTTGATTTAGCAAAACTGCAAAAAAGGTAACAATAGCATGGAGCAGAGCCAGAAGCAGAAATCAGTGAACTGGAAATTTTCCCTTTTATTTAAGCAAGTTTTTAATTTGTGTTCAGTTCTTATGAAACAATTATTAAGAACTTTAAATCTGAGAGCTAACACTAAGGATGCTTCAGGAGGAACAAATGATAATCAAAGTTCTTTAGATTAACTTTTATTATTAATTTTTTTTTAAATGTAGAAGAAATCAGGGACTGAGTTATGGCACTGCTTTTCAAAAATTACTACATACATATTCTACATTTGACATTCATGGAACTTCATAAATTTCTGTACATTAACAAATAGCGAACTTAAATCTAAGGAAGTTACAGTTTGGAACATGCAGGAGTGATACATTAAGTGTGCTATCCATGTGCTATTGTATAATTTCATTAAACAGTTAACACTTCAGTTCAGTTAATGAAAATTCTCAATAAAGTTTTAAAACATAAAAGAAAATCTCCTTTATAAAACAAGGAAAAAATAATTCAAACATAACAGTTCAAGTATTTTTACTCATTTAAAACAAGGTTAAAACCAAGTAGGAAAAAGCTGAGAGAGACTCAGTCTAAAAAGCATCCGCATTCTGCAGCTCAATGATGAGCAGAGATCTTTTGTTTTCTTATTTTACTCCAACAGGAGCTGGCCAAAATCATCCAAATATTTTTTTTATTGTGCTTTCTTTCTGGGCCTCCGTTGCTGCCAACACATCATCACTGACTGAGGAAAGTATGTGTCAGTTTATGATCATGGATTTAATTCTGGTGTGATACAAGTAAGGACACAGGGCCACATCCCTACTTGGAATACTTTATATTTTAACCTAAGTCACCCCAATAGGAATGTAACTGTATCCACCACACACTTTATTTAAATCAGTAAGGTTCTGCACACAGGCAGGAAAAAATACAAATCTTAGTGCAGAATAAGAGCCTTGGATTCCAAATAGTCTAATAAACTTTATTTGAATATTCCAACAGCAGCATTAAAGCCCTCCAGGAAAAAATCCAAACCAAACCAAAAACATTCGATGTATTTTTGCATTTGAGTTTTGAAAGAAGTTAACAAAACAAATTAAAGCTATAGAATAGAGAGAAATGCAAAGTGTTTTTCTTCAAAAAGCATTCAAAATATTCTTAAAGAAGTTAAAGAAATGTTCAAGGTAAAGCTCACCGTAAGAAGTTCAGTCGCTCCTGTACCTCCTGCACGTGACTGTAGCGGCTTCCTGGTCTCACAGTCTGAGGATCATACTCACCATGCTCTGCAAATAAAACATTTTATTAGACAACACACTCAGAAAAGTGATGCTGGCTCCAGAAGAGAGGGTGTGTTTGAAGACTTGTTACTCTGAATATAATCCAAGCCCGGTACATTTTCAGTGAGGCGTATGAAAAGAGTTTTTCAGCAGTCAGCCACCAGTTAATGCTTCTTCCAATTCTAAACACAGGCAAGGACTCCTGAGGTCTATAACCAAATCAACAATTATGTGCTCATTGTTCAGAATAATGAAAGTGCTCAGAACAATTAACAACTTGCACTGTACTTATTCAAATAAATGTTCTCTATTTTCAAGTAGTCAGCTTGAAGT
The DNA here is from genome assembly GCF_037042795.1 of Molothrus aeneus. Classification (NCBI taxonomy): domain Eukaryota; kingdom Metazoa; phylum Chordata; class Aves; order Passeriformes; family Icteridae; genus Molothrus; species Molothrus aeneus. The sequence continues at coordinate 109,562,040 of NC_089647.1, read as the reverse complement.
CAAAAGTCAGTTGAAAATAGAAGTATACCAAGCATATAACTCAATTATCCAGTGCTTTTTTTTCTGAGGATGCTTTAGTTTTGTTACACAGCATCTTTTCTAAAATTTCATTTTTCTGTTTTTTAGGCTGTTTCTGCTCCAGAGGAAATCATGACTCCATTTCTTTACCACCTTACCACATACATAGCTATGCACACAACATCACTCAGAGGAAGAAAGTATAAGACAACTTTATTTACTGCAAGTTTCCAAACATAAACCCCAAATGCTTGCAATCCTGACAAGCTCGAAACACAAGGCATCTTTCGAAAGTAAAGCATGAAGTAAAAATTTTAGCTGCATTTTGTCAAAGTTCATCATAATATTCTCCTAACAAACAGCAATTTTGTTCACAGGAACATGGTTTTGGTGTGGTTTTGTTTGGTGGTTGACTGTTGTTTAGATTTTTTTAAATTAAAGAGATACAATCTAGATCTGCAGTTACATTACCTTCATCTGTACTAGCAGTACTTCATCATGACACATTCATTATGACAACTCCATTATAAACTAATTAATGCTTTATTTTTTATTTGCAATGATGTACAGATTGCCTTTAACTAAGGTGACCCAGCCAGGATAGACCCTCTCATGACAACATTAAGACTAACACTAAAATTTATCTTCAGAGCTGAAAATCACTATCTCTTATTACATCAGGCAGGGGCAAAAATAAGCACATCAGTGCTTCAAAATAAAGAGAAAAATAACTGTCATAAATATTCTTCTCTATATCCAAGTATAAAAGGTACACTACCTTAAATACTGAGTGACAGGGGAAACAGAAGACCAGTAGTTAACTAATGTCTGCAAAACTGAAGACATTATGTTCATCAGAAACTCTTAAAAATTAAATCATGACTTCCATGAAATGCTCTTAAATGAGCAACTAGCAAAAGGAGAAATGTGGGGAAAAAATCTGAAGAAATAATATAAAAGTATGTAAATAAAAATTATTTAAGAATTAGTAAAATATGCTGTGTCTCCAGAAGAAAAAAAATCAGGGTAGATAAGCATATTGGCAGAGAAATTAAAACAGATTACTTGAAGTGTTGGGTGTTGAGGGTGGGTTTTTTGTTTGATTTTGATTAGTTGAGGGGGAGGTGGTGGTGTTTGTTTATTTTCACTGTGGGAACTACCTGGGCTTTTTCCTCCTGACTAAAGTTTAATTCACAGACACAACATCAATGGTGGCAATGACAGGAGAACTCAAATCCAGCCAGCTGCAGACAGGAAGTGTGGATGGACTTCAGAATTCTGAAAAACTCTGAACTACAAAAAAATTCTACTTCCCAAAATATTTTCTGTATCACATTCTTTATACATCTCCCAGATTTGTTTTCTACTCTGCACATCCCACAGCAAGTCAAAGTGCAATCTCCTAACACACTGGAGCAGAAAACAACTGGAAAATTTAAGAATAATTAGTGATAAACACACACAGAAGATCATATGGCACAGTTTCTACAAAAACATTTCATTAACACTTTGGATTTTTATTACTGCAGAAAAAGAGAGATAAAGGAGAATTGAAATTTTCAAAAGATCTTTGATAAATCTTTGAAAAGATGAAACTGTGACCTCCTTCAGGACTACAAAATCCACGAGCAGTTGTCTCATCTCATGGAAGACTTTGCAGAGCTGAAGGAAAGGATGAATTCAAGAGAAGGGAAAACCACAGAGCATGGAAAAAATTCAGAAATATAGATTAGGCTTCCCTTTAACCCCAAAAGGGCAAACATACTAAAGGGGAGTATGCCAGAAAACACTATGCATTAGTGAATAACAGTAGACTAGAAACACTGTTTTCCAAACACAGCTAGGGAAGACTTCAAGGAAAACAAACATATGGCAAATTCAAAATTAATTTTAAAATATCCAAATTACCTAGTAATTGCAGTGTTAAGTGCCAAGAATATCTGTCAACAACTGGATTTTTTACTTCTATGGCATTTGTTTGACCTGTGCTGTTTGTATCTTTGCCTTGAATTTCCCCCCTCTGTCTCATTCGCCTTCTTCAGCCAAGCTTAATTCTACAGCTTCCAGTTCTTTCTGATTTCACATGCATAATCTTCTTTCTTCCCCTTTCATTTATTCCCTTTCATTTATATAGCCCCCTGGCATATTTTCTTCCCCTCCATGAAGGCATGGAAGACAAATATCACAGTATTCTATGTTCTGCTCTATTTAGTACATAAAACTGAAAATTAAAAGAGTTTCTGCACAGGAGATGTGGATTACAGTCTGAGCACAGTATCTGGAACATGAGGAAGATCTCCTGGTTGCCCTTAATAATGTAATAAAGTACCTAATAAAAAATCCCACACTATTATTCTTCTGCTTTTGTACTCTGATACAAATGAGAAGTTCTGCAAAAGCTTCATCTCAAGAAAGAGCATTTTAATTGCTTTGTAATTAGATTAAATTTAAACCCTTTACACACTTGTAATTCCTATTGCATTGAAGATGTTTGTATCACTGCTTAACTGAGTCACTACAGCTGGGGAGGGGCAGGGCAATGTGGGTTTTTGGGAAAGGAAAAGAATCATGCAAATCATCAGCCTAATTCTTCTGCCCTCAACAATTTGATATGTAAACAATATTTTCAACAATGACCTTTTGGCTTGAGAATTAAAAAATAAGATAAATTAAAAATAGTTCCTAAACTAATACTGGAAACAGACCAAATAATTTAGTATTATTTTAACATTATTAGTTTAGGTATTTAAATTAGGATAAACCCCTCCATGTATTCCTGAATAGAGAAATACAGTTGCAGTATGTAGATTTAACTGAATGTTATTCTCACTGGCCTACATCTTGCTGAAGTGACCCATCTTCACAGAGCACCATTATTTACACAAGTCCACAAGTATGTATTTTGGATATCTCTTATATGAAATATATATATATATATATATAGATATATATACACATACATACATACATACTTTTTTTTTTAAATATTCCAAAACACATGAATTCCAAAAAGGCCACTTTCCTGTGCACTGGTAGCTACAAGCTCTCCAATGTGCAAATATCCTGTCCTCCCTGAATGACCTACATTGAATCCCTGCAGAACATACTGTGTTATTTCTGAGATGCAACAGAAAGGCTGCCAGGCTGTTATGAGGCCAGGGTAGAACAGTCCTTGGTTCCAGTCAGTAAAGCCAGTGGTAGGGAAGGAGGAGTGTAAATCTCCTCCTTTCACTTCTGTTGGCATAATTTTATATTTCAAGATCTGTGGTTCAGTGTACCAAGTTTCCTGGCCCACCATTCTTCTTCATTTCCATGCTTCTACCTCAGTAGCTAAAAGTTAATCCAGAGTAAGAGGGTAAATTCATCAGCAAAGAGCTGGATTTAGCCTAAAATACAAAAATCCTAACACAATGTGCTGCCCAAGTGCTGCTAACAACAAACACAGTAAGAGAGCCTAAACAGACGGAGTTACAAGGGAAAAATAAATGGTATCCCTGTGGTTTGAAGTCCTTCTCCCTGACAAATTCTAAATACTGGCTGCAAAGTGAGGTGATTAAAAAACTTGTCAAAGGAGCCTTCAAAATTCAAAACTACAACTTTACTACTAGAACCTTCCACCAAAAAACTAACCTAAGTAGGGCAGGCAAGATGATTTTTATCAATCCACACATAAACAATGGCTGCCACTTTCTCATATTCTCATATTCTGCTGTTAAACACACATTTTCAATGATAAAAAAGAAAAAAATTAGTATTTTAAGCTTTTCTTACCCAGTCACCACAAAGGCTATTAACCCTACAGATGCTTGAAAATTAAACAAATAAAATAAACTTAATAGTTATTTTATTATGGGAATTTACTTTTAACTCCATTTTCAGCTGGAGTTCTCCTATGCTTTTGATGTTAAGACTCACCTTTAGCATACTGCCTCATGCTTTCCATATAGGCAGAGAGGTTTTCTGCAACCAGTGTAACGAGGGCGTGATTGTGCTGAAGTTGATTGATCAAGTCATGTCGGTAAAACACGTGGGGACTTCGCTGAGTTTGACTGAAATTAAAACACAAGTGTGTTAGAGGAAGAGAAGCTTTGCACCAAATAGTTCAGAAATCAATTTAAGAGACACATCTTTGATGCAAGATCCAAATTTTCCTACAATATCTCAAACAGAACACAGATTAAGTTTCTGACAATATTTTTCTATCTTCTGACATATCAACAGTTCTTAGGAGTTACTAAAGAAGGTAATTTATGAGGACTTTATGGTTACAAAATGTATGGAAAACATCAAAGCAATGGGAGCAGCTCGGTGGAGGGAGAATATCTGCAGCAAGACAGAAGATAAATAAACACCTGCCCAAAATGCACAGCAGACCTTCAACTACAGTATAACTACAATATGCATAACCCTGGTTTCTCCCAGAGCCATCTGACATTCTTTTCTATATTTAACATTAAAACACAAGTAAAACTCATTATGTACACTAGCCAATAACCAAACCAATTATTTCAAGACTTAAAAAACCCCTAAAAATAGCATTGATTTTTTCCTAACAATAACTATGTGGGAAAATGTTGGTACAAGCAAAAAAACCTGTTACACAGAGCATATAACCTAAAAGCCCCTAGAAAAATTCAAGAAAGGAAATGTCCCAAATAAATAATTAGATTGTTATTTAAGTGTATTATCAAGACCTGACCAAAAATGCTTCTCTTAAACAACACTAGAAATATTCAGATGACAGAAGCAAACTACAGAGCTTGTGTCCAAGACCCACATGCCATGAACACTATCAAATTCTAGAGCCTGAGGATTCATCACCTCTGCAGAACACTCTCCAAGTGTCTCAACTGCTGCAGCTGTAGATCAGAGCACTGATCTTGACTGCATAAACCAGAACTGCTCTTCCATGGTAAAGAGAGAAAAAAAGAAAATAAGTGGTGTCAGGGGGAAGAGCAGCATTTCTCACAGCCACTCAGCTGATCCCATAGCCTGCCCTAAAGAAACAAAGATCTGATTTCCAACTGTTCTCCTTTCTTTCAACACTTAAACGAGTAGACCTCAGAATTAGCTGAGTGGATTACAGGTAGGAATTCCCATCCTTCCTGGGAAAGGGGGTGTCCATACTGCATGGCCTACAGCACTCCACAGTACATCCACACCTTCAGAGAACAGGGGGGAAGGCAAGGAATCCCAGTTCCAGCATCATCTGACTGTGATCTTTGCTGCTGATAACCACATTTCACTGCAGATGTAACTGCACAGATAAATTGATTCACTGGCCAAAGATCAATGTCCATCTGGGTTTAAAAGACAGAAGCTACCAACACCCTGCCAGTAATTTTATCTGCAACCAACAGACTTTGGGCTGCTAAGCACTGTGGTTTTCAGAAGATTAAATTTCATAACATGCAGAATTTTCTAAAATAGTTTGAAAAACACTCAAATACCCAGACATTTCTCAGACAGAAAACAAAATGGATGGAAGCATTAAAAAAGAAAACATACAGGACTTCATAGATTCAAAACATTCTCTGTTTTCACTTTAAGAAACTTTCTAATTATGTTTCATTCCATCTCCACCAACCTCCTTACTGAGAATAAAGCAGCAGCAAATCCAGCAAAAGACTGGATTTCTATTTTAGTGGTTACCCAAGTTTTACCTCTAGACAGAGAACTGCATTCACAAAGGTTACAGAAAATAAGAACACTGATTATTTGGGAAATACATATGATCAAACAACTAAAGGAACAAACAGAACCAAGATGGGGTGTTTTGTGGAATCAAAGATATTAAAGTGTGTATTTATATTCATAATATTATGCATTTGTGTCAATCTCACAAAGTACAGCAAAACCAAAGCTTTATCAGCAGAAGACTACAATGTTCTGTGTGAGGTGTTTTTTATTTCTCTCCTTTCTCAGCCACATGCACAAAGAGTACATTTGCAAATATCCATCTTGGTTAGCAATGACTTTGAAAAGCTGAATAATTGAAATAACTAGAGTTATGAGCTGTGAGTTTTAACAGTGATCGTGAACAACACTTCCAATATTATTTTGATCCATTGCTAGGATGGACTCAAAGGCAAAATGATTGTCTTTATGCACAGGAAAAAAAGCTGATTTAACAAGAGCTTCTAGAATGTTTTCTAGTATTAAGACAAAGTCTACATGCAATTAAAATTTTCCTTATGCATCTAAGGTTAGACTAATATGACATTGTCCCTGGGACACAATCATTTAACCTTTAATATTATGACACATTGGTAACTAGACACTCATTAATGTGCAATAACTGAGGAGTTTGAAAAATTGAAGTCAACAGTAAAACTCATATTTTCATTGTGTTATACTAAATGGATACCAAAAGCCAATGTATAAAAAGAAAAAATAACATTTTGAAAGGGATTACAAAGTATTTTGGATTGTGAAAAAGGACATAGCTAGAATGCTTATTTGTTAAAAAAATACTGGCAAACTGGCAAAGGCAAAATTCCAAACAACTTAATTTAAATGGATTAAAAAGAATTATTTATCTGCACATATAACTCACCCAATATAATACTACATATGTAACTCAGCTTTTGAAGATGACAGTTATGCCAACTGAACAAATGCTATGTACCACTAAAAGAGTGCAGATTATTCAGATGAAAAATCCAAATTGCAGCAACCAATCCCCACAAATTCCTTTATGTAGGCTAAAAAGTGACTTGAAGCATCATTGGTGCCCTAAAGCACTATGAAACCACTGAACTCTCAGTGTTCAGTTAATTCTCCTGGGCAAGTAATTTAACAGACTGGTCTTCTACTGCTCAGGTAGACACAGGTCAAACTTAAGCATTTGATAGTGGTCTACAGGAGGTTCTACCACCCAACACAGAGAGAATTATGAGGATTATCTGTAAACTAAAGGTCAATATTATGAGTAATAAAGGTGACTCTTCCTAAGTATTAATAAGCATCTTTGCACCCATAAGAGTCCTCGTACTTACATAAATATTATTTTCTGTTGCAATTCTGGTTAAGCTGAACTTCCTGACACATGTAGCATTTCTTTGTGATCAGGGAGCTAAATTTTGCCACAGCAATTGTATAACCAATTCATCACTTTGTTCAACTGCATGAATAACTAGCAACAATTAAAACCTCCCCCTCAAAAGAATTTCTACAGTGCCAATGGCATAAGATAATTTATACAGATTTTTGCCAAGAATCAGCAGCACTTCCTGATCTGGACTGAACTTTCCATTGCCAGTGCCAGTCAGCTGACCCACCTCAAAAGTGTAGCATAAAGAATATGTGCTCTGTGACATGTTTTTGAGGCAGTTGTCACAAATACCTGTTTGGACTTATTTTCACTCCAAATTCTAGAAGGATGTTAAAGTTTTAAGTCAAGTAAGGGAAGCTGATAGGAAGAGGTATTGTATGCATGCATTTCAGTTTCCAAACTGTATCAATATTAAGAGTTATGAGAAAATTCAGAGGACTGGAAAGTCACTGATTATTTCAAAACTATGTTTTCACTCAGCACACTTCCCAGTCACCTGGGCAGTAATACCACCTGACTAAACTCCCTCAACAGTATCTTGCTAACAAAGGGTTTTTAAGTTCCTTGATTAAAACTTTCAATTACAAGTTCACTTTCCTGCCATATTTGTTTTCAAATTCAGTATAAAAATAAGGTGCTATTACATAGTGCAATGCAGATTGCCCTGAAATCTGAGGAAAATATGGTCAGATTGAAAAAAAAAAAAGAGGAGAGACATTCAAACTATTTAACTGTACACAGACCATACAGGAAACCTACATTTCCACAATCAAAAGAAGTTCAGTTCCTCCCAAGATTACTTTGGAGCAGAAACCTAAATCAATGTCTTGAATGCTTGAAGTGCTTCAGTAATTAATTACTTAAAGCAAAGTATCTTTGTTAAGGCACTGTGCTAAAAGCATTCAACTTGAATAACCAGGTAGCTTGGTTTGCCTGGATCTTACAGCATGAAAAAGGTTAAGGATTCCACAACACAGAAAACAGACTTTTCTGCTAATTGACAGGTAACTTTGTGACTTTTTGGGATAAACTTCAAGCAATCATTAATGAAAAACTGCAAGGAATTAAAATATACTGAAAATTTGAGAAGTATGCTGCAAACCAAATAAATAAAGAAAACTCCAGAAGCCAGGAATGCAACATTATCACAGCTCCTGAAAATGCTATCAGTAAGAAGATAGTGTTGTGCAAACTGCAGCTTATTTTCTTCAACTTTCCCTGATTTGATCCTTCTTGTGAGCTGACTGTAACAGCAACAGTGACTTGAATACTTTATCTGATTACAAGAATTAAAACAAAGCAACTGTGCAGCACTGATAAGCCAACAATGTTTTTCAGGAGTATGTAAAAATTCTGATGTGGATACGAATACTCTTAGGGGCTCAGTCTTTTTTACTGAGAAGATATTAAAAATAATTAAAATAATCATGTATACTTTAAAAGTCCAAACTGATAATGGCTTCTCATTATTTCTTCCTTTTGGAAACAAACATCAAATGAACCCCCAACAAAACAAACAAACAAAAACCCCCACCCCAATAAAACAAATTCCACACATTTCTAATCTATTCCATTCAGGAGAGAAAATCAGTAGAGAATTTCACCCAGACCAGAAAGCTACCTTTGATTTTAAGCATATGAACTAGATGACCTGCAAGAATTTCTCATTAAAGAACAAGGATGGGTGGCTGTGTTTGTGTATGTATGTGTGTGCATACAGCCACAGGGGCACGTAAAACATATTTATGCTTTGTAAGCTAATTCCATTGTTAGGCAGGAAACTCCATGAATAACTGAAAAAGAAATCCAGATTTTCCACTAGAATACCATAAAAATTATTAAAAACATGTATGAAAAAGAAGTTAATGCTCTCTTACTAAACTCAGGTGTCTGACTTTTTATACACACCGTGTGTATAAAGTGTCTGACACTATTTATACACACTAGAACAAACTCAAGACCATCTTCCAACACAGGTTATGGTTTTACCTAGACTTTCCAGACCTCTTGCAAAAAAAAAATTAAATTCCAACCCATCCAACTTTCAACAGACAAAATTTTATCTGAATTCTATTCTTACCTCAAGTTCTGTGGTGCTTCACCAAACAAACTGCAAATTTCTCTAATTTGTTTCAGTGCAGGAATGACCCATTTGTCATTTGTACGAAGCTCTTCTATAAAACGATCTATCCACTGGATCTTTTGTGTATCTCGATCCTTAAAGAACAGCAGTTTATAATCAAAATCAAGCATATTGCAGAACTATCCTAATTCCCTTTCTTTGTGTCCAAAATGGAGCACTCAAAGTCAAACAAATACTGAATCACCTGAGTTTTGAAGCATAAAAGCATAACAGAAGTGTCTGAGCAGCACTACATGCTGGCAGAAGCTACCAGTGTGTTACAAACTCCCTGCACTCAAGCACTGCTTATTTAACAAGTGTTTAAATACCTTTCTTCTTCCATTTATTTCTACTCACTGTCATAAAATATCAAGAAACAATGAGAAAATGTTTCTTAACAAGATGGATAATGGATTCATTTCAAACCATAATTAATTACTACTCTGACAGACTTTCACAGAAGTTTGGGTAGGGAAGGAGAGTGTATAATAGTATGAAAAGGATCTTGCTAGGTCCTTTCTAATATACAGGACAGATAAGGACTTACTGGCACAAAAAAAAAGGCAACAAAACCCACTGAAACAAATTAGCATGAAGTTTGGGAAAAAGCAAAGGGGGTGGGGAGGAGGGTTGCTTTTCCTTGCTCCCTAGGTAGGGTTCTTTTCCAATTCTTCCAGTGTGCTAATTACAGTACATCACCAACTACAACAAGACAGGCAAACTGATGTACTACACTCTCTCTCTCCCATTAAAGCACCAATGGTGTTGATTAAAATATGTCCTGTAACATTTTAGAAGTACTAGGACGTTGATAGAACCATCCAAATTTATGTAAGTAACACTTTTGTGAAATTACCAAATAGCTTGAAATTTTTGTGGGGAATGGAAGGAAACTCAGAGACCGATTTCATACTGGTTTACTCACCTGTGAACAGCTGTAATCTAAGATTTTTATATGGGCACTAAGAGCCTGGTCCATGATATCAACTGGCACATCATCACTGTGAGCCAAATTCCACAAAAGGTTCAGCACTTTGTGTGCCATCACACCATCCTTGTCATCCTCTGCAAGGCGACGAATTAACTCCAGCAGTTTCTCACGCTGTTTCTTGCTTGCATTCGTCCAACTTGCCTAAGAGAGTATTTAAAAAAAAATTATAAAAGTAATTTTTTAAAAATTCCACACATAACCCGCACTGTTAACAAACAATGCAACAATAAAGTGATGCAACTACATAAAAAACTTTCCCATTAATTCCTGTCATTAATAATATATAGCAAATTAGAGCAATACATAAGCCAAACACAACTGAAGAGCTCTTCTCTTCAGTATTGTATTTACAACTACAGCATATTCATCTTGAAACTCAAAAAAAGATGGCTCTTTATTCAAAGATCACAGATGTGTTTTAAAAGTTAACATTACCATTGACAATTGCATCAACAGAGTGGGCTCAGCTGTTTCTTTTAAATGCTTTCACAAAACTCCAGTGCTTACACTTAAAAGATTTCTTAAATAACTTATAATCACTACATAAGTAAAACTTTAGTATCATTCATGCCTCTGAATCAGAGTGAAACACATGGCCCCAGCATTCCATTAACCTTCTCCTGAATAAGTTTTCAATATGCCATCACTTCATATCCATCTCAAGGTCAGACACAACAGTTTACACACAGCAGTTCTGAGCACTGGGTTAAGTATCTGAACTACAGAACATTAGACCCACATTCACCAAACTACAGGACCACAACAAACAAAGTACAAATTGCATGTAAGCCAAAATATGACTATAATGCATTTATCTAAAAAGAGAAAGCAGAGTCTACAAAGCTGGCTTGCATTTTCAAGCAGTACAGCAGATCATGTCCTGAAAGTGAAACAGTAAAACAAACCAGAGAGCACCACTACTGGAAGCTGCAAATAAAAGCCAGTGAATAACATAAACTTTCAGAAACAAGTTGTTTTGTCATTTCAAACAAATCACTGTGTGTTTATAAACATTCAGCTTTATCTTCCTGAGACTGTTTCATTTTGTATGTAAGCTAAACAGAGAAAAGTTATTACATGATAAAGAGGAAGTTGGGGGAGCAGGGAACGGAAGTCCTTGATCTCCTCTACTTAAAGATCAAAAGTAGCACTGCCCAGTAAACCTGACAAAACCTACGCTAATGCCAGGAAAAAAACATAATTTACTAAATCACCAACACTTCTTAATTTGGAACAAATGCAAAAAAGTATCTAAGACAAATAACTTATTTTATTTGGAAAATTCTATATTCCTAGGATTGCTAAATGTAGCTTTAATACTACAGGCTTCACAGACCTGCATTATCCTGAAGAGTTCAAACCAGAAAACAAAACTGTCTACTAAACAAAAATAAGAGGCCTTTGTTTTAGACAGGAAGTAAACAGAAAATCTCACAAGGAGTGCTCATTATAGAATTAAATATTACAGACTGTTGCTACACATTAAGAAGTCTTTTAACACAGAGAAACTGAGCAAATCTAAAAGGAGATAGAAAGACAGTAAAAAAGCCACAAATTTACACACACTCTCACAACCCGTTTCCTGAATACAGTCAAAACACAAAATTACCTTAAAACAATCAAACAGGTGATCAAGCTGTTCAGGAGAGAAATCCCAAGCTAATTTTGCAAGTAGATCATGTACATTTTTTACAATGGCTTCATGTTTTCCTGCCTGTCAGGAAGAAAAAAAAAGAATCCACCAACAATTCATAATAAGTCAAGCAGCAAGACATTCTACAGAATTTTTATAAGGAAGACTATTAGAGGTGGCCAGCAAGAAAAGCTGATGCTGTGGGAACAGCACAGCAAATGGAATACTTCATTGGGAATTCAAAATATTTAGATTTCCCTTTTAAGTGCAAGTATTTAAGTGTGCTTTGTAGGTGTGCACACAAGTATTTATTTAGACCATAAATACTGCAGCATCAAAATATTTAATTTTTTTGTTCCTGCTACAAAATCAAGCTGGGACAGAGGACAATAAAATCTAAAAGGGTATTTTAACTTACAAACTGGCATTTTTATGTTGTTTTGTGTGGGTTTTTATGGTTTGGGTTTTTTTTTATAACGAGTGACTCAAAATACACTTCTGAATTTCACTGGGGTATTTTAAGGTGTAAACCAATCTTTAGTATTTCACCAGTTTCTCAGGCTGAAGTACCTCCTTTGTGTTAGTGGATTCACAGACAACTAAAGCCTTCTATTACAAACAACTTGTTACCAGACAATGTTTTGAAGTCCAGCAGCTTTTAAACTTACAAATCCAGCAATGAAACAACTAAAGACAAGATGTTGAGTTTTATACTAGACACAGTTTTAAATGAGAGTGTGGTGTAGATCACAATTTTGACATTTAAGGAGGAAGGCAATGAGGGCAAACAAAACTAGTTTCATTTAACTCCAAGCATGAAGAACATTTTCTGCCCAAGCTGGAAAACACATCCTGTACTTTACATCTGCAGTCAAAACCAACAAATATGGACTATGAGAATCAATAGCTGATTTACTGTAAAATTTTTGTTGTAGGTGAGAAATAAAAAATGCAAAACAAATACCTAGAATACACATTCTGGTGTAATTAATCTTGTACACTATTAAAAATACATGTATAAGCACTTTTGAAATTCAATTCCTACTAAAAGCTTCCATCAGTAATTTAAAACCAAAACTAAAAACCAAACCCAGACTAATAGCTTTGTTACATGCTGTGCCTTAAATTCTTTATAAGGTGTCCTAAATTTTTGTTTTAAAAAAAGTCATTTTAAGCAGTAATGTTTGTTTTCACATTATGAGTCAGATTACAAGAGAGGGGATTACTAAACCCATAATTCCACTTGACTTTGGAAAACATCATGTAACTTTTTTCCTCTTACCATTTCCTGGACAGAAAGAAAAACTGAGAGCATGCAAGGCAGAAAGAGCATCTATAATATAACAAATAAAAGGAGCAGCATGGCCAACTCCTGGGGGGAGCAAGAATAAAGCAGGTAAAAACCCTGATTTGGGAGGTTTTTAACAGATATGGGGGAGCTGTAAAGCACTAAAGGGTCTGGGGAAGCAAAAGCAGACAGTGGGAGGAGGAAAGGAACCTGGTGTGTGACCTGCCAGCTTGCTGCACAGGAACAGGGAAATAACTATGAAGTTCCAGTTAAATACTCCAGAACATAAGTCATGAGACCTCAACCTCTGCCATTCTGTATTTTGTACAGCTGCATCTTCCCCTGCAACTTAATGCTTGCATTTAAAAACTTACAACATTACTCCTTTAATCAAATGCACTCCTATATTGTGACCACTAGCTTTGTAAGACATGAAAACACTTCAATAAAATTAAAACTTAGGTTGCCTTTGAAAGGCAAAAGCAGCATAATTGTCTTACTTTTAGTAATACTAAGAGTCTCAGGTGCAGGCTGAGCCTCTAAAGCCAGGCAGCAACACAAGTTCTTGAGCCTGAAAGCAAAACCCCCCCACTGCTGCACTGAGGCCAAGCTAAAATAGCTTGTTATATAAAGCTACACAGTAAATCAACTCCTCACTACTGAATTTCGTGGCCCAGCTGCTCTCAGGAGCAGTCATTTAATAAGAACTTTTAAAAACTACTATACACTGGGAGTAGTGAAGTAGGTGAAAATCATTTTCTATTAACAAATTCTAGGATTCTTAATTTTTAGTCCATTATAATCCCATGGTTAAAGCCACAGTGAAACCATCTACCTGAATAAGAGTTACTTTCACCAAAAAAAAAGTACAGGGCAAAATTACAGCCAGAGCACTGCAGAAGCCACCTACTTTTCAACTGGTAAGGTGAACTATCCCAATTTCTTAAGGGTTGCATGATGTATTCACATTTTTCTGGAAGGGTAGAAAGTTTGACTTCCACTAGCTTATCCACATGTCCTATCTCCAAGCACTAGGAGCAAGGTAATTGCTTGGAAAACTTTTTTTCCCCAAATTTCCGATTTTTTCTCCTCTTATTAAAAGTGAGACTCTAAAATAGGTAAAAGAGGCCTACTAACAGCAAACTAACCTCTCAAAGTTTTGTGGGGTTTTTTTTTCCCCTACAGGTATCTTGTCATCTGGAAAGATCTACAGAGTGCAAGCTGAAAACTAAGAGTATGATCCCAGACCTTAATTCAAGTAATCTGTGTATTGCTGTGCTACATGATGAAATTTTCTTAACAGGATTTTGGGATAATAAGAAAAGACTGTATTGAGTTTCAGCCTGTGCAGCTACTGCCATGCTGGAACTGAAGCCCAGGCATGATGAAATTACGTGCAACACCAGAGATCTCCCCTACATCACCTGCAGTCCCAAGTGTTATAAATGTAACCTGAAAATAAGTCCACTTAAGCCAAACTGTTCTAGTCTCAGAACAGCATGAACACATGTAAACTGTGCTATGAAAATAACCAAACTTGTATTGGCCTTTGTCAGGGTATAACCCAGCTGGCAAATGAGCACCACAGAGCTGCTCACTCAACTGTCAACCCCACAGTTCCATGGGGGAAGAGAGTGACCAGAGGGAAAGTGAGAAAACAGAGCTGAGATGACATAGTTAGTACAGAAGCTGCTATGGAGAAATGTAACTCTGTCCCTGCTCAAATCAGTACAGCCCTCCCTCCCTGCCTTGGAAACCAGAGTTAGCCTTCCCACACTTGAAGGACTGGCCTGAAGACCTTTTTGTACAATCAGAGTTTCACTACCCATTATTTATGTTTCAATCCTATTTTTTTAAATTTTCTGTATACTTAGTAATTCTCAATGATTTTGTCTCTCCAGCTGCCTAGTCTGTGTATTAGAATCATGCAGTCCACAGCTAGGGAAATCCACTTCACCAGTCAAGCAAGTAAAAAAAAATCAGTATTGCAAAATTCAGAACTTTTCAAAAATCATTATTGCAACACAAGAAAAAGAGCTTGCAGCTAAATAACTTCTAGAACAGTCATTATTATAAGCCTTACTAATCACACTCTGCCCAGGAAAAACTTACACAACTGCATGGAACTCAGAGATTAGCAACACATATTTATTTCTCCATGCATTTTAAAATGCTAAGCTATTGTGTATCATGTCTCTGCTCAATGCTGAAGGTTTGTTAATACTTAAGAAGGATCATCTCTGCACCATGTTCTGAGTTGTTCCCTCAGGTTTTATATATACCTGTGGCTGACCCCTTCCACTAGAGACACTTCAGATGGCAATTTTAAGCTCTAAGACCCCAAAATCAAACACCATTTCACCTCAAATTTTCTTTAGCTTTGCCTAACACAGAGCAGAAGCAGCCCAGGCTCTCTCCTCCACACGTCATACAAGGAGATGCCTCTTGTGCAGCAGCAGACAAGCAGCTGAATTATTTACCTGTGCAGCCCAAATGTTGTCAAGATCCTGCAAAGTGAGAGCTTTCTCTTTGATGACAAACCGGAGAATTTTCTCAAGTTTTTCTACATATTGAGGTTGATGAAGACTATCTCTTAATACAATTGATAAAATGTTGTTCTGCTGGATCCATTCCTGAATATAAAAAGAAAGTAGTGCCATCTCAAATTATTCAGGTGCCATCATTAATATTTAAACTACAAAACAAAAATTCAACCTGTTACAGATTAAAAAAGATGCAGCACAACAGAAAGGCTTTCATCTTTAATTTCCTCTCTCTCAAAAAAATCACCATTTAAAATAATCCAATATATTTCTGGATTATTATTGGAAAATGCTCAAACAATTTCAAACATAAAAAGCCCACATGAAGAGGAGTTAACTCTTCTATTCAAACAACAAAATTTTTATCTTCCAATTCACAGTCATTAAGTATCAAAACCAAATTAAGACACGTCTAACTCTACTGGTACACTTACAGCATATCCCATAAAAAAGACTTAAGCAAGGACTGAAATATAAAAATTATTATTTAAGTACTACCACTTTTAGGGTTTTTTAAATGTTTCTAATTCAACCAGAGGCAAATATTCAAGTCATATTTAAGGAGATGCAATTTTCTCAGTGGTGTCACTGACAGAGTCAGACCATTTTGTTCCAAGTGAAGCAAAGCAAGATGTACTCTGAGCACTGACAGAGAAAACACCCACAGAATCATCACCTTCAACACTGTCCTTGATCAGACTTACAATATTCAAGCTGGTCTCACGAAATAATGAAATCTAGGCATTTTCAGTTAAAAACACAGGTCCTGTATGAGATGCCAAACTGTAGGAAATGCGTAAAAAATAGACCTATTTCCTCCTATTGCTCTAAAAAGTCCAAACTGCAGTTATTTTTTCTTGTCAGATGTCCTCTTGTAGATTACAAACCTCACAACAGGTGGCCAGTCAGAAAGATGGGGCAGAACAGTGTAAAAATCACTTAACACAACTAGATTTCACAAAAATTAAGAGAAAATAGTTCTTATTTTAGTTTTACAATTGCTCATTTTCATACTTCCCTATACATACACTCAAGCAAAAGTATTCAGAATACAAAAATATTGATTAAAACAAAAATGTGGTATCTAGAGTTTTCTGTAGTGAAGCATCCAGCTTCTGAAATGTGAGAAGCAGAGCAGTCACTTAGAACTCTAATGAGAAAAAGTTGAAGCACCAAATCCAGACTACATCCTTATTTAAATGACCATTACATTTCTAGTTACTGCAACACTGCAGCTGCAAATGAATCACATTTGTTTTATTTAGGTTTATCTGGTTTTTTTAAAACTCTATATAAAACCCACACTATCCAAGGATCCACTTTTAGGCCATGATTTTAGCAGCACTGAAAATAATTCTCAACAGCAGTTTTGACACAAATGCAGCATTTTTTCACAGAAAGGCTACTATAAAGTGCTTTTTTACCAGGACATGATGCCTAATGTTTCTAACACTGTATATGAAAACAAACAATGTGTGCTGGATCCACAATACAGAGCTACTTCTACAGTTGAAGTACAAAGGAGAAACCAAATCTGTGCAAGGAACTTCACTGAAAAGGAGCACTTACTGCCATTCTCTCAGCTGTGAGCCACTCTTCCTCTTCAGGATTACCATGTCGATGAGTGTAGTATGACACACTGGATATTACTTTGTTAACTTCATTTAGTGCATTCATTTTACCATTGAAAGAGGAAATTTGTAACAACCTGTGAGAAAAATTTAATGTAAGATGTATGGAAAAAAATGTCACCAGTGGCATATTATATTAGAAGTAGCATCTTACCTAAGAATCATTTTTAACCTAAATATTTCTAAATTTTTTACAGTTTCTTCTTGTCCTGGAACTCTTGAAGCTAAGTTCTTTAGAGATTTGATTATCATTGACAGAGCATCATTTTTGGCTTCATTCTTTGCTTCTTTTTTCAGTTCATCATCTGTTAAATTTTCTAAAAACTGTGGAACCATTTCTATAATTGGAAGGAAGTATTTCTTCACTGTATGTAATGTTAAAAATTCAAAACATTGTCCAAATGGCCTAAAAAACAAAGAAAAAAAGGAAAGTGTCATAATCAATAGTCATGCAACATTATGCTAAGGAGGTGCAATTATTTAAAGAAACTCATATCTACTTAGAAGCACATGAAATGGTGAAGGTAGACACAACCAGCAGAATGAAGAGATGGAGTGAAAGGAAGTGCTTCAATAGAAGTCTTAAACTTTCTGCTAACACAGTATTTTATACTGAGTCCAACTTTTGCAAATGCATAAATCATTATTTAGAAAAAAACTTACTTGATGAGAGCTGCAATGATCTGAACATTCAATGCTGATCCACTCATGAATCGATCATGCAAGACCTGAAATCCATTTAGTGTGCCAAACTTGTTGATAAGATCTACTAGCCAACCCTGTAATAAAACAAACAGTTATTTTCTGGTTTTTACTAAGTACCATTTAGAAATACCTTCAAGTACCTTTTAATGACAACATTTTCTTTAAAATAGTCTTTACACAGTTTACATATTCAGTTTCAAGGAAATGCTCAGAAACAGGCAACAAGATTTTTTCTGTTATCATGTCAAAGAGCAGATGCTGTAGATGAGCTACTCAAGAAAATTTATTTAGGAATAACACTGACTATAATTTAGGTCCAGCTTTAGCTGGAAAGTCTGACAGTTCTGGTATTTTTTCGTTGTCCTGGATGTGATAATGTCATATATAAAAACATTAAGAATGCAAAGTAACATTCTTCTAAACACAACTAGTAATGCAAAGGAAGCCCAAGGACGCTAGACTTTTTTTTTTATCCTTGGTTCTTACAAGCAAATAAGTCAGCAGTTCCACTAAAGAAAAAAAATTAAAAAACTAAAAAACACCCACTCTAAAAAGCTGTATATATATATATATAAAATAAATAAAATTCAGTTAACTCCTGAAGTCTTATCAATGCCATTTGGAGATCAATTCTGAAAACTTCAGACTCAAGAACCAGGATAGATGGCTAATCTTCACTTATAGTTAAAAAAATAAAACAACAAAAACAAAACCCCAAGAAACCACAACTATAAAACACAAACAACCAAAAAACCCAAACCTTCAACATCCCCCCAAAAGAAAACCAAACCAAACCAAACCAAAGCCACTGAAAAAACCACACTGACAGTGGTATCTCATGTCCAATTAAAAAACATTTCTTCCACCACTGGAAACTGTAAGGAAGAGAAAATTCCTAATTTATCACATAATCTCCTTCTCAAAGTGTATCACCTACAAAATTTCATGCTAAGGGAGAAGGTAAATCCATCAACTGGCAAATACAAGCAAGCCAATTAACACAGTAGGAATGGCATTCCAGCAGTTGTGCCAGCTTACCACAGAAACATGTGACAGAGTTTGATGGTGGACCAAAGACAGGAGGAGTAAGAGGAGAAATGCACATTAAATCAGGAGTCATAACCAACAGAACATCTTAGTGACAGAAGAATGAAGAGGGCTTTTGGCCCCCACTCTAAGAACACTTCTCTACAGCTGCTGTGTCATTAGGTAACACTGCACAGAATAAAACACAGGGGTCTGGAAAGGCTCTCACACCTTTGGTGATCGTGGGTCAGGAGGACGGGCATAAAGTTCATCTTCAGCGAGCTGGACTCCTGCAGGAACTGTTTCTGAGGGACGAGTACCATTGTATAGATGGAATTTGCAGTGAGGATTTAAGGCCATGGCAAGAAGTTCAAGAAGGGGAAACCAATCTTGGGACAGCTTGGCCACACAGAGTTCCACTAGTCTATGAGTGTTGTTAATAATACATCTCTGTTCATAAAAAAAAAGAACAAATAAGAATGTGGCAGGGGATTGAACAATGAATATGAACTATAAACTCAGAACATACACAGTTCTAGTTCTCCCCCAAATCATCTCTCATGTTTTATTTCCTTCCAAAACTCTGGAGGCAATAAAGTGAAACACTGACAGAAAGATGACTCCCCACTGCCTGTCCAGATCCATGCCTATCAGTTTTCTCACAACTCAAAAATGAGTTTGAAAGATTAGCTCCAGTTTTTACAGTCTCCCCCTAATCACAATGGCAGTCTCCTTCCTTTTTAAATTACCACACTCTTCAGAAACACAACTTTAAAAACTCACATGAATTTCAAACTTCCAGCCGCTCACTGCCTCGTCTGTAAGGATTTTTGTGAAGGATATTGTTAACCCATCTCGAAAAAATCGCTGGCATGCTTCACTTTTGACATCAAGGCCTATTTAAAATAAGAAAGAACAACAAACTATTAGACATGGAATTTCATTAGCAGTTACATGAACATTTTACATGTTGAAAGCAGAGATTTGGTGTGCTGGTGTTGGTAAGTTCTTCTCAGTAGCTTGTACAGGGCTGTGTTTTGACTTGGGCTGGAAACAGTGTTGGTAACACAGGGATGTTTTCTCTACTGCTGAGCAGGGCTCTCACATCCAAGGTTTTCCTGCTTCTCACACCACCCTGCCAGGAAGTAAGCTGAGGGTGCACAAGGATTTGGGAGGGGATACAGTCAGGATAGCTGAGCCTAAAGGACCACAAGGATATCCCAGACCATATGGTGTCATGATCAGCCTACAGAGCTGAGGAAGAAGGAAGGGGGAGAAGTTTGGAGTGATGTTGTTTGTCTTCCCAAGTCACTGTCACATGTGATGGAGCCCTGCTGTCCTGGGGATGGCTGAACACCTGCCCAGCCATGGGAAGTGGTGCATGAATTCCTTGGTTTGCTTTGCTGGCACAGAAGGCTTTTGTTTTACCTCTTAAAGTGTCTTTATCCCAACCCATGAGTTTTTTAACTTTTTCCTTTCTGATTCTCTCCCCCATCCCAGTGGAGGGGCAGTGAGCAAGTGGCTGTGTGGTGCTTAGCTGCTGGCTGGGGTTAAATCACAACATTTGGACTTCAAAGGTTCGGTGTTTAAAGTTTCAGAAGTGATTCTAAACAAGTTTGGATGAAAACAAACTTACATAGGCTTAAATGGACAATAAACTCATTGGATTAATGTTCTAGCAAAACCACCTCAAAAAATTACACTCTTTTACGTAGTTTTAAAATTGTTTTTAAAAACATGTGCTTTGGGTTGGTTTTTTCCCCCATGTTTACAAAATACTTCGATAGATATACTAGCAAAAATAAGAGTAAGTACAGTCTTTATCTTCCATTCTTCTTTATGTTCTCTCTTATCTACTTGCTAACAGCAAAACCAGTGAGTGAAGAGAGGTAAAAATAACTATTTCAAGGAAATGCAGAAGATACAGCTTCAGTAAGGAACTCAGTAGTGGTCCCACAGAAATGCAGATGAATAATCTTGAGAGAGATGGAGATGGTCTTTAGAGGGTGCTGGAAACAACTCCCATTGCTGGGCTAGCCTAACTTTTGGATGCACACGTGCCCATGCACACATGGATTTAATTTTTTTTGTCCCTAGGGCCTCCCTCTCTCTCCCATTCCATGCAATTCATCAAAACCACAGATTTGGGATCAAGTATGAAGGTTTACATTGTGTAGTGAAATCTCATTTCGGTTTAAGTTAGTTATAAATTCCAGAAGTTGTCTTGCATCTTGCTTGCGTATGTCACATTGTAAAGTTCTGGCAGCATTTTAAAAACTGAGTGTAAATGTTAAGAGCAATAAAATCGTTCTGAAGAAAAAGTGGAGAATATTCTTGCCTATAAAAAACCAAAACCTTAGAATAAACAATTTTTTATTTTTTAAATTTATAGTATCCAATTCACCACGGCATTTACTTCTGGAGCAAATCTCATTACTGAAAATACTCCATAAGTATTCCAGATTTATTGTGAAGATAAACATCAGTCTAGCTATTAAATGTTATTTTTCAAATAGGTTTTCTTCTATTAGCAAATAATTCCAGACTATCTGTTGATAGTTGCATGGCTCATTGTTTAACAAAGAATAATACATCGATGCCTACACATAAAAAGAGAATTTTCCATAAATGGGTGCATCTGCCAGGAATAATGCAAGTCACAGTCTAACAGGATTCACACTACTCTGTCAAATTCGTTCCTTCCACTTGAAGGTGGTAATGTTGACATTTCATTCATATAAGTACTTTCAATTAGTTTAGTTATGTCCCTTTCAATTGCTCCTGAAAAGATTTCAAGATGATGCAAATATCACTCTTATTTTATAGCCAGGGTCACAAAGAAGTAGCTACTGTGAAGTCACTCCAGAATGCTGATGGCCATGGGCTGTGTTAGGAATAAAAGGTTTTTAAGAGCCCCAGCCACAAGAAAATAGAGCCTGCAAAAACATGTAGTGAGTGATGTCTTTCTAGGTTTTGTTCCTTCACTATTTAAATAGGATACAGTCATAAATACAGAGTTTATGTAATTCAAAAGCTGATTATTTCTCAGTATATCCTTTCAGTTCCTCCTTTTGGAAACAGATCTTGTCAGAATATGAAAAATTCCCACAGACAGGTAGTAAGGGGTTGAATTGTAGATGTTACTGAGATAATGGAGCAGTTTAATCTATTTAGAAATATACACAACCAAACCATTTCTATTGCCTCTCTATATATACCCCACTCTCAAACAGTGTCTGCCAAGCTCTGAGCTACCCAAACAGTGTCAGTTACACCCTATCATATTCCTTGGGAACTGGAAGTTATTTAAAAGGAACCACATTAGCCATCATGTAACTTCAAGCAGCAAAAAACCCTCCAAAAATCTAGGATGAAGCTGTAAAGATAACACAGTAAACACCTAGTTTTAAGAGCTTTGCTTGTTTTCTCCTTTTCCAATAATCCTAGTGTTTACACACAGCAATTCATCTAAAGGGCAAGAGGAAACATAATTAAGTAGCAACACAGAAGTACTTTTTAGAATTGCACACCAACAACTTAATTAAAATCAAAGTGCAAAAGCATATGAATATGTTTCCACTGTTTTTCACAACTTCAACAGGAAAAATAAGCTTTTCTTTTAGGGAACTTTCAACTAAGCTTGATGCTTTGGGGAAGTACATTGATGTCAGGAGTAGTTAGAAATCTCATTCTGCTCTTATTACTTCACTGCATTGACAGCCTTTAGGTTTTGGGTTGTTTTTCTTTTTAAAGATGACTTAACAGCTGGCAGAATATACTTCTCTCTCACAAATCACAAGCAGATCATTTCTTCTTACTGCACTGTTCCAACCACGCAGACACAAAGGTGGCTGCACTTTCTCTTGAAAAGCTGGCATTCTTTTCCCTTCAGAACAGATGTGATCCCTTGAACATCCTACACTTGCTTGAGGATTCCTGCCAGGCCCAGCTACACACAAAGCCACCAATTCCAAGCACAACTAGAGCTGATAAATCAGTGTTGGCAACAATATGTCATTATCCTTGCTGGATCACAAGAATGCACCCTAACTTTTGTTTCTCCATAGAGTGCTCCAAAGCAAAAGAGACTTGACAATCAAGACAACCCAGAATATCATGACCACAATCAGCTTTTTAGTCTTAAAGCTGCCTAAGAATAACATCTATTAACATGGAAATGAAGTTGTTCTGGGCCAGCACCTATGCAGAAGAAAGAGCAGGCACTTTGTATAACACTATACTCGAAACACAAAGAGCTGGTGAGTGTAGATATCCTAAAAATTTATTTTGCTGTGACTCTTGCTATTACTCAAAGCAATCTTGCTCAACTCATAAGCAACTTCCCAGGAGAACAAAACTTTCCAGAACACATGGCAAACCTGTCAATCTGACCAGTACAATTTAACAGGCACATACACTGTCCTGATATGGAACCCTCTTACTCCCAAGTCAGACACCAGCAAGCACTGGTAGCACTATTAGTCTAAGCCATGCTGTTTAAAATTCTAACTTTTCTCTGATATTCTTAAAAGTATAAGAGTGCCAAATCTGAACAAAAATTTCTGGCAAGACATTTGAAAGGTAGACTAGAAACTTATCAAAAAATAAAAACAACTAGAATTCTTTGCGTTTTAGCATCTGCTATAAAGACCAAACCCACTAGGTTTGATATCAAAGTGAATACAGAAAACAGGTATGACAGGAATGACAGGATTTTTATGTCTCTGAGCTTATTCAACTTCCCTACTCATGCTAAGGCACCTATTTCTAACTACATTCATGGCTTTTTTAAAGTTCTCATAAGATTTTGCATAGCACTCTGATACAATCTTCAAGACCAGGGTTCTAACAGAAATTATTAAGAATTTTTAAGCCTTCACCAGGGATTCAAAAGACAAAAAAGAACTTTGCACACCAGTCCAATAATCAAATGTCTTTCAGTTACCTTTTTTACTTAGGTCAATAGCAGCTTCTAGAAGAACTTCTAATTCCCCCTTCGGCAATACAGGAACAACCCATCGAGGCCTATATTCAAAAACAAACAAACCCAATTTCAATTGTGCTTCTGAAAAATCAAGAATTCTTGCCCTATTGTAATGCTTTTAAATATAGGCTCAGTACATAGATTTTTAAATGTCCTGACAAGTATTACACTAACCAACCCAAAGAAAACCACATTCTGCTTCAAGCTTCTTTTTCTTTACAACTTTAACCCAACAAAAAAAGCATTTCAAGAAGTCCAGTGAAACAAAGATATAAAAATTCTGATTCCACTATCAAGATGTTTGCACAAATCATCAACACCTTTTAAAAAAAGTGTGAAAATACCTGTTGATCATGTCATCCAACTTTGCCAGGTCTGTGTGTGGAAATGCAGGCTCCTCATCTTCAAGCTGGGGTGGAGCATCAGCTTGGCCCTGCTCATCAGGCGGGGTAGCTGGGGAGTTCTCATTTGAAGAATCAGGTGAAGAAGTCTAAAATAAAGATGGAAAATACTTCAAGTACTACCTGCACTTGTGTTCCACTTGTTTTGGCAGTTTGCATTCCAAAGAATCAGCTCAAGTACGTATCAATATAAAACAGTTTTATTTCAGATTTATTAACAAAAATAGAGCATAAAATGTGCTATATTTTTCTATCTTGGCAGTTTAAAAATCAAGCTACTTTCGCAGCAAGGAAAGTGGGGTTTTTTTTGGTAGTGGCTTCTACTTTCAGCAGATCATGTTTCC
This sequence comes from Molothrus aeneus, assembly GCF_037042795.1. Taxonomy (NCBI): domain Eukaryota; kingdom Metazoa; phylum Chordata; class Aves; order Passeriformes; family Icteridae; genus Molothrus; species Molothrus aeneus. The sequence continues at coordinate 109,537,300 of NC_089647.1, read as the reverse complement.
AGAAGATGAAATAAATACACTGAAGCTCCAGTTTTTATAAATCTTGTCCAGAAAAGTTGATTACTTTAAGTAGAGAGATAGTTTTCAACAAAAGCACAGAGGAAAACAATCATGAAAAACACTTTCTTAAAGAGTTTGCTAAACATGAGTGACTCATTACTATAACCACCTACTAATCAACCTTGAAGAACAAAGTTAAATCCACTTTGATGGGCCATGCAAAATATAACACGTTATGCAGATGTCTCTTATTATTCATACACAGAAATAGTATGAACTGACAATAAGAGCAACACTTAGACAAAACCTCAAGAACATTTTTCACCTGCTGTGCCACATCTGTTTGGCAGGGAGTGTTATTTTCTTCACAGCAGCCTGTAGGGTGCTAGGTTTTGGATTTGGGACCAAAACAGCACTGGGAACACATCAGTGTTTTGTCTGTTGGTGAACAGTGCTATCACAGACTCAAGGCCTGTTTTTCTCTTTGATAACTCCTGACAGAACTCAGACATAGGCAGGAGATACCATGAGGTGGAAGCAGGAAAGGCCACCTGGGATTTTGTCAGAGTCTGAAGAGATGCAATGAAGCAAGCCAAGGCTCACTTGGAATAAAACCTGGCTAGGGATTAGCCAAACGTCAAGGGTACCAACAAGGGCTTCTTCAAATACATCATAACCAAAATAAATACATGGGAAGATGTGGTCCTGTTGCTGCCTCAGCCAGGAGACTGAGGAGAAGGTCTAGAGGAAGGAAGTTTCCTTTGGCTGAGAAGACTGGGTGGAGACCGTGTAATTAAACTTCATATCCACAGGTCCATGGGCCCTGATGGGATGCACCCACAAGTGCTGAGAGAACTGCTGGAATCATAGTGAGGCAGGAGAGGTGCCTGAGGGCTGGAAGAAAGCAAATGTCACCCCAGTCTTCACTAAGGGCAAGATGGAGGACCTAGGGAACTACTGGCCAGTCAGCCTCACTTCAACCCCTGGAGAGGTGACAGAATAGTTCACTCTGGAGGCCACCTCTACCCACATGGAAGACAAGAAGGAGATCAGGAGAGGTCAGCATGGATTCACTAAAGGTAAATCATGTCTGACCAGCCTGATTGCTCTCCATGATGAAACAACAACCTGGATGGATGAGGGGAGAGCAGGGGATGCTGTCTGCCTCGACTTCACACGGTCTCTCAGAGCCTCTGCATTCACAAACTCAAGAAGCAAGGACAGGGTGAGTGGACACTGAGGTGGACTGAGAAGAGCCTGAATGGCAGATCCCAGAGGTGGCTACTCAGTGGCACAGGGTCTAGTTGGAGGCCTGGCACCAGGGGTGGCCCCCAAGGTTCAATACTTGGGCCAGGACTGTTTTACTTATTCATCAATGACCTGGCTGAGGGCAAAAGCCTCCTCAGTGAGTTCTCTGGTGACACAAGGCCGGGAGGAGGGGCCAGTACCCCAGAGAGCCCTGCAGCCCTTGGGAAGGACCTCAAAAGGATGGAGAGATGGGCAGAGAACCTCCTGAAATCCAGCAAGGGCAAATGCAGGGTCCTGCCCTGGGGAAGAACAACCCCAGGCACCAGGACAGGCTGGGACTGACCTGCTGGGAAGCTGCTCTGGGGGGAAGGACCTGGGGCTCCTGGTGGACAATGAGCTGTCCCCGAGCCAGCACCGTGTCCCTGTGGCCAAGAGGGCCAAGGGGATCCTGGGGTGCATTAGGAAGAGCACTGCCAGCAGGTCAGGGAGGTGATGCTGCCACTCTGCTCAGCCCTGTGAGGATCACCTGGAGTGCTGTGTCCAATGTGGGGCTCGTAAGTACAGGAGAGAGGTGGAGCTCCTGGAGCAGGTCCAGCAGAGAATGGCAAAGATGATGAAGGAACTGGAGCATCTCACTGAGGAAAGGCTGAGGGAGTTGGGCCTATTTAACCTGGAGATGGCTTAGAGGGAATCTCAATAATAGCAGAAAGGTGCCAGAGAATGGACCTCTGCTCCATGATGCCCAAGAATAGGACAAGAGGCAATGGGCAAAAACTGAAACACAGAAGTTCCACCTGAACATAAGGAAGAACTTAACAGTGAGGCTGACTAAGCACTGGAATGGATTACCCTGAGAAGTTGTGGGGTCTCCTTCTCTGGAGATATATTGTCTGGTCACAATCCCCAGTAAGGTGGTCTAGGGAACCCTGCTTGAGCAGGCAACCTGGATTAGATGGCCACTAGCTGTCCCTTTGAATCGTACCCATCCTGTGATTCTCACTTTGCCCCCAGCAGTCAGCAGGGCAAGAGGCTGGGAGGGGACACAGCCAGGAGAGTTGACCTGAAATGACCCAAAAGACACTCCATGCCACAGAGCGTCACACTTGGCAATAAAACAAAGGGGTTCTTTTCCCAAGGCAGCTGTTGCTTGGGGACTGGTTGGGCATCATCAGCTGGTAGTGAGTGATGGCACTTGCATCACTTGTTCCCCCTACCCCTTTCATTTATTAAACTGCATTTATGTCAGCCCAAACAGTTCCTCACTTTTTCCTTCCAATTCTCTTCCCCATCCCACTGAGGCAGAGGGAGTCAGACAGTGGAGACTTCCTTGGCAGTTCAGGGCCAGCCCACCACACATATCAAAGTACAACTCACTCTCAGGAAGGAGCAATCACTAAACCTTACGGTATTAAAAAAATACCATCTTCACACTGAAATAACAAAGCATGGTTCTTCTCTTAAATGGTTTTGGCTTTACATGATACTGCATCTTCTCCGGTATTTTTTTCCCCAACAAAAAAGAGTCATTACACTGTATTACACTGTGATGCAATATATGAAAGCTTTTGCTTTTCTTCTGAAAGCAAGGAACATGAGAAGCTGTTCAGGAAGTCAAGTACAATGAACAGAGACCCGGATGCAGCTGCTCTGGAAGGGCTGATACCTGAGTAAGCTGCTTTATCCAGAAAGTGCTTTTGCAAAACTGAGCAGAAACCAAACTCACAAAGTGGTTTTACCAATCTGTGGCAGGTTTTACAATGTGGTTCTGAGGAAGCTTCTGGTATTAATCCAAGAAGCCTTTTTATCCAAAACAGGTATGATTGAAGGAATTATGCCACTGCCTGAAAAGGAAGCATTTTTGCAATGCCATGCTCTCTAACCATATTTACTTTGCCAATACCACCGCCTTCATCCCTCAAAATATTGTTGTTCTTCCAGACACGCACACAAAAGCCTCTAACTTAACTAGAGATCTCCAGAAATATACAAATTCAAATAATTCAGGAACACTATTTCTAAAGAACAAAGTCCTTTATTTTTAGATGAATTGATTGTTAATACCATACCTGATTCTGCTGGAGGGGAGGCTGGGACTGTCCATCAGGAGCCTGGCCCTGGCTATCATTCCCTCCTACCGGAGAGCCACGAGTCGTGGCTGTCATACTCGACACAGGGCAGATCTTTGCAATTTTGTCTGCTTATGTAGTTGATGTGAGAGAAGAAATTATAGTCCACTTAGTAAAGTTGAAGTACCAGCATATGCTTGCCTTAAAAAGCTCCAACTCAAGAACATGCCATCTTGCAGAGACCATTGCATAATCTGAGGAGGAAAAAAAAAAGACAACATCCTGTATTAACATTTGTACGGAAACTCAATCCACACCTGGAAAAGAACATTACAGAAACAAATACACTGCTATGGAGAATCTTTTATTTTAGACTTATTATTTCTTCTTATTGAATACAACTGACAATGTCACATTTGAAATATTTAACATTATTTTAATGTTCTAAGTAAAAATTACACTTACAACTGCCTTTATACCATTGAGACACTGACACACATTCCAAATGTGTGTCTGTTGTCTCTGTGTTCAGAGTAAATCTGTGCAGCTCTTTGCTCTGGCTCTTTTGTGCCTGAATTCCTACAGTAGATTCTCCATCTGAATTCATGGTGCTGCTCAAGGTCTATGTAGAAATGACTTGCTTAAGAGCCTAAAAAGCCAAATTTGTAATCTTTGCAGTACTCTCCTCCTGACAGTGTCTAACTGCAGATGCAGAGGGAGTTAAGAGACTGATTCTACCTCAGCTGATTCTACCTGCAGCTGAATTCCTCTTAGCACATCAGTATTCACCCAGGGAATTTGACTTGTATTCCCTTTACCCAGCATGTGCCTATGAAAGCCTGAGTCCACTGGCCTTTCAGCCCCACTACAAAGCCCATCACATCCCCACCAAGTGGTTTAGCAGATTATATGTAGAAAATTGTGACATCAGATTGGTTGAACTTGTAATGCCATACCAACAGTTCCATATTCACTGTGTTTCAACTTCACTGTGTTATACACAGACAAAAAGAGCTGCATTAAGTTATAACATCAATTCCACTAGATACCACCAGGCATTGTATAACCATGGAAGCTGAAATGTAATTTCCCAGAGCAACTCAGACTTCCAAACACCCCATAAAACAAAAACAGTTCCAAGGAAGTTAAAAAGCCAAGTAAGTTGATACAAAGAGTTGTATGAGTTTCCAGGAAGATGAATTTGGCAGTGCTGAGTTCCTGATCCAATCACCAAAACCTCAAGTTAACAACTGGAGTGAAATTTCTGTGTAACACTATGCATATTCCCAAGTGTTTTATTATGATGTCTCATCTCAAGTTAAATTTCAATGCTGTTATCTTTCTCCAAGACACTTTAAAATCTTTTCTTATATTGTGTGAATTTGCAAGGCATATCATATACAATAAAAATTGACGGAATACACTCTAACTCCTCTGCCTAGTCTCTAGTATTAACAGCACCAACAAACTTAGAGATCTCTAATAATGTCATTAGAATAATGTTCACTTTTCAGTAAAATTGTACTGTTTCAAAACACTCAACTATTATCCATCTCTAGCTTTCATAATTCATATTCATAAGGCTTAGTAAGCCTACTAAGTCCAGAACAAATGCATTAACAACTCAAAACTTTCCTTACGAAGAAACTGATTTTTGAAATGCAATTTTTGAAATGAATGTATTTGGTATTTAATCCGTGCTTTTTAAAAAATGCCCTCCTGCGTATTTAATTGGTTTCTGCTGATGTCTATAAAGATCACTAAGTAGAAAGTACCAGCAAGAGTAAGTTTCCTGTCACACATTATATATACAAACACACACACACTGCAGTCTACTGCAGTTCAATGCAGTCACTTCTGCACTACCTGATGGAGGTTTGGAGGTACTCACATAAACCAGTGAAATCAAACTGCTGCCAACTGCACTTTTCCGCAGCCCTAAGCCAACCACCACCACAATAAACCTTCTTTAATCACCACCATTCTTCCTTAACAGGGCTGGGTCACAGAACAGCCACATAAAAAACTTGTGTTGGCACAAGGAGCGAGGTAGCAAAGAAGCAGGAAAATGGTAAAACAGCTCATTTCAGCAGCAATCCTGGCCCAGGCTGGCTTAAACTGCAGGCAGAAGTGTCCACCAACAGCTGCAGTTCCAAAATAGCTGGTGCCAAGGGCAAGCTGCTTGATTTCATCTCTTCCCTGTTCTAATGCTTTGGGCTGAATTATCATGAAGTGAGCTGGTTCAGACTCCTAAAGGAAACAACAACAAAACCCCACCAAATGTACAAAGACTGATTATTTTTCAGTTTCTTTAATTATCTGAAGTAGTGCACTGCAAGGCCAGAGAGTGCTCACCCTAATGCCAGCCAGGGAACCAGGACAAACTGCAGCTCTCCTGCCAGACTGACTGACACTAGCGTGAACTTACCCTCAGATTTGCCTCTGTGCTTAGCTGAAGGATGTGGGCAAAGCATTTTTGTAAATTCCATTCTGCTCAAGAAAAGTAGCACAAATTAAGAAGATACAAGAAAGCTACGACTGAAATAACCAATTTACTCAAAATCTTACAAATTCATAGAATGAAATAAAATCTAAGAAAAATATTATGAATTTTGTAGATGCCAGTAAATACAAAACATTTACATGAAGGACTCATCTATTTTTTCTTCCTCTTATTTAGGGGTTATTTGCTTTAGAGTCTAATGATGATTCTCCATGCATATTACTTAAATTACATTCCCAGGAAAGCGTATTTCAGGGCTTACACAGTTTCACTTGTCTTAGTCATGTGCATTAGACAAGGCCAACTTCGTCAGTGAGTCCATCACTTCTTCCTCCAAGTTTATGTGATGTCCTCAAGACACACAATAGTAACTTCAAGTTATGCTGCAGCTAACTAAAAACATTCCATTTCCAATAAATCATCTGAGTGCTTCTTGTAGTCAGAGGCATGTTCTCAATTGCAGGGATATCCTTGTTCAGGTATTTTCCTTTTAATTACAAAATATACAAACATACTTTCAATGCAATTGAAATGCAATTATAATCCAATTCATGCAATTTAAACAGTATTAGAAGGCAGTGGTTCACCAGTCCTGTTTTCAGCCACTCATTCACCATTTCTGTTTCAGAGAAAACATCAAACTGCAATGTCCACAGAGAACACACCACTGCTTTAACCTCTCTAGAACTAATAAAGCATGAAACTTTGAATTCTCATCATTTCTTTAATTCAGGCTATTCAATTCAATTTTTTAGAGTTGCAACGCATCAAGGCACAGTTTGGCTCAGCTCATGAATTGCTTTTATACCTATTTATAAAGAATTTGATAATTTATAAACAAATGTAAACTGATGCAGTGACATATATGTATATATAAGTGTACAGACAGCCCAATAGAACAATTCAGCTGAATTCTAATGAATCACAGAATCACAGAATCACAGAAATTCTAGGTTGGAAGAGACCTTTAAGATCATCGAGTCCAACCCATGTTCTAATACCTCAACTAGATCATGGCACCAAGTGCCACATCCAGTCTTTTTTTAAACTCTTCGAGGGATGGTGATTCCACGACCTCCCTGGGTAGATGATTCCAGTATTTGACTACTCTTTCTGTAAAATACTTCCTCCTTATTTCTAGCTTGCATCTCCCTTGGCGCAGCTTGAGACTGTGTCCTCTTGTTCTGTCTGTTGTTGCCCGGAGAAAGAGACCGACCCCCAGCTCACCACAGTCACCCTTCAGGAAGTTGAAGAGAGTGATAAGGTCACCCCTGAGTCTCCTTTTCTCCAGGCTGAACAACCCCAGCTCCCTCAGTCGCTCTTCATATGGCTTGTGTTCTAAGCCCCTCACCAGCCTCGTTGCTCTCCTTTGGACACGCTCAAGCATCTCAACGTCCCTCCTAAAGTGAGGGGCCCAGAATTGGACGCAATATTCAAGGTGTGGCCTCACCAGTGCTGAGTACAGGGGAAGAATGACCTCCCTGCTCCTGCTGGCCACACCGTTCATGATACTGGCCAGGATGCCATTGGCCTTCTTGGCCACCTGGGCACACTGCTGGCTCATGTTCAGCCGATTGTCAACCAGCACCCCCAGGTCCCTTTCCTCCTGAGCACTGTCCAGCCACAATACCCTGTTAGTTTTTATATACATCTCATTTCTACTATTTCTGACTTTGGATTCACCACACTATCCTAGAATCAACAGAATACACTGAGTTGGAAAGGGCCCCACAAGGATCATCCAGTCCAACTCCTGGCCCTGCACAGAACCATCCCCAGGAGTCACACCATGTGCCCAAGAATATTCACCAAATGTTTCTTGAGCTCTGCCAGGCTGGTGCTGTGACCCCTGCCCTGGGGAGCCTGTTCCATGACCAGCATGCCCAGCCACCCTCTGGGGAAGAACCTTTTCCTAACATCCAACCTAAACCTCCCCTGACACAACTTCAGGCCATTCCCTTGGCTCCTGTCACTGTCACACAGAGCAGAGATCAGTGCCTGCCCCTTCTGTTCCCCTCACAAGGAAGCTGTGATTGCAGTGAGGTCTCCCCGCAGTCTCCTCCAGGCTGAACAGACCAAGGGACCTCAGCTGCTCCTCACACAGCTTCCCCTCAAGACCCCTCACTATCCTCATGGCCCTCCTTTGGATATCCTCTAAGAACTTCATGTCTTTCTTACATCATCGTGTACCAGCTTAGGTGCACCAGCGAAGCCGCCACAGAGCAGGGGACAATCCCCTCCCTTGCCCAGCTGGTGATGCTGTGCCTGATGCCCCTCAGGTCACAGATGTCCCTCCTGGCTGCCAGGGCACTGCTGACCCACCTTCAACTCTCCATGGACCAGGACTCCCAGGTCCCTTTCTGCAGCACTGCCTTCCAGTACCTCCTTGCCCAGTCTGCCCATACATCCAGGGTTGCCCTATACCACAGGTACAAGTTACCACCTCTACCCAAAGCTCTGAATGGATGTTTTAACATGGGGTCAAGATGGAGACAGAACCCTGCTAAGTGACAAACTCACTCCTTTACTGCTAATCTGGCACTTTATGAGGCCATGAAGACTGAGTCAAATGAATCCCACTGACTCTTGCTTTTGAAGCACACTGAGAAAATTCCTATTTGACATGCTTTTCCCATCTCCTTTTGTCACCCTGATCCACCACTAAATCACAAGTGAAAGTCAGTTTTTGCTCGACCTGACTCCCTGGAATTTCAGCAGCCCCAGAAAAAGACAACTCTAGATTTTTTGACTCCCTATGGTCCCCATTCAGAAGGCATCACCCAGGAGCTCCACGAGAGCCCCTGCTGCCCACACAGAGGACACCAGGTGCAAGATTGTCCTCCAGGAGAGGCCTCTGCTTCCAGACTCAACCAGCCAGTACAGCTGCACACCTGAACCTCACCTCAGCTTCCACAGGCTGCAGCCTTATGCCTACATGGCAGAATAGGTTAATTTTGGTTTGGGGAGAAATCAAGCTTTTCAAAAGCCAGGGGGGAAAAATCAGATGTGGGTTCCTGGATAAGTAGCAGGCAAGAAGCAAACATGTACACAATACTCTGTTAAGGATAACACGAAGGATGATCTTAGCACACAATGATGAAGGAACAAATATATTTTTCTAATACAGCTGACTTCTAGAATGGCCTTCATTTGAGTTTCTCAGTCTCCTCTTCAAAAGTAACTGAAATACCCCACTACATACAGTCCTTATCCCTGAATTAGCTACTTAAAATACAGAGTCTCAGAAAAAAGCAAATGCAAGGTACCAGATGACAGAGGCAGACCTCAAAACACATTTTACTATTCATGAGCATTACCTAAGCCCTATCTAGGGGGACAGACCTATTTTTCCTGGTTATACACAAGTGAGGACATATGTCACAAAATCGACTTTGCCATGTGGTAACAATGAATGCCAGAGTAAGAGCTGCTTAACATGTAACAACAGAGCTTTCTAACAACCATACACCAATTTATTTACAGAATGATGTTCCCATGAAATGGGAGCTCACAGATGTGCTTCATTACAAGTGTGATGTGTACTGCAAAAAGGCTCAACAGCAGCAACACAAATTTGGGGTTGAAAGGTATCACTGATTTGTTTCATAGATGATTCTAGGAACTGCCTTCTTAAAACCTTAATAAGTACTGACTCATCACAAGGATTATGATGTGATTCTAGTTTAAAAATTCTAGACTTCTACCCTATGCCTTTATTTCAACCAGAACGACTTTTTAACTAGAAACACCTCCCCCAAATCTGTAACACTGACCTAATTCAGTAGTTACAACATATAGACACCCCCACACATTTTCCATTTTCTTTCCTCCCTGTGCCTTGTATCTTTCAGGAAGGAGGAAATTATTTACATAATCAGAATAGAGAACTGGAGGTCACAGCATTTCACTCATCAACACTGACATGCAGTGAAAGTGAAATGCATTCAATGATTAATACAAAACCTGCCATTAAGCTACTATTCAGAAGAGCAAGAAGTGTCTAACTTTCAACATTTAAAAAATACCTGATAAGCAGCAGTCAGAAGATGTTATCTCAAATAGCAAATATTACAAAAAAAAACCACTTTAAGCTCCTTCTCCTAAAGAAGTGAGTATATATGAGACATAGTTAACTGCATCAGGTTCCAACATTAGTTCAAAGCAATAAATGTCTTAATGGTACAGTACAAGACAGAATTTGAGTAACTGTGATGGTTACAAACGAAACTGTTCTCACTGAAGACCAGGTTACTTCAAGTAACCTTTTTTGGTGATCATTCCACACAATACACCTGAAATTAAGTCATTTGGCAGCATAAGTTTCTGAAACATTTAGAACATCTATGTAAACATACAATTCTATTTGCCCTCAAATTCAGATAACAAAATAAAGGGGAATTGTCTGGAAACATACCTCAGTTCTTTCAGGATTCTTTTCTTTTTAATTTCAAAACTTGGTGTTGGGGCTAAGCTCAGCTAAGATACATCTACTTAACAGTATCCAACTTCACTTTGTTCAAGATGCATGCAGCACTCACATGAGTTTAAGCAAGCAGTAAGAGCACAGAAAGTGATCTTTTAAACTTGAAGCCCAAGAAATTCTAATTAAAACAAACTGTATTCAAGCCAAGGCTGACAACAGGATTTGGTTCTGCACATCAAGGCAACAAAGCCAATATACTCAAAATGTATTAACTTGTTTCACAGCATCACAGAATGGTTTGGCTTGGAAGGGACTGCAGTGATCATTCAGCTCCAAAGCCCTGCCATGGACAGGACACCTTCCACTAGACCAGGCTGTTCCTTTGATCCAATCTGGCCTTCAATACTTTCAAGGATGGGGCATCCACAACTTCTCTGGGCAACTTGCACTAGTGCTTCACTACAGGAAATAATTTCTTCCTAACATCTATTCTAAACCTACTCTCAGTTTAAAGCCCTTCTCCCTGTCCTATCACTGCATGCCTGTCCTGTAAGCCCCCTCTCTATACTAGGAGGGGCTCTAGGGTCTCCCCAGAGCCTTCTCCAGGCTAAACACTCCCAAGCATGTCAGTGTGACTTCAGAGGAAAGGTGCTTCCATGTGGAGTAACTTCCCAAAAGACTTAAATAAAAAAAGGAAACCCTTTACATCAAAGGACTGTCTTGCTTCAAAGCAGTAATTGCTGAAGGCCAGGCACTGAAAGGGAACTGGAGAGCAGCAGCAAGTGTCTTTCTCCAAAAGACATTCACCTGCCAATACTTCCTGGGACATGAAACAGTCAGAGAGTGCACCTCTGCTTACTTATAGCACATGATGCTTTTTCACAAATAATGTATTGCAAGGACAGACCTTCAGATCACACACTTCATTCTGGCTACCAGATGGAAAAAACAGTTTCAGCTCCTCTTCTGAAGAAGTGTTTTGCTCATGTGACAGTAAACAGAGACGAATCCAAATATACAGCAGCCAGTCAATGCCTTAGACAAAAACCCACCGAATGTTAAGACAATTACCTGATTCCCCTCAGGGAGCTGTGGCCCTGCTGTCATGCTTTGCCATAGGTGCACGTCCCAGGCTGCTGCCACAGACAAAGGGATGAGCAAGACTGGGCCTCATCCTGTACAACCACCCTGCACTCTCAGGAGCTTTCACTGGGGGTCACACTGGTTCAACTGGTACTAAAATACATCCTCAAGGATATTCAGTGTATCTCAGTAACAGAAGGAAGAGGGACATAAATGTTCAGCCCCTAAAATTCTATTATTTAAACTACTGGTCTAAATATTTCCCAGCAATGAAGAAACTACATTCTGATAAGTAGCTAAATAATATGGGGTTTTATGATGGGAGATGAAAATTGTAGCTATGACAGTAAAAGAATCCAGACTTTTCAAGAACAGAATCCAGTAAATATAAAAAGCACTGGAAAATGCACACACTGGAACATAAGAAAAGCAAACTTACTAAGTGATTTCTATCTAGTAAATGCAAAAATCTATCTTGAAATGCTTAAATTGTTTGAACCATGACTTTCACTTACTATAAAGCCCTTTTCTTGAATTCCCAATGAACATGCAAAGAAGTGGGTAAGACTTCCTTTTACCTTTTATTAATAGAACAAGCTACAACAGGAAATACTTTCAAAACTAAAACAACAAAAATATCAAAGAACTTCAGAATATAACTTGTTTCAGTCAGACCCAATTCACAGTTATGTTATATTTTTTCCCAATTATGCTACAGTTTATTATGCACAAAGCTGTCCTTCTGCAACTCAAAAAATGTGTTCTTGGCAATAGAGCCAATCAGGACTGAGCTGATGCTTCAGGTCCAAGTGCAAACCCAGTCCTTTTCAGGCAGCCATAGAACAGTTCAGGCAAGGACAAGGAATACATCAGCAGCTGGTAATCTATCATCTGTGGAGTAATTGTTATTGTATTGTTACATCTGTCACTACTTCAAGAAAATAGCATGTCTAAAGTTTGCACTGAAGACTGATTAAATGCTCTTGGTCCCTTACTTCTGATTGTTAAACCCACAGCTTGGTCCTGGATTCATCCAATTCAAAAATGGATGTGACAGTTACACCTCTGCAAGCCATGGAGCAAAATTCATCATCAAAGTTCAATCACACTTGAGCAAAAACAGTCCCAGTGTTCTGGGAATGTATCTGGCATCCTCCCTTTTCACTTGCACAAAGAACACTTTTACTGAATATGTTACTCTTTATCATTTGTGCTTTCAGACTTATGTTTAGAGATGGTTTCTGTGTATGTACATTATTCTTAATTGAAAGTGTATCTATATATAGGAGATAGTGGTATCAGCTGCTTTTCTTAGCTCAGTGTGCTAATTCAAGCAGTCAGGTGTTTTCTTGCAGCACAAGCTAAAAGACCTGCAAAACACACATTTTAGATGGATTGGTTCTGTTCTTGAACTCCACAGCTTAAAAACTCCTAGCTCAAAATAATGCCTTATTGTATTTATAATTTGGGGCTTCAGAACCAAGGAGGAGATGCCATGTCTTGTGGAGGAAATGCTGTAAACTCCTCTCAAAAGTTGGACCAAAAGGTAGGTTCTTCTGCTCTTCCTGATTTTGTCTGTGTGCCTGATTGGCAGTTCTGATAGTTTTGAAAGGAAAGTGTCAGTTAAAAGTACACTTTGTGTAGTTCTTGTCTGCTGATTTCTCAGTTCTTTTTCTTCTTTGATAAGCCCAGAAGTCAAAGAGAATAGAAACAGCAATCTTAAAAGGACATCTTTATTCCCTAACTGCAAGGGAGTAGATAAATAGTTGCAAACCCCAGAACAGCCAGGCTACCTTGGCAATGGATGGTCTCTCATGTTCTGTAATGGGCTCAGATATTTGATTCATCCCACTGCACTGTCATTTCACTGGGGCAGCAAATTGATGTGGAGGGAGAACTTCCTGGCTAGTTATTTTTTTTCTAGATGTAAAAGGCTGTAATTCACAAGTTTCTTATCAGTTGTGTAACCAAAATTATATGTTTCTATTAAAAAACAGAGCTAAGACTCATTCCTGCTACAAACATACAATTGGTGTGTTTGTATGTGTATTTATGCATGTGTATGTGTAACAATTGCTCGCAGGCAGTTGCTTTTGTAAAATAACTGTGCTTTCTGTCATGTTCACCAATACAGACAAAGTTTTCTGTATGTGCTTTTTTAGGTAAATGACCTGACACTTGGCTGTTAGTGCACATTCTATTGTGTCAGTCTTACCAGATAACTCATGTTACTCTGTGATGGGCTCTAGTAATTTTATAGCTTTATCTACATAATTGGTAATATATTAACAGTATGAAATTGCAAATTGCTAGGTAAAGGGTTTGGCTAGGAATGTGTTCCTGTTTGTTAAAATCATGTTAATAATTCTGGTTTCACTCAGTAAAGGTTTATTTTTTTTAAACTCTATTTTTTCCCTGTAAATTTAATCAGACTGTGTTACAATGCAGTACAAAAATTCAGGTAGTCTCTAAAATCTTTTGATTCTCCTCCTCTACTCTGCTCTGGTGAGACCCCACTTGGGAGTGCTGTGTACAGTTCTGGTGTCCCCAATACAAGGACATGGAACTGTTGGAGCAAGTCCAGAGGAGGCCACAACGTTGGTAAAAGCAGTGGAGCATCTCCCTAACAAAGACAGGCTGAGAAAGCTGGGCTGGTCAGCCTGGAGAGGAGAAGATTGAGTGGAGACATCACAGCAACTTCCCAATATCTGAAGGGGGTCTACAGGGAAACTGGAGAGCAACTCTTCATCAGGAGTGGCAGTGACAGGAAAAGGAGTAATGGGCACAAACTGAAAGAAGGGAAATTTAGGTTAAATATTAGGAAGAAATTTTTAAGTTTGAGGATGGTGAGACACTGGAATACACTGCCCACGGAGGCTGTGGATGCCCAACCCTGGCAATGCTCAAGGCCTTCTCCTTTCATCATCAAATGCTCGGACCTTTAACTTGCTAAAAATATTGGGGTCTGTATCAAATATTGTGAGGGTAGTGGTGAAGCCACTGATAGTACTTCAGCTCTGCAATCTATGCAGGAAGGTTTTGCTGTTATTTTAGGTTGCATTAGATTCTAGAATGTCTCTCTAAGCCAGGTCCTACAGTTAAGTAGAGAAGAACAGGGGTCCTGTAAATTCCAAAAGACATCCACAGAACATCTCACTTCTTTTTATGAGTGAGGCACAAGCCCTTCATAATTGTTAAGAACTTTTGTACCCTAGCTCTAATAGAGGATAAACAGAAGATAAACCTCTGAAACTTCCTTGGATGTTGTTTCCTTCTTTTGCTGCAGGGCTCACAAAGAAAGCTCAGGGTTTTTTTAAACACAATTTCGTAGGCAGGATTGATGAAGCTAAAATAATGAGGTATCTACTTCCTCCTTCCATCCTAGGAATATTTAAGAATAGAATTCTTTTGTTCATCTGCATGGGACCTCCAATGATCATCTAGTCCAACTGCCTCAGGATTACAGATGATACTAACTGCTGACAAAAATCTAAACAAGTTAATTAGAATAGTTTAAATCAAAACATTCCCTTTGAGGTACTGGAGCCATTTAATACCATTCACAACTCCAATTCTTCTACAGAACAGAGTAAAAAACAAAATAACTCTTCAACATTCCATGCCTGGAAGACTGTGCCAAACCATACCAAGGTCCAAATCCTCACTCATGTTCAGTGCCATCCCTGGCCTTGGTTTCTTCCTGAGATACATAAACACATTGTGGATTCTGTAATTTCTGATGAGATTCATGCATTTTATGAGGCCACTGGTAAGTATTGAACAACTTTTGCTACCTCCATTCTTTCTCAAGTATCTGAAGGGAAGGATAATGGCATCTTGCAGCTTTGTTGCACTTGCAGCTTTAAAACATGGCCTTATTTATAGTATATATACTGCACTTAAGGCTTTGCAAAACTCAGGGCTATAAATATTTGAAATGTTGGCTGAAGTCATTCAGCCAGTAAATTAGGGATATTACTACAACGTTATTGTTACATGTTACTTGTGCACTGTTTCTTAAACCCTGCTTATGCCCAGTTCCTGATGTGTCACCGTGGTGTGCAGCACCCCATGCCAACACTGCAACTGGACTGTAAAGATTCTGGTAAAAAAGTGGAGTTTAAAACTGGCCTGCAAAACTCAGGCTCAGCCCCTCTGGCTTGCTTCATGTGCCCTATGGAAAACTTAATGCCTTCTCTAAACTATGTTAAACACAGTTCTAAAGAAAATCAATTAATTGGTAGTAGTCTTTACATCTAATATTCTGTGACATTATCAACACATGGAAATTCTCACACAATGCATAAAACCAATACAACTTACTGCTTGGTTAATTGTAAATAATTAAAGCATGATACAACACCTAACAGAGGTATTAAGCTGGAAGCAGATTACATTATTGAATCCTAACAACTTTGTGAAATACCTAGATATTTTTAAATGCTTTAAATTCAAATATCTAAGCATTCCTGTAACTGTACTAGCGTTAATTTTACTTTTTTTTTAAACTCTACTTTTCATGTAATGTTTAATCAGCACAAAGTAAGCACAAGAACCCAAACTCTACCATCATCATTGTCAAGTGTAATTCAAATATCTCTAATACAGACGAAAGTGACACCAGCATTAAAATTTGTGTTTCAATAAGCTTCTTCACAACTATTTAACAAACAAACTATTTAACAACTATTTAACAAACAACTATTTAACAATTTAGCCCAACTTCCAACTAGTTTCAACGTACCAACTGCCTACTCAGCCTGGCGGTTTCTGTACTGTTCCATGCCAGATAACTGCCAGTAAACATTTTGACATTTTCTGCTGCCTTACTACCATTTCAGTCAGAAGATACTTACACTGAAAAATCAAGCTTGCACAAGCTCCCTAGAGGTGTTACAAGATGACAGCTCACGTCTTTTAATATTGTCTGCCTTAAATGTGCTCCATTCCGACCAAACTCATACAAGCCCATTTTCCCAGGCAGATGAATGCCCCAGAAAGCCCTGAAATGCTCCAGAATGCTCCAGAAATCCCTGAAAACTATCCACCTGCTCCAGAGAACTTGTGTAACAACTCCCCTTAAAAATCTTGGCCTCTCTATAGGGAAGTAAGAAGTGGCAACAGAACAGCAGTTTTGTCTTCTGTCTTCATGTTCCTTCTGCCAACACAAAAGGCTGTAGTTTGATATAAATGCAAAAAGATACATAGCAGAGAAGGTTGGAAAGGAACAAGAAGCCCCTAGAAAGTACACTAAGAACAAAGCAGGGCTGGAAATAAGAGAATTATTTCCATTATGTTCACTCCCCCCCCACAGAAGCAAGAAGTGACACCACTGTCCCAGAAACACAATATTCCTGCATCCATAAAGCCTATTAAAAAGCATGTCATAACCCTCTTTACTGAGAAATGCAGGAGAAAACAATCAACTAAGGGAGAAAACAATCATCCTAAAGGCTGAGGATGGGTTTAAGAACTCTGTTGCAGCTATCTGAAAACCAGAAAGTCATTCAAAAAAACCACAACCCACCACACACAAAATAAAAAAATCCACAACAACTGCTGCTGTTCTCCCTGCACTGAAATAATCCCATAAACTGCCAATCCCATAAACCCCCTAGCTAATGAGCCCTCATTCCCTCACAAAACAGCCTACAAAGATCCCACTTCTGAGCTGGGCTGACCAACAGGCCAGGAGAGACAAGAGGAGACTGGACCTGTTCTTCTCAGGGACAGTGCTTATACCAGCACCACATGAGAGTGACAGGACTCCAATAAGGTGGTTTTGCTACCACAGTGTGTGCATGGATCTATTCTGCTTCTACTGTTAGAATCTCAGTGTGCAACAGCAATCTCATCCCCCAGTACAAGTATTATATCCTGATCAGTTTTAGAAAATAAGTCTCATTGGATTTCTGCATGTGGACAGGCCTTCACCCACAGTAAAGCCTCTCAGTCCATTTGAAATCAGGGAAGTCTCCACTGTGACAAGAAGGGAAGGAGGGCAATCCTGCTGCCTTCCATCCTAACCACTTTTTCACCACTATGGAATTAGCCCTTGCATCACCACACCACCAGCCAGATCAAGAAGCCAAGCTGGCTGAAAGGTAACTGGAGGATAGGAATAAAATAATTTTAGTTTTCAGCTGCATCATATGCCATATGAACACTAACAATGGCAGGAGAAACAGGAAGAACACATAACCATGAATAGAACCAACTCTTTCAGCATCACTGCAAATCTCTCATGAAATTACACCCTAGAAGAGAAGGGAAAGGGAAGGAAACAGAACACAGTCAATTAGAATTAGCACATATTTAACTAATATATAATCAAGGTTCATGTACATTATAGCACAAATGAGCCTTTACAACACAGAAAAGTCATAAGGAGCAAAATTCTTCCCAAGCACAATGGATATCACAGGAAAATGCACATAGAGAAAGCTGTTTAGCAGATGATAAATGCCAGGAATGTCAGTCCACCAACAGCACAAGTTCAGTCATGAAAGAAATATTAAGCAGCCACAGCAAATAATGCCAAGTGCAAGAAGTCTGAGAAGGTGAAGGCAACAAACTGTCCTGGAAATTATGATAAAGCCAGTGGAATACTCAGCAGATCACTATGAGTCAGGAAAATTATTTGGCAGTAATACTTTGAATATTCTCACTACAAGCAGACAACTTAATGACAAAGCCACAGCAGGTAACACAGAAGTTGTAAAACACAGAGGGTGGCAAAAATTTTATTTCTGATGACAAAAAAAAAAAAAAAGCCAGAGCTATCAAACTGTAAGCAAAACTCTACAACTCAAACATTACCTGGAAACTCAGGCAAAAACCAAAATGGAACTGGAGATAGAGCATGAGTAGCTGAGTACAACAGCTACATTCACTGTGACAGTCAACACCTTAGGACTTTTTCACAAGTTTTCATTTAACAAAACTGCATGAGAGACAGACACAACATGTTCTCTGTATTTGTCAAAGGCTGAATTTGTCATTTTTCTCCTACCTAATTGGAATTTTCAGAGTAATCTGGTTTCCACTGTAATTTCATTCCCATTGAACTAAGTCCCCTGGGTAAACAGTAATCAACTGAGGCACCAGGAAGAAAAATTGTCTGTACCTTATTTGTCACAGAAGTTTAATGATGTTTTATAAGGAAAGAAACAGAACTTCAGAAATAAAAGGGAAATCTCTGGCTTATAAGGCAGGTATATAGAAATCCCCAAAGTTAAATCTATGTCTTGTTCAAAAACATTGTTGGAGAACACACTGGCCTTTTTCAGATTCACCTTTTCATCCTCCTCTCATTCCTCTTGGTATTGAGAGAAAGAGAAAACTGAGAAAGAGTGAGGAGGCACAGCAGAAACTTAAGCCCAAAAAACTCTGTAACTCCTGAATATCTAACAAAAATCCACTGAAAAGCTATGGCAATAGGTAGGTTTGGAGTTCACAGCCTCTGTGTCTCAGCTCTTCATCAATAACACAAAGACAACACAAGCTGATTGATTAATGATTGGGTAACATATACAGGAGGAGAATAGAAAGAACCTAAAGAACCTATCAAGCTTTCTTATTAAGAGAGGAATAATTCTACTCAGTATTTAGACTGATGTCACACATGCATTTACAGAAAGAATTCCACAGATAAAATACTGAATGACAATCCAATTCCATCTGACTGAATGAGTCAAGGATCCAACGGGAGGAAGAGCTCCTAATTAAGGGGTGTGAGGGAAACACCAGTTTAATGACAAGCTTCATTCTCCTATTTCCCCATTTTCCATGTTTATATAAACTCAGAGGAACCTGAAGTTCAAGACCAAGTGCAAGCTCCTACATATGGGTCAGAGCAACCCAAAACACAAGTACAGGCCAGGTAAAGGATGGAATGAGAGCAGCTTTGAGGAGAAGAAGGACTTGGGTGTGCTGGGGGACAGGAAGCACAACACAACCCAGGCAATGTGCACTCCCAGCCCAGAAAGCCAAACACGTCCTGGGCTGCATTCAGAGCTGTGTGGGCAGCAGGGCAAAGGAGGGGACTCTGTTCCCTACTCTGCTCTGCTGACATCCCACCCCAGTGCTGTGTCCAGCCCTGGGGTCCCCAGCACAAGAAAGACATGGAGCAGGTCCAGAGGGGATCAGGAAAAGGACCAGAGGACAAGAGCAACTCTGCCATAAAGACAGGCTGAGAGAGCTGGGGTTGCTCAGCCTGGAGAAGAGAAGGCTCTGGGGAGACATTAAAGCACCTTCCAGTACATAAAGAGGACTTTGAAAAAAGCTGGAGAGGGACTTCTGACAAGGGCATGTAGAGACAGGACAAGAGGGATTGCTTTAAGCTGGAAGAGGGTGGATTTAGATGATGGGCCAGGAACAAAATCTTTACTGTGAAGGCGGTGAAGCACTCCAGCAGGTTGCCCAGAGTTGTGGATGTCACACTGCTGCAAGTGTTCAAGGCCAGGATGGATCACAGGATCCATCTGCTATCCCCCTAAATGGTTCTTAAATGATCAAAATGCTTATATAGGCCATGATTCATAATTTTTTCCCAAGGCTCCTTGCATCATTTGTTTTTCACCACACACAATTTTAAAGTAATTTCACTAAGCCATCTGACAATTCGGCTAAAAAATGAATAATGGACGCATTTTTAAAAATAAGCTTTTAGTTCTGTAGAGAAAATCACTCTGAAATACAAACCCCATGTCCTGATGAAATAATATGAAGAAAATTTTTCACTTCCATTTATCAAGAATCTGTACAAGAACAAGGCACCTCAAATATCAACCTCATATTTACAAATGCAGCAAGGCAAAGGAAAAACTCAATTGATTACATGCACCCTGTGACAAGTTGTTGTGTGTAATGCAGACACTTTCTTATTGACAGCTACAAAGTGTCTCCAAAGTATACCCCTAGCATCACCAATTCTGGGGAAACAGAACATCAGCTATTCACTAGAGACAAGACAACTCTCCTTGAAAGCAGACTACTAACACCTGACCAAACAGGCAAGTAGGAGCAAACTACAAAGATTTTAATATTTTCTTATTAAAAGAAAATCATCACAAAAACCATGAAAATAGCTTAAGAGAAAACAAACATTTTGGTAGCCTATGTGAGAAGCAAAGTTTTGTTATACCTATAGAAATGTATCCCCAAAGTAACTTCTTCACAATTCTTATCAAAAGAAAAATCATTGCAACTGAACTGTTTAAAAGTCAACATGGTTGTTCAGGCTTCTCCCCCCCCACTTCATTTCTGGAAGGAAGTTCTAAGACAAGAACTTAAATTGATGAAACACACTAGAGAAACTGATTATGTCAAATATATGGAATAAAGAATTCTAGTGGACAACTGCAATTTAGAACTTAAGTGACATACAATGACAAACTCATATTTAAAGCAATTTTGCTGTAAAACTGAAAGTAGAACTACAGGGTTAGTCTTCATTTTAAGCATGAACTACTACTTATTTATTGTATTTTCACACCCACAAAGAACTGCAGTGACTCATCAACACTGCAAAATCCTCAAAGTGTGTTTCAGGTGTAGCACAGTGTAAGCACATACTTGAGAGCACGAAGCAGGAGAGAGTTTGATCCTCTGCTCTCAACTGTTGAGTTACTCACTGCTGGCCTACACGAGTCCATAACCTGCACAACACCTCAGCCCTCAGGGTGATACCTGTACCTGGGGAAATGTGACACAAACAGTGCACTGAGTACCGGTACAATTCCATGTTCAGACAAAGATGGTTTCCTCAAGTACCATCTAAGGATCAACCAACACAGGGCAGTGGAACCTTCCAATTAAACTCTTATATTGGCTCTCACCTGCCAACAATGAAACTAAACTAACCATTGTCCTCCTCCAGCTGCCTCCAGGCAACATATGCGGGGTTCTACTGGTCCCAAATATTCATACCATTATCAGGAAAGTGACAGAAAATAAAAGGAACATTCACGACAGGATGAATTATCAAACTCTGCTTCATCTAGTCAAAAATCTCAGAATGGTGCAGATAGGTGGAAAATTCCAGCCATACACCTGCTAACCAGAGGCTGGGACTGATTGGGGTTTTTTCATGACACATTAGCTTACAGCAAGGCTTCACTACCTCACTGAATCACTGACATCTCACTGAACATCACTCAACTGATGGTTGCTGCATCCATTCAAAAAAAACAACAAAAAAACCAACTTCAGTTTTCCAATCCTATACATGGAAGGAAAGGGAAAAAAAGGCTTCTCAAATGGCACAAAGGGAATTCATGTTTTCAGCTGCATCTTCACTAGACATGTGACAAACTGTCAACCACAGGAACCCGGCTGAACTGCTACAAGAACACACACTGTAAGAATTTTCAGGCTGTGTTTCTGCCTAATTACCAAAACTATCACAAGGACATCCTGACACAGCAAGAGAACTGCAAAGCACTTCAGAAATCTGACATTATCACCTCACCTAAGAAAAAAAGTCAGTACATCATCCTAGAAAAAGTCCCAGTGCATGATTGTCTGCACATGTGTTTCTATATACACACACACCACTGCAAGTATTCAAGGGAAAGCACCTGGGATTTTAAGGTGCCACTGTGGTTAATAAAACACTGTCTGAAAGACAGGTCAACACACATGGAGAGCTGTGCAAAACTGGAACCTGAAACTGTAGAACCAGCCACTTGAGTTATATCTTCAACCTCCAGAGGATTTATGTCACAATTTAAGATTTTAAAAAGGAAATCCTCACAGCTAAAGGATTCAGGAAAACACATTAAAAGAAAACATCAGAAATTATCAAATCATTAATATTCTATTTCTAAATCAGAAATTCACAGAGTCTAAAATACAGTTTAAACTATAGTTTAATGTATAGTATAATGTTTTGGTTTATCAAAATTTCAGCATTGCATCAACATATTTACTTATAAATTAAGTTAAACAGATACGTCTTTCTCATTTAACTTTCAAATTCATGAACTTGTCCTGTTGAAATTTACTAAAAAACACATTGAAGTACTTTATTGCTAAAACGACAGAAAAACATAAACCATAAACAACTCAAGGCTAATTTACCAAGAACGTTTTGACAACAACATTCATTCCTATCTTATATTTAAAATGACACTTTTCTTCACCCCACTGTCAAATTTATTTCTGGACAAGAAAACTGAAGTTCCACCCACAGCCAACACAGGCCTGTCCCCACTATCCCACAGCACAGTGGCAGTGAGGACACCCTCCTCCAACCAAAAAAGCCTCTCTGGTAACAGAGAGATCATAACTGACACACATCACTACTGATTTTTCTTACTGAACACATTTCCAAACAATCTTTTTTTCCTTCTTTCACCATTTCATGTTGCTACAGCTAAGACAAACCAAACCTTTTCCTCTTCCCACGCCCAGTCCCACTGAAGCTCAAGAAAAGGTTAACCAGCAACTAAATTATTTAAGGACGGAACTCTGTGGAAATTGGAACATTTTTCTGTCATTCCATGTGCCATTTGACTGTTACAAAAAATTGCTACTTGTCTTAAAGGCTTTTCTAGGGATAATTTTCTATTACTTGAGTTTTGGGTATTTTACATGAAAGCTTAATGAAAAGACAGCCCTGAAATTCCCTCCACATACTTTTCATTACTTTGAAGCAGTCACTTGAACACTTCTGTTAAAAAAAGAAGTCTTCTGCAATTTGTAACAGAGAGGATATGAGGAAACTCATGCAACAAGGATGTCTTGCCTTCCACACAGTCTTGAATCCCAGCTTAAAACAGAATTTGGAAAAAAAGCACATCTCTAAGGAATGATGCAATGTGGAATTCCCCTCTTCTGAGTAAATCCACAGCTGAATGCTAACAACCAAACAGTAGGATTTGCTGAAACCTCCATGCAAAGAGATAAATGCAAGAAAATCACATTTTTCTCAGCAGTTACACGTGTAACAAAAACTAAGTCACTAAACAGGGTTACACAGTGGTTTTGTAGATCAAGGATGCTACAAATACAAGCTTCCCACAGTAACATTCCTGATAGTTACCCATAACCTCCAAAGCATCTTCAATCTGACATCAAGGAAATGGTTGATAATATCAGCCTTCAAAATATGCCTACACCTTAAATCTACATCCCATGGATCTCTTTCAGAGCTGTACTGACACAAAGTCAACCAAAAGCAAGTAATCATTCTCATAGTCAAGAGTAAATAATTCTTTAAGAAAATCATATTTCAACAATGTTCTTTTAAAAAGCAAGCTTGGGAACATACCTATATCCCAGAGGTTTTCATTTCAAGCATTATAATTTTTATTTGAAAACGTGTCAACCAAAAAGCCTTAATAACAAGCAGACTGAATTCAACTCTCAAATAAAATGAGTAACTAATGGCTTCTTATAAAACAAAGCAAATACTAGAAAATTCACAACACAAAATGCAGAAGAAACCAGTTGTGCTGTTAAGCTCCCTCAAGGAAAAAAAAATGAAAGAGAAGCAAAAAGTTTTAATACCAAGTCACAACTGGCTACTTTAAGACCTTACTTATTTTCCTCCTACCCTCTGCAGTGAGGACAGTTATTAACAGCTCTCCTGTAATGTCACCAACACCCCATTTTAAATTACTTCACCAACCCAGTCTACAGAACATGCTCAATGCACCAGTGGGATCAGGTGGGCTCTGCAATGGATCAGAAAGGCAGCAATTGACATTTGAGGGTGCAAGGTAGTGACAGAACAGTTTTCTGCCCTATCTACTGAAAACTCTAAACAAAATATCCAAATCCCCAAGTGCAGAGGACACCTCTGTTAACCATATTCTCAAGTCACGTTCTAGCCCTAAGCATAAGAGAAGCAGCCAATACAACATAACTGTTCTAAAAAGGGAACTCATAATGAATTGTGGCCTTCATAATAAGAGTGTGAGAACTTTCAGGTGTTCCTACATTAGTAAGAGAACAAAAAACTAGATTTAATACATGGAAAAAAGTAATTGTGTTTTTCTAACACAGAATCTGAAGTAGCTCCAACTTCCCAGACAGAAAGATTCAAGTCTCACTGCATGCAAGTATGTGCTAACAGAAGACCTTCTTGGCCTCTGCTCTGCACTATCAGAACCACGCTCAGTTATGTTAAAAAATAAAGGTAATGCTGTGTATTTAGAGATCACACATAACAAGTGTGGTATGAGACAGGTCCACAGGAACAGCACACAACGCTGCCAGCTTTGCAAAAGACAAGGACTACACTGAAAGACAGACACTACCAAGCTGCGTTCCCAAAACACACCCTGAAGTCCAGCTTTAAACTTGGAATTCTGATTTCAAACAGGGGTGATATGGACAATAAAACTGGGTGCAGCTATGCAGAGGGTGAAGAGAAGACACATCCACATAAAAAAATTAAGATACCTGCACAAGAGAATCCACATCCAGACTACTGTTAATGCTCACACTCAGCAAGCAACTGCACACAAAAGCATATTTACAACTTTTCAAATGAACACAAAGTCCAGCAAAGTTTCTTACATCTTCACTCTGGCCTCTGCAAGTGCTGGATAAGCAAGGCTCTTGTGATTACAAGAGAAAGAATTAAACTTAGTACTATAGTTTCAAGGGTTTTGCAGGGTTTGGATTGTCCTTAAAAAACATAAAATCCTGCTTTAAGTTTAAAACAGTGAGGGACACCTTTGATTCATTCATTTACTTCAGAAATGAGGCTATCCTGATCTGGATGTTTTCAAAATATACCTATTTTTTATCTCTTAGAATAGATTAAAACAGTGTTTCTTTTTAAAAATTGAGTAAATACATACACACACACATATCTATATATATATATATCTATATACACATATACAGATATATCTCTACACTCAGAGTACTTTCCATTCAAATATCCAAAATAAGTTCTGAACTTGTCCAAACCATAGCAGGAAGGGCAGAAATACTTTCCATGGAATTTAATATATTTTAAATACACACCTGACAGAAACAGAACTTCAAAGCCATTTAAAAATAAATTGTTCAAACTAATAAATAAATTAATTCCTATTCATTCTTACCCAAGGCTGCATTCATACTGGAAGGTCCTAAACTAATTTTAATTTCAAATATAAGATGTCTTGAAACAAAGGTATTACAGGTACCTTTATTTTCTCAGAAGTCTATTTAATTTTGCAAAATAGACACTAATAACTATTTTAGTTTATTTTGAGTCTCTCATCTATGAATTTCAGCATATTAATAAAATGCATAAACCTAAAAGTGTGCCTTTAGAACACAGAGTAGTTGCACTGGTCTGAGCACAAAGGCACCACAATGTGAGGAATAAAATGTTTATGTAAGGGTGACAATGTTCCACAGAGATGGAAAACAGTTTTGCTACCACTATCTTTATTGATTACCACCTCCAGATGTAGTCTTCCTGTCAATTCCATGGGCAGAGAAATTGCCACAAAGGCAAATCCTGCAAGACATGAAGCAGCAGCCAGGCAAGATTAAGACAGAAGCTTCCCAAAAGAAACACCCCGAAGAAAACTACACAAAAGCAAAGTACAAGACCCTCTGGAGAGGGAAAAGTTACTATGATACAATCTTACATTTATTTCTGGTTAACTCCCTCCCCGTAAACATGCTGATAATTTGAGTTTCTTCCACTGCAGCTTTATGATTATGTTTTTGGGTTTTGTACACAGCTATCATTAAGTATCACTGTTGTCTGGTGTATTGCAACAGAATAATCAATACACATATTCTATATGCCTCCCTGAAATTCTTGGTATCACTACCGTAGTTTGTTGGTTCAAAGAATAAACATTACTTCAACTCCAAGAATCAAAAGCATTGTTTTAGAAAACAAAACAAAACAAAAAGCCCAAACAAACCAACTCCCTCATGTATGACTTGGGTTTTGCTGAAATAAATATGCAACTTGATCAGCAATACTTTTGGTGGGGAGGCCTGACAATTTCTCAAGTAAAATATGAAAAAAGGAAATTCCCAAGTACAATATGAATAATAAAGTTAGCTGCCTACAGCTTTCAGCCACCCCTAACCCTTACTTACTAGGGACACAGTTTCTATTCCATAATCAATAAAGGTCAATCCCCCAAACAGCCATCAATAGCCCCTTCCTAAATGTAACAATTTTACCAGCCATTTGTCAGGCCTCTGAGAAGCTGCCAAAAAACCCAGGTTACGTGATCTGTCATAGCAAGTGTTGCCACAGTATGCTGAAGAACGCATAACAGTATCTCAATTCAACAACTTTTTAAAAAAATACAGGCCCCAGTTCTGCAAGTAGGTCAGCAAAAGCAGGCCTGGTGCTGGCTTTGAGCCTGCGACTTCAGAGGGTCTTTGGGCTGATACAAACGTCCAGTGATATGAACACAGCTGCAAAACTGCGAATATCAACCGAGTTGTACAGATAACATGAAAACAGCTGAGACAGACACAATATGTCTGCAGCGAGCCTGGGAGTCCTTTGAACATTTAATTAGAACAATTCTTTTCTGAAAGGTTCTTTTTTTCCTGTACAGCTGCGAGCTACTGCAAATCTCCAAAATACCTAACTGGACTTCTGAAGGAGCAAGCTGAAAATTAAATATGGCATCTTAAAAACTACCCCAACATTTTTGGATACCTCTAAAAGAAAAAAAAATCACTCAAGAACAAAATAAGTAATTTTCAAAAGGTATTCCCACTGTATACAAACAAAGCTGCACAAAGTGGGACAGCACATGTTAACACAGTGGTAACTAACACACAAAAACCCCAACAACCCATCCAACTGGTGAAATCCCGTTTTCTCGAGGACAATAACACTGAGTATCTGCGGCCAAACTACACGCAACTACCTCTGCCGTACACGTCGGGCAAGGGAAGAGGGCTGTCCTGCCTAAAATAAATCGCTACAGACAAGCCCTAAGACACAACTCCGAGGAGAAGCGGCGCGGTGAACTGCAGGAATTAGATGAAAAAGCCACGAACGTTTTTCGTACATGGAAGCCGGGGCGCTGGAAGCCGAGGCCAGAGGAGTGGCCTACGTGTTAACAGTGTTTACAGCGGGCGTGAACGAGCTGCTGCTGCTGGATTTCATTGAGACCGTCGGGAAAGCGCCTCGGCAGGGCCTGATTTCCAGGCGTCGCCCGGGCCTACGCGGCCCCAATCACTCCACCTCAGTAATGGCGTTCGGGGCGAAGGGAAGCGAGAACCAGGGGAGGCGATGCCGGTGCAGCGCTGCGGGGACGCACCGGGCCCTCCTCACCGGGGGGGTCCGGCCAGAGGGGCCCCGGAGAGGCGGCCAGAGCCCCCCGAGGGCGCCGGGCGCTCCCCCCCGCCGGCAGCCGGGGATGAGGAGCCGTCAGCCATTTTCCCTCGCCCTCCAAAACACGGCGGTGCGGGGCCGACACGCCGGGGCTCCGAGGGAGGCGCTGCCGCCGCCTCACGCCCCGCGGGTCCCGGGGAGCTCCGTCCTCGCCCCCAGCCGCGCCCCGGCCCGCGGAGCCCCATCCCCGGGGAGCACAAACAGCTGCCCGGCCCCGCCCGGGCACCGCTCCGCACTCACCCCCGCACCGCTTCCCCTCGTCCCGCGGCGGCTGCTGCGGCGGCCCGGAGCCCTCCTGGGCGCTGCCTCATGCCCGGCGGCTGGCGGGGCACGGTCTCATGCCAGGCCGCGGCTCTGAGGGGGCGGCTCCGCTTCCCCCGGTTCCCACTCGGCTGCGCTGCGGCGGGAAGCGGGAGGGCAAATCCGGCGCCGCTGCCCGCGCTCCGGGTGCCGGCCCTGAGCGCTTCTCTCTCTCTGGGGCGTTTTTCCTGCGTCACCAGCTGCTGCCCGGCGGCGGCGGCGGCGGCCCTGCCTGGGCTCGGGCTGGGGCTGGGCCGGGGCCTGCGCGCTCCGCTCCGCCCCGTCCGGGCACCGGGCGCACGCGGGGGGGGTGGGCGGACGCGCGCCCGGGGCTCGGCCGGGCGGGGGTGGCGGGGCCGGGCCGGGCGGCGGGAGCTCCGCGCTCAGGGCTCGGCGGTGCGGGGGAGGCAGCGCGGAGGGAGGCGGCAGTGGCGGCGGCTCCTCGCGCTCCCGGCGGCGGCGGCGCAGCCGCGTCTGGCGGGGCCCCGTGGGCAAGATGGCGGCGCCGGCAGCGCCTTCCGCACCCGGCCCAGCGCGGCGGCGGTTCGGCCACCCGAGCGCGGCGGTGACGCGCTGCCCGTGTGCCCGCCCGGGGCCGCCGCTCCCGGCCGGCCCCCCCTCGGTGTGTCGGTGTGCGGGGCGGCGGTGAGGGAAGGACGAGGGCTGTGGGACACACACAAACACACGCACGCACGCACGGCCAGCGGCGCGCGGGCGCGCGCGGGGCCTGCTTCGCGTCAGTTGGGCGAGCGCGCGCTCTCCATTGTGGCCCGCGCCGCGCCGCCGGGCGCGCGCCGGGGCCCGGATGGTGACGTCAGGGCGGTGACGATGGTGACGTCAGCGCGGCCGCCTCCCGCCGCGCTGGGGCCGGGAGGGGAGCGGGACGGGAGCGCGGGCGGCGCGGCGGCTCCGGCCCTCAGGGCCCGCAGAGCAGAGCTCGCACCTCGCTCCGGGTCACCGGCGCTTTCCGAAAGCTGGACAGAGCTTTTGTTCCTTCTTGCAGGCTCCCCGGGGCAGCGGTCGCAGCTCCGAGCCTGGCAGAGCTCAGGGACAAGGCGCTCAGGGCTCATGGGTGGCTCTCAGGGTGTCCTGCGCAGGGCCTGCAGTTGGAGTCCATGATCTCCACGGCTCCTTCCAACTCTGAATATTCTGTGATTTTTTTGATTCTTTTTCCTATGATGCGTCTGCATTTACATGGCCACAGTAGGAGATGGGTAGAACCCCACTCCATACCTGCTTTATATAGCGACCGAGAGGACTTCAAGCCTGGATTTAAACCCTGGGAAAGGATGCTTGGGGCAGGACAGAAGTTTGGCACATATGGCGAACTCGGACTTCAGGAATACCTGAAGTAGTGCTTAAAGTTTTATTAATTCCAAGATCAAAGTCTCATATTAGCAACATAGTTCAAGAATTTCGAACAGGAGGTGAAAGATACGGTATTGAGCTGAAAACACGGGAGGAAGTTAGGCTCCCCATGTTGGAGTTTGCTGGAGAGGCTCAGACCAACAACCTTAACTCTAGTGCAAAATATTTTATCTTTTGGACCACTCAGTGACAAAAAACTAAAATACAATTGCTCATTGCAGGAGATGAACAGCATTGGGTGGGTGTTTTTCAATAAAAAGCTGGAGCTCAAAATCAAGTGGTGATAAGTTCTGATGCTTCCTAATTTAGCAAAATTATTAGGTTTTTTGCTGATCATTAGATGGTATGTTTTGGGATGGAAATCTGAAGTATGTTGCTGTGTTAGCCACTCAGTAAACAAAACAAGGGATGCAGCTGCTTCATCACTGTACAAATGCAACAGTTTGTTTACTGAAGGAATAGCTGTATGTGCATTTTCTTCAGCAATAAAAATAAGCCATAACCATGATGAAAGTTTGCAAGTGTCTGTGTTTCGTGTTTGGGTTAGAAATACACGTAATCATATCAAAACAGCCATTTTATCTGTGTGATTGTGGTCTCCTTTTTTGTCCCTTATCAACTTTCAGCTTTTCCCCCTATTTCCCATTAATCCACTTTGTTTTCCAGGGAAAGCATTTAAAATAGCTGCACCTATAATGCTTGTACCTTCCTTTGCCACCACAGTATTCTCCCTCAAGCCCTTCACTGTTTATGATAACTTACAGAGGCATGGTGACACCTCAAACAATTGTAGTTGCTTATATTTTGACACTTAACTTTAAAAATAAACTGCTGTGTTTGTTGATGGTAATTTCTTTTATTGTTTAAACAGTCCCTTGTTTTAAAGACAGGCCAAATACTGTGTTCCTTCTGAGTACCATGGCTTTTTTTTGGCAGAGCCAAAGAGTGACACATCAGTGGATTTTTATAATGTGGGCAATTGTCCACCAAGAAATTGACTGTCAGGTCACATAAAAGTCAACAACAACAACAAAAAGATATGAACAGTAGTTGTGGAAACAATGGTGGTACAACTTGTGGCAAGAATTCCCTCTGGTGAAAAAGCATTTCTTCAGCCAAGAGCAAGAGTGGGAACTTTGATTATTTTAATTGAAGCCTTAGGCTTGGAAGAGATGAAGAACTGATTGCTCTTCAGCTCCCCAGGACCTTTGCTGGTACTTTTCAGGTTTTAGATTCTACTTGATGTACAATTTGCAGAAGCACAGCAATACCAGAGGAATTTTGCATGGGGAAAAAAACCAAAACTATTGTTTATAGCTGCCCTCCTGCCTGGTTTAAAGGTGTCTTCTGGAGTGCCTTGACAGCAGCAGCTTGAAGCTATGCTAATCAAAGGTCACAATAGGCTGAAGCACACAGCTATTTATGGCACCAAATAAAAGAAGGTACTGGGTCTGCAATAACCCTGTGTGGTTCCTGAACCAGCAATCTGCACATGGACTCCTGGCTGGGGAATTCTTCCTGCCCAGACAGGAATCTCTGCCTGCCCCTCTTTGCTCAGGCTTCTGAGAGCATTGCTGTGGCTCACCTTGTGCTACACTCTTCTGCCTCAATAGGTTCACACACCCCAACACTGCAAATAAATGTTACCAGTTTGTCTTTGTGCAGCAGCTGTGGAAACACAAGAATACAAGCGAGATAAATTGCTGATTAAAGAATACCCATGAGATGAAGACAGAAGTCAGTAGGAATTCACAAATCTGACTAAGTGCTCCAAATTCTGTGACAGAATTCTGGTTAATTCCCCGCTGTACACAACTGTTGGTATGATTAGAAATTGTTGATATGATTAGAAATGCTTTTATGACATCTTTAATTCAGTGTGAAAATGTGGGGAAGGGAAGCAGTTCCCTGAAGGCTTCCCCTGCTCCAGCACTGCAGCTAGCCCATCAAACAAAAAGTGAAACCAGTTGTGAACTAGCTGAAAAGGAAAACCAAAACATTCTGGTTATTACTCAGAATTTAGAAAATCTCTGTTAATGGGTGTGTTTATTCCCAGTCCTTAAACTCTGGTTGAGGCTGCACTGCTCCATGAGTAGACAAAAATGAAATTCACAACGCTGCTGATGCAGAGTAAAGCTGTGGAGTTTTGCAGTGGGGTAGCAAAAGGAGGAATAACAGATGGGAGAAAGCAGAATTTTTCCACAGACCCACAAAAGATCTTTTTTTTCTGGTTCAGCCCCTTGGATGCTGCATCACACACTGTTCACCAGCACTCAGAAAACAACAGGTTGTGTGACAGTACTTTACATATAAATTAGCATTCAAAATTAGGGAAAAAATCCCATGATAATGATGTATCTATAAGTTGTAAAAACTCTCCTGAAGTGATGCTCTATCTCTTTTTTGTTGCAAATAAAGGTTAAGTATAGACATTTCATTTTAGTTTCTCCTGAGGTGACTGCTTTAATTACCATTCCTCACATCAGTGTAAGACTTCTCTTCATAGTTGTCACTCACTTTCCATCTTTTAACTTCTGATTGTAAGAGATATTAACAGTGATGTTGGAATGGGCATAATGTCACTCTTAAAAGACTCATAGAAGCAGTTAAATCCAGTTTGTGCTCCATACTTACAGCTGCAAAAGAATGGTTGCTTAGGCAGAAATCATAGAAATTTTATAAGAAAAGGATTCTGTAGATTTTATAAGGAAAAGATTCTGTGGTCTCTCACGTTGAGGAAAGGATGTTATCTGATTAGGAACAATTCTTATGATAAGAGAAACATGGTGTGGCATTTTCCTGTTATTCATTTAGTTGTGCACTTATGGGTTAAATGAACAGCCTGAATAGAAATTCTCAGAGTGCCTACCAAATACTCAGAAGATGTTGCAGAGACCATTTGTCAAAAAGTCTGTTTATAGGCTTAAAAGAGTATCTCCCCTATCTTTTGGAGAGGGAGCAATTCAAAATATTTTCCCTGTCTAGTTCATTGCTAGCTGAACTGTCCTCAGATAAACCATGTGGTGTCCATGTGAAAAGCATCCGTCTCGTAGGACTTGGACAGAGTTCAAAAAATGGATTTGACAGCCATATGGTCCTCTTCATCCACATGAACCTTGAAGAAGTTTGACTTCCTTCCAGCCTTAAGAGTAGAGTGAGGGAAGAAGGGAAACTGTTCTTAAAACTTGTCAATGTTGTTCCTAAATGTGCAAGATGAGGACATTGTTCAAAAAGAACAGCAAGAAATTCTGTAGGTTTGTGAATTTCCTCAGCTTTTCTGAATGCCTGTGCACACAGAGTGTTTGTCATGGCACTGGTGGGGATCTGAGGGAGTCTGTTGTTCACAAACCCCAGCCACCACGTCATGGCCATTTTCTCCTCCTCAGCTGGGTTTGTAAACATCAGTGTTGCTATGGGTGCAGCAGAAGGGAAGCAGCTTCTTTTCCTAGGGCTGAGCATCCTCCATCCTTCCAGCCCTGATCTCCCTTCAACCCCAAATTACATTCCTCATGGGCTGGAGTGCCTGGTTTATGTTGGATATGCTGGGCTAGGCAGGAGCTTCATTAGCTAATAGCAAGCAGGAGGAATAATAACTGAGTTGTACTTCCCTTTCCCACTCTGGGCATTTCTTTGGCATTTCTTCTTCCTCTTCCTAAAATTTTGTAGGAATTAGTATCTCTTTGAAAAGCCCTTTTTCCTCATTCAGGGTTTACTGAAATTGGCTGAAAGAATCAAGGGGAACCAACAGGCAGAGGCAGAGCCAGACAATGGGCTCATGTGAAACCAGTGTCATTAAAAAAACCATGAGAAGTTTCAAAACTTCAAAACGGGGTAGTCTGAAAGGAGAAGGGTTGCCACTACACATTTGAAATGGGAAAAAAAAAAAGATGTGATCAGAAACAATAGGAAAATATTATTTAAGAGTAAACCACAGATTTTGAAACAAACATGCAAACATGATTTGAACAGAAACACAGATTCATTTCAGATCTTGTATCAATGGTTTTATCTGAGCTTTATAAAAATAGCTTCTGAGAAAGGCTTAAATCTAAAAATATTTACAGGAAGAAAGTTTGCAATTTTGTAAAGCTAGGGTTTTTTCCTTTCATGTGACTAAAGACTTTCTTTCTTCAGTCTAAAGAGGATTTCATACAGTAGCATGCAGACTAGTAGGATTTTGGAACCTTTAGTTATGTGCTTTCATTCCATGCTTTCCTTTTTTAACTTTGTCCAGAAGTTTTTCTCAACTATTTTATTGCCAGTTACCTACAAAAATAATTCCCATTGTCCAAAACAATCATTATTTCTCTTTTGATGAAATGGTACAGTAAGCAAATGCCAGTTTACATGGATGATTTGCAAGGAATGAATTTTGATAACTGCTACTGCTGTTCCATCAAGAGTCTGTGGCAGGTCACTTCAAAACATAATGCAGATTAACTGTGGCCGTGCTGTATTTTATGTAGCCCTGCAGCCTTTCTGAGAGATTACATTAAAATATCTTGGATAAATGTGAAGTAACTCATAGCAGGACTTGTGCAGCAGCAGTGATATTTTGGCTGGAAGGTTCACAGTAGCAATAATGTTTGAGCAATAGCTGTGTCTTTGTAGCCAGGATGGTATAAGGCATTAAGCAAGCCAGAACTTGTATAGAGGGTAATATCTTTTATTAAATCTGAAAACAGGCTTGTATGCATCAAAGCTTGTCTGTTTTTACTAGACATATCAGTTGGTCTACTGAAACAATATTTAAGTAGATCTTGCATCATCCAGAGGCAATCTGCTTTTTTTTAGCACACTAGTTCTTTTCCATTTATTCTTTTTCTATACCATTATCTTGGGAAGGTAAGTGTAATTCAGAATCTAAATATGTGGAAATAACATCAATGGACAAAAGCTAAAGTTTATGCTGTAAACAGAGGATTATTTCTGTGATTTGACTTTTTTGAATATCAAGCAAAAAGCTCTTTAAAGTACAATTCACTTGTCACTACTTCTGTAGTTTGCACTGCTCTCAGTTACAAATTGAGACCAAATGGACAAATCTGATATCTACAAGTTAATTTTCTTTTTGAAATCTAAACTACTATAGTTCTGGAGTTCTTCTGCTTTTAAACTTATTGCTGGTTATTTCCAAGGTTAAAATGAGAATAAAATTTCATATCATAACATCCCTTTAATTATCTGCTTTTTCCTTGAGTTTGTACTTTTAGGTGCACATGTAGTAAGACATGGTTAGAAATACTTCTGGTTTTTTAAAATCTATTACGGAAAATCTTAACATATTTAACCGAAATATAAAATAAAACAAAAATGGACAAAATAATGTGTTTTAACTTCCTGGAGACAAAGTAATTATTCCTTTACTTTCTGAAATGACAGGAAAAAATCTCAAGTCACCCATATTTTGTGCTCCTTTTTTTCCCCTCTGAATAAGATGGACCAAATGGCCAACAGTTCTTAAGGATTTTGTGACTACACATCAGTACAAAAGACTAATTCCTTCTTCTTCTCAGGTGAAGAATCCAACTGAAGTCCACAGATTAATGCCTGTAATAGTATTAATTTCACCAAGTAATAGTAGACTTTGAAGTTTTCCTTGAACCTTAATTCGAGGAATGTTATGAGTATCAAAACCATATGGCTGAAAGACTGCAGCCGACTGCACAGCTCCAGCCTCTACTTAGTGGGCTAAATCCATCAAAAGTCTGTCTCTATTTCAAAGGAGAGTGAGGCTCCCAGCATGGCAAATAATACTCATTTCAGCTGTATCCATCTCACTGGGCTGTAACCACCTACAAATGGGGCACCTTGTCAGAGGTGGCTCCCTGGCATCTCTGGGCAGACCATGGGGAAGGGCAGCACTCCCTGAGCACAGCTTGCCCCAATGGTGGAATTTATATTCCACCTTTGCCCTCCACAGCTGCTTTCCCTTCCCCAGTAGCTGCAGAGAAAAAGTGAATGGCTATGTAACTTTCATCTTGGCATAGTTATGAAATGAAATTTGGGTTCTCAGCGAGTGGGGTGTCTGCCCAGGAGTGAGTTTTGCAGCTGCAAGCAAGATGAGCAATGGCTCAGGAAGCCAGGAAGAACCCTGTGTTTGTGAGACCAGGTTTTGGTGCCGAGGGGTACGGGGGTGGCTTCTGTGAGGAGCTGCTGGAAGCTTCCCCTGTGTCCTGTGGAGTCAAAACCAGCTCTGAGACAGCCCAGCTGGCCAGGGCTGAGCCCATCAGCAATGGTGGGAGCACCTCTGGCATAACTTAGTTAAGAGAGGGGGAAAAAACCCTGTAGCTCAACGACAGCCAAAGAGAGGAGTGAGGAGGTGTGAGAGGAAGAGCCTGCAGACACCGAGGTCAGTGCAGAGGGAGGGGCAGGAGCTGCTCCAGGGGCTGGAGTCAAGATTCCCCCACAGCCCATGGAGGGCACGGGGATGCAGAGATCCCCTGCAGCCCATGGAGGATCCCATGCTGGAGCAGGTGGATACCAGAGGAGGCAGAGACCCCTGCACTGGAGCAGGCTCCTGGCAGAAGCTGTGACCCATGGAGAGAGGGGCCCAGGCTGGGACAGGTTTGCTGGCAGGCCTTGGAACATGGAGGAGCCGTGCTGGAGCCGACTGTTCCCAAAGGACTGCACCCCGAGGGAGGGCCTCACACTGGAGCAATTAATGAAGAACTGCAGCCCGAGGGAAGAACCCATGTTGGGGCAGGAGAGAGTTTGAGATGTCCTCCCTCAGAGGAGGAAGAAGCGGTAGAGAAAATGTGCAGTGAACTGACTGCAGTCCCCATTCCCCATCCCTCTGCACTGCCTAGGGGAGGAGGTAAAGCTGTCAGGAGTGAAGCTGAGCCCAGGCAGAAGGGAGGGCTGGGGGGAAAGTGCTTTTTAAGCTTTGGGTTTCTTTCTCATTACCCAACGCTGATTTGATTGGTGACAAATTAAAGTAATTTCCTAAAGTTGAGCCTGTTTTGCCCATGACAGTGACTGGTGAGTGACCTGTCCCTGTCCTCACCTCACACATGAACCTTCTGGTGGATTTTCTCTGCCCTGCCCAGCTGAGGAGGGGAGTGACAGAGTGGCTTTGGTGGGCCCACCACAGTTCCCCTCCTAGCACACAGACAGCAAGTGGAGCACAAACTGCCTGGGCCACAGGATCAGAAATGTGCTGCCCACAGCATCAGAGGTGCTCAGGGAGCAGATGGAATGACTGCTGCCTGTCCTGGCTTCATGACAACCACTTATCTGTTTCACCAGACACAGATGAGGTGCCAGGGCAGCCAGTGAGAGAGAAAGATGGGGTGAGAAAAGAACTGTGATAATGAGAGTCTGACCACAAACAATTCTTTCCAGGAATGGTTTCTTTAACTCACCCTAAACAATGGGCTACACTGTCCAAGTATTACCTACACAGTACTTGAAAACCCTCATTCTAATAGCAAACAGCTGCTGGACTCAACCACATTTATGCCCTCTGCTTAGTGTTTGTGGACACTTGTGTGATTCCAGCTTTGGTCAGCTGTTCTTCTGGCTGATCTTCTGTCTGTCCTGCACAGGAAAATCCTCACTGCTCAACTTCACTGTTGTTCATTTCCCTCCTTGAAAGGCTTAATTCATTTTATCAGGGAGTAGAAATTACAAGACAACCATTGCTTCACGTGTAGATTGAAAATTCTTTGTCCAGCTTTTCTTGGGAGCCACACATAAATTTATTCTTCAAAGAATTGCTTAAAAATTTTCACATGGACTCTGGAAATGCAGGACTTATCACATTGCACACAGTTTTCAGGTGTAGAATCTTGGAGTTGCCTTATGAATGCTAAATTTAGATGTTGATGTTGCTTGCAAGAACAAATAAATTACAGACTGGCTCTGTGTCATACATGTGAAGAATTCATCAAGATCATACCTGGGTTTTTTCAATTTCTACATGTGGCTGATCAGTTTTTGCATACCTTTAATAGTATGCAAAGGTCATCCTTCAAAGTTATACAGATGCCCTTAATGGCAAAATTTAGTATCAAGTATTTTAAGTCATGCCGGTATATCTTACTATCTGGGATAAGTGCCTGATCAATTCAAAACCCTCTGGAAAAGAGTTTTCTCAATCTCTATTTCTTTATTTTCTGGAAGGAATATTGTTTCCTAACTATTTCATCTCATAGTGAAAGACCAAAGAGGGAGATGAGAAATTGAATATTGCTTTTGTGACACTACTGAAGTTAACTTGCAGCACATTTACAGACTTCATGTTGTCTTCATATTATACAGGGACAGCAACAGAAGCAGAGAAACAAGAAGAAAGGCATTCTTGCCTTCCTCATTTCCCTTTCTTTTGTTCATGAAAGACCATCTAAATTTCTGATTAATAATATTTACACTCATATTGGCTGGATACAAAACTATGAAGTGAGAAAAAGTTGCTGATTTTCAATGAATATTGTTTGGAACATCTCCAATTTCATACACCAGGGCATGACACGCTGAATTTTGAATGTGCTAGAAAGCTCTGTTATTCTTTCTCAATCCCTGATTTCTTTATCTGATGAAAGAAAAATACAAGCTAAAAGTTGTAGCTTGTATAAAATCTGAAGCTTAATAAATATTACAATTACTACATTACTGTTTCCCACATTGCTGTAATAGACCAGCATATTTTCCTCTCTTCTGACACATCTCTTAAGGAAGCTTCTCTCACTAAAACCTACTGGGGAGTAAAGGGAAAAAAATTACTTACCATTAAGTGCATTACTCAGCTTCTATGAATGCAAAATTTTAAAGCCGACTGTCTTGTAAATACAAAAAAGAGTATTTTTCTTGCCTAAGTAAACACATATTCACTTAGGAAACAACTGCATATTAGTGTGGAAATATCATTTAAAACACATAGCAAACGAAGGTGTACCATCAGCCTTGCAGCTTGTCACAAAGCACTCACTGCCTGATCAGCTCACCCAAGATGTGGAAAATTTCAAAGACAGGAAGCAACTTCTCCTCCCAGATTCTCACTGCACTAATTAGCTTTGTCTTGCTATTTCTTCCATGGATGCAGAGAACTTCAACTTCACAGAGATCCCTAGCACTGTAAGATGGACTCATCTGTAAATTCTGTTCCTTTGTACAGCAGAAATGGGTTATGTATTCCACACAGGAAAATTACAGTAAAAAGATCTATCCTATGGTAATCAAAATATGAGCTATCACTGTCAATTTTATGAGAAGTATTAAATACATATATAGAAGTGTTTAATGCAGTGGTACAACCACACAGCTGTTCACATAGGAATAAATGTGAAAAAACCCACACAGTCTTCAGTCCCTCCCTGTCATGCTTGTGTATGCAGTGTATTGTTAAATGATGGACATATTGTGCATGCTTAATTAAAAACTAAAAAATGACTGTAAAGTATGGAATGGCTTTTCTAGCACCTTAACAAGGCATAGATATATTCAAAACTGTCTGGAAAAGAGTTTTCTCAATCTCTGTTTCTTTATTTTCTGGAAGGAATATTGTTTCCTAACTATTTAATCTCATAGTGAAAGACCAAAAAGGGAGATGAGAAATTGAATATTATTTGTGTATATTTTGAATATTGCTTTTTGTATTGCCTTATGTATTCCACACAGGCAAATTACAGTAAAAAGATCTATCCTATGGTAATCAAAATATGAGCTATCACTGTCAATTTTATTAGAAACATAAAATCAATATATAGAAGTGTTTAATGCAGTGGTACAACCACACAGCTGTTCACATAGGAATAAATGTGAAAAAAACCCACACAGTCTTCAGTCCCTCCCTGTCATGCTTGTGTATGCAGTGTATTGTTAAATGATGGACATATTGTCCATAATTTATTCTTAATTAAAAACTAAAAAATGACTGTAAAGTATGGAATGGCTTTTCTAGAACCTTAACAAGGCATAGATATATTGATGGTGGAACATCAGATAAAGGTAGTGTGGGTTATTTTGCTGCAGCTATGAGGCTTGTAGGGAGAGGAAATAATTTTCTAACATGCCAACTGTCATAGTTGAAGAATTCAGAAAATATCTCAGACACACAAAGGCATTGTTCTGAAATAAAAGCAACAGATTTCAAAAATCTGGGGGTTGGACTGGATGTTCTTTAAAGATCATTTCCAGCACAAACTATTCCATGATTTTTTGAGTCTGTAAGATAAAGATGAATGGAGGATGATGGCTCAGGGCTTAGATGGGTATGAACCAATTTGATTGCTTGGGTTAGTTATAGTGCTTAATAGTGCAGGTGATGGGTCCCTGTGAAGAATGGGGCTCCTCACTGCAGGAGAGAGGAGGATGCATGAAATATGGAGAAATTTCAGGTTTGCTCCCTTCTAGGGCAAAAAAATAGAGAGACTTGTAGTCTATAACCTGTATAGCATGGAGAGCTTAGCAGTGGACAAGAGAGTTTATAAAATGTCAAAAATAAGTCTCTGAAAATCCTCTTATTTCTGTGATTGTGCAGAGTTATAAATGAGTCCATAGTTACCAGGCTCATCCTCAGGAAGTTTCCCCTGAGGGTCCAGACTGAATGATTAGGATGAAATGACCCTTTTGAGAAACAACCACTGACTGCCAAGTAGGTGTTTCTTCCCCTATGGGCATTTTGTGTGAATTCTTCCTGAGTCACAATGGTTATTTACCTGGCTTTCTCTCAGTCGTGCACTGGAGGAAACATGTCACATTCTTGGACACTCAGGGATAGGATCCAAGATTGTTCTGCTGTAGTTGGTATTTCCTCTGCAGCGGTGATGGGCAGGAATTGCTGAGTTCCACATTGTTTGGCTGGCTGCAGTCTGGGTGTGCCTGGTTTACTCTAGGCTGTGACTTTTCTGCTGCTCACACCCTTGGTGGGAATGAAGAATGGCTTGAAGGCAAGGATGGACAGCTCTGTCCATCTTACCAAGTAAAAGCTTCTCCTCTAAGGAATGTTAGAACTTCATGATTTTCTGCATAGATTAGAAGGCAAGGTATGCAACAGTCAGAACACTGAGTATCTCTTCAAAATAAAACTTATTACTTTAAAGAGCTATTTCTGGTTGAGAGTGAAAGTAAAACACAGGAGTTTGCTTAAAACCACCAGCTTCACTCCTGCTGTATTTTTGTCAGTGGTAAATCTTACAAGAACATTATATAACATGAAAAAGTTCACCTCCACAATAAGAAATGAGATAATGCAGGAGAAAAGTTCATAATAAGTAACTAATGCCAAGGGTAAATATCTCTAATGCAGCCAGCAAGAAGGTTTGTTTCATTTTTCTTTATCCTGGAAGATTAATTCCAAGATCATAAAAGGAAATGCACCAGGTTTTGCCTTTTTATTAACAAAAGCATTAAAAACATAATGTGATGGACTTGCAGATGACAAAATTGCCTTTCTTAAAATGTAAAAGCTCAAAACGTTGGGTATTAGGGAGGAACTGAAGAAAAAACAAACAAAAACCCAACAGCATGCCTCTGTATGCTGGAGCAGGACTCTGAGAACCTTGGTTTGGAAGTGGATGAACATTTGAAAGATCTAAGAAGTCTTAACAGATAGGATCTGGCTGAAAAAAATGAGAATATAAATGTTTAATATTTTATGCTGTGTTAGGAGTGCATTCCAGTTTAAGCAAAAATTCAAATGGTCTTCAACAAATGTGTAGCAAACAGACCATGAAATCAAACTCAAATAATAGTTACAATTTTTTCAAAATAATTTTCTGGATTCATTAATTGCTTCTAGGAAGGCTGTTGTATACATCAAGATGGCCAGTTTAAAATGTTACATTGGGAAAAGCTGCTAAATAAAGAGAAAGATCTAGAAAAGAAAGAGTTCATTGCTTTCTTCTCTGCTGACAAGGAGGATACGATATCAAGAACATTGTCTTAGACCTAGAAAATCTGCTTTCTGAGAGTCTGAAGACTTGCTAAGATCATTCAGCCTCCAAAGCCCATGGGAAGATTATTCAGCCATGAGTTGACTGTGTAATGTTTTCATTTCTTATCTGTGAGGAGCCAGCTCCACTCATGAGCACTTGCAAAACCTGGAATGTGCTACAGGGATGCCAAAGTGACTCTGGAGTCTGCAAGAGTTCTGCCACTGGGTTTTCCTGTCCGTGGTGCCAAGCTCAGGCTGTCTGAGGTAGTGGAGAGCTGGTGGCATAAGGAATATATCATGTGGATAATGTTGGTGCTATTAATCCTCTTTTTATTATAACCTAAACCCCGTATTATTATCTGAATGACTCCAAATCTGTTAATCTAACATGAGTTAAAGGGATGATAAAAATAGTGTCTTGCTTTACAGGCATTCATTTATAGAAATAAACTTTACCTAGTGCATAAAAATTAGGGTGGATAATTCCAGGCTTACATTTCATACATCCCAATTCATAAAATTGATGTCTTTTAAAATACAATATGAAGATGCTGTGATTCTATAACATGTTGTATTCGGTGGTCTTACTGAACCATTGCAGTAAATATTGATTTAGGCAACTAAGTCTCCTGAGATAAAATTAGGCACTAAGGAACAAACTCAGCCTACAAAAACAAAATCAGATTTATTTAAAAGTATAACTGTGTTTGTGTTAAAGGTATAGAATGGTAGTTTTCTGAAGCTTTATTGAATATTTTTATTCTGTTTGGAGGCTGGACATTTCAGAGGTTTTTGTAGGAAGCTTAGCACTGCAATGATGGCTGAGCTAAGCCTCTGGGTCTTCAGGACTTCCACTGCTTTGATCTGTCAGATGTGCCCTCCTGGGTACAGTCTGGAGGACAAAGGTTTGGGTTCTGCATCAGGACCATGCTGCCTTCCAAACCTACCAGCCATGTCCAGGACACACCTGAGGGCACCACTGACACAAAACCAGGAGAAGATTGTAATGAACTTGTTCTAGAGGGGTTACTTTTCATCCACTGACATATAAATGAGTGAATATTTTAAATTGTCATAGGTGAGCACTTAAATACTTTATTGGGCTTTGCTGAATAGTTTTCTTAGTGACATTTTATACTCTGTTATGAGCAATACAAATATGATTTTTTTTTCTTTGTGATAAAGGTCTTTTCTTCAAAAATAACCATCTTTAGCATATGTTAGAAATGGGGTGACAAGTTAGGATAAGAACCAACAATTCTCAGTTTCTGTACGTGGTGAAAAACTCCTA
The DNA here is from genome assembly GCF_037042795.1 of Molothrus aeneus. Lineage (NCBI taxonomy): Eukaryota > Metazoa > Chordata > Aves > Passeriformes > Icteridae > Molothrus > Molothrus aeneus. The sequence continues at coordinate 109,494,816 of NC_089647.1, read as the reverse complement.
ACAGGCATCTTTGCTTTTAGCCTACTTTTGTCTGCCTACAAAGAACTTTGCTTGTCAAGAATTGTAGGTACCTACTCTTCAAGTGGAAAGAATAGCTGGCCTCCAGCCTCCCACAGGGAGAGCTGAAAATTAAAAAGATCTTTTAGAGAACCTAAGAATGGCTTTAGCCCCTTCAGCAGCTGAGTAAGGTTTTATAATAGAAGTGCAAACGCACGTGCTGCAACTCCCAGTGAAAAGCTGTCATGATACCACATTATTTGCAATCTAAACCTCAGCTTCTCCAGGCATTCTCCTGCACTTTATAAGTGACTCTGATGTACAGATAATTTCTGGCATAGCTCTTAATAATTCTTTACAAATATTTGAAAATTATAATCTGTTGTGAATGTGAGTTAAATGGGTGTGCTGGGAGCTTGCCCCTCAGTGCACAGCAGAATGGGCAGGGGCTGCCTCGATGAGCTACAAAATTGTTAGCAGTGACCATCACACCCTGTAGGCAGATGTGCACCTGGCTGCCTTGGCTTGGGAGAGTTCCTGGTGTGCCTGGGTGCTGCTGGAGGTGGGGACCTTTGTAAATGTACATGGCAACAGCTCCTGCCAGTGCCAAAGCCCTCAGTGTGAGCAGCAGCAGCTTCTGAGCTTCTTTGCTGCCCAGAAGAAAGAGAGTCACCGCTCAGGACATGTAGGTTTGTACTTCCAAGGCAGCATCAGCCACTGGATGTGAGTGCAGGTCACAGAGCTGTGAGTCCCTCCCAGAGTGCTGTGAAAGTCACTACACCAACACCACTCCTCTTTCCAAGGGGATCTCATCACCCAATTCTTCCTGCATATTCTCCTCTTCCTCCAGTCCTGCTGGCTTCTCTTTGCATTTGCTCTCTTCTCTTCTCTTCTCTTCTCTTCTCTTCTCTTCTCTTCTCTTCTCTTCTCTTCTCTTCTCTTCTCTTCTCTTCTCTTCTCTTCTCTTCTCTTCTCTTCTCTTCTCTTCTCTCTCTCTTCTCCTCTCCCTTCTCTGACCTTCAGTGACACAATTACCTCTCCCATACCATTCATCATAATTTTATCTCCCATTCTACCCCTCACCCCTTGCCTTGCACCCTTCTGCCTCTGCTCCCTGTGGTTCACTGGGAGATGCCTTTTCTCTCTCTGGGTTCCCTTTCTTCACTCCAGCTGCCCTGGACCTTTAGTTTCTGATGTTCTTCTGTCACCCCCCGTGCCAAGAGAAGGGCAGTGCTGGAAAGGTGTGCCTGTTGCAGAGGACAAGGGACAGTTTGCTTTCAGAATGCTGTGTTTTCAGGACTGAGGCATTTAAGGATATGTATTGTATAGAGTCAGGAGTACATCTAACCCCATTGCATGCTCCTACCTTGTCTTCTGTCCTGACAGTTTGACCTGGGCAAAATTTCCATTTATCCACATTGTGTCATCCCATATGTTCCCTGCCTGGTCCCTCTCCAGCCTCTCCCTGGGCATGTGCACATGCAGCCAGAAGTTGAGGGAGCATAACCCAGTTTCCTGCTTGCCCACCCCAGGGAGAAGAGAGGATAAACTGTGCCCAGAGTGACTGCACAGAGGATTCAGTCAATTCCCAGCCTCACAGGCCTTCCCACTCCTCCCCTGTTCCAGGAACTCTCCAGCTGGCTTTGTGTTTACTTCTGCCTTCCCTGTGACATCTTCTGATAGTCTTGGTTCCTCTTTTGCACTCTGGAGAGAATGTTATCTGCAGTTCTCTTTTTTCCTCTTCTGATGGACTGGGCATGCCTGGGCTCCTTCAGAGCTCTTATCCTGCCAAGGCAATGAAAAACCATGCATTCATTGCTTCCCCTTGTTCATGCCATCCTTAACAACAACAACAAAATCCTTTCCCTCCCAGCCTGGTCCCTCCGTGCAGCTTTCAGCTGACTTATTAGTAGTCCTGTGTTTGCCATTTGTGAGATTGACTGCACAAAAACTGTAGGTGTAAATTTAATAAAAATACATCTGTAAACATTACAGCACTCAGCACCACGGTTTTTATAAAATGTAAAGTAAAGCTGGTTGTCCATATTGAATTTTGGGGGGTAGCTAGCAGGCCTTTATTTCAAGGTTATGTTCCTTGATCCTTTTCCAGGTGAGACACTAAAGAAAAATACCCATGAGATTTCTGAAATTTCCTTTCTCTTCTGAAAGGAAGAGAAGAAGCATCTCAGACTGGTGTGGTGCCCTACTGCAACACTCTAACAGGATTTTTCAGAGCTAGATGAAAGCATGATAAATTGGTGACAGGAAGGGTCAGTCAGTTGCAGGGGGAAAAAAAAAACCCACAAAGTTTGCCCTCCTGGCTACATTCATGGACTGGATGACATTCCTGCTGCATGACAAATGTGCAGGCATCATCTTCCCAAGCTGGAAGGAGATACAGCAAGAATGTGGGAGAAACCAGAGGAAGCCAAGGGCATGATGGAAGGATTTAGGAAATTAACTCCTTCTTTAGGAAAGGAACTAGGCTGGTGATAGATATCCATAAGGGGAGTGGTGGTGAGGGAAACAAAGATGCAAAACATGTCAGGCATGCTGAGGGGAGGCAGGACAGCAAGACATGGGATGCAGGCCCCCTAAAAGAACATGACCTTTGACAAGCCTTTAACATAGACATTGCAGAATCCTCATTGCTCAAGTCTCCATGCTCTTGGTTTTGTCCTCTTTCTGTCTTTTCTGGGCTGTCTTTGATGCCTTGGTGTCAGAGGAGAAAAGCAGCCCAGTTTATGGCTTCCACCTTGCAGTATTGCTGCCCAACATCTTCACTCCTCCACCAGTGCTGACAGCTTTTCCTGTCAATGGCCAGGGGTGCCATTTCTGGCACAATAATGGTGAAAAACTGGAGTGGTGTGACAAAAAAATGAGGTTTCTGGAGCCTTTGTTCCATGCAAGAATGTCTGCATGGCCTCCTGACCTGCCTGCATGAGCTTGGCAGAGCCCAGGTGAGTTATGGGGTTAAAGACCACATAGAATAAAACAAAACATCCCAGGTCCCAAAAGTGGAGCCTAAGGAGGAGTGTACAGCAGATTTAAAGAGTGATGGAGAAGCTTCAGCTGCATATTCTACTTCCACAATATATAATGGATAAGTGGGAAGGCAGCTCACAGTGGATGTGGAGTCATCATTAAAGCAAGGCTTGCAAGTTCAGCTTGGGTACATCTCTAAACAAGGGAGGGCAGCAGCTTTTTTGGTAGCTGAGTTCAGCTGTCTCACACATCCTTGTCTCACCCCTCCTCCCACTCCTGTATCCTGAGAAAGACAGAGCTGTGCTCCTCCAAAGGAAGCTGGGAAAGGAGGGAGGTTGATCATTAGACTTTCTAGATCCCTTATTGTCAGACCCTCCAGAATCTCTCTTGAGCAGCAGTCCCTCCCAAACAGCCTTTCTCCAAAATGTCTTGGGAAAGATTGAGATAAGGAAGTAAAGCTCTGGCCATGGAAACACCCCAGGTTATGCCATCTGCACTAAAGGATCCTTCAGGATGAGTTTGGCAATTTTCAGAATCATGGCTGTCCTTGACAAAGCAAGCCTGGAAAAGTTTTATCAGTTTTGTCTTTGTCTCCCCTGAGAGGCTCAGCTCACTGTGGCAAGGCCAGTGTGTGATGTTCCCTGTCTGTGGCTCTGAAAGAGTCCAGCATGCACATGCAAATGGCTTCTACTTTCAACCTGATGGAAATTCTGGAAAATGTCCACCCAAGTGATAGACAACTGAAAATTAAGTTATAATGGACAGTTTTAGGCAATCATCCTGTAAATGTCTATACTACTTGGCATGTATCTACAAATACCATTTACATTGTAAGCTAACTGAATCAGAGTGCCTGCTGGAAAAAACCTTGGAAACAGGCAAGAAGCCCCTGAGATCTGCACCAAGCTGGACTAGTGGAACAACAGAAGATTTTCTTAAGCTTATTGGCAATTGACCCTAAAATAAAAAGCTACAGTCAATAGATTTTAACAGTTTACAGACCACAATAGAAAAAAATAAGCAAAACTTTCATGGCTATGTGCTCAATTTCCTTGTTTACCACAAGGCTGTATCTTGAACAGCCACATTTCAGCTCTATTTTTAGGCCACATTCATGGAGAAGAACCACAAGATCCAGAGCTCCTATGAGCTGTGCGTTTCCCAGGGAGACCTCAGGAAGCAGCTGATGTCTTGTTTGCTCTTCCAAAGAGGGTGGCTCTGAGCTCCCTCTTTCCTGCCACAGCCTTCTGAGACAGGCAAAGGAGGGCATTTCTTCCTCACACCCCCTGGGATGTGTAAGGGCATCCTCATGGGTGGACAGTGCTGCCAACACTGACTCTGTGCCACATAATCCCAAAAACAACCTGCCAAGAGCTGCTGGATGAAGCAGAAATTGGATGCTGCAAACTAAGCCCAAAGTTTAATCACTCCTGAGGTAATGTACATAAGGAGGAAATGAAACTCCCCTCTAGAAGAGTGATATATTTGCTTATTGTCTGAGGAACTAACTACTGTGAAAAGGAAAACAGGGTCTGTAAAGTGTTTTAGCTGGTTTTTGTGCAGCTCAGATGGTAAAGCCTTGCTTTTACTAACTATAGACATAATGATAGAAAACATCCCTTGGTGCAAGACTGAATTTAAAATGGAAGAGTTGATATGATTCCACCATAAAATTCAGTCATTCTGAAAATGAAAGCAAAACCCATGAAGGATTTACATGAATCCTTAAAGGGACATTAGCTTCAAGAAAAATCCACTTCACTTTGTCAGCAAGTACTTCAGGAGCAGGAGGATTTAGTGCTGAGGAAGCACACAGTTTATTTAAACTTCCCCTTCAGCTGCTGTAGAGGGGTTTGGAACATCCCCACGTCCCCTCAAGGGCACCTGGATGAAGGTGATGGGTTTGGTTCAGGACCATAGGGGAGGTTCAGCTCTCCTCACCCTGTTAAGAGAAATTATCTTGGAATAGCTTCTGGGATGTTTATATTGCATAGCTATCACAAATAAATCAATTTAGCAAACACTGCTTTCCCCTTTCCCCCTAAATGTGCTCGTGGACCCTGTGCAGCACTTACAGACGTAAGGCAGAGCAGCTGTTTCCCTCATAATTTTCCATTTTCAGTCACATTTGACAAAACTGTGGCTTTTTCTCTGCTCTTGGAAAGACTAATGTCTGATGTCTGCTCAAATTTACTGAGTAAATAAAACATCAGGTGGTGTCCCTGTGTACATTTAGGAGTGTAAAAAGTGGCAAAATAGGTTTGTTTGGGCTGCTCTAGACTAAGAGCAATCATTCCCATGGCATCCACCTCTGTGCTGCCTAAAGGCAGCCAAAGGGCCTCTCTCTGAAAAGGCAACACATTTACCTTTGGACAGCTGGATCTCCCACCTTGTAGCTTTTATTCTATTTTCCCCCCTCAAAGACAGACCAAAGATGATTATTTGCTAATAAGATTAGATTATCATTTTAACCTGTTAAATAAAATCTGTACAAATACAATATAATGGTTATAATTATGAAATATAATTTAGTATCATTATTACCAATATGTGAAAATGGAGCTGGAATAATTTCTAGTATGATCAGCAGCAGACAACCCATGTCTCAATGTTGAGTCTTTATAATGAAGATAAATTGCATTTAGACAATTTCATGGATGCTTTGGCCTAGTAAAGGCAATTTGTTGATTTTTTTCTCTTTGAAATAATAAATTTCTGTTTGTACCTCTTACCTCTAAACTGAGTAAATATAATATGGATGCCCATGAAACCTCCGGAATTACATAACAGTCAAAATTCAATGACTACAGATTTGCATTTGTTAAGTTCTTCTTGCATTGAGGTTTATCGTTTAATGTGAACTCCTGGTGACCCCAAAATAACTCACAGCTTTTTAGGGACTTCAATAGGGCATCAAAGCAGACACATCCCAGTGAGATGAAGAAAAACCACCCCACAGTAAAATAAAACAACCACTGTGCTACTAGAAAAATGCTATCAACTACAATTAAACTTAGTATAACATATCTAGATGCAATTTTTGCAAAAATATGGGCAGCCCCTACCTATTTTCATATATTTGGTTATAACACTTTTATAACTGGCATGGACCCACAGATATATTTTCCCTTTCCTGGTGGTTGGTGCTGTAGCTTGTCTGGTTTTGCACCTGGCAAGCTGAAAGCATCTACATTCTAACCTTGTCCAGAAAGAAGATTGTACCAATTTATCTCAATCTTTTCTAAATTGGAGAAGTTAAATTGATACTTTTGTGTGTGTGCAGCTGATGGTGTTGATCTACACTTCTCTTCCAATTAATCTCTCTGGCAGTTGCAGCAAATCCTGCCTACCAACCAGTCCCTGAGTGTGCTTGGGAGGAGTTCAAAGACTGCAACTAGAAAAGGACTGGGCTGCAAAGAGCCAAAGCAGAAGTGAAACTGAAGTCCCAGAGTGTTTTGCCTATTGCTCAGACCTCCCTTGCAGTGCCACGTCTCCCCGTGCCTCAGATTAGCAGGTTTGTCACCAGGGACTGTCTGAAGCCTGTTTGATAGATCCCATTTTCTAATGCTGTTGAAATACATTGCCCTTTCCAGAGGTGCAGGGCAGAAATAACTATTTGTCCTTATAGGACTCCAGCTTAAATAACCCCCTTTAGACTTAAGTCATTCTCACCTTTCTCCTTAGGATTCAATTTGACCACCATTTCAGCATGTGGGTTCTGATGCTCACATCTCTCTTAAGGGGTTCCTCTCACCACCAGCATCTTATCCCTGTCCCTGGGCTCCCTGCTTCACCATGCTATTGTAAATATTTGTGCGGTTCCTCCAAGTAAAAAAAAAAGGAAACAAATAAAAAAGTGGCCTTTAACCATATCTACTTTTCCATGTGGATATTGAAGCAATTTTGCCAGAGAGAGGAGGAGGCAGGATGGCTGAGAACGATGGCTGGGAGCAAGGGGAGAGGAGGGCACCACCTTTCAGTGGCTGTGCTGATTTGGAGCATTTGTCAAGCTGCACACCCTTCAGTTCAGCCTTTTATTTCACAGGATGGTGTCTCCTCCTAAGGAATTCTTCACTGATATTTGTCATGTTGACTAAGCAAATCTAGGGGTGCCTCACCCTGGGATCTGTGCCTGTCTGGGGCTGACTCTCACTGCCTGGGGTGCCACACAGGAGTCCTGGCTACTGGGGTTCAACCTTCAATTAGTGTCAAATATTCAGTGATACCAAGTGGGCACAAAGACTTTGCTGTGGCCTATCTGAAAGACAGGAGTAAACCCAAAGCTTGTTAGTGCTTACCTGGGCCTGTAATTAAACCACCAGGACACTCGAGTCTTAATCCAATTGAAAGTTCTTTGATTACAGCATTTAAAATTGTGCCTTCATTACAAACTCAGCAGGCCCAATTATTTTGCAATTATGAACATTAATAAGTGGTATAGGAAAATCAGGACAGCCTGGAGGATTTGAGGATGGCAACTGCTCCTGAGAAGGATGTGGATGTGTTGCTCAGGAGTGATCAGCAGCTGCTGCCAGGCAACGAGGGACCTGAGAGGAACCTCCTGGGATGAGGGGCAGGGTCTCGATCATCTCATCTTCCAGAGGGAGGTGAGACTTGCAAGGGCCTCCCACCACTGCAGAGAGCAGCCCCAGGGAAGCAGGGCAGGGAGAGGTGCTCTTTTCCTCAGGGCTGCCAGACAACCAAGCACTGGCAAATGACTTTGGTTAAAGCTCTTTGAAGCTTTTATCTAGCTGTGAGATAAATTGGGACATCTCATTTAGCAAGAAAAAGGACCCAGCCCTGGCCTTGTGTTGGTCTCTTTGGATCAGGGAAGAGAAGTTGTGGTGCTCATGAAAATGATAATGACAGAAGAAGCTTTTCTAACTCAGCATGGTCTTTGTTCCCACACTTGCCTTTTTGTTGAAGCCTTATTTGAGAATCCTGGGATATGATTTAGGTTTGACTTAACTAAGCTCTGGCTCTTGAAGGTAGTTTTCTCATGAGCTACTAGGCTAGTCCATTGTTGGAGAAACAAGAAACAGGAGATGAAAAGAGGCCACAGACTGGTGATTACTTCAAATTACAGAAAATAATCAGACTAATCTCTTTTTATGATGCCAAGAATTAAAATATGGTAATAAAGAGACAGTTATTTGAAAATATTATGGATTAATGTTAAGGGCACTAAGAAAACCACAATCCATTTTGGTTGAACACAGCTCTGGTGATCACTGCTGCTTCACTGCTCACCTGCTGGCTCTACTGTGTTGCCATTTTGGAGGCAGGTGAACTTAGAGGTGACAGCCTAGGCAAGGTTTGAAGGCATCTGTCTCCTGTCAGTGCAGTGTCTCCTGTCTGAAGCAGAAGAGGCAGTAGATGAGCAGGTAACAATCTCAGGGTTTTGAACTCCCCCTGTTATCTCTGCCTTAGAGAAGAAGGCTACCCATGTGTCCTGGAGTGACTTTATGATGCTTGCATCCCCATTCATCTGTTTAGCCCAGAAATAAGTTAACATTAACAAGAGGGACTTCTCTCCCTGTGTGAATTGAAGAAAGACTATTATAGAGGTGGTAAACTGACTGAAAATTTTAGGGTTTGTCTCTTTACATTGTCAGTGGGAAATAAAAGGTTGTAGGGGGAGGATAAGTGTTCTGAAGGTTTTGTTCTGTTTCTTATTACCCTTTCTTTTAGTTACTGTTAATAAACTTTTCTTTATACCCTTTCAAAATTTTGAGCCTGCTTTACCTTCCTCCTAATCCTATCTCACACAGGAAATGAGTAAGTACATTCTAGTGAGTGCACTGGTGTTTGGCCAGCACTGAACCCACCACACCATGCTTGATGGAAGCACACCTAGCACATTAACAAGCAGCATTTCAAATGAAATGCTCTCATGTTTTAAGAGCTGGGAAGCACAAGTTTAAAGTAAATATAAAGTTACTGGAGTTGAACATGTAATTTCTCATCACCCAAGGTAAGGTAACTGGTTCTGAGCAAGCTTCAGCTGCAAGGTATTGAGCCTTGACAGAAAACCTCTCCCTGAAGGTTCAGCCAGGGCAGTCCCTGCCCTTTCCCATCCTGGTGGCCTCACCTTTGTCTTCCTGCCCTCCCCACCAGCACTCCTTAGATACTCATGTGAGCCAGACCAGGGAGACAAAAGGAGAGAAAGAAAATCCTTTCTTCTGAAGGGTGAGTTTAACCAGCTCCCAAGAGAACTCCCAGTGCCAGTGAGGAGGAGGAGGAGGAGGAAGGGTGGGAACAGGTGCTGGGCACAGCAGAGGGGGAGTTTTCAGCTGCACAGAGTGGTTAGACAGGCTTTTGCTGTATGTCAAACCACACCTGGAGTTACACCAGCGTGGAGCTGGGCGCTGTGAGCGTGTGGGCCGGGTGACATGGCCTTCTGCCATTGCTCCACTTTACTGTCACACTGTTAGAGCAATGGCCTTCCCAGCCAAGGCTGGCATTCCCTGCAGCCTTAAAGGAAGTGTTCAATCACCAGGTGAGCCCTATTAGCTGCAGGGGTGGCCCTGGAGAGCTGAGACCTCTGTGTGCTGGACAGACAGTACCTGGGTTCTTGTCAAACACAGCCAAGGATGTAGATGAGAATTACAGAAATATGAAGCACATGCTGAGCACAATCCCTGTGCAGTGCTGTGACTGAAAAGGCTGATGTGGAGGGACATTTTGGGACAAAACTGGTCTCTATGAACTTTACACCTCTGCAGTATAGACAGCTGCAACAGCATGCCTGGCAAGGCTCCCTTTAGAGTCAACTGAGGAGGAGCAAGCCCTTTTAGGATGCACTTCATCCCATCCTGGTCTAGATGCACACAGCTAAAGGTGATAAATATTTCTCTGATATTTTAAAAAGGCTAAGTTCTCCATGGGCAACTGTTTTTAAATGAGAGGGTCATGGCTTATGAGGGCCTCCTTTTTTCCATGTGACACTGCAGAGATCCTTTGGTGGCTTGCAGGAGTGCACACTTGGCCAGAAGAATTTCTCTCCCACCATTTCTCTCCCAGGATCTGAAGGATGAGGAAATGTGAGTAACATATTTCTCCATGTTTGCAGAATGATAAACAATTCTCCTCGCAAAGCAATAACTAAAAATTGCATCAGACTCCGAGGGAAACATAGTGATGAAAGAAGGAGCAGCATTCCATTCTCCAAAAACCAAAAAAGCTTTTGAAAGAAGAAGAAAACTGCCACAAATTCAGTTTTGTTCTGGACTGGAGCAGATATTTCTATGCAGTGTGATGCTGGCCACACAGTTGCCCTTCTGCAGCTAAGCCTTAACATCTGTAATGAACTCTGTTTTGGTTTCTCTTGCCATTAGTTAGCATCTTCAGATGTATTCTTTTGTTTAACAAAATGTTATTTGTCCCCCTCTAAAGCCAAAGGTGGATGCTACTAGAATTTTTTCCTGAACATCAATCTACCTTTATGGGTATGTGAACCCTCACAGCAATAATTGCTCAGAAGCAGACTGCACTGTTCAGTGTGGATGCCCAGGCCGCAGGTACAGAGTTCTGCCATCTGTGAGGAGCTGCCACCTCCATCTCCTGGGGGTATAGAGAGGCAGAGCTGCCTCTCTGCTGCCAGAAGAAACCCCTTGTGCAGTCACAGTCACAGTGGCAGCACTGGCAGCACTCCTTCCCTCCAGGGGCTGCATCTCTGTGGCAGCGAGGAACAAAGGTTGGTCCTTTTACTGCAGCAGGGACAGTTTGTCAGTGGAGTGCACAGGCTGGACTTTTGTGCAGCAGAAGTGGTACCTGTGTGCTTCACCTTGATGTCTGTGCATTTTATTTCTTTAAGTAAAAGGTTTCCACTGCTTGTCACTGTCATATTTTCTGGAAAAAATCCCTTCTGCAGGATTTCTTCTCCTGGGAAGCTGAGAAGCCTCAGAGAAAAAGGAAAACAATATTATCTCATTTGCTTCTCCTGTGTTTTGCTGCTTTGGAATGTGGTCGGAGATTGTTTATCCAACAGGTGGTTGTTTGATTGGCTTCATGTGAATTGTTTTAACTTAATGACCAGTCACAGTCCAGCTGTGTTGGGACTCTGGAGAGAGTCATGGGTTTTTCATTTGTATATTTTTAAACCTTCTGGAAGTATCCTTTCTCTATTCTTTAGTATAGTTTTAGTATAGCATTCTTTTATATAATATAGTAACATCAAATAATGAATTAGCCTTCTAAGAACATGGAGTCAGATTCATCATTTCCTTCCTGCCATGGGGGACCCTGAAAATACCACACACTGCTGATTTCAACTCACTCAGTCTGGGGCTGCTGGTGATGGGCTCTTTAGCATATTAATGGAAATAAACACTCTCTGTCAGTCACACTTCATCACAGATTGCTAAACTTCCCTTGCATTAGCTTGCTAAATAATATGCATCTATTCAAATTACATTCATTTTTAATATGTCTGAGATGCTTATGGAAGTGTAAAATATGTTTAACAATAAGTTCTTCTCCCTCCTTAAATTTTGGCTACACTTGCTGTTTTATTTAAATGAGGGGTCACAACTGCCATTGAATAACAACTTTTACTTGGTTTTGTAAAAACCATGCCCTCCTGTAACATCTTGGAAAGGACGCAGGCACACACTGACAGGTCCTTTCTCTTTAAGAAGAATGCATATCCCTTTGCCTCTGCTTCTACATGGGATGAGAAAACTTAAAAAACAATGCTGTCATTTAAACCAGGCTGCTAGTACCTGATCCTGCAAGGGTTAAATGGTGTCATTGCAGTTTCACTTCCTCTCAGACAGAGAGAAGTACACTGTATGAAATAATTTGTTTATATTCCTTTCCTGTTCCAGACAGAGTTAGCAAGCACATTAATATGACTACTGCATGAAACACTTGCATTCCTTTCACACAAAGCACTTTAAAATGAATTTTTTCAGCAGGTTTTCTTTTCTTGACCTCTTCTCTAAATGAAAGTGATCCTCAGAAAATTTTGCATTAGGTAAGTAATTGCCCTGGGTAAAAGCCTTTGCCCTCTAGAAGGATATTCAAGTGTTTGGAGTGATAAACTCCATGTTTAGGGACCAGTAATCCAGAAGATTGTTGTGATTCTGTAAGTGGCAGTCACAATAGATGTGCAAGTTCAGGCATGCATTTCAAGAGAATACATCTTGGCTGCTATTAATGCAAAGTAAAAGGCTTTTTAAAGGAAGTTTTATGAAATCTATGAGCCTGTTGGATCATAGATAAATGACTGCTAAAAGAAAAACTCATTGACACCAGCATGTGAGACCAGGCTATAGATAAATTCAGTATGAAGCACCTAAATGGGGACAAGGTGGGGACAAGAGGGAAAATCCAAGATGTATACAAGGCTAATTCCAAACTCTGGTGTGTGATGCTCAGCCTTCTTGCTCAGGCTGTACTCTTTACTCAGTTGCACAAGAAATGGTGACAAGATTAATGTCAACCTACCAGCATTTTTTAGGTTACTATAAGGAATGAAAGCAGGACAGAAGAGTCTGGCAAAAGGTATGGGAAGGGAAAAGAGATGTGAGGAGCAGAAAGAAGAGCAGAAAGAAGGATTTCTTCTGCTAGACTTTTTCTCCTCTGTAGCCTTCTTTGGGCAGCCTAGTCTTGCTCTAGGGACAGCTGTACAAGCTGTAATTTGACACAAATCCTTTTGCCTGACACTTTTATATTCCCTGCTACCTTATTTCCTCTAGTCAAAACAAGCAGGAAGCATTTCTGCAAGGACCATATTTAAATGGTGTAGATGATGATCCTGTGGAGAAAATGGCTTTGTTTCTTGACTCCACCACTCTTCCCCTTTGCCATGGTAGCTCATTCCCATGTGCCCTTTCAGTGCTCCTCCTCTCCCACATTTTTTTCCTCTGCCTGCCTTGAAATTAAATCAGACAGCACCCTGGCCCAGGGCAGCAGGCTGCCACTCTGTTTTCTAGCAGGATTTTCAGAGGAAGGTGGGAATTAATTATGTGGCAGGGCCAGAAAAGGCTTTTCAGGTAGAACAGAGGCATTGCACCAAAAATTTCTTGCAATGAAGAAATACTTGAGTATTCCTAATCTCAAGGAAACTGCTGGTAATTGTCATGGGTTGTTTGGCAAAGATTTATTATGCATGTGTATTTAAATAAAGGCCATGATATTTGCTTAGCAGCAGGAGGGCATTAGTGTGTGACAATGTTGCCCTGCATCCATTCCCTGGGATCTGACTAAAGCAACCTTCCCATGCAATGCATGGAAAAAAAAGTCCCCTGAGTTGACTTCTCTTAAACATGTCAACCCAAAACTTTCCTCTGTAGTTTTCTATAATGCTGTTACTCACTCTCATGCTCCTTTTCTTAATTAATTTGTAATAATCTGCCTTTCATGTGAATGATCTTGGCCGCTGAGGCAGGTAGGAACAGAGACTCCTATTAAAGTTCTAGAGTCTCCTGATAGAGGAGGGAGGAAGGGAGGGAGGGAGGAAGGGAGGGAGGGAGGGAGGGAGGGAGGGAGGAAGGAAGGAAGGAAGGAAGGAAGGAAGGAAGGAAGGAAGGAAGGAAGGAAGGAAGGAAGGAAGGAAGGAAGGAAGGAAGGAAGGAAGGAAGGAAGGAAGGAAGGAAGGAAGGAAGGAAGGAAGGAAGGAAGGAAGGAAGGAAGGAAGGAAGGAAGGAAGGAAGGAAGGAAGGAAGGAAGGAAGGAAGGAAGGAAGGAAGGAAGGAAGGAAGGAAGGGAGGGAGGGAGGGAGGGCTTAATACTGGATGCGGTGTAAATATTCAAGTCCATTTCCCATGATGATTCAATAGGTGAGAGAAACTCCGGGAGCTTAGAGGAACCCTGCAGAGGAGAAAACAGAGACACAGAAGACTGATGATTTACACTTAGCATTTGAAAGACATATAAACAAATCCTAGTTAAGTCCCTCTGATAAGTGAATCACTGCCACCAGTTTTAAAATGTCAAATGATCCTAATGTTCAAAATGATTGCTGAGATGGCAGTTCTTTTCTAAATCTCTCTTTTCAGTTGCTCCATATCTCACCTTTGGAAGTGAAATTTTTCCATTAGCCTGGGCTTGGAAATGAAAAATTGTGCACTTTGAAAACTCAATTTCAAACAATGCTACCCAGCATAAAGTAGACTGTGTTCCTCTGAAAAATGTGTGGCTGCCTGACATTTTCTAGCAAAGCTGCTGGCTTTATAATATTCAGTCTTATGATTCTGACAGGTTGGGAAAAATGTGCAAGGAGAAATACTTCACAGATATTAGGGCTCAGGAAAAATTGCTCTCTATTTGGCAAAAGTTGATTTTCATTTTTTATGTTCAGAAAAAAAGGAATTACAGGTGACACAGGTACTCTTAAAGAGCTTTGAAACCATTCTTTCAGCTACAAATTGCTATCTGATTTTATTAAAGGGATTATTGGGACACATCTTACAGCTCCTGTATAGGTACAACAATACAAGTCTTGTATTCTGCATGAGCAGAATTCCCATGAAGCTGCAGCTCATCTGACCCACCACCTGGTCACCTGTGCTTGGGTTGGTGGCACTGGAGCCAGGGCAAGGCAAACAGGGTGTGGTGGAGACAGGAGCACAGCCCGAGCAGAATTAATTGCAGGCCTTGTGGTGATCAGGGCTCCAGAGAATGCGCTCTCCATGGCCTGGATAAGAGAGCTCCAAGTGGAGTTTTAAAGAATAAGGATTTTTTAAAGCTCCATGAATATTTGGTGGAGGAGAGGAAGCTCTCTGGTTCCATGTCCCTGCAGTGGGAAGGGCTGGTTGCAGATGGTGACTGCACAGACTGACAGCTTTCCTGCAAACACAGCTCCAGGTCAGCAGCTGCACTGGGGCTACCAGGAGAACAGAACATTTGTAACAGAGCAGGAACCCTGGAGCAGGGATTGTCTCTCTGTGCCCTGCAGGCTCACTCAGCTGGGGAAGGTGAGGGTGAGCAGTCACTCTCTGCTCTGCTGAACCCCATCAAAGTATTTCCAACTAATGGCTGGATAAAAACAGGGGGGCTGAGAGAGACTGTAAATGCTGATGGGGGTCTACTTTTAAAAATCAGGAATCATTGCTCTCACAGCAGAGGGGTGACTTTATATTTTATACAAACCTCTTTTATAAATGGTTAAGGAGAAGTGAACAGCCAGTTCCCACCTAGGCAGCAACCTCCCTCTGGCACAGATCCATTTCATTTCTGCAAAGTGCTCAAGTACATGCTTAACTTTAACCACCTGAACTGTCCCACTGGAGCCACAGAGATGACTCATGAACTAAAGTTAGGCCCCTGCTTGTGTATCCTGCTGACTGTGGGCTTCTGCAGCATCTACTGCCAGATGTTTGGGAGAGGAAATGAAAGAAACTCTGTAGTGGACAGTTAAGGGAGTAATTAACTAACAGAGGAAACTTTGTATGGCTTCCAAATATCTGAAAAGTGATCTGACGTGACAGTTGATATTTTGGTAGTCCAGACATAGGTTTAAACAATTTTTAGTCCTATTGATGCCTTGATCTTTTATGTTTAGTCTCCTGGATTCTTCTCTAATGCTCAAGTCTGTCCACATGGAGCTTTATCAACTTTGTGGTTTTATCCTAATTTAAATATGCATTAATATTCTTCATTAAATACAAAATTGAAGGATAAGAAGAAAGAAAAATGTTATGCTCAATGGATGCAATGCTTCACTGTAGAAGGCCAGAAAATGGTGGGGTTTCCAGTATACCTCTACTTTTGCAACCCATACACTGGTTTTCTTTTCTTTTATTCCTTTCCAGCATACATATCTTTCACTTGGACTGTCTTCCAAAAGCTCTTTATGAGAGCATGGCACAATCTCTGCACAAATAGCACAGTGCTGGGATAGAGTTAACAGGAGACTTCAGCCTGAGAATCTCACAACAATTTCCTATGCCATAAGCAGCACCCATCACAAAAAGGTCTTTCACTGGGATTATACAACCCTGCACAATGCCCCACAGGGGCAGCTCCCACAGCCAGAGCTCAGAGTTAAAGGCAACCCTTCCCAGAAATCCCACACTGCAGGATCCCTCTGGTGTATTCCCCCTAGGACAGATCAGGCAACCATCACTTGCAGGATCTCTTGCCTTTTGTGAAATGCTGTTTTTCTAGCTCTGGGTTATGTGGAGTTTCAGACAAAAGTGTTGCAGACTTGTGACAGGCTGTCACAACCTGAGAGAGAGAGAGTGAGAGATTTATTAGGGGAATCTCCTTTGCCTCAAACACAGCTTTCTTTGAGGGCTTCACTTCTTCCTGGTGCCACCTCCAAGGGCTCTAATTCCCCAAGTGACAGCAATAGAACAAAACTCACCATGTGTGTGTCACCATCTTTGTCACCAGTGTGGACTTAACCCATTGCTTCCTGAAACTGCCCTGGACTGTCCACACACAAATGACCATCTCAGATCCTACCTGGGCTGTTTCCACTGGCCACACTGGCTGAGCTGCTGTTCCATTTGCTGGCAGAGGTCAACCCCAGCTGGGTCTCACACTTCCTTTAAGAGCAGGCTGCTCCAGCACAGCCTGACAGGATAAAAGGGGACTAAGCAGGAAGCCTTGTCTTGCCAATGCATGGGGGGGTGACTTTATTCTGGGATAAATAAAATTCCTCTGGAATGAAGGCATGCAGGACAAGCCTTTCTGTGATCACCAGCTTAGTTTTGAAAAGCAGAGGAGAAATAGCAGACGAGAGGCCACACTCTGAATGGAACCGACTGCTTCAAATTCCTTCGGTGTGAGTCCTGCCTTTCCTTAACGCCTATGGGAGCTCTGCCAGTGATTGCTCCCTTTGTGTAGCATCCAGCAAAGCCTGATCTCCACATCAACCCAGAAGATGGCACAGCACTGATTTCTAGTCTGAAAGAGCACACAGAGGTATTTTGAATATGTACCTTATTCTTAACTTTCATCCTCTGTGACAGCTACTTTTAGTTATGTCATAGCCTGTACAGCAAACCTCTCTTCCTTGTAACACTGGAAGGGAAAAAAAGGCTTGTTGTTTCTCTGAAGTACTAGACCTACTCTTAATTTCCATCCAGAAAAGCCCTTCCAACATTAATTCTGTCCTGAAAAAGAGCATAGATGGCAGTGGGTGAAACACTGACTGATATTTTAAAAAGTTTCTGCGCTGCTCTTCTAGCAGAGGAGCCAGGAAGGGCTAAAGTTCTAAATAACTAAATAACTAAACTGAATAACTAAAGTTCTTCAGTCCCACTAGGTACCCCTAATGCCTAAAAAGTCCTTAGGGTGTGTATTTTTTAAAATTATTAGATATTTTAAATTAAATCTGATAATTTTAAAATTGTCAGATTTCAGTCTATTCACATGCCTATATAACATGCACAGCCACCATCAGTGCTGTTCCACTCTGAGTCTAGAATATAATTCAGGACAAAAATCAAGCACTCAGCTGGGCAAGGGCATTCAAGAAGGTCCTAGGCTGTCTTCTCTGGTGGGGAAGGAGGGTTTCTGCAGTATGTGATTCCTCTCTTTTGTGTCTTTTGAGCAGGGTTTGAGCAAGGAGCTGTCCTTCTGGGGCATTCTCGCCTCCCCCTGGGCAGCTGCTGTCAGGGCTGGCAGCTCTTGCACAGCAGCTTCTCCATCTGGGAAAGCAGAGTCCCCACTCTTGGTGCCAAGCTGTCAGTCTGCTTGGAGTTTTGCAGTCTGGGCTCACAATCCTGGGTAGGTGGGTCAAAAACACAAAGAACTTTATTAAAAACTACACCTAGGCTCATCAGTACACACCAATATAAATTTTTTGGGGGGCACATGACCATTCAAAATGTATCATCCTGCATTTGGCACTGCCTTAGGTTCCAGTCAGTGGAAGTTCCAGTCTGGGAGGTGGGTCCAGGGCAGCTGCTGCCCCTGTACCAGGTCCTGCTGCCAGCTGGATCCTTGGCACTGAGGTCCCAGGGCACCTCCCTGGCCTTGGACATGTCATGCCAGAGGAGTAGGTGGCATCATTTTGGGAACCTCCCCCTTATCTCAATTCCACAGGTTGTGACAGGAAGTTTAATTAACATTTGCCACTGTGGTTTGACCAACAAACCAAAGTGTTTCCAGTGGCCCCTCGCCTTTAAGGAGGATTGGAAGAGTGATGTAGAGAGTTTGGGCTGTAGTCAGCTCCTTCTGTCCTTTCAAAAAGAGGATTCTGGATTTGGATGGCAAATATTTGACTTGCAGGCAGGTTTAAGCACAAAATCTTCCCAACTCCAGTTCTTTGCTGTAGGCAACAGATATGTGACTTTGCTACTCTTTTCAGGCTCACTCTGTTTTGGTTATTTATTATTACCATGTACACTTCTGGGTGAATTGTTTCATATATATTTCTGAGAAGAAAGTCTGTTTTTATTAATGCATAGATGCATATAGCAACCTAAACTGGTAAATTAAAACTGGCATCATCTCATCCAAGTAAAGAGACTACACTACAAGGCAGCTGTATTGCAAAAGTGCCTTGTAATGCCCATTTCATTCTTGTAAACAATGCATCTCTTTAAATGTGGACTGCAAAAATCACACACAATACTTTGGTTCAGGAATCCACTGGCTGATTTTCTGAATCACTGTTTTTAATATAGGGGATGTGGGCGTCTAAAAAGCCTTCTATATATAAATCTGAAGAGCCATCTCATTCTGTTTCTGCAACTTATTTTTACCAGTTTCTCCTGATTCATTTTTTAGTGAATGCTGAGCATTTTAAGAGTAGAGACTGAGCAAAAATGCTCTACATAGATCATTACAGTTTGCAGCTCCATGACTTCCCAAGAGGTTATTATAGCTCAAGCAGTGAGAAACAGCTCTCACTGTGTGAGAAATTATTCCATTGTGTAGTATTATTCAAGCAATTAGAAATCCTACTGTGTACAAAATACTGTATCTCTAGGTAGCAATTTTGGGTGTTGTACCATGACTACTTAAGTGTGTAGCTACAGCAAAAGAAGTACTATGTTAACAATACAACCATTTCTAAATCAAAAGACTAACAAATTCACAAAAACAACAATATACTGTCATTGAAATGCACCGTTTCATTTGCTTTAGACATCAAAATTCCCAGTTCCAGAGCCTTCTGGATTCTTGATTTCTCTGCCATTTATAAATTTCTTCTCTGGCCAAAGAGAGTGAGCAATATCTTATAGCATGGAGAAGATGTTCACAGGAAACAAGAGGTAACTTCCCTTTCCTTCCACAGCACTCCTGAATCTTAACTGCTCCAAAACACCCAAAACCTGGTTTTGCATTTTTCTTGGCTAGTACAACGTACTGCCATAAGACTAAGCAGAACATTTTTAAGAATTTCTGAAGACCTGTAGTCAGCCTTTTCCTTTAGAAAATTAGATTGTGTCAGCATACTGACTTGAAGCATCATGTTAACCCCAGCTTTGCAAATTATATAGATGTGGGCTAAGAGGGCCAGAGCTTACCAATTACCCAGCTCTTAGGGTAGACTTCTTTTATAGACAGAAGC
Source organism: Molothrus aeneus (assembly GCF_037042795.1). Classification (NCBI taxonomy): domain Eukaryota; kingdom Metazoa; phylum Chordata; class Aves; order Passeriformes; family Icteridae; genus Molothrus; species Molothrus aeneus. Next base: position 109,475,360 of record NC_089647.1, on the reverse strand, counting down.
AGAAAAAGACTAATTTATTTTTCAAGTCAGCTAGGATACTTTTATTGCTATTGGCTTTATTTGATAAGCTCCTAGGTACATTACAGTGATATTGATGAAAAAAAGTGGCACAACATGCCAGTGAAGTATGGAGGTGCAAAAACATCATTAATACCTACCTAAAATTCACACAGTCAGTGCCAGATGTGACCACAGGAGGAAGAGCTCCCATTTTGAACGACCCTGGCATGTGGCTGCTTAAAGAGGAAATGTTTTGTGTAAGAAGCAGGGGATGTGTGCTGGTCCAGAGCTTGGAAACCCCCCCTCAGCTCCTGGCAGAGAGCCCACCACCAAACTCTGAGCTCAGGACCTCCCACCCCACGGCTGTAACTCTCTGCATCCCTGGGGAGGCAGGAGGCACGATGTGAGTTAAGTCTTGGTGCTCCTTCTCCACAGCTGTGACCTTCAGGTATTGCTGAAGGACTTCCCAGCCCTGCCTGGAGTGGCCAGGCACTCAGAGGGGCTCAGGAGCTCCTGTGACAGGTGGGTCACTGCAGGGCTGGAGGATCCAGTGCTGAGGGCACCCTCCAGCAGGCACTGCCCCAGGGATCCCAAGGCTTTGGGAGTCTGTTCAAGCTGTTGGCTGACACTGGGCCTCCTCACTATTCCACCAGCCATAAAAGCCCCAGGGTTGGGGGGAAGGAAAGAGTGAGTGTGAGAGAGGCAGGAAAGCACAAACACCTCTGTATGCAATGTCTGCATTTCATAAGACTTTCTGTTTCCATGGCAATGAGCAGGGTATAAATACCCAGCCAGATCTCCCTCATGGCAGTGTGTTCTGCTGCTCCCATGCTGCAGGGCCAGTCTGTGTGCAGACATTTTGATGGGCATCTGCAAGCCCTCTCTGGTAAAACTGTCAATGATTTGTTCAATCTCAAGCCTATAGTTCACTGAGCAAAAGTGCTCTTTCCACTTCATTCACCTCAACTTACTTTCTGGCTCCTACAAACAAGCAAATAAATTCTTTCAAAACATAAAAATGGAGTCTTGCATCCTTATTAATTTCTATTTAGGCTAAGTAATCTATAGGAAGAACTAACATTTTAGTTGCTTTAGTTATATTTGGAGTGAGACTCAGCACAAACATTTCCAATAACAATTTAGTGTGATGAAAACTGCTAATGCTGTTGAATTTTGAGTTGTAATGGAGTTATAACAGATCCAGGTTAGCCAGTCACAGAGAAGCATAGCCTCAAGCTAAGTGCAATAATTAAAAAATAAGTGCCTATGTTTCATAACACAGAAACACTTCAATTGATTTTTCCAGGATGGGTGCAGTCTTGCATGAGATGCAGACAGAAATATGTGGATTTTATTATAAAAATCAAGCATGATCCTATGTACAGAATTTAAACATCTTCTTTTAAAAGGTTCACTTGCCTCCTAATTCATTTACAGGTATGATAATGGCAGTGACCAGATTTGCCAAGACATCTCCTTCCCATTCACCCCCTGCTTTTGGAGTGTACAATTGAAAAGAGGAAAATTAAATGGCAGAAAAACAGAATATATGTTCCTTTATATCACATCTATGCAGGAGGACAAACTACTTCAGAAGGGGAAAAAGCATGTCTTCATTTGGAAATGAGGTTTGCTTTTATGCTAAGGAAACTCAGTCAAACTCAAATTCAAGCTAGGGCAAGAGAGCTGGTATTTTCCACATAAATTAGCTGGGTAAATTACATATGGGAATTCCACATAGGTTAACCCAACCTGTTGTGTGGAGAACAAAATAAAAATGTCAAGCTGCCTGATTTTATCTTATGACAGTTAACAGAGGATCAAGCCAAAATGGAAATGAAAGAAATGTGCCTTGAAAGAAATCCATACCAGGATTAATTTCTTCCTGTATTCTTCCCGGTAACAAGCATGTAATATGGAAACAAATGGGGCTGGGAGCAGGAGGAGAGTCATGGAAAAGCCAGGGATGAAAGAACCCTTCCTGCTACCAACACTGTGTCACTTCTGACAAGTTGAAATTTTCCAGAGCAGCACTTATCCTCCCTTTAGGTTCTGAATAATACAGAGAAGAGGCCAGTTGAGCCCACATGTGAGGGAGAGGCAAAAAAGAGTGAACATCCTCCTTAGCATAACTGGGATGGGTTTGCAGTTGAAACCATGAAGAGTAATTATTTTATAATCCCAATTCCTCACCCTCTTAAAATGAGTCTATGCTTCTTCCTCCAGTGAAAGTATACTATCCTCCATCTCCTCACTTTTTATTTCTAAGCCAAACAATTACAAATAACAAGGGAGAGCTAGAGAGAGCACTAAAGGAGTTTGGAATAGGAAAATCTGTGTTGGCAGTGAGAGCTAGTCAAGATGTACATTAATCACATTGTGTAATCGAGACAGTTCTAATAGAATTGTAATCCCATGTTAAACTGAATCAGAGCCCATACAACTCTTCACACTAAATAATGTCACGATCCTGCGGTACTTTTAAATTGAAAACTCTTCCAAGAACTGAGAAATTGGTTTGACCTTTCCTTGGACACAGGTGAGGTGATTCATGTAATGGCTGGAGGGGGAAGGGGACATTGCATGAGTCACTTCTGTTTGTTATATGACAAGCACCTTCTCCTAACTGTTTACTTCACCAACTTTCATTTCCATCTGCTGCCCTTTGACCACGACAGAATATGTCATCCCCGAGATGTGGCTTACACTTGCCTCTCAGTGCTGAAATAGATCACAGAGGCTATTCAGTGGACCCAACCAACTTGAACAGAACAGGAAATTCTTGCTTGTACTGAAAAAAACACTTCTCAGCCACTGGCGTGATTCTGATCTGGGACCTGTCATTATGGCTGAAGCCAATTGAGGTGAAAAAAATGCATGAAAAATGGTTTCCTGATTAGCTGGTTTTTTTAGGCATTAACTACTTCTAATAAAAAATATCCCAAAATAACAAATATCATCCCTTCTAATAACAAATATCCCACTCAGTTAGACCTGTAGTCTATCTAGCTCAATAATTATTTATCCAAAAAGGGCCAAAACCAGATGCCTAGAAGAGTTTAGAAGTAGAGGGCAAGTATTTTCCTTAATTTCCCTGTTTCTAGAAGTCCATAGCTCAAGGACTTGCCTGTACAAAGATTCCTGGGACAGATTTCCCATGCCATGAAGATGCTTTTTTTTCACAAGGACAAATATCTGCCTGCAAGGATTAGAATGCCCTGTATGCACTTTCCCATGCTGTCCTGAGGATCAGAGACAGCTCTTGCCAAAGGTGAATGCTGCTCTGTAACTCCAACTGTTCAACAAGTGCTCCCAGGTGACTTGTGGGGACTTCCCCAAGCCATTGGCCTGATGACAGAGAGAGGGCTAACGGAGAAAAAAACCCCAAAACTCAACACTTAAAAAAAAAATCTAGTCAAATACTACAATTTTAAAAGTGTACATTTGGTGAATGATAAATAGAAAATACTAGGAATGGGCTGAAGGGTTACTTTTCAACATTTCCCTTCCATGTGAGCAGAATGATAATTGTGTCCTTGATGTGTCAATATCAGTTACACGCTGAGAGGATTCTTTTAAGATGGTTTTTTAAACTCTTAAATCAGAACACATGCACCAAGGTGAACGTGCTGTGGAGGCAGGAACATTGTCACTTCCCTAAGAGTGACAGCATCACCGCTGTCTATCAGTGACACACTGTAAAAAGGTACAATCTCCCATAAAAGCCTTTCTAGTAATTTTGGGAAGCTGCAGGCAGGATATCCTCTGATGTCACAGACTCTGATGTGCCAACATCAAGAGCATAACCCCCAGGATGTCCCAGATATGGCCCTGTGTTAGCATGGAAGCTGGACAAAGTCACCATCTGCAGGCTTTGCACATCTATCAGAAAAGGAGCATGGAGCCCTGGAGTGTGTTACAGACAGGTTTATAAACAAAGAGACAGAGATGCAAGTCTTTCCTTTTCTCCATTCGATTTCAGGGCTGTGGGTGAGTTGGGCATGCCTTGCCAATGTTCTTTACAGTGAATAAAGGCATTTTTTCCTCTGCTGTTATCACCAAGAGGCGATATCCATGTGACTGCTCTGCATTCAGCTGGCACCTCTGACAGTCTGGCCTGCACTCTGTCCACCAGCACTTGACAGTGGCCTGTAACCTCAGATTAAAGGGATGCCTCTGAGTGCCTGTGCATGCTGCTGCCCATGGATAGCTGCTCCTTGCCTGCAGGAACGCTGTGGTACCCAAGGAGGGAATTCCTACAGGTAGATAAGCACATTCAGGTGCTGCATGTTCTAACATGCAGCAGAGCATCTGCAGCAAACTAGGACTATACTGATGGGGATTAATAAGAGAAACATTTTGCCTAATGTCAGAGGAGATTTTAAATTGGACAGAGAGGAAAAAAAAAGAGAAATATTTTTGTGAGACACTAAAACCTCAAAAAAAAAAAATAGCAATGATTCTTTTGCAATTGGATCCATAAAAATATACTCCATAATCCATGGAAATCTGCTACAGTTCTCTGCTTACTGTGGCATTACATCCCTTGGTATTAACTGGAAAGGCAGCAGTGTATGTGCGCATATGAGTGAGTGTGACAGCACTCAAGAGGATGAGAACGAAGCTTTTTTCTTTTTGACTGCCTTTGAATGAATGAAAAATGAAAAATTCAAAGCTTTGCCACGTGATACTCATCTCCACATTTGGCATCTGGGATTAATTCTGCAGGCTTGCTGTGTGTGGATGCCCCTGCACATCTCCAACAGAGAGACCAGGAGTGCAGCATCTAGCCCAGGGTGCTGCTGTGTCCCTGCTTCCTGGGGATATCGTCTCATCACAGCCAGGAAGAAAAACAAAACAAAAATCCAAGCAAGCATCTGCAGAATTGGCTTATAGACTTAACATTCAGGGTAGTTTACAGCAACACCTGACTACCAAACTATTGCATTTGCTAAATATTTCAGCAGACAATGCAAATAATTGCAGCTAAAACCATTTCTTTGTGAGAAAAGAATATGGAGAGACAGGCCGGGATCCTGTTTGGGCTTATGCTGGGCATATTAAATGAATCTTAGCTGGTGTTGATAAGTCTGTCAATCCACAAGAGGGGGAAAAATGCCTTAAAGGAAATAAGCAGAGCAGGAAGAAGGAAATCTGTATTCAGGACAGTGCTCTGGGTACTGGATTGCAGCACTGATGGAGAGAGTGGAGGTGAAAGGGAGAAGCACATTCTATTCCATATGCTGTCCTGATTATCAGGCAAGGTGGCCGAGGCACTGTGAGTTATCTGACTGGGAATAGGTGTGTAAATAGTAAGTAAATGTTATCTCTGATCCTTTTAAGGTTTTTAATAGCTTTTTTAGATTCAAATGCTGAGAAACATACAAGAAAGCTGACAAGGGTATGCCTGGAAAAGAGTGGAGAGCAGCCACCTCTGTAGTTTCCATGGATGCTGTCTTCACCAAGGGACAATCCTTACCCAAAGGAGTGCAGGGCACTGACAGGTGGTGTGCTAACACCACTTCTTTGCTCTAGATGAATAAGGGAGCATTTGAAAAAGCATTCAAGTGCAGTTCTGGTTGAGAAGCCAAATGTCTGAGTTAAATCCATGTAGTGCCAGACTTAATATCCCCTGCTGAGAGGCAGGGCCATGTTTGCATGACTGTACAGGCTCCTGCACTGGAGCTGGACAGGAACACTTATTTCAGAGTTACTAAATGCTGTACAAAGGTAAATATTTAGACATCTACACATACAAATCCCCACTTGATAGGTTTACAAATGTGCTTATGTAGTTAGGCACCTGCTCTTAAATCAGTGTGAACCTTAAGTAATGAAATCCTTCTGGAAATCCCACCAAGTGTGGTGTTTTGTCTTCCCCTTTCCATTCTATAGGATCCAGCCCACTGACTGTCACTGAGGCTTTATGTACCTAGATGGCTCAGTTCCCCCTGAAGGTGGAATGGAGGCTTCTGCATCAGGTAAATACCTCTTAATTTCTATTGTTTTCACCCATCTGGAAAAGAGATCAAATGGAAGATAAGGCACAGAATCTCTAACAGGGCAGCACTTGTGTGGCTGCCCACATCTGTCGCAGACATCTTTTCACTAAAAATCCTTTCTTTAGGATTTTCCCTTCTGGGATGCTGAGACCCCAGAAAAATGAATGTAAACAATGGTTATCTGTTGCTGTGGAATGCAACAGGTGGATTTTTGATTAGCCCATCTTGAATGTGTATAATTAATGGCCAATCAAGACAGAGCTATCTCAGACAGAGTCTGAGAGAGCTGCCTTTTGTTTTCATTATTTTCTATTCTGTTCTTAGCTTAGCTTGTTTCTGAGAAAACCTTTCCCTTCTTTTTCTTTTTAGTATAGTTATAATGTAATATATATATCATAAAATAATAAATCAAGCCTTCTGATCATGGAGTCAACATTCTCGTCTCTTACTTCACCACCGTCACACACATCAGCCTATGGCCACAACTCCCTTCTTCATCCATTGCTTCAGGACTACACTGTGAGGATGGACAGAAGAAATCCAAGGCCAGGAAGGATCCAGAAAGGTGGTGGCATTCCCAGGGTGACAAGGAGCACAGCTCCTGCATCCCTCCTGGCCATGGCCTGCTGTCACAGGCTCAAAACCACTTGGAAGGGCTGGACATGTCCTGCCCAGCCCTGGCACAAAGGAAGCTCATGCAGTTTGCCAGTGATATTGACCCATCAGGTCCTACAGGGAGCAATATTATCTGGAGGAATGGGGGGCAATAATGTTTGACCTGACAGGGATGTTCACGAGACATTCTCCCAGATTTACAATAATGAGGTTTCTGGTGCAGCTGCCCACATTTTCCTTTGAATTTTCTCTTTCTTGTTGAGTTAGCTTAGGTAACCTTGGACTTACACATATGCAATAAGCCACAGTCAGTGGACTGGCTGTCAGCCACAGTCAGGTGACATCCTGGCCCACTTTGTATGTGAACAGCATCTCAGAGCTGAATAAATGGTTGATTCTGAGCAATCTCTGTAGAAATCTGTGGAGACTGTTCTACCTGTGACTGATAGGCTCACTGTGCCTTCCTCACCACCTGAGGGATTTGCACTTGACCAGAGTTATAAGTGTATTTATGAATTCCAAACTTTGTTATTGTAATTCCCTATTCCTCCATATACAATTGCCAAGTTTAAAGAGGAAATCAATTTAGAACATCACATCTTCTCAAAAGCACAGCCTGCAACCAACAATACCTCATCCTCTACATCCTATTCTCAATTCTGCTGCTACCCTGAATACTGAAAAAGAAAGTGAAAAATCCTGTGTTCCTTTCCTGGGCTCTTCAGGGAAGTGCATAATGTCCCCAAGGGCTGGCTGCACTGTGTGTCATTTGGATCTCCCACAACACCTCCAATGGTCAATTGTAATGTTTGTGGCAGAGCAAACTTTTAGAAGAGAACAGGAACAAGCCACACTTGACTTGAAGAGAAATTCAAGACAATTTCTTTAGTTCTAATCCACTACTTATAATTTAGGAGGTATGTCTAGACTCCTGTGATGAGTGCTAAAGAGCCACATATTTTAAAAAGGTGAAAAGAAAATGTACATATACAAAACCCACAGGCATGGACACACGTTTCCAAGCATTCTTTAAAAAGCTGCTCTATCTACCTCATACCATAATACAACCTTATCCTCTGGACATATCACACAAAGGTCTGAATTTCTCAGAAACAAAAAGGGAGGACTGCTGCAAGGTCAGAAGCACTGAGTACTCACTGCAAACACCACTGATAATTAAGCCACTTTATCTTTTTTTTTTTTTTTGGTCAGAATTTGTCCATTTAATAATACCTTGCATTTCTGCAATCAGTTGAATTCCAGCTGTATATGCCTCATTCTGAAGAGCAAAGCTGTCAGCATAATGGGCACATTTCATCTCTGGGGTGAGATGTGGCAAATCTCAAAGGAGCATCAAAATCCTCCCTGAACTGCAGAGTTCACCTCATCCTCCAATACAGAAAAGTCCCAGGGTTCAGTGGTGTGGCAAGGGGCCAGTGGCTTACAAGTGTCTTCCATGGAGAAAAAGTCATACCTGAGAGGATACAACCAATATAAACTCTGAAATTACCCTTCCAGACTTGCTTTTGCAAAAGGGAAGTTTCTCCTGCCTTACATTATCTGAAGGCCAGAAACTCAGTTGCACCCTTGAGGGTCCATTGATTGTTTTAAAAGGCTCCATGAAAGGTAATTTTCAAAAGATTCATTATGGGGAAAAAATCCTTAGGGATCTGAAAACTGAAAAAACAAAGGATAAAAGTCACAGGTTTAGTCTTCTGCCTTCTTCATCCTTCCTGGAAGCCTCTACTGGCAAGGTCTGGAAATGCTTTTGATTATCTCCAAAAACGACAGAAGATGAAGGCACTGAGCACCTTGCACAATCAGGTACTTAATGTCCTTACCCTCCCTGGGGCTCTGCTGCTGACAGCAAATGAACTGATAGCTCCTGCTGCTCCCACCAGCCCGGCTCTCTGTGTCATCCACCTACACACTCACACATTCATTCTCTCCCTCATGATTTATTCATTCAATTTATTTATTTATGTAGGTCATTTTCAGTAGTAGTTTTACAAATAATGGCAAGAAGTGAAAAAAGAGCAAGACAGAAACAAAGTTAAGGAGAGAGCTGGTGGCACGCAGGGAATGGCAGGGGAGAGCTCTGCTGTGCTGAAAACAAGGTGTATGCCAGAGGAGTGTTCCTGATTTCCTCCTCAGGCAGAGCCTGAGCAAATTCCAAGTGACACCAGCTTCACCAGCCTTTGCTGCACTCTGACTCCCGCAGCCAACCCAGCTGGGGCTCATGCCCTGCTCCCTGGCCTTGCATGGTCTTTCTGACTGCACTTGAGGCCTTCTGGAGCTCTCTGAAGACACTGCTCCATTTAGAGACAACTGTTTTGTTTTTGCAGGCATTTAGTCACTAACTGTGTTTTAAAGCTTTGGTCACAGGGGTCTTTGCAGTAAAGAACAGGCCTATTTATATTGCCTAACCTATGTGCCTAAATTAGATTACTTCCTTTTATTTCCTTTTTAATCAACCTGTAAAGAAACTCCCTCTTCTACACTGAACCCACAGGAATTCCAGGGAAATCACCTTCCTAAGGATATACTCAGACATGGCAGCTGATTTTAAGGCTTTCTGTCACTGAAAGAAGCAGTCTTGTTCCTTCACCTTGTGTGCTTTTTCCCATCTTCCTCCTCTTCCTTCCCCTAATCCTACCTGCTTCCCACCCGTGCTTCCTTACTTTTGACACTTACCTGACCCCTGGCTGAGCAGATTCAGCTCATTGAACTGACAGAAAATAAATCCAGAGAAGTAAAAAAAAAAAAAAAAAAGAACAGTTTTCTGATGGGTTAATGAGCTGCATCAGCTCAATGAATATGAAAGTCAGCCCAAGGGTGAGTCAGGATCATGTAGGAGGGAGTGTGAAGAGCAAGGAAGATTGACCCTTTTCACAGTGGAAAGTGATCAAAAGAGCTCAGTTTGTCTCCACTAATGGTATCCTTAGGTGGGAATATAAAGTAGATGCCTGGAAACAGACAGAATTTATCCTTGCTATTCTGGCTCTGCAGTAACAAATTTATATTTCGTTTTCTTTCCCTTCTATGCTCAGCTGGCATGTTCTACCACAATTCATAGCCTGAGAGTGTTACAGAGACCCCCTTCAAGCACAGCATCTCTACACTGCTAAGAAAATCTGTCTCTCAGATGTTTCACAAATACAAGAAGCACTGAAAACCATTAGGTATCAACTATGACCTGCTCTGTCATGGACTCTAGTGGAGAATCACATGAGGGGAGCTTAGAGCAGCACAGTTGTCAGACTGTAAAAGTGAAACTGTGACAATGAAATAAAACCTTGGCTGCTCCATTTTTTGATGCCTCCACACCAAGACTGGGCACTTTCTTCATGGTACACTGTGCCAAGCATAAGGTACACAACATGTTCTGCTCAGCAACAATGTCAGTTCAGTGAAACTGAAGGTTCTGTGATATATTGAAGGTCAAAGAAAATAATCTCATATTCCATAAATCTGTAAAGCACTGATTACACAAAGAGAAAAAAACTACACCAAAGCAAGACTTTTTACTTAATGGGCACAACCAATTCCCATTGTTCTTCCAAAACAAAGAGGACTTCTCCCAATGTCCTTCACTTTGCATTAGTAATCCTTATCTAACAGGAGGAGAGCTCCTTTTCTTTTGATCTGTGGACATGAGCACCAAACCAGCAATTACAGCAATTGCAGGTGTCCTCTCTGTTTTTAGAAAAGTAATTTTTGAATGCACATGTGGCATCTCAGCATTCTCCTAGCAATGTTCTGGAAATGCTTTTGTCACTTCTGCTTCTCCCATGGTGTAAGAAATTATATGCTCTGCCCCAGACTTTCCTTCTCAGGCTGTGATGGAAGCACAAAGCAGAATGTGCATCAAAGGGTTATATACCACATGGAGACCTTCAAGGCCCTGAAAATGTAATCTTTATTCTGATTGCAAAATCTGCAGAAGATATTTTATTTCAACAAGGCTCTCAGCCTCTCTTCATGGGTTAAGGAGAAATATTTTCATTTCCTATCTTCATTATCACTTCTGACATTCAGAACACATGCAGACAAATCCAGTCTGAACTACAGACATTAAAGTGGTGGGTGCCTGCCCTGGCAATAGTCTGTAAGTCTTTTTTTAAAAAGTGTTTCTGTAAAGCTCCTTGAATCAGAGTCCTCCAGTGGTCTAACCAGTATCCTAGTTAGCTTTCATCCCCATCAGTCATGACAAGTTATGGACTGCATTTCTCCTCCCTCAATTTAAAACTAGTCTGGCTTCCTACAGCTCCTTCATTTCTCTAACTTTCTCCCTTTTTCCTATGACTAACATTTGTTTTTCTGAGCTAAAATTTGTGACAGGTTTCTATCCATGGCCCAGGACTAGTGTAAATAATGACTCTGTTCTGTAGCAAGATGGTTTCCTGTTGCAACATCACCCACACTAAGGAAATCACATCTGTTCAGAGACTGACCCATTTTAAGAACAGTTATTTTTAGGCTGTAGAAGATTATCAGTCATTGAGACAAAGGGCTCAGGTGAGTCCTTAAAAAATTAGGAGAGTAGGGAAAGCCTTCTGATATACTGAGATACTGGAGGCAGATGGGAGAAATACCATTTGCAGGTGGGTCTGCTTAAGGGAATTAAATTAATTATTATTTCAAGATAGTTTGAAAGTTTTTGTGTTTGAAAATGAAACAGTGCTCTGACAGGAAGGACTAAACAGACTAATGGGTGAAATTGTTGTGGGCTACAAGACAGGCTTTACTACTTCAGGGTAGGCAGGGAGGATGACATCCCCCATCTTCAGTGCTCTTTGCCACTTCTCCTGCATGCTCTGAACACTGTGATTTATGGCTCTTATCACAGGAGAGATTAATGCCCTGATCCCTGCCTGCTGCTCTGTGCTGTGCACACAGATGGACACCTCCAGAGCCTGTGTGTGTGCACAGGGGCTCCTGTCACCTCTGCCCCCTTGGGCACCCAGCTGGATGCAGCTCAGAGCACGGCAAGAGTCTGAGTCCTCCCAGGTAAAACACCCAGAGCTGATAAACACCTGCCCTGTCCTTCACTTGTCCCTTCTCACCCCTCTCCAAGATGTGGGGATACAATTTGCCAGCACAGTGAAGCCCTGGACACAATTTCCTCATGCAATGTGATGTTACAAACAAGGAGGTGATGTGATACATGCCTAAGTTGGGAACCTCTTCAACAGGGAAACTTTGGGGTGAAATGAAGGGACAGCTCCAGATAAGAGCTCAGACTCAGCACTCTGTGGGGAAATCTTCATTGTTTTCCTGTCACATTTTAGACTGATAAATACCTCTTGTAGAGGTTTGTGTAGAGATTTGTTGCTCTTTTCTGACTGGATTAACTGCAATTAAGATAGACCTTCTTTGCAGGGAGAAAAGGCTCTGCCCAGCTACTCTGGCAGCAGACATTTTGCACTACAGTACTACGTGGTCTCTTTTTACCTATTAGAAACAGATTAACCTACCCTGCAGAAGGACACTGTTTGTACAGTATTAAAGGATCTATCCAGGGAAAGGTGCAGAATAATCAGCTTTTAAGTACATATTTCACTGATTTTCAGCAGCTTTCCCATGTACACAAACCCATCCCTAGAAATGTTAGGGTTTTTATCTACATTCTAGCAAGTCAAAGGAACAGGAATTGGTTTTAGTTTTAATTCCTTGTTTTATTCCAGAAAATGTTCAGTTTTTCTCTCCTGATGTACTGGTATTTTATGTACTGTACCTCTGGGTTCTACAAGATGCTAAAGAGAAGGAGGATTTTTTTATGTCTGTCTTTGTAAGAAAACATATTCTACATTTATGGAAAAAAAAATCAAAAAGACCGCTCTATATTTCTGTCTGCTCCAAAGCAGCCTTAACACAAACCACTGATAAGTCTTGTTCATATGCTTGTGCAGGGAACAGGTTTCCAAAGTCCTGTTCCAGAGAGCCCTGATTAGATAACACATAACAGAGAGAAACCACGGGCTAGAGGACTTTGTTTTCATTTGCAGCTCATTAGAGGCAGCCCAGAGCTAACCTAAGCCTCCTGGCTGGGAGATACTGGATCAGGATAAAACCAGGCACAGACAAAATAGCACTGTTTGCACTTGATACAGCTGTACCCTGAGTTCCCACAAAATCAAAAAATAATAAGCCACCAAAGGAAGAGGCATTGTCTTCAAATGCTTCAAAATCCATGCACTCAAATTGCTGCAGTCCAGTACTGGGGGTGGTTCTTGTACTATAAAGGTGGCCAAGAAAAGCACCCTTAGCCTATGGAGGTGACTTTACCGTCCTACAGTTTCAGATAGGAAATTAGACCAAACTCTCCTCCTGGTGCAGAGGATGAGACAGGCAAGTGGTGGAGGCAGGTCTCAACCTGTTCCACCTAGACTCGTCATAGGGCTCTCTTAAACCAAACTATGAATGCCACCTTAGAGGTGGGGAGAAATAAGAGTGTCCATGTGTATCTAATATCATTTCTAAATTCATTTAGTTAAATCAGTATATGTTATGTGAGCAAGGCTTATTGTCAGAAACTAATTCTTATAAAATGAGAAATAGAGTGGTGTCCTATTACAAAGGAGACATGGGCTGAAACTACTGCTGAATTGCATGATGCCTTCTAAAAATACCAGAATGCAAGGATTAGCTACAAGTGAGTTAATAAGGTGTTGCATTCTGAAGGCTGCTTAAAATTAGCTGTGAATGTGCTTTTGCTTGTCCTAAATGCATTGCAGAAAGACAGATTTTTTTTTCTTCTCTTTCAGTCTTCCTTTGAGCTGTCATACTCTGGGAAGTCTGGGTCTGTAGGCACTAGAGGGAGAGATACTGCTCTGTTGTTGCTCTTCTTTCCAATCTTGCTCTCAGGCCTGAAGGAATCAGTTCCAGTAAGTGACATTCTGAGGTGAAGCACAGTCATTTCCCCACACAATTTGTTTTGTTTGTACTACGGCGCCATTGGGCAGTGCTGTGCTTTCTGGTGAAAGCACATTTTCACAAAAAGTGTTCACTTTCAGGATCAAATAATTTCCTATAAACCAAACAAACAAAATATAGAAGGGGGATAGAAGGGGCTACAGCTCTCCTGGCTGAACCCCAACTGAAAATAAAACATTGCCAGGATTTACTGAGATTCAACTGTGTCTTCTGCATTCTACAGCTGTGCAGAAAAGTAACAATTTTTAGCATTTTGCACGATGCTGCAACTAGCCACAGGCTATTAATTACTTCTGCAATCAGTAGGGCAGGGAATCTTCCAGGCTTAACTGTAAGCAGCATGAACTGTGGGCTACATGCAGTTCTCAGGATGTGGTCTGTGCTCCACAAAAATCTCTGAACAATCTCTCAGCCAGGTGCTGCCTGGCCCCACACAAAGGATTTCCTGTTTCTCTGCCACAACAGGCTCTATCTGAGTAGGTGTGAGAAGTTGGTGTTTCCAGGTGAAATACAATCCTTGAAGAGAGACGATTCCACCCTCCAACTACAATTTCTGATCTTCCAAAACTGGCACTGGCCAAACTTGCTGCCTGCATGGAAGCCCCTATAGCATCTGAGAGCAACCTGCACCTCTTGCCCATTAGCAAAATACCTTATAATCTACTAGAGAGCCAGTATTCCTGCACTGCTACAGATACGAGTTTGCCTTTTTACCGTACTCTTCAATTTTAAGGGACAGTGAATAGTTGCTGGAGTTCACTAAGTCAACCAAGTTTGCAGTCACAGAGTTAAACATGTAATCAGCTCTTCAGTCTGGAGCCAAATCTCTTCTGGCATTCCCTGTTGTCAGAGCTGGCATCTTGGAGCTTTGTGACACAGGCAGTGGTTAGATAAGATTCTAACTGCTACAAAAAAATGCTGGTTTATCCCTTCTGGGGAAAAAAATATCCCAGTCTAGAAGCTGTGCAAGAAGGAAATTTCTTGGATAGCATCTTAACCCAGAAACTTCCTTCACATCCAAAGTCTGAGTGGAGGATGGCAGCTCAGACACAATTCTGCATGTCCTTACTTCTGAGAGAGAGGGTCAGCATTTAAACCTTATCTGAGCACAGCTGAGATCTACAAAGAATTTGCAATTAAGCATGTTCTGGTACCCACCTTTGTCTTTAGAGGAGCGTGAGAGTTTGCACTGTCTGAATGTATTAGGCAGCAACAGTTAAACACAATCGAGCTGCCTACTTCTAAGGTCAGGACAGAATTCTTCACAGCTGCAGGCCTGCTCCCACTGGGTATGACTAATCACATCCACTTCCCTGACATTCTCTCCATCTCTTTTAGGTGTTTGCACAGATAAATTCTTTCTGCCCCAAAGTGCTTTCATGTTGAAATAAGGGCTCACTTTGTATTTTTTCAGCACACATGTATCTTTTTCAAATACTGAGTAACACCCAGGGATGGTTAGATGGGGAGAAATCACAGGGTTTGGAAGGTATTGTCAAATTGTCCAAGTCCATGACTGAACAGTGCAATTCATCACTTTACCCCTTTGTGCCAGATTGCCAGATCAGGGGCTCTTTCTCCTTTGTTAGCTTTTCAAAGATGTGGGGTTCAGAAAGGATGTCACTGTTTTGCTCCCATTTCAGAATTACTTGTGAACAAAGCATTTTTTTATGCACAGAAAAAAATGCATCTTCTGTGGTTAAAATAGTAAATTGAGTTGTAATTAACTTAATGGCAATAATAATGAAAATACAGTCTTTTGAGGATAGCAAGGTCTTTAGCTGGCTTTAGTTCCAGTCTGACAGAAATAAATCAATTTAAAATTTACACTGGATATCAACATTGTTAGTAAAGAAGCCCCAAAAGAAGCTCAGAGTAATACAGCTATGTTCAGTATTAAAAAAAAATCATCCATTTTGCCCTATAATAAGAAAGGGGACTTTTGTAAATTCAAGTAAATCAAAGATTCTATTTTATGACTTGGAGAATGTTGCTTTTCTTAAGTTGTTCACAACACATAATTAGAACTGGGGTGTACTTTACTACACACCACACAAGAGATTCTCTGTCTCACTAACCAGACTGACTGATGGAGAACTCTCAATCTGTTACTATAGGTCTCCTATCATTCAAACAAATAGTTGTCAAACTTAATCCCACAGACAAAGCAGATCAAAAAAGAGATGTAAAATTATAACTTTAAAGCTTTTAAGTTGGAGGCTTTTTCTTTTTTTAGTTGGTTCCCTTTGTGACCCTTTAATAAACAGAAAAAAAGCAGAGCACCTGCAGTAACCAGCTACAAACCCTCTTCCTTTAACACACACACACACAATTTTGCAAAGAATGCTTTATTTTTGGTGCAGTAAGCCCTGCACAAATCACAAAAGAGTGATTTGTGGCTTGAAGTACAGGACTGTCAACAAATTAATTAATTTAAAAAGTACTTTTAATTAAAAAATAATAGATAACAAAGATATAGGACATAAAATAATTTGTGATTAAAAGGTCACTGATATTTTTCCACTGGACTTTCAGCATAACTTTATAGAAAAAGTCTTACATTCATGCAAGTGTTATAATAGAAAAATCTAATCTTTTTTCAGTATTGGTGTGTGTTTGATTTAATAGTTACACATGAAAGCTCATTAGAATTTAAATATATATCTTTTATTGAATTGTAAGCTCTGTAAGTATATAATATGTAGCACTGCAATTACTGATACTGTATGTGGGAACTCTCCCACACTATATCTGATTTTCTCACGCCTTCTAAAAAGAATGAAAGACATGAAACTCTTATTACTCCTAATTTATATGGGCATTTGGATATAACATTGCTGAACATCCCAACACTGTATGAATTAAATGATTAACAAGAAATCTTTGCACTATATTTGCATAGTATTATTTTTTATTATTTAAAAAAATTCTTAAATGTCAAGTCCAGGAGGTGCCTGTGTCATTAAACATTTCTCTGATTTAAAAGCCTGACAGAGAAATGGAATGCCCACGCTCTGAGCCTCACAAACACAGGACAGCTCAGAGCCTGCCTTGTAGAGCACAATACACTGAACATTCACCCCAGGGCTCCAAGAACAGTAAATGTTTAACTTCCCTGGAAACAGAAAGTCACCTGCTGTCCTTCCCATTAGCTCTGTAACCCTGTCAGCTCCACAGTTAATAGCAACAGGTTCTGATCAACCAACAAATCCCTATCTGAAGTCAGGCTTCTGGGCTCCCCAGTAAGGCTTTTTACATATACAGGGGTGCAGTGACTAGAAACGTGGGATCATAGAATAAGCTGAGTTGGAAGAGACCCATCAGGATCATCAAGTCCAACTCCTGGCCCAGCACAGGACACCCCAAGAGTCACACCATGTGCCTGAGAGCATTGTCCAAACACTTCTCAAGCTCTGTCAGGTTTGGTGCTGTGACCACTGCCTTGGGGAGCCTGTTCCAGTGCCCAGCCACCCTCTGGGGGAAGAACCTTTTTCTGATACCCAGCCTTAACCTCCCCTGACACAACTTCAGGCCATTCCCTTGAGTCCTGTCACTGGTCATGAGAGAGAAGAGATCTGTACCTGCATCTCCTCTGCCCCTCACAAGGAAGCTGTAACTGCAGTGAGGTCTCCCTTCAGTTTCCTCTTCTCCAGGCTGAACACACCAAGTGCACTCTGCTGCTCCTCACACAGCTTCCCCTGCAGACCCTTCTCCATCCTCATGTCACACAGTGGGGCACACACAGCAGGAGCTGGCCAGGCTGACCCAGAGACTGGATGCAATGCTGGGCCATCACCTCCATCCTCTGGGTCCCTACCACATCCTCCTGCCAGGCTTCCCTCCTTCCCCTATGGCTCTCAGGCCCTGTCTGTGCTCCATGACAGAGCCAGGCAGAGCTGCTCATCAAGATGGCTGCTTTACTGTGAGGGTGTGAGGCCCTGCCACAGGGTGACCAGAGAAACTGTGGATGCCCCATCCCTGCAAGTGTTCAAAACCAGGTTGGATGAAGTTTGAGCAACATGCTGTAGTGATTGAAAGGTGTCCCTGTCCATGGCAGGGGGATTGGAACAAGATGATCTTTAAGGTCCCTTCCAACCCAAGCCATTCTATGATGGGTTGAGCATTGTGCCTAAATTCACTACTTCAGCTTGAAGGAACTGGAAGTACATTCCAGAAATCTTTTGGGGTGGAGAAATGCACATTCATTGTGTGTATGGGCCAGTCAAGCCTGCACATCAGGTCACTGGGCAGGACCCAGTGCCACTCTGAGTGTCCGTGTGACATTGGTCACTCAGCAGGACCCAGTGCCACTCTGAGTGTCTGTGTGACACTGGTCACTGGGCAGGACCCAGTGCCACTCTGAGTGTCTGTGTGACATTGGTCACTCAGCAGGACCCAGTGCCACTCTGAGTGTCTGTGTGACATTGGTCACTCAGCAGGACCCAGTGCCACTCTGAGTGTCTGCGTGACATTGGTCACTCAGCAGGACCCAGTGCCACTCTTAGTGTCTGTGTGAGGGGTTGTTTGTCTGCAGAAAAGCCTGAGGTCAGAGCCAAGGCTTGTATGAGACTTACCAGGCCTGTTCTCTTCCATTGCTATGAGAAAATTTGTCACCAGGTTTAAATGGCAGAAGTTGGAACCTGCTGAATGAAGAGAATAAACACAAATGAAAATACAGTAGCTTTTGCAAGGAAACCTCTCTACCCCAGAAGTCTTGCTACTCTTTCCAGCAACCCCACTGGCCCAGCTTTCTGCCTCACATAGTTTTGCTTTTTCCACCTCAACAGATTTCTGGAACCTACTTCCAGTTCCTTCAAGCTGAAGTTTTGAATTTAGGCACAATGCTCATCCTTCCTCAAAGTACTCATGTCAAAGAAAGGTAGCCCTGCCAACCTCAGAAAGGCAACAAGAAGCAGGAAACTTAAATATTTCTTTTTCACTACTATTATGTAGGCCAGACAATTGCTTTTGAACTCCTACCGCTCATCTCCATCAGTTAAAACAAATGATCTTGCCAAGTCTCCCAACAGCACAATTGCTGTGGGTGCAAAACTGTAAGCCTTGACCTCCTGAAATTTCTCAGTAGCTGTTCCTTCTTTCTTTGAAAACAGTATCAAGAGTTTCTCTCCTATGCAGCCATGTGAGAGGAGAGCCCAGCACAATTTGTGCCATAGCACTGATCAACTTCTCTCCAAGAGGAATGGAGCAAGGCAGACACACTGAAGACATCCATCCCTCCAACCAATGCTGAAAACTTCACCAAGACCAGAGGTTTTCTGAGGAAGGATTCTAACAGCAGCGAAGTTAAACTGCATCAGAATTTCCCACCTGCTTTTTCATCAACAAAGTTTGAGCTTGTGCTACCAAAATCAAAGGAGCTTGTGCCACTGAAATCAATGGGAACTTTATTACAGACTAAATCAGAAGTGAAGAGATGGGAATAAGGAGGGAAAACAATTAAAAATCCTGTATTTCTATGTTACAGTTCTTATAAAGACCCTAATCAGATTCCTGTGCATGTAAGTCAGTATTTTCTTCATTAGTGCAGCTAGTTGGCTGTAAAAATGAGTACACTGCATTTATTCATGCATCTAAAGTGGAAAAAAATAAAAGATTTTCATACATTTGGAAAAAAAATCTTTGAAATGGGCAGACCAGAACTTAAAATACATTAAGCCAATAATTTATATCAAAACATGATCCAGAAAGTATTTATCATTCTATCCTTTATCAATCCTTTAAAGATTAATTTATATAAACAGAACAAAAATTTCTTTCATCTGTATTAAAAAAAACCAAAAACCTCTCAACGAATTAAAAAAAAAAAGGTATAAACACATAGTGATTTTAGGAGTAAAAAATTCCCAGTCAACAATCATCATCCACCCCCAGTTCAAAAGTTCATCTTACTGTGACAAACCTTGCATGGCTCACAGCTGCAGCAGTACTGCCCTTCCTACCTGGATGGGTTATTGCTATTGTTATTATTATTAAACTGATTACACACTTCTTAGGTTGAAAAATGTTTCCTTTAATATTTAACTTTCCTGGAAAGATATGGGTAAAAGGAGAGGTTTTTTAAAGTCTGCACTTCATACAAAACAAATAGGACCTCTCCTTCTTTTTATTAAACTTGGAGGAGTTTGGGTATTTATTATGTTTATTTCAGGGGTTTCTTTGTAATCATAAGGCAAGAATTTATGATTTAACACTTGACTGAATCATGACACAAACCACCCAGGATTTATAGTTTCCTTACACAGTCCCCTTTGGTAACCAGTACACAACACATCAATCTTCAGCTGTTTGCAGACCTCCCCTCTCCCTCCCTTCAGCTGTGCCAGTTGATCTGTAAGGCAGAAATATGAAAAAGTTCCCAATGCTTTGTGTTTATCCCCGAATCCCACTGGATGTTCTGCTGCTCATGGCTCCCTTTTCCCTCTTTAACAATGACCTCAAAGGTCGGTGTTCCACTAGTGCTTCTCATCTGGACACCCCTCACGAATGGATCATCAGGAAGGGACTGGCCAGCCTGGTGTCCAGCAGAGCTCACTGGCCCTTGACAGCCCCAAGAGCTGCATGAAAGGCACTTTTTGAGGCACCAAGTTTATAATCTGGTTCTCCTTCACCCTGGGTTTCAGTAACATCAGCAAATACAGGGGCAGGGAGGGAATCCTGCCCCTCTGCTCAGCCCTGTGAGGATTGCCTGGAGTGCTGCGTCCAGTTCTGGGCTCCTCAGGACAGGAGAGACATGGAGCTCCTGGAGCTGATCCAGTGGAGGGTGATGAAGATGATGGAGGGACTGGAGCATCTCCCTGAGGACAGGCTGAGGGAGCTGGGCCTGTCCAGCCCCGAGGCCCCTCATCCCTGTCTGCCAGTGTCTGCAGGGAGGGTCAGGGCATGGATCAGGGTCTGCTCCGTGGGGCGATGGGACAGAGGAACAGGCAGATTGATGCCCAGAACTTCCACCTGAACATGAGGAAGAATTTCTTTGCTGTGCAGCGACCGAGCACTGGGACAGACTGCCCAGAGAGGGTGTGTAGCCTCCCTCACTGGAGATATTCCAGAACGGTCCGGACACAATCCTGGGCCATGTGCTCTGGGATGGCCCCGCTTGACCAGGGAGGTGGGACCAGATGGCGCACTGTGGTCCCTTCCAGCCTGACCCATCCCGGGATCGAGCGGTCCCGTGGCACACGGCCAGCGCCATCCCCATGTCCCGCGTGTGTCCCTGTGACCGTGTGCCCCTGTGTCCCTCAGTCCGTCTCGTGTCCCTCTGTCCCGCCTCTGTCCCCCCGTCCCGCTGCCCCCGCCCCGCCCGCGCTTCCCGGAAAGGGTCCCCTTTCGCTTCCGGTCCCGTGCCCCATCATGGCGGCGGCCCCTGCGCCCGGCGGGCTCTGAGCGCTGCGGAGCCGCCCCGCTCCCGCCGCCCCTTCCCCGCTCCGTCCGTGCGGGGCGAGCCGGGCGCGGTGCCGGCGCCGCCGGGAGCCGTTCCCGGGCTGCCGCGCGGCTCCTGCCCGGGGCCGAGGCGCCGCCGCCGCCATGGCGCCGGTGCAGCTGGAGAGCGCCCAGCTGGTGCCGGCCGGCCCCGCGTCAGCCCCGGCCCCGCCGGCCCCCGGTGCCGTGACAGCCGCCGCCAGCCCCGGCTACCGCCTCAGCACCCTCATCGAGTTCCTCCTGCACCGCACCTACGCCGAGCTCACCGTGCTGGCCGACCTGTGAGTGCCGCGGATCCCTCCGTACCCGGCTGGCCGTGCCGCCTCGCAGCATCCCGGGAGGATGCGGAGGCCTGGCCAGATCTGTCCCGGAGCTCATCCGGGGCTGGAGTGGGGGGAGGTGGTCGCGATTTCCCATTCATAAAATGATTTGGTTTTGAAGGGACCTTAAAGATCACCCAGTTCCAGCCCCCTGCCATGGGAAGGGACACCTTCCCCTAGCCCTGGTTGCTCTGAGTCCCATCCAGCCTGGCCTTGAACACTGCCAGGGATGGGGCATCCACAGCTTCTCTGGGCAGCCTGTGCCAGTGCCTCACCAGCCGATCAGGGAAGAATTTTTTCCTGATATCTAACCTAAACTTACTCTTTTTCCATTTGAACCCATTCCCCGTTGTCGTCCTCTCATAAATACCCTTGTCCATCCTCCCACCTGGGGAGATGCCTGTGCAGGCAGGTCGGTCTCTGCATCAGGCTGTGTCCAGGGGCGCAGTGAAAGCTCTGAGTGATCTGTCATAAACAGAGAAAATGGCTCTGAGAACTGAGAGCAGCTGCAGATTGGCTGCTTATGCTTAAGTTTGCCCCCAAGTTACTGCCAAAAAACCCCAACTGGAGTGCTGGTACTGATATAAAAAATGTGAAACTAGAATGTCTGAAACGGAGATATTTTCAGATGCTGCAACTCCTTGACTTACCTCTGTAGTTTTTAAAATACCATTTGATTATTTTTGGGAAATAAGTTATTTACATTTACTTAATGATTTGCTGTGCTGATGTTGTTGCGTTTGAAGTGGCAAAACAAAGGGATGGTTTTGGGCCAAGAAAAACTCCACTGAAAGCATTTGGACTCTGAATAAACCTGTTTCCCTTTTACTTTGTTTAACTGTAGAGGTTCTTGTGGGGAAGCTGTGTGTTTCAAGAAGTGACATACAGAACAAATGGGAAAAGAGAGGTATAGCTCTTGTACAGTACCATGTCTGGTGCAAACAGAAGTTTGCCTGGTGTGAGTTAAAGAATGTTCAAACTCTGGAAAGGACAAGGAATTTTAGACTTTTAGTTTGCTTTGAAAAAACTTCAAAATATCAGTCAAGAAGTCCCTTCTGTATGTTTATGGTGTGTGTAGAGTAACTGATCTCAGCAGCCTTCATCAAACTTTTCAGTTAATTTGAGTAGTTCCAGTGTTTTAGTGACAGGTGACCCATGGTGTTATTTTTTATATACTTTGTAATTGTGTAGAAGTTCCTGTAACTGAAAGTGTCTAACAAAATTTCTGGACTGTAATAGAATGATATATAATACATCTTCTTTTTTCCCCCTCTCTTTCATATAGATTACCAAGAAAGACTGATATGGAAAGGTGAGTTATGATAAGAGAATCTGTAATGTATGTTAAAAATAGAACTTGTTTGGGATGTTAATGTTAATATACTGTTGCTTAAATAAAATCTTTTTCATGTAGTTTTAGATTTTTTGCAAGAAAATAAACTTTGTCTGTCTTGCTGTCGTTACATAGTTTCAAGATTTTTCTCAGCATCCTGTCAATATTGGATTTTGTTGGTGTTTGGGTTTATAGATTTTTGGGGTTTTTTGTTGCTGTTATAATAGGTGAACTCTGCTAAGGGTGTTTTTCTCTTCATGCATCTTAAAGCAATGAATTGACAGTAAAGCTGATGTGAAAGGGAACTTTAGAATTTAATACATTCTAGTTAGTGTGATAAAGAAATGTTTTCTTCAGAAGAAACAGTTCAACAATGACAACAAGGTAAAAAACCCTTTTTCTGCATTTTTCCATGTTACCTGGTCTTTCTTATCATGAACAGTTTTCTGCTCCTGTTCTATGTGGTTTTGAAGTGTGAAAATTATTAGAGAGCAAATGTAAGAGACCAGAACAGCATCCTGCTCAGATGAAAAAAATCCATTTACTTTTCTGTTTCTCGTAATAAATGTTATGAAACTTGTCAGAATATTGCTCCCTTTATTTGACATGTTAATTGACTTACATTTCTTTAGAGAGATATAGGAGCTATGATGTTTCTAAGAATCTTAATAAAGAATTCTGTGTACCAGGGTGATCATTAATTATTATCTCAAACCTTCCAAAACTCTCATAACATGTGGAATTAATCCCATTTTCATGGGATAACCTGGAATGATTACTTGTACCCATTTTCCTTCAGCATACTATTTTATTAAGAGAAACAGTGTGGGTTTTGATTTGGTTTAGTTTGGATTTTTAATTATCACAGTATTTACTGAAGAAATTACTTCTGACCTGGGTCCAGAGCTCCCTTGTACTCATGGGCAGGCTTTTCCCATCTAGATATTTAGCATTTCTGGGTAAAGTTGGATTCTAATTTGTTGGGCAACAACAAAGGGTGTGGGGTAACCACTTAAATCCTAATGGGTTAGAGAAAAGAAAATAAGACAGCCTTCAATGTACAAAAAATGTCCTACATCTGAAATTGTCTTGAAATTAGATGTTCACATCCTTGTTAGCTTTGACTTAGAACTCCTCTTGGTGAATTGGATTTCCAGCTCTTGGAGGAGTTCATCTGTAGGAACGTGGCTTAATTATCCATATTTTCTCTAGCTTTGAGACTCTGATGGATTCTCTAGTTGGGCTTCAAGCTGTTTCTTGGAGCTAGAGCCTGATCACATGGCACATACACTTTGGTGAAAATGTGGTGGTGTTATCCTCTAATAAAGCTCACATAAAATATAAATTCTGTACTACAATGCTTATTTGAAAGATGCTGGGATAAGAAAAACTGATGAGAAATTATGCATCATGGTATAATATAGTGCTTTTTTTTCCAGGGTCATTTATTAGTTATCAATTGTAGGAATAAATAACTCTTACATGAGAGTGGTTGGATTAAAAAAACCATTAGTACTGTGGTGGAAAATTAATAGTGCTGAGTTGTGGGGGAAATCCAGGGGCTTTCTTCTTGGTAATGGAGACTGAGTTTTGCACAGTATTGTTATCATTCTCTGGATGACCTACTTCAGTCTTTGACCACACTGTGTTTGTTTATTTTCCTCACATCTAACTAGTTTTTCACTGGTTTAGTTTGTAGCTGTTGTACCTTGGCCTTCTGCACTTCTGAAGAGTGTCTGGTTCCATCTTCCCTACAATACCCTTTAGATACTTGAAGATGTCAGTAGGATCTTGCCACAGCCTTTTCTTCTTAAGCAGGAGCAAATGCAGCTTCCCCAGCCCATCCTTGTATTCCACATGTTTTCTGTGAATGTAAATCCATCTTCTGATCTCCCCTTGATCACAGAGCAGTTCATCCTGCAGAAGATAGTTTATTGATCAGGGGTGGTTTGCCTTTGGCAAATTTCTGATGATTGTTTCCAGGTTAATTTCATGCTTGGTGTTTATCAGGACATAGCTTAGAGATAGATTTGTCTTATGAAATTTTTTCTGAACTGAACTTAGGCCAAGTGACCTATAGGTCCCCAGATCCTCCTTTGCCCTCTTGAAGAAGGACATGGTGCTTGCCTTTTTGCTGTCATCAAGACCTTTGATCACTGTGGGTTTTGAAAATGATAGAGAGCATCTTTACAGTGGCATGGATCAGCTCCCTCAGAATCCTTGGATGAAACCCATCTACTCCAATGGATTTTTTTATGTCAAGCTTGCTTAAGTAGTCCTTAACTTGATTTAATTCTACTGTAGCTAATGCTTTACTCCCCAGACTTAGGCATTAGTCTGAAGGATCTTAAACCTGAGATCCAAATTTAGCAGTGAAGACCAAGGGTAAAAAATGCACTGAGCAACAGAGTTGTTAAAAAAATTTTTAATTTTTGTTTCTTGATCTTCTTTCCTGAAGTTTCATCTTCCTTGAATGTTTATTTTTGTGTAGCCCAGCATGAGGTCATGTACCTATAATGAAATGCAATATAGCAAATTTGAAGGCCTTTATGTTTTATTAGAGAAGTAGGTTCCCAATGCAGTTGTCATTCAAGGATGACGGAGCTGGTTCTGGAAGCAGGGTTCTGTCAAATCAAAGTAACAAATCTTCTCTAACTTCATTTAAGTGGTATTAGTGGAACAGTTACCAGAATACTCTGTCTAGATATGTCAGTCATTTTCATTATTAAATTGTTGTGCTTTTTGGGAGCTTTTTTTTAAAATTTCTTTTCAGTCACAGAACATCAATTCGAATTTTTCCTGCTATTGTGCTGCTTTCACCATAGATGTTTGACATAACTACTGGATTTTAGCAACTTCTATGTGGAGTTCATCTGAGAGATTAGATTGCTGGCTTTCTAAAGTCTCACTGTAGTCATCTTTCAAATCTCATAAAGTTTTCCTGAATCTTTCAAAATTCTCAACATATTGTTTTCATAGTGTGGTTACTGTTACTGAGCAATGTGTACGTATAGCAGCTTGTCCACCACTTGAGATCTTAATATCAGGCTGAATGCCATTCCAAAACATGTGCTCTAGAACACAGAGACATTACTGGCTTAATGCCCAAGTCATTGGATGAGGTTCACAGTATGTAATGGAAGAAACAGGACCAGATGGTATTAGTTGTGCTTCTGGCCTTACATGTTCATCTGCTACAAGCAGATAATGCTTGCACAGAAGAGTTAGCCTCATTGCAACCAGCCCTTTCAGCAGAATCAGGCTCTTTTTGTGTTATGAGTTTGTGTTTTACAGATTGGGATCAGAAGGAGATGCAGCTTTTGTTTTGTAGAGGCCAATATCTTATGCACTAATTAATGTTCTTTTTGTCCAAATGCTTCTGTTGCTTCAGAAAACCATATCAGGAAAACAGCTTAGGTTTGGGGTTTTTTCCAAACTAAGTAGAAAATCATGGTGAAATTAGTAAACTGAACACATAGAAGGAGGGGAAAACCTCTATAAAGTGTTGATGAAGTGGTATTTCAGAGTGTATGGTACTACAGATCTACACAGTAGATCTGTGTCTTGTCTGATGCATCTCCAGTGTAGATCTGTAATAAAGCATGAAAATCTTCATGTGCCCCTATTGCATTCTCTTTTACAAAAATTAGCTCTGAAGACATGCAGACATACACTCCTTCATTTTGACTGTACAAAAATGGTGGGAGGAATATTGAGAGTCAGTAAGTTCTTACCTTAATTTCTTTGCAAGGAGGGAATGGAAAGCAAAGTTAAAGGATGGGGTTTTTGTGGTCTTCCCCACCACCACCCTATTTCCATATTGTAGCCTACTGTGTAAAGATATTGTAAAAATGCTAGAGTGATATTTTGTTTAGTATCTTATTTATTTATTTATCTATCTATTTATAGTGAATATAAGTGTATTGTTACTGTCAGGTCCTGTAATCCTTGGGTATGTTGCCTACTTTAAACTTAATCTTAAGCCTTGGGGAAATCCTATAAAAGCTGTAAAGATAATTTAGTTGAGCTCACTATGGAATTGTTTCTTTTACAGTCA
This sequence comes from Molothrus aeneus, assembly GCF_037042795.1. Classification (NCBI taxonomy): domain Eukaryota; kingdom Metazoa; phylum Chordata; class Aves; order Passeriformes; family Icteridae; genus Molothrus; species Molothrus aeneus. Next base: position 109,448,660 of record NC_089647.1, on the reverse strand, counting down.
GTAATTAATTCCTATTAATATGCTTTTTGTTTCACCAGTCAGTCATGATTTGTTAGAATCCATGTATGTTTTTAGGTATTCAAAACAGAGACTTTTTTCCCCCTTTGCTCTTAATCAAACAAGCCACTGCATATTACTGATGCCTGCATTAACGCAATTAAAAGTTATCATTGCAGCTCTTTTTTTAAAATTGTCACACAGTTAAATTACAGCTTTATTATATATCTGAACATTGGCTTAATGTACCATTTATTTTTTTCCAGAAAAATAGAGATAGTGCAGTTTGCAAGTCGCACTCGTCAGCTGTTTGTTCGTTTGTTAGCCTTGGTCAAGTGGGCTAATAATGCTGGGAAGGTGGAAAAGTGTGCGGTAAGTTAGACACAGACTAGCACGAAACAGGCTCTGAGGGATTTTGCTGCACCCTGACTTCTTCCTACTACAGAAATTTTAAAAAATATTCCTGTTTAGGAATTGTATAATCTTGTTATTTAACAGGTCGTATTCCCAAAAACTCATCAGCGGCATAAAATGAAAGGCTTTTCTGCACATAATGTCAGGAGTGATTTGGGTTAAGATAACAGGACAGGGAAGATGGTGATCTGAGTGTGTTAGTTCTTATTATCACTTTCATCCTGATCTTGGATAAATAAGAATAAAGTCCAGAATGTTGCAGAAAAAAAAGCCCCTACTGATTACAAACAAGTATGGTTGCATTCCAGTAGCAATCAGCAGATAAAGAGCTGTGAGCTGTACAGATCCCCCACAGCAGCAGGAAAGGCATGTGGATTTTAAGTGTCCTTGCATGTGAATGTAAGCAGTGGCCAGAATATTCATTCTTTCTTTGTTTTGTAAATGCAGTTACTTGAATTGGAAGTGACAGATAAACTAAATATAAAGGGCCATTGATTTTTTGTGCATTTTTTTAATTTGCTTCTTTTTTTTTTTTTAAACTCCTTGTCCTCTGCAGATGATATCCAGTTTCTTAGATCAGCAAGCCATCCTGTTTGTGGACACTGCTGATCGTCTGGCATCGCTGGCTCGAGATGCTTTGGTTCATGCCCGGCTGCCCAGCTTTGCCATCCCATATGCAATTGATGTTCTGACAACTGGATCCTACCCTCGGCTGCCCACCTGCATTAGGGTGAGTAACTGCCCTGGCTGGGGGGTGTGGGAATCCCCTGGATGGTATCAAATGCACAGTAATCAAACTAATTGTCTGTGTGCAGATGGAGCTGTAGCTCAATACAGGCCTAGTGCCAAGTCTCTGCAGTGTCAGTTTCTCATGCAGAACACTTCCTGTTTGAACAAGTTATGCTCTCCCAGTAAAGCATTCCCTCCATTTATTTAGTTCCGCCAAATTCAGTGATTTTATTCAGTGGTCAGTCTTGGGTCAAATGTAATCAGCTAGAAAACAAATCTGAGTGTAAGACATAAACTTCACTGGGTAATGGCCTGTAGTATTTATATTTTCAGACTTCTGCTCTGGTTGGTTTTCACAATTGCTGCAATGAATCTGTTACACGTGTTTGAGGTACATAGACTTGCTTGTGTTTATTGTAACAGGATAAAATAATCCCTCCTGATCCAATAACAAAGAGTGAGAAGCAAACTACACTTCATCAGCTAAACCAGATCCTTCGCCATCGACTCGTGACCACAGATCTCCCTCCACAGCTGGCAAATCTTACAGTAGGTAAGAACTGCAATTATTTCTTGAAGGATACATTATTGCAGGCAGATATAAAACTGCTGTTTTAGCACTAAAGCAAAGCTAAATGATAGCTTAGTTGACAGCATTCAGGATGCATCATCTCTTAATACTGGGATCCTGTCTCTCTATGACATCAAAACATGTGCTTTTTCCCCCTGTTTGAAAAATAAGAGCACTGATAAAATTGCTGAAATATTGCTTATTTTCAAGAAGAAATCCTGTGCAGGTAATGCCAAAGAGTTTTAGACATTGTCTTGCTCTTTCAGTAATTGTTTTGTGAAAGTCTTTGGGCTACTTCATCTTAATTTAATTTTATAATTAGTTAAAATGTTCGGTCTTTCTGCAGAAACTCTTTGAACTTGAGTTTAAACAAGTCACTCAATGTTGTTTTTTTAAGCTGTTTTGATATTCATGTTCAGGCAGAGAATTTATTCATATTTATGCATGCCTTTTGTTCAGTGGCTCACCACAGTGCAGATCTCTTAAACTGTTTTGAGATCTGTTTTCATTTAGCCCAGACATTAAGACAACCTTTTGTACAGGAAGGATGGCTATAAACTGGACCAGGTTATTGCAGATTCACAGAGAACAGGGTGGGAATGGACCTAGTCCATGCTTTTAACCAAGACAAGGTTAGCCATTTGTAAACCATTCCCCACAGACCTAGATCAAAGATGTTCCTGAAGAATCTTACTGCCAGCTTTCTCTAGTCCCTGTGTGAGTGCTTGCAGTATCAGTATTAGAGGTATTTTTGCTAATGGAAGTATATATGAATGATATATGAATAATATGTCTGAGCTCTTAAGAGTTTTCAGTTAGCTAAACATTTCAATGACTACTATTTTCTAGTTTGGATTGTGGTTTGTTTTAAGAGCATGTCTGGGGTGCTCTTGAAAATGATATTTCTTGAGTTAAATGGTTAAATATTTTGCAGGAATATTGCTAAATGTCTTTAATTGTAAAGGTATATAACATAGTTTGTTAAACGATTGAGAACGTTGACCTGCATGTCAGAGTAAAGACTTGTACTTACTTGTTTGCTCTGCCTCTCATTCTTTTTATGACCTTGCTTGCACAGTTTTAAAGTCCTTGCTCCCAATTTGTGAAACAGATAGCAGTGTTCACAGGTGTGAGGATGCACATGTCAATTAGATAAATAATGTGCATAAACTTTGCTTGTTGTGTATATATAAATTCTGCAAAAGATGATCTTCCTCACATGAAAATGGATTTAAAATATTCTAATATTAAATGAATGCTTTGCAGTGAGATGTGGTTTTGGGGCTGGATTTTAGCCTGGGCTGAGATCCATGTTCTGAATGTCATTTGAGTATTGCTGAAAGCATTCATTGTTGATAGTAGCAAAGAATAGGAATATTTCAGCCAGATGTTTTGTTTGTCAGGCTGGTAGTCAGCTCAGTGTTACTCTGTATTACAGAAGCACAAATGTTAACAAGTTATCAGATTTAACAAGTTAACCTCAGGACAGTTTGTACATCTCTCTATGCTGCTTATTGACATTGGGTCTGTTGCAGACTGTAAAATGTTCACAGTTGCACGGAAACATAAGCAACAGAGCAGAAATGATGGGGAAGTAATCCATTATGAGTGCCAGGAGCTACCACACTGTTACTTTTTAGGCATCTTAGGAGGCTGAGTGAAATAAAACATTCTTGTCTTCCTTAGCCAATGGCCGTGTGAAGTTCCGAGTTGAGGGTGAGTTTGAGGCCACCTTGACAGTGATGGGTGATGACCCTGACATCCCCTGGCGCCTTCTCAAGCTGGAAATTTTGGTTGAAGACAAGGAAACTGGTGGTAAAGAAAAAAAATCAAACCTTTATACTTTGTTTTTAACATGATATTCATCTCTGACACTGTATAAGTCTTGTTTATGCTGAATTTTCTGCATATCACCACTTAAGAGAATGAAGTTATATGTACTTGTCCTGTTTTGACCTTGCTTTATGGGCTTTTAATACCTTAGCAAAGCTATACAGTGTAGTAAAATGACTGACATTTCCAGAGTAAACCAAGAATTTTCTCATTTTGTTGTAATACCTGATATGGAAATTTCTCGGTACAGTTGTATCTTTTTTATTTTTATTTTATCAATTTTCTGAATTATTTTAAATACCTACTTTCCTGATGGCTAATGTGACTTATTTTTCATTTGCTAAAGATGGTCGAGCCTTGGTTCACAGCATGCAGATCAATTTCATCCATCAGCTGGTCCAGTCCAGGCTGTTTGCTGATGAGAAGCCCCTCCAGGACATGTACAACTGCCTACGTATCCTTCCGAAAGGGGCTTCTGAATTAGGGGTCTAATGCAGCCTTGCTCTTGTTAGCTGCAAGTCAGGAAAGATGGATTCCCTGCTAAGCTTGGGGGAAATGTCTGGGCATGAAGTTATGGTGGCCTTGAAGTAAAGGATAGCCTTGGAAGCAGTAATTCTCAGGTGCATGTCAAATTTAATTCTACACACTAAATTAGCAAAGGTGAAGGTGAGGTATTCAAGGCAGCAGGTTGTGTGGTAAGTCAGTGCAGCAGCAGCAGCAGGTAATTTTGGAGATGAAATACAGAGCTGACTTGGAAGTTCTGGGAGTTGGCAGTTCTTGCTACCAAGAACAGCAGTAAAGTGTAGTTGATGAGGGTGTGTTAACTCTATTGTATCTGTGTAAATAATGAGAGAAGATACAGGATGTGCAGTGATTTTCCACTTGGAAAGGGCAGATTGCTTGACAGTGTGAAATGGATTTCAGTGAAAGTCTGTCTGCAAAAAGAATAATGTTTTTTTAGGGTGACCATGGGAGATTGGGTTAGTGGTAACTATAGGGTGAGTGGAATTTCTGTTAGTAATCATCTTTTCAGTAAAAGATGATGACAACCAGAAATCTGTAAAACTGGGCTGTGACTGTCCTGTCCATCAATCTGTGCTAGGTTAGAGTTTAGAAAACCACAAAAATAAACCCCTTTGAGAAATACTTGGTGCTGTTTATATGTCTTTATCTCTGGATTAGTGCGTTAGTGTGTTTTCAGACAGCATCTTATGTGACTTGGATGACAGAAGGTTTGATGCGGTTTACAGAAACAGGTGTGTGTAGTACACAGACTTCCTGGACATCTTGTATTTCCTTAGCTCCATGCATTAGACTCCTTCTGCCTGGCTCTTCAGCTGGAAGTCCTGCATTCACAAACACTAATGCTGATCCGAGAGCGCTGGGGTGACCTTGTGCAAGTGGAGCGGTACCATGCAGGGAAATGTCTCTCACTCTCTGTTTGGAAGTAAGTTCATTTCAAAAGGACTGTTAACAAACAATAAATGAAATAACAGGAGGGATTATATTTACCAAGCTTGAGTCATAATTTTCAGAATTGTACTTTCTTTTTGATGTGAGACTACTAAATTCTTGTAATTAAGTACCTACATGTGTTACATGATTTGCAAATTAATGTACAGAAGAGCAGTGGATGCAGTTATGAATGAGTTTGTATTTACACAGATATCTAAAAATCGATTAGATCTGTCAGGCTTCTACTGTATTTATTGCTTGACTTGCACTAGATAAAATTTTAAAAAGCAATCCGAGTACACTTCTGATGGTGTTAAATTTGCAGTCATCTAAAATTCTTCATGTAGTTACAGTTTACCAACAGTTCTGCTTTAAAATGTCATCTGAAACAAATGCCTTTTTCAGTTCAGCTGGCATAATGTTGTTTTTAACCAGAGCACACAGAATCAAGGTTTAGCTACTGAAAAACATATTTTCTGTTCTTCCAGTTGCATGGTTTAATTATTCTATTTATTTTAAGTCAACAGGTACTTGGCAGGAAAACAGGGACTGCATCTGTCCATAAGGTCACTATAAAAATTGATGAAACTGATGTCTCAAAACCCTTACAAATATCTCATGAGCCTCCACTGCCAGCCTGTGATTCCAAACTGATAGAAAGAGCCATGAAGGTAAAGGTTTGCTTTGCAGGAGGCATCTAATATTGTGAATCAAAAACTCAACTGCTTTACACTGTCAGTCTGTTCAACTTTGATTCTATTTAAGAAGCTGTTTCTAAGATTTCTAGTAAGCAGTTACTGTAGGTTGTGTAATGTTTATGTGAGGACCTCAAATTGTTGTTACAAATTATTGGCCTTGACTTAATCTTAAAAATTGCACCTACTTCACAGTGCATTATACCACTTGTGAGATGGAATGCTGAGGCTGGGGGGAAACAACAGCAACGTATCAGTTATTATTAGGGTTTGGCTTGAAATGCTTTTTAGAGACACAGTTCCTCCCTTTCCTGTCTTGGAGCTCCTTTGAAAATCAGCTTCCCCTTATCACTGGAGTTGGCTCCCTAGCAGTGCTATGCACTTTAGAAAATCTTACATTATGATTTGGAAATCTTGTCCTGAAGAGCTCATGTGGTTTGTTTGTTACAAGTGTTAGGTGAAACTTGGTTTTACATTATCACTAACCAGATTATATCGTGTGGTTTATCTGAATGTTCAAATTCCTGTATTTTAAAGGTGGTATTGTTGCAATGATTCAAAATGAGTAACTGCAGTCAACTTCCTACTTGGATCATGCTTCACTGGGGATAATTCTAGATGTAGGTTAAAGATAGTTAAGAAAAACTGCATTCTGGGTATCATAATAAATCCTCTGTAAGTCCTTCAGCAAATGTGGCTGTGATATATCAGAATGTCTGTCATTATTTCTTTCAGTGTTTGGGTTTAGGAGAGTTGGTAAACTGGAGTGAATGGGGTAGTCTTCATACTTTCAGTAGAGTTTTTCCACAGGGAGAAGCTCCCCAGCTCAGATCTTTCACCTGTCTCTTCCTCCTGATGGTATCCTCCCCCTCCTGTACATACTTTGTGTTTCAGCCTCTTGGCCCATCATGTTACCAGTGCTGACAGACAAGTCTGTATGGTGAATGTCAAGAACTACCAAGGTTTCAGCTACAGATGGATGTGGGAAGCCTAGTGAAGCATAGTAGCCTTCTACTCTCCTTCTAGAGTAGGAATTCTACTGTTAGTATAGTAAATATATACTACATTTACTAATTCAGCTACTAAATATAGGGTTGATTTAGTGAAGATGCTGTATTTATGTGTAAATCTAAGAACATACTCTTTATTTTCAGCATCTGCTGAAGATCCCCTGGAGCTGACACAATCTAAGCTCACTGAATCAAGTCTGCAGCCTGTAAATTAAGATATGAGGCCCCTGTAAATTTGAGATGTATCAAAGTTAATGCTGTCCCCCTTTATGAGGACTTGCTTAGAAAAATTATCAGCTGTGGTAAATACAGTGCTGTTGTAGTGTTTGAATAATGATCTCAGCTGTAATGACGTAGATGGCACACTGGGTTTCTGTTTGTTTAAGATACTGTATAAAGCAGTGGCACAAACAAACATGTTTATCTGAGCAGGTTGTTCTGCATTAACCTACTGAAAATTGGATGGAGCTATAAAACATGTAATCACTTAGTGGGGAAGATTTAACCCATTGCAGCTGTTGAGGTGAAATGTTGTAGTGGAGAAAACATGATTTTTAAGGCCTTGTCTTGGAAAGCTTGTCTTTAGGGGAAGGTCATTCTGGTATGCAAAAGCTTGCACCAAATATAGTATAATTCTCTTCTGCATTTATCTCCTACACCAGAATAAAATCTGAGTTTAATTCAGCTTGAACAGCTTTCAAAGCAATGTTAGGTTACCTAGAAAAAAAGGTTTTGCTGTAATCTGGAGCTTTGCTTATGCAAAATATGTGGATAATGTGACTGGAATGTGAATGAATGTGATTGCAAATGCTCTAATTTAGATTGTACAAGTAAGTTACAGTGAATATAAGTGGTGGCATGAGCTTCAGCACTGGCAGTGCAACAGAATGTTGATGCATGCCCCTAGATACTTCTGTGTTCAGTAGGATTGGCCATACTCAGTGTCTGTCACTGCATTGTTACCCTGTTAAACTTGTTGGATTTCATGTTTCAGCTGCATGTTTGTGTAGAGGCAACCATATCCTAATGAAGTGTTGCTTTGGGGTGTTGTGTGCTTGGAGTCTTTTTTCTTTAGCTTAAGCTTGTTACCAATGGCTGAGAAAAAAAAGCTAAGCTGAAAATGGACCAACCTTGATCCAGAACAAGTAGGTCTGCACAGGGAGTGGCAACAGCATAATTTGTGAACTGTCTTTTACACCTTCTTCTGATCTCAGCTCAAAGCTCCTCCCACTGCCTGCTGCACAGACAGAATCTCATGGCAGCTTGTTGTATTTTATAGTGCTCCAAATACTCGAGTTAATAGTCAATGTGGCTCACCACAGTTCTAAGCAAATTATTTCTGAAGTGATTTTTTCATCAAGTACCTTTGTTCCAGTCTACACATCAAATATGAGCTTACTCAAGTATTTTTCTTTTTTACAGATTGACCACCTATCAATAGAAAAACTCCTAATAGACAGTGTCCATGCAAGATCTCATCAAAAACTCCAGGAGCTGAAAGCCATTCTTAAGAGCTACAATGTTAATGACAATTGTACGTGTTTTCTGATGAAGTTTTTCTAGTTCATTTCCAGTTGTGTCTAGGATGGTTTCCTTTTCTCTTGATGTTTCTTGTTTTCATTAATTTAAATTTTAAAAAATCAAGGGAAATGTGTTCAAAATTAACAAAACTTAGCTTTGAATTATTCTGCATTGCTAATTGTAATATAGCCATGCATCTAAATGCAGTATAATAAACGAAGCTGGTAGAATATTGTAGTCTGGCTTGAAGGGTTAAAATTTGCCTACTGTAAAAGTTGTTTGTGTTCAGAATTGAAAGCAAATTTTTTAAACTAGTTTTGGATGAGACTTTCCTTAAACTGCTGTTGAAACTTTTGGGATTTAGATTGATAATTGTGAAGCAGTGAGTTAAAAGATATTTGAGAATTAATAATCTTCAAATTTGGTCTGCCTTTTCTCATTGGTTTGTCACTGTTTTCACAGAGAAATTCTTATATTCAGATTCCTCTCTATGTCAACACTATAATAATGTGCAAGTAAAGTTTGTTTCTCTAAAAACATACAGGGTTTTTGATGATAATTGGCTAAGTTTTAATATAAGCTTGAATAATAATAACAATAATAATAAGCTTGAATTTTGAGTGAAATTATTAACACCATTTTTTGTTTAGCGTTCATTGAGACTGCCCTCCCAACTCTTGTAATTCCAATTTTGGAACCATGTGGTCGATCAGAATGCCTGCATGTATTTGTTGATCTCCACTCTGGAATGTTCCAGCTGATGCTGTATGGTGTTGGTAAGTAGGCACAAAACAGGAGGTATTTCATATCTTGCAAGAATCCTGCACTATGAGGTAATTTTGTGGGAGCAATTCTATCAGATCTGCAAAGTTTTGTGAGCAAATGAACCCCACGCTTGGGTCAAAATCTAGGTATTGGAGTTTGAGGAATAGAAAAGAGGATCTTGGTGCTTAAGTGTCACAGTTCAGTTAAGATTATTTTAAGAGGACAACAGAGTAATTATTGTTGGGGGTCAATGCAGTTCATATTCTTTATGACTCATGATTCCTGGCTTGTGCTGTTAATGGATGGGGTCATTTCACGTGGACCTGAGTGAGAATTGTATGATGTGACCTTATACACCTTGAGTTACTTTTGTTCAAGTCTTAGCTTCAGGTTTCACATTGCTTAAGAAAAGAAAGGAAGTTCTTTTAGTTTATTTGGTTAATAACATCCTGCTGTGGTCTTTAAAGCATTATGGATCATCTGTTGGTGCAAGAGACAACAGTTACAAGTTGCACTAGAAGTTTAATCTCAATATGAGAAAGCAGTTCTTTACAGAGAAATCAAACAACCCCCTGAGAGTTTTGGTGGAGTCTGTATCACTGGGAGATGTTCAAGATGCAGTTAGATAATCTCATCTCTGTTCCCTTTCCCACAAAAGTTTGGACCAGAAGGTCCCCTTTGAAGCCCAAACCTGGGCTGTTATGTGATTATGAGATCAGTTAGATGAGACACTTTCAGTGAAAGTTTGAAGTTTTGTTTGAAGGACTGGTGCTAAGACCATTCTCCCACCTGATGTTCTTGCAGATCAGCTGACACTCGATGACATAGAGAAGTCTGTTAATGATGATATGAAGCGAATCATTCCTTGGCTTCAGCAGCTCAAGTGAGTGACTTGTACAATTCACTTTGTTTGCATGGAATGAATCACCACATTTGTATTCTGGATGAGGACACTTGCATGGCTTTGTGTTGTACCACACTAGGGGTTATACTTTCTCACTGTTGTAAGCAACCTTGAGTATTTGTCATCTCTTCTAAGCAGTGAAGGAAAGTCTGGTTTTATTTGGAATTGATTCCATAGCCCTGCTTTAATTTTCCCCCTCACATGTAGCCTCATGCATTGCTATATGCACACTTTGCTTTCAGTCTTTTCACTTTGAAATAGCAGACCACTTGCTTCCTGAGAATCTCTTTTTCTGTTCATGTTCATCTTCTATGTCCTTTATTTCACTCTATTTCTACAGCTGAACTCTGCTTGTTTCTCAACAAGAATGATCTCACTTCTCACAGTACAGAGGAAAAACCAGGAAGTGGCCTAGGATGATTTAAATAATACCTGTTTATCTTCTTGCACTTCAGCCCTTGCTGGTTTAAGTCTCTAATCTTCCTTCCATAAAGCCCTGAGATATAAGCACAAGATACATTTGGCTCCCATAAGAGGTTGTAGCAAATAATACAAACACAGTTTGCATCTGCATGAGAACTGAGTTCCACCTGCTCTGTCGTTTTGGAAATTCCCAGTGCTCTGAGTTAATTGCAGGGTGAAATCTCTATTTGAGGAATTCTGCTTCTAAAAGAAGCTTGATGATGCATGAAGCACTGGCACCCTGGAGAAACTAATCAACCTCCCTTTGTTATAAATAATGTACTTGAGATAATGGCTTGGGTAGTGCTGCAGTTTCTGGGGAAGCTCGGCAGTCCACAGAATGTCTTTTAGGACAGCTGTATCTGACATGTATCTGTGACAATAAATGTGCTGTGTTGTGATGGAGAGGTGCTGAGCACCCACACTTCCCACTGCTGTTGTCAGTGGAAGTTTGACTGAATACCCAAGCCATGCATTTCTGAGCCCCTTTCAAGCCTAGCTGGTTTCCCTGGCCTTGCCACCATAGGCAAAATCTGTTGGAGCAGGACAAATTTTAATTCCAAACATGAGAACAAATTTGGTGTCTTCATCTCCAAACTTATTCAGGTGAATGAGTTTGTTAATAACATAGCTCAGAGTGACATCCAGCTTCAGTGACTTTTTTTTACTGTATTGTTTAGCAGCATATGGGAGCAAAGATTTTTCTTTCTATACCAAAACGTGATTGAAGATTCCAGATTGTCAGATGATTGCAATCTGCATGTTTTTTTATGTTTTCCTTCTATGTTTTATGTTTGTAATTTCATATTGTAGTATATAAAAATTTATTCAGCAAATAATTTCAGGGCTTTTCTTCTTGAACTAACAGCTGTCTGTTAAGCTGAAGACAAGATGTAAAGATAGTGATAAGAAAATACGAAGTAATGATATTTTCTATGTGATTTTTCTTTATTTAACTTGTGATGCAGTAATAGATGTTGGCTTAGAATATGACTGACTCCTGATTTGACACTAATGCTCTAATACACTGCAGTGTATTAGAATCATGAAACCATCTCAGCGTACTAACACCTTTATTTCCATGCAAGGTTCTGGCTTGGACAGCAGCGCTGCAAACAGTCTATAAAACATCTGCCTACAGTGAGCAGTGAAACTCTTCAGCTAGCTAATTATGCCAGCCACCCAGTGGGAAACCTTTCCAAACACAAACTGTTCATCAAACTCACTCGCCTTCCCCAGTACTACATTGTAAGTAACTGAAAAGTGCTTCTGTCTTTTGCTCCCTGTCATGGATATCCCAGGCAGTCTGTTGTACTGTTAACTCTTGACATTAGCAAGTGATTGATATAATGCTTAATTCTCTCCTCTCCCTCCCTTCTCCTCTGGGTTTGTTAAGCACTCAGGCTCATACAGAAGAAGGCACATACAGATTTATTACTCAGCAACCTTCCCATTCTCTGTGTTTCCTGAAAGATTTGGTCTTTCTTCTCTTCTTGGATACCTTTCCTATCCACAGTATTAATAGATTGAAAAAAACTAATGTCTGTTCTTTGAAAAGGAAAGGATAGGAACTGAATTAGGCTTACTCTTAGCTTGAGAATCTTCTCAATTTGTTTTGTTTAAATACAGGTTGTAGAAATGTTTGATGTTCCTGGCAACCCTACAGAGCTAGAGTACAAGTACCATTTTCTGTCTGTGAGCTATGCTGAAGGAGATGACAGCCCTGCCACTGCACTTTTACTACAGCAGTTCAAACCAAACATTGAAGAGTTGGTACTGGACACAAAAAGTGGCAAACAAATGAAAAGTGGTGTCAAGCGCAAGGTACGTGTTCCAAAAGCCACTGGGGTGGTTACAGAGCATGAAAGCTCAACACACATTCTGAGCATCAATTCCAGCTTTAGTAGCCATGTTTCCAGTGTTTGTATGACTGACATCTTCCTTTGGACTGCTTCCCTAGGGAGATGCTGGGAAAGTGTTTTGTAACAGTTGTCCTTCAGTTCATGCCAGGCCTACTCCGCTGCTCTCAGAGCCAAGGCAGAGCTCTGTGCAGAGGAGTGTGTATATTGTACATGTGGAGTGCTGCTATCTGGGTGATACACTTTGGGCCATGTGTGGATTTTGAAGGACTTGCAGGGGCTGATAAGAGTTATTTCTTGGGGCCAGGCTGACATGGCTTAGTGATCTACAAGTACTGTTTTAAGGACAGGCTTTAACTGAATTGTTTCAGTCCTGAAGTGGATCCTTCCAAGAGTTTGTGCTTAGAGTGTGATTCATTTAACACTTAGATGAATGAGGTTATTCTCTGACATATCTTCAGTGTTTACTCCAAATATGCAATTACATTGGTCTTTATTTTAATTCTAGTTATCTGGAGATCCATGTTCCATAGAACCCAAGAAACCAAAACGGTCGGGAGAAATGTGTGCCTTCAATAAAGTGCTAGCTCATATTGTAGCCATGTGTGATACAAATATGCCCTTTATAGGGCTTCGGATAGAGGTAGGTATTAAAAAAATATTTTTTTCCCTTCTTCCCCTCCCCTGCTCCTGATTTTGGTGTCTAGATGTGACTATTGTGGTCATGTGCTCACTCTGGAGTTCCCCTGCCAGCTGAGCCCGGGTGACTCAGTCTTCTGCACTGTGTTGCTCTAGTCTGACTTGTTAGAGCTGCTTCTCTTGGTACAAAGCACTGCAAAAAGCTTGAAAAGTTGAGGGAAAAGGGAACATGAGGATGAAAGATGCACTTGTGGGAAGGGTTGGGAAATAACTTTATACCAGATTTGCACAGACTGGTTTTTGGCTTTCCAGTGCTTGAGGATGTGAAACATCTGTCACCCTCAGGGGGAAATAAAAAAGTCCTTGAAAATGTTGCAAGTTCTTTGCTTGCCTTTTTACTTGGAATAACATTTTTCTTGTTCACTCCTAGTTATCCAATATGGACATTCCTCACCAGGGAGTACAAGTAGAAGGAGATGGCTTCAGCCATGCAATACGTTTATTAAAGTAAGAGGATATTCTCTGTGTTTCATTTATTACTGTACATACACTTGAGAGGGGGAAAAAGGCTTGTTTGGAGATAACAATAAGAATATCAGGACAGGGACAGGATTTTTGGTTTTTTATTTTGGGTTTTTTTTTCCTTTTATTTTTTTTGGAGGTATGTTAATACTGTGTGTCTTCTACTTGGATGTGAAGCTAGAGAAAGGGGAAAATTAGAGTAGACTAAGAGCCAACTACAATTTTTTCACTTCATTAGCCTAAACTGAGGGGCTCTGAAAACAGTTTGACAGTCCTCCATCCTTAAATCCAGGCAGTGCTAAGGAAGAAGTGGTGATGATTCATGATTCATGCAATTTTAGATCAGATCAGAGGCCTACATACTCCATATGGTATTTGACAATTATGTGAAACTGCAGAGGAAAATGCCAGGAATCCCAGAAAAGACAATTGCATGGTGAAGAGGTTGTAGAGGAAATATCTGAGAATCATGCAGTAATTTAATAGGATATTTAGGCCCAAGTGCAGGACTTTGCATTTGTTTTCATGGAACTTCATAAGATTCCCGTTAACTTGTTCCTCCAGCCATCTGTGATCTCTCTGAAGGGCAGCCCTGACCTCCAGCATGTTAAGTGCTCCCTTCAGTTTGTCATCATCTGCAAATTTACTATTCTTCTGTATCATATAGGCTACTGAAATAGTTATATTGAAATTCTTAATAGCAGGCCAATAGTATCTGCCTCTGTGTTAACCCTGAGGAATCCAGCCACAAGCAGCCACTAACTGGATCTGCAACAAATAAAGTTTAAAGCAGAAAACCACAAACCCCAAAGACACCTCCTAGAGTGAAACCTTTGTAACTCCTTTTCTGCTGCAAAAATGTACAGTGACATAAAGGCAGCAGAGTCCAAATGCATCAGGCCCTACCTTTTTAACTTTGCATATGAGCAGAGAACTTGTGAGCTGAAGTTAAGGGTAGAACATGAGATTTCTAGCTAGATCCTCAAGGAATTTGAAAAAGAGTTTGGCATGTTTTTACTTAAGCTTTATTTAGTCTGTCCCCTGAGCTCAATTCACACGTTGGGATATGAATAAATTAGTGAGTACTAAGGGAACTGCCAGGGTGTTCATTGCGTGTAGAGCAAGCTTGTTCTACAAGGCAAATGAATTCAGATTGCCACAGAACTTCGTTATTTTCATCTTTTTTGGCTTATTCCTCTGTATAAGAGCTTTATATTGGTGAGCTCTTAGTTCACCAGGAGATAAGGACAATTCAAGAGATCCTTTAACAGTCTGTAATTTGCAGGTGTTGAATCCTGTATAAAAAGTGGTCTTAGCTCAGAGTGCTTTTGTGACACACTTATTACAGTCCTTGAAGAGGAACAGGTTATCTCACTGAGCAGTCCAGCTGCCTTTGCTGTTGATTTGTTCATTCTTTCATGTCCCTTGAGAGTCCTTCAGGAAATGGTAGAAGGTAGTGTTGTTACTTGTGGAACTGCACTGTGTCTAATGGAGATTCTGTTTTTGTCATGTATAGAATTCCTCCCTGTAAAGGTGTAAACGAGGAAACGCAGAAGGCTCTGGACCGATCTCTTCTTGATTGCACTTTCCGACTACAAGGTAGAAATAATCGCACGTGGGTGGCCGAGCTGGTGTTTGCAAACTGCCCTCTGAACAGCACTTCATCCAGGGAACAAGGCAAGTTTCATTGAGGAACACTGGTAAATTTTGTTGCTTTGTAGTTTACATTGTCTGGTCCAGTAGTTTTAGTGTCTTGGTGTAACTGGACAGCTGTCTGCTTCTAAGATTTCTAATAAACCGTAGTGTACCTTGATCAAAATTCTGACTGCTGAGTTGATGCATTTTTGTTATTTCAATGTGCTTCCTGGTCACTTGCCACTTTACAGTCTGTAAACCACAGCTCAGGAACCACTGGGTTGATCAGTATTTCCCATCTCCTCACACTGCAGGACCAACCCGCCATGTTTACCTGACGTATGAGAACCAGTTGTCTGAACCAGTTGGAGGGCGCAAGGTGGTCGAGATGTTCCTCAATGACTGGAACAGTATTGCTCGGCTGTACGAGTGTGTCCTGGAGTTTGCACGGTCCTTACCAGGTACAGAAATCACCTCCTTTTTGTCAAAGTGGTGGGCTCACAGATGACTGTAATTTTCTCACTCTCTCTTCCCTCCCCTCTTCACAGACATCCCCAACCACTTAAACGTTTTCTCAGAAGTTCGGATCTACAACTATCGAAAACTTATCCTTTGTTACGGAACTACCAAGGGGAGCTCAGTGAGTAACTCCTAAATAGGCTTCAAATGTATGACTGAAAACAGAATGTGTAGGCTTAGACTTCTCAGAATTTTGCTGCACAATTTTTCTTTGTAGTGGAATTAATGTAGATGAATGTAGAAAAGACAGAGGGTGCCACATTGCTGATTTGCTGGGCTGCTGGAAGTTCAGTGGTTTTGAGAATTTCTGTTAGATGTTTTATATTGTGGGAAGGACAGTTGTGTGCTTCTGACTGATGAAAGCTGGTGTGGCAGCCTTTTTCTGAAAAACTTTGTGTAAGTGTTGTTACTGCTCACTGCTGTACTGGGATATATGGATGGATATGTGTAAACTGAATGCCTAATTCTGCCTTAAAAGAGAGGACTAATAAAGTTTTAAATATGGTGCTGTGCTTTCAATGAGGTATTCATTGATTATTTTGTAGCAATGCTGTTACCTTGTTCAGAACTCTAGCTTCCTCTGTAATATTTGAATTTGCAACTTATTAATTAAATAACTGATTACTTGCTCACATCTTTGTGTTAAGTGCAAGGTAGAGGAGGAAGTAAGTGCACGTTTATTTCAGATTAAGAATATAGTTTGGGGTGCAACTGATGTGAAGTAGCTTCATACACTTGAAATTTGCTTCCTGGGACCTTTGTGTGTTCATTTTCTAAGCTGAATTTTTTTAAAAAGTATTTTTACATGCATTTTCATGGGAAGTGTGTGTAAATATATATATATATGTATACATACGTACATATGTATGTTATATGTATGTAAGTAGCCAGAGCAGCAGTATGGACTTTGCATTTAACTTCCTTACATATTATCCAGTACTCATTTTTGTGTAATGTAACTTAAGAAAACCAGTCCACCTCCAGCAACTCACTAATCAGTTTTCCACACCACAAATCTCTCCAAGTTTAATTTTCTCTCTCTCACTTTGGCAGAAAAGATTCTTTTGGTTTTTGGTTGAGTTGCTGATATAAGTGTCCAGTTCTGTGATTGCCAACAATCCAGGCAGCTAAATAGGTGTTAAACCTGAGGGTGCCTTTTTTTTTTTTCTTCACAGCCTCAGCAGCTTTTGAGGAAGGCGAATTATGAATCTGTTGAGATTTCATAGAAAATGGGGGGAAGATTAAATCTGACCAACTTTCTTGTTATAATCTCTTACTATAACCTCTTATATTACAGGTTATTACAACCTGTAATATAAAAGTAGAATAAGTAAGTTATTACAACCTACTTGTTCTAGCTTCCAAGACCATTTTATGTTTGTGACATTGCAGATCAGCATTCAGTGGAACTCCATCCTCCAGAAGTTCCATATTTCACTGGGAACAGTTGGCCCAAACTCAGGTTGCAGTAACTGTCATAACACAATTCTGCACCAGCTCCAGGAGATGTTTAATAAGACACCAAACGTGGTGCAGTTGTTACAGGTAATGTTCTCAAATCTTGTATCAAGAGAATTGCAATACACTAGGGAGCTGAATTCAGATTAAACTGTTCTCTTCAAGGGTGTTATTGTTTATGAATCTCATTGCCAGAAAGCATCAAATTTTCCCTGCTATGCCTCATTTTCCCTGACCTTTCCTTTTGGATGAGCTACCTGACCTCTCACTCTCTGCTCTCTCCCAGGTTTTGTTTGACACTCAGGCTCCACTAAACGCCATCAACAAACTCCCAACCGTGCCCATGCTGGGGCTGACGCAGCGCACCAACACTGCCTACCAGTGCTTCTCCATCCTGCCCCAGTCCCCCACGCACATCAGGCTGGCCTTCAGGAACATGTACTGCATCGACATCTACTGCCGCAGCCGCGGCGTGGTGGCCATCCGCGACGGCGCCTACAGCCTCTTCGACAACAGCAAAATCGTCGAGGGCTTCTACCCCGCCCCTGGGCTAAAGGTGAGCACCCCTGTGTTTTCTGGCAGCTTGTAAATAAATGAGCTTCTCACTTGGAAGTGTGAATGTGGAGTGAAGAGCTTGGTGAAGGTGTTCTTTGTGGAGCTCTGTGGGCCCTTCCAAAATTTTGAGCGTAGAAGGAATTTTTTGATTTGTTGGTAGATCTGTTAATTAGTTTGAATTAAAACATTTCCTTTGAAAAAGTAACATCAAGTGCTAGGCTTTTTTTTTTTCTTATCTGTGTATTCAGGCATCCTTTTGTTGAAACTTGTGTCTAGGCTAGATGTGTGCTCCAGGATTAGCAGCAGCTGCTCCTCACAGACTGTTCTGTGTGGCAGTACAGTGCTCACAAGTTGCAGGTGGGACAATACTCCATGTCAGATGATTCTAGACAGAAACTTCTCTTTAAAACACTTCCCATCAGCATGTGTGCAGGAGCCTGTGGCTTTGCCTCTAAATGCAGTGCTGGTTCACTCTTTCTTAAAAAGGAATCTCTGCACACTGACAGAATACCTGTACCAGGTATTATACCTGTACCAGTGCTAGTTATACTGAAATACTGTAAAATGGCTCCCTTTGAGAAACAGGTTAATTTGCCAGTTTTTTTTCTGACAGTTGCAACTGAATATTGATTTTCTCATATTTCATTTAACTGATCCTGAACATCTGCCTCTTTAAAAAATGCCAAATGAAAGGTTAATGGAAAGAAGGAGATTGTAGATACCAGTGTAAAGTGGTAGAAGAGAATGGAAATGGGAGAGTAGAGGAGGAATTAATTCAATAAAGTTGGCAGGTTCCTCTGGGTAGAAAAGAATGCTGTGGAGCAAGTGACTTAGATGTTCTTAACTAAACAGGGCAGTTGCAGATGTGATACAACAGCCCTGTAGGTTCTGGATACTCAGGAGTTGTTCTGGAAAAGGTATTTCTAACTGCAAACTTTTCCTTATCTTTAAAGAGAGAATAAAAATGTTGGTATTTCTATTTACTGGAAATATTTCTTGTTATAGAGCCAGGTCTATTTATTAATTGATATATTTGCAGACTAATTACACTGTAATTAATGAATGCCCACTAGTATTTAGTTCCAGAGACTTGCCTGTCTCCTATGTGCTGTAGGTGATAAAGGTAGTTTTAAAGCTTAGCAAATACTGCCTTCATTTGTATAGTAAAATTTAAATGGGCAAACTGCTAACAAAAGTGCTTTTTCCACAGACATTCCTGAACATGTTTGTTGACAGCAACCAGGATGCACGGAGACGATCTGTAAATGAAGATGATAACCCACCCTCTCCTATCGGAGGAGACATGATGGATTCTTTGATATCACAGCTCCAGCCCCAGCAGCCACCACAGCAGCCACAGCAACAGGTACCCTTCAGGCAAAATAAATGTTTATTGCCTTCCACAATAGTAGATTTCTAAGAACTTCATGTTCTAAAGGGATTAGCAGTAACAAAATGGAAAGGGAGACTATAAACTCACTCTGCTGTAGAATTCCTCTTCGGGCAAAATGTATTAATTTATTTTGCATTTCTCATTCCAGTGTAAACAGCCCATAGCATATGAACAGCAGCTTTGGAAGGTCACATGAGACTTGCTGCCTAGAAGCAAAGGACTAAGGGAGGGAAAACAACTGTTTAAGATAAAAGATGGGAGGGAGAGTCAGGAGGCTTTGCTGTTGCAGGGTGACAGATAAAAGGAGAGAGGTACAGAGGTATTATGTCTTTAGAAGAAACTGAAAAAAACAGTGAGCACTAAACAAGATAGTCTAGAAAATCAAACAACTGTGTGGATGAACCTGTAAGACCAAAGCCTCATTAGTATTCTCCTGCATATACTTAATTTTTGTTTTGGTACAAAATGATCAAAAGTTTTAATTGTCCTGTGTTGACAATTTCAGCCATTTGCAAAACAGGCAGGAGCCTCTGGAGCATATCCTCTCACCTCACCACCCACCTCCTACCACAACACAGTGACACCCTCCCCGTCCATGATGCACACACAGTCACCAGGTAGGATGGCTGGGAGCTGGTCCTGTCCTAGAAAAATAGGTCTTTGTGCTTGTGTGTTTTTTCTATTATTTGAGCTGTGTTTAGCCCCAGACTAGCCAAGAGAATGCACCTTACACTGTGGGGAAAAAAAGCAGGGTCCTGCCATGCATGTTTTTGAAAGTACATTTTGAAGCTAAAAAATCCGATTAAGTAAAACTGCCATCTTTAGCTGTGTAATATTTGGGGTGTTTCATCATTACTGTTTATAATTTGCTAAGACATAAACCTGTTAATTTTCAATACCTGCTTTTTCAGAAAAGCTTTTCATCACCAAAGCTCTGCTTTCTGCTCCCAGCTGTTGTAGAACAACAGCTGAAAGTGTTTAAATTTGAGGAAGGGCTGGGCACAGGGGAAATGCCATTCTTCAAGCCAGATATCATGGGAAGTTTCCTTTGTGTGGTAAATCAACCTGAAAAATATAACAGTCATGCATGTACAAAATAAAGTCATTGAGTGCAAAAACAAATTCTCCTGAATCTTGTTTGCTGTCTCCCTAAATAGGAGGGAGCAGTTGATAGAAAAAAAATAGAACAGAAAGATGGGAAATGTGTATGTCAAGTGATGTGATGTCTTTGATCAGGAAATTTGCATGCTGCAAGCTCACCTAGCGGGGCTTTAAGAGCACCATCACCAGCATCCTTTGGTCCAACTCCTTCACCTTCCTCTCTTGGAATCACAATGGGACAAACAGCTAATTTTGCCAGCCCACATGGTGAGTTCTTTACTGGCAGGAGTATATGTAGTAACAGGGAGGGCGGATTTGCTTCTTAAAATTAAGTCTTCCAGAGCAGACCTAAGGTAATTGAGAAAAATTCATGGTTTGTAATTGGCTCAAGTAGCTGTTTTCATATATGTGAGTGTTAATTGTTAACAGTAGTCAAAAGTAGCTGCATGGCATGTTGAGGTGTTCCTAACATGGTAAAAATTGACTCTCAGTCACTTCTTTCTGCTTACTAATGTAGGGAAATTCAGTGTGGTCTTGTAGCAGAACAGTGGCTGCAGCTTTTAATGAGCATTTTCTTTTGTTAGATTAGTTAGTGGATTTTCACTGCTTACATTTCCTGGAAAAATAACTGGAACAGGTTAGAAATTCACATACTTGCAATGGGAAAATGTTGTCAAAATCTGGCTGGTTTGACATATCTGTGTGTGAGCAACCTGCCTTTTGGTTGTTTCCTTTATTAATTTGGTTGGGTTTTTTGGAAAGCTGCCAAAATAATCCTTTGTGTAATCACAGTGCATTGGAAACTGTTCTATAGATCACAACAAATGAACAGTTCAGATGATAATTACCACACATCAGTTTGACTGTTGAGATGAATAAAGTGAGAGAGATGTACCACAGAGTAGGTTTAAGGTTCTGCTCAGTCTGTAGAGCAGAGATACCTTTGCAGCAATAACTGTAAGATACTGAATAAATAAGGAACTGTCTGGCTGAGGCTTCCTTTGCTAAGGAGCAGTAGAAGTCCAGGTCTGTAGGCAAGAGCTCCTTTTGGCTTAGAACCCATTACTTGTTGAACATGACTATTTTCCTTAGCATTCTACTTTTTAAAAAATACAACCTGGAAACCCTTGAAGTCTGTATCTTGATTTTTACTCTCTGCCCCTACTCATGTGTTTTGTATGGTTGTAAAAAGTAGTCTGAAAGCTTGCAGGCACTTTCATGCTTTACAGATTTTAGTAAGCCTCTTTTAGATTTCTCTATTAGGAAGCCTTTTACTTTTTAAAGAAATAATAATGGTCTTGTAACATCTGTAGGTACCATAGACCCAAGCTCACCCTACACCATGATGTCACCCAGTCAGCGTGCAGGGAATTGGCCAGGATCTCCCCAGGTCTCTGGTCCATCACCAGCAGCACGGATGCCTGGAATGTCACCAGCCAACCCTTCCCTTCATTCACCTGTCCCTGATGCCTCTCATTCCCCACGAGCTGGAACAAGTAGGCTTCTTTATCAGTGTTATAACTGTGAAACACTCATGTTTAACATTTCTAGCTGTGTTCTTTTTGGTAGTTTTTGTGTCAGTCTAACAGTTCCTTACTGTCCTTGTGCAGTAAAATGTCTAAGGAAATTAAGCCTTGATTCTGTCCTACTTCAAATCTTCAATAACAAATTGGAAAAGTGACCTAAAGCATACAGCATAAATGTCAGCAGGATTGATGATAGCTTTTGTTGAAGTGCAGAAATCAGTCTGAAACTATTGAACTCCATGACTAAGAGAAAAGTCTTCAGAGTGAGAGCAATGATAGGCACATTTGCCAACCCAAATACTAACTTTTCACATCATAGATTTGTAATGGTGCTCTTGCACGACTGATTTAGCCATTTTTACATCCCATTGAGTTTGTTGTGCAAACCTGCTGTCTGCTGGCATGCTGCAGAAAGAGGAGAAGGGAGGAGGATTTTAATGTTACTGAGACTCTTTGCATGGGTTCAGGGTCAAAACTAATTCCTTGTCTGTCTGATGCCTATCACTAGGCAGGCAAATTCTTAAATAAGAAGGATTGAGCTTTGGTCCAGAGGACTTATATATGAATAGAAGCAATTAAAGTGAAACATGTATCTAATGTTTCAGCTTAAATCCTCCCTTACTGCAAGTCCTTGTGTCCCCACAGGTTCCCAAGTCATGCCAACAAGCATGCCTCCACCTCGGAAACTACCTCAGCGCTCTTGGGCTGCATCCATTCCTACAATCCTCACCCACAGTGCCTTGAATATTCTGCTCTTGCCCTCTCCTACCCCTGGGCTTGTGCCAGGACTAGCTGGCAGCTATCTGTGCTCCCCTCTTGAGCGATTCCTTGGGTCAGTGATTATGAGGAGGCATCTTCAGAGGATCATTCAGCAGGAAACGGTAGGGCTTCAGTTTGAATGGACCTGTGGGTATGTGACTGCTCTGTGTCTTTCAAATCAGGCATAAACTGAAATGCTTCAAAAAAATAACTGTTTGCTGTTAGGCTTGTGCTCTACTTCTGATTTTTGCCATCTAAAGTGTCAAAATTTAGAGAAATCTTTTAGTTCCACTTCTTTTCCGCACAAATTAGATTTGGTCAGGTGATATTTGGTAATTGTTAAAATAGCAAGTCTATGACCAAGTATATGATCTAAGTTTCAGATGCTATGGGTTCTTTGGGTTTAGCATGTCCATTGGGAGTTTACTAGAACAGCCACGGGGTTACTGTGGATAGCACTCCTTGGCAGGACAGGCAGGGAAGTGAGTTACTAGTTAATACTCAGTTGGGAATGTTACTTTAGGGTTTGGGACAGACAAATGTGCCTCTTCACTTCTATGGCGTGGATTCAGTGACAGAGAAACCAAATCTGGCATAAGCTTAATTCTCAAGGCAAATTTACCTGTATTAAAATACCATGTGTTTCTTTCTGGAAAGGGAGGTTGATCACTACACTTTGGGGAGGGAGTGAGAGTGTGTGTGTGTTTGTGTGTGTGTGCCATTTAATGAATGACTAATTGACTGTGAATCTCCTTTTTATGCAGCTACAGTTAATAAACTCCAATGAACCAGGTGTCATAATGTTTAAGACAGAGGCACTGAAATGCAGGGTTGCTCTCAATCCCAAAACCAACCAGACCTTGCAGCTGAAAGTAACACCTGAAAATACAGGACAGTGGAAATCAGAGGAGTTACAGGTTTTGGAGAAGTTCTTTGAAACAAGGGTATGTACTGAAATCAAGCATGTTGATGTTTTCATGCTTTGCTTTTAATCTCTGGTGTTGTTTTGAGTGGTCCTGCTGACTTTCACTGGCATGTGTTAGAGCTGCAAAAGATATAATGTCAGCTGTGCATGCTGGTTGCATATTAAATGATATATTTATTATCTAAATAGGCACTACTAAATAGTGTCTTTCTTTAGGTTGCAGGACCACCTTTTAAAGCAAACACCCTGATAGCCTTCACCAAGTTACTAGGGGCTCCCACACACATCCTCAGGGACTGTGTACACATCATGAAATTGGAGCTGGTAAGTCAACTGTTCTATTTATTTAGTTCACACAACTTTAGTTGTTATATTTTTGAAAAAAAGCTGATGTGTCTTTATCTACAAACACACAAATTATTGTAAATTTATACATAAGTTATTTAATGTTATTGGAGAAGTTTTCATTTTGCTACTAGCTTTCCTGGAAACGCTCAAAATTTCCTTTTAAAGGAAATTTAAATTTCCTTTAAACTTATGATTCTGGAACTGCAGACATGTTACAGCAGGCACGTGTATAGACTGACCAGAATCTTTCTGATTGAGTTACTGTGCTCAGTTCTTTCAGAGTTACTCTGATTTCTCTAAACCTGGCAACATCTGCAGGTTTAGCTAAAGAGGCACATTCTGCTTTGTGGTGCTTCCCTGTTTCATAGCTGTGTATGTCACTGACATGAGAACTTTGCTATTCTTTCTCTGTGCTGCTCTCTGAGCAGTTCCCTGACCAGGCAAGTCAGCTGAAATGGAACGTGCAGTTTTGTTTAACAATCCCTCCCAGTGCTCCACCAATTGCGCCTCCAGGAACACCTGCTGTTGTGCTGAAATCCAAAATGTTGTTTTTTGTAAGTAGAGCTATCTGTTTTAAAATTCTAACCCTGCATGTCTCTGAGATCATCATGAGTTCATAGCAAAACATAAACCCACTGTATCTGACAGCTGTAATAGCTAAAAGTGTTGTGCTGTTTGGAATCCTCGATTTGCTTCGATCTCTTTTGTAATGAGTTTGGTTTGTGTTCCTACTCTCCTTCCTACTAAAGCACAGCAACTCCTCGTGTTTCGTGTTCTTGGAGAGATGTTGACAGTATATAAAGTTCAGCTCCCTCTGGGCTGCATTTTCAAGTGCTCCCCTTGTGGGTGTTTAGTTGTTCTTTGAGGCACTAACCACCTAGATGGGTGAAGTGCACATTAGTGGTGCTGGGAGAGGAGAGAGGGATGAGATGTTCAGAACAAATCTGCATTAGTGTTGTGCCCGAGGCAATGCTCACTGTGGGGTGCTTTTGAGAAGACAATAGTCTCCACCTGACTGATAATTTCTCTGTTACAGAATTGATGTTTGAAAACAGGGGGGTGGGAGTACATGCTGTAGGCCTGGAGTGTTTAACTGTATCAGAAGTTGCACTGAAGTTCATGGTCATTTCATTTAACACACTTTTTGGGTTGTTTCTCCACAGCTTCAGCTAACACAGAAAACAACAGTCCCACAGGAAGCTGTTAGTATTATTGTCCCAATTATTTATGATATGGCTTCGGGTACAACGCAACAGGCTGACATTCCCAGGCAGCAGAACTCTTCTGTTGCTGCTCCAATGATGGTTAGCAATATTCTAAAGAGGTTTGCTGAACTGAATTCACCACGACCAGGTACTGTACATGTCCAGTAGATATATTCTCTTCACTCAGACATCTGTGACAAATCTCCAGTGTAAAACTAAACCTCTCTTAAGTCTGAATTCTTCTTGGTTTCTATCTTGCTTCTTTAGTGATTACAAACTCCTGATGTGACAGGCAATACATAATTAATAGGAAGTACTGGCAACACAGCAGAAGGTTGCACTGATGATTCAGGCTGGGTTTTGCTGTTCTGCCCAAGTGATAGAATGCACCCACCTCTTGTTGGCCCAACTCTTGCTGCTCAGTAAGAGTCAAACTTTTTGACAAATGGGCCTAGAATGAGTCACAAGAAATATGCTATGGCCAAGTGTCAGTTTTCATGGTTAATTATGAAGTTACTCAGCTTAACAGTAGCATGTAAAGGGATCTTAAAATAGTTACCAGAACTTGTCCACGTGCTGTGAATGATTTAAAACTAATTGCAGTGGTTGTATACTCCTTTGTCAGTGTGTCCACTAGCAGAGGTCCATACAGTTCTGTCCACCAGACGTGCTGTGAAGTGTTTGAGCTAGGTTGTTCTGAGTGTTCATTGGCCTGTAGGTAGTGCACTGTGAGCAGCGTTGTGCTTTGCTTTCCCTCTTGTTTGTCATACCTTTTATTTTTCTTTTATTATCTAAAACATGGAAAAACAGTAGCAGGTCCTTTGGGCAGCATGTTGTCTGTAAGCAGTGGTTTGGGGTCCTAGTACACGGATGGTTCATAAGAAAAGTAACTTTCAGTTCTGATGAAGAACATAATTTTTTCCAGTAACCCAGTGAATAGATGGAAGTTGTGAATCCAGAAGTTGACTCTTACTTCTCTTTTGTATAATTATTCATCTCGTTGTTATGCAGTAATTTTAACTATGCTTGATGGATTATTTCAATTGGTAGAACATGAGAAATGTTTACCTTAAATTGGTGTGGATATGCATACATTTCTGAAACTTGTGATGGGATTTAAATTAATATGCACTTTCTGTTTAACATGTAGTAATAGTGTAGGTAAATAGGAGAGAAAATAACCTTGAGAGCATGTGGAGTTCCCTGTAGGAGTTCTGTATGTGGAAAAGAGCTGTTGTTTGTATAGCACTTTTATTTCAAAATACATTAACTAAACTTCAGGTGTTGCTTTTGGAAGGTGCTTCCCCACAGATTTCCCCTGGTGTGGGGAAGGGTAGGTTGTTGCTTTGCTGTTTGTTATTGCCCTGAGTTGTGCTTTAAAGTAAACCCTCCACAAAATACCACAGGCAGAGCGAGTAACTGTCAAAGGTGCTCTGGAGATGCGTGGTGAGATGTTTTCTGATGGTCGCTAGATAGATCAAAATGGACAATTTTTGTTTGTTGTGCAAGTTTTGAAGCAGTTTTGGAATCCACTACAGGGAGCAAAGTATAGATGGGGAAAAGCATTGGAGCCACAAGCAGAACCTTGTCCAGGCAAAGGAAAATGTAGCTGGCTGAGCAGAGGAAATTTCTAGTAGTCCTTCCTCTAACTTCCAAAAGAAAGAATTAGTCTGTATGATTTTATTTATTTCCACCATCACCCAGCAAAAGTAGGATCTTCCCTGAGGACACTTGAAATGCAATTTCCTCTGTTCTTGTTGTCAAAACATACATTGTTATAGCAACAAGAATACCTTCTTTTCTTGACCATTGAAAGGTGATAGGAGAGCCAACAGATGAAGGTATATAGCTGGGAGACTTCTCTAAAACAGCAGGAGATGGGAGATCCCAGATGTGTGTCCTTTGTCGTCTGATGCTCCTTTCTCTTCTGCTGCTCCTGTGCTGTACCCAGGATTTTCCTGTCTTTCCTACCTGTTAGCTCTCTGCTGCACTAATTGCAATCTGCTTGGTTAAGGGAATTTTTCACTGTTTGAGTCAGGAAGGAGCAGGGCCTCCCATCGTGCACAGCTGATGTTACTGGCACTGTCGTTGTAACCTGGAATCAGTGTTGCCTTGTTCTGGCTGTATCTTTTTTACCTTTCTCTCTTTGTGAGAAAGTATTTTGTATTCAGCTTAATTTTCCTCTTAATAAAATGGTAGTGCCTGAAAAGTAAGTTCTTTTGAAAGAGTTTTCTTTTCAGATCTGTGGGCAAACACATTCTGCTGTGTTTAACAGTAAAGTGTTGACTCATTGTGAGTACACGTTGTCTAAGACCCCTTTACCTATGCCTCCATGGGAGAAAATACTTTACTTTGGGGAAATACTTGCATGAACTGAGAGGAAATCAATGCCCTGCAATAATAAGTTTAAACTTGAGCTGTAAGTCCAAAACCTACAGTATGTAGTGGACATCAATCTGGTAAGGAAATTAAAGTCCCTACGGATGCTGGAGGTGACCCTGAGAGAGGAGCTCAAGGGACTCGTGATGATTCTTAAAGCACTTCACAACTAAACATTTTTCAGTGTCTGATTTTCAGTGATGCAGTGGATGGTATTTAGTCCAGATTTGTAGCTTTGATATGATAATGACTTACCCAAAATAATCTTGGGAATCCCTAGTCTGGCAGTTCAGATTAATGCATCCCAACAGGCTCTGCTCTTATCTCTCTGCTCACACTGTTGCTCCTTCAGCAGCAAAATTCAATGTCTTCTAATTTATATTTCTTGAAATATGCAGGAAAAATTCAGCCCACAGTGACCAGGGTACAACAGTGGCTACTAATTGTATTCTCTTAGCAGGAAATAGTAG
This sequence comes from Molothrus aeneus, assembly GCF_037042795.1. Taxonomy (NCBI): domain Eukaryota; kingdom Metazoa; phylum Chordata; class Aves; order Passeriformes; family Icteridae; genus Molothrus; species Molothrus aeneus. The sequence continues at coordinate 109,421,011 of NC_089647.1, read as the reverse complement.
ATGAAAATCACAGCTGCCTGTTGCTTCATCTTTTGTTGTTCTTCTTTAACCCTTTCGCTTCTGTTGGTTTTAACTTCTTTAAGCTATTCAAAACGTGTGTGTTTTTGTCAACAAGTGCTATTTAAAACTTGGGGTAGCCGTGGCTGGTTTTTCCTCTCAGTATTGAATCTCAGCTGTTTGAAACAAAGTCCACCTGCTCTGTATTTTATTTTGCAGTTTGGATGTTAAGGGTAGAGCCAGAGCAATTTGGTTGAAAGAAACAGATTCCTGGCTGTTGCCCAGTCTTGGAATTAGAAATGTTTCCAAGACTAAGCTTAGGACAGAAAACATCCTCCAGCTGTTTCAGACTTGAGTCTTTCAAAATATTTAGTTTCTGCTTGTAATCAATAGAAATAAAATTTGAAAAAGTTGGGGTTTTCTTTTCTTATGATGAGGTGCACTTAATTAATAACATACAGAAAAAATCGGACCACAGTCCATGTGCAATCAATTCTAGCATAGATTCAATCTTGACATTCAAAAACAATTAAAAGTTAAGAGCTACTTGCAATTCCACCAGCAACAAGAGCAGTCCTGCTGGGAAAGCTGGAGCTCCTTCAGCAGGTAGCTCCCACAAATCCCGACATCCCTGGAGGTTGCTGGGGTGTGGGAGTGGCAGCCTCTGGACCCTGGGCTCTGGCCTGGGGGCTCAGGGGGCTCAGTGAGGAAGGGCTGTGGGTGTGGGGCTAACCTGTCTCTTTTCCCTGCTCCAGAGTGAGGAAGGGCTGTCCGGGGCGCGGTGCTAACCTGTCTCTTTTCCCTGTTCCAGGTGAATGCACAATATTTGCAGCCGTTCGTGATTTGATGGTTAATCTTACGCTGCCCCCTGGGGGGCGTCCCTAGACACTTTTAAAAGAAGGCTGAAAGTGAGAAAAAACAGCAAAAAAAAATTTAAAAAAAAATAAAATAAAGCCTTCAGTTAAAAGAGGACGTTTTAATTTTACCTTTTTTTCTAAGAGCTAACTATAAACTGGCAAACTTTCAGGGATGCACTTTCATCACATGAGTATCACCACGACTTTTGTATAGTGCTGTTGTATAGTGTGTTTTAATGGGAGACACTTCAGACTAGGTAATAGATTGAAGTATCAGCTTGCTGGTAATAGATTTAATATTCTGTTTTATACTATAAAGATTATGAAAATGCCAAACTTGTTTGTTTTTCTGTTTTTCTTATGTTTTGGTGTAATAGTCTTTTTTTAAGGCAGGTCTGTCATTTTTGAATACTGTAAAACTGTGACAAACTTTATATTGAAGCTGTATTTTAATATGACTGCTTTGAATCCTTAAACAATTTATTTGGGCTTGTTGTAAACATGTCCCCAAAAAGCAATATTTAATAAACTGGATTAAAAAATCTTAAACTGGATGTTGTATCATCTTAAACTTTATTCCTCTCCTGTGTAGTTACTGATCAGATCTCTTATGTTCACACTTCCTGCACTATCTCTGCATGTGATCTTGGTTACTCACACGCACACTTGCTGCTAACTTAAAAACCCAAACAAATCTTTATTTATTTATTTATCCTCTGGGTTCCGTTTGTTCCAAATCAGAGCAGAACAGAGTTTGTTCATTTTCCTGGTTGTAAAAATAATCAGTAACTACTTAAAATGGTGCTTCATTTCTTGTATCAAGAACTACATCTCTTCTGTCCCAAAAGCAAAGCTTAGTGGAAGAAAGAACCTTTTGTCATCTTCTATGTAATCTGTAATAACAGACTCTTGTCTTATTGTAGAGGCAGGTAAGGTAGAAGCTGGACCTGCTACCACAAAATTGGAGAGGATGATCCAAAAAAGAAACAACCTCACACTTAACTTCCTGAATTGGATGTTTGTAGATAATTTTGTCAGTAATGACTGAAGGCTCTTGTAATTGAATAAAATGTCTATCCTTAGGAGTTACTCTGTCATTTAACCATTTGTCCTCTTGGATCAGTATTCTCAAATTTTTATGGAGTTGAAGTTGGTTTCCTGACTTCTTACAACAGTGACTTTCAGTCATGCTGCCTCCCTGCCTTTGCAGAGCTCTGGCAGCTAAGCCCTGCTCAGCTGAAGGATGCTTCAAACTAATTTTAAATATCTTTTAGTGAATGATACCTTGTTGTCTTCAAGGCTGCCCATTGCCCTTACAGTGCTTCTTTCTGTGAACCTCTTGTTGCTAGAAATCACCTTTTGCTTGGTGCCCACCTCAGATTTCATCCTTGGACCTGTGGTGTGAGAGTGGGTTCTGTGTCACTGCTGCTCTCACCTGTTAGTATCTAACAGATGGTTATACAGCTTCTGCTTCTGAACAGCAAAACCCATCCCCTGGAGTGAAAACCTGCAGTTTCTAAATGCTGCTGCTGCTCAGTTGGAAAGAGCCCATATTTCTGCCTTTTTACAGCTAAACTAATGTTTTAAAATTGAGCAGTACCTGCTGCCCGTTGTGGGAAGGGGCAGGAGATGTCAAGTGTGGCGGTAGCAGAGTTTCAGCACTTGGAAATAAAAGGGAGGGGAGAGGCCTCCCCACGGGGCAGAGAAAACAAACCATGTAACTACTGACAGATGGTTATGGACTGGCACTCCAAATCCCAGATGATGGGAAGGTTGAATTTTGTTTTATATTATACACAGCACTCATAACATACACCACATTTTAAACATTTCTCCTAAAAAATTAAATTCTGTAGGTAAGCACTACTAGTAAAAGGAAGCATTTCCCACTCACCAGATGCACTTGTTCCTTTCAAAGCAATGACTATTTACAATTGCAGTTTTAAGTTTTGTTTTCCATGTGTATTTACAACTTCAGTTTTAAGTTTCATTTTCCATGTGTTCATTCCCTTTTTCTGGCAGCCAGATGATGTGACCACCTGCTGCATTGAGACTATTTGTAGATTTCTTCCGTATGGTGGATTTCTTTGTCCATTTATGTCACTGAAAGTGCTGCAGTGACTCCACATCCTTCTGTATTTCTAGAGGTTTCTAAGTTCCTGATCAACCCACCTGTGGGACAAGGATGAGTTATTGAATGATTGTATTATAGAGAGGAAAAATAGTTGTTCTGAGCTGATCCACAGCTCTGGCTTAGAAATGTTAGCCAGTGTCAGATGGAAACACATTTTACATGTCCAGAAAGCCATTCCCAATGGCAGCCATAGATTTTGTGGCTTTCCAGATAACAAATACTGATCCTGTTAAAGGTTTCCTCAAGATAGAAAATAGGGAAGAGACTTTTTTGAGCCCTGCAAATACTCAGACAAGGAGCAGAATCAAGGTGAGGTGGTGGGGGATTTTGGTTTGAAACTAAGTTTTAATTCTTTGTTATCTTTCCACGTTTGACTGTTCCACCGGTCACCTTTGAGTCTGCAGATGTGTTTTTTAAACTGAGTTTACAAGGGCTGCAGGGAAACAAGCTCTGATGATAAACTGCTGAGACAAAACAAAGCTCCATAAAACCAGAAGCTGTTTTTCTTTACGAGCTGCAGTTTGTCTTTAGGCATGTGCTCGGTTTCATCTGTCAGTTGGAAGTTACTGTGGTTCACAGGCATTTTAAGGCAAAATCTTCTGTATGAAAAATAGATTACTCGGAGAATATTTGGGTCATTTTAATCAGATCTTTGATTAGTCTGTCAAAGGTGTCACTTCAGAAGTTGTGCCACACTGGCCATCTCAGCTCAAGTGGTTATAGTTGTTCCCCTGGCCCAAATTCTCCATCTACCACAGAATTTCAGAGGTTTTTAAGGTAAGAATGTATTTCAATAAATTAACGTGTAATTGAAATGTATTAACCATATATAGCATTGAGGCTGTAATTACCAAGCTGTGACTCTGTGTAACCCCATAATAGCGATGTAATTGAGACTTTCACATTTAGATTAAATCATGCTGACTTCAAATGCACGACGCTTTTCCGGAGGTGCTCCAGCAGCCGCCGGGGGTTTGCTGCTCAGCGGGTGGATCATTATTTAGGGGAATGTTTTTAAGGCTGAACTTTGGCTCCGGGAGCAGGTGCAGAGCTGCCCCCTCACTGCGTGCCGCTCTCCCGCGTGCTCCCAGCTCTTCACGTTCCTCCAGAGCAGGAATTAATTCTTTGGGAAATGACCCTGGTGGAGGCTCTGGCAGGAAGCGTGCGGCCTCTGCTCCGGGAGATAAGGGATGCTGAGAGGGAAGGGCTGGGTGAGGCTGTGCAGGGCAGAACGGATGCGGCAGCTTCAGCCTGGGCAGCTTCAATCCCTGTGTGAAAAACGCCAACCGCTTGTTTTTATAATTTTAAAAGTTTAATAGTAATAAAATGGTTATAAAAATTGTAATACAATTAGAGTAACAATAATTTGGACAATTTGAATTAGGACAATATGAGACAATAGAGACAATGAGTTACGGACGTCCAGGCACCTTTTCTGGGCAGCACGAGCCCGAAAAAGGACACCCGTTAACAGAGGATTAACCCTTAAAAACGATAGCCTGTTACATATTCATACACCTCAAACATGATGCATAAATTCCATTCAAATACAGGATTCTGTCTGGTCATCGTCATCCTCTTCCTCTGAATCCTAACAGCGCCTTCGAGGGCTGATAAGAGGGCAAGAAATTCTCTTTCTCTGAAAGATTTAGGTGTCCTGTGGCTGCTATCTCGCTGCAAGTCCTTTCTTAAAAAAAAGTATCCTACATAGCATAGTTTCTATTTTAACATTTTTTATAACCTAAAACTATATTTAACACACTACTTAAGAGAATTAATACAGCATTACTTTCTAGCACAACACATATAATATTCATTTTAATATTTGCGAAAAGCCAATCAAAATACGCATTTTTCACACTGCCCTAGAACAGGAGCTCGGAGGGGCCTCCGGAGGGCTGGAGGCACAGCAGGGCTGCTGGAGAGCTCAGCTCACAGCCGGTGCTGCGGGAAACGCGGCCCTGCTGGGCGGGACAGGGCTCCCACAGCGGGGAAAGCGTGCTCAGCCTTGCCACGGGCTGATTTTACTCCTCCTGCCATCCCCACCTCCACACGGGGCAGTGGAAGGGCTGCACTGAGGCTGCCAGAGCGCCGGGAGCGTCACCCGCACCTGCACTCTTGGAGGGCAGCGGCTGAAGGGGGAGCTCGTCAGAAGTTACAAAAATGGGGCTGTGAAAGCTCCAGGGTGGGAAGGGGGTTGCTGACATCCCTGCCCGGTGTTAGGGGAGGCAGCTCCCTGAGCTCAGGGGGTTCAGGCAAGAGGGGGTCCCCTCCCTCTCCTGCGCCCCACACGGGGATGTGCCTCCCTCATGGATGTCGTGCATCCCTCATGGATGTCCATCCCCCTCAGGGTCACGGCAGCTGACCAAAAACAGACGAGGAGTCCTACCCACCCTCGGGACCCCTGCCCGTGGCCCTGAGGCGCTCAAATCTCCACATTGTGATGAGCCGGTGTGTGTGGGCAGGGAGCCCCATCTCTCACCTGCAGCCCCCCGGGACCCCCGGCCTGCCCAGGGCGCTCTGGTGCTGCGGCCCTGCCTCACTGCACAACGCTCCTTCCTGCACATGTAGTTTTAAGGCTTCCTCCGTGACGAGTACACTGCTGAAAGCAGCTGGCAGGCTGGCAAAGCAGCATTTAAAAGAGATGAAGAAAAGCACTCCTGTCCTTTGGAGCTGATTTTGCAGCAGGAGGGAGGGGGCAGCTGGGGGGCTGCAGGGCAGGCTGGGCCTTGCTGTGCTTTCAGCACAGACCTCTGTGATGGCGATCCCAAAAAGCAGGGACAGAGCCAGCCTGGCACAGCGCTGGGAGCTGTGGTGCTGCCTCTGGTGCTGCTCTGCATGTGAGCTCCCAGCTTGCTGCTAGAGGTTACAGAGGAAGGATAGGATAGGATAGGATAGGATAGGATAGGATAGGATAGGATAGGATAGGATAGGATAGGATAGGATAGGACTATTTCAGTTGGACAGGACCTACAAGGATCTTTTAGTCCAACTGCCTGACCAATTCAGGGCTGACCAAAATTTAAATCATGTTGTTAATGGCATAATCCAACTGCCTCTTAAACACTGGCAGGCTCAGGGCATTGACCACCTCTGCAGGAAGCCTGTCCCAACATTTGACCATCCTCTCAGTAAAGAAATGCTTCCTGATGTTCAGTCTAAATGTCTCCTGATAGTGTGGGTTTGAGCCATTCCCACACATCCTGTCCCTGGATCCCAGGGAGAAGATCTCAATGCCTCCCTCTCCATTTGCCCTCCTCAGGAACATGCAGGGAGCAATGAGGTCACCTCTCAGCCTCCTCTTCTCCAAAGGAGACACACCCAGAGTCCTCAACCACTCCTCACAGGACATTCCTTCCAGCCTTTACACCAGCTTTGTTGCCCTCCTTTGGACACATTCAAGGATTTCAACATCCTTGTTGAACAGATGGGCCCAGCACAGAGTCCAGCGGGATAATCACTGCTGGCACCTCACTGTGCCATGGCTGGAGCACCCCGGGATGGGCTCTGCACTCCTGACTGCTGGAGCATCACTGACTCCCCTGGGTCCCTTCCTGCAGGGCTGCCTCCAGCCACTCCTCTCCCCCTTGTACCCACGAGGCCTCTGCTTGTGAAGCGCTGAGATGTTGTAGGAACTTGTCATGGTTTCCACACCCAGCTGGGAAACCACATTGCTCACCGTGCATGTGCCCCCACGGAAGCTACTCCACAAGCTGACACTGGGATTATCCCACTGGTGCTGTGGAATAACACTCTGACTTGCTGATCTATGTAAACATCAGCTAGCAGGACAGATACATCTTGTTTACTTACATCTGTGCTCTGTCCTCCCATCAAAAGGAGGACAAGGACAAGGCAAGGAAAAGAGGTGTTTGTGCACATGTGCCATCAATGATCTTGGAAAAAAAAAAGGAAAAATAGATGTATGCTTTAACTCCTTGGACAGCCTGTAAAGCTGACTGATACCTAGGGATTTAGCTATGTGAAAATAGCTATTTTGACAACAGTACTGTGTGAGAACTGAAGTGTAACTCCAAATACTACTGAGACATCCTCCCCCCACACTGAAGCAGCTGCTTAAGCCTAGCTCAGTCCTGCTTGGCTGTCACATCAGTGCCCAGAGGAGAGCTACCAGCTCCAAGCTGAGACCTAACCCGTGTTTGAACCCAGCTCTACCCTTTCCACCTGCTTTGCACTCAGAGTTCAAGTTTTCCAGTTCAGCTCTCGATTAAGGTGTCAGGACACCACACCAGAAGCTGCTCAGTGACTCTCCCAGCAGCACCAGCCCAGCAGCTGGAGGATGTGCCAGCACCAGGGCTGGGAGAGAGGCCACAGGGAAGGAGGGAAGAAGCAGCCAGGGGCTGTGCCTCTCTCCAGCCCTCTGCAGGACACTGGGCACCTCTGGGCCAGTCCCTGCTGCTCTCCTCCCTCTGCTCCCTCCACTCCTTAACATTAACTACAGTCTTAGAAAGAGCTGAGGCTGTGTGGATTTTGTTGTTGTTCTTTGTGCCAAAGAAAGAAGCAAGATGCTTCTAAAATCACAACTGCTGTGGAGAAACAGCCCTTGTGTTCTCCACCATCACAGAGCTCCAGCAGCCAGGCAGGAGTTGGCTGGGAACCCAAACTCAGACCTTGGCTTTTGCCAGACTCTTGGCCCCTGCAGTGGTCCCACTGTTTTCAGCTTGGCAGGAGTCTCCAAAGGGTGGTCTCTGTTTGGGTGTGTTTTCCTCTGCTAGATAAAGTGGGCCAGGTAGGGGACTCAGGCTTGCTGTGCAGAAGCTGCAGGACAACAAGATCCCTGGCTCTGTGTGGGACTGCTCCAGTGAGATCTCTGCAAGCTGAATTGGCTAAGGGTGGATGTGGAAGCATTTGGGTGTGAGTCAGTCAGGGATGTTTGTCCCAAGGGCCCACACTGGGCCCTGTCCCTCTCACTTTGCAGTGTAGGCACAGTCCCTCCCTTTCACAAAGCTCCAGGATGAATGTACAGGCCTAATGAATGTACATATGCACATTCAGGGTAGCTCTGGATGCTGGGAAACAATAAATTCCTTATGATTTCTGTGGGAGCAACTGGTGGGTAGTGCCTTTCCTTTCATGGTATCTCACAGACAGGGACCAGGGCAATCTTTAGAAATAAATTAATTCTTTTCTATGCTTTGGGTGATCAGATCCATCCACAGTTGGTCACAGTCAACTTCAATTCATTTTAGATTTGAAAACACACTTGGTAGCTGTGGAATAGGGTTTGTAAGTTGCTTTTCTTGACACACTTTTGCATTTGTTTTTCTGCTTTGTTTTGTTGCAGATGGGTGCCTTAAAAAAACCCAGAGTTTGCCCACACACCTCCTGCCTCTTGCTCGCTGCACAGCTTGGCACAGCGTGGGACCATCCGTGTGCAGCTCTTACCCAAGAGTCAGCTGCTCAAACAGGGAAAGATTTCTGAAGATTTTCAGGGATAATGTTGAAGGAATCAACCTTTTATTCAAACACACTGTTGTTTGCAGCATGCAAATAGCACATCCTGGGCATCCTGGAAGAGGATTATTCCAGGTTGTTTAATTTAATTTCAAACTCCAGTGGCATTCATGGTGGGTAGTGGCCGCAGACAGAGCTTGCTGAGGCCCAAGGTGACCCATCAGCCATGTGGGTTTTGCTGTGCAGGTTTCCTTGGCTTGTGGGCAGATGAAAGTTTTTTGGGTCAGTTTGGTGGAGCACAGCAGCTCTCCTCCATCCTTTGAACTTTTGGGACTACAGACATCAGCAGAAAGTCATAGAGGAGACCCTGACCAGAGTATTTCCCAAGAGTCCTCTTTGCTTTCACAGCACACAGCACTGCACAGCCCCACACTGTGCAGGGTGTTTGGGGGCAGCAGTGCCAGAGCTGAGCTCAGCACAGTCATGGCCCTGCAGGGGCACTGCTGCAGCTCTTCCCTTCTCCCTGGTGGATTGGAGACCTCAGTGAGCTGCAGTGTTCCTCAGAAATGGGAGTTTCTTCTTCCTCATAGCCAAAGGGATTTGGGAGGAAGACACAAGATTCACTGTATGCAGTGCAGAAGGTGCCACAGCTCATACAGCTGTAAAAAGAAAAATAAAAGAAGGGGTTCTGCTTTGGATTCCATAAGAAATGTAGGACTGGCAGTGCCCTCCTGTGTCTCTAAACCCAGATCAATTACAGGCAAATGTGCTGTAAAATGCTGTTTATAAACTTGGCAGGCTCTGTCTTAATTACAGGTTTTTGCCTAAACTCCCAAGGCCTCCCTGAATCCTCAGGGAGGGAGGCTCATGGAGATCCTCACTGCTCTGAGCTTTGTGGTGCACTACAGAGATGAAGTCAGCCAGAGAAAGCTGTGAGCATGAGGTGATATTTGTAAGAATCCAAGAAAAAAACCTGCCCTTTTCCCATCTTGTTTCAATCCCTTTGGGCAGAGTTAGGAGCAGAGTCAGGCAGCTGCTCTAAAGTTGTGATTTTAGAAGCATCTTGCTTCTTTCTTTGGCACAAAGAACAACAACAAAATCCACACAGCCTCCAGCTCTTTCTAAGACTGATGTTAAAGTTAAGAAGTGGAGGGAGCAGAGGGAGGAGAGCAGCAGGGACTGGCCCAGAGGTGCCCAGTGTCCTGCAGAGGGCTGGAGAGAGGCACAGCCCCTGGCTGCTTCTTCCCTCCTTCCCTGTGGCCTCTCTCCCAGCCCTAGTGCTGGCACATCCTCCCTGCAACTCAGAGGGAGCCAGAATATCCTTCCTGCATTATTGTTCTTCACTGCTTTCCAAACCTTCATTTTTAACAAAAGAGCTCAAAGTCTTACTCTGATTCTCTTCACTTTTACAAATTTTCCTCCCCGTCTGAATTGAACAGGCATTCAAATAAACAAATAAAAGTATTTTTATTTTATACTCCTCCATCCCATCCCAAATCTTTGCCAGGGTGTCCCATGTTGCCAGTGCAGGCTCAGCCTAGTTCAGGGAGTGGCAGAGGGCAGCTTACAGCTGATGAAATGAAGATCACCTGAGCTGTGCAGGAACAGGTCAGCCCTGGAGAATTCATTCATGTGTCCTCCTGAGTGAGGGATGTCCTGAGGAATAATGTCCTGTGTAGGAATAGTTAATTCCATCAGAATAGTTTTGTCCATTTGTGCTACTCCAATGCTGGCAAGAAGTGCAGATTATAAAGGACTTTGAAGGATTGGAGTGCAGAGCCTACAATGCTTCAAAAAACAGAAACATGGCAAAAACCAAATTTTATCAGAGACCAAAGAAGAAGAGCTTAAGGAGAAAAAAAAATGGAGTTGAGAATGCATATGTGTTTATTTTCCAGCTAAGATTAAGCTGCACGTTACAGGGAAATTCGTAAAGGAATTTGTCAGTATTTAAAGACTTCCGCTTATTTTCCCCTCTGCCAAATAGTTAATTTAGGCTACAGTAACCAATTACTCCCACACAGTGCTGGAAATGATGGCAAGTAGGACTTGTTTCACCACTTCCAACAATGTGAATATTTCAGCAGCTGTGGAATTTTTAAAGAATCAGGTCTGTGGCGTGGAAGTGGCTGAACACAGGGTGGAAAGTAGAAATAAAGGTGATTCCTGTGCTGATGAATTCCGGGGGACCTCTGGGTTAGCAGAAAAAAATCAAACAAAGGAACAAAACAAAACAAAATAAGAATGAAAAAAATAAAACCAAACCAAAACAAAACGGGGGGAAAGGGAGCAGAGGAGGAAGCAAACTGCAGACTGGTTGTTTGTGCTGCTCCAGTCTGGACAGTCTGTCCCAGACAGGAAGCTGGTCTCATGACAAGATCATGACTGCAGTTGTGACATGTCAGAGGCTGCTTTCCAGAGCGATGTTCCTGGGATGGAGTGGTTTGTCTGGCAGCTATCCCCTCACCAGGAGCACAGGAGACTCCAGCTCTGCCCTGGGACGGATGGGGAGGCAGAGCTGGAGGGAGCACTGCCCTGAAATCACTTTCTAAAATTTCAGGCTTCTCACTGCTGTTTTGGGTCCTGGGGGAGTGTGAGGAGTAAACCTCTCTGACTCCCTGTGTCTCCTCTTCAGTGCTGACTCTTCCACTCCCTTGGATAAAACACAGCACTTCAGGGACAAAGGTGAAATTAAAGTGAGCCTTGTGCTGCAGGTTGGCACTGGGGCTGTTACACTCCAACAGCACTATTTGTGTCATGCCTATTTTCCTAATTCACTTGTGCTTATTTTTGATGGATTATTTTGCTTTTTCTCCAGAAGTAATACACACCAAAGACAGCTTCTGGTCAGCATCACCTGTGGGATGATAGTGGTATAGGCACAGTTTTCCTGCAGATTTTTTTCCTGGACATCTTTTTTTAGGTGGATGTATTCCTGTTCATCTTCTGAGTTCACAAATCCTCATCTTTACCAAATATTGAGAATTTTTTTTTTCAGTCTCCTTTAAAATATGGATATAGCTTAACAATATTTTCACTTTTTATTAAAAGTATTGTTTTTAATGGGGGGAGGAAGCTTCTCCCAAGGTTTCATTTGTAAAGACCCAAATAACACTGTGTGTGTGCATGCAAACATGCAGGAAGGAGATCAAAACCATTTCATATATAGAGAAAGCTTAGCTTAGTTTGTGCTTTTTCCAGTTAAGCCTCCTCACCCCATCTGCTTCTCTGCATGACTGACAGCTGATTGCACTTCCTATTTCTAGCCTGTTTTCCTGTCGGGTTATCCAGAGCTGCTGCCATTTGGGTGCCACCAGATTTTCCTGAGGAACATGACCCCATTCAGCCATGGAGCAGAGCCTCCCTGCTCCCAAGGAATCCACCACAGCTTGGACACAGCTCCCTGGAGATTTCCAGAGGGGAGAGCTGCACATTCACCGTGGGGCAGAGATGGTTCAGACTCATCTGTCCCAAAGGGAGGCAGAGGTGCTCTGGAGTTGGCAGCTCTGCTATGGGCAGCACTGGCAGCAGGATGTGGCTGCCTCTTGGCTCTGCAGCCTGCAGAAAAGCTGGGATGGGCTCATGTAAAATTATTGGTACAGCTGTTTTTGTGAATTTTTCCCTCCTTTTTCTTTTTTTTTTCCTACAGCAGAGTCTAAAAGTGACAGAAATAGTTAAGAGCTGTTTTTTTTTGTTTTCCAAGCTGATGCTATACCACAGTCAAGATTTTTGATTGATCACCTGCTGTAGGGTGTGGCTGGAGCTCCCATTTAGCCCTCCAGTGTTCCAAATGCTCTGACTGATCACTCAGGTGTTGCAGCAGACTTTTTTTAATATCAATTGCTTGGGTACTTGGACCATGCCATTGTAAAGAAGTATTTAAATACAGGAGCTGATCAGGTGAGCAGATTGGTAGCACTGAAGTCATTCAAGTCTGTGACTTTACAGTGCTGGCCATCAGCTACCAGCTAAAATATTGTGAATTTATTTACCTTAGTCACTGTTTCTGTGTCCCTGGCTAATGAAAAGCATATGCTGACTAGATTAAGGACATGTAAATTTGTCATCACAAATTTATGCACTGGAGCATAATTAATTGGAATTTGACTGCCTTTGTGATTTTGTGCAACCATCAATTTTGTTCCTCTTATGAAACATTTTAAACATTTTATTATGTGTATTCATGCCAAGAACTTAGCTATATATTTTTGTTGATGTTGGGTGACATCAACAATACTAAATTTGACTGCCAGAGTCCTTTAGTGTGAATCCATCCTTCAGCAGCAGAGGAATTTCTATAACTGTGAAAGCACATGAGCAAGGCAATTCCCTATTTAAGGATGGGATTGGGTCTAGGTGCTGTCCTCAGCCACTGCAGAGTACAGATGCAGTACATGCCTTTTTGACCTGTTCTAGAAAATAATTCATGAGAGTTGTTACAAAGATCCAGGAGAACCTTTACACTTCCAGAGCACTGGAAGTCCCATGCATTCCTGGTTTTAGACAGCCCCATCTCCTGCCTGCCACACACAGACACCATCTGCAGCAGCTGCTTTTCCAGCAGGTCAGGTAGGAGAGGGCACCGGAGCAGGCTCTTTGGATGTTTGGCTTTGTGCCATCCATCAGCTTCTGCTCTGTTTATTTGAGAGGAGCGTGGACACCTGGGCTTTCTGTCCCTGTCCCTCAGCCCTGGGCAGGCAGGACACGTTGCACAAGCCTGGGCAGGAACACCAGGGTGGTGATTGCACACCATGAGCTGTAGGAGCCCTTTAACATTCAGCTCCTCCACAGCAATGCTCTGCTCTAGTGGCACAACAGGACAGGAAAGAAACTTCTGGGTTCCCCATTTTTTTCAAGTTTCCTTTGTTCTGGCAGATTTGAAATCTGATAGTTCCACTTTCTGTCTTCCTTGATCTTGCTCCATTGATGTCCTGCAATACTTGTGTGGAAATGTTCTCCTTGCTTCTACAAAGATGAAAATTCCTAAGAATGTGGTTCAGAGCCTGCAGAAGGGAAAATAAAAAATGCAGGAGAGTCCCAAACCCTCACCTGAGCAAAAAAAAAAATTTAAGAGAACATTTGTGACTTTTACCTCAAAGCACCCATTTCACCATAGCCAAAAATTGTGTCAGTATAGGATACAGACTGTCATTGTTTTGGAGGGCTTTTGTTTTGTTTTGAGGGATGCTTATCTCCTTACCTAGACTCTGGCAGGTAAATTGCATTCTTAGATCCATGAAGAATGACCTATAAATCTCAGCAATCGCTTGCCAGGTTGCTCAACATTTGCATTTCAATGTCGTTTCTTCATTTCCACTTCCTTTTTTTAGACATAACATTTCAGATCTGCTTTAGGCTTCCCTTGCCTGTGTGTTGCTACAGCTGCAAGAACTCTGAAAGTTGCCATTCCTGCCACAGAGAAGTCTGGAAAGTTGATGCAGGCACAAAGGCTGATTTTACCTCCTTCTGCCAGGTTTAGACTTTGGGGCATTATCTAGAAAAAGCAGCATACTGACTCTTCAAAGAACCCTTTATTTTATGGCTTACTTTCTCTTTTTAACCTAAGTATCAAAAGCAACACTCAGTCTTTAATTCTGACTCAGGATTCTCTCCATCTTCAGAGATTTCAGCACTTCTTGAGAACAGCTTAGGTACACCTCAAGCCAAAGAGTGGACAACATAAACACCAAGGTCTGAAGAAGACCCAATCAAACACACATCACCCTTTGTGCCAGAGGCCAAGCTCCCAAAGAAAAACTCTCTTTGGTGATCAGATCACTACTCCTGCTGCAGTTGCATCCTAAATCCCACTGCCAGCATTCTGTGGAGCCTGTCCCAGCCTGGTGAAAGCTGCTTGCTGCCAGATACTGCAAAACAACCCTCCTGCCCTTCTCACTTTGGGCACACAGGATCCCAATACCAGCTGTTATTTTCCTTGCCTCCCCTTCCTGCCTTGGCTTCTCCCTGTTGCCTTCCTTCCTTCACCTGACAGTTTCACTGCTTTCATCATAGTTCTGTGCACAAAACCTATGATCTCTGCCATATCACATAAATATTTTTACAATTTATATTCTTGGGGTGATTTTAAATTTAAAGAGAACAACCAAGAGCAGGTCTGGCACTGTTGATGGCACTTGCATTCTAATTAACTTAATTCAAAGTATGAAAAGGCTATTTCTGTAATTGCCTGTTTGATTAGCAGTTATGGACCAATATTGTTTTATAATAAAGTGTGTCTGGCTTTCCTAACTCAAACTGAAGTACAGGGGCTCTGGAGTGGTTCAAAATGCAGCCAGTGCTGCACAAAGCATTTGGTATTTAAGACACAGCACACATGACAGTGCTCAAAAGCACCTTTAGTACCAGCTGGAGGCCTACAGCCATGAGAAGGAACAAATGTGGTACTAACAGGAGAACTGGGAATTGCAATTCACCCTTCAAAGCAGTCTAAGACCAGCTTTAAAAAGTAAAATTAGAGCCTACAGCAGCAGCTGGGAGAGAGCTGACATGCAGAGACCATCTCAATGGCAGGTCCTGCATTTAAACAAATTCTACACTGCCAACTTCACACTGACTAAAATACAACTGTTAAATACTTCCCATTAATTACACAGTCCCTTAAACAACCAGCTCCTGTAAAACTCTGTACCAGTATCTGAAGTGGACTGCTAATCTGATCAAACCTCTGAATCCACTGTTAGAGATGACAGAATTGTTATTTAGATACTGCACTGGGAATATTTAGATACTGTATTAGCAATAAATCTACTCATAATCATTGACATAATCACTGTGTCCCACTTCTCAGACCTGGCTGAGAGCCTGCCCTTGCCTACTCTGTCATGGTGTATTAGAGCACGTTCAGTAATTACATTTCTGACAGAGGAACTGCCACTGCAACGCTTCCTTTCCATCTACTGGTATCAATCATCCAGATTAACTTTAAATGCCATTAAAAGTAATTTCAAGGGATTGCAACATATACTGAACTGGATTTCTTGGACTAAGGTAAACCTGCAATTTGCTCATTTCAACCTGAATCCCTGTCCAGGATCTCCAAGACATGAACAATTTCAACACCCCCAATTCAGACATTCCCAGCAAATGAGACTGATTCAGTGAGAACATCTTTTCTAGAAGTAGAACAATTATCTCCTAACAGCAGGGAAAGTTCAGCACATTAGAGGGCAAGATGATAAAAAATGTAGTTTCCATTCATGCTGCTGTAAGTCTGGAAGATCTCCTTTTACCATAAGAGCAAATGAGTTTCTAAGAAGGATGTAGTTCTAAAAAAGACCCAAGCCAGAGATCAACCACTTGTTTTAATTACACTCACTATCTTGGCTTAGGAAAATTCACACAAGACTATTTTTCTTTTGCTGCAGCCTTAGGGCCACCTTCACACATCAAATGCTGCCACACCTGCCCTGGTCAGCTGAACAAATCCTAAACAGAAGTATCCACATCTACAAAACCACAAGGAATAAATGCATTCCAGAACAACTGTTCTTTGTTTTATTGAATGGTTGAAGCAGGACTATAATCCAGGTATACTTAAATCAAGTGTTGGTCCACTCATCATCAAAAAGAACTGTTTTTTTTAATAATAACATCAACACAAATGGAAGAAACATGAAGCATCATAACAGGAACTCTCAACTGTGACATTAGACCATGACCAGACTGGTGCTGCCTCAGGATTTCCAGACTGCACTGCACAGAGCAGTCACACCAGTGTTATTCATTTCCCAGTCACTGAAGTCCTGGGGAAAGGATCTTTCTGTGTACAGCTCACTTCTGAGCCATCAACATGAGATCAAAATGCCATTTATGCTACTAGAGTCCTAGGCTGATAGAAGTACTTCTATATTTAGTATTTTACTGAAGAATATTTACTATCCTCTCTGAAGTTACATATAACCATTATAAATATTTACATCAAACATTTACAGCTGGTTCATAATATACAACACAACAATTTAGGTATAATTTTTGATCTTCCAGTGCAAAAGTTTCAAATAATATGTTGCTATCATAATTTCAGTTTATCTGGTTTGCACAGGCAGAGGCAGTACAGGCCATTTCAAAAACTCATGTTACAAGATAAAAAAAATGGAATGATGTCACTTTAATAACTATTACTCCAGGGAGTGTTGTTTTGGTTTTTTTTTACAAGCAGATTTCAATTCCTAATTCCCATCTGGTGCTACTACTAACATTTAAAATAGTCTTGAAAGGGGGAAAAATACTTAGAAATAAATACACCTTTAAAATACTCCCACAATTAACCATATCAGAACATTTTTTTTTCCACACAGGCTAAAGGAGACCTTGCTCTTCATCATCTTCCTGCGCTGAAATACGGTGCAGTTCAATCCATTCTTATCTTCTGATTTGTCATCCTATAAATAATGCTGTCATAGCCAGGATCCATGTTCCACAGGTTGTAGGAGATAACTATCACAGCTAAAGCAAGACCTATCATCATCCACAGAACAATGTTGAAGATTACAGAGTAGTCGTAGTTATACGGATAGGCAAGGTTATATGGATTGTCATTTTTACTCTGCAATAAAGAAAATATTTATTAATTTAAAGTGAGCTTGCACACCAAACATCTTGACTCCACCCAAAGTCTGACAAGCTAAATAAGAGAGAGATGCACTTTTGTCTATCTCTAGACAAATCTGATGCAAGGGCACAGAATGCAAAGAAGTGACGATGTGAGTGGCATTAGTGGAACCCAAAAGAAGAAAGTGACAGGAAAATGAAATCCAAAGTCCTGAACCTGGGGCAGAACAACCCAGGTGACAGCACAGAACAACCCAGGTGACAGCACAGGGCTCTGAGCAGCTGGGCAGCTGCAGAGAGGGCTGGAGCTCCTGGAGGACAAGGGGAATAGGAGCCAGCAGTGCCTCTGGAATGACACAGGACCAAGAAAAAGATGTTTAGCTGGGAGGCAGGACTTGCCTGCACTGGGAAGACAACACAGAAAGGCAAATTCTAACAAGGCATAAGGGAAAGAATTTTCACCATGAAAGTGGTTAATGCAAGAGAGGCTGTGGGACTTCCAGGGATGGACTTTCCAAGAACTTGGCTGGACAAGAACCTGAGCAACTTGATCTAGCTCCTAAATTAGCCCTGCTTTGAGCAGCAGGTTGGACTGGATGACCTCCAGAGGCCTCCTCAAGTGAAGTTACTGAATGACAAATAAATAAGCTGTACCCACATCTAAGTCAGTCAGTACTTTAGTCCTTAAAAAAAAGGTTACACTCAGGTGAACTGATACACTTTGGATCACTTCTAATAAATGAGATGTAGAAAAACGTGGCTCTGCTACCTGTGAAGCCTGGAGAATTGAGCGAGTCTTCCTTGAGAGGGGAGAGTTAAACTCCTTCACAGCCACCACTTCTACAACTGCATTCCCACCATAGAGATTAAACATCTCATCTGCAAACTGGAAAAGAAAAGGTGGTTTAATTGAAAGCCTACACTGTAGCCAGGAATTAAGCAGAGTTTTGTTAGCAAGATGTAGTAAAATAAAAGATGTCAGCTTCAGGAATAATTATGGAAAGCTATAAAAGTTTATACTATTTTTTTATACTATTTCACCAAGTGTCAGCCTTCCCCTGGTTTACCAGGCCTTTTCAAACCCCCAGTCACTGTTCAGCAGACTGTGGCTTATGCCTGCTTTCTGGGCTGAGACTTAATCTGCTATTCCTTTTACAAAAGGCCTATCCCCACATCATTCCTAACTGCGTGCCTGTCAGTTCCAGCAAAATATTCAGGTTCTCAAACTCCCACTGGGAAACTATGAACCTGAATATTTTAATCAAATGCTAATATGTCTAATATTTAAATATATTTCCTTAAGGTCAAAGAGGCCAAAGAGCAATGCTTAGAGAAAACAAGTACTTGGCTTAACAAATTGATGGATTTGAATTTTTTCATCACACTCTGGAAGCTCTCAAAAGTGACTGATCTTAATAAAAATTTAACTAATGATTATGTAATGAAGAATTACTTTCTTGAGCACACTGATGGATAAACAGCAGTTATTTTACAGTTTTAGAAATTTACATTTACATATCTTTGTGGGCAAGGGTAAACTAACCACTGCATTTTGGGATAAAGATATTTCCAGATTTCCAAGAGCCTCTTTTTGTGAGACATTCTGATGCTTTCAAATGCAAGGTGTTTGTTTAAGAAAAACAAACGTATCAAGTCCTGTTGATACAAGGTTTCAATACCCCTACTCCTTAATTCAAAATATCTAAACACATTGTAGAATCACACCAACACTTTCCAGAGAGGCAAATTGAAACATTCCATTTTATAACTAAACAACAGCATTTTAAACATTTTAAAATACAACAAAAAATACAACAAAAAAACCAACATTTTAAAACCAAACAAAAACAAGCATTAGGCAAGCCAGCACTAATGAAGTTACTTCATTGTAGCTAAAATAAAAATTATTTTCTTAGTATTACCATGAGTTTTGTTCATTAGGCAGACAATATACCTTTTGCAAAGAGTCTACAAGAATTTGAGAAGCATCCTTGAACTGCTGAGAGTCTTCCCCATATCGTTTCCCAATCTCTTCCAAACCAGACAGCTCCAGGGAATAAAGGTCTGGAGAGTGATCTTTGGCTAAGTGCTTGTGTCGAGACAGCTTGGGCACAACATTGAGGGCAGAAAGAAATTAATTCACACACAGGTTACTTTAAAAACACATTGCACAATGTCAGTTTACTTGGACTAATCCTGTCTCATCTTTTACAGTCATATTCCATAATCAGGAAATGGAATTCTTGCCAACTAGAAGATGTCCATAATTGTTGGGGGTTTTTTTTAATTCTACAGAAGAAAGCAGATGATCATTATGTAGCATCTGTTCCTAACATGAGGTTACATCCACCTAATAGAGAGCTGTACTAAAAAGAAATAGAATACTTATTGACACCAGAATCTTTGTTCTGTAATTGCCATGAAAATAAAACTCAGAGAAAACAGAACCACATAACTACAAGACTTGGATACTATAATTTCCTTGTTTGAAGCTGGCCCTTGCAAAGCTCAGTAGAATGCAACTTCCACCTTGTGTTGTCCACATACAAAAGTAGTTTATCTGAGAAGTATCTTCCAATATTCAGAAAATCCAACTAATACAATCCAAATTATCTCAAAGGACAGTAGTGACATTCTTGCATTTCTGCAGGTGAGAAGATGCAGCACTGATATTTGCCTGCACAAGACAACAGCCTCTGAAAACAAGCAATTTAATCCCATCTTCCCAACTACTTAAACTGCAGCATTTCTAGCTTGCAAAACAAAACCAAGTTGTTCTACCTCATTTTCTCAAAAGCACCATTTCTCTCCACTAGCCCTTTACCTAATATGAATTTTTTATATATTGAGTTTTTATACACTTTTATTATACATTTTTTATAATATGAGTTTTTCCACAATTCTTTCTTTCGCTTCAGTAGCTAAGAGCTGCAGCTTAAAGGACACACAGGAAAAAAACCAAACCAAAATGAACCAAAAAGACCCACACACCACTGACCCAGTAAAACAAACCCTAAATCACAGCAACAAGACAGCAGCTTCTCAGTAAAAAGATCCTCAGAATTAAAAGCTCATCCCTCCATTGGAGCATTTTTACCACCATCACTATTCATGGCACAAAAGTCACTCCAGTCTTTTCAGACAAAGTGATATTTTGAAGTAAAATGGTGGACAGGGCAAAGAACGTGTTCTTAACTACCATTATACTTCTCAAGTTAGACACCAAAGAAAGCCCCAGCAAATTCTTTATTGAGTATTTCAAAATTGCCCCTGTTCTGACCAAGCACAACACAAAAGAAAACTACAGATGATTAAGGTTCCCATTCACAATTGCAGTGATGAGGCTGATACAAATAGAATTCATTATTTAAACTGATGGAACCAGCTGATAACACAACAGAATTATGTATCACTGGTTGCCACGTATCCTGGCTATGGCTTCTCTACTTTAAACATTTCTGAAGTTTGTGACACAAGACAGGTGAAAATGTTTCAAAACACCTTACCAGGCTTGCAATATCATGTAGGACTTGAAGTTCTGACAGAAAAAGCAAGTCAACCTGGGGGAAGAGGCAGAGACAAGTCTTTCCTTTGATGAAATGAAACCCAAGTTAGGGAAGTCTTGTTTTGTTGCAAGTATTTTATAACAGTTGTCTGCTACAACATCAGAACATGCTAGAAGGAAATAACTCTTTCAATAAAGTTACTTAGAAAAAAAATGCTTGAACTTAGATAATTCAGTTAGAAAAAATTAGGAGTGGGCTCTTAGGCAAAGAAAGAGGGAAGAAAAAGCAAGAAAGGAGAAAAGCACACGGTAACTAAGAATATTAGAAAAAAAAAAGTCCCACAGAAGTTGCCAGTGATGAATGTGCTTTACCTCGTTGTTCCTGCTGAGGGAGTTGAGAGGGAGGGAGCTGAGGATGGAGCTGTCCTGGAAGAGGCGGTTGCGCAGCTGGCGCAGGGTGACGGAGAGATCCTCGAACACGGCGTTGGCCTTGCCCACCATGTACACCCTCTGCAGGAACAGCCATGGTTACTGCCAGCACAGCCCCCTGCTCAGCTCCTCCACAAGTGAAAGAGGATTCCCAATTTGGGACACATGGAACCAGCAGTGAAGCAATGCTCACCTCCTCACTGGGGGCCAGCTGCAGCACCACGGGTGTCTCCTCAGAAAACAGAGTATGGATGGCATTTGCAACACTGTCCAGACTGAAAGGAACTGCCTGGAAGACAAAGTCAGACTTTTGGGTTAAACAGGGGCTACTGAGCTTAACAAAGAAAGAAGAGTAAAGGGATGCACATTTCCAAAGTGATAATAAGTAATAAGAACCTTTGTGCAAAACAAAACATCACCTGTGTATCTATGAACAGACATTTTATTTAAGTGGCAGACACAATATACTCTGAAGAACTCCAAGGGACCATGACTGTGAATTAAGAGGGTTATTTAGGCTTAGAGTATAGCCTTGTTTATCAGTAAAACAAGACCAACAAATATAGAAGCAATGCAAAAGGGAAACACTCTCACAGCAAATGGAAAGTTATGAACCACAAAAAAACTGATGGGTGAAAATATACCAGCAGAAAGACCAACTGCTGAAACAAAAAAAAGATACATATAAAAAAACCTACTAAAAATAGAAGAAATGCTAACACAGTATAGTGCCATCACCGGCAAGCAAATAGAACTGTTAATTTTTTTATACACTTATTTGTGGGTTTTATTAAAAAAAGACACAGAATGGCACACTTCCATTCACTACTTAAAGTATCCTATGACAGAAGAGGCAACAGCATAGATTTAAACCCAGGAAATTTTAACACAAAGTTTTTTACTCCAAGGGTGGTAAAATACTGGCAGAGGTTGCCCAGAGGTCATGGAGTCTCCATTTGTGGAGATGCTGATCTCCTGACTGAACACAGTGCTGTCAGCCTGCTCTGGCTGATCCTGCTTGATCAGGGTGTTGGATGAGCATCTCCATAGTTCCCTTCCAACCTAAAGGATTCTCTGTTGCTGTAAGAAGCCTGAGAAGCCTTAGCAAAGATAGACAGTGATAGGTAAATGTAATGTGTGTTGGTTTCTTCTCAGTAGAATGGAATGGTGTTTCTAAGTGCTGTATTTCACAGTCAAGTACTTGAGGAAAACTCAAAAGACCACTTATAGGGCAATACAGTACATCAAAAGAATCAACTCCATATAAAATGTTATCACACACTCAGCTGAAGCAGGAAGCTTAACAATTCTGATTTTAAAATCTTAAGTTACTGTGGGAAGAAGTGGATTGGTACAAACGTTAAAATCAGCTGTCTTCAAGCAGAACATGTTGAACTGAACTCAACACAGGAAGCCCTGGGTGGTCTCAAGGGCCTTATACCTTGTATAGAATCCTGACTAGGTTATTGATCCATCAGTTATGGGGATATGCAAACTTCCAGTGAAGCAGGAAATAAGTGAACATCAGGGCCTACAGCAGAGAATCATGTACTTGTCATTAGAGCACAGGAGTCCCAGGAATCAGGTGACAGTTCCAAAAGTGGATACTCACATTCTCAATGGGGTAAGAAAACCCTTTCACAGGCAACTTGTCCACACCCTTCACTGTCACCAGCACGGTGGCCTGGGGCCGGTGAAACAGATCACCCACGCCCAGCCCAGGCCAGGGGAGGTCCTAGCACAAAATAACAAAAAAAGTTAAATTTCACAGGCAAAGGAAAGAGTTCTTCCCAGTATTAAAGCAAAACAACTTATTATCCTGTTAATGCCTCTGTGCAGGACAGCCTATTGGAAATTTCATGGGGAAGTAGGTTAATACTACATTGCTTTCATTTTGAGAAATGCCTCCAGTCAACCATGAAGGAACTGTTAGTTTAAAAGCTGCCAGTAACTTCATAGCAAAGTCTACACTAAGAAAACATTTTATATATAATGGATACATGAGGAGTTATTTCCCATAATTAAATTATAAATACTTCAGTCTGTATTTAGTAAGTGAAGGCTGAACTTAAAAAATCCACTAACATCTTTATATTTTCAGTACAAGAAAGAAACAGGGTGGAAAGGAAGGGGAAGAAAGGGACATGTCAATCACAACAGGCAACTAAACTTAAATGTACAAACTTGCACAGAAATATAAAAAGATTTCTTAGTAGCTTACAACAATTACAAATCAGTAAGAGCACAGTGGAGGCTACTGACTGGTTTATTCAGGCACAAAATACAAATTCATCTGTCTGGAATAAAGGCAAACAGATTTCCCCATCTGTGTAAATGACATAACTGCCCCTTTTTTTTTTGAAAGCCAAGTTAATTGCATTTTAGAATTAAATGTCATTAACATTATGATTTGTATCACCTCACAAAAACAAAGGAAAAACCCTTTGAAGCATCACCAGGGACAAAAATGGGGTTTGGTTTTGTTTTCTTTTAACAAGAGAAGAATATTGAATGACTCTCTCTGAGAATTCCCACTGTAATGTACTAAGAATTCCAAATCCTCTCCAGTGGCCTTGCTGCACTGCCAGTTTATGTTCCTGGACACAGCTTTGATGTGAGCTGCAGAAGTGCCTGGGCTTTGCAGTACTCCCCTCAGCAGGGCTGGAAGCTGCACACACAGTGACCTCTGCCTTAGGGACAGCTTTGAGGAACTCTCAGTTGCAGGGCTGAACTGAATAATCAAACACCTCCTTCCCTGCCTGCTTCTAGGATTTGAATTCATAGCAACAGAACTATTTCTAAAGGATGCTACAGACCCATTGCAACAACTGAATCCCAAGCTGTGGCAAAAGCACTGAGTGAGTACTGGAACACTTTCTTCCATCATACCCATGACATACCCCTGGATGACCAGGATGCCAAATGGACAGAACAGGCCAAACTCCACTGTTTTTCTGGGTGACTTTATATGCAACACACACAATACCATTCAATAAATTGGTTTTTCCTGATAAAATAATCAACATTTACTCCTGAGTCATACTACTCATACAAGTTTGTTACTAGTTTGATGACAAAAATAGCAGAATTAATTGACAGGAAGGTATTTTCAAATTCCAAAACACAGGCTAAGCAGCCTTGCACTGAAACCAGCCTTATCAGACCTCTTCCCTAGCTGATGTATGGAAGAAATGAGAACTGGCTGCCCTCACCAGCGCTGTGAGAATGCCTCAGGCTGCAGATTTCAGTATCTGGCTGCACACAGACACTGCCAAAGATATCTGTCTATTACACTTTCATCTACTGCTTCAACAGCCACTCATCCCTGCTGAACACCAGCAAAATACTCAGTAGGCAAGATGGAATCAATCCAAGTGCTCCTGTTCATGTGCCCCACTATAAACACTGCTAAAGTTATATTTGAATACTTAACGTGGAGAAACACTACCATAAATCATGTTTCCAAGGTTTTGGATTATTTCCTAAGCAACCAACATACTTGTTCTACCTCAGCTCAGCAGACAGCTTGCTGACCTGACAAAATGCCTGCCTTGCCAAGCCATTCTCAGTCTTCAGGAGCAGAGCCCTACAGAGAGCTTGTGTGCAAGAAGTGACAGTGGTCCCATGGGTTCTCAGTTTGTGACCATGGATGGGGGGGATACAGCACACAGCTAGGTTTCAGAGGAACTGAGGAGCAGCCTCTGCAGGCTTCCTTTTACAGCTGGTGACTCAAATTAGCCAGCTAGCACAGCTTCTGGCTGCTCACATGACCCACACAGCTCTGTCCTGGAACCACCTCTGTCAAGTCATGCATTCCTCAAGACAAACAGGGCAGTATTTTATATATTCCAGCACATGACAGGAAGATTTGCATCTTGAGTGAGCAGGTCTGTAGCCTAGAGGCGTTTCACAATCAAGACCTGGAACGTACTTCTTCAACAGAAAAGCCCATGGTGAGGGCAGCAACGTCCGGGATCCGCTCGCCCGGGATCGGCCAACGCCCATCCCGGAATGCGACCGACTGAGGGGACCGTAGGATGCTGAACTCACCCCCACACACACCTGAAAACAGACACAAAGAGCTGTCAGAGCTCCTGCAGGAACGGGGGAAAAATATATTTGAGCTTTCATTGCTTCTTCCTCCCTCCCAGGCCTATCAGTTTATGGAAAGCCAGGAATGAGACTAAGAATGAAGAGACCCATATTAACAAAAGCAGGACAATTATTCCAACAACAGCACAGCTACAAGCAGTCTCACAGTTCAGACCTGGTAAAGTGAACTCTCCATGGAGCCAGGAAGACCCCAAAACCCTGTTAAGCTCACAAAGCACCAACACAGCTCTGTCTACTTCCAGGACTGCTTGGCACAACCCCTCTGTTCATGCAGGCAGCAGCCAGAGCCACTGAGCCCAGAGTCCAGTGGAATTTGTCAGGGCTGGCTTAAACCAGGCAGTGCCAGGACAACCTGGCTCCTGCAGAATAGCTCTGGTGTCCCTGCTCTGCCTCCTCCACCTCATGACACCAGGAGGTGTTTGTCTGCCTTGGATGCAGCTGGACCTGAGCTGATTGTGTGGAGCCACCATCTGCCACATGGGGTTTTCACTGCTCTGGGATCCCCCTTCACTCTCTTCCCCATTACCTGGAACAACAAAGCTGACTAAAAGCATATTTCTAAAATGTTTTATGATGACAGCAATTTACTGCATAATAAAGTCAGAAAGGACTCCACAGAAATAAGAGAAGGGCTTGTTTCAACCTGGCTTCCTATCTTAAAGTCACTTAGGCACAGCTGCAATACTGTGTACACCAACATTTATGTAAATAAATTTTGAAACTTGTTTGAAAGATGCACAATTCAAAATTTCGGGCATATGGCCCCCAGTGAGCAATCTGAGTAGGTTGCCACCAGAAAACTGATTTGATATAAGAAAATCAAGTAACAGTAATAACTGTTTGCATGCCTGTATGCTCAAGTTCTAATTATACAATGAATCTGACTGCATACCTCAAAATTACATGAATAAGGTAACTGTCTAAAAAACCAGAAGTATTTACTCATATGATCATTAAAAATTGGTTACCAATCCAAGCAGTGATATATAACAGTTTTCCAGGGCATCAACAAATCTAAAGGCTATTTACAAAAACAGTGCAATAGTAAACTGATGTGTTGTGCAGCTAAAAAC
This sequence comes from Molothrus aeneus, assembly GCF_037042795.1. NCBI lineage: Eukaryota > Metazoa > Chordata > Aves > Passeriformes > Icteridae > Molothrus > Molothrus aeneus. The sequence goes on along the minus strand of NC_089647.1, from coordinate 109,394,917 downwards.
CTCCCTAATATTAATTTAATTAATGTGACCTTGAAGATGCTGTTCCAAATCCTGGCTCATGATCATGCACACACATGTTGACAGTAAATCTGAGCTATGTTATGATAAACACACCAAAGGACAAAGTTCTGAGGTGCAGGCTGGGGAGGGGGAAAAGGAAGGAAAGAGGCCAAGCCAAGTGATATTTATGGAGCAGATTCAAGAATTTATTTCAATTGATGTGTTCCTTGGGTGGTCTGCTACCAATTTTAATGGTGGATCAACCCACATTTTGAAGGGCAGAAATGTTTCCAGACCAATTTCTTTAAGTAAGAATTTACAAAATGCCTACAAATCCATAGGATTTCACATGCTGCTCTCCACAGGGCTGTTACACAGTCACCTTATTCAGGGCAAACTGGCTTTACCTAGCGCAGGATTGCTCTGGTGGATGGAATCAGAGCATGAACCCTTCACAACTAGAAGGGAAAGTCAAGATTGTTGCTCAAGATTACAACGATTAAAACTAAATTTGAAGTTGGGAACATCAGCAGATTCCCTCCAATTGCCTATGGAATAGAAAACCTAATTCCTACCCTGCCAAAGCTGTACCTCAGGTTCTCAAAAGCCTTTGTGAACCTGGAAGGCCAAGGAACATTGGGTGGGAAATATTTACAGGGCCTGGAAGTGCCATCATGAGCCTGACTCACAGCAGGCAACAGAGAGGCTGCAGTGAACACAGAAACAGCTCAGCAAAATGTGAAAATTCATACAAAATAACAAAATTATGTGTGTCTATCACAGAATCAGCAGAGCTGGAAGAGACCTCTAAGACTATCAAGTCCAACCATCAACCCGGCAGTGCCACTGTGACCCCTAAACCACTAAACCAGGTCACTCAGTGCCAGGTCCAGATGCCCCTTAAACACCTCCAGGGATGGTGACCCCATCACCTCCCTGGGCAACCTATTCCAATGGCTCACCCTGGCAGGGAAAAATTGTTTCTAGTCTCTGATCTGAATCCCTCTGTCTCAGCTTATAGAACTGGATTTTAATATAATTTGTGCACAGTATAAGTTAATTTAATAAAGCAACACACTACACATAATTATACATATGCATTATAAAAATACATAATCTATTATCTAAATTTATCTTATAATTTTGTGATGTAATTATAAAACTAATTTTCTATAACGAATTTACACAATAAAATGATAGAAACTTATAATTTAATATAAACCAGCCCTTGGATTGAAAGGGACTGGATAAAAGGGTTCGAGCACCGTCTCTGGAGGTGGATGGGGGCAGGGAGCTGCAGCACAGTGACAGCCCCCGATGGCACCCCTGGGTCCTGAGCCTGGCACCCACAGACACAGAGAGCCCCCCTCACCCTCTCCCCTCACCTTCCCCCTCCCCAGCACCGCGGCCCAGCTCCTTTCCCGCAATCTCCCTTTGCAGCAGCCTGGCGGCCCTGCCCCCTCCCCTCGGCGCTGCCCCGCGCCGGGCCGGCCCCGCTCACCCACCGGCCACACAGGCCGCAGCCACCAGCGCTGCCAGCCCCAGGGCCCGGCCGGCCCCGCCGCACCGCCCCATATCCGCCATCAGCCGCCACTGCCGGGCCGCGGACAGACACCCGAGCGCCCCGCCCGCCGCCTGACCGATAGCCACCGCAGCCAATCGGCGAGCGGTATTCAGGATGGATGGGCGGGACTCGGCAGGCCTGACCAATCGCCAGCGCAGCGCCGTCCCTGTCACGGAGCTGAGCAGTCAGCTGTTCAGCTGGGGGCGGAGTCTTTGTTTGAGTGGCGTTCCCACTTGGCCAATCAGATCGCGAGAGGTCCTGCACCATTTTCCTCCTCGCACCGTAAACCCAGAGGGAGCAGCGAGGAGGCGGAGCCAACTGGCTCAGCCAATCAGAGCGTGAGGGATAGGGAGTTTGCTCCGGCCATGCTCGTCAGGCTCACATCGATGGGGCGGGGCAAATATGTGATTGACATCCCAATGCACCATTCAGAGAGCAGGGCGCCGGCCCCACCCTCTCGGTGGCCGTGTGGGGAGGATATCCTTGGCTGTGGGGCTGTGAGAGGCCCCTTTGGGTCCTAACGTTGATCTCGTCCTTCCCCTTGTCTATGCTGCTATCTAATTTGTATAATATATTGTATATTTTTATAATGCATATGTATAATTATGTGTAGTATGTTACTTTATTAAACCTTCAGTGGTTTGTTCCTTATATTTTGTTGAGAACATCCCCAGTAAAAAATTCAGTGACTGGCCCAGCCATGCTCGTCTCACTTCAGCTGTCAGTGCCAGTGATAGGAACAGGCAGGTGGTGCACTTTGGTGAGTGTATGTTTAATATTCCTGTGATATGCCATGATCATCACAGTCAGGGGAGGTGGTCCTGCTCCTCAGCCCTGTGAGGATCACCTGAGGGTCACCAGTTCCGGGCTCCTCAGGACAGGACAGACATGGAGCTGGATCCAATGGAGGGGACTGGGTCCAATGGAGGGTGATGAAGATGATGGAGGGACTGGAGCATCTCACTGAGGACAGGCTGAGGGAGCTGGGCCTGTCCAGCCTCGAGGGGCTGACAGAGAGGGGCCCTGATCCCTGTCTGTGTCTGCAGGGAGGGTCAGGGCATGGACTAGGCTCTGCTCTGCTCTGTGGGGCAATGGGACAGGAACTGATGGCCAGGAACTTCCACCTGAGCATGAGGAAGAATTTCTTTCCTGCTCAGTGACCGAGCACTGGAACTGGTTGTCCAGAGAAGGCATAGGGTGTCCCTCACTGGAGATATTCCAGACACATCTGGACACAATCCTGTGCCATGTGCTGTGGGATGACCCTGCTTGAGCAGGGAGGTGGGCCCAGGTGGACTGTGGTCCCTTCCAGTCTGACCCATTCTGTGAAGTTGCGAGTATTTTTCAGGGTCTTTGTACATTTTTAGGCTCCAGGACCTCGGTGAAGCTCTCTGCAAGTAAAGGCAGACAAAACCAGGCTTTGAGGGTGAATTACCATGTAGGATAGGAGGTTAAGGCCTTCCAGTGCATTGGAACTAAAACTGTGTTATGAGCACTTCAAATTAATACTCACTCATTCCTATCGTGCATCACAAAACCAGCGCCACATAATAGCTTTTGTAAAATAAATGCAAATAAATGCTTGAGATTATCTGATTCAAAATAGTTTTTTTCTGGTGAGCTTTTTTGTCCTGGACTCCTCGGGAAGCAATGTGTGTGAGTTCACAGTAAACCCAGCCGTGCTAGGGAGTGTTTTGTCTGCTTTGCTGGGAGACAGCACCTGTGTCACATCCACATGGTAATACTGTATCTATGTGCAGAACATGCCAAGGATTACTACCCATACAACTATTTGGCCAGAGCTATTCTGCTGTGCATTTAGAAATTCCAGCCAACTATGAAACACTTTGAAAATGTGCCTGAGCAACTGGGAAAAGAAAAGGTTGTCTAGAAGAATGAGTGAGTGGGCACATGAGTGCAGGTAGTAAAATGAAAGTGTGTTTACAGCAAACAGTATTTAAGAGAGTAAAGTTATATCCTTGCCACTGCCACATGATAGTATGTGACAATGGGCAAATCACTTAAACTCAGCTTTTCATAGGTGGCAATAACAATCCCCCCCCTTGTCTGTGAGTTGTTTTGCATAAATTAGGAGGAGCTCCTGCTCCTCCTGCTGCCAGGTGGAAGCTACACTTTGAATGGGAAAATCATGCCAGATGCATAGGGTACTCTAAAACTCAGCAGCCGAGCAAGTTATGAGTACTTCAAATTAATTATTTCTTACTCTGTATTGCATGTCACAAAACCTGCACGACATAATAGCTTTTGTGAAATAAATGCAAAAAAAAAAAAAGATTTGTGAGATTACCTGAATACTGTGGCAAAGATATGATCAAAATAAGTTATTTCCTGATGGGCTTTTCTGCTTCCAGAACAGGATTAGAAAAACACATGGCAGAGAAAGCCTGGATCAGTGAACAACAAAGATATTGAATGATTGTTTTTCTGTGAGCCCAGCTGGTTTGTGCAGTGAGCAAGGCATGATGATTTTGAAAATATAGTATTCTGTATTGTAAACTGATAATGCTAGCACAACATGTAAGCCCATGGGTCCTGGATTAAGGTTATGTGGGTTACCTTATTTCTAGCATTTGCTGTCCCTTGGGCACTTGACTTTGCAAGTGTAGTGTTCCATTTACTGTGTATATTTTAGCATAATTTCACAAAGTTTTGCCTGTTTAGGAAAACATGGGTCCTGCACCTTGTAGTCTGAAGTACAGATGAACTGCAGGTATGCTTTGTCCTGCCCCTTACCCTGCCTTCCCTTCAGATTGTGTCTACACCCAAAATGTGCATAGAAAAACAGCAAGGAGAGTGACTCAAAGCAGTAAATTTCTGAAACTGCTAGAGGACACTGGGTGGATGTGGTTGTACCTTAGATGGGAAGGTAGTGGGAATCACCAAACAGGAAAAGGATCATATGAGGGAAGAAGTTTCTTCATCTAAATTAAGGATTTCTTACAAATGTGATGTGGAAAAGAAGGTGCCAGAGTGAATAAGACTGTTTTGAAAAAAGTTCTTTCTCTTATAACTGTTACTCTCTCTGTGTTTCATATCTGTGCATGTTAGCAATCATCTCAATTTTTTTTATTAATCTCTTGACACTGCTTTCCATAAAGCATTCACTCTGAAAGTCATACCACAACAAAAGAGTATCATGTTATTTTTTTTTCTCATTTGCAGAAGGAATTGTATTTTTGAGACTTTAGCATTTGCATTCTCATTTTCTTTTTCTGAACTTGTGGTGCTAGGAATACTATAATGTAATTCTAGAAATAGAAGAGAAATCAGAGTTCTGTATTTGAAGAGTCTTATATTCCTTCTCTGCTTCTCAAATTGCTGTTCTTGAAATCACAATGCAAACATGGTTTCTGAAGAATTCTCTATCTTATGTTTTCCTGTTCTCATCTTGGTTTCTTCTTTGGGAAAATAATAAATAGAAGCAATAAATTTTATTATGAAACAGTCAAGTCTCACAAACTCTGTACTGGTTTCTAGTGCCCACTGGGTATATCTGTATGTCAGTGAAGCCCAATATAAGAGAATAATACCATCACTTTGTAGGCTGGCAGAGTTCTAGCTATTTTCTCTAGGCTTAATTTAGATCCCAGCTGTGCTTTGAAGAGAGTGAGTTTTGTAATCCTGTAAGCAATACTTGTGACAAAATCTACATGCAGTAAATTTCTTCTATTAAACTGATTTCATTTTGAGCTTCTGCTCAGGGCAAGTGAAAAATTGAGACAACATGCACATTAGGTCAGAAATAATTTTTATAAAGCCATATAGTGCTAGCAGCAGTCACAAAATCAATGTGCCAGCTGTAGGCAGAATACCAGCGTTCCCTGGCTGTTTTAGGAGTGTGCTGTGCAGAAATGTCTTCAGCAGGAATTGCTCACAAGGCACTTGGATGCTGCCTTTGCCTGCAGCCCTGTCTGTACCAACAGTGTTATGGGTGAAATGATGGTAGAGGAGGGAATATGAGGAAAAGGCTGAGTCAAAGAGCCCACCATTGGTCTCAACTGGACTGCTGTGTGATCACTGGGTTTCATTGTGTTACTACTAAATCCAGGCTGGTTGCTAGCAAAGTAATTGTCTCAACCATCATTTCCAGAATGATGCTTTAACTGGAAAATATTTTTCTGGCTGCTGTGATGACTGAGCCAGTTGAATCCTACTGGAAAGAATGAAATCCCAGTGCCAGGTGCCACTTGGAGTTACCAACTCCAGAAGCACACAGGGTCAGCAATGCCCCTTTTGGTACTAGGATTTGCAGTCTCAAAGGAAATTTATACACAGAGGTTAAGCAAAAGATTCTAAAATAAAATTGAGCAGACAAAACTCTTTTTTCTCTTATGTTTTCTGACCTGGAGACTTTGGTTGAATGTGAATAAACAGTACAGTCAGTTGGGAACCCCTGTCCTGGTGTGGTGGGGAAATGGGACAAGGGGACTGTGTTGGGCAGTTTGTTTGGGGGATGGTGACATCCTGAGAGGTGAGAGATGAGAAAATTTAGCCCAACTTGGTGATTTATACTGGGTGCAATTTATACAGGTCTCATGTGAAAAGTTGTTGGTCCTTGCTGCTGAATGGCTTTGTGATCTCCTCATTCCCACCCCCATTTGCACACTCCATCTATGTAAGCAGAAACGGTTGTTTTTGCAAATGTGGATACCAAGGCTAAATAAATCAAAGACAGCTCAAAAATTTCTAAAGGAGTCAAAAACAACTCTCAAAAAGCACTAAAAACCCACACCAAACCTGTTGTTACTGAGCCAAATCTTAGGCTATGTCACAGCTGATATCCTGAGGACTCAAAAAATAAGCAAAATCTGAGTTCTGCCCTCTCTAAAGGGCAGATTTGTCTTCTATATTTTTTCTTTTTGAAAGGAGAAGTGCCTTTCTCTTTTACTTCTGTCAGTCAATAGCTGTCTTAAAGAGGATTGCCAGCTTTCTCTTTGTAGAGCTGAGCTACAGTTAAAGCTTCCAAATATGCACAAGAAGCCCATTTTAGGGTTCTTTCTGCTAGGTTCTATATGCTCATCATATAAAGAAAATTATATGGCTCTTTTTGTGTATCAGTACAAATGTCACGAGGTCAAAATTGTGACCTTCTGATGAAGCTCTAGTAGACTTTTGGCATTTTCTAACAGTTCTCAGCATGGCCTTTTTTGTGACTTTGCCTGCCCCTGTGGGCTCACTGGAGGTGAGAGTGTCCCTGTTTTGTCATAGGCAGCCCCAGTCCTGCAGAATTTGCAGGGGCTGGACAGAATATTGAGGAGGGGACTGGTTCACCTGAGGTCCTACAGCAGGTCAGTGGGAAGACAAGGAGAACCTTTCCTCTGTGACCTGTACTTCAGCCTGTACTGCCCTCTCAGCCATTCTGCCTTCAGTGATCACAGCCAACTTTTAGAAATATATTTTATATATTGTTCTAGAACACAACACTGCAGTCTGCTGAGACCATGATGCTGATATAACAGCTCTGAGGAAGATGGTCATCTGGAATTCACTTAATTTTAGTGGTTTCAAAGTCACGTTAAACACTATTTTTTTGTTAAGTCTACTTAATCAAAATGCATTTTAATGTATTATAACATCATTGAAGATAGGAGATGAGTGTGGTTTTAGGGGTAATTGATATAATTAAAGGTACGCAGCTTCTCTATGTTGACATTGCAGCGCTAATGAGGAACGAAATGTGTGAGAAAGAACAGAAACTGCTCAGAGAAATCCGCATGTGTGTGATGCGTACGAATGGCAGTTGATTCGTGTGTTTCCTCTCCCTTCACCTTTTCCCGACGATTTTGGAGAGGGCTGGCCCGGCCGCCCGGGCAGGTGGGAACGCGCATCCCAAACCTGGGCGCTTTGGCACCATCGCGTGGTCTGAGCTGCGGCTGCAGCCTCGCTGCTCTTGTGTCGCGTCCGGGGACCGAAACTTAAAGGAAACAACTTTTGGGAGCGTTTAATCTGCTGTCCCCTCCACAGATGCCCGTCGTATCCCTCTACCCACCCTGACGGTTTCTCTGGGTCTGGACTGAAGGCACTTGAGACCATAGTTCATGTTCGGACTCAGGTGTTTATTATTTCTTATCAGTAAAACAGTCTCACTACTGTGAGTTCTGCAGCTTTTCATTAGAAGGCACAAAATGGCAACAATCTCTTGTTCCAAGGTCTTTTAAGACTGAACTATCCAATGAAGAACTGGCACCTGGATTATTTTCCCTTTTCACCCAATAACTGACCCCAAAGAGCTGCAATGGGGACTTTTCTGCCCAATTACAAAATGCCACCCAAACCCATGGAGAAGGAGGAAGAAGAAGCATGAAGAAGAAACCCAGGATGACACCCTGTGCCCCTCCATCTTGCTTCCATCCACAACACACTAAAAACCCCAAAACCTCAATTTCTCACCAAGTGATACACACCTACACTGCTCTCTATAATCTATTTCACACTTTTGTGGATTCCAGTCTATCTTGAAGTCTGGGAAACTTTCTCCATGAATGAGAGTCAAAGTCAGTGCTCCCCTGGGGGTCAGGGCACCCCAGAACAGACAGAGAAATATTCCCAGTGTCCTGGGTTTCCACACCAACCTTCCTGAAAAACAGTGGCCAAGAGCATGCATGGAGTGGGTGATACAAATTGAGCCAGAAGATAAAGGGCTAATGTGTATGTCTCAAACACTGATAGCCAGATGGCTGTGGAGCAAAGAGCTGTGGGTAATAGCAGACAAGAGCTCAGTGAGAAGGAAAAGAATGTGGCTGGGGAAGGGGCCCTGCAGAGGTAGGGCAGCAGTTTTCTTCACAAATGCTCTTGTTCTGGCTCCTGGAGATAAGCCCAACACAGTGCAAGCACAGCAATGAGGTTGAGAAGCAGGTGTGAACTGTAGGGGGCATCGAGACCACTGAAGACCCCAAAACCTCTGACTCATTTCCAGAAAGGTCTGTAGGAATGGGCAGCAATAATTAATTTGTATGGAAAGCTAGAAACTTCTCTCCAGGGCAGAGAAAACTTACCTATAAATAAGTATTCTCCCAAAGCCCAGTGCACCTGCTCTGCATCTGTATCCCAGGACCCTGGACATCCCTGGACACCACAGCTAGATCAACACTGGAGCAAGGACTGGTGATCTCTTGTCCTCTCTTTTCTTTCTCTCTCTCCCCCTTTAATTCATCTCTCTTTCCCTCTTCCCTTTCATCTTATCCCTTAATCCAAAACCCACTGCTTATACTAGGAGGTCTGGGACTAACACACCAACTTCCATGCCAAGTGTGTGGTTTGCTAAAAAGACTTTGTAACCTTTTGCAAGAACCTCTGACTTACATCATTCCATTCACCACAAGCATCTACAAATCTTGGGTGCTCCCTTCCCTTTAAGGGAGGAACATCATAACAAGGAACCACTAATTTTTGGTAGGAACTGGGATGAAACTGGAATTTGCTGTTTCCTTCCACATCAACATAGAATTTAGACCATTCTAGCCCACTTTTTTTGAGCTTACATGGTTTTGTAAGAGGTAAGAAGGCAATTCCTACAATTTACTAGCTTATTATGAGGGAACTTGCCTTCAGTAGTGCCAGGCTACATCTTACAGACAATCTGCAAAACCTCTTAAGCTGCACTGTGAGGAGATTAGCACACTTTAGCTGACAACACTTGAGGTATCTCTGTTCCTAATTCTTGTTAAAGACTGAAGCTGGTACCTTAGTCATCCAAAAATTAAAAGAGCAGGAGTATTATCTCCTCTCTGGATGCAAGAGCAATACCAAGAACATTATCCCTTCTCTGGCACAACTGCTCAATATTAACATCAAAACCCAGCTTGAGCCTGTAGGTGTAGGCCTGTCAGCCACTTGTCACACAGTGAGTGGGGGAGTGACTCTCCAGCAGGTCAGAAACTCAGCAATAACTGCCTGTGTCTGTACTCAAACACAGCTGTGACAGCAGAGCAGGGCTTTGGCTTCATCTCACTGAAGGGTAGAGCTAATTTACTCTTTCTCCATAGCTATTAGGTTTAAGAGTTGGCTTCTGAAATTTGCCTTCATCACTTCTCCAACTGAGAAGGACAAAGGTGGTCTTTTACACTTTTGGTTAATGAGCCCTCTCTGCTGTGACCTTTTGTGTTTTGCAGCCCCACAAACCTAATATTCTGTTGTGACTACTCAGCCTTTCTGGAAATGCACTTCTTCTTCCAGTTTGAGAAGATTTAGGATGTGGTGAGAAAGAGAGAGAGTTAAATTTTACATTCTTCCCCCTATGGTTGAAGAGATTTAATTGAAGTTCACCCAGGGGAGAAGTCACAGCCAGCAGATAAACACCTTAGCTTGCTGTTTCTACTAAAACGGTTAACAATGGAGTAGTTAAGACTTAAAATATAATTTGTTGTCATTAAGCTTTTATGTTATCTTCATCCTGAGCTCAATAGAAGCTCCTGTTAAAGGGTCCAGGTGCTTTAGATATGTTCTGTATTTTGAAGGTAGTCATTGCAACCATTTGTGTGAAGATTGCTGAGCTAAGCTGATAGCTTCTTGCTTTTGAGAGGGGTGGTGGGGTCTCTGTTCTCCCACAACTTTGGTTATCCCCCAGACCTCTTGCATGGGCTGTGGGTCTCCTCTCAGCTTACTGAAAAAAATCTGAGGCTGAGAGAGTCACTGCTCAGTGATGACAGCTCTGTGAGCCAGGTCATGGTGTGGCTGTAGGAGCTTTGATGTAGTGAGGCAGGAGCTGCTGGCTGGAGGTGGAACTGCCTCAGCACTGGTGCAGATTCATACCTGAATTAAGTGATGATGTATCCATGGCTTTAAGCCAGATTTTCTTCTCTGTGCCCTTCAAATTAGACTTCCAAATGAGACAGCCAAATACAAACATACTGACCATTGTCCTGTTAATCACACTTTCTGTAGTGGCAGTGCCAGTTCCTCTCAAACACAGTTGTGCTGTCTCCTGGGTCTCATTTGTTACTGATACTTGCTGTGGGACGACATCACATGCTTGAGAGCTGAAGGGATGGCATTATAATACTTACCATCTGTAAAGGCCAATGAGGGAACTTCAGGGAGATAGGAGGATGTTTTTGGCAATATACCACATGAGAAAATGACCCTTTTCCCATTGCATCTTTCCTTGTGGAATTTGAAACCACACTGTAGCTGCATACATCTTTGGAAGGATGCAGCATTTCAGTTGCAAGCTACAGAAAGGCTTTTTCTTTGTCTCATTTAACAATTTCTCTAAGGATGTTTTTGGTGCTTGCTTTGGGTACTTTCCCTAGTGGTCTCTCAAACTGATTATAGACTTGCTCAGCTGATTTCCATCTCAGGGTTTTCTGTCATTGGGTTATTGGAGAGCTGTTGTCAGATTTAAAACAACCATTGTAAGGGTCCCCTGTGTTTAAAAAAAAAAAAAATCTGTTCATAAAGTGAAAGAAAGAAACTGCTCAAAGGGGCTCTGAGCTGTGGGTGAGGAAACAGCCTGAGCAATGGAAAATGCAGGGCTTTGTCTGAGCAGTTGTGCAAAAGGGCTCTCCAAACCAGCATGGACTTGAGATAAGACAGATAACCTCAGTGGGGTTGAATGGAGTTTACCTTTCAGTGGCTTGAAATGAAATACAAAGGTGATGCATGAAATGTATTGTTCTCATAAGCTCTATGAAATGTCAAACAAAAATGTCTTTCATATAATGGCACGACAGAAGTTGAGAATCATGAAGGAAGGAATAGAGCATTGAAGTAAACAATTTGGTTTCTGAAACTATTGGAATGGAAAAGAAAATGTTGTAACCTGGAATACTAAGGGAAGGGATTAGAAAAGGAAACAACCAGAAAAGCCATATAACCTACTTGGTGTATGGGTAAAAGATGCTTTAGGTTGCTTAAATTTTGCTTTTTCTATTTCTTTAAAAGAAATAAATTTTGCTTTTTCTATTTCTTAAAAAACCAATCAAAATCAAAAACTACAGTAAGGAAAACAAGAAAATCAAAAACTACCTAGGAAAACAAGAACCTTGCTGATAGAAAGTTACTTTTTTGGGGACCCTGCTCCTATTTTTATGTACACTTATCCTGGATCTGAGCTTGGTTGTACATTTGCAAAATTCAGTGTCTTTTTTTTCTTGAATCTCTGTACCATCCTTATTTGGAGCACATTAAAAATATTCACCTCTTTATAAACCATTTGAAGTAGAAATGAAACCCAAAGAACTGCTCCATCCAGTAGAAATAGGGTAGAAGTGTCATCAGCAATGCTACGTCATGGAAGACCCTTGCAGTATTTCCCTGAGGCAGCTCAGCTTCTCACTCCTGCTCGCCCCAGCCAGCCTTGACTAAGAATCAGAAAAAACACTTTCTCTTGACATTGAACAAGGAACTTTGTTCAATTAAAGGTTGCCTCCAAAACTACACTGTGTCTTTCTCTGGAAGGCTTCTGCCAAGAACATTCTTGAGTCAATATACACAACATTCCAGCATGGCGATGCTGCAGTGACACTGCATGGCACTCTTCTGAATCTGGCTCTTAGAAAGGGACATTGTAGTGGGAATAAATTGTAGTACTTGTCCCAAACACAAGAGCTCATAAAATTCTTGCTAAGATGTCTTAGGTTAATGCTCTGGAACACTGCAGTGATTTTTAAAAGCTGTTGTGGTGAACAAGTTAATCTGCAAATTGCTTGTTCTGAGATGGCATTTTTGAAAAACTTATGTAATAAAAATTAAATAATGATAATGTTTTTTAAAGGAGAGGTATTAAAAGTGGTCTATTCTGCAGACCAAAGCAATAATATGTTGGGCAGCATCAAAGCATTAAACAAGATGGTTTGCATCATTAACACTAAATGAAATGGCTAACAAGTCAATAAATGAGGAGAATAAACCCAAGTTATCACACAATACAGTGTTTTAAAGTGCCAGAAACAAATTTTCTGAAGCAAATAATTTTCCAGTAAAACTAGATGGAATTTAAAGGAACATGTTTTTCTGATTGTTGAATGCATGATCAGTTAAATACTATTTTGCATATTCAGTGTACTGTGTGTATGGTCTTCCTAACATCCTAGTGAAGCAGAAAGGAAGAGGGAGCAGTGCTTTATTTTGTAAATCAGGCAAATAAAGAAATTGCATCAGGAAGACTGGAAAAAAATTTGCCTATTTCTGAAATCCGTATGGTGGTTAAATCTTCAAGTGCTGTTTTTCCTTTATTTTCTGTGTCTGCAGAAAGCCTTTACATGCTGCATTTCATAAAGAAAGTTATGAACAGAACAGTGCTTATTAAAGTGGAGGGCATTTTGGAACATAGAGTATTCCACTATGGAAATTTTAGATTTTGCAGTTTTGGAACATACAGTGTTCCACTATGGAAATTTTAGATTTTGCAGTTTTGTCTGGGGCAAGGATGGGAGATATTTGCTGTTGGCTGGTTGTGACCTGTGACTGGATTTTGTGCTGTGGGATTCTTTTAATTTTTAGGTAAGGAAAGTGGTAATGGGGCTAGAAGGTATCTTTGACCCCCAGCAAGGAAAAGCCCATCCCTGGGCTGACAGGAGGCTGGTCAGATTAACATTCTTCTCATTTCTGCTTCTTATCTGCATGCATAGCTGTGACAGTGTTCACAGGGGTTCTTGGATGAGGCAAGAGACGAGAATGTTGACTCCATGTTCAGAAGGCTTGATTCATTATTTTATGATATATATATATCTATTACATTATAACTATACTAAAAAGAAATAGAAGGAAAGGTTTAGTCTCTCAGAAGGCTAGAATAGAAAAGAATGATAACAAAGGCAGCTGGCTCAGACAGAGAGTCCAAGCTATCTGGTCTGTGGTTGGCCATTAATTGTAAACATTCAAAATGGCCCAATCACAGACACACCTGTTGCATTCCACAGCAGCAGATAACCATTGTTTACATTTTGTTTCTGAGGCCTCAGCTTCTCAGAAGAGAGAAAATCCTAAGAAAAGATTTTCACAAAAAGATGTCTGCGACACATAGCTACAGTCCCGGGAGCTAAATATTTTTTCACATCCAAAATTTATTACTCTTGGTCTGGAAGATAATTTTCCTTGTGCTGCTAAAGAGTACAGGATGGAACAGATGAACCTGAGAGATTTTATCAGACTCATTACTGCAGAACCTGCACGCAGCGTTCTCAGACACTGAGAATATATCTCACTATACTAATTCTGTCCTTTTGACATTCTTGTGCTTTTAAAACAAACCCTTCACATATGTGAAGCTCAACCATTCAGCCATGGCAGTGCCAGGCCCTCTCCAGTGATTTCAGTAGGTTATATTTAGGATTTGACTGCTATATACCATTCTCTCTTCCAAACTCTGATCAAGGAAAACCCTTGTATAATTATGAGCATCTGTTGAAGTCCGTGGTGTAACCACAATATCTTCTTCAGAAACAGGAGGATGGAGAATATTTCTTTTTTTACCAATGTAATTTTCTCAGGGGAAAAAATAATTATTTTGGCCTACTCCTAGAAGAGGAAAATGAGAATAGATTTGGTATGGTGATTTCTTGGATCAAGTTAGAAATAACTTCATGCAAAGAAGTACCTGAAAAGACTCTTGGGAATTTTGTGGATTATATTTGCCTGGGGTTAATTTTTGTTTTGTATTTAACTTTACATTAAGTACCCATTTAATGTTTTGCTGAACTGGTGCTCCCATCAGATATTTCTCTTACAGCATATTATGTTGAAAGGAATTTTGGGATAAACCCCTCATAATTCCCAAAACTCTTCCAAGCCCTGTTCTTGCATGATTTGACTGATTTTGATTGTTCATCACTTCCTTTTCACAGCAAACCCCACCCTCCTGATGGCAAGACAATGCTCCAGAGTCCTTTCCCCTGACAGAAACAGGACTTGGAAAATAATGAGTGAAAATTCTGCTCTCCCTCTCGCTGCTGTGGAGTGGGGAATGAGCTGCTCCAGTTCTCTACTGGGAGATGACTTTATCAGAAATCCAGTACCAATGGGGAGACTTTGGACTTATTTCTCTTGCTGCAGTGGAGATCCCTGTGGTGGAGGTGACTTTCTTGTCAGAGAAGTCCCAGTAGAAATTGCCTGTTTCTTATGGATAGGTTCAGACCATAAATGTTTTTTCTTCCTAAATAAATGTTTTTTCTTTCCCTGAACTGTCATGATGCCAAGCACTTTTTCCCTCTTCACTTATGAGGTGAGGCTGCAGTCTTTCTCTGAGGGGCCAAAGAACAGCAGAGATGGATTTGGGCAAGGCTGGGGGCTTGTCTGTGCTAGATGCTCCTTGCAGCAGAGTGTAGCAATGATTCTCTAAGGTTACAGATGCAAGCAGCAAAGTTTCAAATTAATAGAGAGGGCTAAAAGCAAAATTAAAGCTAATATGAAAAATGAAGCTTTAGAAAAGAGTGTCACACATGAAATTTGGCCATTGATTGTGTTTTAGTATTTTAATTGATGTTTTCTCAAAGACACATCAGAGACCACCAACCCCTACAGCTATGGCATTTTTTTTCTGATTACAGGGAGAGCTTTGAGTCAGGCCCTAAAGGTTTGAACCTGCTCTTTCTTGTCTTTTAAAAAATGATGGATCAGTTGTCAAGATGAAGAACAAAACAACTGGGACTTCTGGAGATCCCTTTGCATCCTGAGTTAATCTTGCAGAGGTGCTCAGCTCCTGCTGGTGCCTGCCCATTGTGGTCAATGCTTTCATTGCAGTGTCTGCACTCTCTTCATATTTTGGTGATTTGTTGAGTGCAGTTGAGCTTGATTTTGTAAATGCTTTTAGGATCTTGGAGCATTGTTGGACAGCCTTCAACAGCATGTATGTGACAGCATGAGCATCTGGAGGGTTTGTGTGCAGATAAAGCATCTGCGATGCTGGGAAATCACTGCAGTGTTTTTGCCAAGCTGAAGTTGAAATGTCCATGTCTAATTGAATGGCAGCTTTTGAATCACAAACTGAAACTTTCTGTGCTACAAACACACACATGGATCTTATGGCAGAAAGAATAGTTTCCAAATCAACACAGGGAAATTATGCAGCTAACTCCCTAACACAATCAGAGAACACTAAAAGCAAGTGAAAACAAAAGTCATTTTTAAAGCTAACAAAATAATCACAGGTTGAGGTTTTCCATAGCTTTATAAAATGAAGCCAAGGATCATTTCAGTGCCAGGTAAAAGTTTCAGTCCATAAAGAGCAGCTGTGTTGTGCTACTTTGCACAAAACAAATAAGCCAGTAAAGTTTTACAGGACATGGTTATACCAGACTCAACATGCCTAACAGAGAAGCTCTACTAAAGAAAAAAAATATATCTTTTCTTTCCTAGAAGAACTTGTGTGTTTCCATGCTTTCAGGAAGATGATTTAAGGGTGGATGTCTTCTTGGTTATGCTGTGAGTTCAATGATCTGAGAGACAATCTAAGACTGGAGAGACTGCTACTGCCTGTCAGCTGATGGATGAAGGTGATGTAATTAAATTCAGGTCATCATAATGTGGAAAGAGTTTCATTGAGATAAATAGTGTCTGCATACCTCAGCCTTGTGGACTGTTGATTATACATCCCCTAAAGCTCTAATCCAAGCCCTTGTTCTAGCTGAAGCTCTGTGGAGTGACTGAAAAGGTAATCATACTTTAAAATTAAACACCCTTGGTGAATTAGCAATGGTTTGCCCATAAATCATCCATACGAGCTTTCTGCTAAAGTCCTGGCCCTTTCCAACTTCTCTCCACAAAATACTGAAGTTTGAGCCTGTTTGGTAGAAATGGGAAGAGTTGCTGGAACTGCACTTAAAATCTGAGTTTGCTCTAACTTCAGCATTTGCAGTACTGCTGCATTTAGGATGGAAAAATGGGGAAACTCCAAGTTCTGTCTGGCTCTTGTGAGTACTGAACAACAATCAGGGCTCATTCTCAATCTCCTTTTGGGCTGGTCAGTCTGGCAGTGGGGAGCTCTCAAAACGCCAAGGGAAATTAAATTGGAGATGGAGAAACTCCACTCTCTTAACTGGCTCCAGACCCTGTCCAGTTCTCACAAGGTCAAGCACTCTGTGAGGAGAGAGGCTGGGCAAGGGCCAGCATCATCCAAGAATCAGCCCAGGCTTACTAGCATCCCATCCCATCCCTTCTCCTGGGCCTAACAAGTCTTGGAACAGGGAGAGCCTGGCCCCCTCCTCAGAAAGCTCATGTCACTTCTTCCATGTCCTGGGTTGGCTGAGTCCCTCCCAAGTGAGCAGGCAGGTCAGCTTTGCTCACTGTGAGCCATTTTCTCTGGGTTTCTCAGAGAGAGACTGTGTTTCAGCTGAATTCAAAGCAGCTGGACAGTCAGGAAAAAACATTTCTTCTTGTCCCTTGTGTCTGTCTAGATCTGGCAGTCAGTGTTTTAGCACATTATTATCTTTTAATTCCCATAGTTATTGAGCATTGTCCAATTCATAAAATGTAGACTTATTTGGATCTGGGGTAAATATAGTGAAAATGTGAAGAAAGACAGCTGAGGGGAAAGGTTCTCGTTTTTCCTGAATTGTAGGTGGTTATTTCAGGTTTGGAATAAGGGTTTCAGTTGATTCTTTTGTTATCCAAGTGTTGTGGGGGGAAAAAGGAGTTGTGTTGGGCAACTTAACAGAATTTATTTTATTGCAATTAATGTAAACTTTTAAGTCTTTATTCCAGTATTGAGAAATAAACAACATTTAAACTAGGAGAAAATACCACTTCCCTGTGTAAAAGCTCTTCTTCCCTGCCTCATCTCCCTTACTGCACACCACACTTCAGCTCCCTGATGGGACACTGGACATCACAGAAGAAGGTGGTCACTGTGTGGTTTTTCCTTTTCTTTCACTGCTCCTTGTTCCCTACTCAAATAGGGAAGAACCTTCCACTGAGGTTCCTCAATGGGCCACAGTCCCCACAGACTGTGCCTGCTCCTGAGACTCCTCACCCCTGCTCCAGCCTTTCCTTTTCCTCTGCCCCTGCTTTGCTGTGGACCAGCCTCCTCTTGTTGGATCAGTCTCCCCTTTTTCTCCAGTCTCTCCCCTGCCCTGGTGTCTCTCTTGCCCCTGCTTGTTCCATGCCAGCTCTGGCATCTCTCTTTCTCTGGCATCTCTCCTTGTTTAGTAGCTGCCACCTTTATTAAATATGTTTTTGCAGAGGCCCCATATGCTCCTCTCACTGGTTTGCTCTTGGGGCATCAGTGGGTCCATGTTGGCTGTTGCAAATCCAGCTGGAAATGTCCCTGACCAGCACAGGGCAACCCCTCATCCCCCCCACAGGTCACCCTGCAGCCTCTTCTCCTGCCAAAACCTTACAGTTCTGCCCAATATAGTGAATTATTCCAATTATATCTGTATTTAATGTGTATTACATGGGTCTCTGAGAGCACATTTATTCTCTTGTCTTCAAGCGCATCTGGCTACAATGCTCAGCACCTTTCAGAGTTGAGCCGTGAGGAAAATTACAATTGTAGCAAGTCTAATAATTTATTTTGCATGTACACATACTTAACAGACTTTATTTTCTGGCAAAGAAACCTGGGAAGTATCCATAAATAAGAGCAAATAAATTAGGTTATATAAAGCAGTTTAACACAAATGTGAGTATTTTTGAGGTTTGGGGAAGTATGGCTAATTTTCAACATTAATTTTTCTCAGTCCCTTAACTTCTGCATCTGTTCAGGAATTTCAAAGGTAATGAGCATCACTGACATTTCTAACTTAAACAACAAAAAGAAATGTATCATATGAGTATATGTTATTACACACATATGAAAGACCAGTTTATAAGGTGGAACTCTGGGTTATTTGCTCAAATCAGATTTGAATCTCTATGTTAAACACAAGCCAAATTTCTAGGTCCATATATAAACAAATACTTAAACTATTTCTGGGTGATGAGGTACCTTGATGCCATACATGCATTTAGCAAACCTTTGACCTGCTCTCATCTCCAGTTGCTGAAAGTCTGTTTGTAAGTTCCAGTGATCCTCTCTGGTGTCCTCTTTTCTCCCAGCCACTTTGTGTTTGCAGTCTGGGGCATGGCTGTACATGACAAGGAAAAACAAGTTTGTGAGACCTTAATGAAGGAAAAAAGTCATAAGCTCTGTGTGTGCCCCACATGCTCTTTATTTTACAGCTCTATATTTCAAAGCTTTTATCTTTTATTGTTCCAAGGTGGGTATAAAAAGTTAGACCTACAGAAGGGCATAAGCCACCACAAGGCACTTTAGGTGATTAACTCTGATATTTAGAGCCTCAGCCAGAAACTTATTGAAAAGAGACAGTGTTACACTGCACCACTCCTGCACATGGTGCTCACCTCACTGTCCCTGTCTGTGTGGGCAGCCAGGGGACAGCAGGCACCCCAGGCAGTCACCAAACCACTGCTCCCTTCCCTGGATGTCACCCTTGGAAGAACCAGCTTGATAATTCCATAACTCTTGAGTTACCTGGCACTAGCTCACAGCATTATCTGTGCCACTGAAAAATGGAGTTCAGTACCTGCCAGAATTCCCTGAATGTTATCACCTGAGCAGTCTAAATCCTCAAATCATTTACCTTAGAAAGACAACATAATATACATATTGAATACTGGGGGGTTTAAACTCCTATAGATTCAAACTCCTGTGTCCCTGCTCATTGAAGGGGAGTTGGATTATCTTTAAAGGTACTTCCCAACCCAAACCATTCTATGAGTCTGTGATTTCATATCTGCTCTGGTGGAGGCAGTTGCATGCAAAGCTAGCACAGCTCTATTGTCCCAAAATAGCCCTATCCATGCTGTTACTTATTTTAGGAACACATATGGCCTCTCTTTCTTTAGCATCTCATCATCTCACAGTCCCTGTGAGACTTCTTTGCTATTGTCTCCCATTTTGCACATGGGGGATTGAGACACAAAGATGGGGTGACTTAAAATAGTGTGAGGCACTTAGCATTCCCAAGGAGGAGTTCTGCAGATAATACAAGTACTGCTCTTGTGCCTGTGGTAGGATAAGGAATGGATCCTGGCCTTCCCAAATCTGAACTTGCTGCTAAATTGCTTGACCACACTTTTCTGTGACAAGCCATTCTTTCATTTTAAACATACATTATGGCTAGATAGCAGACACCTCCTGGGTGATTTTCATCTGTAGGAACAAAATCAGCTTTAACAGATGTATTGCAGGAAAAGCATCCTAGTTAAGTCCAGTGCAGAGAGTAACAGACCCTTCCTGACTAAGAAGTAATAGGGAAATCACTCCTCCCCACTCCACATAGATTTGCAGATGAATCCATAGAAACATTTAAACTCCAGATGAAAATCCTTGATCCCATCTTGGGCCTCCCGTCTCCAGCCTTGCAGTGGAGTGTCAGCTCCAAAAATGGTGTTCTGCCTTAGGCAATCTGACTTGGGGAGCTATAGACCTAATGAAACACAGGACCAGCCAGAATTTCTGACCTCTGCTTCCCCTTCCTTCGAGGTCCAAGGGGCCCCTGAGCTCTTGCAGAGCTCTCTGCCCTGTGTCCCATTCCTTTCCTAGCAGGACAGCTGCAGAGCACTCCGTGGAGCAGAACCCTGTGCCTGCACTGTCCTGTTAGCTTTCTGTGAGAAAAGTGCAGCTCTGGTTGGCAAGTGCTGGCCAGAGGCCTGGTGCTCCAATTCCCTCCCTCTGTGCACCAGGGATGTGGCCTGCAGCCACATTCTCACATTCCCCAGGCAAGGGAGGGCTACTGGCCTGGGAGAAAATGCTGGCCACAGACCTGGCTTTCATAGATGTCTTTCTATGGGAGAAAAATCACTTGCATCTGGCTATGATGCTCAGCACCTTTCAGAGTTGAGCCATGAGTGAAAATTACAATTGTAGCAATTCTAATTCCAGGTCAGTCTTAGTCTGAATTAAAAACAAGATCTAGAAAGCACAGACTTATTTACAAATTGTCTCAAATGGAATCCTCTGGATATGTGTAGCACTCCCATCTCTGTATCAGAAAGCACTTTGTAAAGCATTGAATTAATTAAGCCTAAGAAACACTCCAGGGATACAGAAATATTATTACCCATATTTTAAAGATGAGGAAATGGAGACAGTAAGAGGATAAGGGACTGGTATGTGAATGCAGGCTGAGTCACTTGTAAACTCAGAAATTAAACTTAAATTCAAGTTTTATATCCTTTCCCTCTTGCAACTAGAATTGGCTAGAAAATGGCAGCTTTCACCAATGAAAACATATACCACTTTCTATTATAAATAAATTAAACTAGATAATTTTATAGACCGGAATATACCTAAAATTTTCTGTTACAGTCTCCACAAACATCATTCAGTTCTTTGATATCCATAAATCTGAAGTGCATGTTCTTGTCTAGGCAGTGAGAAGAGAGTTAAGCTACAACTTCCCCTGGTTCTAAACAATAGCAACATGTTTCTCATAATAAAAGCAAACCAGATAAAAGTTTATGTAGGTCCAGGAAATTCAATTAACACCTGTCAGGGGTGAATATAAGAACAATGGATGCTTATTTCCTCTTATACCTTCAATTTCTAACTTGCTTCCCAAGAGGTACCTTCTCCTAATGACTTTCCTTGCTCATGTTTCAAGAATTACACTAAGCTCTTTTTGGCTTGCTTATCATTGCTCATAGTAAAAATCCCCAAGAGCATATTAATTAAAGATAGAAAATAGAAGTAAGTTTCCAGTTATCCCAGCTGGGAGGTTCTGGAAAAGTGTCCCAGGAAGAGTAGTGGTGACAAACAATTTTGTTTAATATTAGATTGTGCTTGGTAATTTTATGGAAGAGATTTTGTGATGCAGTTTCCATGATAAAGAACTTCCAATGACCCATGAGATCTTTTCTACTCCAACGATGTTAACAGAAAATGTTGTTGATAAAGCAGGCCTTGGGATAGGAGTTAACTCCTTTTCTCAGATCAGGGTTTTTTTCATGTGTTTTGGGGTGTTGTGGTGAGCAGCTGCTCTTGTCTGTAAAGACAGATACATCTAAACCATGGGAACCAAGGTCAGGTCCTGAATTCTGGCTCTGAGTTTCCTGGCACTGCCTTGACTAAGTGTGGAGGGCAGAAATGGAAGCCCCCCTCCCTCCCTGAGCCCTGCCTGAGCCCTGGCTTCCATGAGCAGTGGGGCAGGGACTCATTCATGGTGCTCTCCAAGAGGACCCTTGGGAGCAGCTGTGGAATCAGTGTGATGATTTGGAGCACGAGGAACAAGAAAATATCATTTTTGCACAGTCTCTGTTCTGCACTGCTTCTACACTTGAAGAGTTCTCAGTTTTTTGAAACCCACAGAGAACACCAGTGAGATTAACACTCAGGGCATGAGCAATGTATGTGTTGGTGAAAATTATGTTCAGTATCCAAAAGCAAAACTTAATATTAAAGAGAACAGTGTAAGGACCAATGATGTTTGAATTTTCAAATCCCCCTCTTTTAGAATTTTTATATCCCTGTTTTCATTTTGCTAATTAATTGATGTCCTTCTGCTAATGTGTATATAGAAATAAACCACTTATCAAAATAAAGATTAGGAGATTATTACCTGTTTTAACATGAGTACTGAAAGCATTAATTTCAGCTAAAAACACTGCTACTCTTCTCACCTTCATTACCTTTGTTCATTTGACTTAGCCTAATGTTAGAATGAAGTTGGTCCATGCATGTGACATCATTCTGTACTCAGATTTTTACTGCTTTAAAATTAATTTCAGTTAAACGCTGGAAAAAAGCTTTTTAGTGTCATCTTTAACTGTGGAAGTATTCCATTCGTGTTGAACTAGATATCTCAATTAGAAGAGAAAACGTTGCCAAATGAGTTGGATTGTGGGCTAGACCCAACCTGTAAAATATGGATTTGAATCCAGATTTAAATGCTAGAAAGAGTCCCATTCCTGTCTTCATACAAAATCTATTAATTTGTAGCTCTTAGAGGAAGAAAAAAAATGCTGTTTCTTGTGAAAGCTATCAGAGTCTGACCCAAGTGGTCAGGCTTCAGAATTTGATCCAACATGTTAGAAAAATAGGTTCTGTGCGAAATGCAATGCCAGGTTTAAATGTACCAAAGGTTTGAAAGTTTTTGTGTAATGTTTGGGGTTTGAATCTAACCCTATGGGTCCATTAGTAAATGGCTTAACTTTACAGTTTCAGGACCATCTGTGTTGTGGTGAAGGGTAGCTGAAGGCAAAAAATGACCTGTATTAATCTAAAGTTCAAAGTCTGAAATCCACAAGTAGGGGAGAGGAAAGATGTCATTTTCTCCATGGTAACATGGATGTGTATGCACCTTTTCATCTGTGAAACAGAGAATGGCTTTAAATGCTTTGGAGAATCCTCCCTACTTTGGGAACGTCAGGGCTTTCTTTTTGGAACAGTGGGCACAGATCTGTTGATTGAACCATCTTCCACCATTTCTCATTGTTAACCCTTCATAGCTTCCATTCATGTTGGGGGTGTAGAAGCATTTCCCTCTGAGTCACTGGACACTTTTTTCCCAGCTGGCAGCTTATGTAGCTGAATGGTCCAAAAGTAAATATGATTTCTCTGGCTAGCTGACCTTTCCCTGAGCGAGATCACAGGAGGGACCATGCTGGTACTCTGCATGCTGAAGCTCAGTGAAATATCCTTTTATCAAATGATGAGGACAGGATCATCAACAATTCATTTTATTTTGCAAATAATTCTGTCTCTTCTGTGCAACTTTCGCTGAAACTAAACCAATTGTTGATGTTCAACTTGGCAATTTGCAGATGGAAAGCAATAAAGAGTTATTCGTAAATTTGGATGCAAAGTTTATGTTATGTATATACTGTGTAATGAAACAAACATCACAGTTCTTTATGTACTCTGTTTTCTTTTGTTCTGTAAGGTCTTGAGCCCCGGTACTATGTGCTAAGGAAACCCACTAGTTTGTAAGCACAGTGTGTTTATTTACACTGGGTAAGCCTGTTGGTGCTTTTGCAGTTACTTGGAGTTATTTTGTGTTTCTGTAAACCAATGCATCTGTAAATACAGCAGCTTGCCTACATCAGGCAGACTGGCAAGGGTAAGATCTTCCATTCAGGCTATCTGATGTCTTTTTTGCTCAAATATCCCTGCAGTCTACTGGAATGCAAGCTTGGCTGGCATGCCTGCTCATTCCCAGCAGAGGAGATGCTATCACAAGCCTTGTTTCCAGCAGCATTAGTTGGCAATGCTGCCTTGTAATCTCCTCCCTGCAGCTCAGGCTCCCTTTCATTCTGCCCCACCAGGCTCCTTCTTGAAAATCCCAGTTGTGCTACTCTTGATTCCTTATTTTCAGTGAGCTGGAGTGAAGCTGCTGGCCAGGGGAAGCCTGTGCTGCTGGAGTCAGGGTCCAGAGACCAAACATCCCAGCAGTGCCATCGAGTAATGACAAGAGGCTTGGCATGGATGCTGCCTTGGATTATTCCTCATTTATGCCAAATCGGTTCCAAGAGATGGCTGGCTCCCCCACCACTCTCTGGGAGCCAGCCACTTGGAGAGTGGTTTCAATAAAACCACATCATCCCTTTTGAAGGGAATATTCCAGCTCATTGGCTTTTTGGTTTGAGAATTCAGCTGTTACTTCTGGATCCTCTGCATTCAAAGAGCTATGGGAGATAGGATGGTACATCACATATAGAGGCAAAAAAGGGGGCATTCATATTCTTCAGCTGTAAGTCTTTTAATAAACCACCATCACGTGTTTTCATATTACTTTGACGGTTTTGTCCTATTTTCTGCTTCTTATGCATGTAGCTACGTGCCAAAGACCCAGAAAAAACACTTCATTTATATCAAATCTGATCCTCCCATGTGCTCAGTTCTTATTAGTTCACAGGCATTTCTCCAATATCACCAAAAGAGATTAATGTAGGAATATTAATCTGAGTAATATCCAAGGTCCTAATAATTAAGATATTACAGGTGAAGCAGGTAGTGATTTTTTCACTTAAACTCACCTGACCCTTCCCATTATAACCTTTTTTTAGACCTTTTACCAAACTTCAATTGTCAGAGTTGTAATTTTCCATTCCACATAATCTAAGTTGATTCTAAATTTTTTTTTTTGCCTTTTTGTCTTTTTTGTTTTGTTTTGTTTTGTTTTGTTTTTGTGAGAGGCAGACAGAGATGATGAAGTTTCAGAAAAAATAGCCATTTCTCAAAATCGGGCTGGCTGATTTTGAGAAAAAAACTTTGTTTTTTCAATGTCAAATAAGAACTTCAGCAGGAACATGATATTAAGTTGAGAAGGTGCTTCTTGTGACAAGTTGATCTTTTTTATTTTGCGGTAACAAAGAGACACATTTGGCCAACTTAAGGGCATGTAAATGTAAATGTTTTGTATTTTGGATCTGAAGTGTTCTGGATTGTAAAAAGATGTGCAAAGTTGAATTTTTCATGTAAAATATTCAGTGAGATCACTTTGCTTTTTCTATGTCTGGGGTAAATAAAATGCTTTTTCTGCTTCCTGGAAACTTGGGCCTCCAGTTTATCCAGAAGATAAAACAGATAAGAAAGACAGAAGAATTTAGAATATGGAGATGTCAAATTTTTAACTTATATAAAGGTCAATACTTTAAATCAATGTTTCAATATATACCCACCAAATTAGTGGTGGATCTGAAAAATAATCCCAAAGATGGTATTGTGATGAATTACAGTTTATCCAATACCTGGGAGGGAAATGCCCAGGAGATCCAGCACTGACTGATCAACTAGAAAGATGACTGCAGCTGAGTGTTTAAGGGCTAACTGGAGAGAAAGGAAAAGGGAAGAGCAGAGGTCATTAAAAAAGTCTTTACACTTTAGTTGCTTCCTTTTCAAATAGGAATAAAACCCCAGGTTGCATCAGGCTTGCCTTTGTCCCATCTGTGCCGCACTAAAGAGGATTTTGTGGCACCCCTCTCGGGCACTGTAGCCAAAAAGAGATTTATTTCTGAATATATGCTGTTTCACTGCTTCTTCTACCGCTTTCTATCTGTTGGCAATCACATTTCCAAAATAAAGCTCAGTGTTTTTAGCTGCCACAGGTGGGACTGGTTCTTTACCATGAGAGAAGCTCCTGCAGAGGCCAGGAGCTGCTTCTTCAGCTGCTGCCCAACATCTTCCCTGTGCAACACACCAGGGTTTGTGCACTGCCATCCAGCTGAAATCTGCCTAATGGCTCAATCTGTGCCTGGACATCTCTGGCAGAGCTGAAAAACCCTCTTTGCAAATGTGCAGTGTGAGTTTGTTTACTTGGCCCAGCACAGGGCCACACAGAGACACCCACAGTGGTTTCCAATGGGGCTGGTTGCACCAGCTGGAGCTTTGCAGGAGAGCAGCTCTGCTGCACCTTCTCCCACAGGACACTGGTGCCTGGATTAGTAGGAAAAGGAGCTTTAAAAGCTCAGGAGCTCCTGCAGAGCTGGGGAGTGCAAGGGGTACCTCTGCCTGTCAAAAAGCGTGGGTCTCTCCTGGCAGGCTGGATCCATGGGGGAAGAAGGAAAGTGCTGCCCACCAAAGTCCTGTGCAGAGAGAGGCACTTTTTGTTCCTGCTGAGCATTCCAGGAGAGCCCAAAGGACAGAAGCCATTGAGGCAGGGAGAGTTGGGTGTCCATGGGGAGCTGTGCAGGCGGTCAGTGCATACACTGGCCACCTTCAGCACGCCCTCCTCCTCCTCATTGGCTGGCAGGTGGGTGTTTGCCAATCCCTCCTGGAATCTGGAAGGATGCTGGGCTGGGTTTCACAGGGATGGAGAGCAGCCTAAGTGGGATTTCAGCACCAGGCCACTCATTAGCACATCAGACATTGCAGTGGGGTGGGCTGGGTGATAATCTGCCTATTAATCTTCTGCACCCTCTCACTGTGCTGTCTGAGGTCTGAGGCAACTTGTAGACAAGATCCCCATTTCACGTGGAGTTTACTCTCTTTTGTTGTGGAAAAGAGCTGTTTTCTGGCAATCAAATGCAGTCTGACATTTTCACTTCCTCTTTTACTGATTTATTTGCAAGAAGAGATCATTCTGGCTTCCAGAGCTGAAGGATACAGCATCAGAGAAAGTTTGAGTTGCACTCTCCCTGCTTTTTCAGTCTAAAAGTAAAAGCAAGCTGTAGGCATTTTAAATAAAATGATGCTGCTGTAAGGTTGAAAACAGAAGCTGATTTAGAGGGTTGCTTCCTCAGATAATGAACTGCTCCTGTGTAGATGTCTGTCTGTGATACCTGAAGCTGGGACTCTCAGAAATCACACGCATTGGAAATTTGGAGAGGTAAAAATAATGCTTCTCCTGGATTCCATAATCACAAATAGTGTTTTCAGTGCATTGTGGATTTTTTTGTTTTCAGTGTTTTAAAAACTGATTTGTTCATAATATTTTGTATCTCTTAAGCTATTACCCCTCCTTTAATTGCCCACGCGCTGCTCTCGGGAAAACAGGAGAATGTAAAAGTCAGCGCTGTGCTATGTAGGGAAGTGTTAACTGAGTGTTAATGAGCTGCCACATCGGCTCCCAGCCATCCCTGGAAGCCAGCACAGTAAAACAGAATTTAAAGGCTATCAAGTCCATTCCATGGCTGCGAGTTCTGAGCGTGTTTTGCAGGGAGGTGGATGTCCTTGTTATCTGGATGCCAGTGAAACGCTGCCAGCTCAATGTGTGCCCGAGAGAAGCTGCTTTTCTGTGTCTGGAGCGATTCTGTTCCTGAGCACACCTCAGCTAGGCACTGCTCCTCATCTGCACCACATCTGCAAACTGGAGAATAGCAAAAGCTTTTGGTTCAAGAGGAGGCAGAGGGAAGTGCAGAGACCACTGGGTGCTTGATGTGGAGCAGCTACAGAGCACAAGGAGAGGATGGCTGGCATGTGGTGGTGGCTAACAGCCTTCAAACGCATCTAAAAAGCTCTTTTGTCTCAGTGTGGAGGAAAAGTCTCTTCAACTAAAAGTGAGCCGTGGAAATTCTGGAAACGATGATAGTGGAATTAAAAGAAGCCCCATTTACAAGCAGTATCCCCTGCACTTTCTGCTGCTGATGGCCCGCTCACAACTCGGCCATTCTGCAAAGCCCTGTGGAAGGCAACCATGTCTATATTCTTGTGAATATCTTTTCTCTTCACTTTTTTATTAAAGTGGGAGAGGTGATGGTAGTAACTTCACCAGACAGTAGAAAAATAATGTAGTGAAAGGCAGTAACAGAAAGGAAGGACAAACAAGTTGCTGTTCCTGGCAGCAGGAGTTAGGTAGACATTGATCAGGATGGCAGTAATTGCCCCTTGAATCTCTTTTCAATACCTGCTCTTCCTCTTTCTTCACAGGTTACAAGTTTTAGGTTGTCCTTGCAGTGAAAAGGATAGAAGCACAATCTCACACAGAAGCACAGTGCTCACCTTAGATGTTGATAATTGTGCTTGAAGGACCTGCACAGGGTGAAATTGTCCCTCTTACACTGCATGAGTTAAAAAAAGATTAAGTTCTTCCTCTCTCTTGGGGAAGAACTCATCATCCTTGAGGAAGACTAACCAAAATACAGACACTTGGTGAAACTGATGTAGAGCTCTCAAATCTCAGTTTTGTTGTGGGCATCTCTCATAACAGCATCATGGCATTCAGTGAGCTGTGGGTCACATATTCGCTCTGCCACCACCCACGATATCCATTCAGGTAAGGGAAGGTGTCTGAGTAAACTGAGTAAGCACCTCTGAGTGTCTCAGTAAGCTTGTGTCCAGAAATGCTCCTGCCTGCCTGAGAGCTGAGGAGTGTTTGCTTGGACTCAGCTGCATGGAAATACAACCATGTTGGTTCTCTCTGTTACAATTCATCACATTCTACACATCATGACACCTCAGGTCTTTAGCATCCGGGGGTTTGGTGCCCAGTGCTCTGTTCAACAGGACTCTTTCAAGTGCCTGGGGAAGCTGCAGGAATTTGTAAGTTGGAAGGATCAAGAGCTGAATTGTATCATGTGTGAGTTGACTTCTCCAATCCACTCTGAGTAAGCAGACGTGGGAAGTCTGCCTAGGCTCCATGACTCTCTGAACAGCCTTCCTGGCTCAGTGCCTAATTTAGTTGGCAAATTTTATTTAAGAGGCAACTTGCCTCTTAGCATGCTTTTGCTGCTACACTGCTAGCAGGAATACTATCACAAAATTTTACCTCTCTTCTGTGAAGTAGCTAAGCACAAATGTATCTGACATTGAATATTTAAACTTAACTTTGGTGCCTATTCAGACGTTGTTATTAAGATTTTTGAATTTTTTTTTTTTTCACTTTCTTGCTGTATATCCTTCAAGAAAATAATTTAGATTCAAACACTTCCAAGTAAAGGGAGCTTTGAAAAAAGGGTTGCAAAACCTGAGATGTAAAATCCTAGATAAATACAATTACTGAAATTCATCTTTTCCATTGGGAATAGATATGGTGCTTTACCAGTCTGGGTTGAGAAAACAACACCCTTTATGAAATCTTTCCAAAAAATGAAGGATTAATCTTCCTTTCCCCTTTTAAGGAAAAAAAAATAATTCCAGCCTGAAGAACCAGTCATTAATTCTGTGTCAATCAGAGATTTCCTACAGAAAACAATGATTGAAGATTGCTTGTATACACACTGAAGAAATTGGTATCATCTGGAGGACAGTAAATGAAAAATATTTATCTGCCTTTTGGCCCTTTGGGCTATGATTTTTCCTTACCATCAAACTATAATTCTCAAATGATTTAAGAATATAAAGCAGTTAAGAGTATGATTCAGGAATATATTTAAATATGCACTTTACTGAAAACAGCTGGATATGATTTCAAGGAATGGTTTTATACCTGTCCATGGACACAGTACAGAATTAGGGCCTCAGGCTCATTTACATAGGACATTCAACTTAATTAGTACAAATTCACTTAAATTAGAAATTGAAAAATGGATTAAGCTCTATACAAAGCTGAATTAAGACTACTTTAATTTTGAAAAGTCTTTACAGGGTTAAATGCACTTTAACTAATCTGCTTTAAATTAAGCCCTTAGTTAATTTGGATTAATTTTCCTGAATATCTTTGCGAATACCAGCTCAGAGTTAGGATCCAGTCCTGCAAATACTCAGAGAAATACCTCTTATTTTAGGAATTATTGCAATAGTAGAAGTTAAGAATGTGCATAATGTTAGGTATGCAGCAAGGTCAACACAAGCCTAGAGGGCTTGTCTGGAATCAGCAAAGAATATATGGTCAGATTACTTTAGTTTTTTAACTGCTTGAACACATGTACAAATGCTTGGGCTCACAGCCTGTTTGGTATCATCTCCAGTCTCACTGTAAATGGGCCTGGAAAGCCATACTGGAATATTTGCTGCATGCTAATTTTGTATTGCCTTCTGATGCTCTGTGTTTGTGATAACAGAACATTTCATTTCCACATCCTTACTAGTGTTGACTATAAGTAATTTTAGAAAGAAACAGCCAACCTTTTGACCATGATCTTGATATGATTGATGTATTCTTGGCCTGTTTGCTGTATTGGATGGAAAAGATGATGTCTGCTTCCATTCAAGTCAAATACACAGTATTCCTATTGAAAATGTTGCAACAGAAGGATTCCCATGAATAATTTTGGGTCCAGAGCTCATCAGTAAGGAGCTGATGACAAAGAATTTGTTGCTAGTTAGTTTTGCTTTGAACATTAACATCATGTTTTCATATTTAGGCTTAAAAGCATTATAAGTTCTACAGTCAGGTGTGCTAGGCAAAAAATTCTTTCCTCTTTCCAACAGGTGACAGAGGAGTCCAGTAAATTGATGTTTTTCTAGAGCAGTGGGAAGCTTCTCTTCCCTTTTCCTCCTGAAGGAACAGTAGGGAGCATGAGGACTCATCCTCTGCACCCATCTGAAGACCCCCTTGCCTTGAAAGGGAAGAATGTGTACCTGGTCTTGGAAGTCCATCTCCCTGACTTTCAGATTTGGGCTTGCCAATGTGGTCCCTGTGTTCTTCACATATGCTGGGAAAGGGGGAAGCTCACAGTAATCTTTAGGAATTAATTTTTCCTGGTCTTCAAGTGGCAGAGCTGCTGCAATAACCTCAAGGCAAGAGAGTTTGCCATCCTGTGCTTTTGGCTGCTCCTGATCTTTGTGGCAAAGCACATTAAAGAATATGATATTCTGAATAGGAATAATTCCATACCTGTGCTTGGGCACTGTATTGAAATAGGGCCTCAGGCTCATTGACTTAGGACATTCAACTTAATCAGTCCAAATTCACTTAAATTAGAAATTGAAAAATGGATCAGGCTTTGTACAAAGCTGGGAAAGATGGGAAAGCATGTCATTCTGACATGCTTGGAGTGAGGGCAGGCTGAGCTTGAGGGCACCCTCTAGGGTGACCCCTCCCAGGGAGGAGCGTGGAACACACCCAGCCTTGCAGCCTGGGGGCTTCCTGCAGCTCCTGGCAGTGCTGCTGTCTCAGTTTGCAGGCAGGGTTACAGGTTTGAGGTTGTCCTTGCAGTGAAAAGGGTGGAAGCACCATTAAAAGCTAAATGGAGATGCCAGAGCACAGTTGCATAGGAACGATTTTCACAGCTATGGGACTGCAGCATGTATGTATATATATAACACTCATTCTAGTGAAATTGTAGCTGGCTTTGTATCAGAAATTGTATCAGTGAAGCTGTGTGAGGTATTTAAAGTCCTGTCCTGGCTGACAAATGCAGTGCAAGGCTGGCTCCCCAGCCCCTGATGCCCTTGATGTGCATCTCCTCTGCAGGAGGGGCTCTTGCTGGATCCTGCCATCCCTTTTGGCTGTTTGGGCAGCTCTTTGCTTTTCTGCCTGCAGATTTAGTGAGTTTGGCACAGCATGGACAATACAGAGGTCATGTGCAGAGAAACCCACCCAGGGCAGCCAGGAGCAAAGGGAAAAGGAGAGAAGGAAAAGTCACCACCATCTGTTTGAGGGAAAAGAGAGGAGGATCTGTGGTACCTCGCTGCCTAGCAAGAGATGAGATTTGGCTCTGGTTGGTGGTTGTGTGACTGCCAATGCCTCACCAACTGTAACAGGAAGGATCTTTCCTCTGCTTTGCAATGAAGAAACCTGCTCCTGATCCTGTGAAGTTCGGTAATTTCTCTCTGGGATGAGGAGGGGATGAGGAGAGCAGAAAGCAGTTGCAGTGGCTGGTATGGCCCAACTCTTGAATATCAGCATCACCAGCATCTCCTTCTGTAACTGCTCACAGCTGCAGAAGTGAACAGCCCTAATGATTACTGCTAATACCTGACAGATCACAGACCTACCCAAATATGCACAGGGTCCATAATAATTTTATAGGAAGATATTGGCAGGAAAAGTACTATGGGATGTTTCAATTGATGCTATCATGACAGAAAACATATATTTGTATATGTAGCTCTGCTGCAGACTGATAAACAGCACATGTTGTTTCCAAGTGAAGGTTTTCAGGGTAGGCAACAAAATCTGAAGCTCTTCTTTGAGAGTCTATATTGATAAGCCACTTAATGCTGAAAAAATATGGAGTGATATCCCCCTTACAAGTGATAGTAAGGAGATTATAATGTTTCTGAATTTCTAGAGCCTACCAAATTCCCACCCCACAACCTTGTAGGCCATATGTATTTAACTTGGCTTACTTAAATGGATTCACAGAAGCCTACAATTTGCCACATTACTTCCTTTATAAAACCTGAAATGCTCACACACTTTTTTTTTTCTCTTCGCTCTCTAAGTGAGAAACAGTTTTACTCTTGTGGATTTTGAAGGCTTTTTATGAAATTGATGATATAGGAGAAAAGATTATTTTTTTAAAGCCAGGGTCCCTTGTGTTGCTCTGGTTTTGATTAGTGTGTGAGCTTTGAGATAGACTTCATGGTGAGTGACTTGTTTAAATGCTACTTAGTTTTTAATATTTCATTTGTTGCCTTTAGAAAAAGTGAGATGTCCATAGGAGCTACGATTAACATTCTTTACTGCGTTCCCAAAGGTTTACTTCTGTAAAAGAGATTATTGATTGTGACTCTTTGAAGGAGAATTGGCCAAAAATAATCCTTCTTGATAGGATTTCTTCTTGGGATAGGACATGAGAAGGGGCAGTTTAACAAAAATAACAAACACAGCCACAAATGAAACAGAATTTGTTTCAATCTCATGAAGGAATTCTGTGGATTTTGCTAGTTCTAATAATACATCACCTTGCTGTGCAAAGTCTGCCTCTCACCACAGGGTGGTAGGGGAAAAGCTGCTTTTTTCATACCAGGAGCCTTTTACATCAGCAAATACACAATATTATGTTCCTTAAGAATTAGTGTTTTGTTAGGTTGACAGAGGAAAGAGGGGAATTAAAGTTCTCTGTCTAAGATCAAGGTCTACTTTGATGAAACACAAATTGTGGTAGATTGGCAGAATTGGTCTGTGAAGCAGAGGCACAATGTTCAGAGCATTCAATTCATTTTCATATGTCATTATGTGCACTGGAGATTGTCTTGAGGGATCTGTTCAAGGTAGACAGAGTTCTTCCTTCAAAAGTACACAAAAAATAGTGGCAAGTAGCAGAGGGTTGTGGTTTTTTCTTCAATAGACCCAGAGGACTGGCAGAATGGTGAGCAAAGTCAAATCCCTTGAGACAAAAGGAGACACAGCTTTCTAATTTCTTCACATGATGTACATTTCTGAAACAGTAAAATCAGGAGAGACTGTGGAATTAAAATTCCCACCTCCGGGTCCAAGAGATCCAGCTGGTCCTGAGCTGGGTTAGCACCATTATAATGATTTCTTTAGATTTACAAATACTGCCTTAGACACTAATCTTTCTCCCTCTACCCTTTTCAATTATCTGCAAAAAATAGCACAGGAAAAGTGCTGCAAATCTTATGCTATTTTAAGCTTTTTGTGACACCCATGGGGAGGAAAAGAGGAGGAAATCCAGGCAAATGTGGAGGTGTAGTTTCCTCAAGTTGAGCTTCTGTAGCTTCTGTGAGAATCAAACACTGCTGTGACTAGAGGGACAACCAAAATATCAGTTTTGTGCCCTGGACAGGGCTCAGGCTCTGCACTGGACTCCAGGATCCTACCTAGAGGTCAGCTTGGGCACCAGGGGAGTTGTGCTGCAGGAAGCACTGTTTTCTCAGAGCAGATCACAAAAGATGCCAATAACAGTGGCAAGCCATTGATTACAGGCTCTGAGCCTCACAATTTTCAAAGATTGCTCTCCCAGTGCAAAAGCCTCTGAGTGAAAAACTGTGCTGTGTGGGTTCCTCATGCTGTCCTTCCCATGCAAGGGTGGGTTTCTAGGAATTTGCTGAACATGATGAAGAAATCCATTATTCAGAGAGCTTGAGAGATAAAATGTGGAGCATCTTCTTCATATGCCCTTATTTATTAGGAGGGCTGTGCACTACTACTCTGTTGCTGTCCTACCTATTGCAGGCTCTGCTAAAGCAGGCTATGTGATTAAAAACTATTTTTCTGAGCACATCTGTTTTAGGTAAGAAATTGTCCAGTGAACATCACTGGGTAGTTGTGATAGAAATTAGTCACTCCCATGTATTCAGTGCAGTGATTTCCAAACCTGGGCTTGCAGAGTTTTTTTAAAGTAGGTATTTGGCTCTTGTTTGCATTGAGTTTGGTGAATGTTTACTCTCCTTTGGCATATGAGCACAACAGAGGGAAGCAGCTGCTATGCATGTATCTGAGGCCTTTTTATCCCAGGTACACCAAAGAGAAACAAATCATTACTGTTCAAAAGGACAGATCACTTCCACCAAAGGCTTCAGCATGCCATCATGTCTCTGCTCTTGCCCAGAAGTACTTGCTTCACCTGCCCTCACATAACCCATTTCTAAGTTGTTTCATGAAACCCTGGATCTTATTTCTTTCTGATTCTTCACTATTACCCTCACTCATTCCCTCAGTAACTCCCAGTGCTTGTCCAATCCAATCCCTGTTGTTTATTTTGGATAAATAACATCCAGCTATTCTGCTCACAGAGCTCTGTTCCATTTAACCTCTTCTTTCTCCATTATAACTTCTCTCTTTTATGCTTTAAATTGCTCCCTGAATCCTGTGGAAAAGTCTGTTGCAGGGAGGAAAAGGAATACTTTGTTCACCAAATCTGGGCTGTGGTGGGCAGGATGTGAGGGTTTAAAACTAGCAGCAGAAACTTCCTCCCAGCCTCATGCTAAGAGGTCAGGACAGAATTAGAGTAAATTACTTAGGGAGGTAGGTGTTAGAAAAATAGAATAATAATTAAGAAAAAAAAAAGACAGAAATTTTGAGTCCTGATCCAAGTACAGATCTCTCATGGTCTTCTCTTCAGCCCTGTTTTCTGTAAATCCATAATTCATCCAGAAATCCTTTTCAACTTTTTCTCACCTGCTGTGAATTCTTTTTTTGCACTTTCCCCCAATACTTTGTGGCCTGTTCAGTGTATCTTTTGTGGCATTGACTGTATCTATATAGTCATATGGATTTATTATTATAAATCCTTGCATGAGACTAACGCTTGCAATACAAAGCTTTTATATCTGTGAGCAGCAGATCTTTGATTGATCAAGAAAATAGCAAGATATGTTACAGAAAGAAGAAAATCTGTCATTTGGTGGAGATATTTCTAGGTTTTTTTATAAAATATTTGAGTCTTTCCATCACTGGCAATAAAATTCTAATCTACTTGTCTGTTAAAAAAAGCATTTTAAAAAGACCAAATTAGCAAGATCCTTTTTTAACTTCCACTGACAGAATCCTTTACATACATTTTCCTTGAAATTTATTGCTTCAACATTTCTCGTACTCTGAAGTCTTCACCTAAAGCTACTTAAGAGTATTTATGATTAAAATAATACTAGAATGATACTGAAATATTGAAGAAGAAAGCAGTGACTATTTTATATGCATAGATACAATTTTGAAATTGTTATGTGTACAGACTAACAGGTATTGTATGACTATAGCATAATGATGCATTGTATTGCAGTTATTAAATGTACTTTATTTTGCTGTGTTATTTTATTACATTTACAGTACATTTGTGTGAAAGTGATAATACTTATTTTATCCTTGAATCTTGTTCCTGTCATGACTTATGCTTGGTATAAATATAATCCTTACTCCACTGAAAATAAGAATTTTTGGTCAGTTTTATTCAGATATTTAAAATCTATTTCCACTTGGATTCAGGATGAAAACTGAACTGAAATTAATTTTTCAGTGGGACAGAATGCCCTAAAAAATTCCAACTTGGAGTCTTTAATTTCAAAAAGTCCTCTTAAAAAGTTTGGATATTCCTGGTCTGAAATGCTTGGTTTGCCCTTGTAGAAGGAAGAGGACCTGTTGCCACTTAGTTCTCTGTGACATTAGTGTCAGCCTGCCTGGCAAGCTGTGGACCCCATGGGACATGTGTTGAGAAGCTGAAGTTCTCTGGTCACCCCGGGTGAACAGGTCCAGAGCCTGGACCTCTTGCAGTGCCTTGGATTGTGATGCAGTGAAAAGCCAACATCTCACATTACCATGGGAAGGTGTAGCCTGGCCAGCTGTGACTGTGTGGTGTGTGGCAGCCTGGCTGGGTCAGGGAAGCATTCTTGGTTAAAAATGACTATTTTTGTTTTGCTTTGTTTTGTTGCATTGGGTATTTTTAACCCAAACCAGCTCTTCAGTCTGGTTCACATAACCCCATGAGCAGCTGTTCTGGCACAGGCAAGGCACAGCCTGGTGGGGAGA
Source organism: Molothrus aeneus (assembly GCF_037042795.1). Classification (NCBI taxonomy): domain Eukaryota; kingdom Metazoa; phylum Chordata; class Aves; order Passeriformes; family Icteridae; genus Molothrus; species Molothrus aeneus. The sequence continues at coordinate 109,358,701 of NC_089647.1, read as the reverse complement.
GGGAGCAGCACAGTGAGGGAGCTGCCTGCACTGGCACCAGGATGGAGGGAATGCTCATCAGACTCTGGCAATGGTTCCTTTTCTTCCAGCAGGTTGTTTTTAAAATAGGTAGGGGGATGAAGGGAGGTTAACTTGAATTTGAACAAAAGCTGGAGTGCTAAAAGTTGACAATAAAGAAATAAATTACAACTTCTGGCTCATCCCTAATCCCATCCCACATTTTGAATGGACTTTGGAGCTAAGAGAGGATGTGGTGGTGGTCTTTTATCACATGTTTACATTCTTGACCCCTAGCAGGACACATTCCCTGTCACCAAGTAAGAGGGTGACACACACACAGTATCAGTGGGCTTCTCAGTCCCATGGTAGGTGTGATGAGATCAGTGTTCCCTTGGAGTCAGTGTAGAAAACAAAGTGCATGAGAACACCACAAACCATCTGCAGAGATATTTCTCTCATTCTCTTTCCTTTGGCCTCTCAGTGTTGGCCAACAGCTGTGGAGTTGAGATGGCCTTTGGAGCAGAGGGATCTGGAGAAAGAGGCTGTCCTCCTATCCTATCCTATCCTATCCTATCCTATCCTATCCTATCCTATCCTATCCTATCCTATCCTATCCCATCCCATCCCATCCCATCCCATCCCATCCCATCCCATCCCATCCTATCCTATCCTATCCTATCCTATCCTATCCTATCCTATCCTATCCTATCCTATCCTATCCGTGTTCTTCCAAAGGGTGGGAAGCACAGAAAGAGGAAAGCCTCCCAGAGAAGCAGCAACAAGGAATTGCCTTAGAAAAGCCAAGTCTGAAGTCTGGAAGTTTAGTAAATATTTGCTTTCGTACCTTGAGGGCAGTGATGTTTAAAATGTGAAAATGTTTTTCTTACCCTGAGGCCAAAGGAGTTTGTGCTTTGATTTAAACATTCATTCTGGTTTGTATTTAAGCCACCACAAAGTAAACTATCACACAAGCAGGGCTCTCAAAAACACTCATTGTGCATCCACCCTCTGGCTTCTATTTTATCACAAGTGATGAGGGATTGGAATTTAATAAGGGATAAGCTGTGGAGCTGGCCCAGAGGGTTGGCACAGCCAGCTGGGCTCCAGTGTCTGTAAAGGACTTTCAGCCAGCAGGTTTCTCTGAGCTTTGGGAATTCTACATCACTGGCAGCAGTCAAAAAGCAGCACAGATGAGCTCCCCAGAGAGCCTCCCCAGACCCTCACAGCCAAGGCAGGTTGCTATTGAGAGAAACCTTTGGGAAAAAGAAATCTTTTCCAGCCAAATGGATCCCATCAAAAAGGAGCATGTTTGGCCATTCCACCAGGTCCTCCTGCAAACCTGAATTGTGAGAAGATCCATTCCTTGTGCACAGTCCATCAGCCTTTCTGAGGAGCTCCAGAGCAAAAAATATGGGCTGCAGCCTTTGAGTTGCTCTGGGGTTTATTGACCTTAAAGAAATCCCTTTGACTTCAGTTGTGATGTCAGATGAGTGCTGTAATTTCAAACCCCTCTGTGAAAGTAGTTCTGCACTCCTAAGACAGCAGCCTTGTCTAATAGTTACAGCAGTACCTGGGTGTCAAAACTGAAGGGTTTTATAGGTCACCTATCACCTGCAACTGTGGGACTGAGTCTCCTCCTCTATTACAGCATACCCATTTCTAAAATGGATAATGTTTAGTTACCTCAGGAATGGTTTTGCAGGACTGATAAAATGTCTGCAAAAATCTTTAAAAAGAAATATTGCTCTTTTAAAAACATTTTATTAAGCTGTTTATCTATTATTCCAGTTCTTTATACACTGAAAAAAAAGGAAAATTAAAAACCCCTTATCACTTTTCTACCATAGTCCTCAAAGCTTCAGTGTCAAAGCAGGTATCTTACATTAACAGGAGGAAGTGGAAAGCAAGGAAAATAATTGTACAGTGGTGAAGACTTTCACCATCACCAGACTGAGATTAGGCACTATACTGGGTAGTATTGGTGTTGTATCCATTTTAAATCCATGCCACTGAGAAATTACAGCTGGTCTCATACCAATTCAAAATAAGTGCAGATGAACCCTTAAAATTTTTGGTTTAAATTTGTAGTAATACATTTTTCAATCTAAATCATTGCTGACTTCTTGAATTGGACTTCAGAGTGACTGTGCTGGATAGAAAAGCCAATATTGAGCTTTCTTAGACCACTGATGAAGATTTGTTTTGGGAGCCACCATAAGACAAGGTGCTCTTACAGTCCAGGCAGCTGCAGGTGTGGGATGCAGCCCCAGCCACACAGAGCATCCAGGCTGAGCACTCAAAGCACCTGGGTAAATGAGGAGTTATTTCTGAGCATTACACCAGCTGTAGGCTGTTGCTGTCTGTCTGCTGGATTTGGAGGCTGCCAAGAGAGACAGGAGAGAACAAAATACTGTTCTTTGGTGTCAGCTCACTAGGAACAGAAGAAAATGGAAAGGCACAGATTACACTACCTTACTTCACCAGTGACAGTTTTCAGTCTTTATAGAAATGCTTTATGCACTGTCATTTTGCAGATTTCTCTGGCTGCCTGTGCCCATGACCATACTTTTCTTTTATGGTGCATTGTTCTGCTTCCCTTCTATTTTTCTTTTTCTTGCTGTCCTGCAGCAATTCTAATGTGTGCTGTCCCGTGATTTGGAGGTTACATCTGCTGCCCATGAAATTTTGGGATCACAGGATCTGTGCTATACTAAAAAATGAATTTGGAAGGTAACTGACCAACAGATTGATTGTTAAACAGTGTTCAAAAGCTACACACACCATTTTAGGCCACTGTTAAAACAGTCAAGTACCAATGGCTGTGGCTTCTCTTATTTTAGTGCAGTTCAGAGGTACACCCAGTCTTCTGCTGCTGCTAACCCAGAGGTTCTGAATGTAAAGACATCACTGCAGTCTCAAATACCAGCACATATTTATAGCATCTGTCTCAGCAGAGTTTCCTTTCTTCCCTACAATTATTTGAAGGCTGTAAGCCAACTCTAACACCCACAGAGAACTAATTTAAATCAAGATTTAAATCACCAAGTAGGAAATCTTGGTTTTAATAATACATTTGATCTCTTTTTGCAGTAGTAAGTTATGCTAGATATTTTTTTGAAATAAAAGTTAGCTTTCATGGGTTGGTAACCATTAGAACACCTAAAGGGGGCCTACAAGAAAGCTGGAGAGTGGCTTTTTACAAGGATATGTAGGGATAGGACAGGGAGAAATGGCTTTAAAATGAAAGAGGGTAGATTTAGATCAGATAATAGGAAGAATGAGAAGTTATTTCACTGTGAAGGTGGAGAGCACTGGAACAGGGTAAAGCTGAGGATGCCCCATCCCTGGAAGTGTTCAAGGCCAGGTTGGATCAAAGGAGTGACCTGGTCTGGTGGAAGGTGTCCCTGTCCATGATGGGGGTGTTGGAACTGGATGATCTGTCCCTTCCAACCCAAACCATTCTGAGATACTATGATTAGTAACAAAAGATAGCACACAGTGAGATCTTTTTTTCTCGTTAAGCAAAAGCATTTCTCTATGAATATTTATTATGTTGATAAATTAATGATCACTTTATCATATTCTTAATTTTGTCATATTTTTAATTGGAAAATGAAGCATGGTTCATTTTTTTCTAGATTTTTCCCCTTGTTTTTATGAATCTATAATTGAATGAAAACTAGAATTCAATAAAAAATCCCCAAATAGCTTAATACTCCCTTTGTTACCTAAATAAAATATATTAAGTGATATAAGAAAATAAAAACCTACATTCTTTTTTAGCTTAAAAGCAACTAACTGGTTTGTTACTATGAATAATTAAGTTATCAGTCACTGAAATAAGTCAGAGCAAAGAAATTGCAGAGCTTATTGTACTCATTTTTATTCATAGATTGGAGAAGGGAAAAAAAGTCTTTTTTTTTAAATATTCTCTATGGATTCACAACAAGAAATGAACTTGTTAAATAGAACTAATGGAATACAATTAAATTAGTAAATATTTTGTATGTTCTAGAAGGCTACTGCTTCCAAATCTGCTTCCAAATTTTCTACTTCAGCAAATTTTTGTCCTAGGGAATCCACCTAATTCACCTGACTAAAACCCACCTAGTACACCTGACTAGAACTTCAGCAGTAACAGTATGTTAAGAAATTATACAATTTTAGACCTTGCTATGAATTGTTTTAATTTCACATTTCATTTAAGTAGGATTTATTTTAAGTTTTTATTTCATGTAAAGTTGTTTTGTTTTTAAATGACTGTGGTTTATTTTGTCCACTTTGTCAACTACCAGGGTGTGGAAACCCAGGGCACCAGGAATATTTCTCTGTCTGCTCTGGGGTGCCCTGACCCCCAGGGGAGCACTGACTTTGACCCTCATTCATGGAGAAAGTTTCCCAGACTTCAAGATAGACTAGAATCCACAAAAGTGTGAAATAGATGATAGAGAGCAGTGTAGGTGTATCACTTGGTGAGAAATTGAGGTTTTGGGGTTTTTAGTATGTTGTGGATGGAAGCAAGATGGAGGGCACAGGGTGTCATCCTGGGTTTCTTCTTCATGCTTCTTCTTCCTTCTCATGGGTTTGGGTGGCATTTTGTAATTGGGCAGAAAAGTCCCCATTGCAGCTCTTTGGGATCAGTTATTGGGTGAAAAGGGAAAATAATCCAGGTGTCAGTTCTTCATTGGATAGTTCAGGCTTAAAAGACCTTGTAACAAGAGATTGTTGCCATTTTGTGCCTTCTAATGAAAAGCTGCAGAACTCACAGTAGTGAGACTGTTTTACTGATAAGAAATAATAAACACCTGAGTGTGAACATGAACTATGGTCTCAAGTGCCTTCAATCCAGACCCAGAGAAACCCACAGCTGGTGCTGCCACACCAGGGCGTTGTAGAAAAGGCAGTGGCCTGTGTTCTGCACAGCCCCACTAATTCAACTTGTGCAGGTCGTGGATTGGCACAAACTGTGTGCTCTGAAAACCTGAAAACTGCATGAAAATTACCTGGAAACCACATTCTCCAGATGGAGAAGGGTGTTAGGGTGTTTTGAGCTCCTGGCCTGGCCAGGAATTCCCCAGGCTGAGAAGCATCCATGTCTGGCAGGAGCAGCATCTGGCATCACCCCTGCTCAAGATCTGGTTTTTCCTCTGTGTAAGGTAGAAGGAAGGGGGCAGAGGTGACAGCAGCAAATGACAGCTGAGGCATAGGGCATTTCCCAGGGAATCAATGCAAGCTTGGCTTAGTGGTCTCCCAGTTTGCTGTGGGCCATCAACTCTTCCCAGCTCCTGGTTAATCCCCAGGGATGCCCTGTGTCTCAGTTCTCATTGCGGGGAGTGTGAATCAACAATATTCTACACCTGCTCTATGTAGTGAAAACAAGAATGGAAGGTACTAAATTTCCTTAATTATGAAAATCTGTCATATTTTCATCCAGAAACCTTTTGTTCTCCCTCTTAGCACTGATAAAATGTGCTGAAAAAGAATTCCTCATCCATAAAGCGATGCCCAAGGATACAAACAAAATGTCTCATCCCTTCACTCCAAGGTCTTTTCACTTTAATTTTTCCACCTCCAGCAGCCCATTTGCGGGTTGTTTTACACCTGGGTGGATTTTAGAATATGGCCAGTGCTTCACCTTAACTAAAAGGAAGTCATTTGGCAGGTAGCTGAGTGCTATGTTCTAGACAGGAGTTGCTGAGCAAGAGTCCCACTCACAACATCTGCTTTGCTGCTGGACAGGCACAGAAGTTTTAAAGTGAGAGCAGAAAACTGCTCTGCCATAAAAGGAAGATGAGGAGTGATGAGCTCCTCTGAACAAGTGTCTTTGCTGCAGGAATATATATATTCTGAATATATAATCAAGACTGAGTCGTTTGTAGAGAAACTCACATATAGGTAAAAGGACACAAAATCTCTTGGTTTAGGGTAACACTGGGGTATTTTGGCTCTTCACCTGTCATTTATTTAACACAATTTTGAGCTGTACATTGCAGGTGTTAGACACAACACACCCTGAGCTCCACTGTAAAATGCAGTCCCTCTTGCCTGAGGTAAGTTGAATTCAAAATTTTATATCTGAGTATTCTAATTTTGGTGTGCACAGATTCCACATATAGCATATCATGGTATGAAATTCCATAATGTTGCTATGGAAGAACTCTGATTTGTTCTAGCCATGCACATTGCAAAAATCAATTTTTTTCCCTCATACTTTATAGGGAGACATGTTCTAGATGGACCTGTACCCAGCCTTGTATGGATGTATGGAGCCCCAGTAAGTTCTGTGAATTTGCTCAGGGACTATTTTGTCTTGGGCATGGTGTGTGCAGGCATCCCCCTCACCCTGAGCCCAACACCCCCAAAGAGCAGAGCAGCAGAGCTGACTCTGTCCCAGGCCCCAGACTGACTGGTTTGGTCTGAATGCATGTCAAAGAGCTCGGGGGAGGCTGGAAATGCACAGATGAGTGCTGGGAAAAGTGCTCTGCACCACCTCCAAAGCCCCATGCTGGGGTAGAAGACTGACTGATACAAAGACCTGCTAAGTAAGAGCAAAAAGCAGACACCATGTCTGCCTCCTTTTGAAAAGGAGTTGAAATATTTATTCTTTCTTGTTTCCAGCACACTGGGAATGCTTGCCTGGTGTTGTTCTCTCTGGGCCAGTTGCTCTCCTGTCTGAGCAGACAAGCCTCAGATCAATTTTTTTTTTCTTTTTTTTTTCTTTTTCTTTTTTGGTGTGCTGATCTAGGAACAGCATGGCTCTCTGTCTTTTTTGGCAGAGGTTCCAAACCAGGCTTTGACATCCTGGGTCTGGCTCACTGTTGGGTGCTGTGTGTTGCAGACAGATCCTAAACCAAAGTGTTCCCTGTCCAGTGCTGCTTCTGCAGAGGGGCTGCAGGCCAGCAGGGAATGAGGGACTGCTGTTTCTCAGGAGCTGCCTGCACATTATTACCAGCACCATGATTCAGTCTCCCTCCTCTAGCAGCCCTAAGCATTCCTTTGGATTCCAAAAGCCTCATATGACTTCTCTGGTACTTGAGAAGCTGGGGAAGGAGAAAAGTGAAGCTGGGAGCTGGGGAAGAAGAGCAAAGCCAGAGAAGTCACATATGTGGGAAGGAAGTTGAATTCCCATGAAAGAGACATTGGACATACATCTTCAGAGAATTTTTCTCAGACAGCTTTGATAGAAGTCCAAGATCCCCTGAACTGAGGTAGACACACTGTTGTTGGAGAGGCCATGCATGACATGTCTCTGTCACCATGGTTTTACACAGAGTGTTCATACAAAGCAGAGTCTGAGAAAACTGGAAATTTAGTACTGGTCTGTGGTCAAAATTTTCTGCAAGCACAAGGATATGTTATTCATCACTCTGTTGAAAGTCCAGTAGTACCTTTCTACATTTTTGATATCACACTTTCTTAGTCAGCCCAGACACAGAGGAAATTATGATGTTGTGAAGGAAAACTTTTCACTTTAAAAACAAAGCCAGCACCAATATCCTCAGCAGTTTCCACATGCTCAACATTAACTTCACCTTGTGTTTTGTGAATCTTGCTAAACTTGCTGTTGTGCTGGCACTGTGAACAATGATCATCTGAAGAACTTTATGTTTGCCTTTGGATCTCACATAGATTAAACAACAAAACCCACATCAAGAGAGAAATGGTTTTTTCTTCTGTATTTCAGTATGCTTTTTAGTGACTGCCTAAGAAATAACAACTTCCCTTTACCTTTTTCTTTTGAGGTTTGAACCTCTCCCTCTGTTGCTGTCATCTTGTGGGGGTCCCAGTTGTGGGTTTCTCTGGGTCTGGATTGAAGGCACTTGAGACAATAATTCATGTTCACACTCAGGTGTTTATTATTTCTTATCAGTAACACAGTCTCACTACTGTGAGTTCTGCAGCTTTTCATTAGAAGGCACAAAATGGCCAACAATTTCTTGGTACAAGGTCTTTTAAGACTAAACTATCCAATGAAGAACTGACACCTGGATTATTTCCCCTTTTAATCCAATAACTGACCCCAAAGAGCTGCAATGGGGACTTTTCTGCCCAATTACAAAATGCCACCCAAATCCATGAAGAAGGAGGAAGAAGAAGCATGAAGAAGAAACCCAGGACAACACCCTGTGCCTCCATCTTGCTTCCATCCACAACATACTAAAAGATCCCAAAACCTCAATTTCTCACCAAGTGATACACCTAAACTGTTTTCTATAATCTATTTCACACTTTTGTGGATTCCAGTCTATCTTGAAGTCTGGGAAACTTTCTCCATGAATGAGGGTCAAAGTCAGTGCTCCCCTGGGGGTCAGGGCACCCCAGAGCAGACAGAGAAATATTCCCAGTGCCCTGGGTTTCCACATCATCTCTCACATGTAAATGCACCAGGGTCTTACAAACCTCTGGTGCTTTGGAAAGGAAGAACATTCTGTGTGTGCTACCCTGATAAAGCCACGTGAACTGCTTGCTCTGCATTTGCCACAGGAGACTCCTTGGGGGCAAGCCTGGAGCTGTGAGACAGGCCAGGGCTTGACCTGTAAATAGGGAAGGAGCTGGAACACTCAACGGCCAACAAACAATTTTTTTTTGTCCCTGTCTCTTGTAAGGCAGCACAGATGCCTGTGATCTGGGGCATCCAGGATGCAGAGGAAGAAGCAGCTGGATTCCAATGGGCATTTGGGAGGTTCCCTCCCTGGCTCCCTGGAGAGGCCATGGAAGTCCTGGTGCATTCTCCCTTTTTTCAAGGCCACCATTTCAAATGAACGTAGAGCTGTGTTGTTTTTCCAGGACTGTTGCTCTGGGTAGGAGCATCTTCCTGCTCCAGACCCTCTGTCCATGAGGGTCCTGTGCTGGTGTTTGCTCCATGGAATAACTGTGAAATCCACAGCATTTCTGCAGGCTCTTCCAGTCCACCTTTTCTGCAATAATATGGCTTCAGTAGTTAAAAATGTGTGATGTATGTGTTTTGAGGAGGCAATTCCAGGACAAATCACAGAAGAGAGGCCCTGACTGTTAGTAGTTCTTGGAGTTCACCACTTTTCACCTCTGCTCCCTTGTATAAAAATGAAGCTTTAGATTTTCTTTCATTTCAGAACATGAGTACTTTCACTTTTAAAAAATAAATTATTTAAAATTTCTCTGCAGTCAGCATTTTGAATACCTTAATAAAATATATTCTTCCTCTGCAAGTCTCAAATAAAAAGCTGTTCCTTCCCCCTGTATTCCTGAGCTCTACATTTAAAATAAAAATGAACATATTGAATTTGAAGAATTGTGGAGCTGAATTTTACTACAAGGCTTAGAGTAACATATACATGATTTTAATATCTGGAAATGTGTGGTTTTCTTTTATCAGTTATGTAATGGTCTGCTATTAGCTATTTTATTTCTGTGCTAGACTGGGATACATTTATGAAATTCCTTAAGGTGAACTGAAAAAAAGAAAATGCAACAGACTAAAATGTTATGGTTATGTGCCATAAACAGCAAATTAGTACACAGAATTTGAGAGTTTTAAAACCCCCATGCTATTTAGGGACACATTGAGGGGATATTGCTGTTGGATTAAAGATGTGTGCTCATTGCCCCAACTTTGCTGTCAGGCTCACAACACCCTCCAAACACATGCTCTCAGATCCTCAGATTTTCAGCAGAAACTCTTTCATGTGAAAGGGCGAAAAAAAAAAGTCAAGGAGACAGATTTTGGTTTCTGCTTATTTTTTTAAAGCTACAAAAAGATGGTTCTATAGAAGCCATATGAATTTTATTCCTACACAGTCCCCTCCCGAGCATCGTCTGGGCTATAGACAAAGGGCTGTGTTGCTTAGCAACCCCCTAAAGCTCATCAACACAGCCTTGGTATTAATATTTATCCCCCCCTTCCTTAAAAAAAAAATGCCTTACTCTGGAATTTGAAATGGGATCTGTCCTCCCTCTCTTTTGTGCAATTAAAGCAATACTGCTCACTTTTTCCAACTAATGTTACTAGCTAAACCAAACAATATCTGCCAGGAGGGCCAAATTCAGCTCTTGGGTGACTGACTGGAATGAAAGTTACATCAGGGATGAATTTCTACTGTCAGTGTTTTGTAGTTTTTCTTTCCTTTCGATCACTGAAATCCCTAATTTCCATCTTCCCTCCTATTTTTTTCTGAGTCCTCTCTTCCCATGCCTGCACTGAGGGGCTCCCTCTTGGCTGCATCCTCCTCACTGCCTCCAGCAGCTCTGGTGTCCTCAGTGGCAGGGCTGGAGGGGTTTTCCTGCAGCCTCTGGGGGCACCCAGACACCAGGACAGGTGCTGAACAAATATCAGAGTGAAAAAAATCCAGTAAACACAGCAGAAAGCTCAACTGCCCACACTGGGACTAACCAAGACCTGGCTGCTCCTTGGCAAAATGATTCTCTACACCAGCAAGAGCCCTGAGTCCCTTTACAGCCCATTTTTGAGAATTTCAGTGGAATGTAATTAGCACACAGACTGGAGAAAATGTCTCTGAAGGGAGCAAAGCAAATTATTCAATATTGCCCGCAAATAGGGAAATATTTGGAATAGGCTGTGGCTTTCTGTTTGTGTTAAATGGCCATGAGATCTGGGGATATTCACTTTTCTGCCCTTCAGCCTTTCCAGAGAAGCACCACCAGAAAATACAGACCTGAGTCTACAGTCCAGGCAGTGCATTGCCATCATATATACTTGTCATTGTATCAAAACACCGTGGGTACACTGGGATTTGGTGTGAAAACAGAAGCAGGATGGAAAGTCAGCTAGAGCCACAACTTACCATGCTGAGAGTGCTGAGAAAAGGGCACTTAAGTGCCTAAAAAACAGCTTGGTGCTTAAAGTTTTGGTCTCATTTGCTGTCCCCAAAATCCTGGCCACAAAATGTGGCACAGCTTCTTTCTGGAGTAAGCTGGGATGTGTCAGGCTGCTGGGAAAGACACTGAAGGATGAGGAAAGAACTGATTCTGGAAGCAATTTATTCTTAAAATCATTTTCCTTTGGGAGATAAAAGGAAATTATTTTAAGGTCAGGAGCAGATGTGTATGGAAAACTAATTGCAAATGTGATAAAGAAGGAGAAGTGCAGGGTCCTTCAAACAGAAGCAGCAACTCTGTAAACAGCAATATTGACTGCAGGCTCCAGCAGTGTCTTAATACTATATTTTTTTTTTCATAACTTCTACCTCTCCTGTCATGCCAAGCAATAATAAGAACTGTTCACTAATATCAGTGAGACAGGAGACCACAAGGACTTGTTGTTAGGCTGCTCTGGAATGGGGAGAACACCTTGCAGATGCTTCACTGCCAGTTCCAGCCTGCCCTTCCAGGCTGTGAACATGGACCATACCTCAGGCCCACACTTGCCCTGGAAGGTCACACCAAGACCTGTCATGTGGACTTTTCTGGGCCTGTAAGTTCAGTGCAGGGCTCTTTAGAACAATGTTAATTCCACTTGGCCAGATCCTTAGCTGGAGCCAGCCAATACACACATTTCGTTCATCATCATCTCTGTGACAGCCAGGCATGATCAGTTCTTTAGATCTAAAAAAAAAAAAAAACTTTCTTAGAAGTCCTGAAATCTCAAAACTTCTTACTTTTGATTGGATTAGCCTTCATTCAAAAGAAAAAAAAAACTGGACCTCCTTTGGATTCCACTCATTTTTCACTGGTTTTGCCCTTGTGAATCTCCTTTAGAATTACTCCTGACTTACACTGGTGTAAGAACAAGAAGATACAGGGCCACCAAGTGGTCCTGGCATTTAGAGCCAAAATATGTGTGGCAGTCCAGGTGCAGGTATAGTAGAGGAAATGTATTTGAATATCTGTATAGAGGCTTTGCCCCAGAGGTCCCGGTTGCCCTTGATGGGCTGCAGCTGTAACCAATGAAGATAACTGGGATAAAAGGGGGTGGGTTAGCCAGTCAGGGAGAGCCTTGGAGGAGCCCTGACCTGAGAGAGAATGGCATGCAGCAGAAGGAGTCAGTGAAGACTGGCAGCCATAAGAACACACCGAAGAGGTATGGACTTTAGAAATCTAATAACAACAATATGCAGGTACATCTCAGCACAGGGGGTACAAATACAGGAGAGGAGTGGGGCAGATGTGAGCAAACTGAGTGGGAGCTGTGCAAGGGGCTCAGCCACTCAGAGAGCAGTAGAAGCATCTCCTCTTTTTCCAGCTGTTGATGATTCAGCCTCACCTTTGCTTGCTCTCACATCACTCAGCTCCAAGCAGACACCATCTTTTGGATCCAGTAGTGCAGTGAGCAAGTACTCTTTAGCACCTTGCTGGAAGACTTTAAACCCCTTCTTGACAGCTTTGGCAGGAAAACAGCTTTTGTAAACTTCCCCTGTTTTACTTTGGGCAGTGAAACTGAGCCTGGCTGTGCCTGACCTTTCCTGTTGTGGGTTAGAGGGTGCACACAAGAGCTGCTCCTTCAGCACAGCTGGAAAGACCCCTCAGTAGTGGGGAGGTGGGTGATGCCTCCCAGACTTTACTGCACACAGGAGCCTGGCTGCTTGTTGCTGTAGGTGCCCTGTTAGTGCTGCCTTTATGCCAAATCAGCTCCAGCATCTTGAGAAGATCCAGAACAGCACTTCCAAGGGTAACTGGTGTAATTGGCTTTGTCCTGCTGAGTTTAGCTCTTTAAATGACACTTTAGGAGAGCAGCTGCTTCTTGTTTACTTCCTCCTCTCCATTTTATTTTTTTTTTTTTTTTTCTGACAGGAGTTAGTGCTGCTGCTCATCCTGATCTCCTGAGCAGATTCTCATCTTCTCTGTGACAGGAGCTCCTTTTGTGAACTGGACATCTACTTTAGAATTAATCTAATTTAAAGCAATGCTGGTGAAAAGCAGGGGTAATAGCTGTGTGAACCTACCTTTAGTGCAAAAGACTGGATCTAGCCTGAGCAGGGAAAGAGCAAATTTCCTTACCTTTTGTTGGTCTCTCTCAAAACCACCTGAGGCAGCATAGAACTTGTTCATTCTTCTGTAAGTCCAACTGGAATACTGTATTTTCCACTGGGACCAGTAATGTTTCCATGTTTCCAGATTGACTGGAATCAGAGGCCACCAGTCAGGACAGCTGGGCTTGAGCCAGTAACCAAGGCAGAGATCCTATCTGACCACCACATGCTGCTCATTTCACCTCATCTGGCTGCCAAAGGGCTGAAAGGTTATGTGTGTGCAAAGCTTTCCCTCTTACGGCGATCTCCCTTCCTCAGCACTCACACATCAGCAGGTTTTGAGTTAGGCAAAATCCTCAGCTTTGGTTTCCTTTCGTTCTGAGCTTCTAAAATCACTTGTGCAAAGTAGAAGGGGTTATTTTTTTTGTCCCAAAGAAACAATACTTACCATGTGTAAAATGCTTTTCACCTTTCTAACAAACTCGGTTAACTAATTAATCCTTGCAATATCCCTGGAAAGAAAGCAAACATTATCTCACTTTTACACACAGGGAAACTAAGGCAGAAAGGTGAAGTGAATTGCTCCAGGCTGGTGAAAGATTTAGTGCTGCAGTCAGTTTTATAAACACAGGGGCTTTCAGGCTCCTGGTCCTGCAAGCAGGCAATTAGAGCAAGTCTCCAGTGGATAAAATGGGCTGCAAGGCACAACCCCCCCCTTGCAGCACTGGTGCTGCTCTGGGGTCTGCAGAGGGTGAGGCTCACAGCTTGGGAGAGGTGAGGGAGGGACAAGCACTGTCCTGGTTTGAGCCCATCCCTTTCTAACTGTGCCCCACCACTGTCCCAAAGGTAAAACAAGCTGCATAACATGCACAGCAAATGGAGCTGCAGAATGCTGCAGGAGTTCAAAGGAGTTTTGGGTCAGCCATAGCAAACCAGTGTAATTTGGATGCAGTGTGGAAGACATCTCCTGCAAATGAGCCTCCATGTGATGGAGATGTGATTTGCTATGCCTGTCATCAGGGGGAATAAACAAGAATATTCATCTGCCTCTCTTTTATGGGTGTTCCACCTCAGGAAAGGCTGTGAGCAACTTTCCTGATAAGTGTTTTGTGCTCATCCTGCTTAAAACAGGTCCACTTGTTCCAGAATTACACTGGGTGAGGGAGCAGCCTTATCACAGCACTAGACAAGTTCTGGAATCAGTGACAATGAGTTCTGGAATCAGTGACAATATTCTGAACAGAGAATTTGATCTAACTTCAGAACTACTCAAGCTTTCTGCTGCTGTATCTGAGCACGGGGTCAGCCAAAAATATCTGTCTCTGGACCAGCTGAGAGAGGAAAATTAGAACATCTGTGCAGCAAGGAAACTTTGCTGTGTTGTCAGCCAGCACTGTCAAAGGCACTGCTCTAGGGAAGCTTGTACCTTCCCAGTGCTTCAGTCTTGCTATTAATATTGAGTAATCCTGCATTTTCTGAGACAAAGAATTGGTGGAGAAATCGACACTACCCCTCCAAGTTCACCAAAATGTTTTCATAGCTAGTGGGTCTATGCTTTAAAACAAAACAAAAACAGCTCCAAAAATATGGCGAGTGAGTGCCAATAATTTTTATTTCTGCACTGAAGCAAATTCTTCCAAGCATTTTGTGAGAGAAGGACAAGAGAGGACAATCCATCAGTGCAGAGTACATCAACATATTAAAAAAATGCAAGTAGTGGGGAAAGCTTTTAATTTGAATGATATCAGTGCCCACAAGCATGACAATAATTAAAGGTCTGCCAGCATGGCTATTATACATTCTGGTTTAGTGCATTTAATATCTCAGCTGCTTCAAATCACATCAGCCTGATGGCTGGCAAGCATGTTTCCACTCTGGATGCAAATCAAACTCTCACACACCATTCTGAAGCCTCGCTTTAAAGGTAGGACTTTTTTGCATCAGGACAGGCTGTCCTTGGTTCTTGCAGTTCTGTAATGCTGGTACACTTCCACTGCCTGAGAAAATGGAGAATAAATTATTCTCCTTACAGTTAGACTGAAGTGTTGTTGTACCCTACTTCAGGGCAATTTTTCCAGCTCTCAGAACTTTTTTTCTCCCCTGGCAGGTGTTTGTGTCGGGATCTGTCAGGGATGCTCCCTCCTTTTGGGGTGTAAGGAGGGTAAGGGAGGGGCTGTGGTCCCTTCCCTCCTCTGCAGCCCTGGGCTGGTGCCTGGCAGGGCACTTGGTGCTCCACTGCCCTCAGCTTGCCAGGGGTGGGCTGACAGCCAGGCTGCAGCCAGCTCTGATGGGGCAGGAGGGCAACCAAGGGGTTTCACTGATCTCCTGCAGCCAGCTCTGATGGGGCAGGAGGGCAGCCAAGGGGTTTCACTGATCTCCTGCAGCCAGCTCTGATGGGGCAGGAGGGCAACCAAGGGGTTTCATTGATTTCCCCGTGCTTCTGTGCTGTGTTATTCCTGCAGAGCCCCAAGAGCTCCTCTGGGAGCAGCACTGGCACAGCACCAGGGTGGATAAGAGCAGATGATCACTTTTGCAAACAGTTATTTCCCAAAAACAAGCCAACAACTTATTTTATTTTCATTTGGAGGGGGGATAAAAATGAAAACACAACAAAGAGAGAGCCTAGCAAGCAATGTGACTTGCATCACCATGAATGCTCCACTTCCATGTGCCCCACTCCCTTTCCTCTGCCTGCCTTCCCTTTCAGCCCATAACCTCGGGAGGGCAGGAGCTGTCTCTCAGTGGGTGTTTATGCAGATCTGAGCACAACGGGGCCTTGATCCTCCCTGGCTCCTTCTGATGCCACTGCAGCACAGCTGAGGAGGAGGTTTTAGACAGAGATGGCTGCAAGCTTCAGCTTGTAAGAGATTGAAAGTGCCCCGGAGGTCAGGGGGGAGGTGACACATCCTGAGACCTTGGGAACATTAAGTAGTGGAACAATTAGCTGGCTGGAGGTTGGCAGGGAGAGTGCTGGATCTGAAGGCACCAAGCAAAAGTGTGACCTTGTTAGGATTAAAAAATGAAGAGCTCAAGGGGGTACAGAAGGGAGAGTGGGAGGTCAAATGAAGGATGCAGGCAGGAAGATACAAAGGTTAAAAAATCCAATGGCAGTTTTCTTTGCCAGTTTCACATCTGCTGTTGTACTGACTTGGTCTCTTGGAAATCACATTGGAGCAGTTTTTTTTCCCTTAAGAGACGTGGTAAATGGTGGTGCATGTACTTCTAGACCATTGTAAATGCAAGGTAAAGTATAAAAGCATTTCAAGGAAACGTGATTTGCAGTGCACCAGGAGAGAATGCACTGCAGATTCATATTACAGCAAAAGACTGTAATATGAGGTGCAAAACCCCTCTCTTCTAGGGGTCAAATATTTCATAAGCTGTGCTGATTTGACCACTCAGGGCAGTTTTGTTTTGAGGATGCTGTCCTGTGTGGATTCACTCTGCTTGGAGGAGGTGTGAATTCATACTGCAGCCTCTCCCTTCAGTGGGGACTGCCCCTTTGCATACACATTTTGGAGGCTGATTGGTCTTAAAGCCTTGTATACCCTACCAAATCATTCAAAAGCTATTAGGAATAGGTGTCCACCTTAGCAATTTAGTGTTCTGGAGGGGTTCTTGGTATAAATTCTCCTTCTGTCCTTACTTTGAATCTTGCAGTTGCACTCAAGCATCCATCTGATCACAGCTGTGACCAGCTCAGGGCCATTTCTCACCTGCTGGAACCAAAACTGGAGTCATCAGGTGCCACCCAGAGTGCTGCACTCACAGAGCAGACAGAGCTGCCAGCTGCTGGTGCTCTGGATTTGTGTGAGGCTGTCCTGGTTCAGAGCAAATTTGGGAGAGAACCCCCAAAGGGGATCCTTTAGGAAAGCAGATTCAATCGGCCCCTCCCTCCAACCGGTCCGGGAGAAAATACCTCCTTGGAGAAAAGTGGAAAAAACCTGTTTATTAAACAATGAAACCTAAACAATATTAAACAATAAAACCCCTTGCTGCTCCAAAAGAGATGACAAACTCAGAAAGTCCCTCCATGGGCTGTAGCTGAGCTCACTCAGTCTCTGCTCAGTCCCTCCAGTGCTGGAAATGCCACGGCCCAGGCCCGGCCTGGTGGCCACAGGTGGAGCTGCCGGTGCTCCCCTGGGTGTTCAGGCCAGAGCAGGTTAAACAGGGCAAAGAAAAGGAAAAAGGAAAACCCCACAGTCCAGGGAACTTCTTTGCCTCAGCTAGCTAAACTAACTAAAACAAAGGAGAGCTCTGTCCTGCTGTCTGTTCATCCGCAGACAACACAGTCAGGAGCAGGACTGTGGAGGAGTGAGTGCAGGGTCTGAAAACAAACTGCAGCTTCTCCTCTCCTCCCTTCACTCTCTGGAACAAGTCTGAAAGGTGCAAAACTTATTATTCAGCATAAACAGAATGAGAAGATTGGGGATTAAAGCATCATCTAGTCAGCCTAGGACAGAGGGGCTGCAGCACAGGCTCTGGATTTGTGTGAGGGGCTGCAGCACAGGCTGCTGGTGCTCTGGATTTGTGTGAGGGGTGGCAGCACAGGCTGCTGGTGCTCTGGATTTGTGTGAGGGGCTGCAGCACAGGCTGCTGGTGCTCTGGATTTGTGTGAGGGGTGGCAGCACAGGCTGCTGGTGCTCTGGATTTGTGTGAGGGGTGGCAGCACAGGCTGCCCAGGTTTCATGGCTGGGAGAGGTGTGCTGTGAACCTGTGGGTTTGGAACTGTGATGGAAGCAAAGTGAACCAGCCTTAATTCCAGTTGGTCATGCCAATATGTTCACAGAGCATTTGAAATCAGGTAAGCTTTGTCTCCAGAGGACCCAAACCCACACCAGCCCTGATCAAGTGCTGTTGGCTGGATTTAGTCATCAGCTATAATGAGTAGCTTGAAACAGCATCAGTTTTAGGGACTATGTTGTTAATTTTAATAAGAGTTTTGTTTTATGCTGATCCACATAATGATTTCTCTAAATATTGCTGCCTGCCTGGCCACCTCCTGCCAGTGCAGAGTGTGTGACACAGCCCTGGCTCCCTGCAGGACACCCAGCCAAACACAGCCTGAGAGGAGGCACATTCCACAGAGATCTCTACCCTGGAAGGAAACCAGACCAAACACTTTCCTTTGTGTTGTGCCCCTCACCCACAGGATCCTGTCTCAGGTTCTGAGTTGTTGGGATGGCTCCCAAGGTATTAAAAAGTCTCTTTTTCCCAGCCCTGCACTCAAAGAAGAAGTTGGGATTCCTTGGCTCTGGTTCTCAAGGCTGTTTATTCTGTTATCTATTACATTCTTTTTCTGACCTGTGGAGGTCTGTCCAGCAGGTTGGTTCATGGCACACTGACTGCCCTTGGGGTGATGTTATCTTTTTATACTAAAAACTATATGTACATTATTTACAATAATTTTCCAATACCTATCACCTATGTTAGACAGTCTGTCTCTACTCTAAACCAATCCTAAAGTGCCACCATCACACAGAAGATGGAGGACAAGAAGAAGAAGAAGGACAGGACACGCCCAGATTCCTCCATCTTGCCTCTTGAACCCCCATTCTAAAAACCCCAAAATTCTACATTTTCACCCTGTGATAAATTCACTAACACTCTAGTCAAACCCTTGTGGCTTGTAACTCCTCACACAAAGTTGGTAATTGTTTCCATGGACTAAAATCAAAGGCACAGGTGTTTGTGACTCCATGCCAAGGTCTCTGAGCCCCCTGCCAGGGTCTTGAGTCCTCCAGGGCAGCCAGAGGAATGTCCTGGGTTCTGGCAATCCTGCTACCCCATCTTGGGCAGTATTTGCAGTTACACTGTTCTCCAGTGGCCTGGCCCAGACTCAGGATTATTCTTGCTCCTTTCCATCCCTTACATCCACTGTGCTGGGAGCTGCCAGACTGGAGGTGCCCTGAGCCTGCTTTCCACGTGTTCCACTCCTTTCCCACATTGTCCAGCTCTGATGGAAGCTCCTTTCCCCCTGCACCACCCATGGCCTGTGGGATCACACCAGATTTCCAGTCAATATCTGCAGAGATACAACTGTGAAACTTTTTGTGGGAAAATGCCTCCAGAACCAGCATCTGGATCAGAGCACCTGGAAGAAGCTGTCCAGGAAAAACCCTCAAGCACAGGGGATGCTGGACACCAAGCTGGCCTGGCACCAGCAGGATGATGCTGACACTCTCCATCAGTGCCTCTCACAACCTCAGCCACTTCACTTGGGTGCTCTGGGCCACCAGAGGAGTCAGCGACCTCCAAAATCCCCCTCCACACAGAGTTTGTCCCAGCAGACTTGGGAAGGGTGCTAAGGAGCCTGGCTCAGGCTGTGTGTGGGAGGCAGTGGGTGAGGGAGGGGCTGGAGAGGAAAGACAGATGGCCTGGGAAGGGATTCCTCCCAAAAGGAGGGATGTATCACAGCAGCCTGGGAGGGGGCCACAGCAGCAAGAGCAATAATGCAGGGGTTTTGCCACAGAATAAAAAGAGGGAGTTAGATTGATGTGCAGATATCACTGCTGGCAGATATGGTTCCCAGGGAGTTCCCAGAAGCACTATTAATAAATGACAATTTTTATTATATACTTTGCACTTCTGAGCCATTCTGATTCTCACTGCTTGCTTCATTTTTGAAGAAACACCACCCCCAGAGTGCCACTTGAGCACACACAAATTCACCCTTGTCTCCTCGTGTCTGCAGGTTACCAGGTCATTTTGGGGATAACTTCCATATCTTTCAACATTTGTTCCTTGCATTTGCTTACACCCAGAGGCAGGTTGCTAGAGGATATACCAGGGTTTGGGACAGCTGAAATGGGCAGAATCTCTTGGTTCCTGGGTGATATGGGGATTTTTATGTTCCCTTTTGGCATAAAATAGAAAAAAAACAGGCCAGGCCAAACCAGCCCCACCCTTGTCTGTTCTATGTCCCCGATGAACATCAAAGCTCCCCAATGGTTTCCCATTCTGCAGGATAAAAACAGTGACAGATTCACATGGACATCTTTGAAACAGAACATTTTTCTTTCACAGTTCAGTTTTACTCTTGGGGTTGCTGATACCCAAATTTGATGTTTAGGAGCAGCAGGATGTGAAAGGATCAGTGTAGCCAGAGGTTCTTCCCCTGGGAAATGTCTGAGGAGCTGCCAAAAAAAAGGTAAATCTAAACCCCAGTAACTCTTACCTGAATGCTGGCATTAAAGTCACATTAGGACACCAATTTGTGAACTATATGCTTGTGATCACAGAGTAACTTCCATTATTTCAGATGGAATGGTGAAGCCAAAGGGCAGCACAGCAGATAAACAGGAAATTGATCAGCTCTTCTGGACATATCCCCCTGTATCCCAGAATCTATGTGCATGGTCCAGATACTGCAGTGATAAATGCTTTGGAGATGTTTATAAGTTAGATGAGACTTGTGCTGTTCAGGGCAGAGTGGTTGAATTCTGGAGATCTGTGCCTTTAGAGTTTATGATTTACACTGAGTTTACTGACCAGCACTTTCCTTTCCTTTCCTTTCCTTTCCTTTCCTTTCCTTTCCTTTCCTTTCCTTTCCTTTCCTTTCCTTTCCTTTCCTTTCCTTTCCTTTCCTTTCCTTTCCTTTCCTTTCCTTTCCTTTCCTTTCCTTTCCTTTCCTTTCCTTTCCTTTCCCTTCCCTTCCCTTCCCTTCCCTTCCCTCCCAGAATTTTCCTCCAACAATTTGCATTAAAAGCAAGTAGTCTTAAGAATTTAACAGATCCAAATTTGTTTCATTTCTTACATCCTTTTATTTATTTCTGTAGGTCACTAAGTAAAAATTCAGATCATCTAGAGTCACTTCCACATCAGACAGGCATATTCAAGTATTTTATGCCCAAGTTAAAGTACTCAAGCACTGTCTTTACATCAGGCTCTTCAAGCCTAGTCCTGCATAATCTGCATCTCCATTTCATAGCAATGCTTGAAAAAAATCCCCCCAGCATTTTTGTTCCCTTTATTGTTTATCTTATGGGTTAGATGAATGGCACCCTGTTAGTTATTTTGCCAAATTGAACCATCAGTTCAGAACTCCAAAACAGGCATGTGAAAAATGGCCAGTAGAGTGTTTTCTATCTAAGATTAGGTTCTACCCTATCATCCAGGGTTAATTTAGGACCATTAATTATGTGTGAGTTGGCCATAAGTTTTCAGGCATGTATTATTTTATTACCTGATCACATAATTAAAATGTCACTTATCAAGGGACAAATTCTAATGAAGTTAAAAGCACTCTGATGACATATTATTATTTGACCTGTTATATAAGAGGATTATTTCTTGCCTGTTAGTGATTGAGTTTCTTTGACAGCATGAAAATCACTGGTTTTCAATTAACTTTTTCCTCAGAGAGGGGCCTGTTCTACATCCTCATTCCTTCCAAGACCCCCTTTCACTGAGGTACACTGGGGTGCACTGGTTTTATATTCTGAGCTCATCAGCTTGTCCAGCTGCTAAAGAAGGGTAAAAGCTGTTGATCTGTGATAAAATGTGTGCAAAGAGGGTCAGGAGAAGGAGGCTATAATTGCAATGGTATCTGCTGAAGGTCACTCAAATTGAGCTCAGTCCAACTGGAAGAGGAGGAATTTACTTAAAATACAAGTGAAAAATGTAAATTTCAACAAAGCAATGGCTAGGAGGGCGACAAAATAACCTATAACATTATTCTAAAGTATGTAAATACCACAGGAAAGACGTGAATCTTGAGTGGGGCAAGATGTTAGTGAAGGTTAACAAAAAGGAACTAGAAAAGCACTGGTTTACTAGAAGTTGCTTGGGGGCAGATGAGTGGGCCTGGCTAGGAAGGGTTTTGCTGCTGCTCAGGTGCTCACAGGCTGGATGGATCATTGCCATCCCAGGTTCTGAAGCCTGACAAGGAGTTTTATCCAGGTACATGCTCAAAGTGTTCATTGGGAGTTACTGAAACGAGAACCCAATAACATTTGCCAGGGTTTCCCCAGTATTGGTGACACTGAAGGAGGGTAGGCTTGGAGGAGGAATTAGGAGGGAATTTTTGGCTGTGAGGGTGGTGAGGCACTGGCACAGGCTGCCCAGAGAAGCTGTGGATGCCCCATCCCTGGAAGGGTTCAGGCTGGATGGGGCTCTGAGCAACCTGGGCTAGTGGAAGGTGTCCCTGCCCTTGGCAGGGGGTTGGAACTGGGGGATCTTTAAGCTCCCTTCCAGCCCAAACCATTCTGTGACTAAGGAGGAAGACAAGGAAGGAAGACAAGGAAGGAAGACAAGGAGGACAGGAAGGAAGGAAGGAAGGAAGGAAGGAAGGAAGGAAGGAAGGAAGGAAGGAAGGAAGGAAGGAAGGAAGGAAGGAAGGAAGGAAGGAAGGAAGGAAGGAAGGAAGGAAGGAAGGAAGGAAGGAAGGAAGGAAGGAAGGAAGGAAGGAAGGAAGGAAGGAAGGAAGGAAGGAAGGAAGGAAGGAAGGAAGGAAGGAAGGAAGGAAGGAAGGAAGGAAGGAAGGAAGGAAGGAAGGAAGGAAGGAAGGAAGGAAGGAAGGAAGGAAGGAAGGAAGGAAGGAAGGAAGGAAGGAAGGAAGGAAGGAAGGAAGGAAGGAAGGAAGGAAGGAAGGAAGGAAGGAAGGAAGGAAGGAAGACAGTGGAGTAGATTATCTCATTCCTTCTCCATCCCAGGTGATGATTGGAGAGCAGGCAGGCTGTGCTGTGTAGTCTCCAAACCACAAAGCTGTGCATTAAACCAGTGTGGCCACTTTAGAATAGAACAACAGAGCAGCCCCAAGAGGAACAACATATGAAATGCTGCTGCTGCTTCCTTCAGTCTCGTGGGAGTGGTGGGTTGTTTCTCAGGCCACCCTCCTACCCCAGACTGGATGCACAACCTCTCTGAGAGGGATAATAACCCTGGCATTTGCCCCAACACCAGTGGTTCCAGAGTTTTGTTTCTTTGGTAGATGGAGCCTGGCAGTGACAAAAGTCATTTGTAGTGCAATAAGTACCTCTGTGTCCATCTGGCTGGCTGACAACAGCATAAATTCAGAAATTTTCTGTTTTCTCTCTGGATCAGAGCTCAGCCTGGGGTGAGCACTGCCTTGGTCTGAACTGTGCTGCATCTTACAGGAAAAGCTCTGACCACAAGATACCCAGCCCCTGGATGATTCAACTCCCCCAGTTCCCTGAGAAGGGAGTGTCAGGCTGTTTGCCTCCCATTCTTACCATCCCCTGCTCTGAGTCCGTCAAGCCTCAGTGGGGTGGCACCCTTGAGGCAAGCCCTGCTGTGGCTTCTCACTGCCAGGTTAAATGTTAAATGGATGGTGTGGAGGAGCAGTGAGGAGCAGGAATGCACTGCTGCAGGATGCTCTGAGCTCTGGGAACTCCAGGCCTCCAGGCTGCATTCTTAGCTTGAATCAGAACATTGCTCCCTACCAGGACACTCAGGGGAGCCCCTTGTCTGCTGCTGCCAGCAGCATCCCTGCAGCCTCCAAGACCTGCTGGCTCTCAGCCACAGGTATGAAATCCCTTTGTGTGTCTGCCTGCACACAAAGGTTTGGTGGGGCTGCATCTGGCCACAAGCCAGGCTTCCCCCCTGCTTGCCAGACCCACTCTGACCTCACCTAGCTTCTACATCTCCTCTGCTCACATAATATGGCAAAATTTGGATGCTGTTATCCACAGTAATGCAAAGTTTGATAAAGACCTCACTCTGTGTTCCAGTGCCTTTCAGAGCCCTGAGACCTACATTGCACAAAAAGGAGCAAGGGCAGGGAACCACCTCCAGCCACTTATTACACGTTATCGATTTCTTTCCATTGTGAAAAGCACTCCCTTTTTCAAAAAGCCACCTTCCACCCCCTCCCCTGCAGCTATTGATTCCACAGACCAAAACAATAATGTGCACCTTGCTGCAGTGAACTTATGAATGTCTAATTTTGAACATGAAAATGTCACAGTCCTGCACTCATGGGCAGGGCTTTGAACTGAAATGTATATCCTGTCTCTTCATCTGTGGTTTCCTGCAGGGGAACATTTACTCCCTCCAAAATTCACTATTAATTTAAGCATTGTTAATGATACCCAGCCTCTCCCTGGCAGAGAGAGGAGGATGCAATTGTCCATTTTGGTTCCCAGGAGGTCCTTGAATGGCTGTGACAAGCACCAATAATAGGACTTAGATAAAAAGAGAAGTTGCTAACTTTGTCCCAATGTATCATAGTTATAATTTCCTTGAAAGATGAAAGGATTGTTAAACTGCCTGGGAATACAAAGCAACTCTCCTCAGATTGAACTGAATCATCTTTGCCCATTTTAGCTGTATTGTTCCTTTTCTTATCTGTGTATTGTGGAGTCCTAATGTTTCTTGCAAGTAGCTTGCTCTGAAACCCATCCCCTAAGTGACACAGATGCAGGTTTGTAGGAGATGTAGGTGCACTGAGAACCTGACCCCTGGAAATATTTAGATGCAGAAGGATGTAGAGATGCCCAGAGATAGTTTTCTCAAATATTTAAGGTTTCAAATCCTCCTGGACTCTTCTTTCCCCTGTAAGAATATCAAACTACCAGTAAGATTCTGAACACAGTTCTGCTCATAGCTCCCCATTTTATAAGGAACTTCTATAATATTATATTCTCACTGCACATTATTGGATAAGTCTGGACTTTGACCCATTTAAAATCCTAAGATTCCTATAAGAAAACCAACTCATCCAAATTACAGTACTTCATAATATGACCACTATATTTCTTTTAGATTACCATAAAGATTGATTCTGCTGAATATAAAAACATGTGTTTATGGGTAGAGAGAAATATCCTCATAACAGCTTCAACAATTCTTATTTTATAATGACTAGGAGCTTTTATTAGACAAATAAGAGACATTTTGGATTCACTGCTACTTTCTATTTAAAGCTTCAGACAAAGGCTTGGCAGCTTTCAACCACTCAGGATGTAGCACTAGAGGATGCTGACAAGGGAAATTGCCAGGGTAGGAAATTATTTGTCCCCAGGGAGGGGAAGCCAAGGGAAAAAAGTTTACATTTTGGGTCTTTGCAATTGTAGAGCAAGGGAAGACTTGCACTAGGGTAAAGAAATTGAATGAGTCCTTAAAAGAAACTGGCTATGGGCTCTTCTTTGGATGCTGAAAAAATTTGTGGCCTGTGCACATCAGCATTAAGAACCTAAGAAACTATCAGGCAAGAGCTTGGAAAAAGCAGGAGAAAATAGGAAAAGAAAATGACAACACAGGAGAATAGTTTGGTATAACTGTTGAGGAAGTAAAATGTGGGAGGTATTTCTGGGATAAGAAGCAATTGAAGTCAGAGAAATTCACTATGATGTGAGTTTGAAGCCTGTAATAGTTTTTGTGTTCCCATGAAAGACACCTGATCAGAGCAAACTGCTGTAGCCTGTCTTACTTCATGGATAATTTCTTTGTATTTAATTGCTTGTTTCACTCCTTGAAGACACTTTCTTCCCCTGGTATTTGTATGGGGTTGTCACTGTGTTAAAAGTTGTACAGATTTCCAAAAGGAGGCTGTGTGTGCACATGCACGCTGTGTTTATGGGTAGGCACACTTATCTAAATTAATTGTGTTATTATGCAGACTTAATTCAAAATACATTAGAGGAAGACATTATTCAACAACTAATAGATGTTATACCATCACCATATTCTAATGGGCTGATTAGCAATTTTATTGTATTCAATTTGCAGCGTGGCAATTCCATGTCAGGTGGAAGAGCTATCAAAATGAGAAACTGCATTAAAATTAAAAACCAATAGTCCAAGTTTCAGTCTGAATGAGCTTCCTGGTGGAATGAGGAAGTGTGGTTATCCATGAGTCTGCCCTGGATACCCAGTAAAAATAGGCTATGGAAATCCTTGGATAAAAGTGGAGAAATTAGGGGTTTCTACAATTTCATACCCAAAACTAGTAAATATGTCACTGGGCTTTTAGAGTTTTTTCTTTTGATCCTCTCATGAGAATAACACCAAAGAGTCATGACCCTGCACACTTCTTTTAGCAGGAGCTTTTGTCCTGCATTTGAAAACTTTTTTTGATTTGTCTACTGCCTTCTGAAACACAGAGATGGAAGCAATAGTTTATGGTCCTTTGCCTCTCGTTTTTCACCTATAAAACAGACACCTCTTAATTCACTGTCAAAAAAATGTATGCTGGGGACAGTATGAGGATTTTTCACAAATCCTGCTCAGTCCTTCACAGAGCCTGGGCACAGGAGAGGCTCCTGCCTGGGAGCCAGCTGTAGTTCTGAAGGGAATGGGTAACATTACTTTTCACACCCAGATGAGAGAGGGAATCCTCGTCCCTCCTGAACCACTTCAGGGTCCCTGGTGGTGCTGTGGCTCCTCTGTGAGGCTGCCCCAAGGGACTCTCCTGTCCCCAGGCCCTCACAGTTTGCTCTCACACTGTTTGCACTCAGGCAGCTGTTTGTGAGGCTGCATTTTGGCAGCTCATGCCACTGAGTTGGTCCCATTAGAAATAGCCTCTCACCAAGGAATGAAGCAAGATGGATTTGCAGCAGGTGCAGATACTGCTGCCATCCTCAGCCCCTCTCTCTCTGGTGGAGGGCTGGTTCTTGGTTTCTTTTCTGCTTTTGTTAAGGTTGGGATTGAAGTGCTTGAGATGATATTTTGTGTTCAGACTCAGGTTTTTATTATTTCTTATCTATATCACAGTCTTATAAGGTGTGCAGTATTTCACTAACAAGGTATAAACCAGTTAACTATTTATATCTACAAGGTTTTTTAAGGCTAAACTTTCTAATTAAGAAATGATACTTAAATTATTTTTACTTTTAACTTAATAACTAACCACTCGTGTCCCACAATGCAGACTTTTCTGTTTAATTATAAAATACTGCTTAAACTCTTGAAGAGGAAGGTGAAGAAGAAGGACTAGCTTCTGCCTTAAAACTTCTATGCTGCTTTATATACACTACTATATTCTAAAACTTTAAACTCCAAGTTTTCTACCACATGATATTACACACTTCTAATTAAACTACACAGTTATAATCTCAGTTCTGTTATTTAATTTTGGAAGCCTTCTCTATGGCCTCAGGTTAAATGTAATGTTCTCTTGGGGGTCAGAGTTTGTCAGCACAGAAAGTCCAAAATTCTCAGCATCTAGGACTCCAACAGTGGAGCATCTTGTTCCCTTAGCACAGGCACTGGCAGCTTGCTATGGCACTGCCAGCCCCAGGGTGCTGAGGCAACCCAAATATTAACAGCAGTTTAAATTGCTCAAGCAATAATAAGAAAGTGCTGGAGCTGTAAACTCAAGTGTGACTTTGCTGCCAGTTTATCTGGACCAGTGGCTGATGCAGTAAAGAGAGTGCCCCTTCTCTATTGGAATTAAATACCCTTCTCCCAGCATGAGAGTGCCCCTTCTCCCAGCCATGAGCTCCTGCCACCCACGGGGTGGGACAGGGTGCCTTGCTGACCTGGGGGAAGATCTTTTTCTCCTTTTGCTTCCAGCTCCATCAGTCCCAGCTCCCATTCCCTGTGGGTTGCAGGGGCTGCAGCAAAGGTGGGGAGGCTTTGGGAAAGCCTCAAAATGGGAAATCACAGCTGGACTGGAGGAAGGCAGGGCCATCCCTTGGGGAGGGAGTGTGGTTTAGGTCAGTTTAATCTAGCTGGCAGGGCTGTGTCTTGAGAAAGCTTTGGAGAGACCACCCAGCCCACTCATTGAGTTCTGGGTGGTGGTGACTGCCAGCCAAAGGCCATGGCAGACAGATGGGACAAGGACTCAGTCCTGGGCATTAAACCCATCAGAGGGGATAAGACAACTCCCCAGGAGTGCACATGAGCACCCACAAGGTTGGAGGTGTTGCTTGTGTCACTGAATTTTTTTTTTTTTTTTATAGTATGTTTTTGCAAATGCATACGCTTTGGGGATTTTATCTTGTAAAGGCAGTGGAGAAACATCCCACCTGACATGGCTGTGACTTCTAGGGATGAAAAGCTTTTGGAACCTTGCCTGGCTGAGTGCTGCTGAGCTGGGCCCCCTGCAGCAGGCTGAAGGCAGTGTGAAATGCTGCCCAGTGCAAGGGACACTGCTTTACAGCCCCTCAGCAAACTGCAGTGGAGGGGGCAGTGCTGTGAAGCATTGGGTGTTCTGTGCCTGGGAAAGCCTCAGGTGAAGAGGGAGGTGACATGTCTGAACACATACACACTTTTGTTACAATCCTTTTCTGCAAAAATGATGAACAGACTAAAGCAGAAGCTTCAACAAACCAAGCACAAATTCTGTGAGCCAAAGCATGCTGAAGATCATGTGATATCTTTTTAAATCTTGTTTGGAACTAAAATATTCTGTTGGGTTTTTTTTTTTTAACCCTCCCAACAGAAAACATGGTCTATTGTTACTTAAATAGCATATATTTCTGTAATAGCCTTTTAATGCAGAGATGTTTTTCTTTAGGGCCTTGAATCAATGATCAATGGGCAGAGCAAGCTTATTAGGCTTTCAGGGGAGGAAGGGGGGTTATTAAATACCTCATGTCTCATCCTATGTGAATGTAGCTGCCTTATTGCAGAGGCTCTGCAGAAGTCAGAATGTGTGAAGGAAGCAGCCTCCACTGAGATAAGTGATACAAATCAGAACGTTTCCATTCCCTCAGCTGTGATGCCATTCCAAAAGCACTGTTTAAATATGAATGGCATCCCATTTATGTGTGTATTAGCAATATGTATGTCCATAAAGACCTGCAGAAATGCAAATATTGCTCTGCACACAAGTGTCTCCCACTGAGGCTGCCTGGAAAAGTAGCATTGGGACACAAATTGGTAACAATAAGTGCAGCTGAAGCCAATAATGAGGTAAAATACATATGCATGCGTGAGGAGTGTAAAACCTTGGCTCTGAACCATGTGCTTCTTAGATCCTGGTGATACCAATTCCCCAGTGCCTCTGCCCCTCTGTCCTCAGTTGCAGGTGTGACCAGCAGATCCCTCCTTCTGCTTCCAACCCCTTGGATGAGTGTCCATTTCACATGGCAGAGGCTGCCAGAGCAGATGGGCTAGAAAGAGCTCCTGTTGCACAGGTTTAAGCAAATATAGCAATTATGCTTGAAAGGAAGATGCTGCTGAAACCCAGGAAAGGGTGCACAAACAGAAAGGCTGCAGTGGATAGGTCCTGGCTGATCAATGAATGCATTAGTGCAGCCCAGTTCACAGCAATATCCTGCTTGAAAGCCCAGGCTTTCAAGGAAGAGGTCAAGGAGAGACAATTCCCAGCATGGAAGTTTACAGGTTTATGTGTTTGGTTATTTCTGCCATGTGGGAGGGTCATGGAAGGTCCCTATATGTAGGGTGGTTTTGTTTCCAGCTCATCAGCTGTTTTAGTCTGGTGTCCTTAGCTGCACTGGAAATTCTGACTAGATAGATTTTGTTCCAGTCAAGAGCTCACCAAAGCATTATTTGTGAACACTCATTCAGAGAAAACCTTAAGATTTGCCTCTAGTTGTTTTTCATCAGCATTTGCACCAGTGGTACCACTGTGTATCTGCCAGAGCGTTGGTGGAGAGCACAAGCCTTGCCAGGGTTCATGTGAAAGCATCTGCTGGCAAGTTCACAGGGGAATTTTTTCCTGTCCCCCAATCTCTTTTTACTGGTTTTGCCATAGAAAAGGTAGAAATTGATCCTCAGAGAACATGCACGGTAGGGGATTTCTTCATATCACATATCTCTGGCTTCTCACCACCCCCTCCCAAGCTGCAGCAGATGACTCTTCCTGTGCCTTCATGCCAAGCTCCTACCAAAGTTCACAGAGCCTTCAGAAAGCAGGCTGGAAACAGGTCATTAGACCACTTTGATAACAGTGAGAAGTGTGGTGCTTTTGGCTCAGCTGAGAATAGTTAACAGAGAGAATCTTCTGAGTGACATTTCTCTGGAGAATTCCCTGAAATCAATTATCTCCTAAGCATGGGTAATCTCAGCCAGGGAGCTGAACCTCTGAGGAGCCAGGAGCTTTTTCTACAAAGAGAAAAATTAAACTATTTGCAGTAAAAATTCAGACACAAGGCAAACTAGTTGCAGAGGATACAGGTGCATCACTTTGTAATTAGTCTGTGTCAGTTTGTATTTGGTCTCTGTACAGCAGACCATCCTCTCACCTGCAGTGAGGAATCTTTGGGGTTTTGCAGTGACAGGAATCTTTTTGCTGCAACTTTTGTTGTTTACCTCTGAAATTTTAATGAAATGGAAGTTTGGGGGAGGGGGAAGGCTTGGGTTTTTTTCCCTTAAGCATTATCTTACTACCTTGATTCAGAAAACCTGCAAATTGTGAGTATCTCCTGAAGACAGAATTAATAATCATATGATCTGTCATGGGGAATTGACTGTCACTTTGACAAATGAGATATTAAGATCTGCCAGGCTGGAGAGCCGAGAGGGTTTGGGGTTTTAGCAGGTGCTGAGTGCTACTTTTGCTTTCTTCCCCAATGTTTCTCAACCCAGCCTCCAAAACGTCCAACCCATGCAGCTGACTGGGAATTTTGCTCAAGAACAGCAGGATCTGAAATGCTGCAGGCCAGCACTACCTAAAATTCAGAGGCATAACCACCTCTAAAAGGGGCCAGATATTACAGCTAAGATGCTGCACTGTAAAGAGAGACAGATAGGGCTACCTTTACCCTGGAAAATATTTTCTTTATTCCCAAACATGTATGTTTAATAACCCTGCTGTATCCTATACCTTGTACATTATGCAGTAGTTTGTCTATATGGTGTTTCTCCTTGTGTGGAAAGAGTCAGCCCCTAGCAATCTACAGTAAACATGAATGCCCAGGGAGGAACTCCTTGAGAGGGGCTTGAAGGATGAAATAATGCAGGGAGCATTTACTCTCTCTGTTACCTCAGACTGTGCTTAGGTGCTTTCCTCCTTGCCTAAGTATATTGATATATTTGTTGCAAAGCAGTAACAGGAATGTGCAGGATTGTGGGGTGCCTGGGATGGGGTGAGAGGACAGGGTCCAACATATTTTACCAAGCCCTGGTGAGCCCCAAGAAGAGCAGAACATGTCACTGTTCTGAGTCAGATCCTTTCCCAGTGCCTTGGTTTGGAAAGACAAGTGTCTGCTAAGGAAGGCAGGAGCCTCCCCTGAAATGGAGAATGTAAACCCTCCCCCCACTCTGAATTGCTATAAATTTTAAATTAAGGGGCCCTCAGGCAAAAAAAAACAAAACAAAACAAAAAAAAAAACAAACAGGAGAAGGAAATAACAGTTCTTTAATAGGGAAGAAAATAAAAGGATAAAATAATCAATGCAGTACACTGAAACAACACGGACAGAGTCAGAACACAACCTGACACCCTGTGGGGTGTTGGCAGCAGTCCCATTGGAAATGTGGCTGCAGCCCTCCTGCAGTGTCAGGAGTGGTTCTGCTGCAGCAGGGATCCTGGAGAAGGGTGGAGTCTTCCTCTGAAGATCCAGGAAGAGGCAGCTGCTGTTCCTCTGGGAATCCAGTGGAGAAGCTGTGCTGGTGTTCCAGAATCTCCAGATTATATCCAGGCAGGAATGCTTGGCTCCTCCCTCTGGGCTCACATCTCCCAATGGGATGCTGTAGCTCTTATCAGCCATGCAGGGACATTCAATAGCAGAAGTCCCCTCTGAGGGAGGATTGGGGTGTGGAAGAGATAAGGAAAACTGCCCACTGAACAGAAGACAGGTGCCATCCAGATGGCAAAAAGAACACATCTTGCCTTGCAGTCTGGGACACCCAGGCTGGCTCCTCTCATCCTTCCACTGTCTTTGGCCCATGGAGCCAGTTTCAGGGCTGGCCAAGCTCTGTATCCCTAAGGATGCTCCCCTGCTCTGAACACCTGCATCACCAGCTCTCCCTGCTCTCTCACATGCTGAGGCATCATGTTTGGTGGCAGCAACAACAGCATTTTCTGTCCCCAAGCTTTGAACATCCACCAAGGACCAGACTGCAGCACCCTGGGAAGCTGGAGGTGTCCAAGGTTCACAGGCTGGGAAAGCAGCTGTACTCACACCCAAAGCTGAGCCCACTGGTGGGGCAGAAGCTGAGCCACTGGTTCACTGCTGTAGGGCCAGGAGCCTGGAATTGTCTGTTCTGACATCCAGCCTCGAGCAGGTCGCTGCCCTTTGGGATGCACTGAGCCTGCTTGGCCAGGTGCTGCTGAATCAGGAGACAGCCACCTCACAAACTGCTGCTAAAGCCTCTCACACTCACTGCTGTCCTACCCAAAACCTCATTGCTCAGCAGCCTGGCTGCACTTTTGGCCAGGAGCACAGCAGGTAACAGCTGCAGTGAGTCTGTCTCCAAACATGTACAGGAGTCAAGCAAAGCATCCACTAATAGCAAAGCTCTGCTCTGAGGTTTACCGTCCCTTTTTTTTTTTTTAATTTCCCTATCTCACGGATTTTCTACCATTTTGGGATGTCTTTTTCCAATTAAAATGAGCTTATATTCTTTGGGGCACTGAGCAAGAAAGATTTCAGTGTCCCCTAGGAAAATTGAGCTTTTCCACACTTTTTCTCAAGTTTGGGTCACAGATGGGATTGGGCTTCTTCTCTATTAACCAGCAGGTGTGTCTGGTGGGACACCACAACCCTCTAGGTAGTGCTGCTGTGGGTGTAAGGTGTGGCTGGATTGTTGCTGGCAGTGCTTTGTGTTCTGCTTTGAACTCTCCTACTCCCCTCTTTCACTGCAAAATTTTATCCCAACTTGGGATAAGGCTCAAAGTCTGAAAGCTGAAATGATGTAATTACAGCTGTATAGACAGCAAATGAGAGTGTGCTCTCAGTCATAACCCCTGCAGTTGAGATAATAAGAGAAATTCCATTACACCCTCCTTTTCTGTCTCAGGGAAGTCTGAATAAAATCTTTCACTCTCTTTGAATGGCTGTAATTAAATCAGTTCAGTGCTCAGGATTTTAGCTACACCCCAAGCTGAGGGGCAGCCTCTGCAGAGACCATTCCTGCCTCTGAAAGCTGCTGTCATCAGACTAAGAAATCCTTCTGAAAACCAAAATTATCAGTGTACAATGTACACTGGTATATTGCTCTTCATGGAGCACCCACGTGAAATACTGAATCTTATTGGCCCCTGGAAAATGGCTACTATACACAGGCTGAAATCAAACCACAACTTCAGACAAAATATGATGATTTTAAATGGTCAATCCAGCTGTCAAACATCTGCTAAATATTCAATGATTAAGGAAAAAAGTGTTTACATTTGTCTGAATACCTCTACTTTCTCTGTTGCCTGTGTCATGTTTTGAAGAAATTCCAACTCAACTGTTAATTTACCCCCCCAAATTTTAGGCTTACACCCATTTTCTGGTGGCCACAAGCTTCTGTTAAAGGGTCTTTATTCAGCTTTCAGCTTTCCAGTGGGATAAGAGTTAAGGAGGTGGGATCAGTCATGTTGGATGGGGTTCTGAGGACCTGACAGAGTGAATGGCATCCCTGCCTCTAGGAGGAACTGGATGGTCTTTAAGGTCCCTCCTAACCCAGGCCATTCTGTGATTCTGTGATTCTGTGATTCTATGATACCACAATTCTGTGAATCTGTGATACAGATTCTATAATTCTATACACACATATTCTATAATTCTGTGGCTCTGTGATTCTGTGAATCTATGATTCCACAATTCTGTGATTCTAAGGCTCTGTGATTCCACTGCTATGATTCTCTGATTCTGTGACCTGTGAATGTGCTCTGAGGACCTGACAGAGTGAATGGCATCCCTGCTTTTAGGGGGAACTGGATGGTCTTTAAGGTCCCTCATAACCCAGACCATTCTCTGATTAATTCTGTGATTCTGTGATTCTATTATTCCACAATTCTGTGATTCTGTGACACTGTGATTCCGTGAATCTATGATACCACAATTCTATAATTCTGTGGCTCTGTGATTCCACAGTTCTGGGATTCTGTGACTCTATGATTCTGTGGCTCTGTGATTCCACAATTCTGTGATTCTGTGACTCTATGATTCTGTGATTCTATGATACCACAATTCTGTGATTCTGTGACTCTATGATTCTGTGATTCTATGATACCACAATTCTGTGATTCTGAGGCTCTGTGACTCTGTGATTCTGTGATTCCACTGCTCTGATTCTCTGACTTGTGACCTGTGCATGTGCTGGTCTCTCAGGTACCAGCCTGCACACCTGCCATGGTGACCCAGCAGCCTCAGGTCACACAGGGAGTTCCTCAGGACTGGGCTCTGCCTTGTCTGCATGTTTGTTTTACCCTGAATGTGGAGAAAATGGGAAGAGTCATGGGTTGGTGAGGGCTGTTGCTGCTGCTGGTTCTGCCCTGCCATGGACACTCTGCCTGCTCCTAACATGATTAGTTTCTTATCCCAACACAGAATATTGGTACTGGGACTGGAACACGGCCATGATAACTTTATTTTTTTTCATTAAACCAAACAAATTAGTCTCAAAAGATACATTGTGAGCCAAAAGGGGCATTACTATTTTTTTTGCCAATTTTCTTATTGCTACTGTAAAAGTAGGAGATGCATAATAGGGATATAGTTTAAAACCATGCCAGCAGAAGAAC
This sequence comes from Molothrus aeneus, assembly GCF_037042795.1. NCBI lineage: Eukaryota > Metazoa > Chordata > Aves > Passeriformes > Icteridae > Molothrus > Molothrus aeneus. Next base: position 109,324,249 of record NC_089647.1, on the reverse strand, counting down.
TGAGATGTTGTCCAAAATTAACAAATCCAAGTGTTATTTCTCCCAGAGGTTAGATGGTGTAATTTTTAATTTTTTCCATCATATTTAGGTAGCGTTTTCCATAAACTCTGCAGCCAAGGAAACTTTTGAATAACTTTAGCCATTATTAAATTCAGTTTTAAGGACAATTATCCAAGCATGGCTAGCACATATAGCAGGGTGAGGATTTATGCACTTTGATTGGACAGGTAGGAGGTGTTGTTTATTTTTCCTGGATTACAAGGAGTCTGGGTTTCAGGACATGTCCACAAACACCATTATTCCTGGGGACAGACAGCTGTGCATGTCCATGGATTTAGCATCCTCAGAGGCTGCTGGAACCTGCAGAGAAAGGCTCCATCAAGATTAGGGACCAAGCCATGTGGCACCAAAACTATCTAAAGGAAGGAGCAAAGGAAAATGAGAATAAACACCTTGGTAAAGCTGTTCTCACATGTGAGGAAACAGATGATGATGCATGATGCCACCTGTGCTGTTCACAGCTCTGTTTTCATTTAAAGTTTTCAGTTAGGTAGATGGAGCAGTTTCTCCATTCGTCCAATAAAAAAAAGATTAATCTCAAACTTTATTGCATCTCCAGCCTCAAAATGCTGCCTTGTGTCAGCATGTGAATGACCAGAGCATTACTTCTTGTCACAGTTCCAGAAGGGCAGGAGGATGGTAAATTGAAATTTGGCTTGTGATTGTCATGATGTTTTCCCCTCTGCTCACCCTATGTTGACAATGGGTGTTTATGTCAGATGAAATGGGTCTGCAGATATGTCAGCATCTCACTTTTCTCTGTCCATCCAAATGTGTTGGCAAGTCAATTTATGAAAGCTAAATTATGAGCAGCCCACAAGAGATGGGAAAGTCTTTATTGGATGAAACAGGCAGTGCAGGGTAGGGCTCTGCCTGAGAACTTATCTGATGCCAGGCTGACAGTACTCCTGCCCGCCGGAAATTGCAAGGCTTTGAAAGGGGTATGGAGTGAAACAGGTGAAAAAGGCAGCACAAAAGACATCCTGTCTGCTCCAGAGTTATCACAGGTAGCTGCACCACACTGTGTGACAGCTCTGGAGGAAAGCCACCCGGAGCTGGAGGTGTGCCAGCCCCAGGACAGATCACAGAGCGAATCTGATCCCGGTGCTGTGTCTGCTGTGGGTGGGTGTGACTAATCACAAAACAGGCATGCAGGGTGACACCAGCACAATTAGTTTCCAAAACTCTCAGTGGTCACAGGGTGTACATACACAATTTTATCCAATTAACTAAAATTAGTTTTGTGCATTGCGTGCCAGGGGTGTTTCTACGGCTCTAGGGGTGAAGACTGGAATGATCACTCTGGTTCAGCAGAGAATTAGGGTTTGAAGCTCTGGTTTTACAAGGCACTTCAGCACAAGCATAAATTTAAACATTTGAGAAGTCCTGCTGTTGACAGTGGAACTACTTAGGTGCTTCATGCTGAATAACTGCTTAAATGTTTTTCTGAATATGCCAATGTTGAGTAAAGCAGCACAGATCTGGAGCCTTTACACATCATCTCAGGCAGAGCAAACACCATTCATGAACACCAAGTCCCTGTCAAAAGGGTACCCTGCTCCTCCAGGGCAAGGGAAATTTTGAAGTGGTGCTGCTGTGTGGGAGCAAAGTCAGATCTGACTGTAAGTCACTGCACACATACTTTTGCTTGCTGCAGAGACTGCCTTCCATCTCCTCTTTGGTGGCAGCTTTTTAGTAGAAACAAAACCCAAAAAGGTCACTCATAATCTAAGATCAAATTCTTGCAATTCTTGTGCAGTTTCATTCAAATTAGGGGCCACTGTGTGTTTGATCCCACTTAAGAGTTGGACTCATGATCCTGTCCCTTCCACCTCAAAATATTCTGTGATTCTTAGGCTTCTGTGATTCTTAGAACACGTCCAAGATGTTTTGATACACTGAGGAACCTCAGAGGCTGCAAAATCCAATGACAATTCATTTTTTGTTTCAACAGATTGAGTAAGAAGCCAGGGAGGGGCAGGGGTGGAACATTTCCATGGCTGATATTGCATCCATGAATCCAGCCCTTTGTTCAGCTGGGGGCTGCATGCTGACAAATGTGCTGTTTCCTGAGAGCCATAACATCTTTGTCCTATGTCCAGGTGCGGGAAGTTGGATCAGACTGGGGCTGCCTGTTTCTAAAAAGGTTTGAGGGTTTTTTTTTTTTAATCATTTTGAGATTAAGAAAGCAACCCAAAATCCCAAGATATGCATAAGATCAAAAGAACTCCAGCTCAAGAAAATGTTAGAGCCTCTTTTCATCCCCCAGCTAGCCATCCTTCTCCCCCACTGAAGCCTGCTTCAATCAGCTATTATCTATCCTTTTTCACAGACACTGCCTTGTTTATTCTTTCTGAAATCTTTATGGGCATTAGGTCTTCTGCAAGCCACAGATGAGGTAGCTGTGTGTGTATTGAGATGTGGTGTCAGCCTTCTCCTTGGCTGGACACGAGGCCGGTTCTGTGACACTCAGTTCGTCAGGAATGGTGATACCCTGAATGCTGAGCTCTCACATATTGTCACTTCACATCATTTCACCCTTGGATTGCCTTAAGACACGAGATAACACCCAGTCAGCCTCTCAGTTTCATGCAGCAGCTCCCAGTTTCAAAATCAATAGGAGGTAAGGAGAGGGTAGCTGTGTCCCATGGAATTTGACAGCTTGGTATTGAAGCACAGCACACACCTCTCAGCAAGAAAATGTGGTACTTGGCTTGAAATAAACATCTTTTTTTGTTGCTTTTAATGTAGTGGTAGAGCTCAAAAATTGAAGAAAAATGACCTAGTGGGTTTTTTTTAGAGAACAAAAGATTCTTTGAGGGTATTTTAAACAAGAATGGAGGAGCTTAGAAACGAAATAGTGGATCACAAGTCTTAGACACTGCTCACAAAACTATTGAAGAAAAGCTGTTCTTGTCTCTTCACCTTGGTCTGATCATCCTCACTGCAGAAAGCCACTTGTCTGACTTTCCTCCTGATTCAAACCTCATGAGCACTGCCCACAGCAGTCTAGCAGGGTACCCAGTTGATGTTTGAGATCTCCAGCACTTGGACCAACAAATGTCTTCAGTACTGACTTATAAAGTCCTTTTTTTAAATTTTTTTCTCCTGTTACAATGGATGTTCAGGTGTTTTTCTCTGCTGAGTGCCATAGCTCTGCCAGGACATGAGAGCACAACCCTCTGGACCACTTGGTGGCCAGAAGCTGCTCCTGGCAGGGACTGACCAGATCCTGGTTATAATTTTTATTCCTAAATAAGCAGACAGAGCTTGTCATATACCAAGTGTGCCATGCTCTAGAATTGTACTTTATCTGTTGAGCCATCATGGACCAAAGACTACTCCACAAAAAATAACAAAATGGCTTGGATATGTCAAAATTTCAACATTCCCTCTTTTTTTTTTTTTTTTAATTAGGTCATAACTATTTCTCAAATTCAACTTGAAATGGAAAAAGATTTCCTTTGATCTGAAATTTCATTCCTCTTGAAATACACTTTTTTCATTTTTTTAATCAGAAAAACAACAGGCCTACAGAGAAGCAGCTGATATGTTTTTATAGCTGTGGCTATTAAAGGACACATTCACAGACCAAGTAGGACCCAGCCCACAGTGAAGCCAACACAAAGCCACTGAATTAAATGGGCCTTAGACAAGCATGGAGCTCTCTGGAGATAACTGGATATCAGAAATAACGTTTAACCAAGGAGAATCATTGCAAAAGATAAAATCACACTGCTGCTTTGCCACCTAGCTGCTGGCCAGCCTTAGAGGATCAGACTCTGTTGTCAGAAGGCACTGGGTTGTAAATCCACTGCTCATCCAGCTGTACTGGACACTGGTTATTCACCTGGGAAGGGACAGATGGGAACAGTTTCTTATCTTGCTGAGCAAGATTCTTCACCACTGACTTTCAGCGTCTGTGGTAGTCTCAGCAGCCTTTGGGAGCACATGGGGTATCACTGTTCTGGTCTAAGGAGGGTGAATGTTGGATTGTCTCAATCAGAGCCAGCCTGTGCAGTGCCCTGTTCCAACTCCTGCCCCAGCTCTGCTGGCAAGGGGCCATCTCCAGAGAAGAGCTGAACTTGCAGCATCCCTGGAAATCACAGAACCACAGAATGGGTCAGCAGGGAGGGATCATCATGGGTCACCTGGTCCCACCTCCCTGCTCAGGCAGGGCCATCCCAGAGCACACAGCACAGGATTGTGTCCAGATGGTTCTGGAATTTCTCCAGTGAGGGAGACTTCACAACCTCTCTGGGTGTCTGTCCCAGTGCTCGATCTCTGCACAGCAAGACATTCTTGCTCATGTTCAGCTGGAACTTCCTGGCCATGTTCCTGTCTGTTCCTCCTGTCCCATTGCTGGACCCCACAGAGCAGAGCCTGGTCCATGCCCTGACCCTCCCTGCAGACACAGACAGACAGGATGAGGGCCCCTCTCAGTTATCTCAAGGTTGAACAGGCCCAGCTCCCTCAGCCTGTCCTCAGTGAGATGCTCCAGTCCCTCCATCATCCTTGTCACCCTCCACTGGACCCACTCCAGGAGCTCCATGTCTGTCCTGTCCTGAGGAGCCCCAAATTGGACACAGCACTCCAGGTGATCCTCACAGGGCTGAGCAGAGTGGCAGCATCACCTCCCTGACCTGCTGGCACTGCTCTTCCTAATGCACCCCAGGATCCCATTGGCCCTCTTGGCCACAGGGACACGGTGCTGGCTCGGGGACAGCTCATTGTCCACCAGGAGCCTCAGGTCCTTCCCCCCAGAGCAGCTTCCCAGCAGGTCAGTCCCAGCCTGTCCTGGTGCCTGGGGTTGTTCTTCCCCAGGGCAGGACCCTGCATTTGCCCTTGCTGGATTTCAGGAGGTTCTCTGCCCATCTCTCCATCCTTTTGAGGTCCTTCCCAAGGGCTGCAGGGCTCTCTGGGGTACTGGCCCCTCCTCCCGGCCTTGTGTCACCAGAGAACTCACTGAGGAGGCTTCTGCCCTCACCAAGTCCTGGTAGCTGACACCAGTTTCTCTTCCCTCAGCCACTGTTACCCCATCACAGAAAGCCACCAAATTAGTCAGACATGATCATGCTCCTTGTGAAGCCATGGCTGTCCCAGTCCCCTCCTTACCTTCCATGTGTCTTAGCATTGTTTCCAGGAGGATCTGCTCCATGATCTTTCCAGCCACAGGAGTGACTCTGACTGCTCTGCATCACTTATTTTCCCTTCAGGAAGGTTGCCCAGACGTCTTACACCCACACAGCCGGTTTCATTTCACTGGTCTTGTGCACATCCGTTTCTGAGGTGCACTAAGAGTTAAATGTTGGCATTTCAGGACAGGACAGCTGCATGGGGGAGGATGCTCTGCTATGCAGGCACTTGCCATTAGATGTCTCCAGCCCCCTGGCCTTGGAAACAGAGGGAGCCAAGCGTGACAATCGGTGGTAGCAGAAGGTGGAGTTGGAAAGTTGGTCATTCATCCTAGTTTGCAAGCAAGGGCTGGTGTGAAGTGTCCATTTGCTTGGAAAAGAGCTCTTGGACTGCAAACTAAACTTCTAAATCAAGGTTCTCTTTGACCTCTGGTGGACCTGGACTTTCTGAATGAAGCAGTCCAGTGCCCTGGTGGAAACAGAGAGTGCTGGAACACATTCTGAGGTCAGAATGCTCTGCAAGTTATGAACAGCAGCCTACAGAATTTGCTTCTCAATGGTTGAGAAGGCTGCAGTTACTTTTCTCCATTTAGTTTACTTATTTAAACAACACAATAGATTTTCCTTTTGTAATTAACAGGGATTTTTCAAAATAATAAATCTTCCACTTTCAAAAATACTTACCAAGCCAAGGAAAGCTAAGCAAAGCCAAGCTTTATCTTACTTTGGGCTGGAATAGGATTTCAATATGGATCAGTTTGCTATTTCCATTTTCTATATGAGTAAAACAGCCCAGAGCAAAGTGAAATGACTTAAAATGGACACTGTTCAAGTTAATGGCAGAGCTGGAATTTGACTAAATGCTCAGTCTGGTCAGTCTCTTTCTAATATTTCCAGGCAGCTGATCACAGAAGAGAATGACAAATCTTTTCTTTGTGGTGAGCTCACTGAAAGTAATTAAGAATGGCAACAGGTGTTAAGATGAATTAAGATCTCAAAGGTAGCAGCACAGATAGGAAAAACTGCAAAGCAGTGATTACATTAACTGTGATCAGTTAGAGAAAACTCCTCTGAGCAGAAAGGTTTTGGTGAATTTGCCCCATGAACTTGCCTCAGGTGCTCAGCAAAACCTCAAGGGCCCAAAGCAAACTGGAAGAGTCAAAACAGCAGAACAAGACCAGCAGCAGACACTGGAAGGGCTCCACCACCTCAAACCACAGGTGTGTTTCCCCAAGAAGGCCTGAAATGAGAGGTCTGGGGGTGGGAATAAGCCCATGGCAAAGGTCTGCTCTTTCCAGAAGGCCCTCCTGCTGCTCTGGCTGTGCCCAGGCAAAGGGAATTCTCACACCTGGGCATTCATACTGTGATGTATCTGTACCATTTGCCTGGGCACCCCAGCCCAGCACAGAAGAGCCACAGGCACCAGGAGCCCTCCCAAGGACAGGTCCCTCATGGGAGGCTCAGGCCAGTCCTGCTGTGTTTGGCTGCATCAGACTTTAAATCACCATCCATGAACAGCTGAAAGGCCACATAAATAAAGAAGATCTTCAAAATTTTCTGATAGTTGCTGAACTTCTTGTAAAAAAAGTTAACAAAGACAAACGAAGCAAATGCTAAATGTTTGAGATTTATGGTCTGCATGATGACCTCCCTTTGAAAGAGTGTCAGTGTCATTCCCCTTGCTGGCTGAGTGCACACACACTGCCTCTGCAGCAATCCCCAGCCATTTCTTTCTGGCTTCACTTTTTCTCCACCCTGATTTATAAGGATGTGTCCTGTCCTCCTGTCTGAGGGAACACATTGGACTTTTCAGTAAACATACACAATGCAGTTCCTTTTTTCCCAAGAGCCAAAAGGAAAAGGCTCCTCCAGACAAGATAAACAACCCACCCACCCATTCCCTCAAGCGAACGCATCAGGGAAAAGATGACCAGCTTTGTGCTGTGCCCTGGACGTTTCCAGCCTGATGTCTCCTGCAGTGGAGAGCTCTATCAGGGAGGGCTGGCACTCTCAGACCCAGCAGTATGTGATGCCTGGCTCCTCCCTTACCCCCTCACCAGGGAGACAGATGTTTTCCACCAGGGCAGTGTAATGCCCAGGCATTACAGAGTGCTCCCCATGGCCTGCAGGAGCTGATCCAGTTCCTGTTGCACTGGCATCGAGTGATTTCTCTGGCTGATGGCTGAAATGTCTTTTAGACTAATAGCGTGGCATGGTTTTGATTTAAAAAAAATATATCCATTGACCTAGGGACCTTGAAACTTGTCAAATTTGTCTTACAACCTGACCCCAAGACCATTAAAGTCAGTTTAAAGTCCCCCTTTGATTCCATCGAACTTTAGATTGGCCCTTGGCAAATGTTTCAATTAACCTTTGCCAGGTTCCATGTTTGTAATGAAATCTAAATTCATGTTAGTTTTGTGCAGCTCCCATTTCTATAACAAATGTTCTCCACTGCCTTGTTTCCAATAAAGAGATGTCCTCAGGCCCTACAGACTAAGTGCAGCCTTAGATAAGAGATAAACCATGTGCCCATGTGGGACCTGTGTTTAGCAGGATGCCAGAGCAATGTCAGAAACCAGGTGGCTATTCATCAGAAGATCCCAAAACCACTTTTCACCTCAGTCTGCTTATCCCTTTACCTCTGTAGAGGAACAGTCCTGTTATTGGAGAGCAGCTCTGGCCTCGCTGACTGGATTACCTGAGGAGGGGGGAAAGAAGTAAGAAGTATGCATGGAAGTAAGAAATGCCTCTGAGGCCAAAAACCAAGCAATGAAACACTCATCCAGGCTGAGACAGAGAAACAAGAGAGCACAGGAGAGCCAGGTGCCACCAGTCAAGGGGTAGAAGACAACTCTCTAAATGGCAGGTCTTGAGATGCAGAAAATGTGAGGTCATTCACACCAGCACAGACCTCTCTCATCTTCCACGAGGATGCAGAGATCTCAAATTATCCCACATTTGCCACCTTGCAAATCATCAGGGACAGTTGCCATGGATCAGCAGACACCTGATAACTTGTTACCCAGCAGTGAGTTCTTCATGTGTTCAAACTCGTGATCTCCCTTGAGACTGAAAGGTGCTCTGCAATGTTTTGGAGTGTGCCAGGCTTTCTGTCTAGCACTCAAACGCTGTTTACCTCTCTTTGATGCCCCTTTAGTGCTATTTATTTCTAAGAATACCTTCAAAATTGCAGTTCCTGCTATTTTTTTATTAACTGGAATTTCTTGTTATTCACCTGCTGAGTGGAGTGATTATTTCAGAATACCCTTAGTGCTTGCCCCTCTCCTCACTGCAGCTTAAGGACTCTTTTTGGAGGCTACTTTTTTCCTGGGATGGCTCTGTTTGGTGGTACCTCTGAGTGGGAATAAATTACTTCCAGATGGGCTGTGAAAACTGGTCCTTCAAAGCACCAATATTAATCAGGCTCCAGCACTTGTCTTTTGTATTGCGGCTGCTTTCTCCCTCATCCCACCAGAACCAAGAGAGCTTAAATTAGCTTTCAAGGACACAAGTCCTACATCATTTTCACTTCCATTCAATTTTGTTTGCTTTCTGAACAGTGTTGGCTCAACAGCACCCTGGAATTCCCATCCAGTGCTCACTCAAGATCAATCTGCAGAGCACATCTTCTGATGATAACTTGGATTTTCCATTTGTCGTCCACAAAGGGCCACAATATGAAAGTGGTAACAAGCTTTGGTGCCTTCTAGAATAAAACCTTGCACAGGCAGAAGGATGTGCCAGAGCAGAAAAGCAGGCTGGATAGCACAGAGCATATGGGAGACCTGAGAAATGGATTTGGAGCAAATCTAGCTTCCACAGCAACCAGAAGCAGCGTCAGGTCCTTGGGGTATGTTCTGCCAAGGAACCCTCTGATGACGATGAAGCTCAGATCTCACTGTCACAGCAGAGTTTCCTGGGGGCTGGAACAGTGTGGCACCTCAGTTGCCATTGTCACCCTTCTGCCTTTGAGTGCCATTTTCTGTTTCCACAGAAGTAATTGTACATGCTAACAACAGTTCATGCTAATAGCAAATGCTTCATGTTCTGCAGAAGGATGACTGAACACACTGAAATCCCTTGCTGAGGTGCAGTTTGGGTACCTTTCTTTACCTGGCAGTCAGCTGGTAAACTTGCACAGATATCAGCTGAACAAAAATTCCTTCACTCAGTGTTTAAGGCCCCACTTCTTGGGCAGTGTGACAAATATGGACTAAAAAGCCATCTTAGCCAGTAGCACACTGCAAAAGATGGATTTAAGAAAAATATGATATTCTTTACCAACCCCAAGATAATTGTGTTGTGTTAGAGAATTCCTTTCAAGAAAAAAATTGGCTTGATATAAGGCAAATCCTTATGTCTGACTGAGGGTGGTTAAAATTACAACAACAAAACCCCTATAAAGCAAGAACTGAACTAGAAGGACAAACAGGAGCAAAGGGCAAAAGCAAATGAAAAACATACAGAGCCTTGGAAAGTACAAGAAAGCAGAAAAAGCCTATAAATACTTATGTCAATAAAACAAGCCACTGGTCCTCATTTAATTAGCAATTTTTATTAACAGTGGTTTGTTGACTTGTGCAGTGTTTACCTAGGGCCCACATAAAAAGCATTGCAATCAGGAGACAGTGGCATTTTAATCCCCCTATTCCCAGTGTGGAAATGAAAGTGCTAAAGTGGTCATTTGTGTCCATCAATAGATCAGGGGCGGAGGGATCACCAATCTTTGTATTTTCCTCAGGAGCCAGGACACAGGGGGGTGTAGCCATGGGCCCAGCTGAGCTGCAGCTTGCAGAGAGGCAAAACAACTTTGGCAGATGTCATTTCATCTGTTGCACATGGATTCATGAGACCACAGCCAGGAAAACAACTGCTGGTTCCCAGATCCAGATCTCTTCCTGCCAGTGTTGCAGCAGGATACGAGCCTGAGGTCACATATTTTATTTCCAGTCTTTGAACTCAAAACCCATTAATTATAAAGTCATGTCTATATTTAAAATGTAGAATTCCAATCCAGCAAAGCAAATCTGCTGGAGGTTTTGGGCTGGAGGTAAGGGGCCAGGACCCACCTCACCTGGTTTATTTACCACTGTGCTGAGTAACAGAGTGATCTCTCTCTCTCTCTCTGTTGGCAAAATAGGAAACATGATAGTCCATGATCATTTATTTCAGCAGGTCTGTTCTAGAATTCAGAAAACATTGCTCTCTGCCCTATTTCTGCTTCCCTTAATCTGACGTCAGGCAGGGGCTGAGTCACATCCAGAACTGTCTTTAAAGGTCAAACAAGTGTTAGATGAGGCTGCTAGGGGTGACCCCGAGGGATCAGAGCACTGCTGGGGCTTGCTGCTCCCTCTCCACTCTTGCTAAGGGTGCTGTGCCTGCCCACAAATGTCTGTGCTGCCAGGGGCTCCCTGGTGACAGGGAGGTTGTGACACTGGCCATGGGTACAGGGCTGCATCCTCTCTGTCCCAGGTGAGCTGAGGAGGAGGTCAGGCAAAGCCACGTGTCAGGATGGTGTGGGAAAGGAGCAGGATGTTGTTGGCAGGGCTGGCCTGCACCCAGCAGTGGATCATCCCCATTGCTGCTGCATCCTCAGCCAGCTGTGTGGACTGGAGGAATTAGTGCAGGGAAGGCTGGGGTGGCAGGAATGCATCCTGGCTGGGCTACCTGCAACCCCTCATCAGTCAGACGCTTCCGAGCCAGACGCTGGTGACTAAGTGGGTGTGGACTGCAATGCTCTTCCTGACGGATGGGCTGGGCTCCGAGGGGCTGGCATGTGTCTGGGGCAGCATCCAGTCCCTGCCTGGCGTGGGACTGCCCACTGGCAGCTCTGCTGGCACCTCACAGGGGCTTCTTGTGCCTGCCACATCCCAGGGCAGGCACCTCACAGCTGGCACCTCACAGGGGCTTCTTGTGCCTGCCACATCCCAGGGCAGGCACCTCACAGCTGGCACCTCACAGGGGCTTCTTGTGCCTGCCACATCCCAGGGCAGGCACCTCACAGCTGGCACCTCACAGGGGCTTCTAGTGCCTGCCACATCCCAGGGCAGGCACCTCACAGCTGGCACCTCACAGGGGCTTCTTGTGCCTGCCACATCCCAGCTCTCCTCCCGTCACCCTCAGCATGCCGAGGTCAGGCTGTCCAGCCAAATCCAGCACCTTGACCCCTGCCTGGCCACCTGTGGCTCCTGGCTTTGCCCCAGGCTCACAGGTGGCACAGACCTGGGATCTGTGGCTCTGGATGTGCCTTCAGCCAGCCCAGAGCAGGCATCCATCCTTCACAGGGGCACCCCATGCCTGATGCTGGCATCTTTCCACTGCCTCAAATAACACAGCTCTCACACCTCAGCCCACTGCACTGGGCAAAGAAAACACAACTTTTTTTTCCATCTTATGATTTCCTCAAGGAATGAAGGAGACTGAGCGGTCCCTGGCTGCAGAAGCCAGAGTCAGAATTTCTGACTTGCTGCTGGGGCTGGGCTGGGTGTGAGGCATACCTGGTGGCTGATGGCATTAATGACCTTTACCTCCAGGAGCAGGGAGAGGAGGGATAACTCACAAGTGGCTTTAATGGGTGGCCATAAATATAATGGGAGACTTGCAATCACATAACTATCTGTCTAATCCATCCATCCATTGTACACACACTTCATTGGTTATACACACACACACACATATATATACACAGACATAACATGTAACTGCAATATGTACATATATTTGTAAAATGCTTGCCAAATCATCCATGTATTGGAAGATTTATCCTACTTGTCACAGCTCTGTTGAGGTTGCTGTTGTTGCTGTTTCCATTACAGCTATTCTTTTCCAGCTTGCCTAACTTTCTTCAACGTGGCACTTTTATACTGGCATTTAAACGTTGTGTTTCAGCAGAGTCCAAAAGGGAAAACAAGAAGATACCTCATGTGACCACTTTTACATTCACTAAAATGAAAAATTACTTTTCCCACATTTTTGTGGCAATAACAAACTCCTGCGCTCTGTCTGACTGATGATGAGACAATTTACCTGGGAGGCATTGTGATTCTCTCAGCAAAATAAAGCAAGAAACTTCTGTAACTCTCCCTGGTCCTAGCTGCCTCAGGGGAAAGGAAAGGGAAAAAATAGCAAATAAGACTATTTCCTTCCAAGGGAAGGAAAGAAAATGTATGCAAAAGAAAGAAACCTTTATGTCTGGTTTATTAGTACTACTTGTAAATATTCTCCAAGCTTGAAGCCTTTTCCTTCCTTCTTTTCAATAAGAAATGTGGGGAGGGATTTTGTCTCCTTCCATGAGAACACTTGAGCTGTTTGATTGTAGGTGGGGATGCAATTGCCCTGCTAACCCCCTGCTGCAATGCAGCATTGCCAGACAAACAGGAGAGCTGTGAGGGGTGTGAGGGCAGGGTGACACTAAGCTGAAAGTTTGAGACAGCACAGTTTCTAAAGGTTCATCTGTATATTAAAGGAAATAAGCATTGATTTGGGTGATGTGTTTCTTTTCTGTTACCAACAGTGACAGAAATATGTGGAAGTAGGGGTGCAAAGAGTGCCTCTCCCCCAGTGTGTGAGCTGGGCTGCTCTCTGTGCTGCCTTGTGCAGGGGCTCAGAGGGATGCTCAGCCTGCTCTGGAGAGATTTAGGTCCAAAAGTTGTGCATGGGAAAAAACTACAGGTGTGCCCATGGCCAAGATATCATTGTCTTAGAGCCTGAACTCTCACATTTCCCTCTCCTGCAGCCAAAAGCCACATATGCCAGGACAATAGCTGCAAGGCAGGAGATGTTGAGACAAAGCTTGCTGAGGCTGAGCAAATATTTCTAACTTTGGGATCGCTGTGTGCATGTCCTGAGCTTTGCAATCCTCCCTGTGCAGCTGTGGCCAGTTGCTGATGGAGACAAGACAATGGGTTAGAACAGAACAGAATAGAATAGAATTGAATATATTTCAATTGGAAGGGACCTGCAACTGTCAGAATTCAGGACATTCCTCTGGCTGTCCTGGAGTGCCAGGACCCCTGCCAGGGGGCTCAGAGACCCTGGCACAGTGCCCAAGATGCCTGTGGTTTTGATTATGACCCATGGAGCAAGTTACCAAACTTATATGAAGATCTGCAAGCCATGAAAGTATAAGTAGAATAATAATTAGTTTGTCATGGAGTGAGAAATAGATTTTTTGGGGTTTTTGGAATGGGGGTTCAAGGAGCAAGATAGAAGAATCTCAGCCTTTCTTCTTCTTCTTGGCCTCCATCTTCTGCTGTGATGTTGGCACTTTTAGGTTGGTTTAGAGTAGAAGCTCACTGTCTAACATAGGTGACAGGTATTGGAAAGTAATTGTAAATATTGTATTTGTAGTTTTTAGTATAAAAAGATAACACTGCCCTGGGGACAGGCAGAGTGCCTTTGTCTGTCTTGCTGAGTGAACCTCAGCAAGTCAAGAGAAAAAAAATGTATAGATAAGAAACAATAAACGACCTTAAAACCAAGAACTGAAGACTTCTGACTCCTTCTTCGACCGCCAAACTGAAAAAAAGACTTTTTAATATATCTCAAAGTCACTCTGACCAGCTAAAGTCCCAAGATGCAATGATGGTCTGGCCCAACTGCCTGACCAATTCAGTTGGATCTCTGATATGACCTGACACAGCAGATCTTATTTTCTGACATGTTATCTGTCAAATCCTCTCTGTTTAGGCATATTACAGTATACAAGGTGCCTGCCCAGTCCTTTTTAAACTGCATTGGAAAGGTGTGAAATTCCCCAAACTCCTCTGGGAAAATCAAGGTGATGTTACTGCTGCTACTGCCCCATGGGCTACTGCCCCATATACCAGGCAGTGCCTCCAGGACCGAGCTGGTGGTTGGCATCAGGAGGTTGGATCAGGAGCCTCTTCACATGAAGCTGCAGATGCTGGAAGCCAGGCTGAGGAAGAGGAGGTCTGGGAGCTTTGAAGGCAGCATGGTACCAGTGCAGAAGGTATGTGAGAGCTGAGGGTGGATAGACAGTGAATTTGGGCTTTGCTGATGATTGCAAGATGCTGAAGGATTGCCCTGATAAGAAAGATGTTTCTGGTGTGCAGGAACAGATTGGATTTTTTACTTTTTTAAATAATTGGGCTTTCCTGACTTGAGCACATATATCAATCTTTCTGTGGTGTAAATTAGTCTTAGCTGGTGATTTAGACCTGCTGAAGATCCCGTGCTGAAACAGTGCAGCCGAGGAGCAGTGATCAAATCACACAGCTCAGCGTGGGTGGATGGGATGGAGCAGCTGCGTGGTCCTGGGCTGGGATGGGCTGGAATAGCAGGGAGGAGGGCCAGCACTGGTCCCAGCAGGGCTTCTGCCCCTCCTGTGACACTGCACTGTGAACCCCCACGCTTAGAGGTGTCTGCCCAAACAGCTGGCACTGCTGTGTGTCTGGCACAAGAGCAGCATCATAAGGGAGGGTGTCACAGAGCTACCAAACTGTGCCCCTCTTCTGAAACCGTGTCCCCTCCCCAGCTGAGCTGTGTGCGATCAATCAGCCCCGCCAGCCCAGCCACATGCCCTGGCAGCTCCTGCAGGCTCCACCAGCTGGGGATGGGGCAGGGAGACAGCCGGGGGTACCTTGAGGTGAAAGCTGGGGATACCTGCGGGTGAGAGCCGGGGGTACCTTGAGGTGAGAGCCGGGGATATCTGTGGGTGAGAGCCAGGGATACCTGTGGGTGAGAGCCGGGGATATCTGTGGGTGACAGCCGGGGGTACCTTGAGGTGAGAGCCGGGGATATCTGTGGGTGACAGCCGGGGGTACCTGCGGGTGAGAGCCGGGGATATCTGTGGGTGAGAGCCGGGGATATCTGTGGGTGAGAGCCGGGGGTATCTGTGGGTGAGAGCCGGGGATACCTGCGGGTGAGAGCCGGGGGTGCCTGTGGGTGAGAGCCGGGGGTGCCTGTGGGTGAGAGCCGGGGATATCTGTGGGTGAGAGCCGGGGGTACCTTGAGGTGAGAGCCGGGGATACCTGTGGGTGAGAGCCGGGGGTACCTTGGGGTGAGAGCTGGGGGTGCCTGCGGGTGAGAGCCGGGGGTACCTGTGGGTGAGAGCCGGGGGTACCTGCGGGTGAGAGCCGGGGGTATCTGTGGGTGAGAGCCGGGGGTACCTTGAGGTGAGAGCCGGGGGTACCTGCGGGTGAGAGCCGGGGGTATCTGTGGGTGAGAGCCGGGGATATCTGTGGGTGAGAGCCGGGGGTATCTGTGGGTGAGAGCCGGGGATATTTGTGGGTGAGAGCCGGGGGTACCTTGGGGTGAGAGCCGGGGGTACCTTGGGGTGAGAGCCGGGGGTATCATCTGTGGGTGAGAGCCGGGGGTATCATCTGTGGGTGAGAGCCGGGGGTACCTGTGGGTGAGAGCCGGGGGTATCTGTGGGTGAGAGCCGGGGATATCTGTGGGTGAGAGCCGGGGGTATCTGTGGGTGAGAGCCGGGGGTATCTGTGGGTGAGAGCCGGGGGTATCTGTGGGTGAGAGCCGGGGGTACCTGTGGGTGAGAGCCGGGGGTATCTGTGGGTGAGAGCCGGGGATATCTGTGGGTGAGAGCCGGGGGTATCTGGGGGTGAGAGCCGGGGATATCTGTGGGTGAGAGCCGGGGGTATCTGTGGGTGAGAGCCAGGCGTGCAGGAGCCCGATGCCAGCAGCCCCCCTCCCGGCTGCGGGGTTTGGCAGTGCCCAGCAGCTTGCCTGGCATGCCCCGGTGCTGGCCACGGAGATAATCCCAGGGCAGGAGCCGTGCTTGAACTGCCTGTGAACCGTAAATCCCGCTCGGAAAGCCGAGGGCAGTTCCCGCTGGCGCGGCCCCGGCACCGCCGCCCAGAGCAGCCGGCTCATTTAAATTGCTTTATAAATGGGCCAAAGAACTCTGGCTCCAGCCTTCATCTGAGTAATAAATACACAATAAAGCAGCCTCGGTGGCTGAGGGAGGCCAAATAATCAACACTTCCAAAACGGGGAGGATGCTCTTGCTGAAAAGAGGCCGTCTTTTGTAATGTTTTAGCCCTTTTCTGCCCCTTTTAAGGATTTCTCCCGGAGGAGATGGAGGAGAGGCTATGTTTAGCCAGCTGTATGCCCAGATGGTCACAACACTTATGAACAACATCCCCTAGGAATAATTGTATTAAGTCTTCTTTGGATTTTATACTCTTGAGAGTTTTTTGGGGTTTTGGGTTTGGGTTTAAAAAAAAAATTCTCTAGAATTAATGGTTTGGCACTTCTGCATTTGATTACTGTATTAAGAAACCAGCCAGTGCCTGACAGGTTTTTGTAACCACCCCCAAACAAGAGACATCACACAGAACTATGACTTCTTAATGAAAAGCTGGAAAGTGTATAATTGAGGCTGAGGTAGGATGTGCTGACATGCCAAAAACCATTTGAACCCTGCTATACCAGTATGCCCACATGGATTTAACTCCACACTCACCAGCCAGGTGAGGAATCCTCTCCCAGGGACAAGAAGAGTTTCCATCCTCCTGTTAAGCAGAGCACAAGGGAATGAATGTGTGCTCTATTTGGCTTGCAAATTTTACATCACCTATTGCATTTCCACTCACTTCTTTCTTTGGGGAGAGAGAAAGGAAAGCAACCAGAGAAAAGAGAGCAACCAAAGAAAAGAAAGCAACAAACAAGAGAGATCAATGAAGCATGGCAGAGCACTCTGCTGCACACACACTTTGCACCCACCTTGGGAGAAGGCGGGGAAGGCTGGGGGGAATGAGGGGATTAATGAAGCCAAAGCCACACAGTTCAGTAAAGCAATGTGCTGAGGGATGAGAGGATGGTGGTGGGAACTAGCTAAAAACTTTCCAGGGAGACCATGTGGAAGGGTAGGTAGGTTTTAAAAGATAGCATGCACTTTCCTGGTGCATCCCAGTGGATCACAAAGTGCTTGGCAGGAAAAAGCACTGCCCTCCTGTTAGCAAACTCCTGCCTGATGACACCCATTTTACAGACAGGGACACTGAGGCACAGAGAGGTTATTGCAAGGAGAAATTAACTTCCATTAGGGAAAGATAGATAACACCTGTGATTGCAGAGATCTGACCATAATAGCCAGGAGGCCCTTGCCAAAAACTGACATTTCTATTTATTATTGCAGTGTTGGAAAAGCCATGAGTAGAGACACAAAAAGGATCTGCAAAACATCCACCCCACACCAGGATCACCAATAGTTCCCTGCAACCCATCACAGACTGTCATCAATGGCCTGCAGCTGTGTTATATTCAGTAAAAAGCAGCTGAAAAGGGCATGGCTGGGTCCTTGTGATAGCAGGGAATGTATAAAATTGCTAAAACAGATGTGAACACTGCCTATTGCTCCAGTGAGATCTTGGACACCAAAGATGTCCTGCATGCAGTGCATGGGAAATTAGATCTGTGTTTCCCTGAAGCCATGGCAGCCTACAAAACATCACACCAGGGGCAAAAACAGCTGCTCCTGGCCCAGGAGAGCCCAGCAAAAAACAGCTGTCTAGTGTCAGAGGAACAGGAGCGTTGCTCCCTGCCTCATGGTTGGTAGCTGAACTCTGAGAAGTGGCTGCTGCAGGAGTGCCCAGGCTTGGTGTGAGTGTGCCTCAGTCCTGGGGCTGCTCTGGCAGCTGGGAACAGCAAGACTGCAGCAGCAGCAGCCTGTCAGTCCCTGCCATGGCCCTTGCTCACATGCTGTGGGGCAGTTTGGCAGATGTGATTCCTGCACAGCCACTCCATTCCTCCAGACCCTGCTGGAATGGCTTTGCTGCCCCTCTCTGTTCCTGCACCACTGCAGGCAGCTACAGCAACCCTCACAACTGAGGCTACTGGCATTATCCTCCCACCACACACAGGATTCCTGCCTCTAAAACAGAGCAGGGATGGGATTAGCATCTTCTCCCTCTCTTGCTATGCCAGCTTTTGACAGACAGAGGGATGGGGGAGTAGAAAACGGGGTAAAGATAGAGCTGTGTGTTTTGATAGGAGTTGTCATTACCCTGATAGCAGTGAGGTTATGTGGGGACACGGTGGCTCTGACTTGCTGCAAGCCACTGGCTGGAGGAAAGGGTGGCAGAGGAGTTCAACAGCAGGTGAAGGGGCTCTCCCTTAGCACAGACCATGGAGTGCATGGGATAACAAACCTCTGCTTCTGCTGGCACAAACATGTAATTAATGCACAAACCCCTGGAGACTCAGGTCACACGTTTCATCCTATTGAATCCCACAGCCTGCAGGACCAGGCACAAACTTTAATCCTGTTTAATGTATCATTCAGGAATGAAGCAGGCCACTTTTACCTGTCTTTTAGAAGACACATGTTTTCATTGTATATGTTCCAAGTAGAAGTTAAATATCCAGAAGCTATGGCCATGGAGTTTTGGCGTTCCCTCTCATCAGTTTGGTTAATTGCTCGTTTCATTTACTAGCTGGGTTTTTAACTTTCCCATGGATCACTTGGCTCTTGAAATTCTGTAAGTATTGAAAGTCAGCAAATTTTAGGAAGTGTTCTCTGGAGGAAAGTCCTGGAACTCTTACAACAGGCATAATTTTCATTTGTGCAGGTTTAGTGCTCTCACAGAATAAATAAGCATTAACTATCCCACAACTGCGCCAAAATGCAGTCAGTTTGTAGCCTGCTGTGTGCTGCACTAGGAGCCTGAGCATTTTACCTTGCAGGCTAAATGCCTCTGTGAACAGAAATTGGGATCATTACTCAGGAGATACTTTCCAGATGAAACCTCACTCAAAAATAGCTAAGCCTGAATTTAATACCTGTAATACCAAGACAGTGGTATTTGCATTTAAACACTGACTTCAGTGTAAGGGAACTCATGTGGGAGAAAGGTGTATTTTTAACTAACCCTTCTAGCCACTGGGTGCCACTAGTGACTTGTTGGGTTGAGGGAAGAGCAGCTATCCTGAAACTTTAGGGGAACAGCCCACACGTAAATCCTCACAATACATTAATACATAGGAAGTTGACCTTCAACTGATTCAATTTACTAAAAAAGCATCCACCCTGTGTGTCTCTGATTTCCCTCTGTTCTAATTCCCAGTGGCTGCATTTCAGTGCAAGGGTATCATTCAGGGTGCTGGGTCAGAGGCCATGTAACCAGCTCTTGGAAAGCCTCATGAAGCAAGCAAAGCACTCAAGTTTATGCTTACATTTATGACAACTGAGCAGTGCCTTTGCAATCAGTGAAACTGCTCACGTGCTTACAGACAAGCACATATTTGACTGGATTAGTGCATGAAGTGACTGGAACTGAAGGCATGGCCAGCAAAGGAGCCCAGTGAGCTACTGCTCTTGCTGCTGGTTATCCTCCCCAAATTCATCCTTTGCAATGCAGATGCAATTCCAGACCCTCACATGCGATACATGTAATGACTGCTATTAGTTCTTAGCAGGGGACAGGATCAGACCCCTGGGTTTAATGGTCTGCTTTTCATCTCTGTAATCCCCATCCCATCTCTCATTCTGCTTTTCACTTCAAAATTATTTTGCCTGCCTCCCCCTCCTCCATTCTTATTGTTCTGATGTTCCCTGCCACGATTTCTCCAAAGGCAGGATGGCAAGGCAGCTCATCTGCAACAGTCCATTTCCACAAATTGGCACATACAGGTGGAAATATGTACATGAGTTTATTCTACACCTGAAAACATACAGGGCAAAATAAACCCCTGGAATCTACTTGAACACTGTACCTACAGAGAGAACTCCACTGTTTTATTATCTGATTTAAACCAGAGTGATTCAAATTCTGTGTAGGGACAAGCCTTAATGAGCCAGTCATTTGCACCTGTACACGAAACCCCTACAAACCAGGCTGAAATAGAAACTGGGCCCTCAAATAAGAAATCCAACAGAGGAACAGGTTTCTGGGGCCAATGAGCTACTGTGTGTCAGCTACCTCAGAGCAACAGCCTGGTTACAAATGCCCTAAGCAGTGGTACCTGCAGTGAGCATATCCTGTGTCTGTGCCAGCCCTGCTTCTCACATCTCCAGTGTGAGAGCAGGCACACCAGCACTGCATTGCCCTGCCTGATGTGCTGTGGATCACAATAAGAATGCCCACAGACCCCAGTTCACCACCTTCTTCCTTTCCTCCAGTTCCAGGGCTATCCAAAGTCCATCAGTGGCTCTGCTCACCCTCCCTGTGGTGGCCCTGCCCTCGCTGCTGCTGCTCCCACGCTCCCCTCTGTATGTCACTCACGCCTCTCTTCCCACTTAGAGCTGACTTCTCCTTCCTGCTGCCAAGAACCGTCTCTATTTGAGACTCCATTTCAAACCCATGATTACCAGGAGCCTTTCTCTCATCTCATCTCTCTCCAGCTCTTTCTCACTCTTCGTTTCTTCATCTGCATTTTATTTTGGTCTGCGAGCGTGTGCTCTGGGGCAGGGAAGCCCCACGCTCACTGCACTGCAAGAATGATGTGACAGTGTGATCCTCACTGTGCAGAAGTGACCTGGAAAAAAGGCATCTCGCCATCTGAAGGCAGAATGGACAGTGTTGTGATGAATTTTTAACTATTACCCCTGATTCCGTGGTTGGGAATGCTCCCATGAGCTCCTCCTGCCACTGAGGCAGCCTTCTGGATCAAGAGTGTGGGAGAAGAGGAGCAGAAGTGTCACACAGCTGCCTCAGGTCTCCCAGCTGATCCACCCTGCTCTGGGCCACCTCCTAGCAAGGGCTGGGAACCAGGCTTGGGGCAGCTGGGTGTGTCAGGCTGCAGAGGAGCACATTGATGGGAAGCTGTGGGTGCAGACAGGCTGCACAGCAGAGTGAAAACGTTCCAGCCAGAGTTTCATTTTCCAGTAGCTGTACTGGGTAAATAGGGGCAGGACACAGATGGGTAATGTGCATTGCTGAGGCCAAGTTCATGGGCTGTGCTCAACTGCTCATACTCGCTGGGACTCTCTTTTTAATTAATAAAGATTTTTCTCCTTCAGACATTTTAAAAATTACTCAGATGGTTCCTTCGAGCCACAGGTTTCACACAGGTTGCAAGAAATCACCATTTAATTAAATAAACATCTCTTTGAACAATGACCCTTCCCCAAAGCAGGAACCTCCTTGCCATCATTAGAGCCCCACATAAACTGTAGCAGTTAGCAGCCTGCTTCGGGATTACAGTGTTCCTAGCAAGAGAAATTGCTCCTGAGATCATTTAACCTCCCTGGGGAGATGACAGGAAGGAATTAATCTTCCGCTGCTAATCCGCCCTGTGCTGCTGGATCAAAAAATTGGCATCGATGGGGGTGCCTGCGCAGGGGAGCCTGCAGTGGCATTTACCATCCCTCCCACCTCCTCCTCCAGCGCTGCTGAGGAAACAGGGGGCAGCTATTTCAGGAAGTCTACGTAACATACTATTAAACCATTTGTGCTGGCTGTGAAGGAGATTTGGTTTCTGGCGCTCCCATCCAGTCCTAGCTGTGTCAGCAAGGTGAACGCTGCAGAAGGGCTTTCACTTCAGTCCCAGGAATCAGGCTGCTCGTGGGTTTTGTCACCACTTGCCATCTATTTTATTTGATTTTATATCAGTTTGGTTTATATTATCATTGTTATTATATTTGTTAGTGATTTATATGGATTATTCACCAGTGCCCAGGTACACCAGGTTTTATCCCCCAGATCGCTTGTAGGAAATAGAATGTACTGGCACGACTCTTTGCCTTTGTGTCAAAAGCAGTTCTGCCTGGAATGGAAACCTCCATTTTTATTTGTTTTTTTTATTTTCCTGGTGAGTAAAACGGACCCAAGAAACAATTCAATATGTTTGTGAGCAATCTGCAATCAGAGAAGGTGTTCAGGTTCACAGAGTTGAGGTGGGGCCAGTCCTGGAACAGGGACAATTCCTTGGGATACAGCACCCAGCCACACAGCGAGAATAACAAGTAGTGAACGCCCTTAGCAACTGGCTTGTGGAAAAAAATTAATTTGCTAAAGAGCATCGGCACTAAGTCGCCTTGAAGAGTTGTAAATCACAAGGCTGTACAAAGGGAAACCTGCTCCTGCACAGTCTGTGGGCAGATACAGACTATTACCATGGATTCAACTATTCCTAACTAATAAGAACTTAATAGGAGTTCAGAAAATGCTAGGCTCATCCAAATCAAAGACCAAGCTCTTGCTGATGTTGGCAGAGACAGGATGGGACCCAATGGGCAGATTTTTCACAGTAGAGGACAACAGGTTGTTTCCTTCTCCACAGCATTCAGGTTTTCAGCCCAGGACAACAGCTTGTTTCCTTCTCCATTCAGGTTTTCAGCCCAGCTGCCCCTGACAGACTTTGTGCTCCCACAGCTCCCAGCTCAGCAGGACCAAGGAGATCCAGCAGGATGCCCAGCTCAGGCCCTGGCACAGAAGGTGCTGTGGATAGAAAAGCCAAGCCCAGAGCAAGACAAAGCTGCAGGGAGGGCTCTCAGGAAGGCTCTCACCATCTGGGTGGTGTAGGAGCAAAGTCAGACCCTTCTATGGCTAAACCCAACCCTGACACAGGATCTTTTCTCCCCGACTGATCCAGACACCTGCAAAAGACAGGTTTTCTTTTCACTAGCAGCACACCACCAAATGGGATTTGCAGCAAGGAGGAGCGAGGGATAACAGCCCATCCCTCATACCCAACAGAGCCTGCAGGCTTCTTTTGCTGCTTTCAAGTTTCCTGTGCATTAATCCCCACAATAACACACGATTACCAGAAAAACCTTAGAAAATAGGGGGCAGGGGAATATGGACACTTTTCAGGGAGAAAGGTATAAAAGGAAGCAAAAAACAATCACAGTGGAAAAACATAGGTCGTTTGCTCTTCCATTTTTCTGTCAAATGGTGATTAGAAGAGAAAATGTTCTTTCTGTACCAGTCAGGAAAGGAAGAAACATGTTCCATTTCTCTCTCAAAAAAAAAAAAGTCCAGTGAAATAAGAGTGATGCCATTTCTCTAACTCAGAAAAGCAAAGCAGTCTCCAGGAGTCTGTGAAGGTTTGTGAAGGTGCCCTTGCAGTTATTGTATTAAACACTGAAGAAAGCTTGTTTCCCAAACGTGTAGGGTGGCACAGATGACTCCAGCAAGCTGCTTGTCAGTTCTTGGGTATCCCCAGCTACCCAAACCTGCCTCTTCCAGTGTCTCTCACCTGCAGTTTAAGAAAGTTTTCTGAAGGTTTGGAGAGTTTCTCTGTAGCTGCTCCCCCATCTCTCTGAAGATCATAAAATCACTAGGATGAAAGAGACCTTCAAGATCATCAAGTCCAACCCAGCCCTAACACCTCAACTAAACCATGGCACTGAGTGCCACACACAATCTTTATTTAAACACATCCAGAGATGGTGACGCCACCAGCTCCCCGGGCAGACAATTCCAGTACTTTATCACTGTTTCTGTAAAAAACCTTTTCCTGATATCCAACCTTTATATCCCTTGGCACAGCTTAAGACTGTGTCCTCTGGTTCTGTTAGTGTTGCCTGGAAAAAGAGACCAGCCCCACCTGAGCACAGGCACCTTTCAGGGAGTTTAGAGAGTGGTAAGGTCACCCCTGAGTCTCCTTTTCTCCAGGCTGAGCACCCCCAGTTCCCTCAGTGGTTCCTCACAGGGTTTGTGTTCCAAGTTCCCCTCCAGCCTCCTTGCCTCCTCTGGATGTGCTCAAGTGTCCCAAGGTCCTTCCCAAACTGAGGGCCCAGAGCTGGGCACAGCACTCAAGGTGTGCCCTCACCAGTGAGGAGCAGAGTGACCTCCCTGCTCCTGCTGGCCACACCATTCCTGATCCAGGCCAGGAGCCATTGGCCTTCCTGACCCCCAGGGCACTCTGCTGGCTCATGTTCAGCCGGCTGTCAGTCAGTACCCCCAGGTCCCTTTGTGCCTGGGCACTGTCCAGCCACACCGTCCCCAGTCTCTAATGCTGCAGGGGCTGATTGTGGCCAAAATGCAGGACTTGGCACTTGGGCTTATTAAACTTCCTCTAACTGGACTCTGCCCATCCATCCAACCATTCCATGTCCCTTTGTAGAGCCCTCCTACCCTCCAACAGATGGACACAAGCTCCCAGCTCAGTGTCATCTGCAAATTTACTGATGAAAGACTCAATCTCCTCATCCATGTCATCAATAAAAACATTGAACAGAACTGGCCCCAGCACAGACCCCAGGGATGCCCTTAAGCCTCAGCAGTGCTTGTCCTGGTGTGTCTTGCTGTGGCTCTACTCTCCAAATGTTGGTACTGGAGGAAACCAGGGTTCCCTCTGAATAAATCTTTTGACTTCTCTGCTCCACAATAGGAAGATACAGGTAGGAACTGGGATATACAGAAATGCATTTGTGGAGAACACATATTTTTATGTTCTTTATTTCTGGTCTGGGATCATGGGTTATTGTATTCTTGAACAAATGATAGCTCAGATGACACAAACACAAGTTTCAGCTCACTTAACAAGTATATTTCTAGTTCATCTCTTTCCCTCAGCATTTCTGCATTATGATGCCTCTTTTTTTGTACAATGAGCACTTCTCTTTAAGCCAAAAATAATGTTTGGATGTGTTTAGGATAAATCTCTTCTGCATTTTGCTTCATTTACCTATGTCAAGGCAAGTCCAAGCAGACTGCTAATTTAAGAGCTGGGGTAACAAGCTCTACACAACTGGACCATGTCACTGAATTTGTGGCATAGGCACAGACTGGAGCTGTCTGATCAATGTGCAGCCACAAATGAGGCAGAACTCACAAATGGCCACGTCACCCCGTGGGCTCTGGCACCACAGTTCAACAAGTCCCAGTGCCCAGCCATGGTCTGTATTCATTTTGTGGGTGCTGAGGACATGCACCAAGCACAGTAAGGTCTCATCTAATACCAGGTCACACAAGGAGTCACTCAGGCTGGTGGGTGTAAAAGTCCTTTAATCCACCTGGCCCTTTGACAGACAATTCGTGTTCCCCATCTAACACAACATGGATAAAAACAAACAAGCAACCCAGTACAAAACATAAGCAGCTGCAGCAGAATATATATTTCATTTTTACATTAAAAACTACTTACAGTGATAGATGACAGCACAGTACAATCCAGAAACCAGCTGCCTAGATTATGCATTATATCAATATTTATTTTAATTCTAAAGAACCATAGTCTAGGGACTTTTACTAAAATAGACACTGCAAATGGTATCCTGATGGATTATTCTTCATTCCAAAGTAACTTTACTTGGACATCTCTGAATTCTGTTTGTCACTTGTTCTTCTCTCAGTTTTTCAGCATGCTGAAAAAAGAAATGATAGAATAAAAATAGAGCTAACTGTGTAACTGAGGTGAGAATAATCTTCCCTGGCAATACAGCGCAACTGGTCTCCAACCGTAATTACTGCCTTCCTCATGCTCTAACAATAGGTCTGGAATGGTGTTTTGGGGATAGAGGGCTTTCCTTCACACAGCCATTGCTGTGTCATTCCCTGTGTTTGGTGCTTCTTCCCTGCCCCCCTTAGACCTTTGCCAGCACCAAACTGCCTCAGCACACACCACACACGTGCAGCAGGCTGTGATGCGCAGAAGTGTCAGAACTCAGCACATCCCTCCGGCTGTCCAGAGCTGCTGAGGACCCCTCCAGGGGGCTTGGAGACCCTGGCATGCAGCCCAGAACACCTGGGGATTTGATTTTGACCCCTGGAGCAAGTTGCCAGCTTTGTATGAGGACCTGAAAGTCACAGAGGTTTGAATAGTATAATAATAAAATCATCACAGACTGAAAATGTAGATTTTAGGATTTTTGGTATGGGGGTTATGGGGACAAGATGGAGGAACTTGGGCGCGTCTAGCCTTTCTTCTTCTTCTTCTTCTTCTTCTTCTTCTTCTTCTTCTTCTTCTTCTTCTTCTTCTTCTTCTTCTTCTTCTTCTCCATTTTCTGCTGTGATGTTGGCACTTTGGGATTGGTCTAGAGTAGAAGCTCACTGTCTAACATAGGGGATAGGTATTGGGAATTAAGTGTAAATATGTTACACGTAGTTTGTAGTATAAAAGGACAACACTGCCTTGGGGGTGGTCAGAGTGCCTGTGGCTGCCTTGCTGAGCAGACCTCAAACTCTGCTGGGCAGGGGCAGCAGCCAGAGCCCCCTGAGCACAGGAGCTTGGGCTGCCTCTGCAGTGACCCAGGATAGCAGCTCCTTGAGGCCACTTCTTTCACAATAGACAGGGACTCAACATTCAGAAGCCTCAAAGACCATAAATAAGGACATTTTGCTGTTTCACTAATCTACAAGGTTTTTTCTTCTGCTCTTCCCTCACAGAGACAGAGGTGAAGTAGCGTGGGAAACACAATTCAGGAGTTATCAAAAAAGAACACGGACAATTTTCACTCCTTGAAAATGTGTTTATGTTTTCGTGTCATCTCCAATGCATAATTGCTCTTTTTGGTGGGCAGCATGACTAAAATGTAGCATTCATGTCTATTAGAAATTGGAAACAGTGAGCCATTTCTTTGGTGCAGCCCTGTTTATTTGCAAGCAATTGGTTTGTGGAATGCAAGAGGAATCAAACAAGAGGAAACAATTTCTTTTCTTCCAGTTTCAACTTTGTTTCTGGAAGAACTTTAACCCCAGAACTCTCTCTGAGCATTTTCTCAGTCCTGCTAAAAGTGGTGCTATGATTACTGCTTGCTTGCTGACTTTCCTGAAGCTGTCCATGTGATTTCTCTTACTCATCATACATACAAGCATCTTCTTCTACTCATTTCCACAGCCACCTATTTCAGTTTAATCAATCTCTTAAGATGGTGGTTGCACACTTCATTTCCCATGTAACTGTATTAGCCAGGTTAATTATGATGTTTAAAACCCAGTACTTTGTTGAGGATATTCAAATAAATGACAATTCCTTTGTTATTGCTGTTACTGCAATGATCCAGAATCACAGAATCATAAAATCACAGAATCACAGAATGGGTCAGGTTGGAAGGAACCACCATGGGTCATCTGGTCCAACCTCCCTGCTCAAGCTCTGGGAGCACATGGCACAGGACTGTGTCCAGATGTGTCTGGAATAGATCCAGTGAGGGAGACTCCAGCCCTTCTCTGTACAACAAGTTCCAGTGCTCGGTCGCTGAGCAGGAAGAAAATTCTTCCTCATGTTCAGGTGGGTCTTCCTGGCCATCAGTTCCTGTCCCATTGTCTCTTGTCCCAGTGCTGGGCACAAGGGAGCTGAGCCCTCCCTGCAGACACTGATAGGGATCAGGGCCCCTCTCTGCCCTCTCTTCTCGAGGCTGGACAGGCCCAGCTCCCTCAGCCTGTCCTCAGTGAGATGCTCCAGCCCCTCCATCATCTTCATCACCCTCCATTGGACCCAGTCCAGGAGCTCCATGTCTGTCCTGTCCTGAGGAGCCCAGAGCTGGACACAGCACTCCAGGTGATCCTCACAGGGCTGAGAAGAGGGGCAGGATCACCTCCCTCAGCCTGCTGCCAGTGCTCTTCCTAACGGACCCAAATCCTTTTGAGATCCTTTTGGGCTGCAGTTTCAGAGGGAAGCAGCCGCTGCCGCAGGATGGCTGCTGTGCACAGAGCAGTGCCAACATCCTGCTCCTTGCTGAGGCCTGCACCCTTACACTGCCTCTCCACAGGGAGCTAGGGCAGGACCAGAATGTCATCATCTTCACCAGCACCAGAAAAGGCAGGACCTGCCAAGACAGAGGCTGCATTTCCAGGGGATCCCGAGTGCCTCTGTTGTAGGGTCTGGCTCTGAGGCAGATCCCTGTGGTGGGATACAATTTTGTCTTGGGCAGCTTGCAGCAGGCCCAGAGCAAGCTCAGCCCCAGTACAAAAGCTTTTATCATCTTCAGACTGCTGGCTCCAGGAACGAGCATTTCTAAAAGTCTTGAGTTGAAAAGTTGTCTAATCTCCCAGCAAATCTAAGAAAATCAATCCCACCTCAGAAACAAGTTTACTAAAATGCTATGATGCTTTTATTATTGGCATTAAACCACAGCCAAATTTTACTGGGAGGTGCTCAGTGGTGACAAGGCTTTTTCTGCCCTTGCATTATTTAAAGGTTAAAAGTAGAAGGGTATATCAGTTAAGTTATAGGACAATATATAAATGTATGTAAAGATAATGATCCTTCAAATAGTGAACCCCGAAAAGGGCTGCGTGGGTGTAGCCTAAGGAATGACATAAACATCAACCAATTATTTTTACATTTTCTCTTTCTTGGTGTAAGCTTCAGCAGCTGGGTCCCATATGAATATGTCATGACAGATGACAGTGGTACGAGCAGATGAACCCCAAGGCAACCCACTGTCCTGTCAAGGAGAAGGCAGAGCTGGGTCCCCTCAATATGCATAGGCTGTGTCACTGACAGCAATTTACTGTTGTGGTCAGGCATCTGGAGTCTGTATGCTTCCCCAAGAAGCAGGTTTTGAAATAGTTTTAGGCATGAATACCAATAAATTTTGTCTTCAGTAAGAATCACTGAAAAAGGAGAGCCCAATCTTCCACAACCTGGTGAAATTTTCCCTTTCTAATCTAGCATTTAAAACCATGCTTAACTAAGCCCTGCCAGCTGCCTTACCTGTCCTACCTAGCAACATTAAGCTGAAAAGATAGGAAAAGAGGTTACTGGCATAATTTGTAATAAATGCTTTCATTTTATAATTGGTTTAGACCTGTGGTTTTTTCTGGCTGTATCCATATGCTTCAAGACAGTGAAAATGGAGGCAAATGTACAGTTTCTTCTTTTAAAGGTGAGGTTTCCAGCATGAGAAGGGTACAAAAGGAGTGGCCAATCCATTACCTTCATTAGGAGCTGTATAAACAAAGCAGCCACCCTGTGATGCTGACAACACAGAGCCTGTTCCTCAAACGGTTGGATCAGTTCTTCTTCTGGCTTGCACCACAAAAAAAAAAAGCACAGTGACTACCACAGACTGTGTCTGACAGTGCAAAGCAAGGGCTGAGTCTTGCTCCTGGTGTTTCTGTAATGTGAGGAATTCAAGAGCCTCATTTAAATATTAAATCCTTCCTTTTCCATACCCCATTTTTAGTCACTTTCTCCATTTGAAATATCTCCCCTGCTCTCAAGCAGTGACCAAAAGCTTTCCATGGTATTTTGAAGGTATGCCAGTGATTTCTTATGGCAGGGATTCATATTAGGGGAAGCTGGTTTGCATACCACTAAAATAAATTGAGCTCAATCGAGTAAAAGGGGGGATGTTAGTGCTAAGGTCACAGCTAAAGCCAGTCTGGAATTTGCAGCCAAAAGAGGAATCAAATCCCTCTGTATCAAACTTCTCTGGCTGAGTTTAATCTCCAGATTTTAGAGACTAGACCTTGCATAAGGCACAGAGGGCTTAACATTATTTTCTGGCACATCAAATAATTTCTAAATTATGTTCATTTCCTTTCTCATTTAGTTCTAAATAATTGTAAATACCAGACTTTATAGATGGAAGATGTGATGGCACCTCAAGGTTTCTGCTGTTTTGTACCTGGGGAATTTTGGGCACCACAAATCATTCCTCCTGCCCCGGCTGGCAGGTCTGAATTATGCCGAGTTTAGCCAAAAGGAATGGCTGGGTTTGCCAGTAATGTGAGTTTAAAAGCCTTCCACCTCTTGCATTGCTCACCTGCTAATAGAAGCTACAGAGGTGGATTTTCAAGGTAACAGGGGAGTGAGATGTGTGGGACACAAGGGCTGTGCACATGATGTGACGAGCAAGTGACGGCACTGGGTGTGAGTGCTTAAGCCCCACTAAGCCCCAGGTGCTCCAGTGCCTCTGCAGAGAGGAGGAATGGACTAAGCCTGGCTCTGGGCCCTGAGCTTCTGCACCAGATCAGCAGCACTTGCAGCTGTCCTTGCAG
Organism: Molothrus aeneus; assembly: GCF_037042795.1. Taxonomy (NCBI): domain Eukaryota; kingdom Metazoa; phylum Chordata; class Aves; order Passeriformes; family Icteridae; genus Molothrus; species Molothrus aeneus. The sequence continues at coordinate 109,294,236 of NC_089647.1, read as the reverse complement.
AAATCCTGCCCACGTCACCTTCTGCTCTCCTGCTCTCAGCCCGTGCCAAGGGAGCTGCACCTTTGTGCTGGTGTGTGCCAGCCCTAACTGCCCCACAGAGCTGAGGCAAGAGCCAGGGGCTTCCCCTGAGGGCTGACCCCATGGGGTTAAGGGCTGCTGGGCTTTTACCCCTCCAGGAACCCAGCCCTGGTCCTGCTCCCCCAGGCTATCCCTGGAATACTGTTTATATAATACTGGGAATCTCAGCTGGCAGGGCAGGGGAGTGCAGGCAGCTGCAGCAATGGGATTGTGTGGGGCAGCATGGAACGGGGTGGGGGGGAGAGCTGACATGAAAGCTGTTCAGGGTAGAGGGGCTGCCCAGGCTTTGTCAGCTCCTCTGTTTCTCCCTGCTTGGGTCCAGATTGAGTGCAGAGCCAGTTTTCTCACCTCTCCCTCCCCCTTGGAGCTTGTTAGTCCTGCAAACCGACAGAGAACATTACAGACAAACCCCCACCTACACTTCAATATCTTTACCACCTCTTCTCATGCTGCCCTCCTTACTGTCCCACACATACCCCCTTTCTCTTTCTCTTCTCCCTCACTGCCTTTATTTTTTTCTCTGTGCCCATAATATATCAACTCTCCGGTGATTCTGTATAAACAAGCAGTGAAAGAGCTCACCAAAGAGTCAGAAAACAGAAGAAAATAGTTAATCTGTGCTCTAGCAGAATATAGAATTAATCCAGGACATAGTCTGGAAAAGGAGAGAGAGAAGGGGAGTCCAGTAAAGAGGTCATACAGAAAGCAAGGTGGTATGTGAAGATTTAGGGCTTGGCAAGACACTAGGGGAGGAACAGAGATGAAAATACATGAGCTACCCATGCCATCTGTCAATGTTTGCACAGAAATCCCACCAAACCAAAAATATTGTTTAAAATCCATTAAAGTTGCTGGTGGCACATCCCACCAACAAAAACATTAGAAAGCCATGAAGTCTCTAGCCAAGGCTTCACTTGGGGTTTGAAGCCCTTAACCGCAGTTTCACCTTTGGCGTGTCACCCCACAGACTTCTAGAACCCACAGGCTTCCTCCCTCCCTTCTCACTTGAAACCTTTAACCTGAACCCTGCACACAAACCTCTCCTGCCAAGAAAACAAAATTCAGCATTGTACTTCCTCAGTGCACCACGGAACTCACACCAGCACAGGCAGTAGGGGAGAACTTCTCCAAACCATCAACTCTCCTGCAATAGATTCCCACTTATAAACAAACAAACAAACAAAAAACATTTGTGCCATCTCACATTGCTCCCTCCCACCAGCTGCTGAGACCATACACCCTGAATTCCTGCTGCTTCTCAGGGCACCACACAATTTCTCCTCCTGCAAACCACACTGCACAGTTTGAGTTTACAGTTATGCAGCTTGTGTGGGGACAGAGGGAGGAGGTGTGTGGGTTGTGGGTGGTGGATGGGGCTGATGTAATGTGGAGAAGGTGAAATCATGCTCACAGATAGCTGAGGGTGACAATAATCAAATTAATTGATTATTCCTATGGCTTTGGAAGTGCCTGGTGTAGGTAAGACACTCTTTTTTTTTCTCTTTTCATAAATTCTGAGAGAGGATGAAAGTGGTGGTAAGGAGTAACCACTAAAACATAACAAAACAATAAGCTGTCTTTCTTCCAAAATTGTTGTTTTGTTGACACATTGAGATCACAACTGTTGGCTTCATTCTCCCACTGTGAATGAGAGTGCACTTCAGTGTTGGCCAGGACGTGGCCCTATAATCTCATGAAGATCTGGGCTGCTGCAGCATTGGGTAGGAGGAGCAGATGGCCTGAGAGTGCAGTCATTGGTTCAAAAACAGAACTCAAGTGCATTTAGCAAATGTAGTAAATTGTTCTAAAATGAATAATCTCACAGTGCAGAAACAGTAGAAAATATCTTGAAGTGCACCCTCTGCTCACAGTTTTCACCGTCTTCCAACATTACTGCACGTGCATGTTTTAGCATTTTTATCCATTCTTGGCTGACCAGCATTAAGCTGGAATTTTTCTAAATAGCTGCTGATTGCAAAAGCACCCACTTTTCTACACAAGCTGTAGCTGAGTGCCCAGAAATGAAGGCCTTTGTAATCAGTGGCTTTTTCTGAAAGTGCCTCCCATGAGATACCTCTCCAGTGCACTGGGCTTTGTCTTTAGAGTTCTTACAACATGGGGAGGGAGCAGGAGCACCATTTTTCTCCTGGTGTCAGTATCTGCAATGAGTGTTGTAGTTGGTTTCAAACTAAACAAGGGTAAGTTTGGAACGGAGCATTCTGCACATGGGGAGATCTGGATCCTCTTTGCACTGCTATAAAGAAGCAAATATGATCTATCACCATTTAGTAGGGTACAGTCTTAAATGGTTGGCAGCTGGAGTGGCAAAGAGCAGAGCTTTTTCAGACAGAGAGAGCAAAGCCCCTGCTGAAGCCCAGCAGTGCTGCGCTTTGCAGGGTGGGCTGGCCAGGTGCTCCTGCTCCTCTGGCAGCCAGATCGATGCTTCCAGCCAGACACCACCCTCAGAGGATGCTTCTCAGCAAATCACAAGGCTCTGGGAGAATCTCTTTGCTCATCAAATGCTTGGCTTTTCCTGCCAGGGATTCCCCAAAATCCAGTAATTTACCAGTTGTAATTTTACTGGGTCCCCAGTTCAACTTACCTCATTTAACAGAAACCGTAAGTTTAAAAAAACTTTTAATATAATCATGGACATGAACTTAGTAGAGCACAGATTAGAAATCACCCTGCATGAGAGCTGGTTTGATGGCCTCTGGGAACCAAGGTAAACCTTTCCAGCGATTCAGCGACTGGGACAGATTTCTGGGAGACTTTGGATCAAGCCAAAAAATTCTACATCTGCTCAATGCTACTCACAAGGTACTAAATATTGTGTTAGTATTACAAGGGCTGGATCACTATGCATGGCACAGGAAGGGTCCACTGTTTTGAAGTTAGTGTTTTACTAAGCATCAGTGGCCAGACATGATGGCAACAGAGAAGTAGAACACAGAAGAGCAGTTGCACCAGGTTACTGGCATGGTTGTTGGTGCAGAGACAACTGACTGAATAAAATAAAATAAAATAAAATAAAATAAAATAAAATAAAATAAAATAAAATAAAATAAAATTACATAGTACAGCATAAAGCCACGTTACTCAAAATAAAGTAATGAAATCCCCCGCGTGTTGTGAGGGTTTCCCATCCGTCAGGAAATAATTTCTCCAACAGGAGGAGCTCTTTGCTTTGGTGAGACGGTGTCAAAGGCGTGGCCACGGTTTTACTCCAAACCCCCTCCTCCTCCTTCCCCTCCCGCCCCCGTTCTATACGAGAGCGGCAGCTTAATTGATTTGATAACAAAATAAACAGCAGCCGAGGGCTGCCCGCGGGAGACGGCACAGGAAGGTGATGGATGCCCGCCGCACGACTTTCCCTGGCCGCCGCTCTGCGGGCCCGGCGGGGAGGGGGATGAGCGCTCCCTGCGCTCCGCGGTGCCCGCACCGGCGTTCGGCGGGGCTCAGCTCACTCCCGGCTCCGCGGGGCTCAGCTCACTCCTGACTCCGCGGGGCTCAGCGAGCTCCCGCACTCCGCGGGGCTCAGCTCACTCCCGTCTCCGCGGGGCTCGGCGCGCTCCCGGCGCTCCGCGGGGCTCAGCTCACTCCCGTCTCCGCGGGGCTCGGCGCGCTCCCGGCGCTCCGCGGGGCTCAGCTCACTCCCGCACTCCGCGGGCCCAGCGCGCTCCCGCACTCCGCGGGGCTCGGCGCGCTCCCGCGCTCCGCGGGGCTCGGCGCGCTCCCGGCGCTCCGCGGGGCTCAGTTCACTCCCGCACTCCGCGGGGCTCGGCGCGCTCCCGGCGCTCCGCGGGCTCAGCGCGCTCCCGGCTCCGTTCGGAGCCTCTCTGCGGTCACGGCAGCGCGCAGCCGGGAGCGGGGCAGTGCCGGGCAGTGGGGACGGCAGACGCGGTATCAAGTCCTGCCCTGGGGGCTTCTGAGCGGAGCGAAGGGTCAGCGCCTGGGCTTTCTCCCGGCGCCACGCGGGTGATGTTTTATTGTGCTTGGATCCCCTCGCTGCGCCGAACCTTCGAGGGGGGAAACGGCCCTCACTGATTATTCTGGGAGGGGATGTCCGACCTGAGTTTGTAGGGTATTTCTTGCCTCCAGGGCGGGCGCTGCCGGCGCCTGAAACGTCCCAAACTCAGCGCGGGGAGAAGCCGCATCCTACCCGCGGGTGGCCCCTCTAAGCTATCCCTCTAACCTCGAGCACTGTAGGGGTTCGTCGCCGGCCTGGCATCTCCCACCCGTGCAAAAAACCCCCCCGCAGCCGCCCCAAGCGATAGTGGCTGGTTTGCAGAGCAAAATAATCTGCTTTCCGTAAAGGCACTTCGCTATAATTCTGGGAACCAGCGGGCCGAGAGCCCGCCTAAAGGTTGCCACGGAGGGAAACCGCCGTGGGGGCTGAGCTTGCCCGCAGGGCATGTTTGTGACGGGGAAAAGTGGTTCCCGAGCAGCCGCAGCGGCAGAAGGAAAAGCTGCCGAAATAGCTGCGCTGAGCGGCGCTCAGGCACCGCCGTGCCCTCCCGAGGGGACTGCCCGCCACCTTCGTCTCCGGCGGGCTGCGCTCGCCCTCCCGGGAATATCCCCGCGCTGACCAGCGGGTCCCCGTCCCTGCCGCAGAAGAATCACCGCGCCTGCCCCTCCGCACCCTCCGGGGTCCCTTGGGCGGCCGCAGAGCGCTCGGAGCCCGGCGGATCCCCCGCGCTGCCCACGCGTGTGCGGGGGGCACGGATGCAGAGGGCAGTGGGCAAGGATTCCATCTGCTCCCTCCCGCCTTCAGGGATTAGCGCAGCCACGAGCAGCACCAGCGTGGAGTTTCCAGCGCCTTGTCCGCAGTTTCAGCTTGTTTTTATTCCTAATTATTTTTTAAAGACACGATGACTTCTCTGTGTGGGTTGCGCCTTTTTTTTTTTTTTTTGGTTGGTTGTTTGCTGGGGTTTTTTCCCCTCGGGTTTTGTCTGCTCTGCGCTGCGATGGGGATTTTTAGCTGTAGAACCCAAAACCGGGAACCGTGACTAATTTAGGGGTGTATTTCTTCAGTGCATTCATTTTAAGACAGTAAAACTTAAAAGATGGAGTGATCGGGCCGTGAAAAGGAGAGAGAGGCGGGAACGCGGCGCTGCGGCTCCGGTGAAGTTTAAGACACGGCCGGTCGGTGTGCGGGGCTGGGGGCGCGGGGGGCGGGCAGGCAGCGGTAACGAGCAGCTTGCCGTATGATTTAGAGCGATGATGAGGTTTATCATTTGAACACTGATGAATTCAGGGAACATGAGAGCTGCAATTGACGTTCCTAAAAACAATTAAATCGGTGGGGAGTACTGCTGGAAAATCGATACGGCCCAAGGTAATACGGTTTGACTATAAACAGATTCCTCCCGTAGTAATAAACCACGAAGTGAGTGTGAAGTACCGCGATTCCCTGGCTGAAAGGAGCTCTTCTCCCTCCAAAACACATCCCCCCTCGCCCTCGGCAACGCTCCCCGGCTCCCGCCGTGCGTCCTGGGGAGCTGGGGCGACGGTACCAAATACCTTTGTGAAATTCTCCAGCAGCAAACGTTCATAACCGCGAGGGGAGGTCGGGGAAGGTATTTAAATAGCTTCCCGAATAAGTAGCGAGCGTCTTTGGTCTTGGACGAAAATAAACTGGGAGTTAAGCTTTAAATATCCAGGCTTGATTTAAGAGCGCGATGCACTTGGCTGAGTGCGCTCTCGGGGTGGCCCCCCGGGAGGAGGCCAAGGAAAGGAAGGGGAAAGGGAACGGTGAGGGAAAGGAAGGAAAAGAGGAAGAATGAGGAATGGAAGGGAAAGGAGGCTTCCGGGCCCCGCTCGGGCTGTGCCGCCCCCGCTGCTCGCCGCTGAGCGCGGAGGCGACGTTTCCTGCGTCCCCTCGGTCGGATTTAGGGGGGTGTGGGGGACCTGGCCGACGCCACGGCCCCGCACCGCGTGGAGGTTCCCAACAGAGGGCGAGGGAAGCTCGTCTGGGCTCCGAGTGCGCGGGGACCGGGATCGACAGGGGGGCCCAGGGACACCTCGGCTCCCGGGACCCCCCCCCGCCCCCACGACACTAGCGGCTCCCACTGGAGAGAGGCTGCGGGGGATAGAGGGGAAAGCGGCGCCAGGCAAAGCCCGGGGGCGTTCGCGGAGCTGGCTGCTTTCATTTCGGCTTTGGCTGGCGAGCGGGGCCGCCGAGCCCCGCTGTGCCCGCGGCTTGGCACGGGCAGGCAGCGCCGGCTGCCAGCGCTGCGCCGCCCTCCGCGGGCTGCGATCGCGGGTTCGCACAGTAGCGGCTGCACGCCGGGGGTGGCCAAGGGTGGCCCGGGAGCCGGGCGGTGGCCGAGCCCCGCAGGGGACGCCTGGCAGGGCCCGGGGGCCGCGGCCGTGCGGGGGCGGAAAGCGGCCGCATCCCGCGGGACCGCCGCGCTCCGCCGGCTGCGAGGGAAACAGGATCCCGCTGCCGTACGCTGCACGGGAGCCTGTTCCTGGCAGCCGCCGGCTTCCCGGTGCCTCCAAGGAAGAGGATACAAGTTGAATATTGTTTGTGCGGCCGGGACAAAATATCCAGGGCTGACGGGGATAGGGGGGAGGGGGCAGGGATTGTGTTCGTCCGCCCGTGATGAATAATCCGGGCCGGCCTCCCGGCTGTGGCGGCCAAATCGCTCTTGGATCTGCCAAGAGATCAGCCGCTACCTCTGCCCGCGGTCGGGCGCCGTTGGCCTTTCCCCGGCTGGCTCTGGCAGCACGCACATCGCAGCCGCCGAGCGCACGGCGCTGCCTCGGCCGGGGCCGACCGCCCGGGGGCCGGGCCGCAGCCCCAGCATCAGCCCGGGACGGAGAATGGGGGACGGGAGCATAAAGCGTGGCAGCGAAGTTTGGGGAGGAGTGGGGGGTTTCCCCGGTCTGGGGATGCCCGGCAGCAGGTGGAGGCGGCCCGGGGCGGGGGGCACGGCGGGGAGCGGAGCCCCGGGCTCCGCCGTGCGGGACCTGCTGACCCTTCCTCCCCCCGCCCGCCCGGCCGTCTGGTGGGAACAAACACAAGCTGTTCCGGACCGGGGCCGCGCAGCTGGCCCGGCGGTGGCGGCGGAGCGCTGCCAAAGAGGCCGCAGGGAAGGTCCTCGGGTTTCCCGCAAGCGCACACACGCGGCCGCCCGGGCGCGGCGCTGGGACCGCTCCCAGCCGTAAGCGGAGGGGGCCGTGTGTGTGTGCCCCGGGGGGGCGGGGGGGTGTCGGGCGTGTGCGGGTGGTGACGTGCCCGGAGAGCAGCCGGGGACGGCGGGCGGCTGCCTGTGTGTGGAATTGTGAGGCGGCGAGCGCCTGCGAGACGATGTGCGTGGGGAGCGGGAGCGCGCTGCGGGGGCGGCGGCGCGCGTGTGCCTGCGTGGGAATCCCTGTGCGTGTGCGGTCAGCGTGAGCGTGTGTGGCTGTGTGACAGCCCGTCTGTGAGAAAGGGAGCTTGAGAGGTCCTCGGCGTATGTCCCAGCTGAGAGATGCAGCGAATGTGTGAGAACTGCCGTGCTTCCCCCGGAAGATGCAGTGCCCGTGCGGGAGGGCCATCGAGTGTGCGTGGGAATAAACGCGCGTGTGACACGGAACGTGTGCGTGACACGGCACGATCCAGAAGCGGCACTGTGTGTGCCACACGGGGCGTGTGCGTGACACGCTGTACGAGAGGCGGCGTGCCCGTGTGACTCAGCGTGCGACCGTGCGAGTGCACGCGTGGGTGAGAGCTGCCGAGCCGCTCGGGGGGCGGACGCGCTGCGGGGCCGAGGGAGCCGGGCAGAAACTGCTCCTCTGCCGCGCTGGCGCCCTGCCCGCGCCCTGTCCGGGCGGCCCCCGCTGCCGGGAGCGCCCTCGGAGTCTTACTTGCCACCGGCGGTCCCGTCCCTTCGCCGGACGGAGCCCCCGGGCCCATCCGCCTCCGCGCAGCGCAGCGCGGCCGGCGCCCGCCGGAGGAGGGAGCTCCCGGGGCAAGAGCCGCGGCTGGGCGGGCAGCGGGCCATGGAGGAGGGACCCCACGCCCCTCCCCTCCCGCTCAGCGCCGAGGGCCGTTCTGCCCGTCCCCACCTTGTTTATGTGCGGCAGGAACTGGGATTTTCCATCTGCCTGCTCCGCTGGCCGTGACCTCCGCGCAGGGCTCGCAGGCAGCGGCGCTGGGGAGCGGGCCCGGGCCGCAGGGGCGGCGGAAGCCGCTGCCGCCTCCCCGGAGCAGGACGCTCATCCTCGCAGGGGCTCCCGGTGTGAAAAGGGGACGATGGCAACGGCGGGGGGAAAGGATGAAACCGGCGGTGGGAGGCCCTGGAGACCTGCCCTTCCCGGGGAGCCCTGCCAGTCCTGTCCTGCCTCTGCACGTCCAACCACTTCGGCACAAGTTCGCCTTTTCCCGCCCCGGCCCGATCCCTCCTGCCAGGGACAGCATAGGCCCTTAGAGGGGTTTCGGGGGGAGGGAATCCCCAGCTTCCTTACACCACAGGGAGCAGGCAACCCCGCTGTGGCTGTTGAAGCGCTGACGAGAGCAAGGCCCTCAGTTCAGCGCGGAAATCTGCTCCGCTGGATCCCAGAAACACGAGCAACTGCTTGGGAAAGATGCTGCGCCAGTACGGGCGCCTGTTCCCACTTGCGGTGGTGTGACTCTCGCCCGAAAGGGCTGGCAGGAGGGTGGGACGCGGACACCGGTCCTGCTTGCTCGGGCAGGGAGGGGAGAGGGAACGCCGAGTAGCCCCGGCCGTGTCCGGGTCTCGGATCCGCTCGCCCTCGCCCGCTCCCGGACACGGCTGGGATCACCCCGGAGGGGCAGCGGGTGCCGGCGGGCTCCGCAGGGAGGCTGCACGGAAGCAGCGCTGCGAGGGAGCGATGACTCCTCTCCTCCTGCGCTATAGAGCAGGGGCTGGCTCTGTCTGAGCAGCCAGCAATGATAAAAGCTGATTTACAGGTAGGGGTGAAACGTGCTCTGAAAATCTCGTGACACTTTCCTCCGGTGGATTCAAATAATATATAAAGACCGTGAGGTGGCGATCTCCCGGGTAGCTCCTAGGATGCGTGGCGTTGTTGTTAACACATGTTTCAATTTTGGATTGAGACTGTCAATTACCCGCTGAGCTGTGAGTCTTAGCCTCAGGCGGGCTGGGAAGAGGGGACGGGTGTATTTATTAACCTCTCAAGCCTGGCGAAGATGCGCTTCCAGCCTCTTACTCGGCCTTTCTCGCACCTTCCCTCCGACCCTGCAGGTGCCACCGGGGCTGCCCCGGCGGCTTCCTCTGCCCGTGGCAGCCGTACTTTGCCTCCTCCGGCCCCTGCTGAGGCTCTCAGTCCTCACACGGGCACAGCACCACGATGAGCCCCACAGCTGAGGGAGAGGAGGCGGTTCGCCCCGGCTGTCTTGGCCGAAACGACCCCGGACGGAGCGGGGAAATGCACGGACAGCCTTTCCCCTTGCTTCCCAAATACATTCTCTTGCTCGGTCGGAAAAACAGGCCAGCTCTCCTCAGCGTAGTCGATTGGGTTTAGGGTTTTTTTCCCGGAGCGGAAGAGACCCCCATCTCCCCGGGAGCATAAGCAAACCGCTCCGAGAGCCCGCTCCAGAGGCTGAAGCGGAAGGGCTGACAATTAACATTTCCTCTGGTAGCAGAGATCTGCAGGCAGATCGCTCGGGAAGCGCATCGCCCCCTCCCGCGGCGTGCCCTCGCCGCATCGCGCGGTGCCTGCTAAGCACTATGCGCTGTTTGCAGAGCAGATTTCCTTCTGGAACAGCCCGCCCGCTGCCCCGGACCCTGCACCGCACCGCCCCGGGCACGCTCCGCTGGAGCAGCCCGGGGAGCCCCCCAGCACCGCGGTTTGCCCTTTGGCGTCTCCACCGCTCCCCTGCAACCACCTGAAAACAAGCCACGCTAACTCGCTCAGCGCAGCGCCTCTGCCGCTTTCCTTTTCCTTTCCCTTTCCCTTTTTCTTCCCCGCCCTGACCTCCCAAACTTCGCCGGTCGGGGCCGAGTCGAGCCCGGCGACCCCCGCCCGGCCCGTCCGCCTCTCTCTGTGCTGGGAGCCGCGAGTGCGCCTCTCCGCACCAAGCCTCCGTGACGAGAAAGGCATCGTAGGCAGCCTATAAATAATTTCCATTATGTTCAGCTGACAGCGCGAGGCGATTAATTTTAATAGCTGTATATTTGCCTGTTTCTCCTAATGCTCTGTAATGAGATGAGAAGCCATCCAACCCCAGATGGCTCCAGCCGCCTCGTTATTTATTTATTTTGTGTGTGCGTGTGTGCAAAAGAGGGGCGAAGGGGAGGGGGGGTGGCGGTTCCTGCGGGACCGGCAGCCCCCCCCGGAGCTGCCCCTGTCCCCGCCGCTCCCGATGTCGCCCCCGGGACTGCCCGCGGGCCGTAGGAGCCATCATGACACTGCACATTCGGCCGCCGGGGCTCCGCCACTCGTGCTCGGGGCCGTGGCGGGCAGGACCGGGGCCACCACCATCGGCTGTGTGCTTCGGGAATATTTATTTTATTTATTTATTCTCTCCGGTCGCGCAGAGAGTGGCTGCGGGAGCGCCGGGGGCCCATCGGCGCGGGAGTAAATGCAGCGGATCGATGTCGTTCGGGGTGAGGGGCGGGCGAAGGGGACCACGGATCAAAGCCCATCCTATTAACCTAAATTTCGGCTCTGCGTGGCCTGCGTACCGGGGGCCGGCGGGAGGGGAGCGCTTTGTGGGAGCCGGGAAAGAGACCACGCCGCCCGCCGCCGGCACCAGCCAGCGACGTGGTGGTGGTGGTGGTGGTGTGTGTGTGTGTGTGTGGCGGTGTGACAAAGCCTCGCCGCGCTGAGCAAGCTGTCCCTCAGCCCAGGCGGCGGGCGGGGGAAGGGAGGGAGAAGGGAGGTTTCGACATGTCCGAACGGCGGAGCGAGTCCCAGATTTGGGGACTCCAAAGCGGGGGAGGGGGAGAGGGGGGGCATTCCCTGGTAGGACGAGGCTGCTTAACCAGGTGGAACACTACCGAGGAGAGCACCTGTGTCTTTTTCTAAAAGGCGTGTACTGATAATTACGAGAGTTAATTGCATTGCTTTGAAGGTCATTTGAAGTTACGGGGCTGTGTTGGGTTTTTTGTTGGGTTTTTTTTGTTTTTGTTTTTGTTTTTTTTTTTTCCAGGCTAGCAGACAATGCCCGTGCACTGTTTTAAATGTAAATCAGAGGGTATCCGCATAAACCTGTATTGTAGGATCGAGGCGTAATGGATTCACTCCGGCTGTGCCTGAGCTCGCCACAATACAGCTGAGCAGCCGAGCTGCGAGCGCGCCGGGGTTTCTCTGCGGAAACGCAGTTGCCGAAGAACATGAAAAGCATTAAATCGTGACGGGAAGGGGGCGACGGGAAGGGGGCGGCGGGGGCGGGGGGGATGCATTTACGGTGCGTGGAGGGCGGGGGGGAATCTCGGGACCGAAAGATGCGTAGCAGCGGCGCAGCCACCCGTCGCTAGCAGCCAGGAAGTTTCTCACCCCGGAGAGACACGGGGCTGGCGTGTCACGCACCGTGGCACCGGCGGGGAGGGCCCTGGCATCGCTCCTCCCGCGGGCGTGGAGAGGCATCCACGTCTCTCGTTCCCTGGCATGCCCCACCTGGGGCACGGCCGTTCCCAAAGGCTGCTCGCTCATGCGGAGGGCCGGGGGGAGAAGGGCTGAGGGAGAAGGGCTGATCCCCCCCAGGCCCGGAGGACTTGATTCCCACACCCCCCTCCCCTGTGTGGGGCAAGTTCCGGCCCGGCCCGATCCAGAGGAATGTGGCAGAAGGGAGACTGGCCCTTAGCCCATCTCCAGTGCCTCTGAGCCTTCATTAATCGCAGGGCCCGGGGCCGCGGCGTACCGCCGAGCTGGCCTGCCGTGAGATTAGCCCGGCGCCCCGGGGTACGGCTCTTCCCGGCGGCGCTGACGGCCAGCCCGGCCCCCGCTGCCCCCGCTCCGGCACCTGCGAGCAGCTCCGCCGGAGGCAAGGACGTGCGCGGGAGTCCGCAGAGAGCCTTTCTTCTCTCCCCCTTTCCCCACTAATAACAGGGCACCGCTCGCAAGACGGTCGCGCCGCACGGAACAAGCGTTCATTGATTTCCACCGCGGGGCTGCGGGGGGGACGCGGGGCGCCATGCCGCGCTCCTGGCCCCGCAACAGCGGCGGGAGGGGGGCACGAACCGGGCGGGGACCCCACCGCATCCCAGATGGGAGGGTGTGTGCACATCCGCGGGGCCGCCCGTAAGGGAAGGCGTTCCTCTCCCTAAGGATGTGCCGGTGGTTCAGACGAACGGAGGGGGGCCGCAAGGCGAGCGGCGGCCGCGGAAGATGTGGTCTGTCCCTTGCCGCGATGCCGGGCCACCCTCATGCAGATCGCGCCGTGTCACCTCCCTGATGGCAACCACCACCCGCCTCTCCAGAAAAGTCGTCAGCCCGGTACCGCCGCTTCCCCCGTTGTCCACGGCAACCGGCGTATCTGATTGAACCTCGTTGTAGGCAGTGACACCCGCGTAATGGATCATCCTGTCAGTGCTTTTTTATCACAGGCATTTATTTTGGTCACGGCTGGTGATAACTTTGGTGTTTATCCCTTGTGTCGTTACGGGCCCTGCCGCGATCTCCTTTCCGCCCTCCCTCCCCGGCGGGCGGGCTGGGGGCGGACAGGCTGCTCTGGGACGGCGGCTCCCCCCGCCCGTCCGGGAGCTGCTGCGAGGGGTGCCCCGATCCCCCCTGGGCTACCGATACCCCCCGCTACAGCCCCGGGCTTCCGTGGCCTCGGCCGGAGAGGGATCGATCTGTTTGGTTTGGTTTGGTTAAGCGCCCTCCCCCGATCGCCCTGGCCTCTCCGGGGCCGGGTTATCTTGGGTCACGCTGGCGCGGAGCGCCGGGTGCGGTAAGAGGCTCCGGCGGAGCCCTGGTGCAGGAGGGAGCCGGGGGAAGAAAGTGCCGTTCGCAGTTCTCCATCAATCCAGACACTTCAAAAGTAAATAAAGCAGGGCAGGGAAGGGCCTCTAGGGAGGGGAAAGAAGAGGCCTCTGACAGGCGATTGTCCAGGGCGGAGCCAGGGCTATTTCCAGCCCGGGAATAACAACACTTAGGCTGCGGTGGCTCCGACCCGCGTGTCCAGGAAAGACCGGATCGGGGTGTTTGTTTTGCTTTTAATTATTATTTTGACGGCGGGCTGACGCAGCGCAGGCAAACAATAACCCCAAGCCGTCCGAGAGGGGCACCGGGGAGCAGCGCCGCCCCAGCCGGGAGGGAACGAGCCCAGCGAGGGGGCGGGCGCGGGGCCAGGTTTGCTGCCTCCCGCGGAGGTCGGGGCCGGAGCCACGGGGCCGGAGCCACGGGGCCGGGAGGAGCCCGCTGGGGCTGGGGCTGGGGCTGGGGCTGGGGCTGGGGCTGGGGCGGCCCCGCGGGGAGGCGGCGCGGGGGGCAGGGGGGGCGGTGAGAGCAGGACCGGGGCCCCCGGCGCGGGGGTGTGGGGGGAGGCCGCCGCTCTTATCTGGGTCACTGGGGTTAGAGGGAGCAGCTGATAGAAACAGAGGAGCTGAGCTCCCGCTGCTGCAGAGATAGAGCCGCGATATGGGCCAAGCAGGCACCGAGCTGGAGGAAGGGCGGGAGGGAGGGAAAGAGGGAGGGAGGAGGAGGCGGCGGCTCGTTCCGGCTCCCGAGCCGAGCCCAGGTGCGCTGTGGTTTCCCTGCGCTCAGCGCTGTGCTCGGCGGCCCCCCTTCCCTCGCTCCCCATCCCCCGTCCTCCTCCCCGTCTCCCTCCAACGTTTAACCCTTTCCCACCTCCGCGGGGCTGGAGGCTGAGGCGTGCGCTGGCCCGGCCGCGTCCCCTGCGGTTCCCCACTCCCTCCGTGGCAGAGACTGATCACGGTGGGGGAGAAGCGGGGGGGGCCGGGGGGTTTGGCCTTGTGCTGCCGAGCACCGCCCTCGGGCAGCTCCCGGGACCCGGCTTTGTACACACACACACACGCATACACACACTCGCGCACACACACGCCCAGCTGCGCTGAGCCGAGCCAGCCCCGGGCCAGCGCCCGCCTGCCGCCGCCGCTGCCCGTGCGGCCGATCTCGGTTACAGCCAGCCACACAGCGGGGTTGGCTGCTGCAGCCGCCGCCTTCCTCCTCCTCCCCGGTCCCCGCCGCCCTTTTCCTTCCTGCTCGGGCTGAGCTGCCCCGGAGCTCCCCCGGCTCGCCGGCGGCGGCCAGTCCCCGCTCCCGGGCCGCTGCCGGCGGGGAGGCGGATGCGGAGCGCCCGGCGAGGGGAAGGGTTCTCCGAGCGCCCCCATCTCGCGCCCAGCCCTTTAATCAATTTCACCCTATTAATTATTAATTTTACGCCAGTCAAGCTTGCCCAGGAGGAGCGAGGAGGGGGAGGGGAGGCTGATGTCAGTCGGAGGCGGCGGCGGGGCCGTGTGCCAGGCTCCGCGCTCAGCCCCGGCCCAGCAAGTTTCGGCTCTGCTGGCTCGGGCAGCTCCGCTCGCCGAGAACCGGGGGAGGCGGCGATCCCCATTCCGGTGAATGATGCGGTCCCCCCCTCGCACACACATCCACACACGCTCTCCTTCTCTCTTTTCCGCTCCCTCCCCTTCTCTCCCCGCCCGCCCCCCGTGTAGACACATCCATACAAGGGCCCATTGCATCGTAGCGATGATGGATCGTGCCTAGCGGGGGTGATTTGGTGTTGATCGCATATTATCACGGGCAGGTTGGACTGGTTGCTGATGGACGGCTTTCTAGCAAGCCGCTCCTTCCGACGCTCGGGGAAGCAGCTCGATCGAAAAAGCAGCTTGCTTTTAACTCCTTCTCTCACCAGCACACGTAGGGCAAAGCTTAGCATCTGTCGCAACAGCTCTCCGGATAGCACTTTTCCCTCCTCCCGCTCCGTTTTCGCCGCGGCAGCCCCGCCGCCGGCTGGTTCTCCCCGGCACCGGACGAGCACCGGGCCGGTCGGGGAGGCTGGCGAAGAGGGAGGGATGGCCCGGCTCTCCCGCGGGCGAGCTGCCTGCCGGGCGGCGCAGTGCCCTGGCAGAGAGAGAGAGATGTGCCTGGGGGTCCCCACACCCGCCCGGGGAGAGCCCCCAGCCCGCCGCCCGGAGAGAGCTGCTCTGTGTCCCTCTCCTCCTTCTCGCCTGTTTTTTATGTAAGTTCCCGCAGATACAAAGGCAGTTTCGCAATGCCTCCCGTCTGCGAGGAGCGGGGACCTTGGCTAACCTTTCGAAAAACTGATCGCAAGTGCCTGGGAGCGGCCCGCACTGGCAGCACGAGGCACCGGGACAGGGTCAGCGCTTCGGTGACAAGCACCGAGGTAGCCATGGATCCTTTCCTGCGAAAGGCCTGCTCGCAGCCTGCCTCCTCAGAAACGCTTCGTGCGAACGCTTATTCTCTGGCGAGAGAGGAGGGCGGTGGAGGGGAGGCTTAACCCTTTCGCTTCGCGCCGCCAGCCGCGTCCCAGCCGCCTGCCCGCTCCGAGCCGTGCCGTGCCGGGCCGGGCCGGTCAGCCCGGGGCACCTCCGCAGGACCAGGTGGGGCAATGTCCCGGGATAAACTGCCTCTTCTCCTCGTGATGATGCAGGACAGGGAGCCACGAATTGTATTTTTATTTCTTTATTATTTATTTTCATTTAATGATTATTTACTTTAATTTTTTCTCTTTTCCCCCCCTTTTATTTATTTATTTTGAACACGGGACTCGAAAGCGATGGTGCAGCGAGCTGCCTCCTTATCTCGCTCTTCGCTGGTAGTTTAACTCCTTCCGCCAGGCCCAGCACAGGTTCCTCGGGCCGGGGATTGTTTTCTGTTTGGAAACTGGAGAAGGGGGGAGGCTATCGGCAGGAAAGCAATAGCTCGCTCTCTCTGGAGAGCTGCTCTCCAACAGGCAGCGCCTTGAAATCTATTTAAAGAGAGGGAAAGGCGGGGGGGGGGGGGGGGGGAAGAACAAAGGGGGAGGAGGAGGAGGCCGAGCCAGAGCCAGCCAGAGAGGGAGAAAGCGATGGATCAGCCGGTTTGCAGCGTACATCAAGCTATCACATCTGTATATGCTCCGATCGATGAAAAGGATGGATAATATTTGTCAGCTGCAGACCTTTTTCTTCTCACTTCCCAAAGAAAGGACGGGGGTTGGGGGAAGAGAAGTAATAGGGAGTTTCAAGGCCAGAGGCACTTCCTGGTACAGCCAAATAGAAAAAAAAAGGCTAGGGATTATTATTAATTATTTTTATTATTCTTCAGCCGTCAAAAGGACGATCAGGGGACCGTGCAGCCCTCTCTGCCCGCTTCTTCACGCTCTCACTCCTTCCCCCCCCGCCCCCCCCCGCCTTTTTCTTTCTTTCTTTCCTTTTTTTTTTTTTTAACTCTGATTCCTTGTAGGGCTCCAAAGATTTAACCCTTTGCTTGAGGCTTGAGGTGGGTGAGGCACAAAAGCAGACCGTGAAAGCCTTGGACTGGAAAAAAAAAGAAAAACAAAAAAAACCACCCCAACACAAGCTCAGCGAGAAGTCAGTAAAACGCACCGTTACACACACAGAGACGTGGTTTGGCTTTTAGGGAAGACAAGGGGGGGAGGAAGAGCGAGAGAGACGTAGCCTCGCTCTCCACCGCCCCCCGGTTCTGCCAGCCCCTCGCCTGGTGCCTGCAGTTGCACTCTGAGTAAATAGTTCCCACACATGGTCCACATTTTGCACAGCAGCAGCGTGTTTCCTCTCGGTCTCTCGTTGCTACTCTCCGAGCAAAGGAAATAAAAGAGAGGGAGAGAGCTCTAGAGGAAGTTAAAAATCAGACGAGCTGAGAAAAGGCTCTGTGTCACACACATCCTGAACGAAAGCGAAAGCCCAGCATTTCAGCCCGGTGAGGGCCAAGCTCTCACCTCCTCAGTAATGTCACTAGCATACGTGTTGGACACCCCGCAGCTAATCGCTTACACCCGGCCAGACGGGCTTGGGGCGCTCACAATAGCCGGGCTGCCCGCGGAGCCCTGCGGAGGAGCCGGCTGCCCGCTCACCTCCTGCTCGCTTCCCGGAGCGGCTGCAGGGTCGCAGCTGCACGCAGGGAGCGCCCCGGGTGAGCCGGGCTTCTTCCTCGCCACCGGGGCCTTCTTCTTCCCTGGAAATGGGGGTGCCCGGCAGCTAAGCCGTGTGTGCAGAAATGGCGATGTCCTGGAGGGGGGACATCCCTGGAGGGGCGGTGGGACGGGTGCGCAGGTTTGGGGTGGGGATGCTGGGTGTGCTGGGTGAGCTCCTGGAGAGGTCACCGCTGTGAGAGACAACCCCACCGTTCCCTGCACTGGGGTCCACCCCGGGCCTGCGAGGAGCTGCTCTCTCCGCTTGCTCGGGGAGCTGGTGCAGGGCGCAGAGTGGAGTGTGCTGCTGGGAAACCATTATCCGGCGTTCTCCTTTTCTTCTCCTCCAGGCCCTGGCTCCGTCCCCGCCCGCCCCTGAGCCGGGATCAGCCAGATGATCCTCCGGCCGTCGGCTGAGTGGCAGCCGCTTCGTGGGTAGCATTAGGGCTCGGCCACTCCGCGCTCCCGTGACCCCGCCGTGTCTCTCTGCCTCCATCGCAGCCTCTCCGAAGCCCAGTACCCCATCAGCTCTCGCTGTGTGATATTTAAAAGAAGGGTTGCATTCTCCCCAATAGAAGCCCACTCGTTTCCTTGTTGCCAGGAACAAAGCGTACATTCAGAGGGGTGGCTGTTGACGGCTCCCTCTGTATAGCACTGGAAAGCGGGTGGCCTTTGGTTACTGGCAAGGAAAATTCTAATCAGGGTGCTTGTAAGCGGGGCTTTATAGAAGCTTAGTTACAAAAGGCTTACACCAGAGTAATGCAATAACTATAATAACAGCCAGGGAGCCCTAAAGAGGGTGGAATGTGCTTGTGTCTGGATGATTTTCCCCGCTCGCACAGAGAGGGACTGTTTACCGCGAGTGCCATTAAGTATTGCTGGAAACTCACCAACCGCAGACTTATTTCAATATACTTTATTGTTGTATCTGCTCTAAAAGCGACTTGCTTTGGACGACTTCTAGATCGTCCTAGAGGAGAAGAGAGGCCGCCCTCGGGTGTTGGAGGAGGCTCTGAGCACAGGGGTAGTGCCAAGGGTGAGGGAGCTGCGAGCCGAGGCCCGGCCGGGTCGGGCAGTGCCGCCGCCGAACAAAGTGGCGAGGAGAAAAGGCCCCCTGAGCCCAGCGGTACAAAAGCTGTCGGGTCCTGCCCCCGGAGGTGTGTACGCTGCCACGACTCCTCCGCGGGCCTCCTCGGCTGTCTCGGCCGATAAGGGCGTGGGGACCCCGAGGGACACGGGGAGAAGGAGGGGCGGACCCCAGCATCGCCCTCCCGCCGCTCCGTTCGGCGCCCCGGGGCGCCCCTGGCAGCGGTGACCCCGCTGTTCCGGCTCAGCCGCTCCGGCTTGACGAGGCTAATGGGATCAGCCGCTGCCCTCCGCCAGCGCTGCCGCGTGTTGATTTTTCCAACCTCTCCGCCCAGCCCCGATGCCCACCGTCCCCTAGCCAGACCCAGCTACTGCTTGGCCGCCGGCGAGCGGCCGCGGCTCCGGAGGGCAGGAAATGGCTTGGCCGGGGAGCCGGGCGGTCACCCCGCCCGGCCGCGATCCCGGCGTACGGCGGCGGCCGGCGGGGGCCGCGCCGGGAGGCGCCCCGGAGACCGCGGTGGCCCCGGAAGGGACGCGCGAAGCGGGCAAAGCTCCACACCCCCCCCTGCCCCCCCATTACCAGCCTCCCCCGGCACCCCCGAGCAGACTTTGCAGCGCTTTATTTTAACGAAAAAACAGAGCGCGGCGAGCAAACTGCTGCTCCGCGCAGGGCAAGAGAAATGGGTTTTTAATAGGCAAGGTCGGCGTGCTTGGCAGCCGGCCACCGCGGCCGGGGAAATAAACAAACAGAGGAGCTGCAACTTCAGGTCGGAGCAGAAGTTGCGCTCCCGGCGAGATGAGCCCGCGGCATGGCCCGCGGGGCGAGCGAGCAGCCCCGGACCGCGGAGAGCATCGCCGGCCCCTGACCCCTCACCTCGCCCCCGCGGCCCCGGGACCGGAGCGGGGCCGGGGCAGGCAAGCCCCGAGCGGTGCCAGGCGCAGCGCCGGCGGGCTGGCAGCGGGCGGAGGGCAGATGGCCACCCTTGTTTATCGCGTTCCGGCGGTGCTGCACGCCGAACCGGCGCTGTGCGGCACGGCCGGTCCCGGGGCGGCAGCAGGAAGGGAGAGGTGGAGGGAGCGGGAGCGGAGCCTCCCGATCGCGAAGCGGCAACACGGCGTCTGCCGGAGGATTTGCAGGCGTGCCCGGGGGTTCCCGCTCCCTCCAGCGCCGGGGCTCGGCCGTGTCGGCCCCGCCGGCCACACCGCGGGGGCGCCGCGCTCCCGCTCTGGCGGCGCGTTCCGGGCTCGGTGCCGAGCGAACACTCTCGGCTGCCGCGCATCAGCCTCCCCGCTGCCTCCCGCCGCCGCCTCGCTCACTCCCGGCTCTGCAGGCGGCAGGGCAGAGCTGATCCCGCAGCTCCTCCAGCGGCACTGGCCCCCGAGTGGCCTTCACGTCTTCCCCGAGGAACGGGCTCGGGCAGGGAATGGGGGGCCGGGGGTCCGCTCCTCCGATCGCACTTCCCGAGCCTTTCTGCAACGTCGGCCGCCGCAGGCCCACACGGAGGGAGAGCGGCCCCCGCCTGAGCAGGGCTTGTGCAGCCCCTCTGCTCCGGAGGGCTCGGAGGGTACATCACTCTTGCATCCAGTCGCTAACAGGGCCAAAAAAGCCTCAACGCTCTCGGGGTGAGGAAGGGACTCTGCCTGCCCTCAGCAGAGGAGGACGAAAGGAGCTGTGTCAGGAGCGAAGTCCAAGCCTGGGGGAGCTGGACGAGAGCTCGAGAAGAGGCCGGCAACACTCGCCCCGGCGGTCACAGACCTTTCTTTCCCGGCTTGGCGGTGGCAGGAGACGACCTCTCGCCGCTGCCATGGTTCCCAGCGCAGCACGGCCCGAGCTGGGGCCTCGGCACGCCCGAGGAAGAAACGGGAGCGAGCCGCGCCCCTCGAGTTCCCACGGAGCCGCGGCCTGGGCTCCCAGGGGGGCTACAAGGCCACCATCATCTCTCAGCCACATCACGGCAGAGGGAGAACCCCCTCGGTGCCGCCACCCCACGCCACTCCTGGCAGCTGGAGACAACCGGGGCTGCCACCGGGACGGGCACCGGGCACCGGGCAGGGCGGCGGCCGCTGCCAGCGGCGCTCCCGCTGCTCACCGCCCGGGCAGCTGCTCTGCAGACGGCTCCCAAGGACTCCTGCAAGGGCTGAGATGGGTCACGGGGAATAGCTGAATAGTGCGATAGGCCGGGCTAAGCGCGGCAGGGAGAGCGGGGACCGGCCAGGGTGGAGGAAAGGGAGAGGTGCAAAGGCCCGGGGTGAGGGGGTGACAGGCAGAGCCACCAGCCTGCAAAATGCTGAGCTGGCAGCATGCCGAGGAGCCGGGGAGCACTGCGGTCCCGACAGCCAGGGGAAGGGGACATGAAGGAGCAGCGTGAATGGGGTAAAGACTGTTCCTCACAGACCTGGTGTGACCCATCGTTTAAAAAATCTGGCTTCCCCTTCTAGTGCCAGGGTGTACCTGCAGGGTAGTCCCTGCCTTTCTGTCTCTCGTCCCATTATTCCACTACAGTCGAATCCTTCTGTTGTGACCTACAGCAGCGCTCTGATTTATTTTTAATGCGTTCCGATTCCTGTTCCGTTGTCAAGAGATGCATTGAGATTCATTTTCCATCCCCTGTTTTTCATACTTCTGTTCTGCTGGAGGGACCCGCCAATAGAGTTTAATTCGATTTGATATGATTTAATGAACACCTTTATCTTTTGTTTTTAGCAGAAGGATAAATAATACAACCGCATTCAGCTTTTGCTAAATCAGACATGTTTCCCACCAAAATCCTATCTGGTGACACACACTCACTGTAACATTTCATTAACAACCTCCCTGATTTATTGATTTTTAATATTTGTATTAAATGTTGTGTAAAATTGAACTCAGGCGTTAGAAGAGATTGTGCACGTCACAAGACATGACTCCTACTTAATTGTTATTTTTTTTTTCGGCCCTGGAACAACAGTTGGAAAGAGGCCAGCAGGAGGGAAAAAAAATTAAAAATAAATTATAAAGGGCAGTGCCCGGGAGAGCGTGGGGGAGCTGGAGAGAAAGCGCAGCCCTGAGGGAGACAGAGAGGGAGGGAGGGAGGGAGGGAGGGCGGCAGGGCCTGGCCGACGCTCTGCCGAGCCCCCCAGGCCCCTCGGGGGCCGCCCCCTCCCGCCCCAGCGCCCGCGGCCGGAGCGGCCACCCGGCTCCCACTGCTTCCCCCGCTCTCCCAGCTCGCCCGTTCCGTATCGCCTCCCTCCCTCCTGCTCCATATGGTTTCTCCCCTCCTCCTCCTCCTCCTCTTCTCCCCCCTCCATGCTGTCTCCGTGACGCTCCCCACTCCACGCTACTTCTCCATTTCCCGGGGGAGCGTTTCCCCGCAGAGCGGCCCAGCCCGGCCGCAGTGTCAGAGGGGCTCAGCCGGGCCAGCGTGCAGCGTGGAGGGACGAGAGGAACAGCAGGGGAACCTGGGGGTCAGGAGAGGGCCGTGAGGAGGGGTGGCAGCCAAAACTCCCGGCCAAAATGTTTCCCGGGTGTGTGGTAGAGGAGCTTAAAGAAGTTCATCTCCCCCACACTCCCCTTCTTCTTGTTTTCTTTTTCTCTCCTCCCCTTCTCTCCCCCCACACCCTCACCCCCCGGCCGCCACCAGGAATACGAGGCATTCAGAGATCAACATAATTCACCTGCATCAAAAAAAACCTCACGAGCTATAAACTAGCGGCTGATCCTCCGCTTAGACTAGTGTTTAGCCGTTCATGCATCATGAGTGTCAAATAAATGCCTGATTGAGGCCCTCAGCGGAGGAATTAGCTTTCCTTGTGCTGGAAATGCATAATAGAGAAAGTGCTGAGGCATCCTCCCCGGAGTTAGCTCGGGCTCCGCTCCCCGCTCTCCTCGTTTCGGGAGTTTTCCCTCCCTCATTCCGGGTCCGTCCCCCTCCCCACCCTCCAGCCCCCCCTTATCGCTCTCCCTTATCAGCACGCCCAGCTGGCCAGAGGCGAGGGAAGCCCTCCGGTGTGTCCCGGGCCGAGGGGGCCGGCCGAGGGCGACAGGAGCAGCCGAGCATCGCTGCTGTGGCCCGGGGCCCCGGCGCTGCCCCGCGGGGAGCGCAGCCTCGCCCGCCCGAGGGCGGAGACGTGGGCGGAGGGAGCGGGGAGCGGCGGGGGGGACCCTTCAGCGAGCTCCTTGTCGCTTGGCCGCTCTTCCGCGCCGGGGGCCTCATCCTGCCGGCGGCTACGACCCGGCCCCGACGTTTGGTGGCGAAGGGGGCGGGGGGGTGAGGCTGGCGAAGCGCTCAGCTCCGCCGCCCCGGCCGCCCTCCGCAGCTCCTGCCCGAGCGGGTCCCGAGCCCCTCCGGGCAGGGCAGGGCAGGCGGCCGAGGCACACAGGGGTTAACCGCGCCGCGGCCGGGAGGAGCACTTAAAGAGCACGGGCTTGCAGATGCTTTTCAGGCCTCGATGTCTACCGTTTTAAATTAAAAAAATGCACCCGGCCCGACCATGCACCAGTGACCTGCAATTTCCCCTTCTTTTCAAACTGAAATATGGCCAAACTATCTTCAAGTTAACTTAGGGGCTGGGGACGGGGGTGGGGGAGGTGGGAATGGGGGGGGGGGGGAGGAGGAAATCGCTCTGGGTTGAGATCTCTGTGTCAAGTTTCATCCCCTCCTGACATGTCTGGCTCCGTGCCAAAGTCCTGAAAATGGAAAATTGGGGAAGGGCGGGCTGTGAGGGGTGGGTGGAGGAGCAGGGGGGGTGGGGGAGCGGGCCAGAGCTCTCGGCGGAGCGGCAGTAGCGAGAGGCTCCGGCCAAGAGGGATGCATGAACGAGCCCGTGTGAGCGGAGCGCGGCGGCATCTTCCGCCATCCATTCCGCCGCCCAGGCGCGTGGAAAGCCGCCGGCCGCTGCCATTGTTACCGGCGGGCGATGCGGGGACCGGAGCCGCCGCTCCGGCGAGAGATAAATAGCCCCTGACAGCGCCTCTTCGCACCCACAGCTCGGCGGATCGGATTCGGTGGACGGCCGCAGGTCTGTGTCGCTCCCTTTCGCGGGAGTTCCTTTAAATCACGGCTCCACTCCCCCCTCAGCTCTCCCGGGGGATGTTCCCGACCGTCCCCCTCGCAGCAGCCCTGCCGCCCTCCCCTGCTCGCTCCCCCTCCCGCAAGCGGCGGCGGCCCCGGCTCGGCCCGGCGCGGAGCTCCGCAGGGGGAGGGGGAAAACTCCCTGGTGAAACACTTTCGGCACGCTGCGACTTTGCCAGGAGGGGTCTTGGCGTCGGATCTTTTGTCTTGGGGACTTCGGCTTCGTGCCCCGGAGTGGCTGGCGGCTCTCCCGGGAAGAGACTCTGGGCAAAGCGCCGGGGAGTCCCGGGCAGCCGCCGCGGGCAGCCGTGCCCCGGGCCCCCGCTGCCAGCGCCCGGCCGGCATGTCTGCAGGCTCGCCCGCCTCCCGGCTCTCCTCTCCCGCCGCAGGCACCGAGGGGCTGGGACTGGGACCTGCCCTCCGGAGCCCCGTCCCCCGCCCCGCGACGCCCACGGGTGGTGACCGTGACCGTGTCCCCACGCGGGGGCTTGGGGGGGCGTGTGTCCCTCGCCATCCCGGCAACAGGAGCAGGGCACAGCTCCGGTAGCCAGGGCGCTCCTTTCCAGCTGCTGCCCTCCCCTGCGCCCGGCGGCCGGGAGCGAGCGCTCCGGAGCCCCTGGCACCTCTGGGCTGCCTTCCCCGGGGACACCGGGCAGTGCCACATCACACGCGGCTGCGAGCGGCTCGGCGTGAGGCGAGCCTGCACTTTATTATTTTCCATCGTCACTTTCCTCCCCCGCGCCCCAGCCGGAGACGAGCCGGTGTGCGTGTGTGCAAGACGAGGTTATCGCCAGCTCGAGTCACTATTTCCAGGCCGACTGCCGCGGGAGTCTCTCCCAGGTGGAGCCGGTGTGGGCGGCCGGTGCCCGGGGAGACAAAGGCCGGAGTTCCCGGTGCCACCGGAGCCCTGCTGCGCCGACAAGTGCGGGCCCGACCGGTCCCGGTGCGGGGGGGCTCTGCCGGGACCGCGGGGTGCTGCCGCCGCCCCGGGCAGCGCGGACTGGGTTTTCCGAGTTACATTTGTTACATTTCCGAGTTATATTTTCAGTTCTACGGAATCTACTTTTAGGCGATTGTTTTCCCTTTCCACTTGTTTGTCTCCTGCTAGCCTCGTAAACTGCCTCATGATTTATTACCTAGGCTAAGTGCTTAATTTGTGAATATGAAACAGATTAAAAGGAGATCGGCGTATTTTAGCAGTCAGGCCAGAGCAAAGCCCGGCAGCTGTTTCGAGTTTGTAGGCATCTCCAGCCTCGTGTAAGCAGCCCGGTCTGCGAGTGATCAAGGGGGTATCCCCGGGCTCTCTCCGAGAGGCCCCACCGCCGCTGGCTCCCCGTGCGTGCTGCTGGAGCCCGGGCCGCCACGGGATGGCCGCTGCGGGCTTTTTCGGGGGGGGGGGGGGACAATGAGTGATGCCGTCCGTCAAAGAGAAACCCGTGGCTCTGGGATTCAGGAGCGGCTGCGTCCCCGCCACAGGCGGGCTCTGCCGGCGGAGGGCCCGGCAGGCACGCAGGGGGTTAACGACGGCTCTGCCCTCTCCTTCAAAGGACTCACTCGAGATAGAGTAAATACGGTCGGGGCGGGGGGGGGTGTGTGTGTGTGTGTGTGCCGCTCGGGCCACATGATGCAAAAGTAAGACAAGCACACTCCGGAGAACAAAGGCTTCCTACCCCCTTCCTCCCCCTCCCCCCCCAAATCTGCCTTAATTCTGCAAGTAAACTTGAGCAGCTATAAAACAAAGGCGAACGATGAAAGTTATAGCCAAGGGACAATCAAAATAAATACCTTTGATGCAGTCCAAGCACGCACTTGGTATTTTCTGGAGCTCCCTGCTACCCCCAGGCAGCCGGGATGTGGACGGCTCTTCCTAGGACAGGGGTGACTCGCACGGCGGGGTTTTGGCTCGGTTTGGTGCAGGCCACGTTCCTCAGCCCAGAAAACTGCCCTGGGCGAGGCAGGCAAGGCAGGAAGGGGCCGTGCCGTCGGGGCTGGGGCAGGGGATGGCAGCAGCGGGACAGGGCTCCTCCGGGCGTCCCCGCGGGGCCGAGAGAGGCGCCGGCTCCCCGAGGAGGATGTGGGGCTGGGAGCGGTGTCGGAGCTGTGCCCCTGCCCCCCGGGAGCCCCACGGGAGCCAGGCCAGGGCGATTTGTCCCCCGGCTCGGTGATGGCCCCGGCCCCAGGTCATGCAAGTGACACCTCCTGCTCCCGACTGCCTTGTGCTTGCAGAGCTGGCCAGCTGCCTTCAGGCTCGTCACCAGCACCCTGGAGCGATTCCCATCCCACGGACCTCTGCCTTCTCCCTGCTCCCCTCCACCCCCGGCCTTTGGAGGACGTTTTAACGCGTGAGGGATGGCAGAGGAAGTGGAGGGGCACAGCAGCAGGCAGCTGCCTGTGCAGCCCCACAAGCAGAGGTGCTGCTGCTGAGCCCAAAAGTCAGAGAGAGACAAAGTCTGTAACCTGCCCTGTACCCCTGAGCACCGCTTAAGGAGCAGGAGCAAGAGCACTGTGCCACTCCTGCTGGAGCACAGCAGAGAGGACTGGCTGGGAGGTAAATAAATGATTCATGTGCCCTTGCTGCACCTGAGCAGTTGCTCTTGTCCTCCAGAAGTGGCTGGTGTTGGCACAGTAGAAGGTGCAGGAAATGGGGATGGACTCTGGGCAGACCATGGGGAAGAGGTGTGGTGTGGCACATGCCTGGACAGGCTGAGCCCTGGTCTGCCTGGGAGCAGGAGAGGAGCAAAAGATGATGCATATGGCATTCAGAAATGATCCCTCTGTGTGTGTGTGTGTGTGGAGTTGTCAGAGTAACTCTTGTCTGGGGAAAACTGAATATAAACCGTGGTTGGGAAGCAGTCCTGTAGGTACATATGAATGAGGCTTGGGGATACCCTCTTCCCTGGCAAGGAAGCACCTGAAAGAAGAGTGCAAGAATGAGACAACAGCAGATAGGTGTGTGTCAATACAACTCTTTCAGGCTGTCTTGAAACAAAGTCCTTCTTTGGTATTTGGGACAAGGTTTGTGGCAAACCAACACTAAAGCTCATTTCCCAGGGGCCTGATGGGGTTTGGGTGTAGTTGATTGGTCCCTGCCTTGTGAGGGGAGAGATATTGCACAGGTGTTATATACCACCACCCTTTCTAGCCCCGAGCCTTGCTGTTCACTGTCTGAAGGCAGGACTGAAACTTTTGAGCAACCTGAAGAGCAGTAGGCAAAAATAGCCCCAGGGTCTCTACATCTCCCTGTAGGTTCTGCATGGAGCTGCTCTCTGACTAGGAACATCCAGCATTTTAGAAGGGAGAGAAAACACAGGCTTGTGTCATGGTGGTAACATACATCCCTTTTCAAGCAGTATGCTTGAATCAAGAAGCTGGAAAACCAGACAGCAGCAATGAAAAAGGAAAACAATCCTTTCCAACTTGTTGGCTTGGCCTTTGCAGTCATCCCTACCTCAGGGAGGGCTGTGGTCACAGTGTTAAGCCTTGGTTATGCAGCTGAAATTCACCATGCTGAAAGTCACCTGGTCCCTTGAGCGCTCTTGTGAAGCACTCCAAGGTCCCATAGAAAATGGTTTGTGTGTACTTGAAACGATGTGGATTTGCTTCCAACAGCACATTATGCCACTCACAGCCTGATCCTGTCTGGCTTTCACTGAATTCATGCCTGGATGGATCTAAGTCCCAGCATCTCAGACCAAGGTGATTCCAACAGTCTTCCCACTGCAGTCCCCTTGCAGCTCCAAAGGCAATTTTAAATCCCCTTGGAAGTGCTGTTACATGGTGATGGCTAAGCCTCAGAAACAAAGCAGTGGAGAACATTGCTAAAGCAGAATGGGCAAACCCCAGGGGCTTGGAGCAGTTGGTTGGTATACACCAAAAGGTGTGAAAGCTTCTTCAGTGTGGAACACAGGTGTACCCCAGGCCCCTCTTCCATCCTCAGCCCTTTGCTGCCTGTTGTAATTCTGCAAGAAGTAGCAGCCTGCAGGCCTTCTTGCAGCCAGGCTTACACCTTTGATGTTCTCCCAGTTACAGTTTGTCAAGTCTTGTCTCTCTTTTTCACTGTTTTGACATCTCACCACCCTCAGAACACTTGTGAGAAGGGGAAAAACGGTTTTAAAAGTCCTGTCATTGAAAGTTCTCAAAGACCACTACATGACCACCTAAATGATGCCTTCATATTCTTAGAAACCCTGTTTATGCTGCCTCTCTTGTTTCTTTGGGGTAGACTCTGCCTTGCATCATCTAATATACTGTTCCTATTATCAAAATATAACACTGTAAGGAGAGGTTTTGGACTAGGGTAAGGCTCAGGACACACAGAGATAAATAGGGGGATCAAGATATGCTAAATTTGAATAGTATTTTATCTTTCCAGCTTCACAAATGTTGTGTTATGTGCCAGGAACTTTAGGGTGCTGCACACTCTGTAGACACAGAGGACAGATTGCTCCTGCCTGCCCTAAAAATAGAAGAAAAACTGTAAAGTCTGTAGAGGCAGATGACCACGAGTGCTGTGCTGGTGGTGCAGGGAGGCAGGTGAGCTCCTGGGCTCAGTCATGGGCTCCTTTGCCATGTCTCACCAAGGCCACCACTCCCAAAGTCTGTGTCCTGTGGTTAGAAGGGAACAGTGTGTGTTTGTGTGTGTGTGCTCATGTGAATGTAATTTTGTTTCCACATAATGTGGATTATCTTTCTTTTGGCAGCAAATCTGTTCAGGGGCTTAGATAAAAAAGATAAATCCTGCAGCCGTTCCCTCCCTGGGAAAGGGCATGTCTTCCATCACTTTCTCTGCTCCCTCTTCTGAGCTATCCCCAAACACACTTTTCCTAGCTCAGCATCTGACATCACCCTGACAGCCTGCTCTCTCTCAGCACAGGAATGGGGGGAAATGCATGGAATAAGGCACAGCAGGTGAGATGTTGCTTGGATGAATGGGAAGAGAGAGGAACTGGGGTACAGGGGGTAGAAGGATCCCCCAGCAGCATTGCCCCAGATGGTGCTGATGTGAGGGTGACACTCCCACAGCTTCTCAGGAAACTCTCCTGGCAGGGAGATCAGGTGTGCCATGGGTGCAGGACACCTAATGGTCTCCCTTCTTTGGAACCCTGGTAGAGCTGCTTGGCTTGGTGTGAGGACAACCTTGTCAGGAAAGAGAGCTCCATTGATTTAAATGCAAAATTACCCTCCTGCAGTTCTAATTTCCCAGGCGAGGGCCATACAGGCTCTGAAAACATGAGAGTTGTTGATGTATTGGTTCAATTAATTTTTAAAATAAGTTTGAATGCCATTTGTTTCAAATTTGATAGGAAAGCACCATAGATTTTTGCAAGCAGAGAGCGAGGTGAGCGTGGATGGGGTGTGTATTTTGCATGGCCTTGAAAACAGGGCTCAAACGATGCATTCATTCAGTAGCAGACCTCTGCACAGGGATAAGTGAGGCCCATGGTGAAAGAAAAAGACCTGAACATCTGTATTTGCTAAGTGGCACCGGCAGCAGCCAGCCAGCTCACAGAGAAGGGCAGACAAACGGGTGTGGGGCCCAGCTGAGACTGCTGGGTCCCTGGTGCTTTTAAAAGGAAATAATAGCTGCTGGGGGAACCCTTTCTGGTGGCCTTGGCTCCCGTGACCCCCCTCTGATGTAGGATATTTAAACAAGAAAATGTCAACATTGGTTTTTACACAGACAGCCTCGTCCTGCTCTCCATGAGAATCACTGGCAAAGCCCTAAGAGAGCTGCAGGGGAGCAGACCCCAAAAGAGTCGCTCAGACCCAAACACTGTTGGCTGCAGCCTGGCAAGAAGCAAGTGCAGGTTGTCATGAGTGGCTGGGTGATGTGTGCAGGTAAATTGGACAGAAGAGAAGCAATCCCATCCTGCAGTGTGCAGTGCCTCAAAGCTGCAGGTCGGATGCTTTGAATGATTATTGCTTTTTAAAATTATAAATTGCGTTTTTGTACAGCGAGCAAGGAAAATGTGCTGCTTACTAGAATTAAGTGCAACTGAAGGATGTTTTGTTATAACAAAGGTGACTTCTCTGTGCTCCCCTTTTCACAGTTGGGTCTAATGGAGAGGTTGATCTGAACCCGATGGCTCCCTAGCAGTGGTTCTGGAAAGGAGTAATGCCCATTGTATGAGAGGATATCCATAAACTGGGCCATCAGTGTGTCCTCTGATATATGTGTCCTCTGAGGCAGGAAAGTGTAAGTCAGAGGAAGAGAGGGCAACTGTGTCTGACTCATAGTAAAACGAGGGCACGTGGAAAGTACAAACGAAGGGAGGGCTGCTACTAGTAGGATTTGAAGGCTGTGCTATGTGTCATGGGAAATATAATTTAAGCTCATGGATAATTTATGATTAAAGGGGCAGATGTGGTGCAACTGCATGGTGCAAAACGTGAGATGGGGCATAAGCATAAAAGAAACTTAACCCTTGATCCTGTGCTGTCCCTGTCTTGTGTTGGTTTATGCAGGCTGGGCCTTGACAGGTGTTGCAGTAGCAGCCTCTAGGTTCTCTAATGTAATGTGAACTTCATCACAGATCACCTTAGCATAAAAAGTGTAATTACTCTGGCTATAGGCTCTGCCACCACATTCCCAGAGGTGGTGGCAGAATAAGTGGCATGCAAGTCCCTTCAGCACCTCTGTGCAAATGCAGAATCATTCCTACATGGGGACCAGCTTCCCTGGGCAGGTCACAGCTGCTTTCCCACTGGGAGGTGACCCTGGTGCAGGCCCACTAAGCTCACCCAGTCTCCAGCATGTGCCATGACCTCTGCTAGGGCACAGAGCTCAGTGAGGACAGCCTGGCAAACCAAGTGAGCTCCAAGATGCCAGTCTGATTGCCCTTGGTAGGAAAAGCACCTTTGGTCTGATGTGTGACCATGACCAACCCGAATCTCCAGCAGGAACCATGAAAAAAGACCTATAATTTGGGAGGAAAATAAATAAAGGAGTGTTGCTCAGGTGTGACTCCTGCTAGGAAGCACAGAGATAGTGTATGAAGCTGAGGCTCAGCCATTCCCTAGAATGTGTCTGCCCTATGTGATATTCTGCTTTTGAGGGTACAAATAATATGAAAAGAGATCGTTGGGTCAGAATATTTCATCCTTGCTGTACAAAGCCCAGCACAATGCAATCCCAGTTACTGCTGAGGCTTTTGGGAGCCTGTCTCACCCAAATAATCCAGGGCATTTTGGCTTCAGCTCAGGCCACCTCTCATGCAGAACAGAGTCCAGGCTTGCAGCACCTGATGCAGTGTCACTCACAGTCTTACTATGCTCAATGTCCATTTTTTGGAGCAGATGTTCATGAGAAGGAAAGATAAATCCTGCAGCCGTTCCCTCCCTGGGAAAGGGCATGTCTTCCATCACTTTCTCTGCTCCTTCTTCTGAGTGATCCCCAAACACACTTTTTCCTAGCTTTAACCTGGGCAATGGGCTGAGGTGTGAGAGCAGACTCTTTGACATGGTTGAAAAAGCCTTCATGGAATGTCTCTGTGAGCTACCTGGGGAGGGGTGTCCCAAAACCGAGCCCCATCACTGGGGCACTGAAAAGACTGAATTACCCTGAGTCTTGGAGCAACTTAATGAGGGCTTTGGTACTGCAAGAGAGGAACAGGGAAAAGAGGGAATGGTGTAGTCAAGCTGTGCCCATGCTTCTCTGTCAATGTACGTCCAGGGCTAGTGCCATTGTGAGAATATCCAACAGTTGCTTCTTACAGACAAAAGAAAAAAAATATGAAGCCCCACTGAAGGCTAGGGCTGATGGAGGACTGAAAAAGCCCCAGCCAGAAAATCTAAGCTAGCTCTGCACTTTGGTCAAGCTATGCTCAGCACTGTGATTTTGATGAACAACACTAGTCTGCATGAAGACAGGTGACTTTTTAAATGGGGTTTTAATAAAGTCAGTATTGCTAAAGCTATCTATAAAAGTAATCTGCATAGGGTTTTAAACAAGTAAACTTAATTATGCCATTAGTGCTTCCGACATGAATGGGGCTGTGCTGCAATACTTGTGTCCGGCTCTGTTGTGGTGTTTGCATGTTAAAAGTGCATTGGCAAATTAATATGGGATCAGAAGAGAGCTGGAAGAGTGATTCAAGGTCTGGGAATCACATCCTATTGCAAAAGACTAAAGAAATCCCATCTATTAATTTATCCAAGAGGAGGGCTATGAGTTGGTTTGATCATAGTCTTTAAGTGCCCTAAGTGTCTCTATGGGGAGATTTCTGATAGTCAAGATCTCTTTAATGTGGCAGACAAAGGCATAATGAGATCCTATGTTGGAAAATGAAGCTCTATGAATTCTGAGCAGAAATAGGTACTTTTTAGGAAAAAAACAGAGACATAACCACTGGAACAACTGAGGCAAGCAGTGGTTTTTCCTGTTACTTAAAAGTCTTCAGAGCAAGATTGGATGCCAAGTTAAAAGCTCAGGCAGAATTTATGGGTCTGATACAAGAACGTCTGGCTGAAATTCACTGGCCCATGATATGTGGCAGGTCAGACCAGCTGATCATAACAGCCCGTTCTTGGTTTAAAAAATCTATGAATTAGGTATTTCCAGTCCCCTGAGTCCTGATATTACTGGAGGTCTCAAAGGAATGCATTATAAGCTGTCATCATTTAATTGTAAGCAAGCAGGGGCATTGCCTTTTTCTTTTTTTTTATTAATAAACTTATTTTCCAAGAGCTTGTTAGGCACTGGAGTTAAGCAGCTGTTAACAAACATGACAACATTTTAGAAACAGTTCAAATAATTCTCCTTCTCCCGTTTCCTCAGCTTTGTTTTGCAGCAGCACAATTTCATTCATGCCACATCTACCAGTGCTTCTCTAGATGAAATAGCAAATTCCAGCAAAATGAAAAATGCAACCTCCATACTTAGGGTGGGCTCCTTACACCGTGTCCTCTTTCATGTGCATCCCTTAGTCCCACAGATACATTGCAGGGTTTCTCTCAGCACCGTGTATGAGCAGAGCAGGGAAGAAGTCCATCTGTTTTCTGGTGCAGGCCCCTCAGATAGGAGGATTCAGGTAGGAATCCATTGTCTGTCACGGGAGTGCTTGGCCTCCAGAGCTCCTGGTTTGTCTGAGTAAATGGCAGAGAATGAGAAGAAGGTATTAAGGAGAGACCTGGTATTCCTGAAATTATGCAAGCTATTAACCTCCTTGAGGTTTCATAAAATGGCCTCCGGCAAATGGTCAGAATGTTTTTCTTACGGAGGAGTAGTTTTCAAGACAGCATAAACTTTCTTAATATCCTTTCAAAGGGGAAAAAAAAAAAGAAAATAAGAGAAGAGAGAAAATAAGATAACAGAAAATCCCAGCCACGGCTCCTGGGAGTCTTGAAAATCATATCCACGGTTGCGTAGACATTCTAAACCTCTGATACATTCAGTGCCTCGTTAGCCTCAGTTATCAAAACTGAAACGAGAGGTGGTGAGGAGCGCAGCAGAAGATGGAGTTTAAAGTCGCTCCAGGACTGCTCTCCCGTCGACGGGAGCCCTCAGCCGCCTCCCTCGGCCCGCGCCCCCGAGCCCCGCGGCGTTTGATGAGCCGGCAGTGAGTCAGGGGGACGGGGCTCCCCCGCCGCTCGGCCGGGCCGGGGCCGCCGCCGCTGCTCGGCTCCCGGGGCGCGGGCGCGGAGGTCGGCGGGGAGCCGAGCAGCGGGGGGAAAGGTGAACCCGGAGCCGAGCGGGGCACAAACCCATTAGTCGCACATAACTTGGGAAGACGCTTGGCCTCGCCATGACAACCGGCGGCCCGGGCTGCTCCCACGTCCCGCCGCCTCCCCCGGGAGCCCCTTTCCGTCCTCTTTCCCGGCGCTTGGGGAATGCGGGGCTGGAGAGACGCGCCCGGTGCGGGTAACAAAAGGGAATGAAAGGAGCTCTGTAGCTCACTTTACACGTCCGAGAGGCATTTTCATGCCCCATAATGAGAAGGGATCATTCCGAGGAAGTTCAGATCAAAGGGGAGAGCGTCCGGGGCATTTGCATAATTGCCGGATTTCGGAGCACGGGCTGCAACCTGGGCACCTCACCGGGGGCTGCCCCTCGCTCGCCCAGGAGCGCCGGACAGAGGGGAGGTCGCAGCCCGTGCTCCCGCGGGGACAGAAGAGAGGCCTGCCCCGGGAACGAGACACGGAGGCGGCCGGGCCCCGAGCGGGGTGCTGGGGCACGGCTGCGGTGCCCGACGGCAGGAAACCCTCGGGGGCTCCGGAGGGTGCGAACCCTCCGGTGCGCGGGCAAGCGGTGCCCGGGTCCCTGGGGGCTGCTGCCGTTGTGGAGGTGATGCCGCTGGGGATCGACTCCCGGCTCCCACCCGGCGACATCTGCGGCGCCGAGCCAGCACGCTGCCTCCCCGGTGGCTGCCGAGTGGCTCCCGGCCCGGCGGCTCGCACCGCCAGCAGCGAGCGGGGATAAAGGGATTAAACGGCACGCTCGTTCCGCCGGGCGGGGGCGGGGGGGGGCTTGGCCGGCTCCAGGCTCCCGTTCCCCCCGAACGCCTCCCCCGGCCCCGCGGCACTGCCCCCGGCCGGCCCCGGCAGCGGGGAGGCACCGGGCGCGCCCGCGGCCGCTCATTGTTCCCGTAACCGAGCGGGGCCGCCGCCGGCGCCCGCGGTGCTCGGGGCGACGGGGTTCGCCGCTGCTGCTACCGGGAAGGGGATGCCCGGGGACACCCTTTTCAGCCATTTTAAAACAGCAAAGCTAGCGTCTCGCTGCGGGTGCCCCGCTCCCCCCACCTCTCTTGGGAGCCCGTTCTACGATCCTGACGGAGATGCGGGGGTTCCCCCCGGCCTGAAGTCAGCACCACCCGCATACGCCCCGCACCTGCGGGCCCCGGGCGAAACTCCACCCTGCGGGGACACCGCGCTCTTCCTGAGCCCGGTCCTGGGGATGTGGCCAGTCCTGGCCCCTGCTCCCGCCTCCGGGCAGCCAACTCCCGTTCCAGCCCCAAACCGGGATGCGGCCGGACGCTTTCCCAGCTCTGGCTTGGGCTGCTGCCAGCCCCAGGACGGGCTGCAACCTCCCCACGGGAATCGCGGCTTCTCCCTGCACGGCCGGGCCGGGGCGGGCTGGCGGGGCGCCAGGGAGGTGAGGTTAGCCTCGGAGCTGGCTGGCGGATGGCATGTTATTGTGAGAAGCGAAAAGCGAGCGGGGAAGGCAAATAGGAGCATGGCACCGTATAGGCTCGCCACGTGACCGAAATGTGTTTATCTCGCCCCGGAGAAGCCGGGCTGCCTGCGGAGGCCAACCCTGCCTTCATGGCACAGGCACAACTCCCGTGGCCGCGGACGGTTCTGGGCCCTGCGAGAGACCACTTCTGTTTGCTTTTGCTGTCGCCTCGGCTCTTATCATTTGCCTTGTCATTCATCATCAGCCTCTCCCGGGCTCCCTCCCCCTTGCTCCCCCCCACCGTCTCCCCCAGGGTCAGTCGGGAAAAAACTGAGAATCCATCTGAGGAGTGAGACGCGGGAAGAAGGGTTGGATGGTGATGTGGCTGGGTGGAGGGTGTGTGTGTGTGTAAAAGCAGCTGCATGCAGAACAAAGGTGCTGGAGGGTGGCTTTTGGTGCTGGAGCAGAACCTCGGAAATGGGAGATTTCCGTTCGCAAGACTCCGCTTGCACAGTTTCTGTCCTGCCCTTGAACTGACAAGTGTGTATCTGCATTGCAACCAGAAAGTAAATCACACCGAGCCTGGCTCGGGGAGGGCGCGCACGACGCCTCAGTCTGTTGCTAAGTGCGAAAAAGTGGAAGATCTCAGCTCCCCAGCGCAGCCCCGCTTCTCCGACATAGTATTTACTTTGGGCGCCCGGCGAAACGCGCTCAGTGTTTATTACGGCGAGCGCCGGGGCAAGCTCGCATTTGCGTGATTAGGAGCAAGCGGAGGAGCGGCCGTGGCGCGGAATATCAAAGCGAGACCGCCTTGGCAGGGCTCCCAGGCAGGGCTTTACTGGCACCCGCGGGATTCCGCGGGGCAGGGCGAGCGCGGCCCAGGCGGCGGCGGCTGCCGCTCCCCGCTCGCCGCCGCCGGGGCACGGGGGGAGCCGGCGGCGCTTCGCGGGAGGCCGGGAGCGAACGTCGTTCGTGCCCCGGGACCCGCGCTAACGAGGCGCATTGGCCGGGCCGGGCCGGGCTCTGCCCGCCGCCCCGGCGCTTCCCGGCCCCAGGCGCGGCCAGCCGGCCGGTAATCTCATTAGCGCCGTCGCGTTTGGGGAGCAAAGCGCCCGGCGTCCCCGCCCGGCCTCGGGAGAGCAGACAAAGGTCTGCGAAGCAAGGCCCTGCGGCCGTGCCACGCCGGCCGGCCCTGTTAATGTTCAATCGGGAGCCGGAGAGCGCTGCCTCTCCGTGCCGGGGGGGCGCCGACCCCCGCCCGCCGCTGCCGGGCAGCCCGCGACGAGGCCGGTCCAACGCAGCCTTGCCCCGCCGGGATATTTTCTCCCTGGAAGTTATGCTAAAATAACATTTGTGTGCACGTTAATGATTTATTTATGTGGCTAATAACGCTCACATTCTCGCTGATATTTGTCTAGGCGAAGGACCAGCTGCGAAATGCCCCGCAGCTGTAGCCAGAGCTAGAACAGAGTGCCTTGGAACCAGAAATCAATGCTCCTGAAATGAACAAGTGGACAACTTATTAGGCTCAGTCACTCCACACGCCGTCCCCTGATAACGAATAGATGAAGTAGACGCCAGAGAAGGGACATGCCGGGGAGGGCTGCACGTGCCTGCTCCTTCCCAGAGTGGCTGGGTGACACCGCGGGGCACAGCCAGCCGCACGGACATCCCCGGGCAGGACAGGGGCCGTGACAGGGCCCTCGCGGGCTGCCTAGGGTTAGATGGCGATAAGTACAGCGAACGCCCGGGAGAACGGCTTCGGGGGTCACCGATAAAGGTGTCCGGTTTCCCTGCTGCTCCAGAGAGCACAACCGACAGGTTCAGCGAGATCACGTAGTCGTGGCTTCTCTGCCTGGAAACAGTCACGCTAATTTTGCATTTTTACCATCCACAGGGAGGAAAAATACCTGTCGTCCCGCAATGCAAATCCTTACGCAAATAGATCTGCGGGTGCACGGGGAGCTGCTGGCAGCCTGACCTGCCAGCCGACAGTCGCTGGCCCCGAGTTTAGAGGTGCTGGCCAGCAGCGGCACGCCCCGAAAGCACATGGGATCTTGAAGACTCCCTGTAAGTCCCTCGGAACTTGCTGCAGCCTCAGAAAAGTCCGAGAAAGAGTCTGCGGTTAATCTCCGAGGCCTTCATACATCCCTGGCGAGCAGCGCCCCAGCGCTAAGTGCAATTAACATAACAGACACTAAAATAGGAGAGCGGCGCTGAATTTAATTTGCAGGCTTAGGGAAAAAAAATGAAAAAGGAAAAAAAAAAAAAACTTAGCACTTAGAGCGGTCTGGTGATGAACGCAAGAAGTGATGGGGAAGGCGGCAGAGTAGCCCTCCTGCCTCGGAGGGGGCCGCGGCCAGTTCCGTGGACCCCCTCCGGGAGCCGGGACCACCCTGGTGCGCGCAGGTTTCTAGGCAGGTAAACTCCGACGGAGCTGCCTCCCGCTGCATCGCTCCAGCGCCGCTCGCCCCCTCGGCCAGCGCTCCCGTGGCCACCAGGTCACCCGCAGCGCGACCAGGTCGCCGGCGCGGGCAGTCACCTCCCAGAGCCTCCCCGCTGCCCGCCCCGACACCCACGCACCGAGATCCGGCTCACTTTGCTGCCCCCGCCGCCCCTGGGGACAGGGAGGACATGGATGGGGGGCAGAAGCGACGGGATAACCCCCTCCCCGCTTGTCCTTCGCCCCCTCCCCCCCGGCTCCTGCAAACTGCCGCTGAAGTTCACAAAAGAGCGAGACATAAAGAGATCGAGGTTTCCGAGAAAAGGGAGAGGCGAAAATAGCGAGGTAAAGAAAAAAGGAAAAGAAAAAAAATCGTCGCAACAGAGGGACCCACCGACCGGCTGGGAAGCTGGTGGTATCCGGCCGGGAGAGAGGGGGGGAAGGAAGGAGCAAAGAGGGCTTTAAAAAACTGGAAGGCAAAAGCTGTTGGGGAGGAAGTGTAAACCGAGAGGGAGGCTGGGGGAGGGGAGAGAGCGCCATCTTTTCATGTCACAGTCACAGAGACAGCGCTGGGCTCGGCCACAGTGTCTCGGTTTCTTTTTAACAGCGGAAAACGTGCGATTAGCAGGCAGACGGGCGGAGACTAGCAGCCCTGCGCGCACACAGCCCGCAGCTCTGTCTCCGCGCCGTGTAATCCCAGCGCTCAGCCCTTCTGCACCCCCTCATTAAAAACCCGGAGATTTCCTCCTCCTCCTCCGCTCTCCGAGGAAAACAACGCCTGCCACCGCCTGAACCCTGGCAGCGCCGCCCGCCCCGCACCGTCCGCCCGGAGGCCGCCCAGGGGCCCCGCGCTCCCCGGCGCCCTGCACGCCGAGCTGCGCTCCCCGGCACTCGGCCCCCGCTTCCTCTCGGGAGGCTGATTCTGGCCCCCCCATCGCAAAGGGCCGCCCCCGATGGGACGCACAGCGGGGGCTGGGGGGGTGTGGGGAAAGCTGGCTACAGTCCCCTCTACCCCCCGTTTCCCGTCCCCAGGGGCTGCCGCTCCCCCGCTCCCAGGGCGGCTGCTCGTTTCCCCCCCACGCCCTCCCTTTATCCATCCCGAGGGCGAGGGTGGGGTGCGCCGAGCCGGAGCTCCCCGCACTGGGGCCGGCGGCGGGGAGCAGCGCCGAGATCGCCCGGGAGCCGGCGATCCCGCGGTGGAGCCGGGCACCGCCGCCCACGGCCCCATGAACAGCGCTTTATTCCGCAGCGCTCAAACCCCTCATTGTGTTTGGCAGAATCACCTGCCTCCTCCGGAGCCGAGCGATTAATTTAATGCGATACAGAGTGCGCTCCCTCCCGGCCCCTCCTCAGCGGGGAGATCTCCGCTGGGCGCTCCGCGCCGCGGAGGAGGGGCACGGCACGGCACGGCACGGCAAAGCGGGCTGGCATCCTCCGAGCACCGGCTCTCCCGGCGGCGCCCGGGGAAACATTCCCCGCCCGGTAGCGGCGGAGCGTCAGCTCCAATCGGAGTCGCACACAAGCATCCGCCGCGCAGACCTGCTCGGTGCCCGGGGGGGCTGCGAGGCGGGCGGGGGCCGAGCCGTGCCTGGCCAGGGGATTTGATGGGTCGTTGGCTGCGCCTGGGGAAAGGCGGGCGGGCGGGGGGGGCGCTTGGCTGCGCCTAGCGATGGGGGATTTGAGAGGAAAGGGGAGGGGGGCTGAGCTCGGTGGAGGGGGTGCTGACTGCCGCGACTGCCGGGGACGGCGGCTGTTATTATTGTTATTACTGTTATTGTTATTTTTAGGGGGCGGTGGTGGTGGGAGCGAGGGGGGGGTAGGGCTGTCCGCGCTCGGCGGGGGGCGACGTGGTTGGGGGGCCGCCGGCTGCGCCCGCGGAGGGGGCATGAGGTGAGGGCGGTGGGAGGGAGAAGCGTCTCCTCTGTTTCTAATAAAGGAAACGACTTTTATTGAACGATAAATGCAGGGGAACGAAAGTCGTGTGGGTGCGCCTGGTGGGGGCGATTGATTTGGCAGGGGAGGGGTGGCGGCTGCCCGTGCCGGCGCGGGCTCTTTGGGGCGGGAGGGGCCGCCTGGCCTCGGCTGCTCCTGCTCGGGAGGGAGCACGGGGAGGGGGCGTTGGCCGCCCCGGTGAAAGGGGACGAGGGCTGCCCCTGTTCGTAGGGGGGGGGATGGAGCGGGGGAGTGCGGGATGCTCGCGGTGGGGGGTCCGGCGGGAAGGGGACGTGGGCCATGGGGTGGTGCCGCCTGCCCCTCTCGGGCAGGGGGGGCTGAGGGGGAGGTGTCGGCTGCGCCTTGCCAGTTGGGATTTGATAGGGGCGGTAGGAGACACGTCTCCTGTTTCTAATAAAGGAATCGGCTTTTATTGAAGGATAAATGCAGAGAACCAAAGTCGTGTGGGCTGCAGCCGCCGAGCTTCGTTAGCTGCCGATGTGACGGTGAAGATAAAACGCTCCACAATAACTCGAGCGCGAACAGCGCCGAGGATGGGGACGCGCATTCCCCGATGGCCTTGGCCTCCCAGGCCCCTCAGCCCCGGCCCCCTCGGCCCCGGCCCGGCGGCGGAAGGTGCCCGGGGAGCCTGAGACCGTGTTAACGGCTCGGCCTTGGGACTTCGCCAAGTTTCTCTGACTTAGGGGAACTCTGGGGATGAGTAATCGCGCCAGCCTAGGGTTTGGGAGGGAGTTTTTTTTCGCTCGCTCGCTCTCTCGCTCTCTTCTTTTTTCCCCTTGTCATCAGCTGCTGACCCACTCACTTCGAGAGCACGGCACCGACGGGTTTCTGAGAACGGCGGCGGGAGCAGATCGGGGGTGTGGCGAGCCTGGGGAAGCCCCCCCCCCCCCATAGTCTTGGCTCTCCGCCGAGCCACCCCTGCTCTGCTCCGGCCCTGAGCACGTTGGGGCAGCGCGGGGTCGCTGCTATCGTGTTTCCCCTGGGGTGCCCTCGATGTGTCTTTGCCGGGGGACAAGGGTACGCACACAGGCCCACGCCACACACGCTCCGCTGCCTCGCGTGGAGGTTTCCCTGGGCAGCGAGGAAGCGGCGCTGCCGCTTCTTGCCCTCGGGAAAGGGTCGGGAAGCCTTTTCTACTCTACATCTCGATTTATCGCAGGTGGCGACGGCTCAAGGACGGGAGGGGGAAACTCCGGGCTCAGGGGGAGGCCTCCGGGGACTGGGAAGCAGCGCGGAACCCCGGCCGTGGCAGGCGCGCCGGGCCGGGGCGGAACAGCGCCCGCATCCTGCCCGCGGGGCTCGGGGCGGGCGCGGCGGGGCCTTGCCCGGTGCCGCAGAGGGCAGGGCCACCGCCGTGTGCACCGGGCACCCTGCCCGCACACGGCCTCCGCCTGTGCCTGCCGGGCAGCGGGGGCGGCCGAGAGGCTCCGGATCAGAACCGACCCGACGCCGGGCACGTCCCGCCCACAGCGGATCCTGCAAGGGGGACAGGCCGGGGGGGTGGGGGGAGTGTCGCCGTCGGGGGTGCTGCGGACAAACGAACCGGGCAAGGCAGCCCGGCTCTCGCTTGGCCTCAGCCTGCGGGGCTTTCCCTAGCCCGGGTCTCTGCCCATTCTACGGGCAGCGAGGGGCCGGGTCCCCCGCCTGCGATGGGGACGGCGAGCGGGCACGGCCAGAGAGCGGCGGGGAGCCACTAATCTCGGCGCCTGACAGGTTTCGGTCCTCTGATTACCTGCGTGATTTGGCTTCCGAGAGGCGCTCTATGAAGCGGCTGCTGCCCTTGTTTGGGTACCGTGATGGTGGGGGGGAGGGCGCGGGGGAACGACGATGTAGAGAGATGAAGTGAGGACGGGGTTTTAAATGGCACTTCTGAACGGAAAATACTTTTATTTTCCTTTGGATTTTTGAAGCTGTTTTCGAAATGAACATTTTCCGAGATAAGAGGTGACCGATCAGAATCGCTGGGGGGAGGTTGTAAGCAGACGTTTTGCCCCAGCTTACTGTTATCTTATCTTTCACACTTGCAGGGCGAAAAAGTGGCTTATCTTTATACCCACCCCCCTCTCGCCTTAATTGCTAAAAACACTGTGAAGTGTTAAGTACAGGACTGAAGAATCTCTCCTCGTGTCTGCCATGCGAGTGAAGGGGCGGGAAGGTGGGGGGGGGGGATGTCCGATTTTTAAAATTAGGGGCTTTTCTCTGGAAAGGTACACACATGTACGCACGGAGAGCCCCTCCCTGCCTCCGCTCTGCTGCTGCTTTGATGTTGCAGGCTCTCATTTCATATGTATGCACCCCAACGAGCTACCCGCCGCTGCCGGGCTTCCAGCCGGGGCGCAAATCCCGCTCGGCACGCCGGCGAGCCCGGGGGCCGCGCCGCGGGGCGCGGGCGCGGAGGGCGGCAGAGGCCTCCGCTGTCACCTCTGGGGCGGAGTGAATAACCCCAGTGTTTATGAACCCGGGCTCGGAATTGGTATTCAGCGCCGAGCCACCGTCTCCTCGCTCTCTCTCCCCACCCCCTTCGAAACAAAACACAACACAAAAACAAAACCAGAAGGAGGACGGAGGTGATTCATCGACTGTATCCAATTATTAACATACAAGCTGTAGTCTGCACAAACACACCTTCAAACCATGGCGGTTCCCCCGGCCGCCGCCGTATTATGTTTAAACTCGGGAGCATGGTGGCTTCTGTTCCTCCGCCAAGTCACCGCTCGCTACCGCTCCTCCCCAGGCCGCCGAGGGACGGGGACGGGCCGCAGTCCGCGCCTCCCGGGGCTCAGGGACCCCCACCGGGAAAAGGGCTCGTAGCCTCCAGCTCCCGCGCATCGCCTTCAAAGGCGAAGGCTCAACCTCGAACGCGTCGCTTTCCGCCGGGCCGGGGTTTTGTCTGGCTCCCGTTCCCGTTCGCCCCCCGAGCCCTGCACGCCGCCCTCCCGCCGAGCCCCACCGCTGCCCCCCGCTGGGATGGGGGGAGGCGAGCAGAGCGACAACCTCGCCGGCGCTATTTTTACTCCTCTCCAGACTTGTGCGGCGCACGCCCCCTCCCCTGCAGGGCCTTGCCTAGCGGCTGCATCTCTCCGCTCTCAGGAGCGGCCGGGGCCGCCCGCCTTTCACCTCCGCCCGCCCCGCCGGCCCCACCGCCGGCCCGGCCCAGCCCCCGCGCCCGGGGCAGCGCCCGCAGCGGCCCGAGGGGACAGGGCGGGGGCGGGGGACACGCACACGGGCGCGCCGCAAGCAGACAAAATGGCCGTGGTATGCAAGTGGGAGAGGTGGAGGGGGCAGCTCGCAGCCAGCCTGCCCTCCTCTTGCAGCTGGGCTGCCGCCCCCCTTCCCCACCCCGGGCCCGGGCCGCGCATCGAAGCCCGGTGGGCTCCGCGCTGCGAGCTCTGAGCTCTGCCCGGGCCCGGCGAGAGCTTCCCCCGGCCGCGGTGCGGCAGGCCGAGCTCCCCGGCTGGGGGCAGGCCGATAGTGCGAGTGTTTGTCTGTGTGTCCCTGTCGTGCTGTCCCCTCCGGGCGCCGAGCGGGGACCGCAGGATCGCGGACATCTCCGCTGTTTGGTGGAGCGGGGAAGGGGTGCGGAGAGAAGCAAACGCAACCGAAGCGATTTGTCATTCGCCTTTGTAAGAAAGATAGCGGCGCTTAGTCCGTGAACCGAGCGCGTTTCGGGCTCTTCTGGGGAGACGGAAAGAAAATTATGGATCTCCTGTCAACGGAGTAGCCCTGAACTACGAAGTAAAATTATAGTACTTCTGCTATGCAAAATCCCTTTGATTGCACGGGGAGTTTGCATGGCCGTGTTACAATATACTGACGCCGTGTCAGGTCTGAAAGCGCT
This sequence comes from Molothrus aeneus, assembly GCF_037042795.1. Lineage (NCBI taxonomy): Eukaryota > Metazoa > Chordata > Aves > Passeriformes > Icteridae > Molothrus > Molothrus aeneus. The sequence goes on along the minus strand of NC_089647.1, from coordinate 109,251,639 downwards.
GCAGACCCTGTATAACGCCAATTGAGGCTTGTCTTGTTTTGTTATTCAGATTCCTACACTTCCATTAAAAACAGCCTTACAATAACCAATGATAAAGGTCTGATTTAAGACACACTCAACCAGGGCAATTCAGAGCTTAGGACAGTGATCTGTTATTTATAGGCTTTTCCTAGCACTCATCACCAGGCTGTCTGAGCACCTCGCTCGCATTAATTCATTTTACCTTCGCAGCGCACATCTCCCCTCTGTCTCATTTCCCGTGCCCGAAGGACTCAGGTGCTCCGGTTGCCGTTTGGGGAGCGGGCCGTGGAAGGGCCAGGGCCCGGCCTCGCCACTCCTGCACTTTAACCCTCAACTTTCTGAGGTGCGCGGGCCGGGGGCGCGGGGAAGCCTCCAATTAGAGGCGGCGCTGGAGGTAAATGAGAGCCGGCATAAAGCCATCCCACTTGGAAGCCTCCTGCGAGAAGCCTATTCTGCCATTAACAATGGATTTGTCTTTACGAGGAGGTTAAGTACTTAGCATTATCGGAGCAGCCGTTTTTGCGAGCGCATCCTCGCCCCGCTTCTCGGCGGCTGCAACAGCAGCGACAGAGCGGAGCCCCCCTCCCCTCCCGGGGAGAGAGCAGTGTGCAGCGGCCTGACCCGGGGGTCAGCTCCCTCCGGGGCGTGTGGGAGGGGGAGAGGCCGCCCGGTAATCCGCAAGGCAAGAGCATGCTTTGAATTTTCCGGGGTTAGCTCGGCGGTGCCCGGCGGAGCCGCGCTGGGGAAGGCGGCGGGGCGCGCAGCCGGCCGGGGCAGGCCGCGGGAGGAGCGAACTGAAGCCCCAATGTCTTCTCGCCGGGAGCCGCCAGCCTCCCGCTGCAAAGCTCGGGGACCCGGGGAACAAAAAAGGCACAGAGGCGAACAAGCGCGGGTCTGTTCCTCCCTACCACGAAGGAAGCTGCGTTCACAAAGAAAGTTTACGGTTAAAAATAAAAGCGGAGCAAGTTTACCCCGAGATAACTTTTAAGTCATTAGTGAAAAACAAAAAAACCCAACCACCCCTGCCCCAAGGATCCAGCCCCAGGCTGTAGGCACACAGTTGTGATCTGGACTTCGCAGCCAGGGGGAAGGGAAGCGGGCGACTTTTGTGATGCAAGTGCGGGCCGCTGGCACCGCAGATCCAGACCTGTGGGGAGAGACAAAGCCCAGATCAATGAAGCCGGGAAGCTGCGGCCACCTCGCCAGGAAACGCGCTAGTTCTGCTTTCATATAGAAAGAAGCAATTTTAATGAGGTTTTCCTAGGAAAGGGAAAAAAAATCCAACAGAGGCCTCCCCTCCAGCTGTGTGCCTGTAACTCACGTGTGTTCAATCTAATAACTTTTAATGTCTAGCCCTAAAACATCTTTATAAAAAATAGCTTTACAGCGTAATAGGCCAGGTGTCCTTCTGCTTGTTACTGGAGATTAAAAAAACGTGTGGGAGTCTTTTCAGATGCGTGGCCCGCCGCACCAGGATCAAACCCGGCTGCTACTCGGGCAGTGCTCCCCGTCGGCCAGCACGGTGGGACCGCTGCCCGTTCCCCATCCTCGGCGGCTTCCAGGGCTCCCCTGCGAGGAAGCTGAGCGGTGCGGCTGCCGTTTCGGGTTTCATTCAGATGGTGGATATTTCACTTCTGCTTTGAGACGGGCGAGTTTTTTTTAAGAGACGCAGTGAAACTCCAAAGCCCGTGATGGCAGTTTCATGAAATGCCAACCCTCTGGCCATGACCCGGCTGCGTGTGTGTATGTGTGGGGTGTGTGTGCTTTTCTCTGGACTCTGTGTCCTTTTCCCGTGCATTGGGCGACCCCCACTTAATTTTTTTTTTTCCCCAGACGTAGTATATCTTCTCTATTAAACGCTTCTGGATTTGGAAGAGGGGGAGCTTTAGTAGGGACAACTTCGGAGAACTCTCATTTTCCCATGTTCAGATAAGCAGCGGCGCAGAGCAGGCAGGCAGCCCGGGCCGTCCTGCTCTGGCGTTGAATTCCCATCGCCCTGCTTGCTGCTCCGGCGCCCTCGGTGAGGGAAGCTTTTGCAGCTCAGAGCGTCTCTTCAGCCTTTTCGCGCAGGGTCCTGAACGAAGCGATTAAAAATCCCCCCTGGGGCAAACTGTCCGCGTTAATCGCCTGGCGTTTGGCTGGCAGTCGCTCCCACACGGAGCGGCGGCGAGAAGGGCTCGATGCGGCGCCGGCGGCGCTGAGGTGGCAGAACTCCCGTTCCCCGGGAAGGCGCCGGGAGGTGCGGGGGAGCAGAGGGGCCGAAAGCCCGCCTGGCCCTGGGGCCGGGGCCGCCCCGGGAGCTTCCACGCCGCGGGGTCTGCGGGACCAAACCTGGGAGTATCAGCGGGGATGGGCGTTATGAACCTGAAATTTACGAGTCGAGCTCGCTGAGCCAAAAGTTGCCTTGCCAAAGTAAATAGATGCAGCCGATAACTACCAACCCGGAGATTAAAGGGCTCCACGATCCGGGCAGAAATCTTAAAGCAAGCCCTAGAAATGCCAGCGAGGGAAACGGCCCTTCAGTCGTGACCCCACCCCGGGTTGCCACACTGCTCACACCGGGTAAAAAGCGCGTTAAGGGCTGCCAAAGCCGGATCAGGCGAAAACGCGCTTTAATAAGGTCCCCCTCGGCCCCCCCGCCCCCCGCAATGCAGACGTTGACAAACGAGTGGCTTTTTTTTTCCATCCCGATTCAGAGCTCAGAGAAGCGGACCGGGGGGAAGCGCGGAAATCAGCGCGGCCGAGCCGCGGACCACGCGAAGTTGGGGGCGGCGGGTGGCACCCAGAGAGGGGCCCCGCCATCGGGGGGGCGACACACCCCCCCTCCGCGAGTGTGAGAGGCCGCGGCCGAAAGGCTCCGCTCGTGGAGTGGCCCCTGCGGGGGGTTACGACGGCTGCGAGCCCTCGGCCGGTCCTGGGGGAGCGGGGATGCCTTTGCGCGAAGGGGGAACCCCGGAGCCGGCGGGTGTGACTGTGGGCGCGGGTTGCAGCGCCGGGGGGTATTCCAGGTGCCGCGGGGATCACGGGGGAAGCGGGGTGGGGGGGCCGGGGGCGCCCGGCGGAGGGGCCGGGGGCGAGCGGGGTGGCGGGGGGTGGCAGCGCGGCGCGACCCGCCGCGGAGGCTCGCAGCGATGTCTGGCAGCGCCGCCGCCGCCGGGGTTTTGACAGCTTGGCGGAGCGGAGTGAACGGAGCTTTATGGTAATTGCGGTTCTCCACTGGCCTTCTGGGTAGCGAGAGAGGGGAGTATCGGCGGGGCGGGGGGGGGGGGCGGCTTTCCCCTCCTGCCTGCCGGGGAGCGCGGGAGCGCGGAGTCCCCCCCCGGGGCGCCGCAGCTTGGCAGCGACCTGTGCCAGCCGGGGGGAGCGAGCGAGGCGAGGGGCTGGCGGCGCGGCGAGGGGGGGCAAATCAATTAGTCAGGGCAAGGGGGGGAGCGGGCGAGCGGCCGGGCGAGCCCTGCCTGAGCAGGGAAACGCAGCCAGGGGAGGGGGAAACTTGCTGAGGGAAAAAGCGGTGGCGGCGCTGCTGCCGCTGCTGCTGCTGGCGGCGGCTCCCTCGGTGCAGCGCCTACCCGGGGGGAGGGGAAGGGAGGGGAGGCGACGGCTGGAGGAGGAGGAGGAGGAGGAGGAGGGAGAGAGGGAGGGGGGATGCGAGGGGAGCGCAGCGTGCAGCAGACGGAGCCCGGTCTCCCAGCGGCAAGGTGAGGAAGAGCGGCTTTCCCGGCGGACTAAAGAGGGGAGGGGGGGGGAGAGGAAGAAAAAGAGAGAGAGAGAGAGGAGGAGAAGAGGAGGAGGAGGAGAATTAAATCCCCAGCCACACACACACAAAGCCGCGGCGGCCAGGGCACGGGAGACGGCGGCGCGGGCGAGATGTGGGGAGCGCCGCGCTCGCCAGCGCAGGAACTTCGCCCGGAGCAAGCCAGCAACATGGCGCTGCCAAACCAGAGCCGGCAGCCGGAATGAGCATCGCGGGCTGCCGCTCCCACTCCCGCTGCTGAGCCCAGTCGAGCCGAGGAGCAAAGCCCTTCCCGCGGGCACCTGCCCCGTCGGCGCAGAGGGCGGCCCCGCTCCCGCTCCCCGCGCCCCGCAGCTCCCTGGTCTTTCCGCGCCCCTTCCCCGACCCGCCCGCGCTGGGGCAAGCCGCGACACACGCACCCACGGAGAGGGGGAGTCGGATCGTGAAACTTTTCTCGTCTCTTCTTCTCACCCCCGACGGGGCTCCCCTTCAGGGAGAGCAGCAGGGCCAGGCGACGGTGTGAGGACCCGCGTCTCGGACCGCGCACGCCACAGCCCCGCGGCGCGGCAGGAAGGTCAGTGTTCCGCTCCGCGAACAGCTCCCGTGCGGAAACGCCGCCGCCGAGTCCCGCGGTGCCGGGGCGGCTGCGGGGCTCCCCTCGGCCGGCCGCGGGCAAGGCAGAGCGGCGGCGGGGCAGAAAGTTACGGCGCGGGGCAGCGGGGCTCGGGCGGGAGCGGCGGGGGCAGGAGGGTCTAGCGGAGCGCCTCCGGGGCTGCGGTGTCGGAGGGGAAGTTTGGTGGCAGTTGCTTGTGAAGATGCCTGTTTGGGGCAGCGGAGGCGGGGGGGAAGCACCCGATCGCGTTGTCGGCTCCGGTGCGCCCGTGTGGGGAGTGGTGGCGGTGTTCCCGTCGTCTCGCACTTTGTGACTGGGAAGGCGCCGGAGCAGCGGCGTTACGGGGGCTCCCGTGGGACGGGGCGAGCAAGGAGCGGCGCTGCCGGCTCGCGGAGCGGGGAGAGCTCCCGCGCCGGGCGGGCCGGGCTCCCCGCCCCGAGCAACGCGCGGTCCGGCGGCGGCGGCGGGCAGGTGAGCGGCGGGCAGAGCCCGCTGCCGGCCGCCTTCTTCCCGCCGGGAGAGCCCGGTGCCGGCTGCCTTCTTCCCGCCGGGAGAGCCCGCTGCCGGCTGCCTTCTTCCCGCCGGGAGAGCCCGCTGCCGGCCGCCTCCTCCCCGCCGGGAGAGCTTGAGGCGCTGCTCCCCCCTGTCCCTCCGCCCCGGCGGGGCGGGCGCCGCGGCGCACGTGGGACAGGGCGGCCCGGGGCTTTCCCGTGCGCGGAGCGGTGCTGGCGTGAGGTCCGGAGTGACACGGAAGTTTAGTCAGCCCGAAAATGTAGTTTGGAGTTGGGAGAGCGAGCCAAAGGGAGGCTCGGGGCTTGCCATCAATGGGGCAGCCGGAGGGGGACGGCCAGGCGGGGAGGCAGCGGAGGCTGCTTTGTGAAGGCAGGGCCAAGTGGGGCGGCTCTGCGCAGCATATGAGGCATGCATTTGATGTTCGCGGAGCGATTCCGGGGGCGAGGGCTGCGGAGCGTTCACGTTCCTCTTTCTTTGTCGATGTGTGTATGTTGGGTGGTTTGTTTGTTGTTTTGGTTTTTTTTTCTTTCCCCTTCCTCCTTCCTCCCTCCCTCCCTCCCTCATTTCCGCGATGTCTGTACGATCCCGGGTTTGGCGATCGCAGAGGGGGCGAGGGGAACGCGAAGAGCACCTCCCCCATTTACCCCGACAAGAAAAAAAAAAAACCGCCCCGACCATAGCGAGCGGTGTAAAACTGACAAAGTGTGGGGACTGACTTTAATGGTATCGCCTCGGAGCTCCTCGCAGCATTAATTCCCACTAATGAATCTTTTCCAGAAACTCCGTTCATTGCTTTCATCTGCTCTTTAGAGCCCGCAGCTTTTGTATTCGTGTTTGCATTAAAAAAGGAGGGGGGGGGCGGGGGGAGCCCAACCCGCACCACGTAGCCAAGCCCGGATTTTCCAAAGGTTTCTATTAACTTTTTTTTTTCCCCGCCCCCTCCCCGTGGCCCTACCGCGGGGGGCGGCCGGGAAGAGCAATGCCCCGCCAGAGCCACTTGGGAACAAAGGTGGGGGCGAGAGCGGGCGGGCGGTGCGGGGTCTGGGTGCCCCGGACAGCGCCCGCACCCCCCGCCGGTGGCTCCGCCGCTCCCGGGTCACCGCCGCCCGCGCTCCTCCCGCGGCTCCGTGCGCGCCGCTGCCCGCCGAGACCGGCGTTCCGCTTCCTCCGGCCGCCGCTCTCACCGACTTTCGTCCCCGAGGTGCTGAGGCTTGCCTGTCTGTCTGGAGCCCGGTGCTCTCGCCCTTGCGACACACCGATTCATTTCCTTTCGGTTCTGCTGTTGGAGCCGCTGCGCTGGGTGGGTTTTTTTTTTTCCCTTTTTTTTTTTTTTTTTTTTCCTTCCCGAGAGGTAGCCAGCGCAGCGCTCACCCTAATTGCTTTTAGGAGGATTAGGAGCAAATTCCTCCTCCCCCAGCGCCCCCCCCTCCCCGCCGCCTCTTCCCTCCTCGCTCCCCCCGCCGGGTTGCCTTCGCGCGCCGGGGCTGCAGTTTATCCCTGGTGCAGTTCTTTGAATTGCTGTCACAAATAGGTGACTCAGAGTTAATTAGGAAGTATGCACCGGATCAATGGGCTGCACAGATCATTAGTTATTCCCCAGCCTTTTGCAGCGTTGGACCTCCGGCTCCTCGCCCCGTATATACACCTCTTTAATACGCAACCTGGAGGGCTGGCAGGGCCCAGGGAGTACTTCGGGTGAGGGGGGCCGGGTGTGAAGGGGGCGTGATGAATACGGATATTGAAGCTTCCAGGGTGGGAGGTTGCATATGGACACGAGTGACCGGGACACCTACTGCTGGCCCCAGTCCCTCCTGCCCCCGCTATCAGACCTGCCGTCACGCACGGGCGTGGTGGGCCCTCGCCCGCCCCGGGATCGGAGGGACGAGACCGGAATGTTACCAAAAACAAACAGACACACACACAAAAAAAAAGAAAAAAAAAAAGTGTGTGTGTTTATTGGAGCGTACGTTGAGAGAGCAGACAAAATCTCATTTGTCAGGCATGAAGGTGGGCTGTGTGGAAGGCTATAAATATACCGGGGAGGATTGTATCGCGGTCACTTTTCTGTTCTTCGCCATTTCTAAGGTGAGTGGCGGAGGCTGAGGGACCGGGCAGGGGCTTCTCCTGGTATTGTTTGTCCGTCTGTGATAGATCGGTCTAGACAGCCGCTCAGGCTCCCTGCGAGCTCAGGAACCGGAGCCTGAAAGGGAGAGTGGGGGAGACGGAAAAGGTCACCGCGATATTTTTTCTTTTTTTTCCTCCCTCTTTTCTTCCTTCCTTTTTTTTTTTTTTTTTTTTTTTGTGTTGGTGGAGATGGTTGTTAACCCTTAACGCCGGAGGGGATCGGGGCTGGCTATCCCGGCCTGGAAAGATGCAGCAGCGATCGCAGGGATGATGTCGGAGCGGGGGCGGGGGGGACAGGGTAGCGCGCCTCCGGGCCCCGGCGCTGCCCCGTCCATCTAATGGCTTTATACGAGATGTTTCCCACAACAGGAAAAGAGTTCATGAGGCGAGTGCCAGATGATTTCGTTCCCAGGAGTTTCCTCTCTGGAAACTCCGAGGAGGAGCGCTTGGAGCCGGAGTCAGGCAGCCCCTCGGGCTCGGGGGTGTCCCCGGGGCTCTCCGCCCCTCGCCGCCCTGCCGTGCCCCTCCCCTTCCCGCCCTGGAAATCCCGGGATGGAGGTTCTCGGCCCGCGGGGGGAGCGAGTTTCCGTGGCCGCCTTCGGGTTCCGTCAACTTCTCCCCCAGCAGCTCGGCTCCCTTCGCCCCACGGGGCCACATCTGTGCTCGCAGCGTGGAGCAGCCCTCGGCTCGTGTCGGTGCAGGCAGGAGCCGGCCGTACCTGCCTCGGGCTCTTTGGAAGCCCACGGGAGCGAGCACACCTCGTGGAACGTGGAACGCAAGGGCAGGTGGAGAGCGGGGTCTGCCTTGCAGCTCGGGTGGGTCGGGGGTTGTTTGCAGCTCCTCCGTGCGCGTGTGCTTCCTTTTGTGCTTGAGACGTCCTCGGTGGATGAGATGCGATCCTGGCGTGCAAGCCTGGGCGGTACAGATTAAAAGCAGTTAAGGCTTTAGAGCGATAGATAAAAGCTGGTTTTGTTGGATTCGCCTGCAGCGCAGACCATTCCCAACCCTCTTTGTCTGAGCCCTGGTTCCGGGCGCTACAGCCTTATTGGAAATGCTCCTGAGCAGTCCACGCAGCCAGGGCAGCAGGCAGCTCGGCGCTTATTTACACGTCACATCTAAATACATCTCTAATTAGATAGAAGCAGCGCCGGAAATGGCAGATTTGTTGCACATCTAATAGAGACCAGTGCAAACAGACTCAGCAGGGTTTCCCTCTCTTCTCCCCCCACAAAAAACCCCCCCATCATCAAGACCAAGCCAGTAATCTGAGAGCGAACAGAAATGACTTCTCCCATTTGAGTGCATTATAAACCACATTGGCGAATGTCTCTAATATTTAAAGCAATACTTGGGATGTGTGAGCTGAATGCCCAAATATGGACTGGGTCTTGAAACAATACTGGTGCCTTGGCTTTATTCCTGTGCTGGTGGACAACCCAGGCTCCATGTCACACGCTGTATTTGCCTTTACCAGATTGTGCCAAGAGCTGCAGCTTCTCAGGCAGTTCAAAATTGTCATCCCTCTTCCCTCCTCTTCCTTCACCCCATGATAATACGCTTTTTTGAAGACTGATGAGGAAGCCAAGGTCCCCTAACAGTGACTGAGCTGCAGGGGTGCCTGTACAATCCATGCAAGCAAACTTTCTGGATCTGTGCAGCTGTGAGAGTGCACAAAGTTGTTGACGTGTTTTTGTGTGTCAGTTTGTGGAGAAAATGGACCCAGGTCACCAAGGCCCAAAATAATGAGTGCTGCACATACCAAAGTAGTTTTGGCAATGTGTGGCTGTCGTTTACAGAGTCTCTCAACTTTGACCGATGAGTGGCCCCTGCAAAGACAGGCAGAGGGCCTGCTGCGGTTCAGGTCGTAGCTAAGCAGCCACGTTGCCCTCAGATTAAATATGGTTTGGAGTAATTCGGTGCTTAGAGTGGAGGACAAGTGATTTCCGATTTCTGCATGTCTCGGCAGAGGTCTGTGCTCTTGCTGGGACCCTGCAGCACACTTGGGTTGCACAGGTGATGTGCAATGCGCTGTCTTTCCCCTGAACGCTGCAATACATCACATTTTAGTGCGGACTTAAAGCAGCATGAAGCCAAGTTTAATACTTCCTCCTTAGGCTGGTGTTTCTTTAGAAATAATTGATGGCTGGAGCGGGCCTGCTCCCCTCTTTCTTGGTTTTGCAGTAACCTGAACAGTGGCACGGAGAGCCGGGCTTGCCCCTTTGGAATACCCGAGCAGCGCTTGCTGGCTGCATGGCGTGTGCGTGCCGGAGGGAACGCGGAGGCCCGGGCTGCAGGCAGGGGGAGTTCCCCTGGCTGTGAGCAGATCCCGTTAATCCTCTGGCCTTTCAGGGAACCGACTTACAGCAGTCGCTGCTCCGGAGCGACCTTTCCCTCCGACCTGACCCGCTCAGGTCCCCGGGCTGCGGCGGGCAGGGTGGGCTCTGCCAGGAGAGCGCATCCTTCCTCGGGTCTCTCCGGAGCAGGATGCCAGCGCTCCAGCAGAATGAGGTGGGAACGGAAAGGAGGAGGCCAAGAACTCCTTGCAAATGTGGCTTTAGGAAAGTTCTGCTGCTTTCCAGCAGGGAATTCATTTTTCCTTGTTTGCTGGACAGCAGTTCTTGGCTGAGGGGAGATTTTTTCCCCTCCTCTCTTCCATTGGTGGAAAAGTTAGTGAGTGAGAGCATCACTCTGTACCTGCCTGCCTGTTTTCCAGAATTGTCTGAATTACTTGGGACTCTTCCTTCACTCTTTGCACCCCTAAACTACCTAATGAGCTGGTAGATTCGGTGCCATGTGATTAGACATGCAAGGAAGTCCTCTTGGAGAAGATCCTGACAGCATGAAATATAATTTGTGATCTGAAAGACAGTTTCCAGTATAATCTCATTATGCACCATAGACTCCCGGTGTTATTTTGTAGAAGGCGGACAATGATCAATTTACATTGACCTAGGGCTGGGTGAGCTTTTAGATGGTAATTGCCATATTGATTTGCATGCAAAAAGAAGACCTGCTAAAACTAAAGACCGGAAGCTAAATTAAACTAAATTTATTGTCTAGGTGCAAACTAAAAGACTTGTTAAAGTCTAGGATAGACTTGGAAAGCTATGAAATTGAGAGAAACATGATTCTCACCCTGATAACTCTGTAAAATGAATCTACATGACGGGACAAGGGGCTGCAAAGCACCCATTGTGAGTGGAGGCACACAAGCCAGGGCTGTTCCCTGTAAGCCCTGGTTCCCTAAACAATCAGAGAATAAAATATCTCCTCTGTCCAATGAAAATCTCGGTCTGAATGTTGGGATTGTCGTGCTAAGGAAAACAAAGCTTTATTTGGATAAGACAATTAAAGTGGAAAGCGCAGAATGCACCAGCCACACTGGGAACAGCTCGTATAAAGAGCTAAGTGTGTTTGGTAGAGCACAGGGGAAAGGGGAGGCTCGGGGGCTTCCTCTGCTTCCTTCTCAGAGTGCTCCCAGCCTCGGTGCTCTCCTTTCTATGGCTCCTGCTGCCCTTGGAGTTATCTTCCACACCCAGGAGCTGCAGCAGCTTGGTGTTGTGGTGGGCTCCTTCCCCATGCACCTCTAGACAGCCCATGGTGGATTGCAGTCTGGCAGCTCATTCTTTCTCAGAGTGTGGTTTGCTTTTCGTTTTCAGCTGGAGCAGGTCTTGGTCTTACCCCAGTACCTCACCTGGGGGCCTTGTGTGCCTTTCAGTATTTGCATATTACAAAACATTTGGGCCTGTAGTGTCAGTTATAAAAGTGAGAATTCCACGTTCACAGGAGTATTGGAGTAGCTGGCACTTAGCACAGTTTACAGCAGAGGGAAGTACACCTGTACTTGCACAGAGAGCAGACTGCATGCTTGGGGCAGCCTGATGGGTGTCCTTGTCCCCGTGTGAACAGGTGCTGTGGGGCTGACTGTCCCTCTCCCACCGCTGTGTTTCCTTTGTGTTCCCCTGGGGTGGGGTGGCATTGCATCTGGGAATCTCCTGGAGGGGTGAGACAGCTTTGTGGGGCTGATTTAGTCATGGTTTGAGTATGGCATTTGTGTATGGTGACCGGTAGGGACAGAGAAGTGAAATCAAAGCTGGAGGGGCATATTCTCAGCTCTCCTTGAAATTCACAGAGAACTTGTTAATGGCACAAAAAGGGATGGGCTGAGCTCCTCTTTCTAAGTGTAAATTCCCTCCCTGAGCCAAACTTTCTCCATGTGAAAGCTCCTGGCTATGGAGAGATCCTACAGGGATCTCTGATCCTCGAGCAATCCCCTTTGCTCCCACGCCCTGGTGCGCTGGGTTGTGCTTTAAGCTTCTCCGACTTGCCCACAGCAGTAGGAGGCTGAGCTGGGTGCTGAGGAAAGCCCTTCCCACAGCCTGCAGTCCCCCAGGCTCACCTTGCTCTGGCCTGGTCGTGCTCCCCCGTGCAGTGTTTTCCTTTCCTCCTGTTTCAGTAGTCGAGCACAAAGTGGATTAGCAAAGCCCCGTGCAGAATTAAGCAGCCCGGCGTGAAGTTATGCGGAGCTCTGAGGACTGGCCTGCCTTTCCCTGCAGGCCTCCTGTGCTGTGCCGTGCCGTGCCGTGCCAGGGCAGCCCAGGAGCAGTGGGCAGGGGTGGATGCTTTGTGGGGTCTCCAGGCCTTGCTGGGTGAGGAGAGAAATACCTCTGGCTAAAGTTGGGAGCAGCAGGGGAAGCTGGAGCAGTACTTGTGCAAGCAGGAAGTGATCTCCCAGGGTAAACGTTTTAATGGAAGTGTAACCTGGCATTGCACAAAACCCCAACCCAGGGTGGCTGCTGCCAGCTGGGGAGGATGCAGGGCTGGAGGAGACGCGTGGGAGGCTGTGCTGTGCTGTGCCGTGCTGTGCTGTGCTGTGCCAGGGCACCCACAGCCAAGCCCTGTGTGCCGAGCTGGAGGCGGCTGTGGCGCGGCCTGCCCTGAGCAGGTGGCTGAAGGTTGTCTTATTTTAGCTACAGAAGTATCTCTCTAGATCCATTACTGCGAGATCTCGTTTGCAATAAACTATATTGGCTCCCCTCTTTATACAAATTGCTGGTATGAAAGAAAACCCAGCCTATATGCATGGAGGCAGGCATGAGCTAGTGAGATCAGGTTTCCTACTGAGCTCCCAGAGGAGAAGTCAGCATTTGATTGAAGCTACACTTGGTTCTTGGTTCCCAGGGGACAGCAGCCCTGAAACACGAGAGCCCTCCCTCCTTTTTCCCCCTCTTCTCTCTCTTCTTCCTCTAAAAGCCTTTGTGCTGAAAGAGCCTCAGTAGGCACGAATCGGCTGTCTCTCACAAGACTGTGTTGCAGCCTTTGCTGACATTGTTCTGTTAGCAGTGGTTTTTACCAGGCCAGCAGATTTCTAGCTACGTATAGGCAATGAATAGTCGATGACACTGACCTGTGAATATGTACCGGTGTCTTTGGATGGTGAATCTGATTCGGAAGTCGATTGGAAACTTACCACATTGGTGTGAAGCACCGTACCTGCCGGGGTAGTACTGCCCTTTGGCAGGAGTTAGGCCAAGATGGAGACATGCTTCCAATAAAGTCAGCTATTTTTCCTTACTGGTGCCATCTCCCAAGCTGCATATAGGTACATAGAAAGTGTTATTTCAGCTCCTGTGGCCTCGTAAAGAGTTTGTGCAGGACACAAATTTCAGAGAAAGTTGCCATGTCTTGGTTTTCCCTTAAGAGGTGAGCAAATTGGGTAATGCCAGGAGTCAGAATGGGCAAGGAAAGGTTTCCTCGAACAGATTTATTTTCCCCATGCTTCTGTAAAGTAAATTCCACGTCTCCTCCAACTTTGCTGCTGATGTAAAAATAAGTAAGGCAGGGAAGGAGCTATGAGGATTTACACTCAAATTCCAGCTGTGCCCAGCAAAAGGCCCTCTGAGAGTTGGAAGCAAAGGAGTGTGCTGCACAGTGGTTGTATCATGAACGAAGCTGGAGTCGTGCTTGAGGTTATTGGCATTTTTCTTTTCTTGTTATTTTTTTTTTTCCTCCTTACGGTGGAAAGAAGGTGGCAGCGTGTCTCTGCCGCCCGGCTGAGCGGAGGGGCCGGGGCCGCCGCGGCTTGCGGGGTCACCGCCCCGGGCAGGGGTGGCGGAGGGGCCCCTCGGCGGGAGGTTCGCTGCCACAGCAGGTCGGACGCTGCCGGCGGCGGCCCAGGGCCGGGCAGGGATCGGGGGAAGCCCGGCTTTCCCGGGGAAGGGCTGCTCGGAGGCGCGCCGCGCCGCGGGGGCGAGCTCGCCGTGTGCCGCGGAGCGCTGCGCAGCTGCAGGCGCGGCTTTCCCCGCTACAGCGGGGTTCCCCCTCGCCTTTCCCAAAAGCCACACCGAGAGCGGAGCTCAACTTGTGATTGTGCAGGCGTTTCGTCGGGCGTGAGTGCTGACTGGAAACCCTTCTGTGCTGTGGGGGAGAGCCCCGCGGCGCTTGGCACCCACCGACATCGGGCTGGCGGAGCAGCACCCCGCAGCCCCGGCCCGGCCCGCGGAACCCCCGGGCAGCGCGGCTCCGCCCGGCCAACCTCCGGGAACAAGCACGTTTGTGGCCCCGGGGCGGGGGAGGTGGGTAGAGGGTGTTCCTTGTTTCGAGTAAACCAGCTGCAGTAGTTGATGGTAAAGCAATGAAGGCAGACACAATGCTGCTGTTGTTGGTTTGATCTCTAACTGGGGATTGTTAGTCTGGATTTAACTCTGTGGCAAGGGGGGCGGGGGTTTTGAGGGGAGGGGGGAAGGCGAAGGCTGTTTACAGCCAGTGCAAATAATGTGACAGCTGTTGGAGCGCGAAAAGCCCGCGCCTCGCTGGCACTCGCACACAAAAGCTCTCGCTGCGGCCGGAGTGGCCCCGGGGCCGCCCCGCCGCTCCCGGAGGCACCGCCCGGCGCTGCGGGGCCCGGCGGGGCGCCCCGGGGCCCGGCGGCATCCCGGGCGGCGGCGGCGGCGGCGGGGCGCCCAGCCGCGCTCCCCTGCCGCCCGCCGCGACGCTTCAGCAAACGCCGCTGGCCGGGGAGAAGCGTTCCGCCCCCTCCCCCCGGCCCCTCTTTCCGCCTCCGCTTGATTTACAAGCGCAGGGAGGCAGCTGGAGGAGCGGCCGGCTCCGTGCCCGGCCCCGGCGCTGGGAAATCCCTCCTGGCGGCAGGTTTGCGCCGGCCCCGGTGGCTTTGCGGGAGCGGCGGGCGCGGTGTCCCGGCAGCCCCGCGGCAGGAGAGGGCAGCCCGGCTGCGGGCTCGGCCGGCCCGGGGCACGGCACGGCACGGCACGGCACGGCGCGGTGCGGTGGCTGGCAGCACGTTTCCCTCACAAACACGTGTTGGCAGAGAAGTTGCCGCTTGAGATGGCAGCGTACGACCCCTGATAACCTGGATGTGCAGGGATCCCTGGAGTAGGTCTTCAGTGAAAAACTCCTCGTGCATTAATTTCCCGAGTGGCTATTTTCTGCTCAAAGCCTCTGCATCTAAGGCCCTCGGTGTGTCTTCTGAGCGTAGGATATAAAATGCTGTCTGTTCTTGAAGTTTGCTCCAGTACCCAGAGTGATCTCCTGGCCCTTTCAGAAGAGCCTCTGGAAAGTCGAGGAAACTTGGAGAACTGGGTTCCAACCTATATTTGTACCTGACATAATTTCGCTACCTACGAGAACCGCTGTGTTTTATATAGTAAGTGACCTCCACGTACTATTGTCTTTTTGACGAGGTGTCTCTGGGGTGGAGAGCAGGTAAGAAGGGGAGATGCTTATTTCCTCCCTCACCCCCCTTTTAGTCGTTTTGGTCGATGGGTTTTGTCTTTATCTATTTCTCTCCAGTCAATCTATTATGTTTTTTTTTTCTCTTTTGGCCTTGACTGTCCCCTTGGTCCTTTATGGATTACACTGTGCTATTAGTGGCAAAAGCACACCAGTAGTCATTCAACAATTTTAGCATCAATTCCTATAAACTGGTGTTTTATATGACATGTGCCATTTTTCTGCAAGAATACTGCTTGCGAAACTAGTTTCGCCTTGGAGCAAAGGCGGAAAGATAAACAAGCCTGCATAGCCAAAACACTTGCATAGCCAAAACACTGGCAATTGCTGCCTCCTTCCAAATCTTTTAAAGTCACGGAGCAATATTTTAAGGATTATGCTGCTGCCTCTGAGGAGGGAATGTCGGCGGCGTTAAAAAAAAAAGAAGAAGCTAATGCAAATTAGAGAAAAATAATTTTCTTTCAGCGATATGCAATGTATTAGTCACTTGTTATCATGCTTAGAGGCAGACCTCATTTGCGCGTCTGCCAACTCGTTCACATCTGCTCAGAGCTGTTCAGGGCATTTTAACCTTGGCGGTGTCGTGTCGTAGTCCCACGGATCAAGAACGAGTAATTAAAGCTCTAAGCAGCAGCAAAAAATTCATAGCCGCCCATCTGCATCGCAGTTGATTCGCTGCTTTGTTTCGGTGCGGAGCGCCGGGATGGGAAGGCAGGGCCGGTGGCGGCCTGCACGCTTCCTCCTCTACACCGGGGCACCGCCGCTACCGGCAACTTTATGTCCTTTTTATTTCCTTTTTCTTTCTTTTTTTTTTTCTTTGTAATTTTTGTATTTTTTCACGTGGTTAGGTTTTTTTGTTGTTGTTGTTGTTTTTTTTTGTTTTGTTTTGTTTTGTTTTGTTTTTGTTTTTTTTGCCCCCGGTGCCTTCCGCACGCTGAGTCGGGCGGTGTTTGGCGCTGGCTGTGCCCACCCTGGACTGGCCTTTCCTCTCAAGGTGGAGAATAGAAGGTGGTGGATGTGAGGTCGGGACACGTTGCAGAGACATTTAGTCGAGGTGCTCGTAATGCAGCTTTCGTAACTGAGGGCTCGCCAGCGCTTTCCAGAAGTGCTCGGGAAAGCGTTTCCCATTAAGGAGAAACGTTAGCGCCATAAACCCGACATAAACTTTGGGGCGAGGCTAATTTTTATGCATTGTTTAGCAGAAACCAGCCTGTTTATTTGTTTGTTGTTAGGAGGAGGAGGAGGGAATTAAAAAAAAAAAAAAAAAAAGAAGGAAAACCCCCCAACTTCCCAAGCACTTTTTCTTGGATGTAGTCGCCGAAGGTCCCCTGCCCCGGCCCTGGCCCTGGCGTGGCTGCGCAGACAAAGCCTTGCGGGAAGCGAGAGGCTTCCATGCTGGCCGCGCTAGGTAAAACGAGAGACGGAGGCACCTAAGTTTAATATTTGCCTGTTGTGCGCGGCCATTTGCTGCATGAGGAGCGGAGCCGCCGTCCCCTGGCGGGGCTGCGGGGCTGGGGGAGCGCAGGGAGCCGCTCCCCATCCATCAGCCCCGCGAAGCTGTTGCTCCGTAAATGAGGGAACCACAGGCCCTGTCAGCCGCAGTTATGCAAAATGAAGTCGTCCGTGATCAATATCTCCCAACGTCCCCGACGGATGTGTGGGGGGGCCGCCCCCGCCCAGCGTGCCGCGGCGGCTCCGCGCCGGGGAGCGGTGTGCCGGGGTGGCCGGAGGGAAACCAAGGGCGTACGGCCCATTAATCACTCCACCCCCTGGGGGTGCCGCGGGGGCTGGGGGAAGGAAACGGGGGCCGTGCTCCGGTATTTCTGCTAGGATAACGTTGCGGAAGTGAGCGCAGGCCTTCGCCCAACTCTCGCAGGAGCGCTGGGGCTTTTGTATCCAATGTGGGGGGGTTCCCCCCCACCCTGCCTCCTAAGTTTCCCGAGCTATTGGGGGCAGGGGAGTGCTCGCCGGAGCCCGGCTAATAGCGAGCCCGTGGCGCTGCGCTCTCCCAGCCTCCCGCGGACGAACAATGGGGGACGAGCGGGGGGAAGGGGCTGGCTCGGTGGTATTTTTCCTTTTTTCCCCTTCCTCCCTCCCTACCCCTTTTTTCCCCCCTTTCTATCCCCCTCCTGGAGAGCAAAAGCCATAGGGAATAAAGGCAACAATGAAGGGTTCCCGGGATGCCAATTGCGCGGCGGGTTAATGGGCTGGTGGGGCGCAGGCCTGCGCTTTTCCTTCCCTGCGCCGGGAATGCGGCCTTAAATTACCTGAAATGCACATTTCTGCCTGGCTCGCGGTGCGTGGGTGTGTGTGCTTGCGTGTGTGTGTGTGTGTGTGTGTCCCTCTCTCCCACTGCTGCCGCTGCTCCGCCTGCGCAGCCCTGGCTCGGCTGCTGCTGCTGCTGCTGCCTGTTGTCTCTGGCAGCGGCGGCGGAAACCTCGCTCCCGTGCGCGCGCGCGGTGTGTGTGTCTGTGTGTGTGTCCGTCTGTGTGTGTGTTGTGAGATAGAGAGTGTGTCTGTGTGTGTGTGTGTGTAACTAAAATGGCGCGGCCGGCCTGGGTAGGCAGATGCCGCGGCGGGTGGGCGACGGAAGGGAGCCCGGGCTCTCTCCCGTCTGCGTGGGGGCCCGGGGGTTCCTGCGGCTGAGCCGGTTTGAGGCTCCCTCTTCGAAGCGCCACCGCCTCCTCCAGTAGTAGCCTTGTTTCCCGCCGCGGCCGGAGCGGCAGCAGGAATCCCCCGGCCCCCCCCTGGAGCGCCCGTCCCGCCCGGCCACCGCGGCGAGCGCCTGGGGGGACAGAGGCATCGCCCGCGCCGGGGAGGGACGGGGGGGCCCGGGGGTGGCCGCCGTAGCGGCGGTGCGGGGCTGCCAGTGCAGCGGACGGGGTCTGTGTTTCCCGCGAATCTCTGGGAAATCCTTCGTGCAGTGATGCCTCAAAGTTGGGTACCAGCCGCCTCACCTCCCCCCGCTGTGTGTGTGTGGGAGCCTTTGCAGCCACTCTGTCGCACCCCCACGATGTGGTGTAACCGGGGGAAGGGGGGGGATGACGTGAGTGCCCCCGCTATACGAATGTCCCGTAGCCTTCAGGTATGGGCATCGCGGTGTGCGGAGGCAGCCTTGGCCGCCCGAGGCAGCTTTGGCCTCGAGGAGCGTGTGCCTGGGCGTCCGGGTCTTCCCCCGGGGCTCCGCGGCAGGCAGTGCCGTGTGGGCTCCAAGGGAAGGCAGCCAGGGTTATTTGAAGGATCGCCAGCCATTTTAACTTTCCCTCATTGGCCTCCTCCCCCGCCCCCTTCCCCAGTTCCTAGGCTTATCATTAATTGAAAACTTTTTTTTCCTCCCCCCTTTTGGCTGCCGCCGGCAGCTGAGAGCGATGCAATGATTCGCCTCGCAGCATATGGGAGAGGGGATCGCGCCGCTGCCGCTCCGGCGCAGCGCCCGTCTGTGCAGGGTCCAAGGCGTGACAGGCGGCGTGACAGGCGCCGCTCCCTCGGGCCGCCTCTGCCGGGGGGAGCCAACCCCACCGGAGCCCGCTGCACCGGGGGTGTCTCCGTGGGGCAGAGCGGCCGGCGGCCCGGGGCGGGGAGGATGCCCCGCTGGCTCGGCAGCCCCGGGTGCCCCCGGTCGGCTCCGCCGTGCCGTGTTTACACGGCAGAAAGTCCCGGTCGCTGTTCGACACGTGACGGTGTGGGAGCCGCGGGAGGGGGAACACGGGCGACACGGGAGCGATTGGGGGGTGGCTGCGGCAAGAGCCTTAAAATAGTGGCCGACCCCCTCGTGCTGCCTGCACGGTGCCTAAACCGAGATGCACTACTGTCGTGCATGACTCTATATGTATTTTAAATCGGTTTAGCGATCTCGCTGGCGCATTGTGCTTAGCTTTATGGTTAAATGAAATGCCACACGTCCCGGGTAAAGGTCAAACTTCTTCTCTAATCCGCGGATCCGTGCGGCGGCTACTTAGTCTGCAGCTTCCTCCTCTGGTTTACAAAACGTGTCACTAGCGGTGATGTCGTGTGGAGATTGCATAAAAAAAACCCCATAGCATATTTTATTTTTTTATACATATATATATAAAAAGCGCAGCCAAGCCTATTCTTTTAACACTTGTCTAATATTAGATCGCTGGCTGCTGCCAGAGCTTTATACGGCGCATTGTAAACGGTGCAGCAATACGGTGTCTCTGAAGTCTCCTTTCTAGCCGTGGCACAGGTCGTTGTTCCTATAAGTCGTAAATATATAAGTCGGAGGTACAAGATAAACGAGGTACCCAAACACATTCATAAGCATCAGCCCGTATTTAAGCTTATAAATACCGTGCGAGCGCTGCCCTTCAAATCAAGCTCCAGATGATCGGGGCTGAGGGCTAATCGAAGAAGATCACTACGAGTCCCCGATTGCTTTTCACTTCTTTCTCAGGGATTTTCACAAATCTAGAAATGATCCTTCCAGTGGCCTGGAACCGGGCGGCGACGGGGCGGGGGGAAGAGGGGCCCGGGGGGGTGATGTGGGGGAGGGCTCAGAGGCCGGGAATTTATTGCATGGCTTTTAATATCCGAAAGGCTGGGTTGTTTGCCGAAGCTCCCGGCGCTCCGTCGGTGCCATCGGCTCTCGCAGTGGTTTCTTTTTAAACCCCGCGCAGCCCTCCCCGCCGGCTGCCGCTGCTGCTGCCGGCTCCGTGGCTTGTGCAGTGGAAACTGGCAGGCTGCCAGGCGGAGCTCGGAGGTGGAAAAGAGTAAAGGCGCCAAAAGGGAACTCGTGCGCCGCTGCAATTCTCCTCCCGACCCGCTTCCTGGCTCGCTGCAGCCGCCGGCCCCGCCGGGCTTCCTCCGGGCGCCCCCCCCTCTTCCCCTCCGCCCCTCCACGCCCCTCGCTGAGACTTTCACCTCGCAAACTCGCCGGCAGGCACCCCGGGGTCATGGGGGTGGAGAGGGAGGGGGGAAGAGCAGGCTGCCCTGTCCCGGGTGGCGCTGCCATCGCCTCCTCTTTTCCCCCGGAGGCACGGAGAAGTGGAGTCTTCCTCTTCCTCCTTCTCCCCTTCCCCGCAGGCATCGGGTTTTTCTCGTTTCCACGCCAGCAGCGTGTTAACAAAACTTTGCTGCTGCTGGCGTCAATGGCTGCCAAAAGTCTGTTGACGTTGCGAGGGAGACCCAAACGTTTCCCTTTTTAATCAGCTGCCCGAGCAGTGCGGTGTGTGCCTGTGCCTGCCTCTGCGGCGCGGGGCCGGCGGGGCGCGGGCAGCGCGGGAGCTGGGTGGGTGTTCCCGGCGCGGCTCGGCACGGCACGGCTCAGCTCGGCTCGGCAGCACGCCGGGAGGCAGGTTAGTGCTTGCAGGCGCTTTTCACAACTGGTTTCACACGGCGGCATCGCTGCGGAACCGCG
Source organism: Molothrus aeneus (assembly GCF_037042795.1). Classification (NCBI taxonomy): domain Eukaryota; kingdom Metazoa; phylum Chordata; class Aves; order Passeriformes; family Icteridae; genus Molothrus; species Molothrus aeneus. The sequence goes on along the minus strand of NC_089647.1, from coordinate 109,231,509 downwards.
TGTGCGTTGCGCGTCTCACTCTCTTCCCCCCCCCCCCCCCCCCCCCACCCTGCGCCTCCCTCCCTCTCTTCCTCCCTCCCTCCCTCCCTCCCTCCTCCGTGCATCACCGTCTATATTTAGCCGCAAATGGCTTTATCGGCCAGACACCTCCCGGAGGAAATGCCGTGCGCGCTCCGGCTGCCGACCCCCGCTCCGCGCCCCGCCGCGCAGCGCAGCGGGGGCAGCCGGGGGGGCTGCGGCGCCCTGGGGCGCGCTGGCGGTGGCCCGGTGGGTGACAGGAGGAGGGAGGGAGGGAGAGACGTGTCCTCGGTTTCCTCCGTGCGCTGGGGCGCTCAGCCCGCCGTCGGGGTTGCATAACGGGAGCGGCTGCGCCCACCCCCGCGGAAGCTGGGTGTATAAATAGGTGCGGTGCCCCCCACGCCCCCATCACTGTCCCCCCCGTCCCCGCAGCGCAGAGCGCTTGTGGCGCTGCCCGCGTTTGGCCGAGCCTCTGTGAGCCGGTATCCCCGACAGGCAGCTGCTGGTGGGGAGGGAGAGAGGAGGGGGAGGGACAGGGTGTGCGAAGAGTTAAAAGTCTGCTGCTTGTTGCAATGAAATTATGGCTGGCAGTGGCGCCGCTGCTCGTTCAGCAGACCTCCACTTTTAAACAGTTCACAAGAAGTTCATCAGGGCGGCGATGATTATAACTGCACACACGCGCGCTCCCGGGGCGCGCAGCGAGAAGGGGTGGCTTTGGGGAAGGGGCTGGCAGCCCTCGGGGGCGCGGGCTCTGACCTGCCTGGTGGCCCCGGGACATCCCACTACGTCCCTGAGACCGGGCGGGTTTTGCCCTTGCTCGGGTGGTGGTGGCTGTGGGACATGGGGCCTCCAGATTACCCGCTCTTGGCTGGGGAAGCTCTCACTCTCCCCCCATGCAACTTCAGCATTTCGCTATCTGCACGTGTCAGGGGATTGATGGGCTTTAGTTCAGGCACCTCGCCTTATCTTAATGATACATTTCCAGCGAGGAAAGCAGGCGGGAGGGCGCAGGCAGCCCCTCGGAGGAGCCTGGCCCCAGAGGGAAGCGGGGCACGGAGAGCGGGACTGTGCCGTCGAGGCCCTTCCCTGCGCCGGTGTCTGTCCCTTACAGATGAGGCAGCGCACGGGGCGCCTGCTAACCTTCCGTAAAACCCTAAATCACTCTCTCCATGCTGCTGCTGCCTCTATTGAAAACATTACGAGCGACGCATCTGGAAACCAGTAAATCTGTCCAGAAAACGTCTTTCCAGTGAAATAACTCCTTTTGAATGATAGCGCGGTAACTAACCTCCGTGGATTTTTGTTTCCTCGCGGCGATTTGTGCGGACTTCATTAGGAAAAGCTAACCGTTGTGGAGAAAGGAGGGTCAACGCGCTGTTTCATTAATATACATTTGTTCCAGACGTGGAGTTTTGCACAAAAGGCTTCTCTGAGGGGAGAAAAAAGTGTTGGGGAACAAGGCTTTCCTGCCGTTTCAGTTCTTAAACCTCTCTGAACGTGTGTGAAGTATTGTGTTAAAGGCCCAATCTGGGCTTCTTCCCTATTAAATGCCAAAGTGATCATTTGCATATTTTGTAGCCTGACAAAGGAAATGAGTTTGCTGGGGAAGCATGGATGCTTTGGGAGACGTTAGGCATTAAACTCCCAGTGGTCAATCGCCCGTTACTGGCTTGTGTGTGTGTAAAAGGAGTATCATGCCTCCTGCTTAAAGGCTTCTATTTTTGTGAGAGAGGAAGAGCTGAGGGATATCCTGTGCATTAAAGGCTCCCCCTACTTATTAACCCAGCATTTAGCAGCAGGATGCAGGCTGAAGCTCAGTCAAAAGAAACGACTCAACCTCCGAAGAGCAATTAAAATCTTGCACTGGAATAAATCATGTGCCGCGATAATCCTGTTAATAAAACGCAGCTTGTCCTGACACTTCGCTCATGCAGCAAACTAGAATTTAATGCGAGCGGAGGTGGCATTAGGCAAGGTAGAGGGGAGGAAAAGCCTTTCCCTCTCTGCCACTGGACGTGAAAATGTGGTTACCTTTCACCTGCCTCTCTGGCTGCACACAGCGCCGATCCTCTTGGACTGCTAATACTTCTCCAGTGAGCCCGCTAATGATTTCTTTCCCTGGAGTGAGCAGGCATCATTGAATTACTGAAAGCACTCGCAGCAGCAGCAGCAGCAGCAGCAGCAGCACAGCAGCTCCAATGCAGAAGCCACCAGGGCTCCTCGCTTAATCAAATCAAGGGGTGGGGAGCTCGCCAACCCACTTACTATTTTTAACCCCTTTTTCCAAGTTAGTCATGTGCAGACGCTAAAAGGGAGGGTTTTATTTAGATGCCTTCTGTAGCGGCGTCTCTTCAGTTTTAAGTCCTCGTGTAAAAGCCTTATCAGCAATCAGCGTAGCTAATACACGCGGTATGTGGTTGTTCTTGCCATGCTCTCCTGCGTGTTCCTAATGCAGGGCTTTTGTGAGCTCCTGTGGGTTGTTTGAATGTCCCCCCACACTCACAGGATCTCCCTCCTTGGTTCAGTCTATGTGAGATGAAGATTTGGGGACTGGTGTGTTCTTGGCCGGCTGAGTCATTTCTTGTGGAAATGAAATGCTGTGGAGAAACTTTTATTTGTCGATAGTCTGGAATGATTCTTAATTTTCTGGATGTGCGCTGGGGAAAAGATCCATCTCCTCTGACCTATAAATGCCCTCAATTTGCTCCTTTATTGCCGGGTATCTCCCTTAGCGGTTAACGTAGGCAGCTCACTCCCCGCACCAATCCTGCATTCATTATTAATTACCCGGAGGGAGGCTGGCTGCTCCGCCGTGATGTTTGCACTTCCTCCTAGACAAATCTGCTCAACTTTTTTTTTTTTTCTTATTTTCTTCTTCTTTTCTTTTTCTTAATAGAATATAAAACCTCGAAGAAAAGCGTTGATTTTTAAGAAGACGTCATGCTTTCTGCAACTCCCCTGTATGGCAACGTTCATAGCTGGATGAGCAATGAAAGGGTCCGCATGTGTGGAATTAATGAAGACAGGTAAATATTTAAGCTTCTGGCGAGTTAAAGCACACTGTAATTCTGCAGAGCGAGGTCTCGAAGTTTGCTCGCTTCCCTAATACTGGAGCAGAAAGCTGCCACCTTGAATCGAGATCAGCCCAGCTTGGAGGGAGGGCAAAGGGAGAGAGTCAAGACATGCCTGAGAGCAGTAGAGCAGATGCTGATTTACTATGGAACAGGCAACCTGGGTCAGTGAAGTGGGGACGCACCCAAAGCAGCCTTTGAATGTGCTTTTACAATTAATTTATTGTTTTGCATTTGTGAAGGGGGATTAAACCAAATAGTGCACGTTTTCTTCTGGTGATTCTCTGCAGCAGAGGGGCTCGTGCCTGCAATTTGGTGTTCCCTGCCTTTGGACCAACAGCTTGTGATGTGAAATAGGATCAGTAGTGTCTGTCTCCCACAAGTGAATTTCTCCTCCTCCCCACCTTTTTTCCTGCTGAATATAATTCAATTGATGATCAAAATTACAGTGTTTGATGGGATGACACAAGCACTGGCAGGTGTCCCCTTCCCTTAAATCCCAGCTCTTTAAAAAGCAAAATGATGCTGGACAGAAGCTGCAGATGCTCCTCCAGTTCTCTGTGCCAGTTTTGTGTGGTTTTAGTGCTTTTCTCTCCTCATTCTCTGTTCTCACTGTTGAGTGAAAAGCCTCCAAAAAGCTGGTGGAAGTTTTTGGTCTTTGCAGGGAATACTATTTGCAAACATAAGCTGAAGCAAAACATCCAAGCATCTCACTTTACTTTCTCACCCTTCCTCCCCACTTTCCTCCCAGTTGTTCAGAGATAATAATTGTATGTGCTGCTTGCAGGGACGGTGAATCTTTTAAAAACAAACTGATTAAAATCGCATTTCTGCTTTATGGTGATGATATGCCTTTAAGCACTTCGATTGAAAGGAGTTCTTTTGGGTAATGCTGAAACTTTCCTTCTGCTGCATGTCAGTGATTTTCATCCCTGGGATTTGAAATTTGGCACTAAGGTATATTCTTTATTGGTGATTTTTGTGATAACAAGTCCCAGAGCTGCAACACTGGTATGGCACAGATGTGCAGCTCCCTCTTAAGCATGGAAGAGCTGATGTTCATATGATATTAGCGTGTGTGTTTTAATTTTATCCTCAGCAGTCTTTATGGATGGTATATGAGCAGAGTATGTTTAAAATGGGATATTCTCCCCCTGGAAAAAAGAAAGGGCAAGGACCAAAAGAGAAGACCTTGACAAAAACTGCTTGCTTTGGAAGAGGCTGCTCTGAGATGTACTTGGTGTGTTCCTGTTGTCAAAGTCCTTTATGCTTATTTTCAAATGGTCCTTGCTTTTCAAAGCAGTCAGCATGTATGGGGACAGAGAAGGATAAATATGTTATCTCATGGGACTTCTCTAGGGGAATCAAAATATGGAGGTGATACGATATTGCACTGATCTGAGATGCACAGGATGTTTTTCAAATAGTAAGCTTCTGTTTTTCAATAGGAAAATTCCCGTTAATGATGCTGATGCACCGAAAAGCAGACTGGAGTTGAGGGAGGAAAATCACCTGAACCACAGTGTGGTAAGAAGTTACAAGCTTCATGCTGCATATGAATTTGTGCCTGTCCTCCCCACCATGACTGACTCCTGCCCCTGGCTGTTATTACGTGGTCCATTTGGAGAAATGATTAAAACACCTTCCTGTTGCAGCCCTAGTGGGCTTGAGCACATTCAGGTTGTTTCTGTGAAACAGTGAAGTTGGGGCTTTGTTTATTTATCTTGTTAATCTCTTGATGCTTTGTGATATGTGTTGTTGTATGACTTCAGGTTCTTAGTTTTGCTGTTACGAATAATGCCATGCAGAACACCAGCATGTGTGACAAAAATACTTCATGTAAGCATGAAAAACATCAATGTTCCAGCAAAGTTGGTGGGGTTTTCCTTTCTTTGAATCTACATGGGGAGCAGCAGGTGGGAAGGAAATTTGATGGCAGACCTTTCTTCATGCTGCACCCTGAGATGCCTTGCCCCATGAATCATGTGGCAGTGGTGAGCCCCAGAGCAGAGAGAGGTGGAGGGAGAGGTCCTGGAGGAGGATGAGGAGGAGAGACACTTAATCCTTCTCTTTCTGGTCTCTATGCCACAGCCCACCTCTTGTTCTGGGAGGGCTGGGACTGAAGAGCTGGTTGCACAGGAGCAGTGCCTCTGAGCATTGTCTCTGGGCCACTCCTGGCTGCTTGAGTCCTCACACCTTTGTTCTTGGCTGTTTGAATTTTGGATTTGGAGAGATTGGTGTTAATGTTTGTGGTGTTATACGTATTACCTTGTAGGTTCCTGTTCTCCCATTTTCCAGTGTAATCAGCCTCTGTACGTTTTCACAACAAACAGCATGTTTGCATTGTTACTGTTTCTCATCCAAAATGCTGATCTATCTGTAGCTTGAATGGTAGTCATGTTAGTGAGATGGGAAAGTAACGTGCTTCTTGTTCTGTAAAGGTGGATGCAACTACAGCACATCGCATCGACAGCCTTGCAGCTCTGAGTATGGACAGGTCTGGGCTCATGCGAGAAGGACTCAGAGTGCCCAGTAGCATTGTCTACTCCAGCTTGTGTGGACTTGGCTCGGAAAAATCGCGGGATGCTACGGGTTCCATAGCCAGCCTGGGATTTACTCCTGAAAGAAATCCAGAGATACAGTTTAAGTCTAATCCTCCTGAAGCGGTGGAAAGCGCAGCTGTCTCTGGAAAAGCCCCGAACGGCTTCAGCGCTATATACAAAACACCACCTGGAATACAAAAAACCTCTGTCCCGACAGGGGAGACGCTGGGTTTGGACCGAGCTGCGGGTGACAGGCAGAGTCCCCTCGGTGTCAATGGTGCTAGTTACCTAAGGCTCCCCTGGGTAAACCCCTACATGGAGGGTGCAACGCCCACCATATACCCTTTCCTTGACTCACCAAATAAGTATTCGTTAAACATGTACAAGGCATTGCTACCTCAGCAGTCCACCTACAGCTTACCGCAGCACCTGGCTTACTCGCCCGTGTGTACGAACGGTGAACGTTTTTTATACCTGCCTCCCTCCCACTACGTTGCCCCTCACATCCCTTCGTCGCTGGCGTCGCCCATGAGGCTCTCGACTGCTTCAGCTTCTCCAGCAATCCCACCTTTGGTGCACTGTCCGGATAAGAGCTTGTCGTGGAAGATGGGTGTGAGCCCGGGCACGCCTGTGGACACGCACGCCTACCCCCACATCCAGAGCAGCAAGCAGCCCCGGGTCCCCGCCGCCAAGCCGGCCCCTGCCAACTTGCCAGGAGATCCTGCACTCCTGCTGCCCCACTCGCCCCGGCCATCTCCCCGCCTCCCCCTGCCTGCCCAGGTCGGGGATGCCTATGCTGATTTCCACAAACATTTCCCCAGGATCACCACCTCTCCCTCCTCTGCTGTTACGCTCCCAAAGCCCTACGTGAACATCGGCAGTGAATTTCCACCTGCTCGCCTCTCCAATGGGAAGCTTCCCAAAGGCAGTGATGCTGGGGAGGCACCCATGCCATCTGCCCCCCATGCACGGAAAGCTGGCCATGACCGGAAGGACAGCAGGTCTCCCCCACTCCTGGAAAAGCAGACCCCGACCAAAGACGTCACCGACAAACCGCTGGACTTGTCGGCGAAAGTGGTTGATGCAGAAACCGCTGGCAAGTCTGACCACAGTAAGAAAATTATGCCAACAGTGCTGGTGCATGGAAGGGCAGGAGGGGGGACACACTTGCCAGGCGGTGAGATCGTTCAGAAAGAAACCATTTCTCCCGGGAACAGCTGCCCCATCTACAGGCCTGAAATTATCAGCACGGCGCCATCCTCCTGGATCGTTCCCGGTCCCAGCCCCAATGAGGAGGCTGGGAAGAATGTCCAACTGAAAAACAAGGCACTGGACTGGGTTATGCCACAGCCGCGGAGCTCCTCCTGCCCCAGGATGGGTGGCACGGAGGCAGTGGTTGGCAGTGTTTCGGGGACGGTGTCAGCAGGGGGGCGGCCAGCGTCAGCGTCACCAGCTCCCAATGCCAACGTGGACTGCGCCAAGACGGCGCGGAGCTCTGCAGAGAGCACGGCCTCGGTTATCCAGCACGTCGGGCAGCCCGTCGCCACCCCTGCTGCGAAACACAGCAGTAAGGTGGCCAAGTCCTGTGCTCAGGAAGCCAACTTCAAGGCGACTGAGACTGCCCTGGCCTCCAGCCCCATCTTCCTGCCGCCCAACGAGGCGTTTCGGTCCCCTCCTCTGCCCTACCCCAGGAGCTACCTCCCATATACAGTGCCAGAGGGGATCGCCATCAGCCCTCTCACCCTCCACGGGAAAGGACATGTCTACCCTCACCCTGTCTTGCTGCCCAATGGCAGCCTCTACCCCACCCACCTGGCTCCCAAACCCGGCCTCCCTTACAGCCTGCCAGCCGGGAGGGGGGAGTTCATGACCTACCAGGATGCTCTGGGAGTGGGGATGGTGCACCCCATGCTGTTGCAGCATTCAGCTCTGGAAATCAATAAGGAGGAGAAGACAGAACGGAGGTCACGGTCTCACGAGAGGGTCCGCTATGAGGACCCGGCTCTGCGGGGCCGATTGCCAGAGCTCCTGGAGAGCGGTGGGAAGATGCATTTTGAAATGCCCAGTGACAAGAGCGTGAAATTGCACCAGAACTCTGGCCATAGTAAAAACTCTGCAAAAAGCGACAAACACCTTTTCCCAGATCTTCTGCGAGACGAGCAGGAAGCTAAGAGCGAAGCAAACGTAACGAAAGCCAGCTTTGGTACAGAAAGCAGTAATCAGACTAATGACCCTACAAAGCACAAGGTAGAGCAGGCGTCTCAGCACAGAGATTTTATTGTAATGAGAGAGGAGTTTGGAAGAAATAATGATGTTCACGAAACCTATAATTTCAAGCAAGCCCAGAGTTCATCAGTGTTCGGCTTAAGGAAAGAAGATTTATCTGCGAGCCAGCCTAAAGAGAGAGTGGCGGTCCAGCCTTCTCCTGTTTTCTTGGAGAGCGCGCACGAGAGCGATGCTCCAGCTCTGGCTTTTGGCAAGGTGCAGGAGGACGCGAAGCCATTCTGCGTGGGGACCGTGCCGCCGAGCATCGATGCCAGCCAGACCTATACCAAAGACGGAGCCGACGACGCGGAGTCTGCCGATGGCAAAACGCTGAAACCCAAGCCGTCCAAACTGGCCAAGAGGATCGCAAACTCTGCCGGTTATGTAGGTGACCGATTCAAGTGTGTGACCACCGAGCTCTACGCCGACTCCAGCCAGCTCAGCCGGGAGCAGCGGGCGTTGCAGGTGAGCCCGCGCGGTCCAGCACCCGCCGCGCTTGCTGTCGGTATTTATTTCTCTGTTGCAAGTCACAGTTGAGTTTTTAAAGTTGAGAGAAGCGACGCAGGTGGGGAGACCAGAACGTTTTTTTTTGTTGGGGCGTACTGGCCATAAATTGGTTTTAAATAGCAAAGTGAGTTTATTAATGAGAGTGAGGAAATGTAAAGAGTATGTGTGGCTTATAGGTATGCATGGGCTAGCCAGCTTTAAAGGGCTTTTTTACTAAGATCTGATACAAATGTTAATGCACGTTAATGAAATGTTTGTGCAGTTTCAAGGGGAGTCGGACAGGCATGCATGTTACCTTGGCGCTGGCTGTAATTTCTGAGCTGGCCTCAGAGCCAGCACAGCACAGTACCCAAGAAGTTATGATTAGTATGCCAAACGTGCCATTGGATGGTGAGGAGTTGCAGTCATGCATTAGTGGGTCTCAGGCAACGTTGGTTCCAAGTGAGCGCCTAGGGAAGAGTAGGAGTGGTATTGAGGTTGATGCTGAGGGATGATAGACAGGTATTGTGCAGGAATATTCTTAGGGTGTTTTACTTTTAATGAAGGGATGAGTTAAGCCAAATTGTTTTGCATTGTTAAGAAAAGAATTGGTTTATGCTTATAAAAATGGATGAAATTATCTAAATGATCCATTGAGTGCCCATTTTAATTACATAGATGGAAGGATTACAAGAGGACAGTATTTTATGTCTACCTGCTGCTTACTGTGAGGTCAGTTCTTCAAATTTTTATTACTAGACTCTTACATAAACCTTTGAGTTAAATTTCATTTCCAAATACACAAAGGGAAGTTTGTGGGCCATGGTCGTCTTTTATTCATTGTACGGTTTTGTGTTGTTGTTTTTTTTTTTCTTTTTAATTTTATTTTATTTCTTTTCGTTTTTGTCTCTTTTTACCTCCAAAATGGAATGTTTTTGTTTTATATATAATATACATTTATATATAATCTTTTACATATATATACTTATATATGAAAGAATTGTGTGGCTGTTTGCTTATAAGATTCTAGAACACTGTTTTACAAGTCAGGTGTGTTAAAATCCTACCCTTAGCTGTTTATCTGAAACCCTGGTTTTGAGTCAATTTTTCTTTGGAAATGCTTTCATATAAGGTAAGGTGTAAATGAAGTGGTTTTTATTGCAAGACTTTTTTTTTATATCAATTCTCTTTCTAGCGTGCAATGATGCGCTTCTCAGAGTTGGAGATGAAAGAGAGAGAAGGCCAAACAGCTACCAAAGACTCAGAGGTCTGCAGATTCAGCCAGGCAGATTGGGAAAACTTGAAAGGAAACAGTGAAAAGAAGCCAAAGTCTGTTGCTCTGGAAGATGCCATTGCTGACCAAAATGACAATGACAGATGTAAGCGAATTTAGATGGCTTTCTGAAGCGTGTATGTGTCTCTTTGCCATGGCAGCTTGCAGCAAAGCAAGCAAATCTTCGTGTTCTCGCTGTGTTGCTGGTGAAAGTCACTGACCTCATCCTCTGCAGGTGCTGAGTTGCCACGGCTGGTAGCCTCTGTGCTTGTTTTGGGGCTTGCAAGTTTCTGGTTGCCATTGCGCCTGCTTTTCAGGAGATAGTTAAATGTCTGTCACTGCCTTAGAGAGATCCTCTTTTAACTGATGGGGTACTACACCAGCCAGTGAAAGCAAAGGTCCAAGGTTATGTTTTAAATACAGAAAGGATATGGGGGAAGACAGGAAGGCAAGAAGGAATTCAGCTTCCTGAAGTTGCAGTAGCACTGGGAGATGCCAATATTGCAGTCTTCAAAGCAAGGATGGAGGACAGAAGAGTGAAGGGAAGTGGGGAAGGATGTGATCTGCCAGGCTTGTCCATAAAAGCTGGCAGTAACAACTCCAGATGATAAGAAGTTATTTTCCTGGTGACTTCTGCTGCAGTGGCTGGGAGGTTTGTGAGGCACAGGTTCTTGCAGGCAGAGTCTGTGGAACTCCCTGTGGGGCTGTCTGTTCCCTCCAGGCTGTTACAGGGTGTCAGAGGACTATGGAAAATGCAACGTCCTAAAAGTAAGATAAAATTAAAAAATGGTGTTAGGGGATTTTTTACTATATGCAAGAGAGATCACTTCTTTTTTGTTTGCACTCTCAGTAAGCATATGGCTTCTGTCAGTTTCCACCTTTTCTTTGTTTTTTTGTTTTACCTAGGTATTTAAAGAATGGATCAGTTCCTTCTGTTGCTACTTTGTTTTGAACAACTCAGAAAACAAGATTGGTGCTGAAAGCATTGCAAAACAAGGGGAGCTGTACTGCAGACTGCACTGTGTGTGTGTGCGTGTCTTTGTAACTCAGTGGTTAAGTGTGCTCTTTGGTAGGTGGAGATTCATGAAAAGGGCTAGTAGAAAATTTCATTCAGGCAATTTAATAACTTTGAATTATTGTTCTGGTCTTTGGTTAATCCTTTTGGCAGAGAGCATGCTGGTCAATCGTGCTTGCTTGGTTACTCACCTAAATTCAAGTTACCGTGGCATTGCTATCACCGAAATGACAGCCTCCACAAAAATTGGCATGCCAAAATAGCAAGGGAAAGTTTTAATTGTGGAAGTGGAGAGGGAAGCAAGGTGGGGAGAGGCAGGCTGAGCCTCTGGAAGCTGGGCAGCCTTTTCCTTCCCCAAACTGTATTGTGGCAGCTGTGGGGAGGAAGGCACAGCTGCCTGTGCTAAAGCTGAGAGCTGGGCAGGCTGCTGCCCTGGCTGTCCTCTTTGCAGCCTTCCTTGCTCCTCAGGGATGCCCTGGTGATGTCCTCTGTTAAATCCCACCCTGGGTGTGCAGGAAAGCTAGAAGAGCAGCAGCAGTCCTGCTGGCTGGTTCTGGCTGCAAAGAGGGTTCAGCAGAGGGGGGATGATGGGCTGTGGAGTTGAGAGGGGGGCACAGGGGATTAACAGAGGGAGGGAAGGCAGGCTTGCTCAGGGACATGGGGCTGCTTGTGGGGGGCTGTGGAGAGGTTGAGTGTTAGAGCATAATTGTATGCTGAAACACCTACTCCCATCCTTGCAAAAGGCTGATGATATGGTTTGTCTGTAAATTCACCATTTAGTGAGATCTCTGGCACTTGAATCTGCTGGCTAAAATTTGTTTGAGACTGTTAAATAGTTGTTGGAAGCAGGGAAAGTATGTTCAGTCTTATGTTAGTTCATTCCTCTCCTCTGCTAATTAGCTCTGACTTAACAGGCTATTTCAGACTTTGGCCAAATGTCTAAACTCCTAAAAGCATGGATCTGTTCTGCTGAGGGAGCTCCTTTTTTTTGTACGCCCGCCTGGGCAGCAGCAAATACTTACCAGTACAGATTCAGGTCTCAGTAAAAGTTTTTTATCGCGGTGGTTCACCTCCTGCCCCTCGGGATAGCAGCTGATAAATCAGGAAGCCGAGTTTCACACCTCTTGAATGCCTCTACTGTGGTGGCTTGGGCTCTGTGTTGGGGCTTGAGCCACCAGCAGCCTTAATGCATCTCTCACTGAGCGACTGGCAAAGGGGAGATGAGCTCTGCCTTCCCTTCCCTTTCGCTGGGAGCCAGGGCTGCTGATCCTTTGCCTTCCCTTTGCCTTCAGTTTCTGACCACGCTGTTGGTGTGTTTGGCTTTAAAGCTCCTGAACAGGAATGAGCTGATGGTTTGCAGCCTCTCGTGTCTCCTTTCTGCCTCCTTTGAGTGATCTTGCTGCTGGAAAAGTTGTTTCCTTGTGTTCTGTGTTTGTCTGGCGCTGGCTTGAGAGTGAAACAGCCGTGCCTTTACTTGTGTGAGGAGGGAGTTCAGGAGTGAAACCGACAGGCTGTTCTGCCTGCACTGCGAGCACTTCACCTGCCTGATGAAGAAGGAAACTGCATCCAAAACTGTGATTGTGGCACGGAGCCAGCTCCCAGGGCTCCCCTGCTGCCGCCGCGGCCGCGCTTGGCACGGAGCTCCAGAGCCGATCGGCCCTGGCAGCTGCCTGCCCCCTTGGCTCCTCTAAACCTACCAGTGCAACAAAAGCCTAAATAACACAGGCAGGTGATGCTTACACAGGCATTTCATGGGATGGAAACTGCTTTTTTTTTTTTGGCTTGTCCTAGGACTTGCTGTTTTTCCTAGCTGAATTACACATGTATAGACTTTTTTGGAAGCCTACGAAGGCACAATATCCGGTTCCTTAAACTTTTCCTCTGACTTGGCAGTGTGTGATTTTCTGTACTGGGAGTCTCCTTAAGTTTGAGCATTGAGCCTTCTGGAGAAGGGTAAAAGAGGTGGGCTTTTGTTTAGTTTAACTTTTTGTTATGCTTCTTTTTTTTTTTTTAAGGCCCAATTTAAGGCAGGTAGCCATGTTAGCTAATTAATGAGCAATTAAAGCCGATCAGTAAATTAGAAGTGCTTCACTTCTCTCCCATCTCGTCTGGGTTTTGCTGGGCATCTGAGACCGGGCATCTGAGAGCAGCCGCAAAGCTGCTTTGTTGCCAAGGTGACTTGTAAATGTTGCTGAGGCAATGCTGCTCCAGTGCATTTTCATAGCACAAACATGATAAATTATGGGATGCATATGTCATGAGTCATAGGATTGTTCAGAGATCAAGTGATTTAAGCTATTGGCACGGACACACGCATCAATACGGGCATGTGATGATCGCATGTCGGTTCATAACAAAGCTCTTCCAGAGGTTCTGAAAATCATACCCGAATGTGAAAGAGTGAATGAATTCTACAGACTGTGAATTTCTTGACTGGGGAGCATGACTTCACCTGTTTATTTAATTTTTTAGGATGGGAGACAGTGCCTGTTTAAGCCTTATCTGGGCAAAATTACCCCAATATATTAGAAGCCTGATCTTAAGGCATGAGGTCATAAGGAAGAAGTTAAAGCAGTTGGTATGCGTGAAGGTAAATGGTGCAATGTGCCAAAACACATTGCACAATTGATCTCAGCATTGTAGTGAGGTACCACTGTCCCTTTGCATGGTGATGCCCTGCTTTTCTTTTTTCTTGCTGGGCTGCGTGTACACTGGAACAAATGAAAGATGGAGCCAGTAAACATGTCCTTTGCCCTGGTCAGTTATTACCTTCCTGCCACAGGACATAGTGGAAGAAAAAAAAAGAGGTCTGTGCACTGAGAGTGGTGGTTGCTTGTTTGTGCAGTGTGGTAGGCTTGGGCAGAACACAACAAATGCAGAAAGCTCCCAAGCTGAGGTACTTGGAGGGAAAAGTGGGATCAACTGGGTTCCCTCTGCCCCATGGGATACTCAGAGTTGAATTCTGAGGATATCATAGGGAATTTCTTACTGTTGTTGTGATCTCCCTGCTGAATACTGGGTTTTAGCATTTGGATAGTCATTACTGTTCTTGGATGAATAAAGGGTACCTTGCATATAAGTGAGCGCAATGAGAGGTTGCTCCAGGGAGGAGGAAAGGCTGTTTTTAGCTGCCATGTTATTTGAACAAAAGAATCTGCAGCTTTTGAACACTAAGATGTGTTTCCTTGTTTGCATCGAATGGGAGGGTCTGGTCTTGTTGACAGCAGCTGACAGCAACAGGAAGATGGAAAAACGAAACAAAGTTTTTTGGGTAGCGTATTTGTGCATGTCTGTAACTGCTCCTTGTGAGATTTGTAACCTGTGCACTGAGAAGATACTGCTTCAGAGAGAAACCAGCTGTGAAGAAGCATCTTCTTAATTCTTCCTTGTTTCTAGATTGGTGGGACAGTGAGAAATGGTTTGAATTGTTGGTGCTGGTTGTCACAGCTGGTGTGACACTGGCAAATACTGGAGGCTTGAGGAGGGAGCACATTTAAGAGTTTAATCTCCTTACTCATAGAGGTGTGTTGCTATGAGAACTCAGCATTTATCCTGTGTTTCTGGCTACCTCACCACTGTTTGAATAATGATGATACGAGAACTCCCAAGTATTTTGTTGTTGTTTTCTTCCTGAGGCAGAGAAAAGGATGTTGTAGATACATGGCACAGGAAGGGGGGTGGTGGGAACAAAAGCAGATAAATTCTCCTCATCCTTGTTGGGCACGCATGTTATGCTTATGTTGCCGTGCTTCTTGTTGACATTTGTATCTTAATTTGGGGAGACATTGCGTCTGATCCCGGTTGCTTGCAAAACAGTTTGAGGACGGAGCGGAATCCGGTGGTAAAATATTAATAGAGCCTGCTCTCTGTGAGGCAGCCACAGCTGTGCCAGGGGGGAAAAGGAAAAACCTCTGGGCTCGCGACGTGTCGGTGCAGGCTGCGAGGAGAGCCTGGAGCCCGTGGTGTCCCCAGCCGTGAGTGAGTGAGTGAGTGAGTGAGTGAGTGAGTGAGTGAGTGACCTTTGTGCTTTGGCACTGAAATCCGGCTGCGGGAGCGCACAGGCAAGGGCACGTCCCGCAGCTCCCGGGCTGCTCCCGCCTCGGAGCAGGGTGATTACACAACCGGGATTAGTGTGCGGAGATGCCGCTTCCCTAATGGCCTTACTGCGGGAGCGGGATTGCACAGCCACGGGCTGCACAGCCATGGATTGCACAGCCATGGACTGCAGAGCCATGGACTGCACAGCCACGGATTGCACAGCCACGGATCGCACAGCTGCGTGTGCAGCGGGCAGCCCTTGAGAGGGATTTCTGGAGCTCTGTCCCCTGAGGGTCCCTCTGGGATGTCACCAGGCAGCGGAGGCCAAGGTGTCACGGAGCTGCTGGCAGCCAGGGCTTTTTGGATGAGCTGCAGTAGGTGTGTGCTGTTCTTCCCAGCACGTGGAGCCCCGGAGGAAGGCTGACAGTGACAAGCTGTTAGCGAGGGCTCTCCCCTCTTTTATTTTTCAGCACAGTCTGAGCGAGCGGCGCTCGGCATCCCCGTGCCAAGTCCTCTTGCAGATAGAGAAGGAATTAATCTGCAGCAGGTTGCTTTCGGTGGTGGCAGGCTGGAATTAGCTTGCTGTTTCCTGCAAGCCGTAAAGATTAAGACCATCACCCCCCTGCCCCCCCCTACAGCCTGCTACTTCCTTTGACCCTGCAAGAGCTTCTCTGGGAATTGGTCAGGATGTGCCTGCCTTTTCTCAGGCCAGACAGTGTTAGGAGCAGGAAAGCTATCCCAGTGTAGCGACTCTCAGCATGAACCATGGGCTGTAGCTGTTGGTACTGCTGGAGATGAGAGGGCTCTAAGACAGCAGGGGTGTGGCTGAGAGTGCCCTTACCTGATCTCTTCAGGGAAACTGACCACAGAAGTATAATGTTTCCTTATGAAAGGAAGAAAATAGCAGATTGCATTAAAAATGTAAAATGAAATCCGATAGACACGTTTATTTCTATTGTGATACTTAAAACGTGGCTGGGCCAGCTGCTTTTATGCTGTGTGAAACGGGACTGCTGGTGCTTTTGGTGTGGTTATAGGGTACAGCTGTGGGGCGGCGTCCTTGTGCCAGATGTGCGAGCACAGGGTGCTGCCAGCTTCATTCTGATCTGGGGGGGCTCTGCTATTCAGAGGCACGGCCACAGTAAGCTGAGATACCTGTTCTCTGGAACATCTCAGTGCTGTTGGCTGGAAGAAGTGTGACAAAGTGCATTTTAAAGTCTTGCAAGGAGCATGTGTTGGCCAGACGGCCTTGTGGAGCATCGCGTCGCTGAGCAGCGGAACAGCCCGAGCCTCCCGCTCGCCTGCAGAAAATCAGCTTTTGTTTTGATTTTTCTTGGCCCATATCTTGTGCTGTTTTACAAGCAGCCCTGCAGGCAGCTTCCCAAGCAGTGTAAAAATTATGCTGGGGTGTCTTCTGGTGCCGACAAACATTTCCAGAGCCCTTGGTGCTACTTGGAGCCATTTCCAGATTGTGGTGAGGAGAAAACTCATCAGGGAAGTTTCCCCTTGCCACCCCCCCAGCCTTCCATTGCTGACAAAAGGTATTTTGAGGACGGTCATGAAACCAGGAGGGGCTGGCAGAGCTGTAGGAAGGTGCTGTCAAGATAAAGTGGGATTGAGTTGGGCTGCTTCCAGATGCTGCCAGTGGTGGGTCTTGGAGGGCACAGGAGCGGAGAAGGGGTTGCAGGGGAGCAGTGTCAGCCCTGATAAGGGGATAGAAAAGCTGAAGGCCAGGCTGGACAGGGCAACCTGTAAAAAACTGAGTGAAATGGAGTGAGGATCCATGGGAGGGAATGGCAACAGAGCTGTCAGGAGTCCAGGTAGGAAACGAGCAAATCTGTTTGCAGGGAGGGAAGTGGGAGAAGGAGGAAGGGCAGGAAGGAGGAAGAGGAAAAGGGACAGTGAGCCATGGGGAAGTAAGATAGAGCATACAGTTTGCCAAACAGTGGCAGAGGTGTGGAGTGTTGGTCGGCCAGGAGGGCTAAAACACCTGAGAACCCCAACTTGTTTGTGGGAGTTGTAAATAGGAGCTGATTGTCTGTGTTGAAGTCTGTACTGCATCTCTGCCTAACCTTGCCTTTGCTAGTTTGGTTAAACCCAAGAAAATAATGTTACTCAAGATGGTGATTAAGTGTAATTTTAAATCAAGCATCCATTTAAAATTGCATAGGCTGTCTCTGAATTTGAGCAAACAGTATTGGAGGGAAGCTGAAGTTGGTGAGGGTGAGGCAGCATGGGTGTTTTTGTGGCTAATTTGTCAGACTAGTTTCTAGTAAGCTTTTCAGAGCTCACCCTCTTGCTATTGCTGGAAATACTCCTTGAAAAAAGTGAGGTCTGTTTTAAAAGGAGGTGACAGAGATCATGTGAGGTACAGTGACTGGTTGGTTACTTGAAGTGAGGAAGCCTTTTTATAACCTTGGATTCAAGTAGTGCTTTTTTGCAAAATATCACAGCTATTTTTAGTGGCATTTCTGTGTCCGTGTGTGCATGTTCTGTATCCCATTTATATCTCCAGAAAAAGGGATGGATGCTTCTAAGTCAGACTCTGCAATTTGATGGGAGAAGTTAGTGAAAGATTAGGAATTAAGGGAGGACTAATACTTAGTTGTCACCAGAATGTGTTTTTGAACTGGATTGTTACTTGCCACAGTTTAGGGGGTGAGGTTGCTTTCTGAAAAGGGTTTGTGCTTTCAGTACCTAAAGATGTTTCTTTATTTAAAAAAGCATATTGTGATGTTTCTATGGATACAAGTATGCAAGTGAATATTGTGCTTCTTAAATTAATGTAAAAACAACACAAAGTAGTGTTCATTTGGGAGTTTTGTGCCTAACTGTTGAGAAAACTGCTGTCTTAGGCTGGGCAGAGGAGACTTGTTCCCAAGTACAATTTTGTGTTTATTTGCATGCCTCATGAGCTGTAATTCATGATGGAGATGACATTGAAGAGATCAGAAAGCAAAGCCTTCTCACAATGAATTGTGTTGTATTTATTAGGTCTTGTGGTATTTGTTTGTTTTTTATTTTTAGGTAACTTTACTAGTACAGAAAACAACCGAGGTCACTTTCTTGAAACTCCAGAGGAAAAAGATCTCTCAAATGAAAAATGTTATTTAGAGAGACATTCTGTGTATGAAAAGGCAGAAGACCAGCCAACAGAAGATTTTGGCCAACATTCATGTCCACGTCTGGACAGGAAACGTAAACACTCTGGTGAGAGAGTGCAAAATGATGGCAGCCAAAATGAAAGCTTTGTGGATGAACTGCAAGAAGAAGTTATATCAAAAGCAAAAAAGAAGAAGAGCTCCAAAGGTAAGACAGCATTTTGCTTTGGTTTCTCTCAAGGAATGTCTTGTGAAAGGAACGTCCCTTTGGCTTAATGTGTTTCCATTTTTGAACTTGCTAGTTACTAATGTGAGCACTGTCATTTCACTTTAAATTATATATATGTATATATATGTATGTATATATATGTGTATATATATATGTATATATAAAAAACTTGGTATGTAAGGATAAAGCACTAGTCATTGGCCACTGTAGCCACAGCAGTGCAAGTTCCTGTAGTGCATGTAACCCGTAATGAGCGAAGCTTTAAAATGCATAGTGTGGTGGTAAAGCTGAGACTATATGCCCCGAAAGTGAAATGTAGCTTTTGTTTTAAGTTGAGGGGGCTTTTTGATTAATTTTTAGTTATTTTTCCATTAGATGACTGGCCTGAGAGGGAAATGACAAACAATTCCTCTAACCACTTAGAAGAGCCCAATTGTAATGAGGTGACCAACCTGAAGGTGTGCATTGAATTAACAGGGCTCCATCCCAAAAAGCAGCGTCACCTGCAGCATCTTAGGGAACTATGGGAGCAGCAGGTGTCACCAGAGAGATCCCCGTCCGGCAAGTTGGGCCGGCAAAGCAGGAAAGATTTAGCTGAGGCTGTTCAGCCAGAGGCCACTGCAAAGGTCAAAGACTTCACAGAAGAAAGGCACACCAAGAAAAGGTCAGAGGCCAAAAGCAATAGAAGTTGGTCTGAAGAGTCCCTCAAAACAAGTGACAATGAACAAGGTATGCAGAGACTACTAGGGAAACCAGCTGGCTTTAGCATTTACAGTGACGCATGCTGCCACCGATGTGAAGGAATTGTCGAGAGTTTTTTTTCTTCTTTCTTTTTTTTTAACTATATATATATTTCTGTAGATGTCCATTTTTATAAGGACTGACACCTCCTCTTTAAGAATTGCACTGTAGCTGATATTTGTCAGACAAGAAAACATGTTTGTGTATGTGTGTGTAACTCTGTGTTTGTGTGTGTGTGCGTGTGTGTTTTGGCTTTAAATATTTTCGTAGATTATGTGAAGATGAAGTTTATCTCTAGAGGAGAGCTGGGGAGGGCATAAAATGTGGGCATGCTTTTGGGTGAGAGAGGGAGCAAATGGGCTGCTAGTTGGTGTAAGGGTGTTTAACCGCATGTAGGGTTTGAGGGGCTGTGAGCTTCTAAAGCAGCATCAGCAAAGCTACAGCTGCTCTTGATCTTGGGAACCCAACTCCTCCAGCACCTCAGCACTGCTGGCTTCCCCTGCCTTTCCCAGGCCATATGCTCAAGAGCAGAGCTCATCCTCCTCCTGACAAGGATGCTTTCTTTGCTGGTTTGTCCTGAGCACATCCTGTAAACCCCTTGCATCCCACTTCCTGGCCCCTTGGCAGAGGTTTTCCAGCAGCTCTCTCCTAAGGGGTTGCTTCCTCAAAGCGTATCAGCTTTCCTTGACTTGTTTTTGCCTTCTTCTTTACCTCTCACTCCACTTCCTCCTTTCCCAATCCTCCCTCCCTTTTCTGTTGATTCCCTATCCTGGGGGAAAGCCTGTGGATACAATCTGCCAAATTTTCACTGGATGGACAGGTCACTCTCCTGTCCCCACTGTCCTCAGTCCCTGGGCACATTTTCTGCTCTGGTGCCTTTCTCCTTCCCTGCAACATTTTGCTGCTGTAGCTTGGCAGGAGAACTGATGGGGAATGGAATCACACAGTGCACAGGGCAAATCCCCTTTTCTTTCTCTTTTCCTGCTCTTACCTCTCCAAGGGCTCTGCTTGTTTTTGAGGAAAAGCTGTTTCTGGGAGCAGGAGCTGTGTGTATGGCATTTGGGCTCCTTGCTCCTTCACAAACCTGGGAGCTTCATCACCTGGAACACATTCACATTCCAGCTGGCCTAACCTATAGTTCAGCTGAGATCCCCTTGAAAGAGAGAAGCATGAGGAGAGTGGATCCTCTTGCCCCACACCATGGAAAGGACTGAGTCCAGATCATCCTGTGCCAGTGAAGATTTTCCTTGGTAGTCTCTGAACGTCACAGGCAAAAATACCAGCTTCCCTTCAGTCCTAAAGCTCCTCATCTGTCCTTCTCCTTGGTAGGATTATCTGAGGGCAGAAACCCCCAAACTTTGATGCTTACTGATGGGGAAGGATCCATCCAAAAGGATTTGTGCAGTAGGAGAGCAAAACTTTGGTTAACAAACCAAGGACAAAAAGGAGCTTTTGACTCTAACTTCCTTGCTTTATGTGCTGCCTTGGTGAGCATGGTATTGGCTCAAACACCCTGCCCCTCACATTAGTACTTTCAGAGAGAGATACCTTGTATACCTTGTAGAGATTAAACCAGGGTCACTGACAAGAAGCTGTGTTGTGTAAGGATGCTCTCACTTTCCCCTGGAATCCCTCCTGTGGCAGTGGCAGGCTGATGACCACGGGAAAGAAAAAGAGGTGGCTCCCAGTTTCTGCACCGTTCCCAAAGGCATTCAGATTCAGTTGCCTATGGCTGTGAAAAAACTCTTGGGTTTGGAAGCTGCTATAAAACCATAAACTTGACTAAATTGTGCCTTGCTGTTCATTGTAAAAAGACAGTGGATATCATTCAGATAATTTTGCTGGTGCTTCTCCAGCCCTGTTGAAATCTCCTCGTTCTTAGTTGACTGGGATGAAGACATTTTTCCCCATTGTGTGACAGAGCATCCTCTGCATGACAGTCTCATGGAGATGGAGTCTTCCAGCTTGTCTGTCTTGCTCAGGACTAGTCCTCAAACTTTTCTTAAGCAGAGACTGAGTATGAGAATGTACACTGTCACTTGCAGCTTTTTTTTTTTAGTTTGGGGCCGGGAACAGCTGTTCTCTGTGCTCAAGCACTGCCTGCAGTTGTGGCAGTCTCTGCTGCTGGGCAGCTGGTTGTATCCCAAGGAGCAGCCTGTAACAGGACATGAGGGTTGCCTCTGAAGCCTCAGTCTAACATTAGCAGGATGATTTGCCACTCCTGCCTGCAAATCTCTGGGAATGTGAAGGTTTCTGACTTCTGGGTTTGTTACTCCAGTATTGTTTATGCAGAGCAGTGTGGGCAGCAGGTCAGGGGAGGTGATTCTATCTCTGCTCTGCTCCTGTGAGGCCCCACCTGCAGAGCTGTGTCCAGTTCCTGGGCCCCCAGCATGGGAAAAACATGGACCCGCTGGAGCAGGTCCACAGGAGGCTGCAAAGATAATCAGGGGGCTGGATCACCTCTGCTGTGAAGACAGGCTGAGGGGGTTGGGGTTGTTCAGCCCAGAGAAGAGAAGGCTCTGGGGAAACCTTATAGCACCTTCCAATACCTAAAAGAGGGCTTTAAGAGAGCTGGAGAGGGACTTTTGACGAGGATATATAGTGATAGGAAAAGTGGTAATGGATTTTAAAGGGGGTAGACTTAGATTAGGTTATTAGGAGGAAATTCTTGACTGTGAGAGTGGTGAGGCACTGGAACAGGCTGCACCGAGAAATTGTGGCTGCCACATCCATGGAAATGTTCAGGGCCAGGTTGGATGGGGCTCTGAGCCACCTGATCTAGTAGAATGTGTCCCTGCCAATGGCAGAAGGGTTGGAACTGGATGATCTTTAGGGGATGGTCTCCCTTCCAACCCCGATTCTGTGATGGTGTTGCAAAGTGATGTTGCCGTGCTGGGTCTCTGGGGTGCAGCAGGTCCATGAACGTGGGGATGCTGCTGCTTCAGGGCATCACACTGCTTGCCCAGCCCCATAACCAAGGCAGAAACCACAGCCTCTGCTGGGGTCCCAGCTGAGCAATAACCCTGCACTGCTGGAGCATCTCCTGATGCTCCCCCTGGGAGCCACAGCCGCTCACGCTGTGCGAGGAGAAAACCAGAACAGCGCGGAAACAAAAGCCCTGAGGAGAGGAGCCAGGAGGATCTCGCCCACTGGGAAGCATGTGCCAGCCCCTGGGAGCTGCCTGGGGCTGCAGGCAGTGTGGCAGCCACGGGCTTGGCAGGCGGGAGGAGGCAGCTGCTGGGGGGAGCTGAACAAGGAGCATTCCGGTGACGCGGCGGCAGCTGCTGCTATTCCGTGCGGACCTCGCAGCAGCCGCTCCTGCGGGAAGGGAGACAGGTCCTGCTCTGAGTCAGACTTGCCACAGCCCACATCAGTCAGAGGCCTGAGTTTTTTGGGGTTTTTGGTTTGGGTTTTCTTTTTTCCTATGGATGTTTAGGTGTATTCCTGCTCACTCTTGTTTTTCTTCTCTCTCTTCACGTGGTCAGGAAGATGGGGTGGGATTCCAGGATCAGTCACTTGCTGCTTTTCTGCCCCTGTTGTCTTGCATTTCCCAGGCTCATGCTTGGCTTTTTCTGTGTAGTGCTGGTATATTGCAATGTTACTGATCCTGAAGCTCCTGGGTGCACAGCATAGCTGCTCTCCATCTCTCAGCTCCGGTGCACATTTAGCCTGGTGCCTGCTGTCGCCACCGTGGAGGGTCAAAGTGAAGCACAGAGTTGATGTGGAGTTTGCAGGCAGGAGAACACATTCTTTGTGGTGATTAAACTTCTGCTTTGAATGCCTCGGCATGTCTGCATGGGAAAGCCTGCAGTTCTTTGAGATAAGCTTCCTGTGGTTTTTTTTTCCTCCATCCTTTCAGTATTTCTGTCCTTCTCCAGACCTGTGAGTTTTTCAGTCTATTGTAGTTTTCCACATGCAGCTGTTTGTTCCATTTGCGCTCACCAGAGCTCCTCGCTGTTGCTTTCCATCTTTTCCATTTTTTTTTTTCTTTAGTAAGTGATTAAGTAGGTAATGATGGTACTTCTGTATTGGAATTGGGCTTTTCACACGCTGCTCAATTAGGATAGTTGGGAACATGAAAATTAAACACTCCTTACTTTGTGCTATCTACAGAGTTGGAAAGACACCTTTGCATCCATAGGCTCAGCCTACAACTAGGTGCCTTCCTTCAGTATTGCAAAGCCTGAAAAACTTAACATGATTTTTGCTGAACAATCTGCACATCATGTGTCCCATAAATTCCCTGACATCTGCTTGGCAAGCCGTGGTATGTGTCTTTTTCTAGAAAGTGGCTCAAAAGAACTGAGGGATTTCTGTTTTCATCCTTAATCTAGAAAGCCTTCTGTGAGTTGCTTTCACAGATCTATTTAAGGAAGACTAAAGTGTGAAACTGCCCACCAAGAGGATTCTAGATTTTATTTTCTTTTTTACCAACTGGTTCTGGACCGACTCTCTTTAAGTAAGGGTGTCTCTCCCCTGAGCACCTGCTTATTTGCTCCTGCCATCTCTTCTATTGTGAAAGTAGCATCACTTCAGAGACTTCTCAGAGCAAGGGAGTCTCTTTCAAGTTCTCAAAGTTTTTTCCACACCTTCCCTTGGTTGTGTGGTATTGTTTGGCTGAAGTTGTCCCTTCCTTTCTAGCAGCCTTTAATTTTTCTGCAGAGCAGTTGGTTCTGAGGTCACCTCAATTCTCTTCCCAAGGGAAATTCAGACTATAAAAAGTCAACTTTCCTGTCCTTGTTTTGTTGTAAGCCTTCTTGCACTCCGAAAAAAAACCCCAAAACTAACCATGCTTTTTGCACGTGGCCCAGATTGTGGGATCCAGCTTGTTGGAGCTAACCCCCAGAGAAAACCCAGCCCTGCCAGTATCCTGCCACAGACAGCAGAGCACTGGCCTTACTGTCCCAGTGTCCCAGAAAGACTCACTTCTGAATGCAGTTCTTGGGCAAAAAACCATCTGATTGCTTTTCCTGCAAAATCTCTGTGCTTTCTGATGGAGAGCTTGCACAGAGCTTCTCTAGGAACAGCTCCTTCAGTAGTCTTTCTTCTCTTGGCTTGTTTTAGAAGTCAAAATGCTGCTGAGAAGGTGTTCCCTGTCTTGGGACTAAGCTCAACATTTTCACGTCTCTCAAAACATCACTTCCATGATGCAAAACCAGCACACTGTCCCAATAAATCTGATGCATGCTCCCCCCTTTCTTCCTGTCCCCTCTTCCCTCACCATCCCTGTGTCTGCACTGAGACAAGCCGGGCTGGGCCCAGGCTGCTGGAGGAGTTGGTTCCCCTTCAGATCAGGCAGTCCTAGGTTAGGAGGTGAGTTTTTCCCTGCAGCTGTTCCACTCTGCCCGTGGTGGCCGGGCTGTGGCACTGCCAAGCTGGCCTGGCACGCATCCCCACGGCCCTGGCACTGCCCAGCACCTGCATGGGGCATTTCATTGAGGGATTTTTATTAGAGCCCGATAACCGCTAGCACAGCGTCAACGGGCGAGATGCTATTTACAGTTTGGATGTGGAAGGCTTAAAATATTAACGATTTGAAAATGTAATTGTAGATCTCTTAAGCAGTGGAGGAGCTTGTGTTAAGTGCTAGCAATGCGTTTTCCTTTTAACGCACCATGCGATGTGTAATGCCTTTCCCTTCCCGTTTAGGCTTGCCCGTATTCCCGGTGTCTCCGCACATGAAGAGCCTTTCATCCACCAATGCAAACAGCAAAAGGCAGGCTCAGCCAAGCTGTACTCCAGCCTCGAGGTTGGCTGCCAAACAGCAGAAAATTAAAGAAAGCCGGAAGACAGATGGGCTGTACACAGACGAAGAGGAGGATTTCCAACATGCATCTCTGATGCAGAAATACAGCGAGTGTGAGAAGCCATCAGGGAAACGTCAGTGTAAAACAAAACACTTGGCACTGCAGGAGAGGAGAAGGAGGTCATCTCTGACAGGGGATGACACCACAGATATCGAAAATGCTGAAGATAAGGTATCTTTATTTAGACTTAATTGTCCACCAGCCTCTGAGAAAGCAGAGCCAGCTTGCTTAAAACTAACGCACTGTCGTGCATGCAGGGTAGCGGGGATTGCGTTCGGATTTGTCTGTGGATGCTTTGCACATTTTGTGTTTGCTTTTCTTAACCTTAGTTGAAGGCACTGTTACAAGGGTGAAGCATTTTGTGTTTAAAAGCTGTAGCGGGTCTTCCTTTAAAAATTAAATACCAGTAGAAAAGTCTTAATTCCTCACTGCCAAAGCACAGTCCCATCACAGTACTGTGCAAACAAAGATAAAAAACCCCTGCCATCACGGTTTTGACAGGTAACGGTAACGAGGAAAGTCAGGAAGCGACCGGAGCCGAGTTCAGACTGCGACTCCTCGCCGGCCAAGCTGTTCGAGCAGAAGGTGTACGAGCGGCTGCCGCAGGCGCCCGCGCTGCTCCCGCTCCCGCAGCCCCCGCAGCTGCCCCTGGCCAGCCCCAGCCCGGAGAGCACCCCCAGCCGGCCCATGCCCCCCGAGGCACGGCGCCTCATCGTCAACAAGAACGCGGGGGAGACGCTGCTGCAGCGGGCGGCACGCCTGGGCTATGAGGTAAGGCTCCCCCCGCGCCCCCTGGGATGGGCTTTTCTTTTTGATTCCAAAAGTTAGCAGATTTCGGTTGGGTCGCTGAAAGTTGTAGCCCCCGTTCCCCTGTTGCTTTCCCTTCTCTGGTGTGGGGGTTTGGAGGCAGGTTGCTGTGGGAATGACTCCCCACCGCTGCTGGGTCAGCTGGCAGGGATACAGGGTGAGCAACATCTCGAGGGAATGAGCAAAGGGTAAAGTTTTATTGGTAACCCTCACTTCCCTTTAGATATAAACCATCTGCAAACAGAACGAATGTCTTTTTTTTTTTTTCCTTTCTTTTTTCCTCCCAAGTAATCTTTATGGTGATCTTTAATGAGCTGTATGTTTTCTGCTTTTGTTGTTTGTGAAGAGCTTGTAGTTTAGGAGAAGGGTTTTATTTTTGTTCTTCTCTCCAAGGAGTATCTGGTATGTGACACAGGATGTAGCGCTTAGAGTGTCCTCTTGCATGATCAGACACATCATAGGAGCACTCTGCATGCTTTATACTCGGCGTCTGGAGCTGCTTGGTGTAGCTGGAACAATGTTGTCTAATGAAAGGGCCCCCCTGTTGCTACAAAAATCAGAAACTGATGAATCCCTTAGCTCGGCCGTTTTGAAGCGCGCTTTTATTGGGGAAATGTGGGCATGTAGGTATGAGCGTCGTTGCTGCTCGGTTTCAGATCTGTGCAGAGGTGTTTCATTGCAGAGAGCAAATGCTGCCCTTGGCATGGCTGCAGGGTTTGCTGTGCTGCTGAGGGGGCTGCCTGGACCTTGGAGCTGGGCTTGAGCCCCATGAGGAAAGGTGGCATCAGCCCAGGTCCAGGTGGGGCCTGCGCAGCCTTGGGGATTTGCTGAAACCTTGAGATGCCCTTTGTATAGCTGGAGAGAGCTTTGTGTGGAGCAAGGCCTTGTCCAGCTCTGGAAAGTAGGGTTTATTGGGAAGGTTTTGTTTACCTTAGACAAAGGCTTCTTCTAACCCAGGGCACTTCAGCTCTGGCTGGGAGAGGTGGTTGTTACAACACTGCTGTGGAATTCTCCGTAATTTAAATGGTTTCATTTTCTGTGGGTCCAAAATCAAAATGTGCTGTAGCATGTGCTCCAAGCTATCAGTGTGTATTTTCTTCCTGCATGGGGTCTGCCAGGGTGAGCATGCTTGAGCACTTGGCTTTCTGTGGCCAGCACCTCTGCTGAGCACAGCTCAATGGGAGCAGCTCCCAAACTTAGTGAGGGGCTGATGTCCTGCTCAAGCAGGGTCCCAGGGCTCTCCATTTGCTCTGATAGCAGGAGCTCTCTGCTATCAAATTGGCTGGTTGCAGAAAGCTGGGGATACCCAGGCTCACCAAGGTATCATTGTGAGTAACATTGTGTACCACCATGCCTTCCCATTATCAGCTGATTGAGGATTTTCATTTTCTGGCTTAAATTCACCCAAAAGTTCAAGGGAACACCATGTTTTTAATAGACTTAAATATTCAACTTGTTTGGTTTGATTGTTCAGGTGGTGTTGACCATAGAGCAGTTGGTTGTGTTGTTGTTGGAATGCGGGGCAGGGAATGAAGACCACTCCATGCACCCAAACTGCTGCCAGGATCTGATGTTGTCTGTGTTTTCTGCGGCTCAGTGGTGGATGTCTGTGTCACCCTGTTGGAGCTATGTTTGGCCCATGGTGAGCTGTGATAGTTGGATCATCCATGGAAGCTCCATAGCTGAGGGGTTTTTCTTAATTGTGATGGCACTAATGCAATTACTAGAACGTTGAATTTCCTCTGTCTGCACAAAGAATGAGAATGGTCAAGAAGTAAGAAATTCCTCTATGTAAAAAAAGAAGAAAAATCTGATGAGTCAAGGTAACGTGCTGGTCAGTGACCTGTGGCAAGTACACAGGTCACTTTTCTGCCACCCCTGTTAGCAGGGCAGCAAGCTCTGGTGGGCACGTGGGGCTTCCCTGGCTGCTGTGATGGCACAGCCCTTTGCCAGCTCCGTGGCAGGGGAGGCAGATGAGTTTGCATCATCAGGGCACAGCGTGCAGAGGGAGCTGAGTGCTGATTCAGGACTGGGAGCTGGAAGCGGCTGGCACCGCAGGGCACCACGGAGCCCTGGCAGGAATGCTGCGCTGCCCTGAGACCGGATGAGCTCGTGCCTGCCCTTGGCAGCCTGCCTGCCTTTGCAGCAGGGATGCCCTGAGGCTGTGCAGAGATCCCACTCCAAAGCCTTCAGCACGCAGAGGTGCTGGCAGGCTGTGTGTATCACTGCTGGAGCCGTGGGGAGCCCGAGTGCTGCGAGGCCATGAGCTGTGTCCTGCTGTCAGTGCCAGTGCCGTGTCCTGCTGTCCTAGTGCCGATGTGCCCCAGGTCACTGCAGGAAGCAGGGCACGAGCAGACACGATTTTGTGTGTAAAGCTGACCCGAGTGTGAAATGTCGAAGGAGAAGTGTGGCTCCTGTCTGGTCACATAAATTGCAGGGCTGCAGCCTGCAAGGCTGCTTAAAGACAGAGCAGCAAATGGTCTTCAGCCCTGGAAATCCCTGCTAAAGCTGGTGGGAAGCTTTGCCTTTCCTTTCCTAAGCTTCTGCGCCAGGCCATGCCTCAGCAGGATGTTACCAACTCATCCCAATGTATGGCCGCTCTCGAATCCCTTCTGTTTTCCCCCATTTGAAACAAATGACTTGAGATAATGGTAGTCTTAAAACTGTAATTTACTTTTTGTAAAGAGGGAATTACAGGGAGTGTAGAGTCTTTTTGGGAAAAAAATGACAAAAGGCTTGTGTAATGAATTTGATGTGAGAGGAAACACTGGCTATCTTTCTGCCTCATGTTGCTTTTTGGTGTGTGTCTGGATTTGCTGGTTTTGGCTGGGGTAGGGTTAATTTTCTTCTCAGTGTGGCTGGTATGGGGCAGTGTTTTGGATTTGTGCTGAACACAGTGATGATACTATAGGGATGTTTTTGTTACTGCTGAGCAGGGTTTACACAGAACCAAGGCCTTTTCTGTTTTTCCTGCTGCCACACGGGTGAGGAGCCTGGTGTGCATGGGAGGCTGGGAGGAGACACAGCCAGGACAGGTGACCCAAACTGACCAAAGGGATATTCCAGACCCTGGGACATCATGGATCAGAGTGTAAAGTTGGGGGAGAAGGGGAGGAACATTTGGAGTGATGTTGTTTGTCTCCCCAAGTCACTGATAAGTGGGGATGGGGCCCTGCTCTCCTGGAGATGGCTGAACACCTGCCCAGCCATGGGAAGCAGTGAATGAATTCCTTGTTTTGCTTTGCTGGTGTGCATGGCTTTTGCTTTCCCTATTAAACTGTCTTTATCCCAGTCCATGAGTTTTCCACCTTTGACCCTTGTGCTTCTCTGATTCTCACCCTGGTCCTGCTGCTGGGGGAGTGAGTGAGAGTGAGTGAGTGAGTGAGAGTGAGTGAGTGAGTGAGTGAGTGAGTGAGTGAGTGAGTGAGTGAGTGAGTGAGTGAGTGAGTGAGTGAGTGAGGCTGCCTGGGGCTTGGCTGCTGGCTGGGCTGAAACCACCACAGTGGACTTGGAAAGTTCCCTGTCGGTTTGTTATTAAATCCTTCCTGGGAAGGCAGAGAAATCAGCAAAGTGAGTGGTGTGTGATAGGGCATTTAAACAGAGGTGAAGGCAGGGCTTACCCAGTGTCACTGCCACAGGAGCAGGAGCTCCAGAGCCCCATCCTGCCCCTGCACAGCTCCTGCAGGGCTCCTGCACCCTGCTCAGGAATGGACACCACCTCAGGGGTTTGGTGTGATGCTGGGGGGAATGTTAAGGCTCAGCATATAATACCTGACCCAAGGGCTGTGTTTTGAGGCTGGATGTGGGAGAATAGTGCTTCTTGGGGCCTGGGGGATGCTGAGCTCTTCCCCTGGAGAAGGAGTAAATAAGAAGAGCAGCTCATTGCATGTGAGGATGGACCATGCGTATGTGCATACTTTGACGTGGCTCTTTGCAGTTTGGCTAAGAAACTGCAAGAAGCAGAGGTGGAAGTGTCTGGTTATGTTCTAGTTTGACTCTTTGGATTAACTGTGAGTGATTTTCAGAATGCTGATTTAAATAGAGCAGCTGAACAGACATTAAATTGCCCTGTGGCATTCTCACAGACTTCCCCAGACCTTAGCAAGAAATGCTTGTGAAACCAAAAGTGTGTTTGTGGCACCACACGTTCCTGTATTTGGCAATGGTGGCCAATTTTTTTTTGTAGATTGAATAAATCATGTTAAAAAAAGTTAATGAGGCATTTAATTAATTAACAATGTAGAGTTTTATGGTCTTTATGGTTACATTTTGTGGTTAATGACATTCTTCTTATAGCCTCTTAACACAGAATTGCCCGACAAAATTAGCTTTTTTTGTCCAGTAGTAGGTATTCCACCCTAGGACGAGTCTTTCCTTTCTACAAAAATAGATGAAACATCTTTTATTTTGAGTTGCAAAGTCTATTTTAAATGGTGACTGCATCCTAAAAGTGGCACTGAGTACAGCAGCTGCTTCTGCTACCTATATCCATCTGCTAATTTGCCTGGCAGGGTGGTCTGCTTTGAAGGAAAATTCATACCTCCAGAGTATAATTTTGCACAGCCTTTTCTTATGGGCTTGGCCATGTGCAGGGTAAAGAGCCATCCGTTCTGGAGTGATTTTTGGCCCTTGGGCTGACTAGCAGGAGCGTTCAGAGGCCCTGTTTGGTGAGAGGTGGGCCTGTGGGGGTCCTGTGGGTGCACTGGGGTGGGTGGGTGCATCCCCCGTGGCATTGGAGGGGATGCTCTGGAGCCTGGGACAGGCAGCTCATTAGCTCTCAGCTCTAGCCTGGCTGGTGAGGGCCTGCTAAAAGAGCAGCTTCATGCTGTATCCTGGATACCAGCTCTTGAGTCAGGTGTACCCAGAGAACAGATTATTGCGGGCTTTCCGGTTTATTTTGAAACGGGAAGAATAAATGCGCTGCGCCCGACGTTGTTTTATTCTCCTGCTTTGGCAAAACAAGCACTCGCCCCCTCCGTGCCGTTTCTGGCTTTGCGGGGATGTCACTCAAATGCAAAATTAATGGTTAACCACTAATCTGGGAACGTGGAGGCTATTTTATGCATTGAACATCTCTCAGAAATGTGTTTTGTTTTGTTTTGCCTTCTTTTGCATCCGGCACGAGTCGAGGAAGACTCGCACCATCCCAAATTTTCGGTTGAGTGATGGAGCAGTTATTGTTCCAAGGCTGCAGGGCAGTGCAGAGCTGAGCCTGGCCCAGGCTCTGGAGCGTGGTGGATTTGACTGCAAGATGAATTGTGTTAAATTCACACGGCTTCCTGCGGCGCCGGGCTCCTCAGTGGGACCCGGTGCCTGCCTTTACTTCTGCCTGCAGAAAACCAGGGTGGGTGAAAATGGGATTTCCCCAATCTCGATAGAGGCTGGCTGGTTTTTGTTTGCTGATAGCAAACCATCCTTTGTGTGTCTTAAATGTGTTTTGTTTCGGGTCATGCACTTTTTCTTTTAAAACCAAACTGACGTTGGCCGTGCTGCTGTTGCACTCGCAGAATTTTCTGTTTAAAAAATGCAGATGTAAGAGTAACAACCTTCTCACTAGATTTATGTGTACAAGTTCTCAGAAGTGGAACACTGTGAGTTTTGTCTGTGAAATTTTTGTGTTCTCCTTCTGTGACAGCTCCTGATGTTGGGGGTTACAGGGTCCTGCAAGGCATGGAGCTCTCAGTGTCACTTTGCCCAAATTAGTCTGCTCAGGGAAGTCTCTGCTGTGTTTCCTGAACAGACAGGACTGTCAGCAGCTCCCCCTTTTATTTTCCTTTTGACTGACCCATCTCGTAGATGGTAACTTAGCATATCATAGAGATTTTGACTTTAGCCTTTTCCCCCCTCAAGCAGAGAAATCCGCGCGTTTACCCAGCGAGAAATAACTCGATGTTCGTCCGTTTTCCTTGCTGTTTGCAGGAAGTGGTTCTGTATTGTTTGGAGAACAAGGCGTGTGACGTGAACCACCGTGACAACGCGGGTTACTGTGCCCTGCACGAGGCCTGTGCCCGGGGCTGGCTGAGCATCGTGCGGCACCTCCTCGAGTACGGCGCGGACGTCAACTGCAGCGCCCAGGATGGAACCAGGTGAGCAGCACCCCCTGGCCTCTCTGTGCCTCCCTCCCCTC
This sequence comes from Molothrus aeneus, assembly GCF_037042795.1. Lineage (NCBI taxonomy): Eukaryota > Metazoa > Chordata > Aves > Passeriformes > Icteridae > Molothrus > Molothrus aeneus. The sequence goes on along the minus strand of NC_089647.1, from coordinate 109,199,988 downwards.
TGTGCCTGTGCTCTGTGCTCCCCTGGTGCTGCCTCCCCAGCCAAGCAGGGCACACACTCGGCCTTGCTGCTGGTCCTTGGGCAGGGCCGCGCGGGGCTCCGTGACCTCAGCGGTGGGGACTCGCTTCTGTTGTGGCTCGAGTTCAGGGTAATTTCTCTTCGATTCTGGGAATTTTAATAAGCTGTGCTTTGGTCGGTTGTTGTTAGTCGGTGGAATTGCCAGCTGCAGGGTAGGAAGGAGTGATACTTGAGCTGCAGCCCTGCTCCTGTGCCCTCCAGGTCCTTAGAGCTGTGCCAAAAGAGTGGAGTTAGCCTTGTTAGCAGGGTTACTTTGGAGAGCACTTGGGGCTTTTATGGCCATCGGGTGTGCGAGTCCTGTATGTTCTGTATAAAAATGTTGTTTGCTGAACTGTTCAACTATCTGCTCATTTGATATTTTGGATTTACGGGTTTTTTTTTTAATTTTTTTAATCCCGAATTAGCCTTTTTTTAGTTTCCTTTAGAGAATAGTAGGGGTGCTTAGTTCCTGTGCTGGCAGAATAGATAGTGAGCTTTTCTTTTTAGCTTTGTGGAGAAAAAAAAAATGCTGCTCTGGACCTTTTTGTAAGCTTCTTGTGTATCTCCTAAAGCACCTCTTTGACCACCTCTGCGAGGCTGACCTTGGGGTAACTTGTCCTGAGCATATGCAGAGCTGTTATTCAGTCTGTGCATTTTGGGGACAGGTCTTTGTATTCTGCGAATCTCCTGCAGCTTGTTATCTTAAATGGTTTATCGCCTTCCCTATCACCATCCAAATAGCCAGGGAGGTAAAATTAGCGTAACTAAGAGCCTGCTTCTTTTGTTTTTAAGCTCTTTATTTATTAACTTGAGAAGGGAGGAGTCAGGAAAACAAAAAGAGGTCTGGTTAGGATGGTCCATTAAAAGTTCATGATGGTCCATTGTTCCCGGCCCATCACCAGCCCATCACAGCCCAAAGGAAAGCTTTTTGGAGAAACATTAAAACCCCGACTGGATTGTCAGATTCCTCCTCTGTCGCCCACGTCTTTGTAAAGAGTTCTGAGCTTTCCAGGCTGACAAACAGCCTCGCATTTTCTGCTGCCTTCAGCTTTAATATGTGACCTGTGCAACAGCGGTGAGTTACCGTAAAAAGAACCCTAAATTATTTTTGTCTCACTCGCTGGAATAACCTATATAGAAAATTATCCCTGGGAAGCGTCTGAGCAGTCTTAATCACCCGCCAGTTCAGAATCCACCTTTGATTTCTAGTCACAGACGGAGCTGATTTTCAAGAAAGAAACTTGGCCAGTGTACCCTGAAAAGTTGTTCTTGGGAAAATGGATTTTAGAAATGAACATAATGATGATCTGATCATAGATGGTAATGTCAGAACTCAGCGTGCTGTTGCCTCTCTTTTCTGAGGGCAGACTTACTTTTCATTTGGAAAGCTGCCCAACAGACAGCAAGAATCCAAAACACAGCTAATACACAGAGGAAAGATGGTCTGAGTTGGGCAGGACAGAGAGCAGAAGTTTGTGTAAGGAACTTTGGATCTGTGTAATGCGTTGCCTTTTGGCAGGGTCAGACTTCTCTGTCTCTGTAGAGTAAGTCAGGACATTTCTTCAGACAAGTCCCATTTCTCTCTTGAAGGTTTTTCTCCTTGAACTTTTAGGAGGAAAGATGACTTCCTCAGCTGTGTTGCTTTTAAAATTAAAATCCAGAACATGTTCAACACTTAGAAATACAGTAAAGTCTTAAAAATAACGACAAAATCCCCCTAAACAAACCCCAAAAAAGAGCACTGTCAGAGACTTGTCCTTCTCCCCTGCTTTTTTAATGACTCTGAATTGGCTTTTTATTTTCCCCTCTGCCACCTCACTTATCCTGAAGTACTTTTGGTGGTGCTGTGGAAGTTCTCAAGCCTGCAGACAGTGGCAGTGGATGTGTGTGGTTCTGTTCAGCCTGTTTTAATGTAAAGCAGCACAGAGGAGTGATGTAACTGCGATGGATGCAGCTGCATGTGCTGAGCGAGCACAGCTGTGCTGGGGAGGCAGCCTGGGGGCTCACCTGGAGCCCTGGGCTCTGCTCCTTGCTGCCTCTGCCCTCGGCTTTTTCGAGGACACCCTGAAAAGTTGTGGCTGGTGAGGGTATGGGTTTGGTCTGTGCAGGGTGTCGGTGTGAACGTGGAGGATGCAGGAAAGTTCTGTGAAGTCTGTGCCTCTCTGAGATGCTGCGGGTGCTCTGATCATCGTGCTGGCTCTGTGTGTGTGTTTTGGGATGAGGCAGGTATCCAGTCTCTGCTTCCTCGTGGTATGAGACATCTCGGTGAAGCCAGAAACAAACGAAGCACCAGTCTGGTGTAGGGGCAGTGAGGAGACAATGCTTGGGAATGGTGCGGCCCTTCCCTTCATTCACCCCAGCTCGGCACAGGGTGTCCCTCTCTGCCCTATTCACGGCACATCTGGCCAGGCTAAATGTGGTAGGTCTTGGATGTTTTTCCCCTTAAACTCTATGCTGATGGACCACATGCAGTGCCTGCAGCCCCTGAATACACAAGCACTCTGCTGCTCAATTAGTGCCTAATCAAAGATTATTGTAGAACCCGGAGATCTTTAAGACCTGTCTCCGAGGTGCTGCAGTCACTAAGGGCTCTTAATCGTCTTACCTATAAATAATAATAGACCGTGCTTAAGAGGTGAGAGCTTCCCTTCCCCGACAGGACCCCAGTAAGTGCAGTAGCTCCACTAGGGGTGTTGGGACTGACATTAGCAAGGCTGTTTGCCGCCTGTATTTGGCCTTATCTCGCTGTTCTCCTCTTACCTCTGCAGCACGCCCTAGCTGAGCCCTTGCCATTTTGGAAACAAAGCCACATGCCAAAAATACAGACATCCCCTGCCTGTTAGCGAGGGCTCCACGTTGCTTCAGAGTTCTCTGGCTAGATCCTCTCTCTGCAGCCAGTTTTGCTATATCCTTCCCGCTGGCAGCTGATGAGCTCAGCCTTTTTTTTATTTTTTTTTTCCCTGCGAGGACCATGCCAAGATGGCTCTCTTCCTGTGTCCTTTCAGCTGGTCTTGGCACAGCCATACCATCCAGCAGCTAATTGCGTTCAAGGAGAGGCAGCCCAGCCTGCCCTCCTGCCACTCCTGCCCTGCCCCTTCCGTGGGGCAGCCTTGCGTAACAGAGCGGGTGGGAATGCAAACAAAACGCCAAAATATGGCATTGCTCCCTGCTACTGCAGTGGGGAGAGCTCTGGTGGTGCCTGAGAGGCTGAGAGCAAACCCTGACTGGTCTAAATAGTTTATAATTTTGGTGGTGGAATGATAAACCCCCAGTGAAATGTTTTCCTAACTCTAGTGGAAGTAAAAATAGTAGGAAGGATTCGGCGGTACACAAGAGAGGGTTTGAGATGTGTGTCTTCTGTAGGATATTGCAGCTCTCGAATGTCCCCAGCTCCTTCTGGGGCCTTTTGAAGGGTTTGTTTTAGAAACGAGCTGTGCTACATTAACTGTACCATTAGGGATAGAGAGTGTTTATTTCCACGATGCTCAGGGTGGAAGAGATTGTATGGCACAGCAGCCCAGGAGAGGACTCCCAGGGATCTTCTTTTATTTTCACATCTGAAAAAGTTGCCTATTCCAGTAGTTGCTCTTGCATCCTACAAAGAGGATGGTTAAACTCTGCCAAGACTGAAGAATACTCCCTCCTCTGCTGGCTCTGCTGGGAGAAGCAAACAAATAGCTGTGCCTTTGCATGGTCTCGCTCGTCAGCTTGCCAAGAAGCTGTTCTAGCCAGTAAAAGAGTCTGTCGGTGCTCTGTTTTGGCCTTTTCTCCCTTAACTTATCTATGGGGAATCTCCTTCCCCGCCCACCCCCCCCCCCCATCCCCGCCAGTGTTTTCTTTGCTTCCTTCTATTTATTGTTCTTCCTCCTTCCGCACTGCCTTACTACGCCTTTCCTTCCCCATGCCTCTATAAATTCCCTCTCATGCCCAGGCAGCCTCCCTGTGTAGTCTGAGATGACGAATCTGGTTCTGCCTGCCCCTCTGCCTGCCCTACTGCCTGTGTCTGCAGCCCCACGTTGGGCTTGGTGACCTGCAAGGAGGCAGAAGGTGGTTCCATCACAGGGTTACAGCCCATGTGCTGCAGTTTTTCCTTCCTGGGGAATGCCCAGGCACCCTTTAATAAACTCGTCTGAGTGTCGTTAAATCAATTGGAACACTGGGCAGTGATTTAGATGCTGTTTTTAATAAGTTAAGGGATCATCTTGAATTCATTACTGCTTCAAAAGCCACTTAGGTAAGTCAGTTAAAAAAAAAAAAACCCAAAAGCAAACAAGAAAACCCACAAACCAATAATCCCACAACACTCCTCAACCCTCTCCCCAAACCAGAAAATCGTAATTCTGAAATAAAATTTTAAAAGAGTTGAAAATTAAAGACTCCAGCGAAGCAAGGGAGTGGGGGAGAAAGAGCATTGCCAGCACTTGGCAACAGCCTCTGATCTGCTCCTGGTGCCTGATGCCAGACTTTCAGCCAGGGATGCTTCATGCCCAGTGGGGGACAGGAGGGTTTGCAGCAGGGCTGACCTTTCCTGCTGTAGATGCTCAGAGTGCCATGACCCAGCAGCTCAGGCCTCAGATGCTCGCTGACAGCAAGAAACACTCGATACTTCTGCAGCCCCCGTGTCAGAACCTCTGTGATTTGTTGCCTCCTGCTTGGTGTCACCTGGGATGTGACACTGGGATGTAGCACTGACCAGATCCTGGATGTGATGCTTGCCTGTGGGGAAGCACTGAGTCAGTAGGTGGAGGTGGGAGGGTGAGACTTGCAGGGGAATCCTGGGAATGTTGGCTCCTCCAGCACTGTCTGTCTCAAAGGCATCAGTTCAGTGTTATTTTAGAGGCATTCCCTCAGAAACTGATAAGGGATATCCTGATGCTTTGCCAGTGATCCCCATGGACCTCTCTGGTCTTAAAATGTGAAGGTGGCTTTCCAAAGAGTGGTGTGTTGGGCTTTGAAGGTGTCCACATGTTGTGCTCTCTGCTGCCAAGGGTCTGAGGACTGGCACAAGCTGGGCTGAGGACTGTGCTCAGCAGCTCGAGGACCACCTGCTTCTTCATCTGTTGGTGGCATGGGGTGTATGGGAGGCAGGCAGCATGGGATAAACCCTCTTTCCATAGGGAGCAAACCACCAGGTCCCCAAGTGCACCTCCTCAAGTCAGTGTATTGTGCACATGTCAAAAATGATATGACATGCAGCTTTCCAGCAAGATGGATGCAAGCAAGAACCCTTCACATGGAGCAGATGTTAGTCACCCTAAATCACTGTGGAAAGTATTTGGAGTAAATACATCTGGGACATCTTTCTGAGACTTACCAGAGTCACCCTCCTCCCTCTCCTACCACCAGTGCTGTGTGATAGATGGGAAAACGGTGGTGTGCCATCCTCTTCTGACTGATTTGATCCTCCCCTCCTCTGTCCTGAGCTTTCATGTGTGCCAGGTCATGTCAAAGCAGTGGTGACCTTGAGGGGACATTGCCCTGAGAGGCAGGAGTGGTGGGATGTGCCCTCCTGGCAGCAGGAGGGAGTTGAAGCCCTGGTTGTCGGCCGAGTGCTGCTTGGCAGATCCGGAGATGGAGCAGAGAGGTTCACTTGGCTGTGCTTCCAAACGACTTCCCCTGGTAACCTCACTGTGAAAGCTTTCCAGGAAGGCAGTGTGTGATCCTGGTGAAAGTCCTTCCTTGCCTTTTCATACGAGCTCCCTTGACAGCCTCGCTGGGGGCAGCAGTGCTGACAGCCCAAAGGAGGAGCAGCGTTGTGCTGAGTTGGACTGCCGCGATCACTGCCCATGCATTGGGCTCTGCTTTTAGTTCCCTGCTCTTGCTGTCTAAGGAAAAGATGGGATTTTAGCACATCTTCATTAGTCTGAAGGGTAATATGTTCTACTTCCAGACAACTCCCCGTTACGTATAATCAATTTTAAAGGCAGAAGTTAATGCGATTTATAATTAGCGATAAGGAATTCTGAACCTGGAATTGCAGGCCTGTGTATTAATGAATAATCCTTCTGAAGGCTCACAAAATCTATGTCGAGCTTGTATGGATTGCTCACGCCGCATGAAATGCTTTAATTTCTGGGTGGACTACAACTTAAAATAACATGTTTTTCTATTCTCTGATTAGAAGGGTTGAATTGTGCTGCAAATATATTTACAAGTACTGTTTAAAGAGGATGTTCTGCATGGAAGTTTAATTCCTAGCAAATTTTCATAACTTATTTCTGTGTACATAATTTAGGAGCTTCGGGTAACTGATTTCCCTGCTTGCCCAGAGGCAGGTTGAATGAGCCTTGCTCCAAACACGCTGTTATATGGCAGAGATTTGGAACGCTAGAGTGACTTGCAGCAAAATGATGTTTGTGAGGCTTCACACAAACTCCTGCTTTCTGTTACAGCACTGTAATTATTTTACTGTCCCTCCAAAATGTGTACAGCAAGGAGTAGACGTAACAGAAATATGTGCCCTGAGCAGTCTGACTGAAGACAAGAGGGGAGGGGGATGATGTGCAAGTAAAACCAACAAGATGATTGGCAGCTGTATTAATAGTGTTACTTTCTATAAATAGCTTTGATCTACAGTCAGAAGTTTCTCGTCAGAAATATTTGCATAAAACTGTTGAGTCAAAACGTAACTCTGTGCTTTTTATTTTATTTCACACCAGACCAATCCATGACGCGGTGGAAAACGACCACTTGGAAATTGTCCGCCTGTTACTGTCCTATGGTGCTGATCCAACACTTGCAACCTACTCTGGGAGGACCATCGTGAAAATGACCCACAGTGAGCTCATGGAGACCTTCCTCACAGGTCAGTGCCCACACTGCTTGGGGCTTTCTGGTCCTGGCACATGGGGGGCTTGTTCCCTGTCCCCCAAATCCCTCCTGCCTGGCAGGGGTGGCTTCGTGCCAAGGAGATGTGGGGTGGGCTGGGCTGCAGAGCTCCCTCTTTGCCTGCAAAAGCCCAGAGGTTGCAGCGGGGAAGCACAGCCATGCTTGGGGGCTCCATCTAATTGAAACTCTTAATAAGTCATAAGGATTATTGCACTGTCAGATTTGATAGGTGGGTAGGAGGTCAGTGGGCTGTTTCGGTGCCTTCAGTTTTCTGCTTGAAATGAAAATAAGAAACTTGCCAATTCAAATAGCTGTTTGTTAAACATACTCGTGTTTTCCCATGGTCTTGCTTTTTATCTTAGACTATTTGTGGTTTTGCCAGTTCTGCCTTGTTTTATATCTGAAATACTGTAAAAATATATTAAAGGCTTTAAACATATCCATGTTATAACATGGTTTTAGGGTTCTTTTTCCTTCTGGTTTTGGATGAAGACACTTGCATTCCCTAATAACTTACCTCTGAGCATGTTTGCAGTGTTCATAGTCCATGAGTTTAAGTATTCATCTGTTTACCTGTTTAAATGGTGCAGTACAGAAGGCACACAGGTGTTTCAGGACTCCAGTAAAGTCAAGTCCAGTATCTTTGACTTCCTAGCATCCTGGATCCCAGTATCTTTTCACCAATTCAGCTTGTAAATCTCCCAGATTATATCTGTAGAAAAGAACTACATCTTCTGAACATACCTGTGTAGAAAAACCTTTTTCATCTGTTCATTTGGGGCCACAGTTTCACCCTCAAGTTGGTGTCCAGAATAATTGTGAAGGCCAAAAAATGGAGTACACCCTATCTCCACAAAAATAAGATACTGCTCTCAGCATCTGAAGCTTAATGTTGGGTGTGTCCCTGTTAGCCCTTAGGTGATTATTTGATGTGGTGGGTCATTATTTGATGTGGGGGAATGGTGTATATATGCTGTTGTTTGCAGCATGTGTGCCAGGAGTACAGTGTGGGATTTTTTGATGGAAGGTGCTGAGGCTCTGTGACGTGCAGTCTCCTGACTTGCCAGCTTTTTGTTCTCATCAGTATGTTTTTGTTGTTGTTTTTTCCTCTCCAGAGTATTTAACTGACCTGCAAGGTCGAAGTGTTGATGACCCTGGTTTGTACTGGGATTTCTATGGCAGCTCTGTGTGCGGTGAGCAAATGTTGCCCTTTATTTCTTTGTATGCAGAGACTTTAAAAACATGGGGCACGTGGGGGTGGGGGCTGTTTTGTTCTTGTGGTGGAGGAAGCTGGGAAGGAAGCAAACTGATTTTGTTTACAGATCACGTTATTGGGGAAAAAAAGCAAGACCTGCAACAGCCTTTTCATTGCTGACTTAGCACCTTTATTCAATTTTATTTAGATCCAAAAGATGAGTCTGGATTTGATGTCTTGGCAAATCCTCCCGGCCCAGGTGATGAAGATGAAGATGGCTTCAGTGATGTGTTTGAATTTGAATTTTTGGATGAGCCTCCCTTACCGTGTTACAACATCCAAGTGTGTCTCTCTCAGGGGTAAGAACAAATACAGATTTTGGAGTAAAAACAGATGGGATGGTCTGCTTGGGCTGGTGGCAGTTTGTGTCGGTAGGGAAAAAGTGTTTGTGTTTATGTAACATAAATGAGAGATCAATACTGTAACTGCTGGTGGTTTTTTGGAAATAAACTAATAGGAGGTGAGAGGGGAAAAGGCTGATTTGCCAGGGCTGAGTTTTTACTGCCATATTCCAGAGCAGGACAAGTGATGTTTAAACACAAAAAGTCCTTTCCTCATCCCAGACAGGCATCTTGTTTATAACTTCCCAAAATAGAAGTGCTTCTAGCACTTACATTTGGGTATGATGTTTGTTTGTACGGTGTTAATTTTATTCAATGGGTTTTTCTGTTCTGGGACTGAGTGGACATGCTTTTGTGGATGACAAAATCACACCATTACTGCTTTTCTAGACTTTGTAGCAAAACTGGTTTAGAGCTCTGGATTGGAACAAGCAAATAAGTATCTTAGGGAAGATCCTGTGATACTTACTAATAAGCAAAGACCTGGAAAGTTGTGTTACCTATTATATTCAAGATATAAATTAGATTTGTTAGTGACCTGTTGTTTACCATTTGCACCAATTTTGATGACAGCTAGTTTTAAATATTGATCATGCAGGAGTGTGGGTTTTACTGTTTTTGTTACATGGGTGATGGATCTAACTTAATCCCCTGAAGTGGACAAGTACAAAGATTGAATTTTAAAACTGTGTTGTTTATCTGACAAAAAGCCAACTTACTGTTACTTCTATTTAATATTGGTCTCTCTGGAAGTCAGGGCTGCTGAATTTTGTGGTTGTAGCTATAAGCCATCTCCTTATTTGTGAAATAAAAGTTGGGTTCAGATGGGCTAACCCTCCGAGTAGGGGTGGCTGCTGGCCCACATGGGCACTGAGGAGCCCAGGTTTTATAGGTCCCAGTGCCCCTGCATCCTGGATCTTCCCTTCCCAAAGCTGCAGGTAGCAGTACTCTGAATAAACACACACACACACCTGCTCATGTGTTATTTTCAACACCTGGGCACCAGCCTTGCTTTCAGAGGGATTGTTTGTGGGCGTGGGATCGGGTAGGGTTTGTCACACAGAGATGTGGGGAAGAGTCAGGAGTCCTGTGACCCTAATGTCAGTTATTGGAGCCTTTCTCCTGTGCTCCCACAGACCACGGAACTGGCTCCTGCTCTCGGACGTGGTGAAGAGACTAAAGATGTCCTCACGCATCTTCCGCTGCAACTTCCCCAACCTGGAGGTCGTCACCATCACGGAGGCAGAGTTTTACAAACAGACTTCCCTCAGCCAGTTGTTCTCTTGTGCTACGGACCTTGAAGCTTTTAACCCAGAGAGCAAAGAGCTCTTGGACTTGGTGGAGTTCACAAGTGAGCTCAAGACTCTGCTGGGCTCTGAGCTCCACTGGTTGCACCCGCACGAGGAGCCTCCCTTCGACATCCTCTGGTGAACCATCAGCCCTTTAATGTACAGTGCTCTATACAGCTACATCTGTATGTATATGTGTTCAAATGAAATTGTTTCTGTAAAGAAAGGACACTATTAAATATGAAAATATCTTTCCTTTATATAAGAGATCTGAATTCCAGTTGGATGGATTTTGGAAGAATTTTTTTTTTAACTTCAATCAGTTTTTACAAAAAATTGTTATATAATGTTTCTTTAAATGCACACAGGCTTTGGGATAAGTTTGTTATTACTCTGAACACATTTTTTTTTTAAAAGAACACACCCACACACATTGACTTTGTTTCATGCAAAGCACTGATTACACAGAACATACTTTTTCTAGGTGATGTGATCAAAGTCGTGTGGCTTGTTTGGGAGATAGAATTTGGTAAGGCACTTGGTGATGTTATTTTCGTTTTTTTTGTTTACAGAATTACCTGCTTTGGCCAGGTAAGCACTATTGAATATAATTCAATAGTTTGTAATATAAATTAAACCATATCCATACACATCAACTAATTGTAAGAACTTTTATATCCTAATTTAAAAGCTGTGAAATTTAGTTTTCACACATCAAACCGGATTGTTTATATATGTTTAAACATTTTATGCTCTTTATTTAAAGAAGACTTTGAACTATTTTTTCTGTACCTTGTAAAATATTGAAAAACTAACATATGTTGAAGTTGCTTGAAACTGTACATAAACTAAATTTTCTGAATTGTGTGTTTATGTTTGAGATCTGTGTTTTAACTTTGTAAGTAAATCTTCTGCCTTTGTATTTATATTTTACAAAAATTTTCTTAAAGGCAATAAAACTGTTGAGAAATGAAGAGGCTAAAGTGACTCCCATTAACTCTGTGCCTGGTTTTGACATGAGCTTCATCTCATTAATGTTCATTAAAGGAGGGTGGAGTTTCCAAAGTGGGGCAGGGCTGGTAGAGGTGCAGGCAAGCAGCTGATGAAATCTGGGCTACAGTCTGTATTGGCTTTCTAAATTGCACGTTGCAAGAAAACATCAGGCTTGTGCTTTTGGTGGGACAAGGGTTTAAAAGTGGTGTTCACAATACTTTCTGCACCATCTTTTAAAGAACTGTGAATAGGTTCCATCATTTTCCCTCCTTTGACATCCTTTTAATTTCAATTGGCTGAATTCTCTTTTCAAGGAGTCTGCAGAGTGGAAGTTAATAGTACCAGGGGAAATGCTTTGGTTTTAATGTGGAGCATTAAACCTGTGAGCACATTTTGGGAGGATTTAAAGGGACAAGGACCAGAATGTCACTTCTGTGCACCTCTGGCACTTCCATCTACGAGCCTGGGCTCCCTGGGCTTGGGCAGACCTTCTCTGCCTTTCCCTTGTGGAAGGAAATTCTAGCTGTGAACTCAGACTCCTGAGTTTTAATTAGGGGCTGTTATTAAGAGTAGTATGACAGCCAGTTGCCACTGAGGTGTTTGTTTAAACTGCACTGCTCTTTTGATGGGGGCCAGCACACAAAGGATCTTGAGCAGAGCACCTGCTCAGTCTGGGAAAAGCATCTGGGAAGGAGTTTCTGCATTGTCCTGAAGGCTGACGGTAAGGGAGAACATTTCTGAAGGTGCCCTGGAGGGGAAGACTCAGGGCTGCTGCCTCTCAGGTGTGCTGAGTCTTTTGCCATACATTTGTGCTGTGTGGCTTTACAGTGGGGCTGTTCCTGTGGGTTAGGTGGTTTTGTAGCTGAGCCAAGAGGTGAGAGAAGGGTCCAAAAGCTGTCTGCTGCTGGATGCTGAAGTCTTATTTCTGCTCAGGACAGGGAATTTTTAGTCCTAACATGTCTGCTGACCTCCTTTTTTCCAGACTTGGGGTAAGGAGGACGATGGTCTCTCCTGCACAGGTTTTATGTGCACGCTGGATTTCCTTTTAGAGCAGTCTTCAGCTTTGTAAGGGACTGAAACACAGACACCCCTACTCTGCAGTGCCATCTGCTTGCACCCCCTGATTTTCCCAGAAAGAAGGGGGCCAGAAAATGAAAGGCAAGAAACAACACTAAAAGCAATTGTTACAGACACCTTTATCTGATCAGCTGTGTGATCCCAATGCTTGGATGGCTTGAGCTGGGTATAAATCAGCTTGGTGCCACTTCCCGGGGTGTGTGGCACACACCTCATTTCTCCCTGAGCCCCTCGGGCAAACAAAAGATTGTCACAGCTTCCTCTTTTGGCCAGCTCCTCCTCGAGGAATCCCGAGCACGAGCATCTCTGCTTAGTCAGCTTTCCCTGCCTCCACCGGGTACAGTTGGGATTTCTCCATGCTGGCTCCTGCCTGATGCTCAATACAGTAACAGCCTCATGCTGCTGTAATGTGTGTGTGAGCCTGCCCCAGGCGCCTGTGCTCTAAAAATAGGGCTGTGGCAGGGGACACCTGATCCCAGTGCTGTCCCTTGACATAACACAACCCTTTTATACTCTGGGATGTGCTTTTTTAAAGGGGCATCGCTGTGTGAGGGTTTAGAGAAGCAGGAGCCTGGCTTGGCTGCCTCTGTGCTGGGTGCTTTGGGAGAGGTTGTCACAGGTGTAATTTTGCAGGAGGCAAGCCTAGGGAGAATTATCTTGGGAGAGGAGAGATGGCAGTGTGCCAGCAGGGCATGAAGCACTGGCCACACTGGGACTGTCAGGGTCCTGCAGGGCACAGAGCTGGGGCTGTCAGGGTCCTGCAGGGCACAGAGCTGGGGCTGGGCGAGCTCCAGCCAGCGTGGGGGCTGTGTTCAGAGCTTCAGCTTCTGATCTCACACTGTTCTCCTTTAAAGCCCTTTCCTGTTCATCCTGCTTGGGCCAAACATGCTTGCTTCACACTGCTGGCTTTGGTCCAGGTTAATAAAAAAATAAGGAAATGGAAACGCAGCCTTTGGGGATGGTAAAACCCTGCTGATCCAGTTACTTGCCTTCTGCAAGGTGAAAGCGCAGTGTTGCTGCTGTTGGGGACAAAGCCAAGGTGTCTCCTTGAATTTCCCCTGCTTACCACTTGGATTTGCCCAGCTGGGAGTCTGTGCTGCCCTGTGGAGGTGTTGGACAAGCAGTGGTGCAATAGGGAAAACCCTATTTCCAGCCAGAGCAGGCAGATGAGCCTGGCTTCAAAGAGGTTCCTCTGTCAAACTTTCACTTGTTGCTGGCTGGGAAATCCCAGGGAATACCCAGTTCCAGGCTGGCTGCCTGGCAGGGAGGATAAGGGGGAGCCACAGCACAGGCAGTGCTGGGAGATGCTGCTGAGGACCAAAATATGGAACCCCTCCTTCGCCTTCCTGCCTTACCCGAGAGTTCTGCAGAGTGGGGTCAGCCCTGGGTGTTGCCTGTTTGGGTCATTTCTCCCTCCAGCCACTCTCCTCATTTCTTCTGCTTTGCAGGGGTGGCTGAGCTGGAGCCTTGTGCCAGAGAGGCAGTGAGTGGCAAGCAAGGGTCAGAGGAAGGGGAGATGTGGTGCCCAGGCACATGGCTCAGTGGTGGACTTGTCACTGCTGGGTTAACATTTGGTCCTGATGATCTTGGAGGTCTTTCCCAACCTTAATGATTCTATGGTTTTAGTTAGCAGGAGCAGAATGGAAATTATTTTAAAAACTACTCCCAGGAGCCAAGCTCACTTCATGAATCAAAAGAGTTTGAAGCTGACTCCTCCCTTAATTTCTGTGCTAAATAATGAAACTATAGAGGAGACCCATCATTTGAGCATTAATGTATCAGGGAGTGGTAAGTGCAGGCAGCTGCCATTCCCAGGCTCTGTGGGGATGCTGGTAAACATTCAGCATCATCAGCTTGCACAGGGAAAAGGCACACATTATTGCTTTAAACTTGCACAGACCCAGGGTAACTGGAAAAATAGCATTTTTTTCTGTTAAATTTTTTTTGCAGAACATATTTTTATTTCAGTATGAGGCCAGTGGTGGTAGGAGAGGGCTCAGCACCACCACACAAGGGAGAAGAGTTGAATGCCATAATTGTAAAGACACAGATATTTTCTCAGTGTGCTCATTCACCATTGCATTTCTGCTAGAAGGACAAGCAGAAGAAGGTGACAGGAACCCAAGTTTCACTTGGAGCGGTGGTCAGGGACAAACATCTCCAAAGAGATCTGAAGAAGATGAAGTTTTAAGCATCCCACCATGATGTCTACCTGCATCAGCCTTGCTAGTTCTGCATTTCACCCTTGCATGGGTTCCCCTGATGGCACAGTGCAGTGTGGTGGATCTTCAGGAGCAGCACTGCCTCCTGCCCTTGGGGTGAAGAGATCCATTGCTTGTTTCTGGTTTGCCAGTCCTGAAGAAAACCCCGTCCACGCCATGTGCACACTTTCCTCCAGCAGACTGACGTGACTGTTGATGGTTGCTCTCTTGAGCCAGGTAGGAACCACAAATCTGTCACTAAATAGATTTTCCTTTTGTTGTCACATTAATTTGCAACTCATTAATAGTGACAGCAGTGAGGTACTGCATGGATGCAGATTTGCATATTCATGGTTAACTTATTATTAAACAAATAAGATTTCCCTAGCTTAGGGAAAGTACCAGAGTAATGCCACATTGTGCATTATAACAGCCTGAATGTTTTATTTGCTTTTTAATATGTTAATAGATGCAAGGGGCGCTCTTTTTTCAAGTAAATATGCATCTACAAAATAACGTGTAATTTAAAATATCACAATTGTTTAAATAGTAATCTACTAACAAACCTGCCAATAATTGAGCACAAATACCTATTTAATATACAAATCAATTAGTCAATTCTAAATGCTGGCTTTGTTGCATGATGACCGTAACATAGGCAGCACCAGCAAGGCACAGCCAAGCACTCTGCTGGCGAGGTGACCCAGAGGTGGAGAGCTGATCCCATGTTTTATGGTTCATTACAGCCAAATTGGTTGGTTTTCAGTCACTTTTGTTTCTTCTCCCCAGAGGAGGGGTGGGAGAGAAAGAAGACTGAGCTGGCTGTGGTGCCCACTGCCACCCTCCCGTCCTGCTGGGCATGGCTGAGGAAAATGTGGCCATCTCAGGGACCTCCCTGCTCCCCCTTTTCTCTGCCAGCAGGCAGCCACCACCTGGTTGTACCACCTAGACACCAGCTTTGGGCCAGCCCTGATGAGGAGGAGGGCAGAGCCCTGTCCCCAGCATGTCCCCAGCAGACTCCCCTGGCGCCGTAGGTTTCTTCCCCTGTGCTGAAGGAACCGTGGTGAAAAGCCCTTGGAATTCAACAGGCACTCAAAACCTGCAGGTGAGAGGAATGGGAGGTGTGGAATGTGGGGCTGTCCTGCAGGCAAGTGTTTTAATTCATTTGCTGGTAACAGAGAAGGTCCTTTGCCCTCAAGCTAGCACAACTTATTTTTCTACTGGGCTATTCAAGACTATCCAGTATGCACAGCAACCCCCTCTTCAGATCCCTACTGCCACATCCACTTTTTCATTCCTTTCTGGCTCTTTTAAAAATTTGCAGGGTAGTGAGCATAATTACATGTGAGGAAACCAGCTGGTTATTGCAGTTCCCCTCAGTCCTGAAGTGAGGTTTATTCCTGACCTGACTTTCCAGAGTCCTTTGACGGTGTTGCCTAACCACAAAATGTGGTTCTTACCCCATTCTGCTGTTTCCTTGTGAGTCACAAGGCAGCCCCTGAACCAGTGGCCTGTGCTCCCAGCCTGCCCAGGCTCTGGAGCTCCTGTTCCTGGCTAATTGCAAAGGGTGCACGGCCCTGAAGAGGCGCAGATAAAACCAAGGATGCTGAAATGCAACCATCAGTCACCCCAAAGACTCCATCCCTGCAGGTGCAGAGCAGGGTGAGGCTGTCTTTAAAAGCTGTGTACAGCAAGCTCAGAATGCCCTTCTCCAACAGGGGATAATTTCATTTTCTGATGTGGGATTTGCTTTTATCTTCATCTGCTGGCTCGGGTCTTTCCTTGGCACAGTGAGGAGTGCCAGTGGGACTGCAGCCCAATTTCCACTGCTCTGGGGCTGAGGCTTTTCCACACACTGAGCATGTAGAGGGTTAGGCAACACATGTGGCAGATGCTCATGATGTCAGAGACAGTGTTTAGTATTTGTAGCTGTCGAAATTTCAAGGAAAAGGCTACCTAATGAAAACCCTTTTCAAATATGCCATGAAACTCCTGTTTAAGCAAAGCCTTCGTGAAGGCAAGTCCTGACAGGCCTCCTGAAATGAAAAGGGCAGATTATTTAACAGCTGATCAACACTAATAACCCTTGGCAAATACAGAATGCAAATTCAGAGCTGGAGCTAACATGTGCCAAAGGGACTCTCCTGTGACAGCCTGGCCTGGCTGCTCTCAAAGTGCTGCTGGTAACCACAGAGCCCAGCCCTGGGAGTGGGGAGACCGGGGCTGCCACTGCCACGTGTCCTGCCCGTGGTCTGTGGTGCTTGTTGAGGAGAAGTTCCTCCAGCCCCACAGGAATTTAGTGGGCATTTGGTGTCTGACCACTCCGTGGGGCTGGGCTTGGGCTCCCTTGCTGAGCTGCTGGAGCTGATGGCATAAAGCACTGAGGGAAACAAGTAGTTTGAAGCTGGGTACTTGTCTCCCCACTTCAGGACATTTGTGGGTAAATATCACTTTTAAGTGTCTTTGTGACCTGCCAGTCTACACAAATGTAGTTCTTCTTTCTGAGTTGGGCCAGCCCATGGGCAGTTAAGCAAGGGATGGGGTTGGGTTTCCAGAGTGAGTTCATCCTTCTGCCCCCTAGCTCCATGTCATGAGGGTGGCTGGCTTTGTATCTGCCTGGCTGCCCTGCCCAACTCCGCTTCCCCAGCCCAGGGACCCTCTCTGTGCTGCCACTGGCTGCTGTGAGCATCTGGGGGTCTGAGTCACCTCCCTGCAGGGCCAGCTCAGCACATGGCAGTGCTTGGGAACGTCCCCACAGGGGCTGGGTGCACTCACTAACCCAGCAGATAGAGGCAGCAGCCCCTCAGGGTGGGATGGCACAGGGTGGGACACAACCCATCCCCCTGCAAGGGCAGGAGGCAGTGCTGCCTGGGTCTGGGAGCGGGGCAAGGGGTCAGGGAGAGCCAGGGAAGTGTTGCCCTTTTGGTGGCAGTGTGGCATTACCTTGGCTCAGAAAGCTGGGTAAGGCAGTGCCTCCCAAACCTGGATGCTGTGCCCATCCACCAGCTGGTGCTCCCAACACAGCCCTGAACAGCCTGGGGACCAAACCTGCCTGGTCCCCAAGGGGTTACCTCTCCTGAAATGGCTGCCATGCCCAAAGAGATGGAGTGCCTTTGAGTACTGCTGCTTTCAAAGGCTCAGGAGTGAGCTTGATTAGCAAAATCAACAAAGAGATGCAAATAGGCTGCAGCAGAAAGGTGCTTTGTGAGGCTGGGAGTCGGGCCTGGGCGGTGGGAAGCCCTGGAGAAGGGAGGGTGTGTTGCTGCCCAGAAAGCAGCAGCTCACACCAGCACAGGGCTCTGTGGACACAAAGCAGCGTCTCTGCCTTCAAGGTTATTTAAGAGTAAACAAGAGCAGCCAGGAGGGAAGGAACCCACGGCACTCCCAGGCTGTCCTGTGAGCACAGCAGATGGGGCACAGGCAGAGCAGGCTGGGGGAATCCAGAAAGTCTTTGCCCAGGCTTATTCTGCAGCTGCAGATCACCTCAAACACGGCCTCATGCTCAGCCCACGTTGAACTTGCCAGGGCTTCAAACACCCCACCAAGTTCCCGACAAGGTTAAAGCCTTTCCTGCTCAGTGTTTGCTTTGTGTGGTAACTCCTGGTGCTCCTCAGGCCCTCAGCTTTGCTTGAGAGGCAGAACAAGGTGAGTCAGCCCCATCCCTCACCCAGCCAGCGCTGAAGGACGAGGATGTGGGGGATTAGCAGAGCAGGTCTGCTCAGCACTGGGGCTGAATCACAGCGAGACAGCCCCAAGGACGGTCCCTCTTCTGCTGCCAGTGGCTCCCAAGTGCACAGGAATGCAGTGTCCCAGGCAGTCTGTTTGTGAAGGAGTGAGGGAGATTTTAAAACACACAACAGAGACTTCTGCAGGGCTTGGTCCTTTATAAAGTGAATTTATGTGACAGGTTTATTTCTTTATCAGGTATTTTTCTAACCCCATGACACTGAGAGACCTGATTTCCTGGTACAAATGTTAAAATGTAAACTCCCAGAGATGTGGCCTGTCACAAAACACCCTCACCCTGGTTTCTTGTTGAGTGTCCTGGTGTGACAGCAGGAGACCCCAGAGGTGCTGGATAATCCCCAGAGATGCTGGTTACATATAGTGTGATCACACCAGGAGAAGAGCCCCAGTAAGGGGACAGCAGACAGGTTTCTGGCCCATCCTGGCTGAGTGGCTGGTGGATTCAGGGGTTAAAAAAAGGCCCTTTGCAAGTGGTGCCTCCATCCAACAGGATGGAGAGATTAGAAACACCTAAAGCGCCTGAAGGTTTGCAGAACCACTGACTGATCAAATAAAAATATGTGAATCATAAATCAATGTAATTTAAAGCAGACTTATTTAGAAATTGAGATTGGGCACTGAGGGACTTATTCAAATCACTCTGGCTCGCCATTGGCCACCCCCTGCAACTCTGCGTGCTCTCTTGGGGTGGCTGAGGTGGGGCTGCAGATGTGCTGCCTCCCTTCTGAATCCCACCTGGGCAGGGAGCCGGGGAGGTGCCCAGGGGGGAGCAGGGACTCGGCTGCCTGCTCAGCCCCGGCCCTGCTGGCCAGCGCAGATGAGGGACAGACAGACAGACGGCAGCAGCAGCCTGTGCCGTGTGCTGCAGGGTGACAGGAGGCCCCAGCACAGCCCAGCGTGTCAGGGAGCACAGCCAGGCCCTGGTGAGTGCCTTCCCTCGCCCTCTTGGCCGAGCAGGCAGCTTTGGCCGTGCTCCTGCCAGCATTTACCAGCTCCCCTCCTCAGCATCTCCAGGGGTGTGCAGTGCCTGTGTGTGTGTGCAGGGGGTGCTGGCTGCTCCTTCCTGCTCCAGCTGTGCAGGAAATCCTATTACCTGACCCAGAGCAAGATCCAGGTTGGGGAAGGTTGGCTCTTGGCTCCCTGTTCCCATCAGGCTTGCACCCACCCCACAAACACATTAGTTTTCCTAAAAAGGCACCGGAGAGCTGGAACAGCAATACCACCGTGGCATTTATTAATTTTTTAGCATAGCTCTCCCCCCACCTCCACTGTGATTTGCATACCTGTTAATCCTCTCCCTGCTGCAGTAATTCTGTGAAGGATAGGGAAATGATTTCTGAGCAATAACTCCTTGACTCTGGAGCTGTGGAGCCCTGTGTGCCATGCTGATCAGAGCAGAGACTTCCCATGAGTGCAAGCAGGAGGTGTCACCTCCTAAGAGATGCACCTCACCTACAAGACCCAAGGAAAGCCATCCATCCTGATTCTGTGGATCCCAGCTCTGCCATTCCCAGGTGGCTCTGCCTCCAGGAAAGCCCCTGCCCTTGGTAATATTTTACCTTCAGAAAATCCTGTTCCCTCCTGGCAGTGTTCTTCCTGCAGCAAAGTTTGTTCCCATGGGAGAAGGGAGGAAAGCCCTGCACCCTGGAGGTTTCATCACTTCTTGCAGCCCTGCCTGGGGAGCTGGGAACACCACCAGCTCCTGCTCCTGCTGGGATTGACTGTCCCATGGCAGGACTGTGCTGCAAGCCAAGCTCTGGCCCCAGCACTTTGGATGGCTTCTGGTGAGGCCTGTGACAATTTTAACCAGAAAGAAGCTGCAGACCCTAGAAGCTGCATTAAATCACTTTTCTTACTGCTGTCTTTATCCTCTTCCCCCCAGGTTTTTATTTCATTTGGGTTTGTGGGTGCCTAACTCCTTTTGCAGTAAAAATCCTAAAGATGAGTCAGTCAGGTCCGGATCAAGGTTGAGGTTCAGGTCCAGGGAACAAATTCCTCCAGAAATCCCTGGAAAAGTTGAGCCAGTTTTTCTTGTCATCCCACTTCCTCTGTAACCAGGAGGGGACAGGGCAAGCAGGCAGGGGAGGAAGGAAAGCAGGGGGATGAGTAGGTGGGGGAGAGCTCTAGGGAGCTCACTGCCCTTACTTGGAGCCAGCAGTGTGGGTGGACAACAGAGGGAAGCACAGGAGAAGAGCAGGAAACTGAGTTTGAGGAGGACACTTCTATCACATGATGATAAGTCCCTAAACAGCAAGAATCTCTTGGTGAGGGAGTGATTAAACCCCCAGTTCACTGCAGCTTTGTGCTACGCTCTGTCAGGGTCTCTGCTGCTCAGAGTGACCCCGAGAAGAGTTCCAAAGTCTCTTTTCCCAGCTTGGTGCTCGAAGAAGGAGTCAGAGCTCTTCCTTTCTCAGTCTCAAGGTTGCTTATTGTATCTTATCTATAAAATTCTTTCTCCTGTCCTGCTGAAGTCTGCTCAGCAAGACAGTTCCAGGCACTCTGCCTGCCCTCGGGGCAGTGTTATGTCTTTATACTAAAAACTATGTGTAAAATGTTTACAATTACTTTCCAATACCTATCACCTATGTTAGACAGTGAGCTTCTACTCTAAACCAATCTAAAAGTGCCAGCATCACAGCAGAAGATGGAAGCCAAGAAGAAGGAGAAAGGCTGGACACGCCCAGATTCCTCCATCTTGCCCCCCTGAACCCTCATTCTAAAAACCCCAAAATCTACTTTTTCACCTTGTGATAAATTCACTGTCATTCTGCTTAATTTGTCATGGCTTGCAGATCTTCGTCTAAGGTTGGTAACTTGCTCCATGGGTCATAATCAAAACCAGAGGCATTTTGGGCTCTGTGCCGGGGTCTCTGAGCCCCCTGGCAGGGGTCTTGGCTGCTCAGGACAGCCAGAGAGGTGTCCTGGGTCCTGACAATGCTCCAGCTCTGCTGGAAAAATAAATAATCCTTAAGGTCTGAAGGATGGATCTTTGAGGGCTCTGGCACCTTTGTGTGCTGGATGTGCCACTACTGCTGCATGGGTTCAGTGTGCAGCAGAGGTGATGCTCACCACCACCAGGACAGCAAAGCCAGGGTGAGGAAAGGCTCTGTCCTCTAGGGCCAACAGGGAGTGTCCCTTGGCTCTCTAGGGACAGAAGCTCATGCCACAGGGGGGCTGGGAGGGAGGGCAGGGCACACCTGGAGCAGCAGATTAACACAAGCAGGCTGGGAGTCCATGCTCACGCCATGCACAGCCTGGAAGTGACCGAGGCAGGGGCTCTCCAGGCACCCCAGCCCTGCTGGCAGCGTTTGCTCCATCAGGCACTGCCAGTGAGGTCTGGGAGGTTCCTCTTTCTGGGCTATATTAAGGCACACACAACGGCTGGAGATGGGCGAGAGGACAGTGAGGAGTTGTGAAAGAGCAGCACGCAGGAGCCTGTGAGCAACTGAGGCCTTTTGGCAGCGTTTCAGAAAATGGGGTGGTCCAGTTAGGGAGTTCAGGAAATTGTCTGAGTTAGATTAAACATTTTCTGAAACCTTCTGGGTTGCCTGAGAGCTGACTTGAAAGTTGGCAAAGCTAAATAAAACAAAAGTTAACACATTCCTCTTGAATTATACTGTTACAGGTCTAGTATAAAATCAGACTATTTTTCATTAGTTTCAACATCTCCTTCCATCTGAAGGCAGGAGTATCTGCACAGTAAAATGCTGGGATGCTTGAACAGCCATGCAGGGGGCCACATGTGACACATAAGAGTGTGTCTTATTCCAAAAACCATAAACCAGATAGCTTTCAGGCAGAAAACTTCATTTCTCCCTAGTTGAAGCCTGGGTGTAGAAGGGTCTCCATAGGTCTGAGGCTCACTGGACTCTTCCTTCAGCCCCAAACCCCTGGAGTGCCCAGCAGCAGAGAGCTTGCTCTGCACATGCTGCTTGTTCTCCAGTAGCTGCACTTTGTCCCTCAGGAGACAAGGCTGCCACAGTTTGGGCAGGAGAAACATCACCTCTCTCATCAGCCCTGCACAACAGCAGCAATGGAGGCAGCACAGGGGTTTCTCTCTGGAGAGGATGGGAAACACACAATGCCTGAGCAAAACAAGAGCTCCTCTGTTGTCATTACATTGCAAGGGTTCTATTGTCATTATATTACAAAGGTTCCATGTTGCCAGAGTTTTGTACCTCCTTGATGTTTCTGGTAGGCAGCTCCTCTAGGCACTGACTCCTCCTTGTCCTCCCAGTAGCCAACTGACTCCAGTTCCCACCAATCCACTCTTTTATAACACTCTTCTTATTGGCTAAGGTGTGGCCTGTTAACATCAGGCCTGCTCCCAACCTTTAGTAATTGGCTCAGCTGCAACTCTTTAGGGGGTGAGATTACTTTAGATTACTTTCTATACCACCTTTATTTTCTCATATTGTATCCCCCTACACTCCTCTGCCCTCATGCCCTCTGAGAAGCCTGACTTCAAGCTGGGTGTCTCCCCTTCCCTTTGGAGAGCAAGTGGAGCTGGAGCTGCCTGAAGCAAAGGATTCCCACAGCTCCTGCAGGCTCTGTGCAGGCAGGAGAGGCAGAGCACAGCCACAGCCTGCACCCATCCATCTCCCTGCTGGAGACACAGGCCCTGATCCCAAATCCCCACCAGCCTGGGAAACTCCTCGCTCCTTGTCTCTCGGGAAAGGTTTCTGCTCGTGGGATGGGAAGTGGTATCAGGCACAGAGCAGATGTTGGGGCTTCCTCACTCCATGGAAATAAGGAAGTAGGAAGCCCATTTAGACAAACAGTTCCACATAAATCTTAGCCTGATGCTTCTTGCCTGTGCGATCTCTGCAAAGGGTAAATGGAACTCTGCTTCATTGGTGAAGCCCAGTGCTATTAGTTATACCTGTCTTCACTGCAGAGCTGCTCTGGGTGAGAAAAGAAAAGCAGAATGGCCCCAGGAGAGAGAGAGAAATCAGAACATAAATGCAGGTATCAAAGCAGAAAAATGCAGAGAGTGGTATTAGCCCAGGGTATGCTGGAGAAGAAAACAAACTCTTATCACAGCGAGAGCAGAGGAAGCCATCCCACCGGAGGGAGGGGACAAGGAGGACAGTCGGCATCCTGTGGAGAGCAGATCTGAGCTCTGGGGGAGGGAGAGCACAGCCCCAAAGGCATGGCACTGCGAGGGGATGCTGCTCTTAAAGACACAGCTGCCCTGCACGGCCCTGCTGAGGGAGCTGGAGCCAGGCAGCCCAAGGAGCAGCCCCAGGGAGGCTCAGGGCAGGGCTGTGAGTGCCCCTGATCCCAAACCACGGGGCTCACAGGGTCCTTGCCAGCCACACAGCCCCAGGAGAAAGCGAGAGCCTGAACACCCACCTGGAACCTGGTCAGATGAAAATGAATTATTGAAAGAAGCGAAGATTTATTGCCTTTAAAAATTTATTAACAGGACAAGGAGAACAACTTTCTGCAGGAACAATGTTGGGAGGCAGCAGCAAGGAATGGACTTGTGCCTTTGAAGGTGGCCATCTCCAGGGGGGAGCTGGTGGCTGATCTCTGACCAGGGGGTCAAAAGTGGTCAAAAGCACTCCAAGTCCCACCCAGTGCCCAGTTCTTTTTGGCAGATGTTGAACATGCCAAGGGCAATGCAGGGGGACCAAACAGAAACAGGAAGGACAGCTTCCCTTTCAGTGTACAATTCTCTGAGTGATGGCACCTTCTGTTTAGAAATGTGCAAAGCCTGCAGTTATGGCAAACGGATATCACTAAATACCCTTCCTTTGGTAAATTTAAAAATATTCATGTTTCAGTGGACATGTTCTCTGGTGAAATTTTTTGCTTCTCTTCACGCAGGTGAAACAGGTAATCATGCCTGTCATCATTTTTTGCAAGCTTTTGCTTCATTGGGTGTGCCTCAAGAAGTAAAAACTGACAATGGTCCCAGATATATATCTCAAAAATTTGCCACATTTCTAAACAGAACACATTTCTATTTGCTCTGCCTTTGAAAGGAGCAAATCTGCCCTCAGGCACTGGATTTCCAAGATATCACTTTTTTTATAGCTAGGAATTGAGAAGTGATTCCTGCTCTGACCTCCTCAGAGGAGGAGTGACGCTGTGGGGATGAGAAAAGGAGGTATGATCCAGGGGAGGATTCCCAGCAGTGAGTCAGAGGGGAAAGAGACTGAGGTGGAACTCGTAAAAATAGTTCAGGGAACAGGGACAAGTCCTGAAAGAAAAGAGTCTTTGTGCAGAGAGGATAAAATAGAATCAGAAAGGGTTGGAGCAGCACCACAGAGATGGAGATGAAGACCAGGAAAAAAAGGCAGGAGGGGAACACAAGAGAGGTTCCTGTCAATCCTTGTGGTCAAATTTGAACACCTTTGTAACATTTTGTAACATTGTAACACAATATTTAAGATTTAAACACAGGGTTTATTGGAGACCTTGCTATTTCTAGCCATCTGCCAGTGTTGTCTGCACTGAAGACACATTCCCTGGTGACTTCAGCTTCCAATTGTGTTCTTTATGTCCAAAGGGTGGTACTTGAGAGAGAACAGCCAAAGGAAGACCCTCTTTGTCCACTCCTGATCTTAGTCACACCCTGGTAAGTATTTTCTGGTGAGTCCACTCATGTTGGAGTTGGTAAGGAGTAAAAATTCCTCCTGGTGCTCCCACCCACTGGAACACTGCTCGAGAGCAACTGCTCTGCCAGTCTGGATTCCATCCCTCAGCGCCCAAACCCATGAAAATGAATGTAGCCATTTGTCTTGTCACTTCCCTTCTTCTCCAGGGGTTCTGTCACACGAGCAAATCACAATTACAGTGAAAGGGACCAAACCCAGCATGGACTTCCCACAGGTCCTTCCCCTCCTGTCCATCTCTGGCCATCCACTCCTGTGGGCCTTGGTCTGCCTTCCTCACGGATTTCCTTTTGAACTTTTATTTTTCCTGCCTGTGGTTGAACATCCTTTCATGCACACAACATTTAATTTGTGTGCATAGCAGGGACATTGGCCACACCAGTGTTCTTCATGCAACAGAAGCAATTTGCTCACTTGATTTACTTTTTAGTAAAAATCACTAAACTTTTACATTTTTACATTTTTACTTTTTTACTTTTTTACTTTTTTACTTTTTTACTTTTTTACTTTTACATTTGCTGACTGAGATGTGATCTCTTGCTCATTTCTATTGAAACACACAAAGAGTACTACAGCTCAGAGCAGTGGCCCAGTCCTGAGGAAAGCATCTTGGAGCCCTGGCAAAAGTGTGAGGGAAGTCCCCCTCTGATCCCTGGGCTGTGGTTTACAAACCAGATGGTAACTTTTATGTATATATGGCCTTTTCTAACCACACTTAGACACTTATTTGCAGAAGATCTGGCCCTGATGATAGAGGCTCCTTATTTGTGAACAAACAAACCTGTCAAGATAAAAACAAAGTCCTGCTTCAAAGTGTGTTTCACTGGAAACAATGCCAAACAGTACCAAACTCAAGTCCAGCCATTATATTCAAAAGAAAAGAAAACTCTCCCATATCTTGAAAATCCTCTTATCTCAGCACAAAGACTACCAGGGCCCCAGCTCTGTGCCAGAGCTGAGTCACAAGGTGTCTGCATCAGGGTGTTTTGTAGGTGGGGAAATACCACTGCTCTGTACTGGCAAAGGGTTTTACCTGGAATACAGAAAGCTGGCTGGATAAAACTACAAAAACAGCCATGCCAAAGAGAGCAGCAGTATCTCCAGCAGCCCCAAGCTGACTGTGCCTGGCTAGCCTGGTGTGGGTTGCCTGCAGGAGGCAGGGGCACAGTGACACTCACACTGGGGTGGCTGTGGTGGCAGACGCTCCTGGTGCACAGCCACCTCCCTTACCAGAGCTCTCTCTGGTATTGTTCCCAGCCACTGTGTGTACAAATGCTTGTTTATAAAGTAAGATAAAGTAACAAACTCTGTGGTGACTCCTGCACATGTGGTGTGAGGAGAGAAAATGGGATTTTGCTGCATTAAAGGAAAATAGGGCGAGATGCTAACTCATCAGTATTTTTATTATGCTAGTTAACCTACCTCAAACAGGTACACAACAAGGCCAAGCAATTGTGGAGTGTGTTTGAGCTGAGAAAGAAAAAGGGAAAAAAAAAAAAAGAAAAAAGTTCTGTAAAGGAAAGTTCAGATACATTTCAAAGTGCTACAGCTCTAAAAACACCAAAGGAGTTTTATCAAACTTCCCAGCAAAACTTTTCTCTGAGAGGAAATAGGGCAAGTGAGATTTCAAAGGGAGACATCTGAGATGATGACTGAAAAAACCTCCAGCCCTGGGCCTCCTGAATGTGCATTTGTCCTGAGCTGTATGAAGCATGGCTACTGTCAGCCTGTAATTAAGATGAGAATATGCACTAAGCTCATTGACTAAAGTTCTGGAATAATCTTGGCTGTAGTTGAGACCTTAGATTCACCCAAAGCAGCTAAGTTACCACAAAGCACTGATCCACCAACCCTTAAAAAGAGTGCAGCCTTTAAAAAAAAAAAATTATTTAATTTCTCTTCTAATTAACAGCAGGTAGTGAATAGGAAAGTGTTTATCCTCCCCCCACCTCAGCTCACTACCCTGCTGTGTTATGACAGATGGAATGTTAATTAACGTGACCTGGCATAGAATATTTAATTCAAGACAGAGTATCATGGAAACATCTGACTGCCTCAGGGCTGGTCACCTCCCAGGTACAGCCTGGAGAGCCCTCCTGTGCACTGTCCCACGGGCACCCATGGATTTCAGCTGAGCTGATCCAAAAAAGGGTGAGAGGCTGTGCTGACACCAGGCTTCTGAGGGCTCTGGGGCTGAAGCCACACTCTGAGAGGAAGAGGTTCCTCAGGAAGGAGAGGAAACTGCCTCAAGCCAATCCATCCCTGGGTGACCTTTCCATTCAGCACCTCAGGAGTGGGAGCACTGTGTCCCTGCTCCATGAGCTGTGTGCCCGGCCTCCTGTCCCTCCATGCAGGGGCAGCTCTCCTCCTCCTTCACCAGGATTTTCACTAACCCTGCTCACTCCCTGCTGTGCCCACCCAGCACTCCCAGTGTGCCCAGTACACCCAGTGTGCCCACCCAGTACACCCAGTGTGCCCAGCACACTCAGTGTGCCCACCCAGTACACCCAGTGTGCCCACCCAGCACTCCCAGTGTGCCCAGTACACCCAGTGTGCCCACCCAGCCTGACCAGTGTGTCCAGCACACTCAGTGTGCACACCCAGTACACCCAGTGTGCCCAGCACACTCAATGTGCCCACCCAGTACACCCAGTGTGCCCACCCAGCCTGCCCAGTGTGCCCAGCACACTCAGTGTGCCCACCCAGTACACCCAGTGTGCCCAGCACACTCAGTGTGCCCACCCAGCACTCCCAGTGTGCCCAGTACATCCAGTGTGCCCAGCACACCCAGAGTGCCCAGCACACCCAGTGTGCACACCCAGTACACCCAGTGTACCCAGCACACTCAATGTGCCCACCCAGCACACCCAGTATGCCCAGCACACCCAGTGTGCCCACCCAGTCTGCCCAGTGTGCCCAGCACACTCAATGTGCCCACCCAGCACACCCAGTGTGCCCACCCAGTACACCCAGTGTGCCCACCCAGTCTGCCCAGTGTGCCCAGCACACTCAATGTGCCCACCCAGCCTGCCCAGTGTGCCCACCCAGTACACCCAGTGTGCCCACCCAGTCTGCCCAGTGTACCCAGCACACTCAATGTGCCCACCCAGTACACTCAGTGTGCCCACCCAGCACTCCCAGTGTGCCCAATACACCCAGTGTGCCCAGCACGCCCAGAGTGCCCAGCACACCCAGTGTGCACACCCAGTCTGCCCAGTGTACCCAGCACACTCAATGTGCCCACCCAGTACACTCAGTGTGCCCACCCAGCACACCCAGTGTGCCCAGTACACCCAGTGTGCCCAGCACACCCAGTGTGCCCACTCAGTACACCCAGTGTGCCCACTCAGTACACCCAGACTGCCCAGCATACCCAGTGTGCCCACCCAGCCTGCCCAGTGTGCCCAGCACACCCAGCATGCCCAGTACACCCAGTGTGCCCATACAGTACACCCAGAGTCCACATCCAGTGTGCCCAGCATGCCCAGTACACTCAGTGTGCCCAGCACACCCAGTGTGCCCACCCAGTACACCCAGTGTGCCCACCCAGCACACCCAGTGTGCCCACCCAGTACACCCAGTGTGCCCACCCAACACTCCCAGTGTGCCCAGTACACCCAGTGTGCCCACCCAGTACACCCAGTGTGCCCAGCACACTCAGTGTGCCCACCCAGTACACCCAGTGTGCCCACCCAGCACTCCCAGTGTGCCCAGTACACCCAGTGTGCCCACCCAGCCTGACCAGTGTGTCCAGCACACTCAGTGTGCACACCCAGTACACCCAGTGTGCCCAGCACACTCAATGTGCCCACCCAGTACACCCAGTGTGCCCACCCAGCCTGCCCAGTGTGCCCAGCACACTCAGTGTGCCCACCCAGTACACCCAGTGTGCCCAGCACACTCAGTGTGCCCACCCAGCACTCCCAGTGTGCCCAGTACATCCAGTGTGCCCAGCACACCCAGAGTGCCCAGCACACCCAGTGTGCACACCCAGTACACCCAGTGTACCCAGCACACTCAATGTGCCCACCCAGCACACCCAGTATGCCCAGCACACCCAGTGTGCCCACCCAGTCTGCCCAGTGTGCCCAGCACACTCAATGTGCCCACCCAGCACACCCAGTGTGCCCACCCAGTACACCCAGTGTGCCCACCCAGTCTGCCCAGTGTGCCCAGCACACTCAATGTGCCCACCCAGCCTGCCCAGTGTGCCCACCCAGTACACCCAGTGTGCCCACCCAGTCTGCCCAGTGTACCCAGCACACTCAATGTGCCCACCCAGTACACTCAGTGTGCCCACCCAGCACTCCCAGTGTGCCCAATACACCCAGTGTGCCCAGCACGCCCAGAGTGCCCAGCACACCCAGTGTGCACACCCAGTCTGCCCAGTGTACCCAGCACACTCAATGTGCCCACCCAGTACACTCAGTGTGCCCACCCAGCACACCCAGTGTGCCCAGCACACCCAGAGTGCCCAGCACACCCAGTGTGCCCAGCACACCCAGTGTGCCCACTCAGTACACCCAGTGTGCCCACTCAGTACACCCAGACTGCCCAGCATACCCAGTGTGCCCACCCAGCCTGCCCAGTGTGCCCAGCACACCCAGCATGCCCAGTACACCCAGTGTGCCCATACAGTACACCCAGAGTCCACATCCAGTGTGCCCAGCATGCCCAGTACACTCAGTGTGCCCAGCACACCCAGTGTGCCCACCCAGTACACCCAGTGTGCCCACCCAGCACACCCAGTGTGCCCACCCAGTACACCCAGTGTGCCCACCCAACACTCCCAGTGTGCCCAGTACACCCAGTGTGCCCAGCACACCCAGAGTGCCCAGCACACCCAGTGTGCACACCCAGTACACCCAGTGTACCCAGCACACTCAATGTGCCCACCCAGCACACCCAGTGTGCCCACCCAGTACACCCAGTGTGCCCACCCAGCCTGCCCAGAGTGCCCACCCAGCACCCGCAGGATGCCCAGGCAGAGCCAGCCTGGAGCCAGGGCTCCGGCCTCCCGCTGGCCTCAGCAGCTGCCAGGGGACGTGACCCCAACCCTGCCCTGCCCTGCAGATCTCCCTCCCAGCCAGGCTGTCCCCAGCACATGCCTGAGGTCTGCTCCACACAAACTGCAGGCAGTATTTAAAGAGAAACCACAGGAGCATGACTTTACAAACCCTCAGACTAAAGCTGATGCATCCACATGGTTGCAGAGTAAAGCAACAAACAAACAAACAAACAGTCGGTGGAGGCTTTTTAAAGGTCTGTGTTGCTATAGAAGGACTTTAGAGGGGATATGACAGAAAACCTGACGTGAAGAAAAGCACCTGACTCCCCTATTCTCAGTCAGTCGGCTCCAGCCCAGTGAAGGCAAGGAGCAGGCAAGTGCTGAATTACAGGTAATCCTGTTATTTTTGTAGTACTTGATGTGAGGTTATAAACATGAGTAAAAGAAGAAACTTGTTTCCCAGGCCTGATTTGGGCACCAGGACAGCAGCTGCTTGGAGACTGAGGGGTGCTGAGCCACTGTGTCCTCAGCATGCTGAGCTCAGTGGGAGCTGTGCACACAACACCCAGGAAGTCACACAGTTTTTACACCAGTGTCAAAATGTGAGCACCTCAAAGTGAGATGTTGAGTCTGAGCAACTCAGCTGTGACTTTTAAATTGAGGGTATTCCTTTAAAACAGTGCTGCTTCTTTGCAAATACAGAAAGATCCTGACATGGTGAAGAATCCTTGCCAAGCTGCCCCCAGCCCTGTAAGTGAGAGATTGAACTTTCTGTTATCTTTGAAATTACTAATTTAACAGATGAGTTACCAGATGCTATCTCTTAAGAGATTTGGGACAGTGATTTCTAACAACTTTAACAAATATAAGCAGTATCATGCACGCACACACAAACACATCTTGAAATGTAGGAATCAAAAAGCTTCTCTGGCTGCAAAAAGCTACATGCTGTTATTGCTAGGAGCAGCCTTCCTGACCACGGATATCTAAAAGACAGAGTGGTCTTTGGGTACTATTTAGTTCCAAAGGGGCTATAAAAGGCAGATGGTCTCATTAGAAACAATTTATGCATATATATTTCTAGGAGTTGTACACTGCCAGAATAGGTTTAGCTCTTTCACCATACCGAGGAAAATATCACCACTTGCAAATGTTTCCAGTTTGCAAAATAATGACCTATCCAAAGTAGCTAAGCAACTAATTACTCAAATACTAGAAGGTTATATGCCAATATTATCACATTGTTGGTCTCCTGGGCAAACAACTTCACATTCCTCAAACTGCCATACAGTGTCATTAGATTGTGCAGGAAAGTCCTTTCTGAACAGTACAGCAAGAGCAGCCCCAGTGCCCCTGTGCTTATGCCCTCATTTCAACTATTATTTCCAATCTCCAAGTCAAATCACTTATTAATTAGAGAGGCAACTCTAGCAAACCCAATTACCCGCAGGCAGTTTCTTCCCAGATGTGAAGCCCTTCTTGGAGATGGACCATGATGACAGTTGCTGGGGAATGTTTGTGATTTTTCTCTCCAACATATCAACTTTAACACTTAACTCTGGCAATACTCCTCGTGGCCCCTGCCTGTGACGTGTCTGCTGGATGCATTCCTCCCCCAAGCTCCAAATCCTGGAGAATTCAGCCCATACAGCCTCAGGAGGTGTAGACACAGCCATGTGCAGGCATGTGTGCTTTCAAGGCTGTACTCAATGTCTCTGAATGTTTCTTGGGGGTAGAGCAGGCAGAGCACAAAGAAAGCAGTGATGAATTGTGCAGAGAAGTGGGGCTGGCTCAGGAAATTGCAAAAGACAGCAGTTCGAAGACCTGGTTTCTGGATTCACTTAAACCAAATAAATACTTTTGAGGATGGATTTTTCACCAAAAAAGCAGAGAAGACTTGTTTTGGAAAGGGAGGGGAGACAGTGTAAACAAATGTTGGAAGATTGGATGTGGTGTCAACCTATGGTGTGTGTCATGCTGCATGTGGGGTGCAAAATATTGGGTCTGTCCTTTGGAATAGCTGAGGAAATAATAAATACTTGGGACTGTGTGAAGGATGTTGCATATGGGATATGAGGAAGGAGGATAGGGATTAGGAGGATGTACCTGTTTTCTTAGATAACCTTCTCCTGATATTGCATCTCCAGGATGGCTGAATTCCAGTTCAGACACTCCCTTGGGAGACAGTCACTGGCACTAATTATGCCCATACAAAAGAGAAGTGTGCTTGAGACATGAAACTATAGAAAAATCTGTGTCAGCAGGAGCAGTTGCAAATTATGGTCTAGTTTCCTGAAAATAGCCTTGCCTTTGCCAGGCACTTGTGTGGAACCCATCCCTGCAAACAGCCTCAGTTTGTAGCGTACGTCTGCGCCACCCCAAAACTGTAACAAAATATTTTGCCATCACTTTCTCTTCCACACTCATTCCCAGCCACCTTCTGCTTTTACCCTGCTGCTGTGGGCCAGCAGATGCCCTTGTAAAGAAGCTGGGATTACCTGGCTGAGGCCATGCGCCTTCTTTCTTCTCCCCTTGCCCTGAGAGACGGGGTGATGCTGTTTTGCAGCCTGTGAACTCGAGCACAGAGGCCAGTGGCCATATTCGAGGATATTCACGCATCAGTGTCACATGGAAAATCTGCAGCAAGCAGATACCCAAATCCATATCTCCTAAATCCAAGGTTAGTAGATTAATCATTTCCTTTCAGCCATCTGTCCAACAGCAAAGTGTTGCTGATTTTGTATTGGATTTCTCCAGGAGGAATTAACAACTGACATACTTTTACCTTACAGGTGATAAAAAAAACACAAAAAACAAGGGAGAAAAAAAAGAAGAGAGTAATTACATCATAAATATGTATAGCTTAAACCCTTGGCTTAACCTGAGCTCTTCAGGACTGATCCTCAGTTTGCTCCAAGTTATATTTGCTAATAGAAAACAAAACCTATGGCACCATTGAAAATAAGTAACTAACTTAGAAAAAAGTTATTTTTGCCCAACAATACAGGAAAATAGAAGGATGTGAGTTGGAGCTTGATTTCCTATGTGTTAGTGAGTCAGGTACCATATTTCTGTGAGCAGTTCCCAGTGGCACAGGTGCAGCAGGGAGCCCCCAGTGTGTCTGTAGGTGCAGGTTCCTGCTCCCACCCCTGTGAGGTGATCCCCATAGCAACCTGCTGCCTCCAAAGGTCAGCCGGGAAAACAACAACAACAACAACAACAACAACAACAACAGTGTTTCACAAAACCTCTAAAACAAGCACCACTCCATTTCAGTGAGGTGGAAATTAAACAGCCTCTAAATTCTGCTAGACTGAGGACGTTCTCCTTTCAAAGCGTGGCAGGGAAAGCTCCCCAGCCTTTCTGTGCTATGGAGGATCCACCTGACAGACACAACCTGCAAGTGAAATTTCTGATAAAAAAAGAACTGGGCAGAACATAA
The DNA here is from genome assembly GCF_037042795.1 of Molothrus aeneus. Classification (NCBI taxonomy): domain Eukaryota; kingdom Metazoa; phylum Chordata; class Aves; order Passeriformes; family Icteridae; genus Molothrus; species Molothrus aeneus. The sequence continues at coordinate 109,167,128 of NC_089647.1, read as the reverse complement.
CTGAGTCCTTCTTGCTGCAGGTCTGTCTTAGACTTGATGAAATAAAAGAATCATGCAGAAGACCTTCACCTGCAGTTCTGCAAAGCAGATACTGCTTATTCACAGGAAGGCCAGCAAAAATGCAGCTTGCAGCCATACCAATCCTTCCTCACACTGAGCACATGAAGGAAGACACAAAATTCTTATTTAAATTGGGAAACCATCTAAGTAGCATTTATTCCAACAACTATAAACCAGTGCCATTTACAGAAAGTTCATACCTCTTTTAGCAATTGTGCCAAGGGGGCTTTTTTGCTATTAATGGACCATCAGTTACTGCAGCTCAGATATCTGAACAACTGGGAGGGGCAGGTGTGGGCACACACAGGTGGGGAACACAAACTTTCAACCTTTCACTACCAGAAGAAACCTCTCCTGGCTTCTTTGACCTATGGTCAACCATTCATGTTCTCACAGAACTGCTCTCCTCTTCAAAACTGTCCTCTGGGGCTGTGGCTGGTTGGGGTAGGGAAAGCCAGGAGTGAAGAGCTGTGGGAAGACCAGCACAGCATCTCTTGGTGTTTCCTGCCCAGGTAGCAAAGCAGATGTAGGCACCTAAGAGGAGAGTTTCTGAAAACCTGTGTGTTTAGCTCTGGGAAAGTGAATGCTCTGGAGGGAGAGGGTGAGATTCACACACCTATCTTGCACTGGAGGGTTATCTCCAGAAAGGTGTCCTGTCCTTTTTCTTTCTGCTCCTGTCAGATCTGTCTCTGTTAAATCAACATTCCTGACCCCAGACATGAGATAAACCCAGAGGCAGGGGCAGCAAAATGAGGTTAGGACAATGTAAAATTAGTACTCATCAAAAAAAAAAAAAAAAAAAAGAAAAAAAAAAGAAAAAAAAAAAGGAAACTCTCATTCCTTTGAGCTTAAGCAAAAACTATTCCAGGGAAAGATTCTTTACCTTTTCTTCAGCCTTTGTATTTTACCTGGGTGTGCAGGGGCTGTGGAAGCTCCAAAGCCAGAATTTGAGCACTGCCTTGGTTAGAACATCATAGCAGGATGCTGTAGCCCAAGCCGCTCCTCTTTTCTTCTCCTCCATCCCCAGGCCCATCAGTACTCTGGGGCTGAGGAATTTCTGCACGGTGCCTGGGGATGAAAACCCCATTTATATTGGAGGAACTGACTTTTATCAGAGGGCTGCACAGTTCCTTACTGTGGCCTGGTATCACAAGACACATATCCCTCTTTGTCCCCCCCTTCACTTCAACTCTGTGCCCTTTACTGCCATTCCCAAAGTCAGAGAAGAGAATTTTGGCCCAAGCCTTTACAGAAGATAAAGTCTAAATGTCAGGTGTCTCCCTAGGCAAGCAGCAAACATTCCTTTCACCACAGAGCACTAGAGGATGAAAAATTAAATCCAAAAGAAAGCATGAACCATCCATATATCACTCCCTAGGCTTCGCAGTACTAACCTCTTACCAGTGCAACAAACATCCTGTGCTCAACCTGAGGAACAGGCAAAACACTAAAACATTTAAAAGGCAATAAACCAGGTCAAGGAAAACAACCTTGACCACAGCAGGTTACTTTTAAGGAAGTGACCCGACCTTGTGAGAATGGAAAGGGCATAAAATGGGGTGAAATCCCACCAAAGGCACTACCTGTGGCCAGAAACTGGTGATGGAGGCCAGGGAAAAGCAAGGCAGAGCTGATTATGCCACCAGTATGACAGAGAGAAAAAAACCTGTTGTTTGGGTTTTTTTTTTTTCCTAGTGCCCAAAGTGCAGGAAGGCAAAAAGCAGTGTTAAACATGAGAAGAGATTCTGAAAGCAAAATCATGGGGTATATAGAGCAAGAGCAGAAAACAGAACAACTCTGCATATTGCTATCATCTCCATTATTTACAGGTTGTTGTGACTTCTTACTTAGGATATATTCTGCTTGGTGCAAGGGTCAGCCTGTGATAGACCTATTTAAAATAGATCTATTTTCATACAACATCAGATACAATGCTGCAAAAATAGAAATAAATATTACATTAAAAAAATAATTTGTTAAATACAAGTGGACAGATGAATAAGCTGAATAAAGCCCTAAGCAATCCCAGTCTCCATTCCCAGCAGACTTCATCTACCTCTAATGATGAACTGAGGGATCTGTTTCTTGGTTTTCCAACCACAGTGTAACTTGCCCTGCCAGTAGACCACTGTTGACTTGGATAACATGAGAATCCATATGGAATGTGTAGATGTGTTTGTGTTGCTCAGGCTGCATGGAGAGTTTGGGAAGCTGCTCCTGTGGAAGTGTAGGGGTTGTATTTGGGATGCTTGCAGAAGAATGCTCTGTAAAGTGCACAGGTATTGAATGAGGTGGGGATTGCTTTGGAGTGATGCAGCACAGCCCTGAAGCCAGGACCTATGTGTGTGTGCATGTGCAGAGCCAGACTGGTCGAGGGATATTTGTGATTCTGAGCATTTGCTTCTGCCATAGGGTTTGTCCATTATAGCAGTGCTGGAGAAGTGCCTTGAAGATAAATGTCAGGGGGGCACAGGCAAGTGGTGAGTACAGATGAAACCTTGTGACGTTGCTGGTGTCTCACTGAGGTGGATGCAGCTGCAAATGTGGTAACAGCATTTCCTAAAAGGCAGCACACTGGCTTGTGACAGACCCTAAAGGTCTCCTTCCACTGATCACACCTCCTTGCTGCCTTTACACTCAGCCTCCTGCCTGTACCTATCAATGATTTGTGCCTCTGCAGCTCTGGATCCACAGGTGTGAGCACGCTCCAGGTGTCTGTGGCTGCATTTGGGAGTGAAGGGGTCTGTCTGTGAAGGGTGTGGAGCAAGTCTGGTATGCACAGGAGGCCAGAAGAGAGGGAGCAGGGGGAGCCCTGTGCGTGGTGTGAGGGGCTGTCTCTGGCAGTCTAGCTGAAGGGTATGTCTAGTCTGTATTCTGGTGAGGCTTGCAGAGGCTGGCCCTCGTGTAAAGGGCTGTCTGAGCCCTGTGTGAAAGCAAAGAGGGCAGATGGGAGCCTGCAGAGGGGCTGTGGATGAGGGAAAATTGTTTTTGGCTGCTGGTCCATATGGCCAGGGGGGTTGTGCCAGGCTCTGTGTGTGGGTGTCAGTAGCAGGGCAGGCACTGGGGAGGTGCTGACTCTGAAGGTGATGGAGGGGCTGGCTGGAGAGAGGCTGTGCAGAGCTAGGGGCTGTGGGAACAGAAGGGTGTGGGGGACTCTGTGAGCCTCAGGGGAGCAGCACTGCGGGGCTGAGCAGTGCCACAGGCTGGGCACTGCGGGCAGGGGGGGCAGTGGGGCAGGGTGGGCAGCCTGGCAAGGTGGGCAGTGGGGCAGGGAGGGCAGGCTGGGCACTGTGGGCAGTGGGGCAGAGTGGGCAGGGTGGGCAGCCTGGCAAGGTGGGTAGGGGGGCAGGGAGGGCAGAGTGGGCAGTGGGACAGGATGGGCAGTGTGGGGCAGGGTGGGCAGGGTGGGCAGTGGGGCAGAGTGGCAGAGTGGCAGAGTGGCACAGGCAGGCCAGGCAGGGTGTGGGCAGGGTGGGCAGCATGGCAGAGTGGAATAGAGTGGGCAGGATGGGCAGTGGAGTAGTGTGGGCAGTGTGGGCAGGGTAGGTCAGCCTGTCAGGGTGGGCAGGGTGACAACGTGGGGCAAAGTGGGCAGTGGGGCAGGGTGGCACAGGCAGGCCAGGCAGGGTGTGGGCAGCAGAGGCAGGGTGCAGGCAGGGTGCAGACAGGGTGCAGGCAGCAGAGGAAGGGTGCAGGCAGGGTGCAGGCAGGGTGTGGGCAGTGGGGCAGGGTGCAGGCAGGGTGCAGGCAGCAGAGGCAGGGTGCAGGCAGGGTGCAGGCAGGGTGCAGGCAGCAGAGGCAGGTGTGGGCAGCAGAGGCAGGTGTGGGCAGCAGAGGCAGGGTGCAGGCAGGGTGCAGGCAGGGTGCAGGCAGCAGAGGCAGGGTGCAGGCAGCAGAGGTAGGGTGCAGGCAGGGTGCAGGGAGGGTGCAGGCAGGGTGCAGGCAGGGTGCAGGCAGCAGAGGCAGGGTGCAGGCAGGGTGCAGGCAGCCCCCCTGCCCTGCTCAGGCAGCAGAAGGGGCAGCAGGACGTGGGGCACCGAGGCTGCCCTGGCCCTGCCCGGGAGCTGTCCTGTGGCTCAGCCCTGTTTGCAGAGGCGCCCTGCCAAGGAGGTGTGGCCATGCCGTGTGCCACGCATCACTGTAATACTTGGCAGGGCTCTAATTGCCACCTCTGGAGGCTGTGCCCCATCCCTGGCAGGAGTGCAGGAGACTTGGCTCGGCAAGGAGAGCACTGGCTGTCGTGCAGCTTAGCAATGCAGCCCTCACCTCTCTGGTGTTGAGGGCATTAATCCTGGCAGGCGCTCCCATCAAGAGCTGCTCCCCTCTCATAAAGGGGAACTGGGAGCTCCAAAAGATTGAATGACCTGTTCAAACTATTGGGCAGAACTGAGAATGGAACCTAAATTTTCGAGGGCCTCCTGCTGTGCTTTAACCACAAAGGGAATCCATCCTTTCCTGGTATGCTTGTGCAATGCATTGTTTTAAAATGATGGCCATACGAGGTCGTACAGATGTTGCTGGGGGTCACATTAGGCCTCTAGAGCAATCTCTGATGGGAAGATGTGGGGAAAGGACAAGAATGCAACTTGGGTCTCCAGGTCTCAATGTGTTTGCAGGAGCATGGAGTGGACTCCTGTAAATGTTCCAAATGCTAGACCCATTTTCTCTAAGAGTAAAGTAAGACATAGGGAAGCCCAGTTTGGCTTTAATCATAACTGTAAATCTGTACCAGAAATTGAAGCAAAACCTGCTGAGGCTGATGTGCAGCTGATGTCACAAGCCCACCTCCCTCCCCAGATGGTTTAGTCTCAGGAAAGAGCCAGATTTCCTTTATTTGGCACACAAGAGCATCTCCTGCTGCTACACACTGTCCCTCACCATCCACAAGCTCTCTGGAAGGTTCTACTTGGAAGGTGGTGTCAGTAGAAAGACACTTTGACTGGTTGTTACCTCTTTCTCTGCTGACCTTTCCTCTTTAGGTGGATACCAACTCACCATGAACATAACTGTATGTTCTTGTCCACCAAAAGGAAGAGAAAGGGATGAAGAAAACTAGAGAAAAATGAATGCCTGTATAATAAAACAAATAGAAAAAGGGAGTTAGTGGGGGTGAAGACATCCATCCTGTAAGAATAAGAAGTTAATTCCATGGGGGTCATGGAGCTCTGCTCCAGGCAGGTGGCTTGGGTCAGCACTGCCATTCTCTAAAATAGCTGAAGGGGCTGTAAGGTGCCCAGTGGGGCAATCATTGTGAGCTGCTGGAGACAGGAGTAGCAAGAGAATAGATGGGGACTTTCATAAAGATTTCTTCTGCTGGGGTTGTGGATGGCCTCCATTTGGTTTAGTGGAGGATAGGGAGGAGATCCTGCAAATGCTTACACTTGAGGTATGAATATTCCTCCTCTCTCCTTAGGTTTGTGGCCTTTTTTGAACAGTAGTGTAGCAAAGCATTCCCCTGAGGAGCACTGACTTTCCCTAGAAGCTTGTTCAGCTCTGGTGGAAAGGGATGATCTTCTCCTTTGCATAAGCTGCCTTTCCAGCCACCTGTGAACCTCATTCCAGTTTCCATCAGGGCATGCAGGGCCTTGTGCTGCTGGAGTTTGTCTCTCTCAAAGCAGCAGCTCCTGCAGAGCAGTGGCCCTGTGGCCGTGATAAACTGCAGCCCAGCCAGGAAGAACAAACTTAGCTCAGAGCCTTGCCTTGCTGCTCTGCTCTCCTTGACCCCACATAATGAGTCACATTTCCCACTGCCCCTGCCTGCATGGGGAATCTGAGACCAGGGGCTGGCTTGGAAAGGCCCTTGGTCTGACCTGCTCCAAGAGCCATTTATGTTCTTGCAGGCAATGCTAAAGCAGTGGTACCAGGTTTGTAAAGGCTCCTTCTACGCTTTTGACATTTTTGACTTGTAGTTCCCAAGGCAGGGAAAGTGATTATAGCCTTTGTCTTGCCATTTCCATCCATTCTGGTAGAACTATTTCTAGTGTCATGGTACTGGAGCCCTGTGGAGACCCTCCTGCTCAGATGGCGTTTGTGATTTCTTTCAGACAACAGCCAGACAAGAGAATGGAAAGACAAGAGGTCAAAACATGATTTGGTGTGTTAAGTTTTGTGGAAAAGTGGGAAGACCAGCTCCAAACCCTATGTTGTTTGCAGTCTGTCTTAGTTTTTACTTCGAGGCCTGCTTGAAATCCTCCTGCAGAAAGATTCACTTTCAAGGAACTCCAGTATCTTGAACAAGCTGAAAAAAGATGGTATTCCCCATTCCATATTCCACACTTTGTCAGTAAAACCTGTGGGTACAGAACAGTAATCAGAGAGGTTTTTCTTTGGGGTAGAGCATGCACAAAGCATGCAAGATCAGAAAGCTTTCTTAATGTTGAATTTGAAGTCTGCCTCTGTGGTAAATTAAAAGAGAACTGCCACCCAAAGAAAAGCAGATAAAGAAGCCCACATTTGTCTAGTGTGTTGGTCTTTACAACTCAAGAGTTCAACACTAATGAGTTATGGGTTGGCCCATGAAAACATAATGTGTAAATTAGGAATTTAATGATGTGTAAGATTAAAAGCTGTGCGGGGTTGCATTTATTTAAGGCTGCCATCTTGTGTTCAAAGAGGAATTACTTTATCAGACAATGTCCCTTTCACTGGGTTTAAATTGATTCCGTTCCGCGTGTTATGGAGGGTGCTCAAGTGCCCGAGACTGCCAGCTGACAATATTTCCCACTAAATGCCCTTTCTCTAGCTCAGTTTGCAACTTCGTAATAGCAAACATACTGTGCAGGCCATAATGACTTCATCTTAATTTCCAGAAATAAATAAGTGTAGATTTCCCTCCCTACATCCCTACCCATAGATTTAGCTGCAGGAAACCTGGGATTAAAGGCAAGAGAGGTAAAAATGGAAATCCTGCTTGTCTATTTGGCTGGCTGTCCTGGTGCTTCACTGCCAAGTCTTCTACCCACCCAAAACCTCTTTCCTCTCAAAAAAATAAAAAAAATCCTCAAATCCCAAACCATACTAAACAATGAGGGGGACCTCTACATGTCCATTTTCATTGCAATGTGTGTAGTTAATTTCTAGCTACTTGCATGGCAGTATTTTGCAAACCAGGATTCCTAGTTCTCAAGTCATGCCCTGCCAATGCTGGTAACCAACAAGGGGCTCTTTTAGGAGCTTGACACTGAGCCAATCATGCATGTTAGAGCTCCCTGGGATGGCAAAAGGAGTCTTGGTGGGAAAGGCTCAGTCCGTTTTGTGCACTCTGATCTGCACAGTTTTAAACTGCTTAACTCCTTCCTGATGGAGCGAAGAAAAAGAAAGGTGACTGAGTGTTCTGCAGAGCCTTGGTGGGGAACAAGTCTGGTCTGATTCAGCTCATGTATGTACCAAATTTTTATGGTGAGGCCCAAATCAGCTGAGGCAATTCAGGCTTCTCGTTAGGTAAGCTGAGAGGCCCATGTTCCCCACTTAGCTACTTCCTGAGCTTGTGGGCAAGTTCCACCCACCATCCATTGGTTAGAGCGATCTTTCAACAGATGGAAAACCTGTTTTCAAAGCCTCACCCTGCCTAATTTGGGCAGATCTCCTAGCAAAGTGACCTGGCCATCAAGCTCAGGACTGTATAGCTGACACTAGAGCTAAGATGATTGCTAATTCTGTGGCATCTCCCTGTGCTATGGCTGAGCAAGGTGTCAGTCACTGCTCCAGGGAAAAGTGAAGTGAAACAGCAACACGAGATGTTGCACCCACAGGGATTCAAGCCTGGGCCAACTGGATTTTTAAGACAAGTGCCCCCCTACCAATGAGTGTCCTGAACCCATGGATATTGAGGAAAATATGACAGATATTATAGATAGATATAGACAGATATTATATGACAGATATATGATGGCAAGCGAGTGGAGTAGTGAATCTCTAGACAGGATAAGCTTCTGCTGCAAGTCTGAAGTTGGGAACTTGATGCCCTACAAGACATGTGGTTTAAGTCTTACCCCTTTCATTAGCATTCCCTCTTGAGATAAATGAGGCTTTATATTTAACATTTGAGCTACTGTGAAAGCACAATACTGTGTTTTTAAAGTTGGGTTCAGATGGGACAAGTTTGTATCTATCTTTGTTTTCAGCAGATCAGATACGGATGATCCCAGCCTGAAACTATCCCTGTGTTTGTGTGTCATGTTTTTGTGCAATTTATTCCTCACTGCTTATTTACAAGAGCAACTTTTACAATTTTTTAGTAGCTGAATGGCATAGATTTTCATACTTTGTCTTCTTTAACTGGAGTAGAGACCATCCCTATCTGTTTACGCAGTGTTTATCATAGAGCTGCTCGGAGTCCCAGGGGCAAGTTCAGCAGAAATATTAGCAAGAAAGATATCTGTAAACATGGACATAGTTCATATTTCTGTGTTCAGCCTTGTTTCCTAGGGACACAAAAGTTACACAAACACACTGTTTATCTGCTAGTCCCCAGCTATGAGCTTTTGGGCTCCACTGGTCAGCATGGAATCAAATCTGGCAGAGGTCCAGGGCCATGGCAGCACTTGGGGAAGAAAGACACCACTTAGTGCTTCCACCAAAGAAAAGCTGGAGAGAAGATGCTGCCCGTGTTCACTGGCATCTGACAACTCCCCCATCCAAATCTACATATTTTTGGTTGAGTCACAGCATGTGCTGTCTCATGCCAAGCTGAAAGGCTGGAAAAGTGATGTGAGGGCACATGGAAGCATGGTAGAAACAGGGCAGGGGGAGGGCACTGCAGAGATGAAAAGAGGACTGGGTTTGGGTTTAAGGAGGAGTGTTTAAGACTGGGTTTGGGCGTTTAAAGTCGCTTTAAATGGAAGAGACCTGAAGCTAGAACAGCCTGGAGACTATGGGCTAGGGAAAGATTTGGAACGTTACTGTGGAAATTTCTTGGTGAGAGAAAGTTTCAAGTGTCACAGACAGGATGTTTTGAGGTCTACAACTGAAATTTGAAAGGTTTTATTGGTTCTGCTTAAGAGCAAACCACATGTGACTGACGTACTTAGCTTGTAGTTTTAAGTGTTGAGAGGATTTTTTTGAAAGGTTTGCTTTCCCGTCTGTAATCGAGCTAACTGTTTTATAGAAGTTCTTATGAGGGAGAGAGAGTTGCTCCAGAAAGCTCACAGTAATGTTTGTTTATTACCTGCACTCTGGGAGTCTGAGCCTCCAATGCAGCAGGCGCCATGCAAATACGCTACTGGTACAGTAAATGCAGGAACTCTGCTGGAGGAGGCAACTTTTCCCCTTGAGTACTTTATACAAAACAAGGATTTGGTGGTAAAGCAAACACATTTAAATGATGCCCACAGGGAAAAACTCGATTTTGGCCAAAAGAAGCTGGCTGCAGTACCTGCTATATACAAAAACCAGAGTCAACCAAAACATTCTTCTGAGCTTTCTTCTGCCAGCTCTTGAGGTACCCAGAGGAAATTCAATGTGTACTGAAAACCAGGTTACTACAGAGGTTGTTCACTTGCAAGAATAGCCTGAAAGCCTGTTCTGAAGCTGAACGCCAAAATGCCTTGGCAGTTCAGTCATTGACTGGCAATCCTCCTCAGCCAATGCATGTGCCTGCTGCTCTGCTGCCTATTTTTAACAGGATGCAACTATTTATCATGTTTCTGGCTGAGATTTTTATAGTTGAGCCTCCTGCCATCCATCAACTCCAGACAATTTATGTGGGATAAGGGTTTCTCCCAGGATGGCTTCGAGCTCTCCAGACTAACAAACTGGCACATGGCTTTGCCATCAGCTCTGGGGACAACCTGAACCTTGCAGTGCAGCCCAAAGCCTCCATCTGGTCCAGGCACCGGTGTGTGTCACACAGCCCCTCTGCTGCTCCTGATGGCACTGACAGGAATTTCTTACCTGCTGCCTGGGCTCATCAGCATCACAGCCTTGCCAGGGGGTAGGGCTAGGAGCAGGCCCACGTTTCCTTTGTGCCTCCAGCCCTTTGATGCTGCATCTCTAACGTTTTATTTTAATTTTTAAAAAGGTTTGGGTCAGAGGTGAGAGGAACAGAAAGATCCTGGTTGGTGTTTCTAATGTAAGACAGCGTCAGGGGATGTGGTGAAATCCAGCTCCTGCTTCCTGTCCCTCACTGAGAGCTTTCCATGACTTCAGTGGGGCTACAATTTCCATTCCCTTTGCTTTTAAAACTTTGGTGTGAATTTTACAGGTTTTGAAATCCATGGGATGTGTGGGGGTTGGGGTATTCTCTTTCTTATTTTGCTCCAATTTCTTCTCAACACATATAATATTGCTACTGTTTAAAACATAGGGAAGAAGCAAAATCAAACAATGTTGTCTTTGCCACAACAGACTAAAATAAAGCTTCTAGCAAGCATGAGCAAGAGAACCTTATCTCTAATGCATTATAAGACCAGATTCCAATACCTTTGCATATGTTCTTTAGGCCACAAAATAACCTGCCCTGCTCATGGCATAAAACATACAGAGCACATGAAAGTAGGAAATTCTGGTTTATATCCACTGGCAAAAATAAAAATGTACATTTATTTTCAATAGGACTCTCCCCCAAATGGCATGATGATGGAAAATACCATTAATTTCTCAACTGCTTTAACAAGTCAAGTACAAACCCCTTTTATTTTACTTCATTACTCTTGCAGACTCTCACTACAACACTCCAAATACAACAGAAACTTCTGCTGACAAGCCCTTCCTTTGGTGTTCTTCACTGTAGCAAACTCATCCCTGCCCCTGTCGTGCTGTCTACACATCGTTTTCATGTATGGATATTAATTTATATGTTCAGTAGAATACAAACGCTCCCCTGTCTCTATAAGTTATAGAAGCAATCATCCAAGGAAGCATCAGAAACTCTAAAGTCAATTCTGGTGTCATAATTTCATCCTTTAACCTGAGATGCCAAATCATGGGGCTTTATAGATGGGAAGCGGGTGTGTGAGAGCACTCCCTTTTCAGAACTGCAGACTTTATTTCTCTATAAAGCATATTTATGCTGGGAAATAATAAGTGGCTAACATGGCAGCAAAGAGGGGGATCTGTGTCCCTGGGATAGCTCTGGGAGCTTGCTCTGGTTCTGGGGGGAAAGGGAGTTAAACTTGGAGCTCTCTTGGGCAGGAGCTGCTCCTTCTTGCTCTGCATCCCGTGCACGTAGCACAGCGAGGCTCCCAGGATCAGCCACGGTCTCTGATACAGATGCATTAATAAATAAACAACAGCAACAGCAGTAATAACATTGAGTAACCCTCTTAGCCTACCCTATAATGTTATGAGCAAGCTCAGGAGGGAGGGTTCATCTGAGCCTTCTCAGCCACATAAATCAGCCAGCCTGGCAGAAGGTTTCTGATGCATGCAAAACCCCCATCCATTAAGTCCTTTGGGTTCCTGATTTTGCAGCAGCTGTCCCTTGGCTAAGCCTGACCATTTCTTGGGCTGCTTCTTCCTCTCTTCTCAGCTAATTTTACACTGCACACTTTTGCACCTTGACTTATGATACCTTTCAGCATTTTCCTCCCTAAGGTAACACAAAAATCTCTAGAAAGGAAGTCATAGAGCAGTAAATACCATCTGGGATAACATTTCGGTAAGAAGAACTCTTTTATGGACCACCTAAAACTATGCCTATTGTGACCATGGTCAACCCCTTCCCATATCTGATTTGTGCATCTGGGAATGCAATTTTTTTGTAGTGGTGAGAAGGAAATATCTTCTGGGATTTTTGTGTTTCATTCTTTTCCCCTTTCCTCCACACTGAGCTCCTGAAGATGATCAGCTCATCATGCTTTGTCTCCAGGTATTTCTGGAGTTACTCCAGCCACTGGCCACAGCTGGGGGCTCCTGAGAGTTGTCAGCATCTCATCTTGCTCCTGGTATAGATTACACCCTACCCAAGGCACATCTGAGTCCTGCCAGCCGAGGGTGCTTGGGGCTGACTCAGATTTCCAAACTCAGACCCTGATCCTTTTAAAACTGTGCTCTGTCTGGAAACCATGCACCCACAGGTCCCAGCACCCACAGCTTTTGCCTGTTACAGATTTGATACAATGCTCCTGAGTACCAAGTAATTCTGGATAACAACGTATTACTCCTCTTACAGAACCTGTTTTAATTACCCTGTGTGTGTGTGGAGAAAGCATGGGATGGGTCAGAAGCAGATTCTTTCATGTAAGGGAAATTTCCAAGCAACCAGTTAATAGGAGAACATTGAGGATGTTAAATAGATTAGACACATCAATAGAATCTACATAAGCGATGCCAAATTTAGTAACAGCAAAGAGGAAAACATTTTTATTTTAAGCCAGACTCTGCTACAGTGGTGGCACCAGTCTATTCAGGGTTATGTACTGTGTTTCTTTCTAGCACACAAAATATTAAGTGCCGAGGAAGAGTTAACTAAAGTAAATGGGGTTGAAATTCCTGCAAAAAGAATGATGTACTGTACCTATGCATTTTATAGCACGAGGTAAGTAGTTTAATGTCTCAGCCAATATCAAACACTTCATTTGCAAATCTTACTGTGCTGGGCTCCCTGGTGATTTGTGTAATAAAATGGGATGGTTAAAGGGCATGTCCTTGCATTGACTATTCCCTCTAAATTTGAAGGGCCCAGCTGTTATGTAAATATTTACTATAATTAACTGCTGGAGTTCACTAGTTCCTAGTTTGCAAGAGTTGTCTGAAGTTACTGTCACCCATAGGCAGGGAGATGCTGTCTGTAAATAGTCACTTTTACCTTACCATGTCAGAGTGTGGCAGAAGGGGAGATTTGACTTGTCCTGCTTGTCACACTTGACCACAGTCATAACCACCCTCTTTTAGTATCCACTTGCTGTCAGGACCTCACTGCAGGCAGTCTAATTGGTTTGTGGGTTGTCCATAAGAAGTAGGAACTTCCTTTGTGCATAAGAGCCTGAGCTGGACTCTGTCCCTGTGCTGTGAGGACTCAGCTGACTGCTTCCAGACTAAAAGGGATGCAGGCCCCTTGTGTCCCCAGAGTGCTCAGGCTGTGCTACTGATCCCTGCCAACCCAAGATGGTTTTGTAGGCAGGGCTATTGGGGTGTCTCTGCATTGTGTTCCTAAACCCACAAATTGGGTCTGGAGGACAGAGGCACTGCATGAAGCCAGCTCAAACCCAGATAGGTTAAACACCTTCAACTCAGCGCAGGCACAACTGCAGCCACGTTGTTTTGTGGAGAGTCACTTGGATACCTCTGCATGGTGCTCTGCAGGGCTCTGCAGCCCTTCCCCTCACTGAGGGACTGTGCTATATCGAGCCACACTGCCAGCCAAGGCCAGGGCTGGGCTGATGTGGTGGCCTGGAGCCCAGAGCGCAGCTCGCAGACACCTGGGAGCTCCTGCTAAGCCAGGTCTGGAGAAGTAGCCCCAAGCCAGAGCTAATGAGCTCTGCTGGATCTGACCAATTCTTTGAGGACCGTCTGAGCTGTCTTCATGTCATGCAGACTAACATATTCGGAGGATTCTCATTACTTATATTTCTTCATTGCCTGGGGTGTTCCAGCCCCTCTGACTACACTGCTCTGTAAAGAAAAGAAAGAAATCAATCTTGAGCTTACAGGTGGAAACAGGAGAGGCAGGGAAGGCCAAAGGGTAGCAGATGTTGCATGTGGTGCCACGCTTCTCTTTGCGCTGCATGCCAAAACATTCTGGCTGTGCTTTTTATTCCCCCATTCTCCCTTAAAATCTCCTTTGACGCATTTGGCTGCTCGGCTGCGCTGGTATATTTGTGTGGGCTTCTGGAGCTGTCTCGGAATCTATGCCCAGGAGGAGGAAGGAGTCTTTAAAAATTAATACTGCGAGGCAGCTTTAGTGGCAGCGTTGGCAGCGCAGGCGGAATCGCTGGCAGGGAGAGCCCGGGATCTGCAGCAGGGAGCAGGACCCTGGCTCTGTGCCAGCAGAGGTGCCACCCGCTGAGGGGAAAGCTGCCTGCAAGCCATGCTGGTGTTTGACCCTTCCGTGAAGCTGTGAGGGTGAAGGCTCTGAAAATAACCACTGAAATGTCCCTTGCCTGCCCACCATGATAGAGGCCCTCTCTGTCTCATCTGCTGTGAGATCAAACACTCGACGGACAGCATTTCCTGGTGTGCTTTGTGTGGTGCTCCTCAGTGTGTGCCACAGCACCTGGGAACATGGGCTGGGGTGGACTACACGGCCTTTTCCTCCTGCAGCATCAACTGGCTTTACTAGTCTGAAGGATTTAAATCTTGGCCCTCTCTCTGTCTCGTGTTCAAACCTTCCCTCTGTGTCTGGACACCAAGCCCAGAGCAGCACTGGGTTGGCCCTGCAGCTGCAGGGGTGGGTGATGTCCGTGCTGTGCTAATGCTGGTGGGTGATATCTGTGCTGTGCTAATGCTTTGGCCAGCCCTGTTTATTTTTTTCCAGCTGCAGGTGCCCTTTGGCTTCGTGGATGGGGTCAATGTTGTGAGCAGGGCTGGCTGGGAAGGCAGGAGGAATGTGACCACTGTTTTTTCCATTTCCTATTTTTTTATTTTCTTTTTTTTTTTTTAATCTCAGGCTTTATTAAAGCTTCTAGCATTTCATCTCAAATACATCTAGAACACCTTTAGCAGTCCTGGCATGCAGCTAAAGCGCAGGGACATTGAATTGTCTGTCTAAAGGATTTTGGCTGCTGTGACCCCTGCATGTCTGATGACTAGGCTGCGGAGGGAGACGTGGTTTTATGACATTAAATATTAACAGCTGGATATTAATAATGAAGGCTGACAGCTCCTTTTCCCAGCTCCTGAGGTTGTTTCTCCCCCAGCTGCAAGTCCAGCAGGATTTGTGTTTTTTCACTGCTTGAGCATTATGGTCAGGGCCCCCTGATCTCGAGGGGTCAGGGGAGGTGGGGAAAATAGCAGGGAGGTGTCAGTGCTGTGAGCAGGAGTGGTCACTGCCTGGCTGGCCCAGCACTGCAGGGCTCTGGCTGCCTCTGGTTAGCCCTGCCATGCCATGCTGATTGCAAAGCAATTTACTGGTAAAGGCAGAGAAAATGTAGGAGGTTAATAATGAAACAGGGGAGGGGGAAAGTGAAAGGGAAATAGACTGGTGGAGCTCAGCCCTTTCACCTTTAAGGGAGGCCTCTGACCGAGAGACTGAGGGCTTATATGCCTCCTGCTCTCAGGCAATAGAAGGGCACCCAGTAGATGAGGAGGAGTGGAAATGGGTCCCCATTCAGGGAGGTAATAACAAAAACTCCTCCCCATCCCCATCATCCAGCCAGGTACCACTTCAGAATAGGTATGAGGTCCTGGATCTAGAGACCCAACTAGATGATTTAGGAGAAAATTGTCTGCCCAGTGAACCCCCCAGTTATCCTCTGTAAGATGGATCGCTACGTCTAACATCAAGAAGAAAAGAAGGGTAATCGTAGTAGGTGATTCCCTTCTGAAGGGAACTGAGGGCCCCATATGTCGACCAGACCCATCTTACAGGGAGGTCTGTTGCCTCCCTGGGGCCCGGGTACATAATATCACTGAGAGACTTCCTGGGCTGATTCAGCCTTCTGATTATTACCCACTGCTGATACTCCAGGCTGGCAGTGATGAGATTGAAAGGAGGAGTGTCAAGGCAATTAGAAAGGACTTCAGGGTACTGGGTCAGGTAGTTGATAGGGCAGGAGCACAGGTAGTGTTCTGCTCAGTCCCTTTGGTGGCAGAGGAAAATGATGAAAGAAACAGAAGAATACGCATCATCAACAAGTGGCTTAAGGGTTGGTGTCATCGGCAAAATTTTGGATTCTTTGATCATGGGGAAACTTTTACAGCATCTTCTCTGCTAGAACCAGATGGGGTACATCTCTCTGTTACAGGCAAAAGGTTTCTAGTTCATGAGCTGGCAGACCTCATTGAGAGGGCTTTAAACTACGTTTGAAGGGGGAAAGGGGAGCAGCTGAGCTATCTGGAGGCAGGCCCAAGGCTTGCAAGGCTAAGTCAGGGGTGAAGTCAGTAGCCCAGCTGAGGTGCATGTATACCAATGCACACAGCTTGGGCAACAAACAAGAAGAGCTGGAGGCCATGGTGCAACTGCAGAACCGTGATGTAGTTGCCATCACAGAAACATGGTGGGATGACTCACATAGCTGGAGTGCTGCACTGGAGGGATACAAGCTCCTCAGAAGAGACAGGAAAGGAAGAAGAGGAGGAGGGGTGGCCCTTTATATTAGGCAGACTTTTGATGCTGTAGAAATTGAAACTAAGGAAGATGGAGTTGAATGTCTATGGGTAAGAATTAAGGGGAAGGCCAACAAGGCTGACACCCTACTGGGAGTCTGTTATCATCCACCTAACCAGGAAGAAGAGGTAGATGACTTATTCTATAAGCAGCTAGGTGATGTTTCAAGATCATCAGCCCTTGTTCTTGTGGGTGACTTCAACCTACCAGACATCTGCTGGGAACTTAATACAGCAGTAAAGAGGCAGTCCAGGAAATTCTTAGAATGTATGGAGGACACCTTTCTGTTGCAGCTGGTGGGTGAACCCACCAGGGGAGGGGCTATGTTAGATCTGCTGTTTGCAAATAGAGATGGGCTAGTGGGAGATGTGGTGGTTGGAGGTCACTTGCTTGGGGCAGAGTGATCATGAAATAATAGAGTTCTCAATATTTGGTGAAGTCAGGAGGAGCACCAGTAAGACTCTTACATTGAACTTCTGGAGGGCAGACTTTGGCCTGTTTAGGAGACTTATTCAGAGCATCCCTTGGGAAACAGCCCTTAAAAACAAAAGAGTTCAGGAAAGGTGGGCATGCCTCAAAACAGAGATCAGTTTATATTAGGTGCCATCACACAGAATTTACAGGATGGCCAGGGTATCAGACCCAGTCAGCATGGGTTTAGGAGGGGTAGGTCATGTTTGACCAACCTGGTCACCTTTTATGACCAGGTAACCCGCCTAGTGGATGCAGAGAAAGCTGTAGATGTTGTTTATTTGGATTTCATCAAGGCCTTTGACACTGTCTCCCACAGCATACTCCTAGACAAGCTGGCAGCCCGTGGCTTGGACAGGAGCACTCTTTGCAGGGTTAGGAACTGGCTGGATGTCCGGGCCCAGAGAGTGGTGGTGAATGGTGCTGCATCCAGCTGGGGGCCAGTCACCAGTGGTGTCCCTCAGGGGTCTGTGCTGGGGCCAGTTCTGTTCAATGTTTTTATTGATGGCATGGATGAGGGTTTAGAGTCTTTCATTAGCAAATTTGCAGATGACACTAAGCTGGGAGCGTGTGCCGATCTGTTAGAGGGACGGAGGGCTTTGCAGAGGGACTTGGAATGGTTGGATGGATGGGCAGAATCTAATGGGATGAAGTTCAATAAGTCCAAGTGCTGAGTCCTGCGCTTTGGCCACAATAACCCCCTGCAAGGCCAGAGGCTGGGGACGGTGTGGCTGGACAGTGCTCAGGAGGAAAGGGACCTGGGGGTGCTGGTTGACAGTCGGCTGAACATGAGCCAGCAGTGTGCCCAGGTGGCCAAGGAGGCCAATGGCATCCTGGCTAGTATCAGGAATAGTGTGGGCAGCAGGAGCAGGGAGGTCATTCTCCCCTGTACTCAGCACTGGTGAGGCCACACCTTGAGTGCTGTGTCCAGTTCTGGGCCCCTCAGTTTAGGAGAGACGTTGAGATGCTTGAGCGTGTCCAAAGGAGAGCAACGAGGCTGGAGAGGGGCTTGGAACACAAGCCGTATGAAGAACGACTGAGGGAGCTGGGGTTGTTCAGCCTGGAGAAAAGGAGACTCAGAGGTGGCCTTGTCACTCTCTTCAGCTTCCTGAAGGGTGACTGTGGTGAGCTGGGGGTCGGTCTCTTTCTCCGGGCAACAACAACAGAACAAAAGGACACAGTCTCAAGCTGCGCCAAGGGTAGAATTAAGGCTAGAATTAAGGAGGAAGTTTTTCACAGAAAGAGTGGTCAAATACTGGAACCATCTACCCAGGGAGGTGGTGGAGTCACCATCCCTCGATGTGTTTAAAAAAAGACTGGATGTGGCACTTGGTGCCATGATCTAGTTGAGGTGTTAGAACATGGGTTGGACTCGATGATCTTAAAGGTCTCTTCCAACCTAGAAATTCTGTGATTCTGTGATTCTGTGAAAGTGGCACTGGGAGACCTAACAGCAGATCCTTCCTGTTGTTAGATCAGAGGAGAGTAAGCTATTCCAACAAGTTTGTGCTTTATTGCTGTCTGGCCTGTGCAAATAATGCAGTCAAAATTTTCATACTGAGCCCTCCAAAATTACATTTTTCTCTTTTCCTTCCTCCTTTCCATTTCTTGTCATCAGCTGTAGCTTCTCCCCAGCCTAGGACAGCTGAAATGCTGCTTCAGTCTGCAGCTGTATCAGTCTCATTCCTAAGATAATTTACAGGAGACTTTAATGCACAGGGCAGACAATTCCTTCCCACCAGCAGCATCACCACAGCTGAGGAAAGTCATGTCTGTAGCTCAGATCAGGTGGCTGGAGGATAGAGGAACACAAGTCCTTTCTTGAACTCGTGACCCTCAGGCCCTGCCCTGCAATGTGCTAAATGTTGCTGAAAAGTCACCTCAGAGGAATCTGAACAGGGCTTTATTTGAATAAAGAAATATGGCACAGAGCACACAATGGTTGCTAATAAATCACAGGTTGGTTTTATTTCGCTACTGCAACTCTGCCTTATTTTTTTCCATATTGGACTTTTCTCCAAATTACATTTTCCCAGTTGTGCACTTTTGTTCTTTTTACTATGTGACAAATGGAGGTTCTGTTTATTATTTATTCTTTGGCTTTAATGTTGTGCAAGCTAGATCAATTCAGTTTTTGATAAATAAGTCTGCTTTTTGCAGAAATTACCTAGTTGGATCAGTACTCTTTTGTTCTTTCTCTGCAAAGGCTGACCTCTAACCCTGTCTACTCTGCAGTGAAAGTCCATTTATCCAGACCACTTTTAAATTCTGTCTTGGTCAAATCTAGACCACGTCCTCTACTCTGACCCCTCTATCAAATACCAGCCTAGCACCCTTTAATAGAAATAACTCCTAATGTTCCCCATGCCCATAGTTAAAGAGAGTTAGCTGATTCTTTGGATTGACTCAGTTTTATTCTGAGTAAAAGTAACTTACAGAATATTACTAAAAATTCATGCAGGGAGAGCAGGACAGAAGGTCTGAGCTGCATGAGGTACACCTGGGTCATAGTGTGAGGTGCTGGAAATGAAGACAGACCTTAGAAAAAGGCAAGGATGCTTTCAGCTTCTTAACTCTTCTCTGTGCTAAGGTCTGCCTTCAGTTTGGTACTTTCTCACATCTGAACTCAACTGTGTTTGCTGTGTTTTTTGACAGAACATCAGACACAGATTTTGGGTCAGTCAGAAAGCAAAAGACATTTTGGTAGTTTACCTGTTGTCTGTATTTGAATTACTGTGCTTATAGTATTGCTGGGTCCAACCAATATAAAATCAGAAGTCCAGTTGCTCCCTGGGTCATGAGATAAAAAAATCTTGGTGAGGGTGTCCCTCTACTTTTTGGAACATTTAGGTTCACAAAATCAGGAATCTATGAGAGACACAAGAAGACACAAATAAGTGTATCTGGAAAAGAACAAAGAACTCAAGGTGTCATTCTTGTATACCCAAATCTTGGAACACAGGCTTAAAAGAGTATTGGGTATCACAAGGTCCTCAGTAAAATGATGAGACTTAGCAACACAGGGGCGAAAATTGATCCTGATTTGCTCTTGCCTGCACCTAAAACCAAGATCTGTTCAGTCATAGTGATGTCTTGGTGGTGATCATGTTTGAACACAGTTACATGCTGTAGTGACACTCATCCTATGCACTTTTTTTTCCTGTATTTTCCATCCACGTGCCTGTGCCCTACTTGGGAGAGGTACAGGCTGCCATGAGTAAGCACTGGCCTCAGCAGCTCTCTCTAAAGGAAGGCCTTGGCTGTGGCCTGACAGGGATGAGAATGCTGGGGAGGGAGAGCTTTTGGAGTTCTGACTGCAGATTGTGCCTCCCCACTCAGCTTGAGGGATTCTCTCCCCACCCACCTCTTTCCTTAAACAGCAAGAGGCTGTGTGCCTTGCTGGCAGGAGCAGTCTAGAGCCTGTTCCCTGGAGGCACAAGTGGCAGAGGCAGCAGGATGGGGAGCGTGGGTGAGGATGATACCCAGCCCTGGTGAGACTTGTGCTGGAGAACTCAGCCACAATAGTAGAAACCCTGTGAGAGAAGGGTGACAGGGAGGTCATGGCAGTCCCTGGGGGAGGACAGGAGGAAGGGGACAAATAGTCTGATCCTTCCCTACCTAGGAGAGCAGTGATTTTCTGGGAAAACCCTGAGACTGTGCTGCTCTTGGTCAAGAAGATTGGCAGGGAGGACAGGTGCTGGAGCAAAAGCAGTTTTAAAATTAAATGGAATTTAAAATTAAATTCCCTTCTGCAAGGGAAGCATCCTGGGTCAATCTGTGTGAAGCCAGGGAAGCCCAAGGGCTGGCAGACCAGAAGGTGACAGAAGATTCTTGCAATCCAGTATCCCTGAAAGCTGCCTCTGCTCTGGTGCGAGATGAGCAATGGCAGCCCCAGGAACTGTGTTAGAAGGTGCTGCCCTATGATCCCCTGCAGGGAAGGGGTGATCTCCTTCCTGACAGCCTGAGCCATTTCCCTTGCCTGTGTGCAAATGTTTTGATGCCCAGGGGCTGCAAGAGTGCAGGCACCATGTTATAAAGGCAGAGGGATACAGGGATCATGCATCAGGAGATGGCTGTTCTGGATTTCTGTTCCAGTGGCTGGAGGTTAGGGATGAGAGGCAAGGGGAAGCTAGACGTGTTTAATTGCCTGTAACTAATCAGGCATGTACACTCATCCTTCCCCTCCTTGTTCCTCTGAAAAAAGGGCCCCCTCAGACTCTCTCCTGGTTCCTGTGGAGCCAGCAATGAGGCAGCTTATACTGACATGGACAGGGAAGTGCAGAGCATCCCTGGCCTTGTGCTCAGTCCCTGCACTCAGGCTGGATCATTAGGACTGGCAGCATCAGGATGATCATCCTTTCTGTGCCCTCTCAGCAAAATGAATAGCAGCTTTGACAAACCCCAGAAATTGTTAGGAGAAGGACCTAGGTCTATTTATCATGAATTCATGTAGTACTGCTGTGGTATGGTGCTTTACTGAGACCCTGAGGTGGGAAAAGGATGTAGGATGAAGGGATGTTTGTTCATAGCAGGGGCTTAAAATGATGTGCAGTGAGTTCCTTCGTACATAATATTGGTTTTGAGCATCTTGGCACCTGGATTTTCAGTGGAAATAATTAACTTTGACAAACTAGAACTTTTAAATGAAGCTGGACAGAGGTAATTTTGGATAAAATGGGAGCTGTTCTTTACAGGGAAAATGTTGATGGGACAATTCCCAGTCCTTGTAGTGACAGTGAGCAAAAGGAAATTAAGAAAAGTTCTGGGGAAAAGCTTGTGGCTACCATTCACTTATTTAAAAAAAATATTATTTTGTTCACTTGATTTAAAAATAAAATCAGTTTCTCAATAGAAGGGGTGCCCTCAGTTTGCACACCTTCCTCAGGAACCTTCCACCACCGCTGCTGCCTGGCAGCTCCCAGCAGGAGAGGGAAACTGCCTGGGATGAGGCAGTGGGCAAATCTCTGTCCCTGCTCTCTGTGCAGCTTGGAGCTGGCTGTCTGTCTGAGTCACTGTGTGGGGAGGCTGAACCCCTGGGCTCAGAGCAGTGATCACCATCCCTGATTTAGGGTGAGACTCTGGCTTAGGGAGAGACACGAAAAGCAAACACACAGCACTGCCCTGGGGAGCCGGGCTGGCTGGCAGCATTAGCTGTGAGGTGGCTATATTAGCATTTTAATCAAATAACTAGATATCCTAGAATTATATGTTTGAATCTCTGTAGGCTAAACATAGTTTCAGAGGCAAATAATTTCCATGTAATTTTAGGGTGGAGAATGTCCTTTGGGTAACAGCTGCCTGCTCTGCATGGGCATTAAAAATCCTGTGGCGCTTTATTGAAAGCAGAGGTTTGTCTCAGAGGCCTTGCTTCAAACATCCCTCAGCGTGCTGGCTGTGTGCCCAGCTGCAGTCCTGACACCCAGGAGGGTGTGCAGCTCAGGGGGAGCTACTGCAGCTCCTGTGCCCTGCCCTGATTGTGGGGCGCCACGGGAGCCTCCACAGAAACACAGAACAGCTTGCCCAGGTCACAGCAGCAATGACCTCACTGGCATGTTCGATTCTCTGGTACAGTGGGTCCCCAAGCCCTGGGAAGAGGGAGATCTTTGAGGACAGGGAAACACTGCTGGCCCAAACCCTGCCCTGTCAGCAATATCCAGTGGCTGGTGCCACTGACCTGGGGCAGGCCACTGCTCCCTGCAGTGGACACACATCCACAGCCCCAGGCTCAGTGTGAAATATTTTCAGTGTTAGAACTGACCACACAGATTTCTTCTCTTTCCTGTTTTTTCATAACGTCAGAGATTAAAAAAAAAATAGTTCTAATGATAAACCATCTGGAATAGGTTTCTTTTCAAAAGAAAAGAATGAAATAGATGTGAGTTGGCAGGAGCTTTCAGAGAGATTTCCCCCACCCCCCTCTGTTTATATATTATGCAGAGAACTCTACAGGAAAATGGGATAGATGAAGTTGAGCATTTCATGACAAGTTGTCACATTCTGTGCATAAATTTCTCTAAAGTGTTAGGCACCAGTGGTGGGAGGAGATATTAGGTCACTCAGTGCTAATCCTGGGAAGTTTAGAGGGCTTTGCATGTCCTTTGAGAGTGTCCCTTTTATGGAAAAAACATCACCTGTCCAGAATTATTCCTTCATGGTGCATATAATCCATCCATTTATTTGATAGAAGTACCCATAAAAACCCAGTAGTGACCTGACAACACTCCCAATACTAATAACCAGTCCAATCCTGCTGTTCATTTTTTATATCTTCTTGCTTTCTACTGCATAAAGTAATGAAGAATTAGAAGTACTACTCAGCCTGTTTCCTTCTGAAAAGCACGTTACAAATACTAACCTTAATTCCTCTTCTGCCTGTGTTCAGAAGGTTAAACATAATGTTTTTTTGGAGGATTTAAGTACCCATGGTGCATTTGAGGGGTTTTGAGCGACAGATGTTAAGAACCCCTGAACATCTGAGTCCTATTAACTACTCCCCAGGTTCATGTGAGGGACATATCAGAACCAGCATCAGAATTTGGATTGTCCCAGCTCCAAACCCTGGTCTAATCACCCCTCTCTCTTTCAGATGCTGTTCTTAGATAATGGTGGAAGGGCATCACATTTCTGATGACTCAGCATCTGCAGGGGAGGCTTGCTTTAGGTCACAGCTCTTCTGCAGCTATAAGTTCCTGTATTACTCCAGCATTACTCCTGCATGGTATCATCATCTTTGATCCCTGGGACGAGGGCAATACTGGATCAAGTACTGCTATAGGGGGTTAGTGGGAAAAAAAATTGATTTTTTCCCCCTCTTAGCAGTGTTAGGACACAATTTCAGCCTCTAATTTCTCATACCCCCTTCCCTCACCCCTGTATTTCATGGAAACCTTTCATGAAAGCAATAGTCTTTCTGAAGGTGTGTTTGGAGTGTTATTGCTTCAGCCCGCAGGGAGAGCGCATCCCTCACATAAATTGTGCTTGATGGTGAATGTGGACAGTGTTTATACTGTAGCACAGGCACTGGCTGGGTGCAGGTGTGAATTGCTGAGGTCTCCAAACCTGCACGTTGCCCAGACATTTTTAGTGGTACCCTCAGAAAACAGTAAGTAGGGATGAAACTCGGAGCGCTGCTCTATAGAGCCCAGGACACATTTCCCTCTGATTCTATAAAACCCCTGTCAGGTAAAACTGCCCTGACCCAACCTCACTGCTGTGAGTGTGCCCTCCACAGCCTGCCCAGCTGTGGAAAAGTCCCTGGAGTTGGGGACTGCCAGGATCATGGTGCACTCAGCCTTTCCTTGGTGAGAACAAATGCTCCAATCACCCCAGAACTGAAGCCAAATCCCCTTGGTCAACTGGTTGGCTCCCATTCCAGCCTCAATATAATATTAAACCTATGCCCTGTTCCCTGGCCTGCTATATTTTCTAGGTGAGGTGGATTCCAGCCTCAATATAATATTAACCCTATGCCTGTTCCCTGCCCCTGCTGTATTTTCTAGGTGAGGCTGAAAGGAGACATTTTGGTTTGTCCCTGAGTAATTACAGATTGGTGTGAGGGAAGGCTCATCCACACAGTAACAGGGGTTATTGTGTTTCATAACTGCATCTGACCAAGGATGTGTTGTGCAGAATTCAGAGGCCACAAGTGTCTCTGGTATCAGAGTCAAGTCAGAACATCCTCTGTAACCAAATTAAAGCACCTCAGAGCCATACCTGGGGGGGAGAGAAGATGGGTGACCCCTCAGATTTCATTTCTGAGAAGCCTGGTGAGGTATTGCTCACCAGCATACACAGCAGCCCTTTCCAAATTTGAACTCTTGCTGCTACATTTTCTCTTTGCTTTTGTCTTATCAAGAATGCAAGTGGTTAAGATTTCCTCCTCCTTTTGAAAGATCACATTTAATTTTTCTTTTTTTGCTCTAATGATTTAGATGAAATATTTAAGCTCACTGCTGCAAATCCCCCTGGGGGCACCTGCCAGAAGGTTGTGAAATCTGGGTGAGGGATGGTGGAGGGGTGGATGCTGTTAATTACTGGAGGTTGGCAACCCCCTAACACTTCAGCTCATGCTCTTGTCGGCGGCTCCGAGGTCTGGCTTTTCAGGAGCCGACTCATGCAGGCATTTGGAAATAAAATAACTGGACTCTGGCAGCAGCTCCCACTCTGACAGAAGAGACCATGACAGCCAGCAACCAGTTTAATAGGTTGCTGCAGCCAGTGAAGTCCTCTGGTGAGGAGCAGTGAAGTGAAGAAAAACAAAGCTCATTCCAGCTGCTGCCACGGCAGACAACAATTGAGAGCAAAGAATCTTTTTATTGCATATGGAGGGGGGCATGAGGAAAAGAAAAGAGAATGAGATGGCTTTTTTTTTTACAGATAAGGATTTAATGGTTTCTTTCCTTTCCCCCCTTGCTATTAAATGGGATAAAACTACACAGAAAGAGAATTCCACAGATTTTTATTCTTCTTGTAAGAAAAGATGGCACAGCCGAAGCTCCTTCCTCACATTAAGTTTTCAGAAGGGAAGTCGGTTCCCCTTTCTCTGGCTCCTCATAGCAGCATTTTTCTGGCTCCAGCAACCTAATAGGTTGATTGCTGAGCCTCTTCTGTTTCAATTACTTTTGATTGATTCTCAGGTCTGTGTCAGCCACTCGGTGTAGCCCCATCCCAGGAACAAATCTGCCGCAGCTGAAGATGAAAATAGCTTCCATGACCACTTAAAAGGGGAGTTCAAGCATCTTTTCTAAGCTTGAGGTTACTGTAGCCTTCCCTCAAAATCATCTCTCTGGCCACCTCTCTGCTCATGATGAGGTTCCTGCTCCTGATGGCTCACTGAGCTGGGCTTAGCCTCAGCTAGGAAGGAGGGTGAAAGGAGATTTCATATCATTAGGCTGCTCAACTTGCAGTTGGAGGGCACTGATGTTACCCCCCAGGAGACTCTGACAGAAGTCCCTCCAGGTTTAGAGAGTGGAGGGGACAGAGAGATGTGGGACACAGAGCCTCTGAGTCCTGGGACTTGTTTTCATGTTTGGGTACTTACTGTAGGAGCAATGAGAGAGGGAGAGGAGAGAAAGAGAGCTGGAAAAGGAGTGGAGGGGATAGTGACTGGTTCCCCACAGAAACAGCCAGCCTTTGCACTTGCTTTGTAGACATCTGACTCTTTTCTCAGTAGTAGCAGCCTCAAGCCTTCAGACTGGCAAAAGAGTATTTAGGATACATCAGAGCTAGTCTGGATTCCTGCATAAGTCAGAGCAGACAGAGGATGATAGCAGTCTGGAGATTTGGGGTTATTTGTGTCAACAGTAGGATTATGTTTCTGTATTTTTAATTTCCTACCATTGCTATCCAATTCAACTCAGCATGGGAACATAGCATAATTCAGGCTGGGCATGATCCTGAGAGGCTCAGAGCAGGGTCACCCCCAGACCAGACCAGACTAGGCTGCTCAGAGCTATGTCTGGTTGGGGCTTCAAACCTCCCAGGAATGGAACCTGCAGAGCCTCCTGGGCTGCCTGCTCATTGCTGGACTGTCCTCATGGCAATTTCCCCCCCCTTACATCTAATCTGATCTCTCTTGTTTCAGTTTATGCATGGTGTGTCAAGTTTTCCTGCCACACAGACCAGTGAAGTCCCCAGCTCCCTTTCTGTGGGTATGGAGGGGCCCTCACATTTGCTTTTTGTTGTCAGGGAAATCCCTGGACCTCCATTCTCTGGAAAGTGTTAGAGAGTGATGGTGCAAGGACATGGGCCAACTCTTGTGGCACTCTTGGACGCACCTGTGGAGTCTCATGGACTTGAAGAGATGTCTCAGGCAATCCCTGAGTCAACACCACTATTCTTGCTGGTAGCTTTCCTCTGTGCCCAGAGCCCTGAAAAACCTCATTGATAAGACTGAGATGATAGAGAAGTCATTGATTACCTCAGCCCTCTCTGTGCCCATGCCATTAAATCACTCTCCCTCTTCAGCAAGGGGCCTACATTTTTCTGTTTAGCCTTTTTTGCTGCTGTGGTGGCAGAAGCTCTTCTTGTCACCCTTGATGTTCCCTCCAAGTGACAACTCTAGAAGAGCTTTGGGTCACAGGTAGCTGTGGGGAATCCTCCTCACATTCCAAGGGCTGGGCCAGCCCTAGTCCCAGCCTGAAGCGGGCAGATGCAACAGGATGCTGCTCCAAGTGACCCCTGGGGACAATTTGTACCATTGTCTAAAGTAGGAGATGTGCAGCCATGAAAGCTTTCCTGCAGGAAAACCTGGTGCACCCAAAGCTTGGAGCAGCTCTGTCACCGTCATATTTTCTGAAAAATCCCCTTGCCCAGGATTCTTCTCCTGGGGAGCTGAGAAGCTTCAGAGAAAAAGGAAAACAATATTATCTCATTTGCTTCTCCTGTGTTTTGCTGCTTTGGAATGTGGTTTGGAGACTGTTTACCAACAGGTGGTTGGTTGATTGGTTTAATGTGAATTATTTTAACTTAATGACCAATCACAGTCAGGCTGTGTTGAGACTCTAAGAGAGTCACAAGTTTTTCTTTATTATCTTTATGCCTTCTGTCTGTATTCTTTCAATATAATATAATATAATATAATATAATATAATATAATATAATATAATATAATATAATATAATATAATAGCCTTCTAAGAACATGGAGCCAGATTAATCTTTCCTGCCCACAATGGGGGACCCCAAAAATACCACACAGCTCTGCCAAGGACCTTCCTGTCTCCTGCTTGTGGATTGTCCTCAGAAGCCAGGCAGGAGAGGCGTGTTCCTGTGCCTCCTGACTGCTGGGGTGGACAGGTTCCCAGGTTCTGTCTGGGATGTAAGGGGTCTCTCACAGTTACTGTGTCTTCTAGAAATACCCCCCAATACTCTCTGCTGGGAGCATCTGGTGCAAGGCAGCAGAGAGGCATTTGGGGTGTGGGCTGACTGATTTTCTTGGGATCTCTTTCCTCCCAGGCTGAAAAAAGGCCCCTGTGGTGCCATAAGGTGACCCAGCCCCACTCTCCTGGCCATGCCCCAGGTGCACTGTGATGCCACCTGGGGTGCCACCACAGGTGACCAGCCAGAGACAGGGCACTCCCTCCCCTCTGTCCCTCCCTGCCCAGGGGTGGCAGGGAAGGAAACAGACTGCAAGGGCAGGTTAATAGGAATGGACATGCTGTGAGAAATGGATACTAAATTATCCCCCTATCCAATAAACCTCTCAACCCTTGTGCTCAGAAAAGCCTCGGTGAGTAGACAGGACTCACGAGTCGCTCGGCAGCTCAATAAAATCTGTCTGTGCCCCTGTCAGATTGAAAAGGGAAACAAATGGCAGAATTTGGGGCCTTCTCCTGAGGAGGCCTCTCTCCTGCATGAGCAGCTCTGCCTGGGACACCAGTTCCCTGTGACACCAGATCCCTGCCTGCAGCAGGACCATGAGCTTGAGAGAATTCCCCTCCTTGCAGGCTTTCAGGTGCTGTCACAGAGAGGGGTTTCATCCACACCCCAGAATTGCTTTGAGGCTCAGGAGCCCCCAGAGCCCCTGCAGCCCAGCCCAGCCAAGGGGCTGCAGCAGCAGGGAGCAGAGGCAGGGTCAGCCCCCTGCCCCACACCATCCCTGCCCCACACTCCCCAGCTTGCTCAGCTGTCTGGAAGAGGTGGGAACACCTTTCCAGGGCTGTGTTTGCCCTCACAAAGAACTACAGTCGATGCTCTGCGTGGAGAAAGGGCTGGATCCTGCTCTGCCAGCACCAGTTTGTTCTGCTGCCTTTGGTGGGGGCCCTGCCCCTCTGCACATGGCTGTAGGATGATTCATGAGCATGCAGGTGTGCTGTATCTGCTCTCAGGCCGTGCTAATCCTGTTTAGTCATTTTTCAGAGGATTTCATTTAGATACTGGGCTGGGGCTCTGCGTGCCCTTGACAATACTGAGCAACACCATTGCTCATATTTAAACTCTCTGACATAGCTAGTGATGGCGAAATTAAAAGAGACAATGACATAAAGCTCTCACCCAGCAGGGGTTTTCCTCCTGCCAATCACCATTCTTGCATTTCCCCTCCCTTGCTGAAAGCCAAGGATAAGGGGCAGATTTTGCAGCTTACCTGGAAGAGCAGCAGGTCTGAGCTCTTCTGGACTGACCTGCATGCCCAGCCTGTCCAAGCTAAACCTACAGAGCACACAGGGCACCACCTGCAGTGAAAACCCTCAGCAGAATGTAAAACTGGTGATTTGTGCCAGCAGAGACTTTGGGCCCTGATGCTGCTGTGAGCAGCTCACTCGTGCTCAGCCTGTAGCAGAGCCAGAAACAGCCTGGGCTGCTTGGGCACCATCTCCTGCTGCAGCCCAGCTCTGCCTGTACTCACCAGTCAGAGCTCCAAACTGTGCACAGCCCAGCTCTGCCTGTACACACCAGAGCTCCAAACTGTGCACAGCCCAACTCTGAGTGTACTCACCAGTCAGAGCTCCAAACTGTGCACAGCCCAGCTCTGCCTGTACACACCAGAGCTCCAAACTGTGCACAGCCCAACTCTGAGTGTACTCACCAGTCAGAGCTCCAAACTGTGCACAGCCCAGCTCTGCCTGTACTCACCAGTCAGAGCTCCAAACTGTGCACAGCCCAGCTCTGCCTGTACTCACCAGTCAGAGCTCCAAGCTGTGCACAGCCCAGCTCTGCCTGTACTCACCAGAGCTCCAAACTGTGCACAGCCCAGCTCTGCCTGTACACAGCACTTTGCTGTTGTGGCCCCTCTTGCTGGCTGTCAGAAGGAGAGGGTTGCTCCCTGAAATGACAGCTGAAGATACAGATGTTCTGTGGTTTATTCCATGGCTTTTGATACCTAGCAAGTAAGTCACAGCTGGTTTGCCACACTTCTTTTTTTTCTTTCTTTTTTTTTTTTCTTCTTTTTTTTCTTCCTACTGTTATCACAAAATACAGCTTTGATTAACACTGCAGCAATGGGAAGAGAAGGCCTGTTCTGAAATTCTGGTTTAAAAATAAAAACAGGTAGAGAGAAATATTTTATGCCCTCCTTGATGGAAGCTTTAATTTCATCTCAGGTTCCTACCATTATACCGCTCAACAGCAAGTGGTGTAGTCATGAGGATCTAGGTTAGGAAGGGCATGAATAGTGTCTACTTTTCACTGGTTTTAGTGAGCAGCTGGTCCCTAGAAACCTTTACCATCTGATCTAGGATTTCTGTGACTTTACCCTCAGAAGCTACTTCTTTCTATTGGATATGTCATTTCCTTTACTGTTTTTAAAGACTGTATAAAAG
Source organism: Molothrus aeneus (assembly GCF_037042795.1). Taxonomy (NCBI): domain Eukaryota; kingdom Metazoa; phylum Chordata; class Aves; order Passeriformes; family Icteridae; genus Molothrus; species Molothrus aeneus. The sequence continues at coordinate 109,137,135 of NC_089647.1, read as the reverse complement.
GGGCTTTGTGAAACTAAGCAATTAATAGTCACTGGCCATAATGTCTAAGTAATTATTAGCTACCCACAGAATAAATGAAAGATTAAAAGGTAGTAATCTTTCCTCTTTGTTGCTCACTATTAATGGCTTCCTAGTCTACATACTAAATGGTTATCAAGGCAGTGCTCCATGGCAGAAAATCTGTACCATTAAAATTTGAATTTATTGAGAGCAGGGAATAGGTCCACTTGAAAAGGGAAGAAAAAATTATAAAGAGTTTTGGTTTACAGAGACTTTAGCCCCAGTCTAAATCCAAACATTGCTTTTCACATACTGGTTGTCATTAGTGTCACTTGAAACTGGGAGCAGACAGAGCCTTTGCAGGAGCCAGAGGCAGTGCTTGGGCAGTCCCTGGACCTGTAAGGTAGTCCCATGGCTTCTGAATTTCCAGAGGGGGTTACTTTACACCCACTACTTTAGAAGATACACAGAGTCAACAAATAAAAAAAGTTAAAACCCAGGACACTAAGAACAAAAGAAAGCACTTGGAATCCATCAGACATGGGAAATACTGAATGCAAGATGAGGAGCCATAGCTAGGCTAGTCATTGACATATAATGAGGAGGGAGAAAAAAAAATCAAGTCTTTCCAGCTCCATGCCTCATAAAATCCAACTGAAATCAATCCACAGTTTTGCCAGTCATGAGTTATTCAGCAAACCCAAGGTCAGACCAGTGGAGTCTCCATCACACATCACTGGCTGTTCTCTTTATCCCTGTACTGCAGACAGGAAATCAAGAGACAGAGTTTGATCACTGCAATATAGGCAAACATTTGGGGCCAGACTGCAAGGTGATTAAGTGTGCATTAAGGCCCACTCCCATTTAGCAAAGCCCTTATGTACATGCTTTGAGTGCCACTGGAGCTAGAGAGACACAAAAAGACACTTAAATTCCTTCCTGGATCACTGCTAACAACAGCATAAACATTTAAGAATAAATTTAAAGACTCTCTGGGTTGAACACAGCTCTTACTACATAAATGGGGCTGGAAGAATTGGGAGTTGCAAGTTGCCACTGCAAGCTGAGGTGCATGGCAGGAGCTGGAGGCGAGCAGCCATAGTGCAAATGGGGCTTTCTGGGGCAGCAGGGGAGCAAAGGTGAGCCAAGAGAGGTAGCCAGGGTCTGCAGAATTACAAATGCATTGTATGTGTGCTTAAGGTTGAAAGTTTATATGGGGCTGTTCCTGGGAAATGAAAAAAATAGAAGCCAAAACAATGGCCTCTTTCCTCCCATGGTGTATTCTTTTCTTCCCTGATACAGCCTCCTAATTTCAATAGATGTGAAGGAGGATGGGGATCCAAAGCAGGGATTTGAGCTCATCAGGTGGCAGCACAGTGAGCAAATCAACAGCAGGGGTACATCACTTCTTGCACGTTAAAGCACATGTGTACCTTTGTCCAGTTAATATTCTTGCTACAAATGGAAATGATTTCTTCAACTTGAGACGGGGAGGAGGACCAGGTCCCTGCCTGAAGAGTTTGCAGATGAAATGTGATGAGCACGGTGCTGCAGGCACAGGGAGGGAACACAACATGAGCTGAGGCACAGTTGTTATTCCTGGCACACTCTGAAGCCTCCTTCCCAGTCTGTTGCCTGCCTTTGATGTGAATCATTTCTCCTTTATTGAAAAGCTCCCTTCCCGAGGTGCTCCGGAGCCTTTCGTGCTCCTGGTTTTCATCCTACCTGTCTAGGTGTCCTTGCATTGCCTCCTTCCCATGCTTTTCTCCTCCCTGCTCTCAGACCTCCTTAGGACATTGCCTAAATCCCTCTCCTGACTCCTCTGTCTGTCCCCAGGATAGCTCTGTCCTGCCGCCCACCTCAGTGACTGTGTTTGTGCTGACAGCTCGCACATCTATTTCCTCAGCATTACTCAGTCCATTCCAGAGCAGCTCCTGCAGCACCTTCTCTTTTATGTCCCTTTTCCCCCTTCCCCCAAGAATTGTCTCTTTCCAGGCTGGCCCTCAGTCCTCTCCTTTCTTGCATGTCACCGTGGGAGGGGTACCAACCCTCCTGCATGTCCCAGAGGGTGACTGGCTCACCAGAATGTGTCTTCTGTGTCCCCTTCATCCCCCTCAGAGCCATGGGCAGCATTAGGAGCAGCCACCACGCTCAAGGTCACTGGGCTTTGTGGTCCTACACGCCCTGGGGAAATCCACCCCCTTGGAGAGCCTGCCTTTGTTCCTGCTGGTTTGTCCTGGCTACTTTGTCTGCCCAGCAGAACACTCACAACCCTGCTTTTCAGCTAAATTTCATGCCCTTCTGAAAGAAATGCCTCTATTTGATCATTCCAGCAGTGTCTAAAACCCTCAATTCCTTCAACGTAGTGACAAACAGTTCTGATTATTTGTAGAAAAGCTTGAAAAGCGTTGAGCATATTTTATTACCCACAAAAGGTGCCAGACATGGAGACTTGTCCCCTATTTATCTCTAGAGCTGGACAGCACAAGCAGTACACATTCCTCCAGAATGTCTCCCTGCTCACATTTTGAAAGGAACACGGTGGCCTGTCACCATGAGAGGATGGTACTTTCTATTCAACCCACTGAGTGTTTTTTCAGCTTGCTCATGGGAGCAGCTGGGGATGCCCTGGAGGGACTCCCCACAAAACTCTGCCCTCTCAGAGACTGTGGGTGTGAAGCTGTGTCTGCTCCTGTCTTTTCAGGCAAGCCAGGTCTCATCCAAAGTCAATTATGATCTTTGGAAGTGCTGCTTGAGGGGCTGTGAATTGTCATCTGGGGATGAATGGAGGGAGCAGACCCCATGCTTCCTCATTAAAGCAATAAATGCAGTAGATTTGCTGGAAAAAAAAAAACCCTGGAGCTTCTCTTTTGCCACCCAAAGAAGATTAGAAGATTAATTCTGAGAACACTTCACTGCAAAGCTTAGCTCTTACTGTTGTAAACCCGCAGAAAGACAAGATCCCTCAGATTTTATCTGCAGCAGAAGCAGAAAGGTTATGGGCAGCTTCACCAGCTCCTGGTGGCAGTGCATCCTCAGGGGCCAAGTGCTGCAGCAGGGCCTGGAGCCTTCCTGCAGAGCAGTGCCACCGTCCTGCCCGTGCAGGAGCTCAGTCTTTGTCCTTGCTTTGCACCAAGTGCCTGGGAGATTATTCAGCAGAGAGGTAAATAGCTTACAGGAGCTCTACTCTTCACCTTCCCCCTTCTCCTGCCCCACTTTGCAGCAGCACACACCAAACACAGATGTGCAGTGACATTTTTAAATTATGCACTGATTTGTTAGGGTTGTGCAAAAAGAATATTAAGCACTCATTGCTACCATTCAGGCTGGGCCTTATATTTTCTTCGTGTGCGCTGATGTTAAAAATAAAAAGAAGCAAAACTTTCAAGCACAGCCAGGCTGGATAGAGTTGTTTTTCCTTCCTAAAATGAAGCATAGCTCGGTTAGAGGACTTTTTACTCTGTCAATAATTAAACAGCTCTGCACTTGTTGAGGCAGCTCTGAATGTAGGGACCAGGATCAGCCAGCCTTGACCACAAGAGCCTAAAACTTTCTACCCTGTCTACAGTAAGGATTTTTCCAAAAAAAACCAAAAAACTTCTTGCAATATTAATCCTGACAACTTCACTGGCAAGAGCACACCTTCACAGCAGATGGGCTGCCTAGGAGATGTGTGTTGAAAGAGATGTCTGGGCTGTGCCTGCCCTGAGCTGAGTTTCATGTGGAGGCCCTTCCTAGAAACAATCCAGGCACAGCTGGTCCCTGCCCAGCCTTTCAGTGCTGAGGTGGAATTCAGCTGCTGCTGGGGCTGCACTGCAAAACACCTTCAGTGCAAACAAAGGGGAGGGATTTCTGTCAGCAAGTCAGATTTATATTTCCCTCCAGAGTGCATTTCTTAAGCACAGTAATGAAAGATCAAACAGTATTGCACTTTTTGCAAGTTCATCATCTCCTTGAGGATGTTGCTGTGAACTCAGCTGAAGATGGGCATGTCAGAGTGTTCATACAGAAACAGGAGAATATTTCATCTCTCGTTAAGGCCCTTGCTTCGAGGAATAATAATAAAAAAGGGGAGGTCTTTATTTTTGGTCCAGAGCAGTCAGGACAGAGTTTCAGCAGAAGGAACCCTGTGCTGTCCTCTGCAAAGGACATGATTTACTTATTTCAGAAAGCTGATGGACATCAGCATGTACAGGGCAGGGGAGCAGGATGTTCCTGCCCATGTGAAAGGTCAGTCCTGCAGGGCTCAGGGGCAGAGGAAGGGGGAGCTTTCTGACTGCCTTCAGGCAAAGCTTTCCTTCTCCTGCATCACCATTCTTGGTCATCTGTTCTTTTACCCATCATCATCTGGCAACTCTGAAACACTCTTGTTGTGGGAAAGGCTCTCATTGTGTCAGGGGGGAAGAGCAATGGGTGAAGGAGAGCTGAGGCAGAGATGTGTGCTGTCTCCCTTGCCCCTGGGTAGCAAAAATTGACCAGAGGGAAACTACTGTGCAAGGGCAGGTCCCTGAAGGGCAGCAGGTGCAGGAGGGTGTTGAGCTGGGGCTGCACTGGTGTCAGTGCTGAGGGCTGGGATCAGAGACAGAGCCCTGCTTTCCCCTCAGAGAGCCTGTGGCAGATACTTACAGTCAGGAGAAAGCTCTGATGGCCTGAAGGCTGCTTCCTCCAATGTAAATGCTTGGAAGATGTGGGGACAGAGGGTTTCCTGTGGGTCTCTTTTCTCCTTCTCAAGGCCCGTGGCTCTGCAGATGGCTTCATAAAATCCCCCAGCAACCAGTCTCTTCTTCTGCTGCTCTTCAACATCCCTTTGTCATACTGGTTTGTGGTTATCTGACCATGGGTCCATGTGTAATAATCCCTAGGCAAGACCCATGGGGCTGAGGAGGCTGATCCTACCTGCTAGGAGCAGATGGGCAGGCTGTAATGTCCAAGCACAGCTCTGTGTCCTCCCTAGAATGGTGAGGAGTCAGGGCTGCTACCAGTGGAGACAGGTGAAAAACAGACCTTTCCCCTCCCTCCTCTCCTGCTTTCTATTTCTCCTCTTTATTTATGTAAATGTGCTCAGCACTGGAGTCATAATTAAATACATATTCATATAGAAATGTACAAAGCTTCTGCCTGTACTGAGAAGCTCTCTGGAGCTTAACTGCTTGAGACTTGTCACAGGAAAATATTTCTCCCCATGAAAACAGGCTTCCTACAGCTGGGCTATATTATTGCCTTTTAATATTGCTGGCTCTGCCTACCCTGGGAAGGATTTTCTGACAAACTCCTACTGGAGATACAGCTCTTGCCGGTATAACTTATACCAGTTTCCTAAAGAAACTGGGGCTTTCATTGCCAGAGGTATCTCACTGATGTTGTAATTTGTTCCCACACTCTTTGCTATGCTGGCAAAACTTGAAAGTGCGTTTCACTGTTTTTCTTTCTTGGTGCCTTTTCTCCTAAGTGAGCTTTTCTATCCCTGTGCTTACCCCAGCTGTTTCCCTGGGCACATCTGATCATCTATTGTCTTCAGAACAGCTCCAAGAAATGAGAGGAGTGGGAAGCTAAAGCTATTTGGAGGGTCTGATCAGATGCTGGTTCCCTGTCACAGAGCTGTATCAAAATCTGGAGCCTGGTTACCCTTGAGAAGGGAATGCAGTGATGGAAGGGCCAGGACAGCAGGAACGGGATCTGGCAGCTGGGCTGAAGCAGGAATTTGGGTCAGAATGGCACAGGGCAGCCAGGTACAGCCTGAGTGGATGAAAGTTCCAGCAGAAGGCTGTGGACAGTGAAGGCAGCTGGCAGAGGCAGAAGCATTATCAAGACAAGGCAGACCATGCTCACCATGGCCATTTCCATTTTCATATCTCAGCCTGATGTTGATACCAGTTTTGTTGGGCAAGACAACTGACATCATACACAAATAGGCTGCATCTCAGGCATTTCACAACCCTAGTCAAACACTGCACATTATGGGATGGGAAATGGAGTCCTGAATGTGTCAGTGATATTCCACCCCCTAGCCAGCATCCCTGCTACAAACCCAGGATCCAGACCCTTAGCTGCATTTGTGCTCTGTTAAATAAAACATTCTGGCCTTTCTCTTTGCACTGATGAGGCTGAGGAGGAAGGCCTGAAAGTCTGAAGTTCCTGAAGACTCCTACAGTTGAATTGTTTAAAAAAATCCTTAGTGCACTGAATATTTTCCTTGTACTGCCTGAAGAATGGAAAATATTATTTTTTGGGATTATGAATCAAATATCTGCTTGGTCTAGAGCTACTGTATATTACACCTGAGCCCTTCCTTTACAACCATCCAAAGAGGGTCAAACCCCTCCTCTTGCACATGCATATGTCCCTCCTCACTTCCTGTGGTCTGACTCATCCTCAGAGATGGGGTGCAAGCTTTGGCAGATGAAACAGTTGTGTGATGAGGTGACATCCCAACCCCCAGCCCTGCCAGAGACAGGGCGAGTGGCAGTGCTGTGTGGGAGGGAAAGGAGCAGCCTCCTCCATCCTGAAGGGAGATTTCCTGTGCTGTGCAGCATGACAGGTCAGAAGCAGTGGCTTCTTGCAGTGCCTCTCTGCACTGATTCCCTGACCTCTGCAAAGCCATGTGCAACTCCAGGATGCTCTGTCTGCTGGAATGTCCTTGCTACTTGGCAGCTGGCTTGGCACAGTGCTGCCTCCAGGCTTCTGGCTCAGCAATGGAGGGATCAGAAGATGGTGTTGAAAGAAACAGATGATTTTTGGGGCCTCCTGATCTTGTTAATGAGAGGAAAGTGAGGTGCTTTTGGGTAACTCCTTGGTGCGATGTGTTTGTTTTAAAAACTGCACAAACACCTGTTCCCTGAGCAAGATGGTGATTCATCAGGCCTGAGCTTCACACTCATTTAAAGCATATATAGCTACTGCTACTGAAAGCAGTAGTTGCACACACAAAAATATCAACCAGACTGAGTCAGAACAAAGCCAAGTGTCCTATTGCTCTTTGCTTTGCCAGTGGCCAGCAAAGCAGCCACACACAAAATGCTTCAGTGCCTTCAGCAGGCTGTCCTACAGTACAAGGGCAAGAAGTTTAAGTTGTCTTGGATCTCTGACAATGGGAGAGATTAGCTTTACACCTAGAAATTTGTCAAGCCACCAGAGTCAATGTGGGGTGTGTTCCCAACAAGACTGTGGAACTCATACAGTATACTCTAAAAGTTTTATGAGGTTGTCCAGAACACAGACACATGTGCTTGGTCCATGTCTGTGACAAAGATTCACTTGAGATTTTCTTACTTAGGAAGACAAGATCACTGTGTAGGTGTTGGGGCCATGAGCAGAGAGACAGAGCTTGAATGTTGTGTCCTACAATTGAGAGATCCCCTTTGAAAACCCAAACAGCCCCCCAAAGCCTCAGTGGCAATAAGCAGCTGCTATAGGAAGCAGAAGAAAACGTTCCTGCTGGTCTTGTTTCCCAGTGCTCTCTTGCTGGATGTGAAAGCATGTGAGTGACACAGTGACCTGAGTGAAGGAATTAGCCTGCATTAAAATTCACCAAGAAAAGGTGTTTGTGTGGGATCAGTTCTCCTGAAGCCAAAGAGGAAGATGACCTGAGGGTGAGAACTAGTGGCAGGAGGCAGGGGAAGCCAGGACAGCTTCCTCAGGCAGGAGGTGGCACAGTCTGTGATCACCAAGCCTTAGTGTCAGTTGTCATTCCCTACCAGGGCCAGGTTGCAAATCTGTCCCTCCCTGGCCTCACACAGGACTACAGCACAAGACTACAGCCCCAGCCACCTCCTCCTGCAGCTGAGTGAATGCAGAGAAGTGTTTCTAGAGGGGCCATTTGCCGCTGGTCACACTCAGGAGTGAGAACAGCCTCTGCTTCTGCCTGGCTGTGAGGTACCTGTGGTCTGGAAAGGCTCCACCTGGGCCCTGCCTTTCCCTCTGAGTACCTGCTGGCAGTACAGAATCTACATTTTCCCTGTCTGACTGGAAGAGTGGATTGCTTTAACCTTTTAGAGATGTCTCTAGCTGTAGTGGTTACATCAAGGGCCAAAGAGGGCTTGTGGGGTGGCCTGACAGCATTTTCCTCTGAGGCTGTGCCATTGCAAAGCACAGCTCACTTGGCTGGGAGAATCTGTCCCAAAAGCTCAGTGCTGGTGCAGGGAAGTAACACAAGGCAAGACAAAAGTACTGTCTGTAGTTACCATTTTTCTAGCAGTAGTTCCTTATTTATTAGGCATTTCAGACTTGTAGAGGACACAAGCGAGCTAGAGCTTATTGCAATGCCTGCATGGGTGCCTTGCAATCAGACTTCACCTTCCTGTTGGGCTTCCTGTCCTAATGTGTACATGTGGACACAATTCCTTCATGTAGTCTGAGCTCCGAGGGTGTGAAAACTTTTTTCACTGTGTTTCATGTCAGATGGTTAAGGATTGGTTTTGGAGAACAAAAGCAATTGGACTTGTGTGACTCTTACCTATTTACTGACCAGGAGAAGATAATCAATACTTCAAACTCAAAGCACACCCAGTAAGACACAGAACTTCACTTGCTCCTCCTTTGAACTTAGAGCATCTGAGTCTGTCATTTGTTTTGCTGCTCCACACTGTGCTACCTGCCAGGCTTATGTCTTTACAAGGTCTTGCTTCTGATGCAGTAGTGCATGAGAAATCACATAATGATCAGGATGCTGGGGTTTAGATGTGCTTCAAAACCAAAATCTAATGCTTGGGATTTTGCTCTGGGTTGGGGACTTCCTTTAAAGGCCCTGGAGCTACTCCTGGGAGCCTGAATTTTCCCTAGTGGTGGGTATTTCTAGGGCAAAAGCATTTGTCTAGAGATCATATCTGTCTCCATGTTTGGTCCCTTAGCATGCTGAGCCACTGCTGGCTCGTAAATTATACTAAAAATAAGTAAGCATTATTATTAATTCCTAGGTTTATTGCTTCCCCGAACAAGGTAGATAACAATGGTTATTTGTGAGTCTAAAATTCTGCTCAGAGAATTCAGCATAGAATGAATTTTCTAGGCAGGAAAAGAAGGATAATCAATGATGCACATCAGTGGGTGGGGATGGAGGGTCCCAAGTAAAAAAATGATCATGTGCCTCAGGAAGCTTCAAACATTGTTAAAATTAGAGGTGAGGTGGGCTAACCCTTCCCTCTGCTCCCTTCACTTCAGAGGAGAGTCAGAGGAGGAATCAAACATCATAGCTCTCATTGTCAAAATCGCCCCTAGAGAAAAAAAAGCTCAGGATGTACAATGGTCTTAAAGACAACCAGACACACAAAGAGCACAGGGTTGGCAAATCTTCAGATAAATAAATAAACAAGCAAGCAGATAGCCTTCTGAGGATGTCTGCCTGAAACATGCGCTTAGGGAAGTTTCCAAATCCTAGAAAGTCCCCGTTTCTCCCACCTCGCACATCTCTCCCCGCGCTTCATCCCCTCACAGACAGCAACAGAACCCTCCTTCCTTTGATTTACAATTAAATTAAGAATTACTTTGGTAAAAAGCAGTGCTTTTCCCTGCCTGTTTTGTTTTGTGCCTCCAGGCTGTGCAGACCCCCATTGCTCGCTGTGCAAGAGGCAGCATCACACGGCGTGTGAGGAGCTGCAGGAACTGAAACCAGCTCTATGATTTATAGCACTAATAAGGCTCAACTGCCATTTCTTGTGGTTTCCTCCCAAGTTGGCTTTGATAATTTCTACTTGTACCATGGTTGTTGTTGCTGCTGCTAGGGTTAGGTTGGCAGGTAGCTTGCCCTGTTTCTCAGGGTCTGCTCCTTTTTGGCTCTCTTTATTGTGGTATCAATAAACATTTATGTTTGGGGAGTGCCAGGAGGGGTCAGCTAGGCACTGTCCCTGTGCTTTCCCCTGTCATGCTCAGGTTTGTCAGAGGGATGAAAGGTGTGCAATGAGGAGTTTACAATCACATGGTGACAACCTCTCTTTCCAGAGCCCTTCCATGGCAGGAAGGCTGTGGCAGCTCTGCTGGTGGCCATCTCACAGCTGGCCAGCCTGTGTAGGGCTGCTCAGGCTCACTCCAAGGGCTCTGGCTCCTAAAGCCCTGCCAGGTCACTCTGGGATGATTTCTGAGAGCTCACACCTGGATGTGTTGCTGGAGGGCATCTCCTCTGCAGTGAGCACCTGTGAGGCAGTGACAGCTGGTTCTTTCTCTCCACCTTGGCCAGGCACCTCTGCCACTCCTGCCATCAGCGTGGCAGAGTCAGTGACCATCAGTGAGCCACCATGGACAATGTGCAGCTGCCTGCTCTAACACAGCCCCTCAAACTGCCCCAGCATGAACCTGCAGGGCTGGCATGTGGACACATGACCCTGGCTGAAGCAGGTCTCAGTGGTGGGGTTATGTCCCAGCCTTTTTGTCACAGGTCATAGTTGGCATCAAGAGATTGTGACAGAGGAGAAGGAGGATCCTGCTGCTGCCAGGGGGGAAAAATGGTGTTGGGAGGGTTGTAAGTGAAGAGACTTCTAGGGGAATGGCAGTAGTGAAGGGGCCATCTGTTCACTACAGTCTGTTGGTTGCAGCAGAGCTGGGCAAGAGAAAATCCGTATGTACCCTCTGATTTATGTGTTTCTCTTGCGCTCACTTTTGAACTGCTTTGTGCCTGCTTTTGTTATCTTGGCTGGAGTAGGGACTGTGAAAACAGCAGAACATTATCACCCAAGGATGCTGGAGTCTCTGCTGACACTCAGGGCTCTGCTTTGATAATTTGCCTGGTGGAACATGTGTGGAGTATTACAGGCTACACCACAAAGATGCTGATGAAGAGTGGCTGTGCCATTTTTCCTTGCTCCTGAGCAGCAGCAGTCTGTGGCTGGCTGCAGCTGCATAGATCGTGGCAGAGCTGGGTCTGGGTTTCCCCAGCTCCATCCCAGGCTGCACACAGCAGGAGAGGGCACTGGCAGAGGTGGAATTACTGCTGACCCAACAGGCCACTCTGGCTGAAAATTTCAGTGCTGCCAAAGAAATAGAGCTGCCTACTCTGCTCTGCCTGGATCCACATTCCTGTGAGAGCCAGGCAGGGCAAGATGAGGGTTCAGTGAGGAAGGAGATGGTCACAGAGATTAATTCAAAACTCTGTGCTATTTCCCACCTGCTCAGATCTTCAAAGCTAATGAGGTCACCAAACTGCCCTGGACAATCTGTCTGTTATCTTAGCCAGGGCCACAGATCCTTTCTTTTCAGATTCCCATTTCAGTTTCCAGCTATGCAGCAAGCAGAGGTCTGCTACATGTTTGTCTGAAGGGCACAGGAGGGCCCTCAGTGTCTGGTTTATCAGAGCAAGGGTGGTGCCATCAAAATGATGCAACCCTAATGGCAGAGCACCTGAGACCTGGCAGCACCTTGTGCCCAGGAGAAGATAAAACCACAGAGGAAAAGAGAAATTAAAGGTGTTGTAACATGAAGGCAACAACAGGAGTTTCATAATGCAGATTTCTGTACCTGAGTGAACTGCATTTATCTGCTTTCTGGAGCCTGCCATGGTTCAGGATGTCAGGATATGTCTGGTTTTAAAAGACTTGTAGGAATCCAGATTTTTTTTTTTTTTTAATAGTCTGGCCTCTTAAGGCAGTTTGGTAGCTTCTCTTTGAGCCTTCCTAGGAAGAGGCACAGAAACCTTGGCTAGTGGAGAGCCCCAGATCCTCAGCCACTGACCCCCACTTCTCCTCCAGACCCACACCCAGGGGGAGTTCTGGCTGTGGCCATAGCATCTCACTGAGCCCTGAAAGGAGACAGCTGAGTCAAATCAACAGCTCCAGGACCAAACACTTCCAATATCAAGGGAGTTAGAGCCATCTGCTACTTTTTGGAAAGCAGTAAATTATTGCTTCTTCCCCTGCTGCACACATACACACACAAACACCCACAGACTTCACAGTCTGAAGATCTGCTGTCTTTCCTGCTAGAAGGGCAATTTCTACACTCATTTTCTATGCTCATTTGCCAGTAAAACCAGCTCTTCTCTCAGATAAAGTTTTGAAATAATTCTTGCAGGCAGCTAAGGGGACTTGCACTTATAATACTTGACATGAATCTTCATGACACTGCACTGGGGTTCATTTCTCTTTCCTTCTATCCCAGTGAAGATGCAGTGGGACAACTGAGGCCATTCTGAAGGTCAGCAACAGCATCACCACTCATGGCTCTCTAATTTGCCTTCCAGACCATGTAGGAGGCTCTAACCTGGGTTGATGTGAGAAGCTTCACTGAACTGTTTCCATCATCTGATTGCTTGTGGCACAGCAAAGCTTTGGAGTCAATCTGCCAGTTGCTTATACTTGGGAAAAGAGCATTCATAGATCAGCTGGGGAGTTTTCCAGGCATTAGCAGGTAAAATGGATCAGACAAAAACTGCAAGTCACTTTAAACCAAGGAAAATGATTTGTTGCAAATATTTCTGTAGTTCTGATTCTTTTTGTTTGGGCTTTTAAAAATTAAAATGGGTTCCATTTTTTTTTTCTTTTGTTCTTCTTTATCTCTCTTCCTGTTGCACTTTTCCCACTTTATAGAATCATAGCATCACAGAATAATGGCTTGTATTGGAAGGGGCCTTGAAGATCCTCTAGTTCCAACCTCCTTTCCATGAGCAGGAACACCTCTCATGGGAGCAGGTTACTCAGGTTGGTCTTGAACACTGGTGGGGAGTCCACAGCATTTTTGGGCAATCTGTTACAGTGCCTCACCACCCTCACAGTTATGAATTTCTTCATTATATAGATTCTAAACCTACCCTCTTTCAGTTTAAGCCATTCCCTGTTGTTCTATCACTTCATGTCCTTTTGAAAAGCCCCTCTTCAGCCTTCTTATAAGCCTCCTTCAGGTACTGGAAGGCTGTTAATAAGGAGTTAAGAATTATATAAGTAAATTAGTAATTTGTTTGGCTTTGTTGCTAAGGAAGTAAGAGACAGAAGGAGGAAAAAAATGGTCAGAGGAGATTATAAAATTCAAGTGGCACATGAAAATAAAAAATGAGTGAGATTCATCTACCTAACCTTAGGCAACAAGAGATGTATGAGACACTTCAGGACTCCCTTCAGCCACAGCTCTGCAAAGGTGTTGCCTCTCCTGGGTCCTCTGTCATGTCTGCAGCTGTGTGCAGATGTCTCCAGTGCTCTACCACATCCCAAGGGCAACACACACCCCGGCCTGGGCACCAAAATCCCCTTGGCTTCTCCTATCCTTGCTGAATAGAACAGAAATTTTCTGACAGATGCATGGAAGTTTTAGAAACACCCACATATTTTGAGGGACTGAAGAATAACATTCTCCCTTGTACAAGTTTATTAAAGTCTCCTTAGAATCAGTGTCAAGGCAATAACTTGTGGTATGCCAGCCCAGCTGCATTTGCTGCCATCTTCCATAAATGTGCCATTAGCTGGCAGGCATGCACAGAACAGAGGTTTCCATAAGCTGTTCTTTTTAATGTAAAATTACCTCCTAGTGTGTTAAACTCATTTTTGCCTTTAGCCTGTAAGGTGTTAAATGCAGGAATACAGCTTTTCTCTGGCAGGCTGAGCCCCTTGCAAATATACATGCCTCAAGGTATTGCATATATAATGATTATAACTATAATTTTAAAAGGGGTTTTTTTTTGTGTTCAAAATGTGATTGGTGTTGCCCATGACAGGATATTCACTATTTGCCTGAAAACCTCATAACCTAAATAAGGATTTACCATCAAACTAATCTAATCAAACCATAATCAATACCGATACTGTGGGATCTTGTAAAACATGACCCACGTGGCAAGTTCTGCCACTTGTTAATTACGTCCTTGGAGGCAGCAGTCAATAACTCCCAAGGGTTGGATGGTTCCTACTTAGTCAGGTGTTTTCAGGGAGTTCCACTGACATTTAATAAGGACTTCTGCAACCACGGAAAACTTTATACTGTGACAAATTAAAAGGCTTAGGAAAGATAGCAATTAGAGAACTGTTTAAAAAAAAAAAAAGCTGTCCATCGAGCCCTGTACAGCACGACTATAGGGAACTGACAAGACAATTTTTCTTTTTTCAGAAAAAAAAATGTTTAAAAGAGGTTTGTGACTCATCCAAAGCCAACACGCAGCCTGGACTAGTGTATAAGTCACCTCAACTAGTTAAAAAAAAAGTCTAAACCTTTGTCTTGGGTATTTCAACATAGTTTCACAGAAAGAAGCTCTTCCAGCATCTGGCAGATGAGAATGTGTCCAAATTAGTACGTCTGCTGATATTCAAAGCAGATAATCTTGTTCTTTACTCTACACTTAATATGAGAACATTTGTGGTGAGAGTAATTTATGAAAGAGAAAAACTTTGAAGAGGAAAGGATAAAAGCAAACTTAAACTCATTGCCTTTTCTTCTTCTGGAGAAACTTGTTTTTAATTTTGTTTTAAGCTGCTGATTGAAGTGAGTGAGTTTTGTGAACAAACACATATGGTTGGGTTTCTGTGCCACAGTTTGACCACCTATGTTAGTTAGTTTAGAAGAGTGTGAGGAGAGAGCTGGGTGGCTGCATATCCTGGATATCCATCCCAATATTCAGTTGTAGGAGCTGTTGTTCTTTCCTATTTTCATTGATTTATCTGCTTACAGGAACAGATTGAATTGCTCATCTATGCAGAATGAAGGAAATGGCCCCTGGAAACAAAGACCAGGGCTGCACTACTGCTGAGAAAGCAATGGAAAATGCACAGGAGAGGCAGAGTGAGGGGTGCTGGTGCCTTGGTCTGTGATTCACAGAGACCTGCTCCAAAGGCAGTGTGGAATTCCTGGGGCATCCAAGGGGTGTCTACCCACCCACATCCTGCTGAAGGGGCAGGTCCCAGCTCTGGGCTTGGGTGTAAGTGTAAACTCACACCTGCCCCTGCCCGCAGGCAGAACTGGTGCAACACCTCAGCCAGGAGGGTGCTTCTGTGCTAATTGCCTTGCACCTCGCTCAAACTCAGCCTGCGTTCTGTGGTGCTGTGTGTCACAGCACAGGAACTTCAGAAAGGTGTGCCACTCTGGCTGGAGAGGGCTGGCTCCCTGGAAAGGTGTGGGAACTCTGTGCACTCCTGGTCTATTGCAAAGGCAAAGTGAAACAGGTTGTTTTCTTCCATGCCAGAAGCTCATCTTTGGAGTACAGCAAACTGAGAACTTGCACATGGCCAGTGACTCTGCGTCAGCTACGAGGCATTTCTCTGCTAGGTGTGGCAGCACTTTTAGCCCTTTGTTACATGGTCACGGGGATAAGTCTGGTCATGTCCTCATGTGTCTTTCTTTGCCTTACCTGGTAGGCAGTGGCTCTTTCAGAGCAGAGAAAAGCAATATGACATTTCAGGTACTGCTGCAATCTTAATCACAAGTCGTGCTAGCAGCTGAGGTGACTAAAGTAGTACAGACACACATGGGCATTGGCACAGACAGTACACTGTCCAAAAATGACTTTGCCAGTCATTTCTCTTAACTACTAAAAAATACTATGATGTGTATTCTGCTGCTGAAGTCTCTGAATAACACAAAGCTGGTCCCCACACTTTAAAATAGCAGCAAGATATGAATAAATGCAGGTCAGTTCAACAGGAAAGAAGAAAACAACACCCCTCAGTAGGCACAGAGGAGTTTAGTTAAGTTTGGTTTCTCTTGCTGACAAACTGCTAAAAAATAGCTTTGTTTCAAAATGAAAATTGCCTTTAGTTCAAAGTGAAACATTCAGGCACCCAGAGAAGTGGGAGGAAGGGGTTAGATTCAGAGGGGAGAGTGGAGGTGAGATGGGTGTCCCTCTCCTGTCTGGAGGCCTGGCTGGCAGGGCACAGCCGTGTTCACTTCAGGGGAAGAAGCAGCCTCAGTGAGTCAAAGATGCTGACATGACCCTGACACCCTGCAACATTAAACACTTAAAAAGGTTTTGGGTTTTGAATTCAGAGACCTCAGCCTACTTGGTTACCATGGCAAGCAATCACCAGTAGAAGTCTTTTAACCTTTAATTAAAGATACACAAAAAGGAGGAAAAACAGTTTCAGCACTTGAAAAATAAAGTATTAAGTAAGACTTTCCTTTTTTAAAAGTGTCCATTATTCCTCTTCCCTTAGCTGTTGGCAGTTCTTACAGCAATCTTCCTTCCCTTTATTTGAGTTCATAGCAGCAGAAACTGTTTTTAGGGAAAGAGAGACACTCATCAAGATAGACTGGATCTGTTGTTGCTACTCATTTTGGACTCTGCTCACTTGAAGACACACGTATGCACAGGGAGACAGAAAAGGATAGCAAAAAAAAAAACAAACCCCAAAAAAACATTACTTCCTTTTCTGGTGTTGACTTTTAATTGCAGCCTCACTGCTAGAAAAGGACAAGTAAAACCCTGGCCTTAGCTCCCCTGAGGTGTAAGAGACTTGTACCAGTGTCTGCCTCTTCTGGGCACTGTTTTTAGGAGTCTCCCTGGCTGTTGCTCACAGCTGGGTTGCACAACCCCGACCCTTCCTGTCTAGGCAAGTTTGTTTAAACAGAAGGTGAAGGAGAGAGAACAAGGAAAGAAGGATGTGAGGAAATGACAAAACAACTAAGAAAGGGTCATGTCAGGACCTCATCTTCCAAGTGGGTTTCCAGTGAGTTGAAGCATGTGGGGCTAGCAATGACATCTGTGTCTCCTGGCCAAAATGTGGCCAGAAGGTCTGATCAGGCCAGGAAACTAGCTACCAGCAGTGTCACAGCGTTAAGTTAGGTCTCAGAGCTGGCAGTGACAACTGTCTGATTTCTGTTTTCTGTCCACCTATTCTATCATCAAGTATCAAACATATCAAAAGTATCAAAATAGATGTTTCCAGAAGATGATGAAGATGCCAATAGTCACTAGTTAGGTTTAGATCCTGACACCCCTGTTTTGGTCCATTGGTTTTGGCATTCAGAGCTGTGGTTTTTTACCTTATGAGCTTTATTATATGGCTTTGGCTGAGAGAGTGCTTGTGCAGGATGTGCAATGCCTTCTGCTGCTGCTGTTTCTGCCCTTCTGATTTCTGAGGAGAGTGTCACAGCCAGGGACAGGGGGGCTCCAGCTGGGGGTAACCTGTCGACTACCATGTTCCTTAAGAGTTCAGTACTCACGAGCACAACTTGGGGAAGCCAGGAGAGCCATTTCCATATGAGGGCCTCAGCTGAGGCTCTAGAAAGATCTTCTTGCAGACCAAGGCACACCAGTTGCAGAGAGTGAGAACAAACACACCTTAGTATGCAGCACAGCACAGCCTCATGGTATTCTCCTGAGAGATAAGTGATGCTGGTTCAAGTTCCCCCAGGCAGATGAGGAAATTAAACCCAGGACTCCCACATCCTTTATGAATGAATAAAAAGTGGCTGTCTTCCTCTCAGCTTTGTGAATATAATCCTGACTTTTTTTTTTTTTTGCAGGAAAGCAATTTGGTTAGTCCACACTGAATCTGACAATCATTTCAGGACAATGGAGAAAACATTTTTCAAGGAGAAGAATACTGACTAAAAAAAAAAAAATCCTCATGAACATAGTGACAATAAAACAACTGGACAGACCCCACCGCCCCTCTGCTTTATATGCAATAGCTGTGGGACACGAAATCTCTGTGGCTTTCAGGCAATGAGGGAACTTATCTGGCAATGTGAAATCTTGGCAGGCAAAAACCATTTTGAGGGAGTAATGAGATGCTCGAGGAATGGCAGATGAAACCTGAACACTGGGGAGACTGCTCTGAGTCCTGCCACAACTGCAGTGGTGTACAGAAAACTGTGAGGATCACACCACTCTGTTTGCTATGGTGTGACCAAAGCCCCCTGCTCTAATTAGGTGCTGGAGGCCTGAGAAGGTTCAGGCTCTGTGTTAAGAGTTCAAACAGATGCCTGCATGAGGTCTTGTCAGCACCTCTAAGATTGAGAAAGGAAGCAGAGGAAAAAGGGATTTTTGCTTCTCTGACCTTCTTTACTGAACCTAGAACTGTTTCTACAAGCAACCATGCCCACAGCATGGCAGACCTTGGGGGAGAGTAATGGTTGTCTAGAAATGGGACATGTTTTAATAAAAAATGTTAGGGTTTTTTTTTTCAGCCAGATGAGTTCCCTATTCTAGCTTCCTGCTAGGCCACCCACATGTTACCAGCAGCTTGAAGGAGCAAAGAAAATGGGTGGCTGGAAATGGAGGGAAGGATGGAACAGTTTCTATTGGTCTTAGCCTACACCACAAGCCTGTCTAATAGGACCATAAGCCCTTCTGCTCCTTTACCTAGAACTGTTTTAAATGCCACACTGCTCCATAGCTCCTTCATTTGAGGGAAGGGAGAGACTTCACCAGGTGAAATGCAGAGTAAATTGGATTGCAGATGGCCAGGCCACTGTGCAAGAGCACACATCTGCCCCTGAGAGAGCCAGGTGGTCCTTAGCAAGGGCAGTGGACATGAGGCTGCCCTGGAGGCTGCAGGTGTGCTCTGATGGGCACCTTCCTCACCCCTGCAGCCAACAGGAGCTCAGTTCTGCACCTGTGCACACACACGTGCTGTGGTACAGCCAGGGTGATGGGGAATCAGCAGGGACAGAAAAGAGAGGCTTGTCTGGCCCCGGTGGCCATAAAATAGAATTTCTACTGTGCTGGCCAAGATGGACAGTGGCAGCAAAGCTTTCTTTATAGTGCCTGCTCTTAGAGCTCTGCACTGGGTGCACTGAATGTTCTGGGTAGAGAAGGAGCAGAAATTTGCTGAAACTCTGCTTGGAACCAAATCTGTGCAGGCACAGCAGTAACAACTCCTGGTGTGCTCACAGCTCTGCTCTGGGGATATCCCTGCTTTCCTCCCTGCCAGGCTGGGACACAGGACAGAAAACAAAGATCAACTGTACATCAACACCTTGGACCACTCCAAGTGAAGGTCAATCAGGACAGAAATGCTGCTTACTGGTGCCTTTGGATACCAAACTACAGCTCTGCCAGGGGCAATACACAGGGCAATGGCAAAGCCTTACAGATTACAAACCCATCCTGCAGCTTTCACATAACACCTTTGATCAGCAAGGATGGAGTTACTGCAGGGTCAGGGCTGGCATAAACCCAACCAAGCAAAAGCACCTACATATTTAAATTGACTTGTATTCTTCAGGGCAATATTATTTTCTTTAAGGATTTTGTTCTTTTCTGCATGCCACTGTTTGGCACTGTTTGCCCCTGCACATCATTGCTGTGATAGATGCAGCATTGTCATTCAGGTACTTAGGCCCTTCATACTGTTGAGGAGCAATAGCAAGATTACCAGATATTATGTTTTAAAATAATTCTTGGAACTCAAGGAACTTTCCAATAATTGCTATGTACTTTTGCTAAAAGCAAAAAAAAAAAAAAATAGTTGAAAGAAATTTGAAGAAATCAAGCCCCAAATGTTTTTAAATTTTCCATGTGATTTAAAAAATGCACAAATATTCTTTCATTCTTTTTTTTTGCAGAGAGGGAACAGAATCAATTTGCCATGGTTATGCCTCCTGCCAATTGTTTAGAATTTCCAGGATTTAATCTTTCATCCATGTGTGTATCCACTATTTACCTTTGAATGAGATAATGCATAATGCATGGGGCTTTATGGAAATGAACCAAGAAAACTTGTTGTTTTTTTTTTTTTTTTTTTTTTTTTTTTGGGAGAAAGTTGTACTCTCCCTTTATAGCCTAGAAAAACTAGCATCAATGTTACAACAAATGGGGAAATAGAGGTTACCTTAGCATGAGCTCAGGAGATGCCACATGTGTGGGGAAACACAGTGCAGTGGTCCTGCATCCTTCCTCTACCTGAGGTTTAGTACAGGTGAAGTAGCATCACTGCTGTAACAAAAAGCAGCTGTGGGATGTCTTCCATTCCTGAGTGACACTGGGTCTTTGCTAGTGCTTAAGAATCTCAGAGAGATTTAGGAGTTGTGCAGTAATGTGACCAAAATGCAGAAGGAAGGCGTGGAAGTCTGTAAATGCACCGCTACCAGTGATGGAACTGAGGACCTTGTGGGTAACAGGAGGCCACAAGAGGGTCATTTTGAACACCAAGCACCAACAGAGTGTTGTCAGGGCACAAATACCCTTGATTTGAATGCTGCTTTTTGCTGTTTGTGCAGCTGAGAGCTAGGTAACTGAAATGGATGATTTTTTTTCCTTTGTGAAGGAGAGGTAGCAGCAGCTTTGATGCAAATCAAGCCTGATGCTATCTCATGCCCTAAGTGTTGGCTCTGTCTGCAACCATCAGCAGAGAGAAAGCCACACTCAGACATTCCTCTTCTCTCTGCTTCTCACATGTGCATGTACATCTACAGGGCCTCAAAGAACCAGAACTGGCAGAGGTCTTTTAAAAGGCTTCCTGTCTAGGAGCAGTGGGTATGAGCAGTATATGGCCTATTATGGGGGATTTTGTCTTTGCTTTCTTCTAATGCTAAGATTTGGTGCTTTTTCTCTGCTGCCAGATGGTTTTTTCCAAAGGCTTTTACTGGCTAGAGTAGGGATAAGACAGTTCCAGAAGCATATGCAGAGGGGAATTGCTCTTTTCTGGCCTGCTGACACCTTGCCAACTGTGCCAGAAGCAGAAAGAAAAAGCAAAGAAGTCATATTCATGGAATGGACTGGATCAAGCTCTGACACACTGCACTACACCAGAAGTTGGAAGAATTGGTTGTGGCTGGTTAAAGGAGCTCTCCTCCTCTTACTGAGTGATCAACATGCTGTTCTTCCTCTGGAGAGAGGCCACAGGGGCCAGAGGGGCAGAGATGGAAATGGAGTGTTTTTGGAGTTTGGAAATGGAGTTCCAACATAATTTCTTTGCAGCCCTAGGTGAAGAAGGAAGCTGTGGTGTGAGGAGCACCACAAACACATAAGGACGGCTCTCTTAAAGTTGTCCCTGTGGAATCAAGACAGTGTTGTGCTACATTTTGCTAGAAATACTATTCCTTCCTTTTTAAAATGGTAAGCCTATGTGTGTCATTCTTCTGGAAGGAAAGGGTGAACTTTACACACTGAGGGAACACTTCTGGAAACCAGCATAAGAGTGAAGATATTCAGGACAGCAGACTGAGTTAATTGCATTGTGCCATGGGGCTGGTGGGCCTCATGAAGCTCTGAGAATTCATTCTGCAGTACATGGATGTGCTGCTTGGTGCCACCTTATCATTCCTAATCAAGAAGTTGTCCTTCAAAATAGCTTTTACGCAGACAAAAGCATGGAGATCTGAATTTTATCCAAGACAAGAAAGCAGCTCTGACCTTCCCCTCATCTGAGTTGTAACAGGAGGCTCATGGTCCTGGCTTCAGCACCTGACCAGGGCAGAGGTGGAAATGCTGAGCCTGGGCTCTGTTGCACACAGGGGAACTCTGTCCATCTGCATGTCACCCTCCTCATTCCACAGTGGATGTACTCAGGGCCCATCAACTTGGTTGTCTTGGACTTGAGAAAGCTGGGCATGGTAGCCTCATAGGGAAATAACCCCACAGAGAAAGGTAATTTTAGAGAGAGCAGTCAGTGAAGGACTGGCTGCTATGGAAAACATGGACCTGTGGTTCTGGCAAGAGATGAGTAACTTGCTAGCAAGGTCTCCCTCCAGCAGCCAATTTAAAAAATGACCTTGGAGAAGAATACAGGAAATTAATTCATCTCTGATGAGAGGTTTTGGAGAGTCTCTTGCAATTTTATGCATGTTGGCTAGACAGCCTTGCCCTGGCAAGCACTCTTCCCTGTGCCAGGGATGCAGATAGCTGCAGACTTTTCCATCAGCCTTGAGAGAGGTTTTTTCTTGAAAAACAGAATAAACTGTGAAAGGTTCTGGCAAGGTATGCCTGTTATGCTTGTAACTGGCAGTTGCAGATGGAAGGAAAAGAGAGAGATTGGTGGATGGTCAGGTTGGGATATGTGTCTTTACTGTGAGGAAGGCTGTGATGTGTGGAAGGCCTTCAGCATGCTGGTAGTGAATTAGCAGCTGAATTATTTTCATGTCCAGCACAGGTCTAGGGCTGGGGAGTAGAGTGAGACTCTAAAGAACAAAGGTCAGCCAATTGCAATCATGTCAAGATGACTCAGTCAGCCTTCTTATACCTGGCTCCTTCCTAAACATCACATTTGAGAGCACTCTCTTCAGTATCAGTTGTTTTCCCTTCTTTGCATGAAAATAAGTAAATAAGCCCTCAAAGAGAGGGCTTGGGAACATCTGCTTGTCCCAAGGAGAACAAAAACTCCCACAAGTTATTTTCCAAAACAGAGGAGAAACTGAGTTGCAAGGTCTTCAGAGCTCACAAATGGGAGAGATGCAGTCTTACCTAGAAGAGGCTCCTTGAAGGCAACCTGAAGAATGAGCCCTTCACTTCAGCACCTACTACTGTCCCCTTTTCCCCTTCCTGTGTGCCTTAACTACCTTCCTAGGTAGAAAGATAGCCAAGCACCTACTCTGTGAAGGATCAACAATGTCTCAGTGAAGCCTTCTAATGCATGTCAGTCAGTCAGTCAGTCAGTCAGTCACTCACTTACTCACTTACTCACTCACTCACTCAATTTTTGCTGGCAGAGAGTAGGCACAGCCCTACATCCCTCCATGCCCTAGTCAAAGACTGCAGTGGCTGGGCTCAGCCAAGAATGGCTGATAAACTACCCATGTTTGCCCCCAGAAGATGCTTGTGGTAAGTGTGTTGGCTAAGGTTTGGAGTAAAATAAAATAGAGCATCTAACAGACACACTTGCAGTGAAGAAGAGTCACATCACAACTTTTTTTGTTTTTTGGTTGGTGGGCAGGATTTAGCCCTCACTGAGTGAAAGAGTTGCTGGTTTAGTCAAGTCAAGAAGAGGATGAGACACATTGGTCTAGTGCATTGACATTTGCATCTCTGAGTGAGAGTGCTTGTTTTCACTGAAAGAGCAGCAAGACTGCCTTTTGAAACATTTAAAAGTAGTTAAGCTTTTGGAGGAAAAGAAGTGAATCTATTCTGATGGGAAGCTTTGAATCTCCCTGGGCCTACCAGAATGGCTGCAGAAAGACTTGAGCATTTCTGAGTGCATCTTCTTAAACTGTGTGGTCTGCTTTGGGGGGGTAAATAAACACATTTCACTCTTGCCTGATGTAAGAGTGTTTTAATGGTAACTGGCTAAGAGCAAAACATCACCGGTCTAAAATTAAACAAACTTGTCTTTCTGAAGCAGGGAAGCTCAGGTTGAGAGCAAGTATCAGAAGGCTGGGAGAGAATGATGTTTTTTCCACTGACTAGCACTGGCTAGGGGACCTCTCCTGCATACTGCAAAGGAAGCAAAGGCATGCTTGAATGCTTAAGTCCTGAATGAATTTTGCATAAAGAAAAAACAACAGCCAACCTTTCCCTGAAAGTACTCCCCTTCCCTCCCTGCTCTGAAGTCCCTTGACCCTCCAATACTAATTGCTGCTGGCTAGTACCTTGCAGTGGGGCTGCACTGTGTCAGGAAAAGGAGAAAGAAACCTGCCGGGCTTTTGTAGAAGAACTCCTGGGCACGTGCAGTCTCCAGGCACAAGCACAACCTATATCTGTTCCTGGATTTAAAATCACTTCAGAAAAGTGCTGCACACTAGCACTAAGAGCTAATTGGGACATGAAGGAGGACTTAATTCTTTTGAAATTTCAAGGCAAATATATACCTTTCCTCCAAGGAAAATAAAACAAATGTTATCTCCTTCCATAAGGGGTGGAATCAAAAGCAAGCAAAAAGTTACCCTTATAGCACATGACAGCAGCACAGTTGGATGCTGGCTCAGTCTTTCAGCTCTCTGTGCTCCATGCCGTGCTCAGCCTGGTGACTCCAGGCCCTCAGCTCAGAGTGTGAGAATATCAGCACAGAGTCCTCATGAATTTTGCACAGCAGCACCTCTGAACCTCATATTACATGTGGGTATTTGTGCAGGAGACAGGGAGCAAAATGAAACAGGGTATGTAATGAGGTATTTCATAGCACATCACATTGTGCTAGGGTTTAAAAGGCATAGCCAGCACTGGCTAATGACCTCAGTCCATGTGTGTCCATATGTCTGTCTCTCAAATTCCGTATGATACAGAAGCCTACAGA
The DNA here is from genome assembly GCF_037042795.1 of Molothrus aeneus. Classification (NCBI taxonomy): domain Eukaryota; kingdom Metazoa; phylum Chordata; class Aves; order Passeriformes; family Icteridae; genus Molothrus; species Molothrus aeneus. Next base: position 109,113,124 of record NC_089647.1, on the reverse strand, counting down.
TATACATTATGAATTTAAATTTGGGCATGGTCTGTGCCCCAACCTGGACAACTTTCTTGTTGTGCCCCAGTTCTGGAGAGGTACTTCTGGGAACCAGTGGCACAGCTTTTAAAAGCAGTGATAGTGAGGAATCCGTGAGTAGAGAGGCAGAAATGGCTCACATAAGAGTGACCAGTGAGTCCCTTCATTGCTCATGTAGGCAGGTCAAATCTTACTGGGACCATGGCTACTCTGCAGAGCTTCAGAAATTTTGCTTTTATTCTACTCCCTGCCTTCCAAGGGCATTCATGTTGGCAAATGCAAGAATCCTAAAGTGGAGAAGCAGCAGGAGCAGGTACAGGGGCCCTTCAAACTGCTGGAACCCCCTGCCCTTCCTGTGCCTCATCTGGCTGGCAAAGGGCTTAAAACAACACCAGGTGCTCCCAGGTGTGGCTGACAGGAGTCACTCAGTCACTCACCCTGTCTGGGGCTGATAAGTGGTCCTGGGTGCAGCCAGTTCCCACCCAGAGAGTTGTTGAGGATCTTGGGTGCTGCAGCAGGGCTCACAGTGTTCCTGGGGCTGGGGCTGTGCCAGACCTAGTCAGGAACATCACTGCAAAATATTCTGGGTGCAGACAGAGCCTTTGGACAAAAGGTAACAGCTGTCTGAGACAGTGCAGGGTTTGTTTTCATCTGGAAGCCTTTGCCAGCCAAACTGGCTTTCCCTGCCCATTGTGATGGCAGCCTCTTCTTGCAGACAAGCCCCTGGTGTGGCTGAGAAAGTTGTTTTCAGGACTGAAGTTTTCCAGTATTGACTTTTCAACCAAAATCTGTGGTGCAAATCTCAGGCCTGAGCTGGCAAGAGGAAAAATGCTTTACCATCTCTCTAATGCTCTGGAGCAAATCACAGTGTCTGTGACAAAGGTGACAATGCAAACAGGGTTGGCTTATTTTTAACATAGTTTGAGAAACTGCTTTATGCAAAAAGTTTCACAGTTTTAAAGAATAGTTGAGTCCCACCTCTGGTAGCCAAGTGAAACTGCTATTAACTCTCAAGTATGAAAAGTGTTTATAGCAATGTTTTTGAAAAGTATTAGTGTGATTTTGCAGGCCAATGTAGACTGTCCTCCAGGGCTGAAATCCTCCCTGTGTTTTTAATAAAACAGCAGAAATAGAATGGATGTCACAGCTGACTAAAGTTTTTGGAAGATTTTAATTAAAATGAACACTGACAAAAGCAAAGCATCATTCTGGACTGGCTCAGACTGAGGAGGTGATGCAGCTGTGTCAGTGCAGTGCCTTGTATCTGCAGCCATTCCTGTCTTTGAGGATACCACAGCAGCCCTTGCAGCCCGGGTGCTGGGACAGCCTCCCACCACAGTCCTGAAGCTGCCACAAGGTCCTTCACCCTCACTCTGCCCCAGGACTTGGAGCTGGATGCCAATCCTGTGTTGCTGATCTTCATGTGCACTGTAAAACCAGAGGAGCTGTACTCAGTGACACCTGGCTTGATAAGATCTTCGATGTTATCTTCCTCCAGTCCCCCTCCCTACCACTCTTCCCCCATCCTTTTTAAGGGAAAAAAAAAAAAAAAGAGAAAAAAAAAAAAAGAAAAGGAAGGAAGCCTGCATTCTGATGCTGGGTCAGTGGATATGGAATAATTCAAATTCAGCACCTTCCTCTGAGCTATGTGGTACCCAAGGGACAGTATCTTACTCTGCTCCTTCCTATCACTCTGTGCACTTGTAGGGGCTTATGGTATTACTGCAAAACACTCTAGACATGCACAGCATGAAGAAACAAGTTGAAAGGTACATTTGGATGCTCCAGACTCAAATCAGATAAACTCCCAGGATTCACGTGGCCTCTGACACCAGGTGATTGCAAATGGTAATAAATAGAATCCAAATTCAGGTTGGCACATGCTTTCCTAGCAAGGGGACTAAAAATAACTGCATTTTAACAGACTGAGTGGTTAGAGGACTTTGTTAATTCAGACATAAACCTGTTAGCATAAAATATTGCCGGAGGTCTGAAATGGCCTCAGACAGTTTACATTTTTCATCAGGGTTGGTGCTGGAGACAACTAACCCTTTCTCTCCCTAAGAATAATGCTGCTTTTCCATGAGGCAACCCAAAAGCCAATCTCTTTGTACACAAGAGAAATACCTCTAATCTAGACTTTATTAGACTGATCATTATATAATGGCTTTAGAAACTCTGGACAAAATAGAGCAGTGGGTTTAGCTGACGGTAATGTCAGATTGCTGTCAATAATCCCCAGCAGATGCAAACGTGTGACCCTTTTTCCCCTTAATTGTTGAATATTTATTTTTATCTTATAATGTTAATAAGGTTTATTGTGCTACAGAGAGAGCTGATATCACATGACCTTCATCTTCCTGACTCACAACAAAACCAGAAACATTATACTGCCTGTCACGTCCTGTTGCTTAATGATAACGTGTAGGTTAGTTGCTTTTCTTCCCCACACAATATTATTTATTCCTTTTGGACTGCCTTCCCTTATTTGGAGTTGCCATCGTGCTGAGAAAAAGGCATGATTGAAACAGGGGGTTCTGGAGCATCTTTTCAGTATGAACAGAGGGAACAACAACAAAAAAATAAATATGCAACTAGTCTTTAGACAGCACTTGTTCAGTTTATGAGTGGCATTATACAATGTGACTGCCTAAAAGACCAGGGGACAGGATTTGGTGAAGCAGGAGGGATCTAGCAACTCAGTCATCCTAAATAAGACCTAGATAAAAGTCCGAGTAACCCTGGTCTTAATAAACAAAAACAGACTATGCAAAGGACTTGGGGTTAAAAAAAAATCCAGACAATTTTAATTTTCTTTGGAACAGAATTAGCTCCACTCATGTATATTTGAGATGGCAGGCACCCAAAGTAAAGGTTTGCATCTGGTCCTCTATTTGTGCTGTGCTGAGCCAGGATCCCCAACCCAGATAACTCATTTTGGATCAACTGTGTTGATTTTTTGTAGGATCTAATGCCTAAATTGATACAGACAGAAGAACACAACACCTTGGAGAGTTAGGCTGTAGCTTAGGCTGCACCTTTTCACAACACTGCAAGGAAAGGTGAGGCTCATGTGCAGGTGGATTAACTTGAATTCCCACACCCAGGGAATGAATGGCTGCCCTTCCCAATGCAACATTGCCACGTCCAGCAACTGCTTCCCACTCCCTCCAGAGCAAGGGGAAAACCAGGATGTGCCCCAGACCAGCATCTCCTGCTCATCTCTGGGGCAGAGAAGCCAGTGCATCAGGCCCCTCAGCTCTTGATCCCAGGGCTAAACTAAGCAGAGAAATGGAAACATTGGTCAATGTGCTTCAGGATGGAGAATGCACAATAAGGAAGGACAGAACACCTGGGCACTTCAGCCCCTGGGGCAGCTGTCCCCAGCCTCCGGGCATGACTGGCTATGAGTGGTCCCACTGGGAGGACTGGAGCTAAACAGAGGAGGTGCCACCTTCTGTGGGCAGGCAGAACCTGGCTCTGGCTTTGCACCCAGAGTTTGGCAAGGGGTGCAGTGGGAAGCCTGGAAGATGCAGCATTTTGTCTGTGCCAGAAATCTCCAGCTGCAGAGCACTGAGCACAAAGTTTGTATATCCTGAAAACAGCAAAGATAAGTGATTTTGGGGTTTGTTATGTGTTTTAAATGGAATGAGAGCCCTCAGCTATTCCAGCACATTCCCTTTGCAGGTTCATTAATGAGACCTATGGGAATTGGATTGGGTTCTTTTTCACTGTTATTTGGACTGTGAGAGAATAAAATGGCAGAAAGGAGATGCTATTTTCAAACCATGTTTTTTTTCTGTTTTGCAACTGAAATGTTTACCAGGCTTCTGTCATTAAGTCCAGATATTTGGGGTATATATTAGAATAGTGCAGAGACTAACCTAGATTTTTGTGTGTGGTTAATTTTACTGAGATCTCTGCAATCAATTATTTACATTGCTTTTTTAAACATTATTTTTATGGCATGAAAATAGTATTTCATGCTATAAAAATAATGTTTCAGTCCATGTGGTCATGATACAATATAGTACTTTTATTTTGTTCAGAGTGCTTTGTAAGCATTAGTGAAATGAATGTTAGGGCACACTTGTGAATTAGGCAGCACATCCCAGTTACAGTGACATGAAAAATGTGTCTGCTTCCCAAATGTCTTTGCTCCACTGTTACTATTTCGATGAGGGGGGGATAATTTTCACCATGGTGATAAGAGCCCCACAACCCCCAAACCTGGTTGCAGGTAAACCAAAAATGAAGGTATCATATCTGTGTCTGGCTGCATCCAAAATATTGGTATCAGCACTCCTCCTCTGACTCAAGTGGCAGAGGCCAGGTCTTGGTTTTCAGCCTGTTACATCAAGAGTGATGCAGCTAATGCATGGCAGATGTCGTGGTGAAATCATAGATCCATTGAAGTCACTGGCAAAGCTCCCATTCATTCAGATGGTCCCAAGGCTTTGCTCAGCAAAATTCAGGCTCCATGTGGGATACCCAAAGCACAGGTCATCCTGAGTTACAACATGGCTGTTCCCCAACCCAGGAACAAGACAGTCAGAAAGTGGCACTGAGCACAGGCTGTGCTCCTGTAATTGGTATCCCCCTCCTGTAATTGGATCCCCATATGATGAGCAAATCCAGTGAGGGCATCTACCACAGAAGCACTTCTTCCCACTACTTCTCTTCTGTCATCCTGCAACATCTGTGTAACGCCCACAGAAGTCACTGGGGTTGGCCAGTAAAGCTTCAGCTGGTTTTGAGGCAATTTAGCACTGAAAGGGAAAGAAGAAGAGCTATTACTGCATTAACTTTCAGCCTCCCACTGGCTGCCTACCAGATGCTTGGGGACTGGAGACCTGGAAACCTTGACCCTGCTGTGTGGCATTTCACCCATGACATGAGCCAGGGGATTCAGTGCACAGCCCCTGGGAATCTCAGGGAAATGACACTGCAGTCACATTCCCTGAGCCAGGAAACAGGTACAGATGCCCATGGCCTGCTTGCATTGCTGAATTTTCCATGCCTTTGAGCTGTGTGTGTCTCTGTGTCCTGTGCTTGGTTATGCAAACAGAAATGACCTGGCTGCAGAGCCACAGCTGCAGCTCTATCCAGTGAGCAGGCACAAGGAAAGCTGTTCCATGCTCTCCTTAGGGAATAAAAAAGGTCTGGATGGTTTTTTGGTGGCACTCCTTACAGCAGTTTGCACACCATAAATAGCATGCTTACTGCTCCCTGGGAATCCATGGAGGATGTTGATTCCTCAGCTGAGTGCTGTTTAAAAAGAAATAGGATCCACCTCTGTGTGGGCTGAGCTGCTGCGAACCCTGCTCGTGTGCTCTGGCTGGGCTTTGAGATGTAGTGGTGCTTTTGATACACACTTTGTTTAAAGCTAGGCAGGGCATCTCTGCCATACAGGGTGGTGGAGGGAAATCAGAACCCACTGCACCCACAGGGGTAACTTCTTTCATTGATAAATTAAACCAGCTGGTGCTATGGAAATGGAAAAGATGACACATCTATTTTCTGCAGAGGCAGAAGCTGAGTGCTGGACTTTCCCATCCTCACACACCTTATCTCCCACCTCAGTCCCTTCAGAGTGCTGCAATGGGAAAGGGAAGGGAAGGCAGCATGTCCAGCCCTGCCATGGTATGAAGAAAACTCCTTACCAGTGGGAATATCAGCTGAAGAGTGCAATGGATGGGTCACCATGGCAGTATGGTCAGGATCACTTAATGAGATGGGCACAACCCCAAAACTGTGTCCTTCAATGTAGGCAAACACTAGGACTGGCATCTAGTAGCAGAATATAAACAATAGTCCTATTATTGCAGGGAACACCACATCTAGAGAGAATTGATGAGAAAGATAAATGTGTCTAACAGTTCAAGAAAGTTGTGGATGAGGTGAGGATGAATCCAAGAAAGGCCAAGGAACAAAATGACTAAGTACTGGAAAATGTGGCTTGAAGTGACAGACTGGAGAAGACACTCCATCTGTTTAGCCTAACAAAGACAAAGTTGAGAGGATGACTTGATCACAGCCTCTGAGTACTGACATGGGGAACAGAAATGTGATAATAGAAGGCTTTTCAATCTAGCTGACGCAACTATAATATGATCCAACTGGAAGTTGGAAGCCAGACAAATTTTGACTACAAATAAGGTGCAGATGTTTAACAGTGAGGGTAATTAACCAGTGGAACTAATTACCAAGGACTGTGGGGACTATCACCAGGAACTTTAAATCAGGATTAGATTTCCTCCCCCTCCCCCTGCCAGAGATGTGCTCTAGTTCATTCAGGAATGAATTCAGAGGTGTCCTTCAGTGCATGTATTACTCAGGAGCTCAGGTTAGATTATCAAGCCAGCTTGCTCTGCCTTTGGAATACCCCTGTGACTCACAGGCCCTTGAAGTGCATAGACATCGTGCAGAAAACTTGCAGCACTTGCCCAAATTGACTCGTGACACTTCATTTCATACCCTGGGCTGTTAAGTAGCAAGGGGACAAATTGGTAAGAGTGGGAGGAGAAAGGCGTGGGTGACAGGATCACAGATGCCCTCCATGCAAGCCTGTGCATTATCTTGCTGATTCAGTTACCTCTTTAAAGACATTAAAAGAATAAAAGAATTAAGATGGCAAATGTAATTTTCTGCCCTCCTAAAAGCATTGCAGGAAAAATGAGCTTTCAGGAAAGATACTGATAACCTGCGCTTTGTGTTCCTCTTGCTGTGCTGTGCTGAATTTGGCCAGGGCAAGGAGCATCCCAAAATCAGAACAGGAAGAAACAACCCCTGTCTGGAGTGAAGTTGTCCTGGGGAGCAGCAGTGAGCCAAGGCATGGCTCCTGGCCCACCAGTGACAGACCATGAAACTGCCTCCATCTGCTGCAAGGTCTATGCAGACATTCCATCAAGGAAAACAACCAGCCCAGCACCAGGGACGCTCCGGTGCAGCAGCCAAAAGTGAAACACAGTGGCTGGCTTGGGAGCCTCTGAGGGATGGAGATGAATGCCTGGCCTGGACCTGCACAGTCCGTGGTGAAACCCCTGTGTGCTCCAGCTCAGGGCAGATGGAGAGGAGGCCAACAAGAAGCACAGGGTATAGACAGCCTCTCCCCAGCCATGAAATGGGTGAAATCAAGGAAAGATGGGAGGTGTTTGCAGTTTTGCTGTAGCCACAATTTTCCCTCTCGACATGGTGGCAGGGTACAACTATAACTGGGGACAGAGGGACTGGGAGAAGCTCTTAACTTGCAAGTGTCATCCTGTCCCAGGCTGGCCCAAACAATCTTTTACAACCTTGCAGGGCCTTCTAGAACCTTCTAGGACTTTTCAGAACCTCCCAGGTCCTGCTAGGACCGTGCTGACATTGAACAGAGTTGTGGCAGAAATGCAGGAGCAGAGTGGATGCATTGAACACCCCGTTGCCCCTGTGGCTCTGCCCCTCTCATCTCCTGGGTGCCACAGGGCCAGGACATGCCCTGTGCTGGGCAGGCAGGGCTGGCAGGGCTGGGGGGAGGAGGGAGGCTCCTCAGCTGCCTGCTCGCACCTGCCGGCGCTCGCAACTGCAATTAGTTGCACCCGGTCGAAGCCAAATTGAGGCCCCTTTCAAACCGCAACTCTGTGCGTTTTGTTTCCAAAGGGAAGTTCATCTTTTATGTGCATGCAAAATGGATAAAACCCGAGGAACCTTTTTTTTTATTCCCCCCCCTCCTCCCTTCTCTCAGTCAGGCAGGAATTTGTTTAAAAACACCCGCTGCTGAGGCAGGGAGATGCAGTGTGTTGAGGTCTGTAGCGATCCCTCTTTTGTGGCATGGGAAAGGTTGGCTCTTTCCAAAGAGCAGGCTCGGCGTGTGGCCTGCTCATGGTGACAGGATCCCCGGTGTGGGTGGGCAAGCTGGGCCTTCTGCCCCATTGGGGAAACCTGTCCTGATAAAAATGAGAGGAGGCTCCTAGTACTGAAGTGATTTCAGCATTTATTATAAGAAAAAGAAAGGCCCAAAGCAAGGGGGCCCTCGGGCTGAGCAGGAGCGTTCCCATCAAGGATGCTGCAGCGCCGGTGCTGGGGCTCCTTGAGCAGCGATGTCCCCGATGTTTCAGATGGAGCAGCACAGTTTCAGTGGGTCAGAAACCCCTTTTTTTATCCCTTTGGATTGGTTTCTTTTTGGATGCTTCATTTGCATGAAGGTTTAAGGCGCTTGATTGGCCCATGACAGTTCTGTCCAGGCTGACTCATGGTGCACTTCACTGAGGTGTGTTATGGTACGTTGAGTACCACATTGCTTATAACTGCCCTTTTAACCCTTTTTACAATATAATAACCAAACTAACAGTACATGCTTAACCATCTATCAATTTTTCCCAACGGTTTCTAACCCATTTTTAACATATCCCCTTCACTCTGAGCGAGGACATGATGTAGAAAGGAGGGGTGGGTGAGCTTTCTGTGAGGAGTTGAAAGCCCCTCTGGGAACCAGCATGGGTAGGAACTGATGGACACCAGGCAGCCTTTCCCTTGCTGTCCATCTCCTCCCTTCTCCCACATTGTATTTCCTGCATCCCCATCCTGCTGCAGCCAGGTGGGGGTGCCCCCTTCCCGAGGATGTCCCTTCCTGAGGGTGTCCCAGCCCGGGGATGGGTTCATGGGGAGGCAGAGCCCTCCCTGGTGAGTCCGGGGCGATGCTGGCTCTGTGGCATGCGGGGATCCAGCGGCAGCCAGCGCATTAAGAGGATTTACAGGGAGATAAGGCGCAGTGCTGAGCTTCCCTGGGTAATTGTGCCACGCACAATTCGCGGCTGCGCGGGGAATTTTGGCGCAGCTGACAGGTACACAGCGCTGATCCAATTGTCCTTACAGCCGCTATTAGCCAAAATAAGGGGCAACTGGTATTACAAATGATTTCTGGGTAAATGCTCAGCTCCGTTGCTGAATGATCTCCCAGCAATAATCCACACATAATCCTCCATACGTAGACTCTGCTTTAAAGGCAGCTCCATTTTGAGCAGGCCTCAATAATGCATGGATGTCCTGATTCAGAAAATAAAGGGGAGGAGGGAACAGGAAAGCCACTTTTGTTTTACAGAATTTTTTCCTGGGTTGAAAAGAATTAGGGAAGTGTGTGATCGTGTACGTATTATTTATTAAGAGAAGATTACCTGCTTGGTAATTATTTCTTTGGGAGAATAATTTTAACTATAATGACTGCATTATAACTTTGGGTTCCAGGCAGGTCTGATATATCTAGAAAATAAACAAATGAACAAAAATCTCCTCTAATGACTCAGTTCATGATGTTATTCCTCATAACACTCTTGGTGACTTAGTGTGAGGGAATGAGTGTGCTGATAGTTAACACCTTCTCTCTTTTCCTCTGCGCTTCCTGATGTGAAAGGTTGCCTGCTCCAGTGGCACTTATGCAGCCCCACTAGCACGGCACCTGAGAGCTCTGCAGTGTTTGGTGCGTTCAGTGGCCTCATCACAGCCCCATGAAGGGAAGCAGGAAAATGTGCTGCTCCCAGAGGCACAAATCCCAGAGAGAAGCAGGTGATTCTTCCCAAAACCATCTATTCATTTTGGGTGCCTGGTGCTGGCATGAGACCCAGGGCTGGGTTTTCAGAACCTCTTAGCACCCACTCCAGCACTCATGCCTGGCTATTTATCTTCTTTGAAGAGTCCTCTTCCTACAACAACTTGGATTGCCAGAGAGTGAGCACAGAAGAGTTTGAGTCTGCAACAATTACTCTGTGAGTAATCCTTGGGTAATCCTGGGAGGCTTTGCCTGGCTGACTAAGGACTTTTAGCATTTTACCAAACCATGGGGTATATCCTCTACAAATATTTTTGGCCACTGTTTCTACTAGGGCTTTCAAGGGGACTGGAATAGGTTTTGTAATGTCTGGTAAACTTTAATTAACATCCATAGGACATTTTAACCAATAGGCTCAGCTCTTGGCTATGTGATAAAAAAGTGTTGGAAACCATATTTGCTCATCATGAATCATATTCTCCTAGCTACCTGCTACAGACGGGAAAGGAGGCCCTGCCAAATGCCACAGGAAAAAAAAATTTCTCTGCTAGCAAATTCTGAAAAAGCAAACAACATTTTCATAGTTTGTTTACTCATTTGTTCCTTAAAAGAGGCAAAGGAATCTGTGAATCAGAAGAATTTCCATCTCAAAAACTGCTTTGGCTTGTAATTTAAGATTAGGTGATTGAATTTCATGCAGCCCTGCTTAAAATTCACTACCCCACACCCCATCACCATATACATAAAAAACCCCACACAACAGTCCTTCCATCACCTCCCCCAGCATCTCTAAGGTCTACTAGAAGCAAGTAAAAAAAAGCCCAATCAGCTGGGAGGTCACAAAATGTACTTGATAAAGATGTTGTCTGCGTGCCTGCCGGATTTTTCCCTCGCAGTTCGCAGCCTATCAGGCAGTTTCTGTTCCAATGCGGTGCTGGGCTGACTTCAATCAGGCTGTACAAATCAGCAGAGCACAAATACCTCCTTCCCTCCATCACCTGAAGCCAGTGCTGATTCATCTCTTCAGGCCCATTCCTCCTGCCCTTTCTCTGAATTTGCTGATCGCTGAATCATTTTTTTCCCCCTTTTTCTTTTCTTCCCCCCTTCCCCTCTGGAGCGTCCCGGCGCTGAATGCAACACGCTTCGTTTTGAGATCTGCCTGAAAGGGAATATGGAAATTAATTGGCTCGGGCTGCTCTCAGCCTTTTCCACGTGCCTGTACTATGTAAGAGGTGCTGTGCAATTGCCTCTCCATTGTGGCTCCCCAGCAGCCACCTGTCTCCTCACACACACTGCCACGGCTGCTCTCAGCCCAGGCTCGGGAGATGGATGTCCCCTTCCTCTCCCTATTGTGTAGGAGGGAGGGCAGCTGGCAGGGCTGTCCTCCTAAGGGCTGGAACTGCCCTGCTTGACTCGGAACAGGCCAGATTTGTGAATTCTCTGGCTTGTGGTAAATAGTGTGTGACTGGTGCTTTGGCAAGGGCTGCAGAGGGATGTACAGCACAGTGTCACTGCTGTTGAAATGGTTATTTGCTCTGGCTGCTGGAAGGAGAGCCCAGTTGAAAGAGAGCAGCTAGGGGATGTGCCTCCTCCATGGGAGGGTGGTACTGGGACCCTTGCAAGCTGGGGTATAACCTGGCTTCAGGAGTATGCTCCATCCCAAACATGCTGTCCCATGGTGCTGTGGCTTTTCCAGCTCCATGAGAAAGACAGTGCTGGGCTGAAAGAAGGCCTCATCTCCATGTCATGCAAGGGGGAAGAACAAGATCTTACAGCCACCCAGGAGGGCAATGTCAGGCAGGCCAGGAGCCTGCACACAACAGGGGAATGGCTCAGACACCACTCTGGGTCTCCAGAAGCACCTCAGCACTTGCTGGGAGACAGTGGGCTCTTCTGAAGGGTGGATGGCACAAAACTGACCCTGACTCAATCCCTTGCTGGAAGGGAAAATCTGAGCTCTAATTGTCAGGAGGACATTGGGCATTTGTGCAGATTGTTTTCTGTTTGGAGCTTTTCAAAGAGTGGCTTTTGGAGCTCTGAATAAGGACTTCCTGTGCCCAGAAGAAGCTGGTCTAATTCTCCCACCTGTAATAAGTTGGTCTTTAAAAAGCCATTGTCTCTGCACACAGACTTTGTATTATCTATGTTCTTTGACCAATGCAGTCACCACAAAACTACTTTGAGGCTGCCATGGCATTCAGCAGCAGATCAATGGTACAAACACTACAGACATCTGCAACTGCTCAAAACGAGGAATAAGAATTTTGAAGTAGAGACATCCTCACCTATGGCATCAGCCCTTGTGTCTTCATCCCAGCAGACTGATGGTATGAGCACCACTAGGTGCTGATGAATTGTTTGTATTTTCAGGTCTTGGGATGCCTCAGACTCTGGCAGCACTGTAGGTCTGATGCTGCCTGTGATTTCTCTGGCATGATGCCCATTTTTCTCTCCCATCTTTGCACTGCCTCTTGCCCAAGGAGTCATGGCCTACAAGAAGGACCCTTTCCTATTATCAGTACTATAGCCATAAATGAAAGAGCTTGCACATTTGTAATGCAGTATCTCTTACAGGGAAGACATGATCTCAGGTACGCTGGATGTCAAAGCCAAATGAGAAACTTTCCTCCTAGTTTTATCACAATTTCTCCCAGAGCCACTGCTGCTTGCATTCTGGAAATTTACAGGATGAAGGATTTTGTCATGATATCTAATTCTAATCTGGAGTGATTTACCGTTAGGTTGAAAATCAAGCCTGTACATATCCTCCTCCAAGTGGTTTCTGTGACAGTTTCTATTAACCATAAAAATGTCACTTGCTAGGAAGTATCAGCCTTCTTATAGGCTTTGCAATCATCACTACCAGATGCACACTTACTGAATGGAATAAATAATAGTCTTGTACAATTAGCCTAGGATGCAGGACATGTCTGGCTATCTCTCTTGGCTCCAAGGTGAAGTTTTCACAAGGAAACCCATGTACCAGGAGATGAGATCTGTGTGGATTCTCTGGAATTCTTGAGAACTTGAATTGTTGTAAAGCCTTAAGGATAAAGCCAACAGTTTTGGTGCATATCTTTGTGGTTTTGGTCTGTGTAAGGCAACTTAAATACCCATCTTACTTCATTCTGATCCAGTAAAAAAAATAGTGTTTATTCTGTCACTTATAATGTGTTTTGAAATACTCTACTGGCTCTGTGGTGTTTCCTGCTGTTGCACAATCACAGTAAAATGTGTAGTGTGGGGCTGCACCGTAAGCACTTTGTCCCCATCTACCCTTCAAGGCAATGACACACAGAGCCCTTCTCGAGCCTGGGGCTGTGGATGGGGGCTGCTGCCCGTGGGATGTGTTAGCAGTGTTGGGACACAGATTTGAGTTAATCTGGTCCTCAGGTATGAGCTGAAATGAGAGTTTAGGTTTGTGTCATGCTCTGCCAGAGCTCTGAGCCACTGCACTTAAGGTCTCTGCTGTTGGTGGGGAGCTCAAGAAATCAGTCTGAGTACAGAAAATGACATTTAATGGTTTCCCACATTTTAAGCCATATTGTGAGCAGAAGCCATAAAGAAAGTTGTAACTTGGAGCTTCATTGCTGTGTTTGCATCTGAGGGTTGAAGTCCAGAGGGCTGCAGAGCTGAAGTGGTGGATCTGAACTGCATGAGACACATTACCCTTGCAGCAGCAGAAGCAAGAAGCCTGTTTACATCTGTCTAGAAGAACAAAGTCATATTCTCCACTTCTATGCACCATTCTGACTACTGAGGTCAGTGAACTTTGACTTGTGTGTCAGGGAAAAAAGTTCACTGTGTAGGAGTTTGCAGCTGGCACAAGGAACAGAGGGAAATATCAGCAACCTCTACAGAGCACTTGGATCCATTGATGAAGTGAACTTACAGCAGCTGGATAGATCTGAAAGAGTAAGGGGAGAAAGAAAGCATTTGGTCACATTTTGAGAGCAAGGACGCTGTGTTTGAAAGTAGAAGCTCTGAGAGGGACACGTGCAATGACTTCAAAAAAACATCTGATCATACAAGGAGCACCATCAGTGCAGGGAGCTGAGTGCTGAGAGCCATGCAAACAGCAGCTCCTGTACTGTGCTGGGCAGGGCTCAGGAGAGAAGATACAGTAGGTAATGAAAGGGTTTTAGTTCCTTCTCCCCTCTTTGTCTGTTTTGCAAAGGCTGTTGTGAAAGTGGAAAGGGTTTAAAATGTCTGGAAGAATGATTTGCAGCTTGTCAAACCTGCTCTAGAAGGAGAATATGAACAAACTCATCCTATCGAACTTCTGAAAAAGAGATCTTCAAGTATGACTTAACTTCAGCACAGGCAGAGGCATCTAGTCTGATGTTAGAAGAGTCTGTCTTTTATCTACCAAATACAGATATATTCCAGAACAAAAAGCCCCTGTATGTCCCTTGCCCATGGAATTTATACAGATTTATAAATTAAAGTTAGATTTATAAAATAGTATACAATATATATTTCTAAATGCTGTTGTCAGAGGGAAAAGTGCCTGTGGTCTGTTTGACTGCAGAACCCATGATGAATACCTAGAATGTTCCTCTCCTGGAAACGCTGTTAATTGTTTTTTCACATGATGAAATTGGTTTGAAGCAATTTCGCTGTCCCTTGAAGTCTTGTGAAAACAGAAAACAGAATATATTAGTACAGGAAAAGATGATGCTCACAGTTGTCTAAGAACTAAAAAGCCACGTGTATTCTTTAAAGTCTGTGGGATGAGGCTGCTTTCTTCACTGCAGTGTTAACACATGCACCTTGGAGACTCTCATCTCTGCCAGCCTCTGAACATGCTCTTGCATTTCATCCCATGGCTCAGGAGCAAAAGCACCAGCTTATATTCAGCAACATGTAGCTCCAAAATCAATGTCAGCTAAGCATTTTCATTGCTAACAAATTAAACATTTTCACAGCTATTATTTGGACTGAAACTTGATAAATAGAATTGGAGGACTCTGATGAAGCGAAATTCTCCAACCTGTGAACCTTCTTCTCTGACTGGAACAGATGAGAGAAAAGAAAAAAGTAGGGTGTGCATGTTTTCATCCTTGCTGTCTGTGACGTGGCTCTTGAATGGATGAATGTCACTAGAGAAAAACTGTCTTGGTGAGAACTTTGTATGGAAAGATGCAATTCAAAAAGTGAGATTTGCAGGCCAAACTGAAGGAATTCTTTGTGTTTCAAAATTTCAGCTCAGTGAGAGTTTGGGAATTAGTTGGGCCAGTGACTTTTCCACACTTCAGAATGACAGCAGGAACACATGTTGTGTACAAAGGCACTCCCTGAAAAAAATTATATTGAGCTGATGTATTGGAAAGGTGCCAGACTGACGTAAATGGCAAATCAAAGACATTCATCTTTAGAGCAGGTATGTCAAAGGTGCTGGCAGCCAAAGCTTCTCCACAGAGTGGGAAACTCATTGGCCAAGTTTTGTTTTAGCATTTGTGAGGGGAGATTTGGTACCCACAGGATCATCCCAGCTCACTTCATGACTGAAGCTTTACCATTATCATGTATTAGATTTCCCCATAGCAAATAAAGTATTGAAATTGGAATAAAGCATTGAAATTGTAGTGGAGGCAATACATGAATTTTAACTATGTCATAAACCCTACTTTGGATGGTTATAATAATAAAAATGTTTGAGACCCACATAAGCTGAAGATTTTGTCTTTTTTTAAAAAATCCCAAGCAACCCAAGCCTGCTCAGTCTCCACTTCTAAAAAATTCTGTACAAACAGACTTAGCATTGACTTTACATTGACTGATCTAAGTTCAGGCCACAGGAGCACGTAGAGAGAACCAGGAGTTTGCTGGCAAGCCAGACCAGCTTTTCCTATGGCAGCTCCTGGAAGGGGGTCCTTGTCTGAAGACTCCCACTCATGTCCCATTCACTTTAGGGATGTCCTCAGGATCTTGTCTGAGCACATCTGAGTGTTTGTACAGCACCTGACACAAACAGGCCCCCGTCCCACTTCATTTATCAAATGATAAATAAGATGATAATACCATCATTGAAGTCACTCACACAGACAGTATTCACCTCGTGATTCAGTACAACACAGACCTGCGAGGTGGAGGACTGCACTAAGCTTATGCAGAGATTTCTATCTTGCCCATCAGTTTCTGCACACTAAATATTTTCTGACTCCACAAATGCTGAAGTTTTAAGGTGAGATTTCTCTACCCAAAGTGACTAAATTTTGTATTGCCAGAACAAAACCATCCAGCCACTTTTGAGTTATGTGACACTGAAAGACAAGTTATTGATAATGTTGCTATTAACTGCTGAATCAAGACTCGCTGATAGCACACATTATAATATTTTTTTATTTATTGAGCAAGGAACAGCAATACAGGGAGAGGTGGAAACTCCAGAGAATTTATGCCCTCCAGTGAGCAACACCTGATCAGGAAATCAGGCTCTAGCAATGTGGAGTGCAGAGAAAGTAGAATGAATGCCTAGGAGCTGGCTGATGCATACCTCAGAGCTAATCTGGTTACGCGGGGTTTATTTCACAGTCGGAAGTTCTCGCGCTGGAGGAGAGCCCTGCTGGGGTTTTCTGAGCACACGGCAGAATTAATGAATGAGCCAACGCAGCTTGCCAGCCCAGATTTAAATTGCTTACTAGATCAAAATCTGTTCATTTTCTCCGTCCTTATTTCCAGCCTCTCTGTCTTTTTATTTATTAATTTATCTGAGAAAACAGATAAAGAGCACAGGGTGTGCCTGCAGATGTCAGCGAGGCGGCAAATGCAGATAAAGGGCTGTTTTCCAGGCTGGCCTGAACCCTGGCACCAGGCTTTGAGCCACAGTCCTGGGCAGGGAGGTCGCTGGCAGAGGCTGCTCTGTGGCTGGGGATGCTTATGGGGCTGGGGGTGTGAGGAGCTGTGGCTACAAAGCCCTCAGCCCTTACAACCCCGCTGCCCTCAACCTCTCACTGGGCCCCGGCAACCCTTTTCTACAGCCCCTGGGAAGAGGACGGCATTAAAGCAGTGAAAAAGCAAGAAATAAACCCGGGCTGCTTTGCAGGATGGGTCACGTTTGGTATTAGGCAGTTGTCAGGCTTTAATGGGCGCTTGCAAACAGGATATCTGGAATATTTTGATTTATTTGGCCACTGGGCAGACCTCCAGCCTGCCGTCTTGACTGCGGCGCTCGTATTTTAATAGGAGTTTTAAGAAGGCTTAGTTAGGGGTATTTAAGGTAGTCCCTGAGTTCCCATGCGGACTTTTCAGCTCCGACCGAAAACGCAGCACCGAGGAGATGCGGCGGCGGGTTTTTACGAAGCAGAGGGATCCTGCAGACGTGCCACTGTCACTGCCCTCCCAGAGACCCTTTCAGAAGAGCGGAGCTCCTCTCGCACGGTCGCGGCTCCTTTGGGATCCCGGTGTCCGGACTCCTTAACCGCGCACGGCCGGGATGCAGGCAGCGCTCCGCGGCAGGAGCGGGGAGCGGGAGGGATGCGGGATCGCCCCCATCGCTTCGCCACGCCGGGCATCTCCCTGCGAGCCCCGGCCCTGGATGTGCTGCAGGGAGGCGGCGTTTGGCCGCTCCGAGCTCCAGGCAGCCGGAGACGCCTCCTCGGAATCAGGGCTGCAATCTCCAGAGCGAAGGGGAAAGGAGACAAATGTCGCTCGTTCAAGGTGAAGGGCAGTGCTGGCATGATGGAAAAGCAGCCTGTGCTCTCTGCCAAAGACTGGAGACCTTCCTGAAGATTCACTGCTCTCCAGTTTTCTTTATGCTCTTATTTTAGAGCTTATGGAAAGAAGAGGCTGATAATCAAGAGAGAGATTCTGCCAATATATCCAGGTACCCTGAGCTGCACTGCCCCTGCTCTTCCTCACTTTCCTCTCCCTGTGCTGCCAACACAGGCTGAGCAGGGATGGATTGCTCTGCTGCCTGGTGCAGTGCAGAAGTGCAGGCATCTGCTGCTGCAATATTGACCAGGTTTGCTTTCCTCAGCTAGAGACTGCACTGTGAATTACCTGCAAGCCCAGTGTGCAGAGCACTCTGCCTGCTGCTGGCTTAACTCTGCCTGTTTGGACCCCAACCCCCGAGGATGATGAGGTGCTTTTCCTCCACACCACCCCAAAAGGAGCTGAAGAAATGAAAATTTGCTTTGAAGGTGTCACAATGGTCACCCCACTTCTCCGGGAGGCAGTTTGGTGACAGAAAACCAACCTGGGGAGAAGAACCAAGTTCCCCAACCATAACCTGGAAGAAACTAAAGCAAGGAGGGATTTTAAAAGGCCCCTCAGAGCCCAGCACATCAGTTGTTCAGCTGGAGGTTTTGTCAAGTCTCCCCTGTTGGTGTGAGGCCCTTCAGAGCCAAAAAGCTGCAAGCAGCTGCCCTCCTTCCTCTCCTGCTTCTCCCTGCAGGGCAGGTGGAGGGGAACACACCGTGAAGAAGGGAAGCTCAAGGCCTCACTGTAAGCTGGAGCTCAGTGTGCCCACACCCACACAGACTTCCAATAAAAACCAGCTACCCTGAGAGAAAGTGTGATCCTGGCACATTGCATGGATCCATGCAGAAGGATGGCAACACGAGGGTGAATATCAAGGCCTGAGAATATATCAAGGTTGAGTAAAGGCTTGCCTGGGCGATGAAATGTTCGTGAAGTGGCACACTGATGGAGGAGGAAAGATGCAAAAGTCAGCCCATCATAACTTCACCAGCTTGTGCTACCAAGCATCCCTTGAAATGCTAATTAAAATGAGTGGAGGGAGAGGAGCCTGCTAGCAGGATCACAGCCTTGCTTGGATTGAGTAATAAATGTGCAGTAGGCATCCGTGTTTTCCTCTACATGTGTCTTCCAAGCAGAGTTGGCTGAAAATGTTGCAGTTTTGAGAAACCCACATAGAGTAGGATGCAAACACAGACTAGATAGAGAGGCAAGGTCTAGGAATGAAGCTGGAATAGAAAAAGCCACGACAGTCTTCCGCAAATAAATAAATAAATAAATAAATAAATAAATAAATAAATAAATAAATAAGTAACTGCCCGAAATGAGGGCTAATTAACTTGCAATAAACCAACTTAACCACTTAGGGGCAGCGTTAACACAGAGTTAACATGCAAAACAAACCTGTACTTTCTCACCTGGTTAATTTAATATGCGCCGTGAATATTCATAGAGTATGAAATCCTGGTCCATCAACACGCCAAACGATGCAGTCTGTCAAAGCCGGGGACGCGTGGCGAGAGGAGTAACTCAGTGGCTGACTTTGATCAGTTACTGTTTCTAAACACATTCACAGAGGAGGTAGGACTGAGCTGCTTTCCCTCTGTCAGGGTCACAGAATGTGTTCTATACAAAGATTAAAACCTAAAAATATGAGATAGAGAAGAGCTTCACTTAAAATAAACATAAAGAATATCAAACAGAAGAAAAAGGCGTCTTTGAGAAATGCTGCTCTTGCATGCAGGAGCTGAACTCCCCATTTTATCTCCATGGCCACATTCAGAGTCACTTTGCTCTCAGACAATATGTTTCTTTCTCTACATTGCATGCAAAAAAGTCCCGGTTCCTTGGATTCCTCTGAAACATTTCCCTGCATAAAAAGGAGTCCAGACCTGTTTCAGGTATGTTTGCACTTCTGGATCAGAACACATAAATAAAGAAAAAGTGCCTTTTTTAGTGTGACTTGATTAACTTGAGTTAGCGCCATCAGAAAAAACCAACAGTGATCCTTCCTTCCTTCCTTCCTTCCTTCCTTCCTTCCTTCCTTCCTTCCTTCCTTCCTTCCTTCCTTCCTTCCTTCCTTCCTTCCTTCCTTCCTTCCTTCCTTCCTTCCTTCCTTCCTTCCTTCCTTCCTTCCTTCCTTCCTTCCTTCCTTCCTTCCTTCCTTCCTTCCTTCCTTCCTTCCTTCCTTCCTTCCTTCCTTCCTTCCTTCCTTCCTTCCTTCCTCCCTCCCTCCCTCCCTCCCTCCCTCCCTCCCTCCCTCCCTCCCTATTTATTTTTGAAGGGGGCTAGCAGCTTGAATTCAGACTCAGGTAAACCTCATCTTACCTCAGTGTCCTTTTAACCTGAGGTATTGAAACCACAACTTTTCCCCTCCTCTTCCTGCTGTTCCTCCTCTGTCCTTTTCCCTTTCCCCTTCCCTTCATTAGCACATTTACAAGCTCAGGCAGGCTCTCCAGTGTCCCAGCCTCCCCTTTAGGGCCACCAGGTGCTCCAGCTGCTCTGGCTGTGCCTGGTGCTCCTGGCAGTGCCAGGGCTGTTCCCCCAGGCAGTGAATGCCAGGTCCATGCACCACCCGAGCCCTCAGCAGGAAGAGCAGCCCCAGATCAGGTGGGATCAGGGGCAGGCTGTGCTCACATTTCTGCTGAACTGGCCAGAGTGCACAGGGACAGGGAGCACGTGCCAGCTTTGTGCTCTGCGCTGGCCGAGGGAGGACAGACGATACCTGATCTGGCATCGAGGGAGCTTGGTGTGGAGAGGAGATATTGAACATGGCAGAAAGTTAAAGCAGGGTGGGTAAACAATATCTGATCTGGCAGGAGAAGCTGCTGGTACAAAGTTGGCCTGTCAGAAGCATTAAAATAAATTCAAACCAGTGGAGTGAGTGCCACATGGCCAAAGTGTTTTTGCTGCAGTGTCAGGGGGCCCAGAGACAGATTCCCTTTGCTGTCAAAACTCTGCACTTGGGAAAGGGGTGGGAAATGCCTGCCCACCCTTGCTGGCATGCCTGTCTGAGGAACAACAGCAGGGTGGGTGAGGAGGCAAAGGACCAGGGATGATCCTTCAGCCCTGAAGGATGCAGACACAGACCTTGTTCAGCATTGCCCAGGTCCTGGCAGCTGTTTGACAGTGGAGCCTGGTGTGACAAAGGGCTTCCCCTGCTGCAGGAGGTGGTGCTGGGAGGCTGAGATGGAGGAGAAGAAAGATGTGCAGCACTGCTGCCAGCACTGCCTCTGCAGAGGAGGGGGGATCAGGCTCCAGAGCCATCACCCTGCCAAAAACATCAAACTGACTGAAATAAAGTCCCGCAAGGAGAGGAAGCAAGCGAGCTGTCAGAAGTGAGAGAAACAACAAGCCCACTGTACAGAATCATGCACAGACCACCCTTCTCCACTGAAGTGATATTTCTCCTTTCACCTGTCTCAAGTGGATGAAAAAAGTCAGTGTTTAGGCACTTGCTTCCTTTGCTTATACACTCTGAGTGTTGGCCCTGTCTTTTCTTCCAGGATGGCCAGCGCTGCCCTGGGAGATGCAGTCCCACAGCTCCCAGGGAATGGAAGGAGAATGAGGGGGCTGAGTTGTCATGCATTATGCTGAATATTTACCCTCATGCATGCTTTTTTATTTTAAATCCAGCGTGTAATATGCTTTGCATCCAGCGTGTTGCTCTTGTGTGTTTTTCCCTTGCCCTGCCTGTCTCTTGCTGGCAGCTGCCATCGTGAAACAAAAGGCAGCTGCCAGTTTGAGTGAACATCTCTCTTTCTCACTCCCTCTTTTGCCTCTTGCTCTTGGAGCTGATGCAAAACCACTTCACAGGCTGGGTGGCAGGCACTGCTGCAAGGGGGGTTTGCTGCCCTTGGGATGCTGGAGCATGCAGTGCCTCTGAGGCTCGCTGCCAGAGCTCAAAGCCGTGCTCAGGCTCTTGGGCCTGGCTCAGCAGTAGCCAAGAGACAAGCAGCTGTGGCTCTGCCAGCACACCAGCTCCAGCCATCTCCATTGCAGCAATTGCCCATTTCACAGGATTTGATTATGCTGCTTTTGGCAAAGGTGATGGTTTATTAAATACCACTTTGGTCTCCTGCTCCAAGATGTGTAACCAAACGCAGAGATCTCTTGCTCCAAGCCAATGGTGTTCCCACATCATTGAAAAAAGCCCGAAAGAAGCAACACTGAACTGAAAGAGTATTTGGAAGAAGAAATTGTCCTGTGTCAAATTAAAGTAACATGGGGAGAAGGCAGGGTGAGATGCCAGGACCCAGACTCTCAGGCCAGCTGTGGGCCTTGGATGCTGCAGTCCTTGGCCAGTGATTCTGTGCAGAGTGAGAAGCTCCAAAACTCAACCAGGATCCTTATCCCTCGTCTCCTCTTATGACTCTATAACTCCATGTTCTAGGAGCCTCTGGAGACCATCAGAGGGGCCAGTTCAGCTGCTTTTTCCAGGGCTGGAAAGAGATATTTTTGCTTTTCTTAGGGAGCCTTTCCCCTGAGCTGTAATGAAAACACGCTTTGGGAAAACAAGCTGAACTCTTGGCTGCTGTAAATAGCCAAGGGCTGGGTCACGCCTCTGGGAAGGGACTGTGTCCTGCTGGGAGAGGAGCAGGGATTAACTGAGTTTGCTGGAGCTGTGGTCACTGGCATGTTCCCTATATTTATCTCCCTGGGCAGTGGTGAGGGGCCTGGGGAAGAGGGTGAGGCACAACAGGCAGGGGGGTTGTAAGAAATCAAGCAGGACTCCAAATGATAATGTAAAATGAAAAAGCCAAGTAAATGCAAGCCTCAGTTCCAATCAGGAAAGTTAGGAAATGAGATCTGAAACACCCTCCTGGGAGTCTGGTGTGTGCTGAAGAAGCATACTGAAATAAATTCTCATGCAAGCTGTATCACTCTGATTGTCAGAGAAACTGAGCTCCTTTCCTTTGTGACAATTTTCTTTCAAACAGCTCCTGGGTTTTTTGTTGCGTGGCTTTTTATTTTTTTTCATTTTCTTTTTTTTTTTCCTTTTTGTTTTTCATAATAGGAATGGGTATTCTCACGTCACTCATTGTAAGCTCTTTTGTGGAAATTATGGCAATATGGACTTGTTCACAGGGACAGTTTGGAGAGATCCTGGTTTGTCTGATTTGCCTGACATTGTTTTCCTAAAGCACAGAATAAAGCCAGGAAAAGAAGCTGCAGAGGACAGGTCTGGAGTCCCTGAGGAGCTGTCAGGGCAGCTGAGAAATCACAAGTGCAGGTGAGAAGGTTGTGATTTTTGTAAATGAAGAGCAAGCTATACTTCCCAAATGAAGATGGTTTCCTCTAGATTAAGCAGGATTGCAAATAAACAAAGAATAAAAGTTTATGTCCATGAGCAAAAGAGGGCATCTGGCACTGCTTTGGGTGCTGACTTGCCTCTCAGAAAGGCAGATGGGCACTGCAGGAAAACAGGGAACACTTCCACCTGAGCCATTGTAATCCCCCTCACCAGAGCTCCTGGATGAGTCTAGAGGTTTCCTCTGCTTCCAAAACTACACAGAAAGTAGAGTTTATGGAAATGTTTCCAGTTTGATTTATGTGAGACACCCTCTAGTAAGTGGATTGGGAAGAAGCAGCAGCTTAAATGAACAGCTGGATGCCTTCAGGCTCCACTGTGGCCCCGTGCTCTTGTGCTCTGATGTGCCACAGTTGTGCTGTGAGAGCACCAGAGTTCCACTGCCAGGAGCTCTGTGGGTGTGACAGGACATGGGGCAGTGCCTGCCCTAATCCACTCATTGGTTATGGCACAGGTATAACCAATTGGCTGCCCTAATCCACTCATTGGTTATGGCACAGGTGAAACACGCTCCTGCTCTGAAAACTGTGTATTTATTTTAACTCCTGCAACACTGATGAGTTAACACAGCTCTGATAGCAAGGGGATGAGACAAATCCTTTTCCTTTGCCACCATCTGCATTGGCAAGCCAGGACTGACAGCTGGGCCAAATCCTGCTCCTGAATGTCAATCTTCTCCATTGCTTTGGGTTCTCCTCTCTGCCAGCTAAGGAGCTTACCCTGATTTCCCTTTAGGGAGCCCTGTTTAGCAGTAATCCCAGGTTCTTGCTACATTTCCCCCCATGCTGCAGGGGCAGGATTCTGCTGGGGGCTCCAGGCTCCCAGTCCCAGGCACAGCTTCCTCCTCCAGCTCAAACTACACTGAAGTGTCCTGTCCCTTTGCTTAAGTGATAACAACCCTTACAAAAGGATTCTAAAACATATTCATAAAAGGCAGAAACACGTAACTCCTCTGTCTTTCCTCGAAACTTTGCCTCAGATTTTCTGTGAGCCTGCCTTGGTCTGTCTCATCTCCAGTCTCTGTTGAGCCAGTCCTGCCCTGCTGATGGCTGGGGAGCTCCCTCATTGCCAAGGCAGCAGCAGGGAGGAATCCTGCTGTGCTCTGCTGTCTGTCTGTCTGGGATGTCTCAGCTCCTGCACCTCTGCCTCCCCATCCATCACTCTGGTTTCCCTCCAAGAACCCTCTGTCCCAGGTGCTCTACAAAAGGACCTCCCTGGCCCCTTCTTTCTTCTTGTCCCCTCTCTGCCTGCTGCCTGTGCTGCTCCCCAGGCTGGGCTGTCACCACTTTGTCCTGCCAGTGCTCACTCTGTCACCTTGGGCACAGGGGCACTGGCAGAGAGCAGCTGTGGGGGTGTTCACCACAGGGATGTTCACAGGGGTCTCAGGACCAGGGAAGAGACGAGAATGTTGACTCCATGTTTCAGAAGGCTGATTTATTATTTTATGATATATATTATATTAAAACTATAAAAAAAGAATAGAAGAAAGGGTTTCATCAGAAGGCTTGCAAGCAAAGGAAAGGAATGGAATGATAATAAAATCTTGTGACTAACCAGACAGTCCGAGACAGCTGGACTGTGATTGGCCATTAATTAGAAACAACCACATGAGACCAATCACAGATGCACCTGTTGCATTCCACAGCAGCAGATAACCATTGTTTACATTTTGTTCCTGAGGCCTCTCAGCTTCTCAGGAGAAAAATCCTGGCAAAAGGATTTTTCAGAAAATATCATGGCTACAAGCAGCCACAGGCTCCTGAGCAAGGCTGATTCATTCTGTGGCAAACATCTCAGGGCTGATGTCAGATATCAGGTGGATGTGAGGGATCATCTTATAAAGGTGGGAGAGTTGTGGCCATGGTACATTGGGGTGGACACAGATCCTGGAAGAATTTACCTTGCTCCTGCCTGGACCTCTGCACATCCTGGTGAGAGACAGTGCTGAAAAACAGAGAATGAAAGCCCCCTGCCTCCTTCTCCTTCTGACACTCCTTGCTCAGTGAGAAAGTAGCTTCTGTATGACTGACTGCCCCTGTGAAAGGAAGAGAAAATCACTCACTGCACTCAGATGGAGAGTCAGGAGTGACAATGAGGATGAATTGGACTTGCACCTCCTAAAACAATTCCACAGTCTTTCTCTCACCAGGACATCAACCGAGAAAATATATTTCTTCTTCTACAACCCTTTACTTGCCACTTCAGCTGCAACTCAGGTGTACCTGGCAACATAGGAGCAGCCTTTGCTGAAGCCCATCCCAGGGGATGTTTCCCAGTGGTATTTGCCAAGCAAGGACATGAGGCTTCACTGCAGAGTCTCAGATCCCCCTCCTGCCCCCACTCATGTTCCCAGGCCACAGGGGTGATGCAGGTCCTTTGGGACCTGCTCACTGCTATGTCCTGAGCCTTGGAGGGATCAGCAGCAGATCATGCTGCTCACATCCTGAGATGCCCTCTGCCACACAGACCCAAAGAAGGACTTTCTAGGGACTCTGCTTGGGGCTCAATATGAAGTTTTGAGGTCAGATCCTCCCTTCCAGCAAAATCAGCGCCCCTACCTTATCCTTTTGTGTTTTCAGCTTTTAACAAGAGCAAGTTTGGGGCAGACCTTAAATTCCCTTTAGATCTCAGGAAGAAGGATTGAAGACCCTTACAAGCTATGAATACCCCAAAACAGTGGAGAAGACAACAGAAAATGCCAATTACTTCACTGCTGGAGGCGATCCAGACTGTCTGCATTCACAGTGGGACTGACAGCAGCCAGCCATTCAATCTGGGCAATCCCAAGCTCTCCTGCTCCACAGTAAAGTCCCTTCCAGAGACTGGGGTGGATGATGGCCCGGGTTGTACAGCTGGGTAAAGCCTAGGTACACAACAAGATGTAAAAACCTTTCCAGAAAGCAAACAAGAGCAGACACAGTGCAGGGCACTTGGGAGCCCTGAGTTATGGGGGTCTGGATCACACAGCTAGGGCAGGTTCACTTCCAAAAGGTGCCAGCAATGAGAACATTTTCTGGGGGGCTTAGAGTTTACATGATAACAGGCTGCCACTCAGAAGTGCTCTGCAGTGGGCTGTGAGGACACAGAGCCGAGGCAGAGCAGCAGTGAAGAAAGCAAGCCTCAGCCATCTGTAAATCTCATCAAACCATGGAAATCCCCTCTTTTTCTCCAGTAAAAGGCTCTCTTGTGTTGGGAAGAGGAAGACTGAACTGTTGATCTCAGTGATGAGGCATCCCTTTTAAGATTCCCTATAACATCCCATTTCTCATCTCTACCCCCCTACCCGAGGCCTGCCTGGAAAGGCACTGGCAAGGTTGAATTTCGAGAGCTCTCTTGCGGCTCTCACTTGCACGTCATCCCTCAGAAAGAAAGCAGGGTTTGGGGGGATGCTGAGGGCTAGGATGCAAACAGCCTGTGCACGCCTGGTGGTTGGTCAGTGGGTGCTTGCACTCCTTGAGCTGGGCTCCTGCTCTGGCCAAGCCAAGAGCGCTGCCTGGCACGGCCTGGCCTCTCTGCCCTTTCAGCATCTGACCTGTGGAGTTTTCATTAAGAAGATGAGAGCAGGGCGGGGAAGAAACCCCCACAAAGCCTCCTATAAAAAGCCAAACTTCCCAAGCCAAAGCCAATAAAAAGCTTCCCAGCTGTCCCTGCTCCTCCGCGCCAGCTCGGGCTCCGCAGGCAACAAAACCCTCCCGGCGAGCGGCAGAGCCGGGGCCGGGGCAGGGAGCCGGGGCTCGGGGCCCCTGCCCGAGGGGGGTGTCCCGTCTGGAATGGGGTCCCAGGGAAGCGGGAGGTGCCTGACAGAGGGCTGACTCAGCGGGAGACAGCGGTTTGTGTAACCTCCAGCCATCCATTACTACAAAGGGGCTTTCAGGAGCTCCTCGGTGCCAGGCGCAGCGAGGGTTATTGATTGAGGAGACAGTGCAAATGCACAGAGAGGCTCCATCCATTAGGGCCGCTGCTCTCCACCAATTAGAAAAAAATCATTACTCAGCAGCCGTCAATGGGCTCTGCGCAGCGCTGGAGTGCACGCATTCAATCCATCTTCTCCCACCTCCCTGAAAACTTAATGACAACTATTAGAGCTGCGCTGAATGCCCGGTGTGTACAGAGGCAAAGATTCATTTGCTAATCTTAGTAATTACGACGCCATAGGAGGACACATGCTAAATTCAAACAAGGGTGTGAGGGGGAGCTGAGGGGGGAAGAGCCTGAATTCCTGTGTTGTGAAAGCTCTTGTCTTGCTCAGTCTCCCTTCCCTTCCCTTCCCTTCCCTTCCCTTCCCTTCCCTTCCCTTCCCTTCCCTTCCCTTCCCTTCCCTTCCCTTCCCTTCCCTTCCCTTCCCTTCCCTTCCCTTCCCTTCCCTTCCCTTCCCTTCCCTTCCCTTCCCTTCCCTTCCCTTCCCTTCCCTTCCCTTCCCTTCCCTTCCCTTCCCTTCCCGCCTCTTCTCCCCTTCTCCCACAGCCTCTTGTTGGGCTTTCTGGGCTCGCTTTTCTCCTTTTTTTTTTGCCCCCTTCCCAAAAGGGAAACATCATTTTGTGAAAGTAAATTGAAGTGGGGAGACTTGGAAAATGTTTGCGACCCCTGGATGAGGCACAAGCCTGGCAACGCTGTTTGACAGCACTGCCCTGAGTGACCAAGGAGGCAAATTCCCATTTACAAAAGCCCTTGGAACTGTTCTGGAGCCCTGCTGGCAAAACACAGGTGGGGTGCAATTTATTTGCTGTGCCACAGGCCTCTCCCCACCCCACCCCTGCCACCCAGCCTTTTCATTCACACACATCAGGGCTGAGCTGAGCGAGACCCTCGTCTCTCCCCTTGCCAAGGCGTGCCACTCCAAGTTATGGGGAAAGAAAAGTCCCAGGAGGGAATTTTTGGAAGAGCTCAAGGATGGATGTGACATGTCATTGAAGCTGAAAGGAGCAGTTACTTACAAGCTGAGGAGCTTTTCACAGGCCTGCTCCTCTCCAATCCTGGAGGAGGTAAGTGATCATTATCTGAGGGGCACTGACGGTGCTCATCAGCAGCCAGAGTCCGTCAGTCAGAGCGGCGTTCAACACCTCCCCTCCCAGCACAGGAACATCCACCACACCCCTGGACATTGTGCAGCTGGCAGATCTCATCAGGGTAAGGGACAGCTGAAAGAACAACATTCCTGTTTTGTTTTTAGTACTGTCTACAGGAGCTGATGCTGCCAGGGCAGCTTGCACAGCACCAGCCGGTCCCAAGGGGAGGATCAGCAGGGAAGGAGAAGACACGAAGGAGAGGACATGCTCCCAGTGACTGCTTCAGGCTGATCTTGCAGACTGTGGAGAAGATGGGTCACCACATCTCTGTAGCCACATGAACCAAATTCACATGAACCAGATTCATTACCAAATGAATCTTTGCTTCTCTGTAGCCACCCTCAACTCATCTGGGCTCAAGACATTAGCCCTGAGCATCACAGTTACAAGAAGTCCTGATAGCAATAAAGAGTGCTTAATTTTCAGCTGGGCTTAAAACCACAACAACAGCACAAGGCATCTTTGAACTTTGCTTGTACTCCTTGATCTTCTTCACATGGACTCATTATAGGAGGAATGCAGAAGTTCCTACAACACCCAGCAGATGGAAAAATATGTCAAAGGCAAAATGGCACAGACAACTGGAGGAAAATCAGAAAAAGAGG
The DNA here is from genome assembly GCF_037042795.1 of Molothrus aeneus. Taxonomy (NCBI): domain Eukaryota; kingdom Metazoa; phylum Chordata; class Aves; order Passeriformes; family Icteridae; genus Molothrus; species Molothrus aeneus. The sequence goes on along the minus strand of NC_089647.1, from coordinate 109,084,897 downwards.
AAGCAAATCCCAAAGACTCTACTCAATTTTTATTTTGGTTTTACTCAGGGGAGGTATTTTTAAGTTCAGCAAGATTTATTAAGCACAGAGTGAAGGCCTCAGACTTCAGCGGGTTGTTAAGGAAAATGTTACCTCCAAACTTTCTCAGAAATAAAAATAGAAGGTATTAAACTATTCAGTAGAGAGAATAATCTTCCTCCTCTGTCTATGAAGTATGAGAAGGGCACTAAGGGAGAGGTTACGCATCTGCCATGCTACACAACTTAGGACAGGCAGAGAGAGCCCTTTTGTTGCTGAAGGCCAAACAGGCCTTCAAAAACCTTGGGTAAGTAATGCATTAACATCCTCCCCAATGTTATCCAGCAGCAATGGTGAGCAAACACCAGTGGCTACAAGCCACCTGCACAATGCCACTGCAGCCTGTGTGTGCCCCTTGTGCACCCTCTCACACAGGGCTGTGGATCATGGCAGGATGTACCCTTGGAAAGGCAGCAGATGTGACTCTGCCCTGATGAACTCTTACATCTGCAGCTAAGTGGCTTTTAATGTTAAATTTTATTAAATAAAGAATGAATTCTCAGCCAAGCAAGAGGGCACATCTTGGTAAAATGCAATGACAAGATCAGGATGTGCAAGCTCCAGGAAGAAGAGGGGATGGACTGCATCACAAAACCCTCCAATGCCTTCTCCTGTTCCTGCCTCAATGCACTTACACAAGGCACAGCCCACCTCCCTTCCTGAGCTTTGCCTGGGGAGAGCCTCTGTGGCAAAAGAGAGCCCACAGCAACCAGATCAGAAGACAGGTGTCTCCATGATTCCTATCCAGCCATCCCTGACCTTGAGGCATCCAGTGTGAATCAGAGCCAGGAAGGGCAACATGTGAGAGCCTGTCTGATCTCCTGCTCATGGGAAGGTGCTGGCAGCCACCACGTGGGCTTGGATCCTGCCATCTGCCACAGACACTGAGTGAAAGTCCAGCTGGCAAACAGGCTGGTGCCTGGCTGGCCCCTGAAAGAGTGAGGAAGGCCACAGGTTCAGCACAGATGGTCTCAGGAGAACAAGGAATTGCTCAGACATGGAGCTTCTTTCTGTGCCTCTGGTGCATAATGGAGACCAGGCTCACAGGTGAGCCAGCTCAGATGTTTTGCTGCTCTGGTAGAATGTTCAGTTAGAGGTCTAGGCACCATTGTGGCCCTTCTCCTTATTACCAAAAGCCATGGAATTGCTTTCCCTGCTTAGCCAGGAGCAGGCAGGGCTGGGCTCTCTGGTATATACAGAGATTTACTTACCTGAAAAGCCTTGACCACTGCCCTTTGGTGTTCCTAGTGAGGAGCTAACAATGGGGAGAGGTGTTATAGTTGTCTCCTCGAGCCAGGTCTCATAAGCTCTTGGAGGTCTACAACACACCCAAGATAGCTCAGCTACCCTTAGAGTCATAAAAATCATCAAGATGGCTTCTGTTACAGTGTTAAAAACAAAAAGGTTTAATAGAGGGCAAAATAACAAAAAAAAAACAAACCAAAAACCAAAACCCAAGCCAAGTGCAAGAAGTTCTTGCTCCTAGTAAAACACCTCACAAGAACAATTAGTTTCTTTGTTTTATTGTTTTTCCAGTAAATTGCCCAAACAAAACTTTTTAGCTTCTGTCCAATTAGCTATCCTTAAGTTTGAAGTCCCCAAAGTCCTATGAAGTGTCTTTTTCACCTAATCGAAAAAAGAAATTTCTGAGCTTTTTTCCTTTTTAAGGAGACAAAGAATAGTTTTGTCACTCCATCAACAAAGAGCACATTCCTACAGAGAGCGAGAAAGAGCAGGTAGTGAATCTGGACATTTTCTAAAAACTTCAGGCTCTGGAGGATGAAGGAGGAAATATCAGATCCTTTGACCAGGGACACTTGTTATGTTTCTGTGACACTGGTGCTTGGGGAATGGTGTAGAGGATGACCACCTAGAAATGTAGAAATACATTTGCTGAGCTATTTGCTTGAACTCCAGAGTCACTTGGGCACCATCATCAGAAGGAAAGCCAAGAGCTCCTTTGCCAAGAAACTATTGATAATGCCCTTGAAGGGAAATCTTAAAGCTCTAGGCCCATTTGCTGAGCCTTCTTCTCCACATTAAGAGTGATTATGGTATTTAAGAAGTAAGGACAGTAAGATTTAGGGTCATAGTTTAAAAAACTCCAACTCAATAATGACACAATGCCAAAGATGGAGAAGAGGCACCCATGTTACAACAAATACTCAAAATATGACAATTTCACAGGATTTCCATGGTTAAGACTAGACTATTTTTTTCTTGACTAAACAAAAAAATGGCTCCACCATACATCAGCAGAGTGAAAACACTGCTGACATGTTCCTCAATGTGAGCCTGGGGATAGGGGGCAATTTAATCTTCAAAGTTTTAATTCATACTAAATGACAGATGCATGTCCTGAATGTCTTCTAATGAGGTGACATTTACCCAGATTCTCTTCCTTTAATACCACAGCTCTTCAAAGAAGCTGGAACAAAAAATCTGCCCAGGGGCTACCTGCAGATATAAGACAGTGTTTTGAAGCTGTACAGTATCCTTTGTTGTCTTGCAGGATGCTCTGGATAATGCATTTTGGTGTAATTTATTTACATTTGGAATAAAGTCCTCTTGGTGGTCCTATCCTATCCCATTTGGAAACACTTCAATTGGTGCCTCTTGTGGCTTCTTTTCAGAGTTCCCTTTCATTTTAGACTAAAAAATATTCATGGATTCTTAGATATTTCTTGGTGATTAAACTGCTCCTTCTGGGTTCCTGAAACATTTTTGTCAGAGAAAATATTTCTGCTATGGCAGACCAGACTTGAGCCTTGTTTTGGTGGGATCATAGCTTAGGTGTCTTCCCCTCAACCCTTTCAATATTTACAACCTCTCTCTTAGCTGCAATATCTTTCCCTTTCTCCCAGAAAAGCATGTCCTCTTTTCTATAATTTCCTTTTGCCACCTACTGATCGTTTTCCTATCTGTCAGCCATTTACAACTCCCTCTCATCTCATGCTTTCTCTCATCCCACTCCACTGTGCTTTTGTCAGTCATTCCTTGTCTTTCCTAGCTCTTCTTCTGTTTCTGTATTTTTTTTCCCTCCCTCACCATCAAGGCATCCCTCTTGTAACAGATGTCCCTCTGCCTCCTCTGCACTGTGACTGTCCCAGAAGTACCTGAGTTGCTACTCTTTGTAGGTCTTCTCATCTTCTTATCTCCTCTTGGCCCTCATCAGAAATACCCTAAGTGTCTGTTGTTCCTTTGGATCAAAGGCAAAGCCTCCCCAGCATCCCCCAACCCTCTCCTGGTGTGTGCTGACTGAGGAGAGAGCTGCAGGCTCAGGGGGAGGATGCAGCCCCATCCCTCCTCAGCACAAGGAAAGACTTTCCTGGCCTGGGACCCTAAGGAGAAGAGGAGGAATGAAAGGCAAGCTGGGTCTTTTCAGGCTTGTCACCTCTGCCTAGTTACTGTTCCTCACATCCCCCAGCCTGCCCTGCAGATACCAGCTATCATTTACCTCAGATCATTCAGACAATCAGCATAAACCATCTGCTCTCACCCCTATTTACCTTGGGGAGATTGTTGCTTCTATGTCAGACCTGAAGGAGTGCTTGCATTCCCTAAAGCTGGGTTGTTTTCCTCAGTTCACTGTTTTGTTTAGTGAAAGGTGCTACCTGTGCCTACATCTCTGACCCTTTTTGGCAAAGGCACACTGAGGTACAATTTCCCTGGCTTCCTCCCTGAGGTACATTTGTTTTGTCTCCTCTCTTCCACTCAAAGAGAGTCATCTTAGACAGGACAGGCTCCGAGCCATCTTTCTGGAAGCAACATCCCTGTTCTGTCTCTCCTGCTGGTGAAATTCCTGTCACTGGAAGGGCCCCTACCACACTGTCATGAACAGTAACAGGTCACACATCAGCTGTCTAGAAAACCAGGCAGAGAGTCTCCTTCCAGCTGAGATATGAGGAATACCTGCTGCCAAAGTAGGAGAATACTTCCAAAGTAGTTGACTGGAAAATGTTACTACCAAACTCATCCCAATGCTCCCGTGGGGTTTGAAGCAGTGATGGTCAATGCAATCAGACCATGGCAGGGTTGCAATCTGAAAATTGTGCTCCACTCAATGCTACCAAAATTACTGGGTGCTGAGGCCACAAAGTCCACAAGATTCATTTTGTGCTCTGCTTTGTGTCTCTCCTCTGCTGACTATGGGGAGTCCTTCTCTGCATGGAGACTGGCCTCTGTTGCTCCTCTTTTTCCCTACAAAGCTGGAGGTGGGCAGAGCTCATGGGCAGGCAGGAGACCAAGGGGAGAGTGGGTGAGGGAGAGGATTACCCTGAGGAAGGGAGGGTAATCAGGGTAATGCCAGTGTCTGAGGGTTGGGGTGTGAGGGGAAGGAGAGGCTGCACCAAGCCTCCAGTGCCACGCGCTCCACAGGTTTTGCCAGGTGATGCAGTCTCTCAGGAAGGGTTTCACTGGCCCTGTAAACTGAACTAACTAAGCAGCAGGAACTAGGGAGGGATAAAAAGTGAGGCTTGCCTTCACCTGGACCTTCCCAGCTTAAACCTTTGTCTCAGAGGCTCAGCAAAAGCATAATACTTGATGGGCCTGTGGCCCTTCTCTTGGTATCAGTGTCATGAAAGATTCAAATGGCATTGTCCACCTACAAAGCTTTTGCAGAATGAATCAGTTTTCCTATGTGCCTGACTTGACACACATTCCCTGACCACTTGGAGGTCACAAATTTAATTAAACCTCAGTGAATAGTAGCAGACCTCACAGAAATAAAGGCCTTAATCCAATCAAGCCACATTTGTACTCCCTGTACAGCATCAAGCACGACCAAAGCAGAAGGGACAGACCGTGGCAAGCTAGAAGGGCCCCAAGAAGTTCCTCTGTACAGCACCATTTATGGATGATAATGTGATTGTGACACTTGCAGACAATACCATCAATTTCTCAAACAGGAGGTCCAAGGCTTGGTATTATCACGCTCAGCTAGTGCCAGAAACATGGGAAAGATCACAGCTAGTTGTGGGAGTAAAATGCCTATGGCTCACAGGAGAGCTATCATTTGTCAAGTGGAGATCAACTTTAACAGCAGCTGGTACAAATCTCTCACCAAAGTCACAGCATTGTTTGTATCGGGCACTTTTGGGGGAAACTCATCCACTCTTTGCTGTTAAAAATAAAATAAAATAGGGGAGAAAAGAAGCAGCTTGTTGTCCTAGGAAGTGCTTTTAATCTGCCTGTGCAATAGTAATTAATTTTACATAATGTCTCATGCCGCATTCCACCCTGGAGGAGGCAATGCTTGATGTGTGGGCCAGGTGATTCACTGGTGATAGAGGAACCAGCTGTAATTTTTTTCTGGAGCTGACAGAAAAGTCTACTGAAATTTTGAGAGGAGGAAAATGTGACAATGTCATCATAAGCTGCTCATCTTCAACATATGGATCAGTCACCATTTGCAGAGGGTTGAAATTTTAGCAAGGAATGGGCAATTCCTTTGCTAAAGAATTCTCAAAATTCACCCCAAGTATAAAATTCCTATTATCCCGGTACAGTAAATTTCACTAATCAGATTAAGGAAGATGCAGTCTGTAAGTAGAATTGTAGGGGGGTTTGAGGCATTTTCTGGGTGTTGCTAACTGCCAAAATATTAGTAAATTGTGCCTTAACAGTATACAGGTAAAAACCAAACTATAACAGGAGCAAGACAGGTATGCAGGGTCAGGAGCTGGTTCCTGATGGCAGGTTCTGGTTAGGAGAAAAGACATTTGAAATGGGTAGCAAGGCAGTGTTAGAGGATCTCATTGTTGGATACCTCAAGGGAAGGTAGGAACTAAGAGCTGTGTGCTTCACAGAAGCCTCCATCCATCCTACTCAGAGACCAGACTGGAAAATGGAATGGGAATTGCTCCTACTCCTTGTTACTCTGACTGCAGTAGTAGATAGAGAGCATGCTGATCTTGCTGTTTAATGCTCTACAGAGAGTAAGAGATAGTGCTTGTTCCAAAATGTTTGTAATGAGACGGAATAATGACATTGGAAGGAAAGCACAACTTTTGCTTCATGTTTTTTTTTGTAGGAAGAGCTGAAGTTTTGCTGCACCTTTCCTTGAGCTGCTGGAGGAGGGGGGGTCTTATGAAAACTGCCTTCATTGGAATCACTCAGCTCAAAAGATGGGGCTTTAAAAAGGAGAGAGTGAGAGAGAAAAACTCTAATGAAAACTGTAATGTTTTACAAACCATTTCACCTGCCTGATGAGCAGCCTAGGATCAGCTGCAATGTGCGTGGGATAGTGCCCTGGCCATTCTTCCCCAGGAATCTGTTCAGGAGAAGTCTCCTGCCACAGGCCAGACTGAGCAGACTGCAGTCACACTCTGCTCTTGGAGCTGCTCTGGGCTCCCTGCATATGCTCAAGTTCAATAGGCTTTGCCCCTGCGCTCATTCTGCTGATTAAAAGTAATCTTTTTTTTTTTAAAGCCACCAGCATGTGAGCCACAAGAATTCGTTCATTATTGCTCAGCCGTGCTGCGAGATGCTGTCTAGAAGTAATTAATTGGGCAATGCTTTGGAAATGTGGAGGAAAAATATTTTCAGGGGAAAAAATTAGTGCAGGAAGAGGGGGAGAGGCTTGCATTTTCCCTTTGAAGTGAGGATCTTTTGCTGAGAGGGAGGGAGGCACAGCCAGAGAAACAAGCCCGCTTATAATTTTACTGTGTTATTCTCCACAGCTGTATGTATAAACTTCAGCCTGTTTTTTTCGCCTTGTTTTAAAAGTACTCCAAGGAGCTGGACTTTGCTAATGAGAATGTGTTGTGGGAAAACTTGTTTTTCAGGAGAGGGAAGCCTGCCCCTGTTGCAAACCCTCCCCTCCAGCCCGGTGCATGCAAAGGGGCAGCCCTGGGAGGTCCACGTACAGTCTGTGGCTCTCGGTGTCATTTGCAGAACATCTGCTCCTTTCCAGCCAAACCTCAAATAATCCTGCAACTTTAACAGGAAACACAAGCTCTTGCAAGGAAAAAAGGGTGGAGACCCAGCAGCTGTCAGGCAGGCCTATTTATATCCAGACTGCCAGCGCTGAGTGACGTTGGTAATTCCCTGGTGAGGTCTCTTGCCCAGCACAGCATCAGCTGCGCTGTTCTCTCTGGACATGGGATTTAATGGCACTAAATCTGAATTAACTTTTGACAAAAGATGGTTTTAAAAGCACAAAGTTCTTCTTCTTTCTGCCCTGACTTAAGCCTGGGGAGTCTGGGTTCCATCAGCTTGCCCTGGGAAAGTGGCTCTTAGCAGGTTTTTTGCAGTCCCCCATTTTCACAGGGGTCCTGTGGATTGGGGATCCACCAGCACTAGGAAGTTGGCAGCACTCTAAAATGAAGTAATTCTTCATCCCAACAGGATGGAGTAATTCTTCATCCCAACAGGGACTCAGACAAGAAAGGAGGAGCCTGTGGAGAAGGGAGTGATGTACCAGGAACTATCAAGGGAGATAAAGGAAGAGGGGGCAATTCTTTCCAGAGGCAGAGATTGTGTGTCAGTGTATGTGCAAAGTCTCCAGGCAAATCAGGCACTGTGGATTCAAGTGTAGAGATGCTGGCATGGAGTGCTTTGAATGCCTTTAGTAAGTTTTGAACTTGGGATCACATAAGCAATTGACTTTCTGTTTTGCAACAGGGAACTTTGCAAATCCAGAAAAGAAAACTGAGTGTGCTTCTTCAAAGACCACCATTTCCTATGAATTTTTGTCCCACTCACTTGTCAAAGATGGCACATATCCAAAGGAGAGGGGTGTAGAAATTGCTGGGAGAAGGAATTATGGTAATATAAATAATGATTAGCAAAAATAAAATACTGCCACTCCCAGTGTCCACCCACTTGAGAGCCACCCAGGCTCTGACAGTGTTTCAGGCAAGCAGCCTTGTCATCCATGGGCTGAAAGAGGCATAAAATGGTCCCTCTGCTTCCCAGTGATTTGGCTCAAGCTGTGTCCCACCATCAGCTCTCTGGGATGCCAGGCTCCCTGCAGACACTGTGATGGTAACAGCTTTGGCACACCAGGAAAACAGGCAGAACTTCGGGATTTTTTGGGTTCATGGGTGATCTGGAGCTCTTTTCAAAAAAGAACGATTTGGAAGTAGAAAGAGGAGCTTATAGGAGAGTGGTGTTTATTTGTCCATCCGTGGCTTTAAAGGAGCATTGCGTTCCGGGTCGAGAGGGCTTGGCTGGGGCTGGAGCTCAGCTTTGTTTCCAGCCTGCTCTGCGGGTTGTGTTTAATTGCGCTGTTGCACGATGTTTTCGAGCTATTTTAAGAAAGCCTGTGTGCTCATCAACTTTATCAGGGAAACACAGATTCCCAGAAGTACCCCTCGTCTCAAAGGAGTGGACAAACCTCCTCAAATATCCCGAGCTGATCAGCCTCCCCCTCCCTACAGCTCCCTGGCCCTCTGCCCTCCTTCTGCCCCCCATCAATAATCTGCCTGCTTTCGCCAGCAGTGACGCTTATCAGAAAGGGCAGCTCAGTGAACTGGCAGGACATGATTCCAAGGTCATCCGGGGATCCCCAGCCACGGGCCAGCCCAGGGGCACAGGGCTGGGAATCAGCCCCACCGCCGCCCGGGGAGGGAGAAGAATAGGGTAAAGAGAGGGCAGAAAGAGAGAGAGAGCACAAAAGAGCTTGAGGCACTTAAATAGCGCTTGGGATGGTTGTTGTGATGGGGCCTGGGCCCTTTTGGATGCTGTTGCTGACACTTTTAAACGAGCTGACGGCCCCGGTTCTAGAGGATTATGTTCAGTAGCGACTTGCTGTCCCTGCCAGTAGGCACAAACAAATAGCTTATTACATCGGGGCCAATGTTATCGAAATGGCTTTAAAAAAGCAGTCAGCTTTAGTCTCCCTCTGCTCATTAGAAACTGCGGTTAATCACTTGCTGTGAAAGGCTCACCACCAACTTGCTTACTCCTCCAGCCCTTCTTTTCTGCCCTTCTCACAAGTAAATCCCTTATTCAGCTGGTCCATCCCCCTGCCATCAAGTAATTCCGTATGCCTGCCACCCACTCTGCCTGGATTAACCTCAGGTGGTCACTACATTGCACGGTTCTTGAAAAGCGCTGCCTCTGAGCAACCTCTTTTTGCTTTTTATTCCTAAGCCTGGGTTTTAAAATCCCTCTGTGTATCTTGAACCTGCAAGACTCCTTCCCCCCAGGGTCTGCTAGCAGTTTAACAGCCTCTTGTTTCTCTTCAGTTCCTGCCTTACCGAGCTGGATGTGTGAAGAACGCCAAGGGGGAGGCAATGACTTCTGGCTCCCCAGCTGTGCTGAGCACCTTCTCCACTGGCTGCTGGCTCTGACAGCAAGGGCTGCTTTCTCAAAATCCTTGGTCTGTTGGGTGTGCTTGGTGCCACCTACCCGAGCTTTCATGCCACTGGAGCTCAGATGTGCCTTGCACCCGCTGCTGGCCACCCCATAGCCACAGCCACCCCACAGCCACCCCACAGCCACAGCCACCCCACAGCCACCCCACAGCCACAGCCACAGCCACAGCCACAGCCACAGCGACCCCACAGCCACAGCCCCAGTCTTGTCCTGACGTGGTATTGGAGGTCTCTCTGGATAGGAATGCAGGTCTTTCTTTCCCTTATCTTAATTGGGCAGCTGCTGTGGCCACAGCTCCCAGTATGGAAATCTTTTGGGGGTTTCCAAATGCTTTACTCTTTTGTTGTCAAGTGCTTGGTGTCTTGCTTTGCTGGAGGAGGCAGGGGCTGTGAGTCTGGCTGTGAGGGAGGCAGGAGAGCTCAACACCTGGGATTTTGAATGGAGGCAGAGGCAAGGGACACTCTTGTATGTTAGAGCTGCCTGATGCAAGTGATGGTACTGGCATCCAGTGTGGGGACATTCTGATCACCTCTCTGGTCCATCTGATTTGTTTATTAAAAGCAGCAAGACAACAGCTAGAAAATGAAGAAGGTAACACTGCGGCCCCAATGTGCTGCTAATATAACCACAGTGGTTCTAAGCTCTGCCCAAACCAGAAAGACTTTCCTTCTGCAAGGTGCTGTAGGCACATTTTCAAGGCATCACTGCCCCCAGACAGTGTTTGGTGGAAGGGGCAGGGTAGGCTTCCACACCTCACAGGGGATCCACAGATGCAGTGAAGCCTGTGACTGGATTTCCAGGAAACCCCAGGGTCTCACTCTCACTGATTACAGGAGAGAAAACTAGATCAGAGGGAAACATTAGAAACGCCTTTAAACAGAGAAACCCGTGAGACTCCCACATATACTGTGGAAGCAACAATGTTTCAGGGCAGTGTGGGAACTCTGTTTTGTGCTGCGAAGTCTCAGCTATATTGGGACATGATCTTTATCTGTGTCACTGTGAGCCTGCAAGACCTCCTGTGTGGAATGGAACTGCCTGCAAAGACTTGGCTGCAAGTGGCAGTGCGACTTTCACTGAATCCCGGTGACAATGAGGCAAGGGAAATGGTCCATTTCCCTTTGGTTTGGTGTGTGCTGCTGCTTACCTACAAGATGATGAGCAGAGCTGCCAGCAAAATGTACCCACTCTTGTTGCCTGTGCCTCTGTGATGGGTTCCTGAATTCCTGGAGCTTCTCTGGTGTCCTCTGCTGAAGCTTCAGATCCCACACAGGGAAATTCAGCCTTTGGCTCGGCTCCCTTTCAGGCAATGCACAAACCTGTGGTGCTTGTGGCAAGCCCCAAGGAGGCAGGCATAAATGAGACCCGGTGGCACCATCCACGGGCCACCATCCTGACTGGTCCCCAAGCCTTCAGTGCCACTTGGAGCAGCAGAGAGACCCACACACCCTGTGCCTGCCTGGGGTGTGCTGCTGTAGCTGGGCTGGAAGGGCAGCCCTGGGGCTGCGGGGACAGGGACTGCGGGATTTCCTGCCCTGCCTTTTGGCTGCTTTTAAAGGTGTCACTCGGTGCTCATGGTTGACATGGTGGCACATGGAGGTCATAGAGAGGTGGTTCAGCAGCAGCCTTTGAATAAATGAGGCAGAAGGTCTTTCTCCTTTATAATGCCTTTATTAAAACTGAGCTCAGGTGGGAAGAACTGACAGGTCACGCTCACGCTGCTGCTGCTCCCAGGAATGGCATGGGGGAGGAGAAAGAGTGCAGCTTTGTCCACTGGTCTGTGGGCAGAGCTGAGGCTTCCATCCTCACCAGAACACCAGGAGATTCCCAGTTTTTTGGTTTGACATTTGAGGTCCTCTGTCTAGCCGACATCTTTTAGGTTAGGATGAAGGGTAAAAAGGGTCGTAGCGGATACTGGATTCTGTTCCTCATGTCTAGACATAACTTCAATCCATCAATTTTGTGTTGGCTCATTGTTTTTAGGGTTTTTTTGCTAGGTTTGGTGAGGGGCTTCTTCCTTTGCATGCTGGCTCCGATGTCATTTGCATGCCAACTCCAATGTCCCCTCCTCTTCACCGTCCCAGGTGCCACTCGAAAAAAGGAGGAATTCTTAACCATCAACAACGGGTGGTGAACGAAAAACGACAGGTGGTTACAACAACAAACAGCTAGAACTCCACCCTGGCAGCAACCAGCCCAACCTGTGAACTCTGCAACCATTTTTTAAAAAAATGGGCAACTTTTTTACTCCTAACAGCCTTGAGCTGGCACCTGAGGAGCTCCCCTGGCATGGGGAGCAGGGGCAGCACACCTTGGGAGGGGAGCGTCTGTCGGGCGGTGCTGGCAGCGCTGCCCGCCTCTGCCGAGCAGCTCCACTGATGTGGACAGGTCATTTGGCCAGGGCAATGTACATGGACAGTATTGTGCTTTCTAGACATTGTAGGGCTGAGATTAGGTGTGTTCGGTGGAAGGCTAGGCCTAGGCTGCTTGGGGCGAAGGCTGAGTAGAAGCTTAGGTGGAGGTAGGACATAAAGAAAGTTCTAGGGTGGGAGCTATAATTTGTTGAGTCAAAATCAACTGTCTTAGTTAGACTAAATTTCTGTTATTCTGCTCTTTCTAACCCACCTTGGATTCATTCGTACACCACTCCTAAGGTAAGGAGGAGGATAAGTGAGGAGGTTCAGGTTAGGGTGGTGGTAGGAGACTGTAGTTGGGTGGCTCATGGCAGCGGGAGGAGTAGGGTGATTTCTAAGTCGAATAGGAGGAAGAGGATGGCTACTAGCAAGAAGCAGATTGAGAAGGGGAGTCGAGCAGATCCTAGGGGGTCGAATCTGCATTCGTATGGGGATAGCTTTGCTGAGTCAGGGGTTGTTTGGGCACAGCACACGGAGCAGGCACAGGACATGGAGGGAGCAGCCAAGTGAGGCCTCAGCCCAGGCTTTTCCTGCTTTTCAACGGGATTATCCTGCAGGGCAGCATTTTAAAAGCAGTTTCAGTCTTTCATTAGTGCATTGCAGTACAGCTGCTCATGGAGTTTCAGAGGGCGTGCAAAGCTCCACTCTGACTCCTGGAGACTGAAAAAAGTAAAAATCACTTTTTTCCACAACTGTGTGGACATTTTCCCTCAGCGAATTCACACGAAGTGAATCACAACACCTTACTTGGGATATTCCTTATACCTTAGACCAGAGCATCTCCTGCAGCCTCCCTGAAGCCACTGAGACAGCAGCACAGCCAGTCTGGGGTTTGCTGCAGTGACACACGGGGACCTGTTCTGGCTGAGGAGGGGGATCTCACACGGGACAGGGAGGCCCCTTTGCTTGGCAGCCAGGCGTGCGAGGAAGGACAGACAGCTTTCAGACCTTCCTCTGCCGCTGAGGCAGCTGGGGCTGGCCTGATGCCCGAGTATAAACTAAAGCAGCTTCACAACTGGTTTAATTTATGTCCGACTGCCAGTAGCCCCGGGGCATTTCTGTCAGCCGAGGCTCAACCAGCTGTAGCAGCATCCTGGTTTCTGCTTCTCCTTTCCATCCTGCTTTTGGCTGAGTGGGATCAGGGTGCAAGTGTCCTCAGTGTGGGCTCTTCTCAGCAGACCATCTTCAGGACATCTGTGCTGCTCACCCTGCTATCTTCTGGCCAGGCTACAGCCTGTGTTTCCACCCTGCTGTATGGAAAGCACTTCCTTCTCGTGTTTGTGACGGTGCTTCATGATCTATATCTACACATATGACGTGAGCAGCCAACTCCTCTGCAAACCGCCCACAAATCACCCTGGAGTCAAAGAGCCCAATCACAAAGACTACAAAGAAATATGAAAAGGCCGTCTGAAACTCAGACATAGATGATGTACAGTAATTTTCCCCGTCTCTCTGCTTTTGCTGGAATTAATCAACAATTTCTGCCAGCAATTGCTGGGAGTAATTTATTTCAAGAAATGCAAAGAAAGAGCATTTAGGATAAATATTTAAATTTCCTATTCCAGCCCATCCTATTCTCAATCATTGTTTGTGTTCAATTCAGTCAGCTATGCATAAGCTGATGCTTGTTCTCTGTGCTCTGGATATTTACATATTTTTTTCTCTACTGAATCTCTGATCCCTATGTCTTTCTTGGGTGGGGAAGAAATTAAGGAAGTAAAATTCCCTTGGGGACTGAATTCTGGGTGTGGATACATAGGGTCACCCAGGACATGAAGAAACCCTTACAGACAGGTTTGGTGCTCCCAAATGCTTGTGTCTACCTGGGCCTTTTTGATTTACTCCCCCTCTGCTTGGGATGGTGAAAGTAGTGGTACTGACGACAAGGGAACAGTGTGAGCAAAAATGCAAAAAGCTTGGTTCTGGGAGGTGTATGTGTGTCAAGTTGTATGGAGCACATAAAAAATTAGATTGGAGTTTAATGTAAAAAAAACAACCATGCAAAAGCTGTAGTGTTGTGGAAACTATTTAAAATGCTTTTTTTTTTTACAGGAAAATTAAATAAATTGAGCTGTGGGAATAATAAAAAAACCCAAACAAACAAAAAACTTCAAAGGCAGAGCTTTATGTCTTTCAAACTGAGAAATCCAAAAAGATGAAGAAATGAGAATAAAGGATTAATTCTGATCTGTGATTGTTCATGCATGCGTTGGTCATGGGTTTCCCCCAGCTTCCTGTGTCCAAACATCTATAAACACAGTCTGGACGGGCCCTGGCTGACCCCCTGCCTAACCAGGCTGGGCTGTGCTTCCCACTTTGGTGAGCTCTAATTAGCTCCTGCCCACTGAGGTTTGAACTGCAGCGGGCTGGGGGAGAGTCATATATAAACTTTAAAGGCAGCTCATCCACCACGTGCAATTTGTATTTTACACCTCATGAATTTTAACAGCCAGAGTTACAACTCCACTGTAACCTCCTGTGTGCCGGCACCTCTGCCTTGGCGGTCCGGGCACGGGGGCTGCATCACAACTCCAGCTTTGCCTGGCTCAGAGAGGCTTTCCCTGCATCCCTGCCCTCCCTCGGCCGGCAGGGCCAGGCTGAAGGTGCAGCTTTCCCTGCCTTCTCCCCCAGCTCCAGTGCTGCAGCAGCCAGCAGCAATTCCTTTTCTTTTCTTCTCCTAAAAGAGCCGAACCACTTGTTCAAAGCCCTTCCTTTCACGCTGAGTATTAGAGTAGCAAACGCCCTCCAGATACCACTAAGCGGCTGCTTAAAAACAAAATAACAAGCATAAAAACACAGATGACTGCAGCACGGAGTGGAAAATCTCTGCACTGCTGGCAGGTTTTGCAGAGAGCTGTAGCTGGACGGGTACACGCTTGATCCTCTGCGACTGTCATTTGCATGGTCATTAAATGTCGATGTTGTGACTCTATAACAACACCTCCAAACACTTGGTGGTATCAGAAAGAAGTTCGTTTTTTACAACATGAAAACTGCACATGCAGGTGAGGGCTGGGACCTCTGCTCCCCATTGGTGTTTCATTACGGCACTGAAACTATTAAACCAATTTCCTTGCGCTCGGGTGCGAGGCGCTTGTTGGATTTCCCCAGCTGAACAGACCAGCTCAGAAGCCTGCGATTCATTATGCAAGTTATCAGGCAGCAGCCTCCCCTGCTCTCTCTCCGGCGTGCCTGCAATCCCTAACTCACAGCTTGGATTTTTTCCAGTTTGGTGCAACGGGAGGGAGATTCCAAGTCCCTTTATTTGGGGCCATGATGCCCCAGCAGGTCGATTAGCTGAGTGTGAGTCTCTCTGCCAGCGGGGCTGACAGAGCTGCCCTCGGTGCTGCGGATTCAGCCTCTTGCGGAGCCCGCTGCAGCCACTGGGGACGGCTGTAAACGAATCGAGCCAGGCAGCGGCGCGGCCGGAGCTCTGCTGGGACCGTGCCCTGTGCTCCATGGCAGGGTTATCAGCCCAGCTGGCAGCTGGAGCGAGCTCAGCTGTCTGCAGGGCATGCTGCAGATGTACCCTGTGGTCAGCCAGCCTGATGTGTGCTGTCAGACCTAAGTAAGCTGTCAGCCCCTTAGCCAGCACACACGAGCTAACATCCTAAAGCAAGACAGTGCTTTAAGACATCCTAAGGTCTTAAAGGCAAGACATCGTGTTCCTTAATGCAACCTAAAGGAGTCAAATCTGGCTTAGGCTTGCACATCAACACCGCCTTCCAGGGGGCAGCAGCAAGGATGTGTTCCCAACAGTCTTTATGTCCTGGTTGCCAGAGAGGTGCACCAGGCTGTTTTTAAATTTTCAGTCTGTACAGGTTTTCTGGTGAAGGGGAAGAGCCTGAAAACTGCTGCTGAGGACTTGCTTTCCTCTGCTGTGAGTGGGGGGACTCTCAGGAGCAGTTAGTGGGCCAAGAATTCAGAGCCACTGCCTATAGGGTGGGGAGGCATGAGTTACCACACAGAGCGAAGGTGTCAGAGGAAAGTGGTGCACCAGGTCAGTTTTTACCCTCTCTCATCAAACCTAGAGTTGCCTATGAAAGTGGGCCCTATGCTGCCATCCTGGAGCCACTACACGTCCCTAGATGGTTTTGCAGGAGGCTGTGCTGACTGCTTTCACATCCAGCTGCTGCCTGCTTGACCCATCATGAATGAGAAGCAGGAAAAGCTGGCTTGTGCTGAGGTCTGTGTGGCAGCAGCTGGATGGCGGTGATGCCGAAGTTTGCCGGGCAGCCACCAAGGCATGTCACCCTCCCAGGAGCATCCCTCCCAGGGAAAAATCTGGTGGTTTGAAAGCACTGCAGTCAAGCTAGGACAGACTCACCCTCCTCTTTGGCTCTCCTTTTGCCCTTGCTTTGGGTAAGTTGATGACAGGGGATGACAAAGGCGCTGTGGATGCTCTCAGTGCTGGGCTGGGCTGTGCACTTAGGCTGGGCTCAGTAGTGCGGGAAGGCCTTTTCTTCCAGGCCTTTGCATTTGCAATTTGAATTTAATCCCGTGAGCTAAAGATAGCTCTGGCTCGCCTATTGTTCCTCCAGCTGGCAACAGCTTTATTTCTTTGATGCTTTCAGTTCTCAGTGGTTTCCAAGGAACTGACAGACGCTTCTAACACAGAGCCTGTCCCAGCACTGTGTCACGCTGGTCACTGTGTTCACTCCCCTGGCTGTCCCTTCAGTGCTCAGCTTCCCACTGGCAAGGTCTCCCGCAGACACTGCAGGTCTCCCTCTGGCTGGCATGGGCTGACTTCAGGGCTGCTCCCCAGTGGCTTCCCCAGGAGCAAGAGTTATCCTCAGGAGCAGATCTTTCATGAAAGTCTTGCTCAGATATTTGTTAATTGGTCTTTCAACCATTACTCCATTGGAAGAAATAAGGGATGTCATCCTTTCCTATATTCTTGGTGGCTGCTTGGGTTCATCTGTGTACCTCTCAACCCACATTTATTGTGGATCTCTCTGGCAAGAATTCAGTTGTCACTTTTTTTAGGAGCTTTCTGTGTCACGTCAGCCGAGGAAATGCAGGCTCTGCAAGGTCACTGAATGCACTGAATGTTTGTTTCTCAATTAGTTGGAACAATGATTTGAAGTGGATTAATATTGGCAAGCTCTTATCTTTTAGGTTTTTATGTGGTATATGTGCATCACACATAATCTATCACATGTGTCATACACATTATGCTGTGTATGTGATTTGGTATCTTGTAATCTCAGGGACAAAAATGCGGTGCCTTTCCAAAAACTGAATTTGGGGTTGTTCCATGCTAATTTGTATTGTTAATTAGCTATAGCAGTCAGCCAATAAAGCAACACAAATGATTTCAGGTTTTTAGGAAATGCGCCAATACAAACGCAAATGCTGATTTAGATGCGGAATTCTCACAGCACCTCTTGGTGAAACTCATTCATTAAATTTAATAAACGTGCTGTGCTTGCAGCCTGCTGGTCAACACTTTTCAACCTGGAAGGGGGAGACCTCTGCATTGGTGAGTCTCTCCTTGGGCGTCTCAGCAGCTCCTATCCCATGGGCAGGAGGGATGGGAGAGCCCTGCCCCGCAAGCTGCAGCGGTGATTCTCCGTCTCCCATCCCGCTGCAGGAGGGGTGGGAGAGCCCTGCCCGGCTGCCCCAAGCCGGAGCGGTGATTCCCCGGCTCCCATCCCATGGGCAGGAGGGGTGGGAGAGCCCTCCCTGCCCGGCTCCGTCAGGAATCGCTGCTGCCTCGCAGCGCTGGCTCGCTGCCCGAAGGGCTGCCGGCTGTCGGGAGGCACGGAGCCACAAGGAGCTGCACGGGACATGAATGCAAAAGACATTCAACAGGGACATTTCCTTTCCTGCAGCGGAAAAAGCCATTCCTATGTTGCAAAAATCAAACTCGGCACGAGGGAAGTCTGCCTCTGGGTTCCCAGGTAAACTAAAATAAGTATATGGGGCAGGTAAACTGAGGGGAATAACTGCAGCCTTTTCCCCCTTTTCTGGAGATTGTCCTATTGCCACAGAAGTCTGTATGTGAGAGCATAACATCAATACTGCGTTTAAATATTTCTCTGCCCTCCATCCTGCCCCAGTTCCTGGTTTGAGACAGAATGAGGATCTCAAATAAAAGCACTCTGCAACAGAACACCAACTGTTTGGAAAACTGGTCATGAAGGATTGCAGACCCTTCAGCAGAGTGGAAGGAGGAGGTGAAAAGTTTTCCAGGAGAGGGTTACTGAGTGGCCTTAGGGATGGACAGACTCCAGAAGCGTCAGTTATTCACTTGAGCATGTTTTGGGCTTTGAACATCCTACAATCATACAACTGGGAGTCAAATCTCCCCATGCAGACTCTAGGACTTCTTCCCACATGGCTGCTGGGGTGCTCTTCTCCAAGTTTGAGGAGTGTCAGACTGAGAGGAGCTGTGTTTTGTCCCTGAAGGAAGCAGGCCCAGGAAGTTGTGATTGCCTTGATAAAGTTGTCAGTGAATGGTCATCCACATCAGATGCAGTCTGAGTATCCCCAGGGTGCTCCAGGAAATGTGTGTTCTGTGTCCACTGCTGTGCTGAGTCCATGCTCGACCTCTGCAAGTACAAGACCTCTGGTACCTCTTAAAAGAAAAACAGCATGTTGAAGTAAATTTTGATCATCTGTACTACATGTGGGACCTGGAGCCTTCCCATAAGAGGATTCTGATGCTCTGATTTAAGGGATGAAATAAAACTGTTTTCTGAAGGCAGAGTTTGCCCCCGTGTCTTAGGCAGAGCGACACTGATGATTTTAATTGCAAGTCCCCTTGGGGGAAGCAATGACAGCAGCTCCATTGATTGGACTTCAGTCTGTGGTCAGCAGCAAGCACAAAAACTTAAGAGGAAAAGGACATGTGTGACAGAAAGACAAATAAGGGTTTTCTCCCTGTTGGGAGCCTTGTGGAAGACATTTATAAGTGACATGGGCAAGCCATGTCTGCACTGCAGGGGCCTGTACTGGGCAGGCTGCAGACCCATGTACACAGCAGTGTGAGGGAACATGCTGAGATGCCTTGTGCTGTTGGTGTTGTGCTCTGGGGGACATCCTTAAGGAGAGAACCTCCCCATCTGTCAGAAAAAGAGATATGATTTTTTTTGTCACAGGAGATTAAAGGTACAGGAAGGAGACCCATCACCTCAATGATGGTAGCTGTGGCAATTCATCTGAAGGCCATCTAATGCAGCTCATGAATGGGGTTCCAGCATCTAAAGGGACATAAGAATTACTTTACATTCCTCTTCTTGTTTTGTGTTATTAATAAAGAAATTTTATTATTACACTGCCTGCTGTTGTGCCTTTCTTATTGACATCCAGAGAGACCCCTATGCAGAATGCCCCCTGGTGCCCCTTGAAGTCCCTCAGAGGGGTTGGTTCATGAGGAGCTGGTCCATGGTCTTTCATCCTGAAGAAGACTGGGATTTGCTCCTTCTGTGGACAGGAGCTCAGCCTGGGAGGCACAGCAGTGAAAGTGCAGGCAGCTCACTGCTACTTGTGATTGTGACAGGAGCCAGGGTGAGAGGCCACGATGGTGTACAGGGGTTGAACAGCTGGATCCAGGCAAGGGGGCCTCTAATTCAACCTTCCCACCTCAGAGGAGAAACAGCTGCTGCTGCCACTGCAGACAGAGCACACAGCAAAGCCACGGTGTTGGCTTCCCAGCCCGGGTGATCCTCCCCCTCCTGGGCTGCTGCCTGCCAGGATGAGTCACGCTTGCTGCTGGAGCTGGGGCTTGGTGCCATGCCAGGAACGCACTCCGGAGGGAGACCGCAGAGAAATACAGAATAATTTGCAAATCCATAAAACAGCCCCATCGCTTCCCAGCGCGGGGCCCTCAGCAGGTGCCAGAGCGTGTTTGCAGCAGGTGTCACCTGCCCGCGGGTGCTCCTGGGGGACAGCCCCTGTGCCAGGTGACCTGGCAGGTCCGTGCTGGGCTGGGGATGGGCTGTGAGTGCCAGAGGAGGTTGGTGCCAGGGGCTGTCTGTGCAGGGATGGGGCTGCTCCCACCTCAGGACCGGGTGAGCTGTTAGCCGGGGCACGCGTGGTGACGCTGCACTGCGAGCGGAGAGGAACCCTGCTAGCCATAAAATGGCATGGAAGACCCCCAGGAGTCTTGTAGAACAGAATGGTGGAGTGTAATGAATAGTCAGACATATGGTAAAAATGAATTAATGTCAAGTTGCCATCCACTCTGCCATTTTTTGCTTTCAGTTTCCCCGCTGTGCCTGTCTCCTGGCATCACTGAATCTTGATTCAGGGAGAGGCAGCCAAGTAGCTTCCTGTGAAGCCAACATCACATCCTAAGTTGGCCAACAACTTGGTACTGCTTTCTCCTGGCTCCATCTGGCTGGGACTCTCTCGCCTGGCCTGGTGGAGAGTGACCCAGCCCCAGAGGCATGGGTCTGTGTCTCCTCCCCTCTGGCAGGGAGCCACCTGCCCTCGGGAGATGCCAGCTGAGGGTGAGCACAACTGCCTTCGAGCAGGAGCTGCCGTGAGCATGCCAAAACAAGTCCTGAATCTCAGGTCTCACAGCTGCAGAAGCAGTAGCCCTGATCCAGGACTGCAGGAGGTTCACCTGGAGCTCCTGGAGAGCTCTGTGACTGTGGTGCAATGGCTTGTCTGCTGTCTGGGGGATGCTACCTGTTTCTGCAATGTCCTAATAAAAAGGAAAGGTCCAGCCTGGTGGAGCAAACTTGGAGGAATAACTTTTGAGAGCCTGATGTATTGCTATGGGCAGCACCAGTGCAGATGTGTGTGTTTGTGTGTACGTGTACGTGCTTGTGTGAGTGCACATCTGCATGTGCATACCTTGAATAATCCTAATTTTCCCACCAAGAAGTAAAAGATTACCATGTACCATGAGTCAGTTTATGAACTGCATGAACATGACAAAAAACTTGCATAGTCCAAGAATTGGATGGGGCAGAAAAAGGCAGGAATATTATGTCTATTCTCTGCTGCCTTTTCATCCAGAAGCATCTCTTCTTGTGCTTCACACAGCACAGATAGGCTTTCTCCAAAATGAGTGTGCTGCTTCTCTACCCTTGGAACCGCTGCCATGTCTCAATTTGAGGGCACCTCAGGGGTTAAACCAGAGGGGCAGGAGCACAGCTGGGGGGCTGTGCAGGCAGGGAATGCTCTGCGATGCACGGGGAGCCTGCCCGCGGGTGCAGCTGGAGGAGCGGTTCGGTGGCAGCAGCGCAGGCTGAGGCAGGCGATTGCAAGTGTGTGTGAGTGCACGTGTGCATCCGTGCCACAGAATATGGAAATGGTGGTGCTGGAAGAGTGAAAGAAGAGCCACAGCCTGGGGACACGTGTTTGGCTGCAGCCACACCGCTCCTTGCGCCTGGGTACCTCCGTCCTGGAGCGGGGAGCATCGCACCCGCTTCCCTCACCGCAGCGCCCGCAGCCCCTGGCAGTGCCTGGGAGGCTGGGCGCTTTTAATCGAGGCTCCTCGCTTCCTCTTCTCCAGGAAAAAAAATCCTCGCTGACTTAAAAACAGCTGTCGTGGTACAGATCCTATTCTTGGATTTCTTGGAAAAAAAGGAGCGCTTGTAGGGGCTAAAGGGCAGGAGACGGAGGTCGGGTACTTGCGCTCTGCTGCTGGCTCAGCCGCTGAATTCTCACGTGATGGGAGGGAGGCAAGTCACTTATTTTTTATATTATACAGGACGAGGGGAGAGATAGGAAGAGAAGAAGAGGACAGTGCTATTAAGCAACCTTTGCGAAGCGATTTAAAATCCACAGTGGAAAAAGCCATAAATGTCACATCCCATTCATTACCGAGCAGCGGCGGCCGCGGCCGTGGCTCGCAGCGAGTCGCTGTGGCCGGGCCAGCCTTGGCAGGCTGTTCCCCTGCCGCCAGGATCTGTCCCTCCCACTGCCGCCTCCCGAAGTAATTTTTATTATCCAGCAATCACCTGTGACCCTGAGATATTTTTAATGCTTGCGTTTTTAGTGCGGCTGTTCTGCGGGCGCGGGGCTGTTCAGCCAGGCAGCGTGGCTCTCCCTGACGCTGCTGCTGCTGCTGCCTCCTCCTCCTCCTCCTCTTCCTCCTCCTCCTCCTCCCTTGGGCGCCCGGGCTCCTTCCCTTGCGCAGGCAGCCTGCTCCTGCCGCCCACAGCGGAGATCAGACGCAGCGGCAGCTGGGGAAACAATTGGGTGCCAAATTAGAGCGGCTCTTCAAGTAATTGACTGATGGAGCCGCGCTCCTGCTTAAAAAAAAAAAAAAAGAAAAAAAAAGAAGAAAAAAAAGAAAAGTAAAAGGCCCGGTTTCGCAGTATGAGTCACCGAGGCGGCTGTGCTCTGAGCTGTTTAAAAATCAGACCATGGAGGTGGAGGTCAGGGGATGGAGATGTTTTGCTCCGTGCTGCCCAAGGCTGGCTCCTCTCTCCTGGGAAGAGCCCAGGGTTTGCCCGGCCGTGCTGGGGCAGGGCTGTGAGATGCTCGAGCGATGCGGCCCAGCCGCATGAAGCTCATCTCCCCTCCGCCCCTCTGCTCAGCCCGCGGCTCCCCCGGGCGCGGGGTGAGACCCCCGACAGCCGCAGACACTCTCGGCTGCAGACACACCGACAGCTACAAGACAGCTCCTGAAGGGATCTTGTAGTCAAGCAGTCAGGAAGGAAAATTTCGTCCAGACCTGGGCTAACTCTGCATCCTCTCCTGCTCCTTGTATTGGGACCAGCCAGAGTGCTGTGGGCTCCAGCTAATATCGTGGGTCCTGCCGGCACCCTGAGCGACAGCCCTGGCTGGGGAGCAGTGCTGAGCCCTTCCAGGCATGGAGGACAGTAAATCTGACCTTAATTGCTCTTAAAAGACCATGCAGATGAGTATTCCCCCCTGCTTTCCCTCCACCATTAACATTTTAACAGCTTTCTAGAAAGAAGAAAGGCTAGAGAAGCCAAGGAGCAGCAACTTTCACATTATCAGGACTCACGGAACTGGGGCTGCCACAAAACCTCCTGATATCCCAAGATGAGCCAAATTATTGAGATTATCTTTGTAGCTCATGCAGCACTGTGTGGGCAGTCAAAACCAGCAATGACACT
The DNA here is from genome assembly GCF_037042795.1 of Molothrus aeneus. Classification (NCBI taxonomy): domain Eukaryota; kingdom Metazoa; phylum Chordata; class Aves; order Passeriformes; family Icteridae; genus Molothrus; species Molothrus aeneus. Next base: position 109,062,036 of record NC_089647.1, on the reverse strand, counting down.
CTCACTCATCCTCTTTCCCACACTGTCAAGGAAAGTGGAAAAAACCTGTACTGATTGCATTTTGGTTGTATTTACTCTGTATTGGGATAAAGCAGTCAATAGCCATGCTGCTTCATAATGTTTCTCTGCATGGAGGCCTTCATGTGTCTCTGGCCTGTTTGAAGTTTTAATATCTTTCTGATTCCTAGACTTATTTTCTTATCCAGAGGTTACTCCAGTATTGTCCCTAACACATAGCTTTTACAAAAGAAGGGTGTGAATTAGAATAGCTGTTTTGCTGGGTGTGGTAAAAATGATTTATAGGAAGTTTACAGAGGTACTGAAGTTTGTTCAAGATGTGTATGGTATGGAGAAGAAAGGTTTCTGCATATTGCAAGTATTGTCATTATTATAAGTTAACCTGACATTTATGAAAAAATGTAAGCAAGCAAATCTACTTCAGAGAACTGGCCAAAACCTTCCTTGATTGTCAAAGAGGTGACTCCTGAGTGTGGTGACTTGTTTAAGGGGTAAGGATGTCCTTCATTATGTTGTGCCCTTGTCTCCCAGCTCTACTCCCAAAGGGGTGGGAAGTGCTGGGTTCAAAACAGGCTGATCTTTCCACATTCCTTGGTATCAGTCTTCTCCTCTGGAGCAGTACTCTGGTGTGGAGACCCTGGAGGAGGCATTCCCTGGTCTAGGGAGACACAAGAAGCTTCCCTCAAAAAGCTGTTAGACCCCTTGGACTTCTTCCCCTGTTCCTATGTCTGTTCTTATGTCCCTGAGCCACTCCTCCCTATTCCCTGATTGGCCTCATCTTTGTACTGCCCGAGACAAGGGTCAGCTCCACACTCTGGAGCAAAATACAGAGCAAAAATTCTGCATGGCTTTCCCATACAAAACTCAGGAAGGGTATGCAGCTTTCAGAACTTGGGCTGCAGACAAACCAGGGTACAAGGCTGGGGCTATGGCCAGCACACCTTCATGGGCTGTTCCCAGATGTCACCTGCTCTTTGCCTTCCAGGAGCTTTTTTCTCACCCTGCCATGTCAGAGCAGAGTGCCCTCACCTTGCTGTTCCCAAAGCCCTTTACAGCTTGAGGTGTTTTGATTTAGGCTTTTTTTTTTGACCAGACCAACCAGCTAACATGGGCAGCAAAGCCAAGCAGCCCAGCACTGTTCTTCAAATGCTCGTTTCCTCCTCGCTGGTGTCTAGCCCTTATATATTTTTTATGGAAGGTTGTGTTGGTAGTGCAAAAGTGCCTCTTTGCCTTTCCTCAGCTCTGATTGTTTCCTCCAGCTTTGTGTACAAGGGGGCTAATAAGAAGCTGGTAACTCCCCCTAGCCAGTGTGGAAACCTAATCAGGAGCCATCAGTGAGAGGGAGATGGAGCAGGGATGAAGGGAGGCAGGGCTGAGTCCTGTGCATGAGGCAGGGTGGAGGGAGCACGGCTTCCTGGCTTCCTGGCCCCATTCTCAGCACAGGGAGGGCTTGGGTCGTTCCCTGAGTAGTGCCAGTGCAGACCCCCCAGCAGAAGAATGTGCATCCTTGGCTGTTCAGAAAGAGATGATGGCACTTCTCTGGGACTCCTCCACATTTAGCCACATTAGTGAAGAGATTTTATGGTCTCATGGAGTTGGGTTTTGGGGTGGCGGTGGCTGATTCTGCCTGTATGCCAGCTCCACCAGATGCCTGCACTCTGTTCCTGTGTGGATGGGGACAGTGGCTCTATGTGTGTCTGTGTGAGAGGATGGAGTGCTTGCTCATGCTATTTCCTCCCTTCCCTTGGGGCTTGACTGGGTCCCATTTTTTTTCTCTGCTGCTGCTCTAATAAAAAAAAAAGTGGCTCAGCCAATTCTCTTGAACCTGAACGCAAAAGGAAGGAGACAGGGAGTGAAAAATGTGAAATCAAATGGGATTTTTTCCCAACCAGCTGCAGTCACCAGGGAGTGGGGCTGGGAGCACCGTGGCTGTCTCTGGCAGCAGGTTGGGGGGCAATAGTTCCTGATGCTGGAACCAGGAGCAGGAGTGCTGCTCTCCCTGTCTTGGGGAGCTTGTTACTGCCTTGAGTTCGCTTAAAATACAGCTCTAATTACCTGTTTAAACAATAGCTCTGTCCCTTCCTTGGTCTATGAAGACTGCACACATTTTAATTATCGGGAAGACCTTGGCCATTCACCTTTCCGAGGTATTTAATGCTTCCAGTCAAATGCCTGCCCTGATGTACTCTGTTACTGCGCCACCTCTCGAACTCTCGCTGGTGGAAAGCTGCAGGATGTCGCTGGTGAAATGACATTCTCTGGCAGATATTTTTCTGCATAATCATGGTATTTGGGTTAATTTTGCTTTGCTGGGCACATTAGTCTTTGGCTCCTAAAAAAGGATATGCAGGCCCTCCTCCTGCATTTCCTTTTCCCCTGTGCACACATGAAAAATAGGGCTTAGATTGTATCTGAATGTGTGATAATATTCTAGTCCTGTAAACGAATGCCAAACCTGTTCCTGGGAGAGGAACACCTGTGTTAGAGTGTATCTAGCACGGGAAGGCCTCTCCTTTTCCTTTGCCCAGACTCCATCCACCCACCCCAGCGTTGTGTCTTCTCCCATTTCGGGTATTTTTCTTTTCCTAGCAAGCAATGGGCTGGGAAATGCTTCCAATCACAGAGCGGCGCGGCAGGAGATCCTGCTGAGTTAAACGCCCGGAGGCGATGGAAGCGCTGCCGTCCCTGGGCAGACAAACCCGGCTTTCTCCGGTCTCAGCTGCGCAGCCATGGGAGCCTGAGCGGCAGGAGAGATGCTGCAGCTCCCAGGCATCCTTCCTCAAGAGCCCTTTCCCCAGGGATGCTGGGCCAGCAGAAGCTGGGATACCCTGGGACATGGTCACAGTGGCAGCCCCAGCTGCTGGCAGTGACACAGGGCAAGGGTAGGGCTGTTCCCAGCAGGCAGCAACTTCTTCTGGATATCCATCAGTGTGCATGGGAAAGCATCCCTCTGCCACACTGGGCCCAGGTGATGAAAGGCTGGCAAGAGGGTTTTGCTTCGGAGGAGTGCCTGAGAAGGGGGCCAGGACGCTCAGAAAAGGAGAAGAAACAAATTTCTAGTCAGAGAGAAGGAGGAGGCCAAACACCACCCGGCCCCTAAGTCTCGGCCTCTGAAACCTTGAAACTTGCCTGTGAAACCTTGTCTGTGGGGTTTGAGCCAGCCAGCTGGGAGGAGCCCAGAGTAAACTCAGCAAGCTGCCTGGAGGGTCTGGAGCTGTAAATCTCCACAGCCTGGATTTAAAGAGCTGCCAGAACTTTTCACGAGGTTAGAAAAGTACTGGGGAGGCGGCAGAGGAACACCTGGCTGTTTCTTCCTCCCACCTCTGCTGTCCTGCCTCTTGGGGTTTTTGCCTTCCCTTCAGGAGTTGGTGAAGTGTAATGGAGCCTTTTGGGACTGGAAGATACTGCTCTGATTTAGGGTAATTGCCTGTATGTCATGATTCAGCGCATCACTTGAGCACTCCACCTCTGGACGTGATTAACTGGACATGATTAACTGTAAAGACCACAGGGATTTTCCATGGGACTTAGGCATGTGCTTCCCTGCTGTGCAGACCACAGTTCCCCATTACCACTGCCGACTTCAGCGGGGTTGCTGGAGAGCAAAGGGAAGAATTCAGCTCTTTTGTATCAGATCCCCCTTTGTTTTTATCTGGCCGTTGAAATTGCAGAGCTGGAATATTTCAAAATATTTGCTCAGCTGGCTATGAAATGCGAGGGTTTCTTTGGGGGGAACGGATCATTTATTCTCCAGCCAGATCAAGCACCTCCAGCTAATGATGAAGCATCACGACACATTGAAGCCCCGCTAATGGCAGCGTCCTGAGGAGTGAAGATAAACAGTCCTTGCCGCAGCATGGGGGGACGCCCATCCCTCCCCTCCGCTGATGACAGAGGGATGAGTAAGGGAAAAGGGGAGGGGAAAAAAATGTGCTGCTCTGGATGCCCCAGTTTTCTTGTGCCTTTTTAATTTTTTTTTATTATTATTTTATTAATACCTAGTAGCCTTACCAAAGCTAAGCAAAGGATCCCTTTCATCCGCTGGTCTGTTGTCTACCTTTGATGGCCAGCCTTTCATTTCACTTTGAGGTGTCCCCGCTCAGAAAGCGCCTTGCTGCCTAGCCAGCACATTTGTTCCTCCGTGGCCGGATGCAGATGTGACCAATTTGCTTCCCCGACACAATGCCAGTAGAGGCAGGGGCGGAGAGGGGAGGAAGGTCTGCGGAGCCCGGCCACGCAGCAGAGGGCGGCGAGGAGAGCGCCGCGCTATTTATTCCCCCGGCTTCCACCGGGGTCTTTGGTGTCCCGGGAATGGTAAATCTTAACTTTCATGCTATAGTGCACCGGGATGCAATTTACTTCAAAGACAGCATAAATCTCCGGCTGCCGCTTATTTCACAGGGCTGTTACATAAAAAGGGTTTATGCACTTTGGGCCCGGGAACAGATCTGCACTTTTTGGCGTGGATCTCTACTGAAAGGCCTGCAGTTGGTCTGAAAATCTCACAAAGGCCACAAAAACGAGACTGTTCCTGCCCTTCTGAGCCACCCAAGTGTTGTTCTCTGCCATGCCAGCCTTGGGAGCACTCTCCCTACACCCAGCCCCACTGCTGCTGGGCAGTGACTCCCCCAGCACCAGGCTGGATGGGGAGGAAGGGGAGGCATGGGCAGGCTCTGGGATTATTGTTTTTTACCCTTAGGAAAAATGCTGGGGAGGGAAGGGAGGAAGGAAGCAAGTTCCTCTCTCTTTGCTGCCACAGCTGTCTTGCTGAAAGAAAACTGAGAAAGCACTTTGGCCAGGAAAATCTGCGTGTGAACCGGGGGCTGCCCTTGTGGAGGCGGGCTGGGGGCATGCGTGGGAGTGGGAATTTCTGCCCTTTCGAGGCAGAAAGGCCTGGCCCTCACCTGCTGTGAGCCTTTTGGTCTCGGTGAATCCCATGCCACTTCACACTGACCCCGCGAGCTTTTTGTTCGGTGGCAAACGTCACAGATTTAAACAGCGGAGAGCTAAAAGACCTCTTTAGGCACATGAAGGAGGTACATTTTCAGAAGTGACAGAAAGCCTGCAGAGCTCAGACCTAATGTCAGGAGTGACGTGGGCAAGTAGAGCCCCAAATAACTTTCAGAAGTGGGACTTGGGCTCTGTTTAAATGCTGTTTATCCACCTCTTGGCCAGGAGAGTGGCTTCCTCAGCAAGATTCTAGACTGCCACCGTGCCTAGGAAGACTTGTCTTATGTGCCAGCAAATTAAAATCAAGCTAGAAAACACACGGTTAAACTTCTAAGAATTTAATTTCTTGGCTTAATGTGGGAACACAGACATTTTCGGAATATTGCTTTTTGAATGAGAGAGGAGAAAAGAAATCCCTTCTGCCCTCTGTAGTTCGAGCATATTAATAATGCCTTAGTTGCAAAGCTGTTTACGCCTCCCTCCCCTCCCCTCCCCTCCTGCCGGGTGCCGCTGTGTGTCTGCTCTCATCAGAGCGCCGCTATTAGCTGGCCTCATTGTGCGGCAATGCTTCATCGTTAGCTAAAGTTGCTTTATCTTCGTGAGGGAGAAACAAGCCGTCCCTCTCTGAACCACCCATATTTCATGGCCAACTAAGCAATATCGCAAAAACATTGAGATTCCTCAATTTCCTCGATCGCATGTAGCAGATGCTGGTTTGATGCTGGGAAAACTGATTAGCGAGCCCCTTCCTGGCCAGTCTGTCACGGCGCTGACAGCCCCAGCGCAGGCAGCTTGTCCAGCAATAGAAAGACCATTACCAAGTGCATTTTTCATGCAGCGAGAGAAAGCGTTTCTAGCTGCTTCCATGCAATGAAAACAAATTTCCAAAAACCCGCACGGCGACGTGCCGGGGTGATAATCCGCTCCTGTGCGGTATTACCTTCAAATGTGTTATCACTGGAAGTGTAAAATCCCAGCTCCTCTCCTGCTGGAGCCCCACTGTCATCAATCGAAGTCTTTGCCTGGCCGGGGGCCTGTCTAACTCACAGGGCTGGCTGTGAAACCAAGGGCATTACTGGATGATGCTGTCGTGCACAGCCGTGCAGGTCTCCTTTGAGGGAGCGGTGGAGCCGTTGTGGTGGGCAAGCTGAAATCTGGTGTGTATAATTTCAAGGAAATCTATTGGCTTGCAGAGGCTAAAAATCAAGATCAAGAGTTCAGGGTTAAATTCAGCTGTCGGGTCTAGATAAGCTTATCTCCAAAAAGTGGCTTAGGAGAGATCTGCTCTGGGCTGAAATGCTTAGCTGGTGACCTGCAGGACTCCTTCCCACCAGGGCTTACCTCCAGATCTGCGTGTCTCCTGCGTTTTGGATGCTAAAGCTGTAGTGGGGAGGCAGAGGGTGGATAGCATGTCAGGACAGCTGCGTGCTGGCCCCAGGCCTCCAGCAGATTTATGTGCTTTCTCTTAGCCTGGGTGTCCCAAAGAGAGCAGCGAGTGGCGAGCGCCGTGGTTTTGTTATTACACAGAGGCCTGCTCTGGCAAAAAGGGAAAATTAGCGTATTTTTTCCAAGCATTCTTTTCCACTCTCTGGGAAAAAAATAAAAACCAAACCAAACAAGAAAACAGGCATGCCTGTAATCAGCTGCAGGAGCGGAACAGCCCTCTTAATTTATTTTAAAGTGTCCTTCAGGACTGTCTGCTTAATAAGCATGCTCCACGGCGCTGCGCTCCCCAAGGGCGGAAAGGCGCCGCTGCCTGGGAAACTCGGTTTTGTTTTTTTTCTCCAGGATTGGATGCCCTCTGCTTCATCCCACCAGACACTGGAGAAGGGAAGCGTGTACCTAAAGGAAGCAGGATGGCTGGGACAGCAGCAGCCCTGTCTGCTGTGGGAGTGGCAGCTCCGTGTCTGGGATGTTGAGGAGGGCAGCTGGCACACGGGTGGCTGCCACCACGGCTGTAGAGGACAGTGGTGACAGTGTGATCCCAGCCCTTTGCTCCAGGGGGCTGCTTAAAGGCATTGCCCATTCTGAGGTGTGCAGCATCTGTGTCAAGTGGCTGTTTGAGCCTATCAGAGGTGTCTGCGGCACAGGGATACGACACATTTCTGGGAAGGGCAATAAATGGGAATAAAGGTCAGTTGATCAATCATCTTGCAGTCTAGTGGTGTGGTGGCCTTTGCAGGGAGATGTAAATCAATCACTTTAACCTGTCCCTGTTTTTAAAACCTGTGCAGAAGTTTCTGGGATGCAGGGTAGTGACAGTGAGGTGCCCACTCACTCAGCCAGCTTGCTACCATGAGAAATTGAGATGGGAGCAGTAAAACAAGCCTGGAAGGCTGCCAGCAGCAAGAAGGCAGTGAGGAGGATGAGGCTCTTGTCAGGTTAGATGTGACCCCCACTCCTCTGGGGGTGGTCAGTACCCACTCTTGCCTGCACCGGCCTCCCCAGGCAGAGACCTCCTCCAAGGAGAGGTCCATGCTGCTCCACATCTCCCAGAGGATTCCCTCTGAGCTGATAGATCCAAGCAGAGCTCCAGGCATCCAGTACCCACCCCCACCATGGCTGCCAACAGCTCCCTATGTCCCCTAGAACAGCACATTGGAGCTGCCACTTCCAAGAGAATCCCACACCCAATATTTTCTCACATTTTCTCTGATTTCTGTGCAGACACAGACACACGTGTGCCTGTGAAAAAGTTAAATTTTGGCCAAATTGCACAGCATCCTGTATTGGATGTATTGAAATGCAGTGAGTCATTGTCACGGTGCTCTTGCTACCTTAAAATGATCCAGAAATGTTTGAGAGATTGAAAATTAGATGTTAATCTTAAAAAAAAAAAAAAAAAAGAAGAGAGACTATAAGGGTCTGGGAACAGCAGTTTAAACTTTTAACATTCCCTATGTTTTCCTTTTCCTTTCTTACCTAAAGGCAGACTAAGAAATGTTGGCAAAGAGTTTATTTTATTTTGAAAAACTAGTTTTTGTATTATCTAAGAATGATAGGAACATTCTCAAAGCTTTAAAAACCCAATGGGCCGTTGCTGCTACGGTCACTGAGAGAAATCCAGATGCTGCTGCAGGGAGATCCTGAAAACAGAATGTCCTTCAGCTCCCACGTCCAGCCCCAGCCACACACAAGCCTTCAGCTGAGAAAGTAGAAAGGAGACCCATGAAATGAAGTATTGTTTTCTCTCCAAACCCTGTAGTTTTTAAAATATTGCTGTATGGAAGCTTGACATAGATAATTCCTGAGCTAGTCACTGATTGAGGGAAAGGCTTTCTTGAAGACAATTTTACATTGAAATTTTCCTTGCATTTTTAAGGGCCAACATTTTTTATGGCGGCGGATGTGTATTTTCTTTGATTTTTTTTTTTCTAGAAGTGAAAAGATAGTGTATTATGCAATCAGAGAAATCTGAGACATGGGGCCTGAAGAGCAAAATGCCAGCCGATATCACAGAGCTTGTGTTAGAACTGTAGGATTTGGGGTCTCTGTCACAAGGCAAATCTGCTATACTGAGTTCCTGTGTCCCATTCTCCTGAGTGGTGCTGGTGGGCAAAGGTCTGGTGAGGCACCTGAGCAGCAGCAGTCTCTTCTGCCAAAAATAAACGGGAAGCAGGGAGCTAAACTCCAGCAGGACCTGGTTAATCTGTGCTTAGATTATCTCAATTGCACCCAGGATTAGGAAATGCTTTAGCAGGGACTAATCTTACCTGGCAGACAGCAGCCTGTCTGATTTCTTAATCCCATCCCTTGACTCCCAGGACTTGACTTCCAAAACAGATGGGTCCTGAGCATCCCTGTGGCCAGGCTGTGCCTCTCTGGGGGTTCAGGTCTTTTGCACAACAAACTCTGCATTTGGTCTTTCTCCCTCCCTCCCCAGGAATCAGGCAGAAGGATCTGAGCATGGTGCAAGCGTTAGGCAGGACAAGACAGGGCTGTGTTAATTACCCTGATTTTCTGAAGAGACGCTGCAGTGGAAGATGAAAGGGAAAACAGCTGATGTGAGAGCATTTCTTTCTGCCAAGTGATGCTTTGAGAAGGTCTCCAGTGCTATTTCTGAGGTAGTGTAACTGAATTGGGTGCCTGGAACCTCAGACAATCTTCTGGGAAGGTAACTCCATCCAGCCTCTGCCCTCTGGAAAGGAAAATAACTCAGACCACAGCTGCAATGGAAATCTCCCACTTCGGGGAAAACACGGGAAAAACCCACCAAAACAAACAAATAATAATTTAAAAAGCATGGGATTTGCTTGTTTCAAGAGAAAGAAAACATTTTTTTGCACTTTTTGGCAATTAAAAAAGCCCCAAAACCCCAAGAGGATGTTTCTAGTAATAAACAATGCAAAAACCCTCACTAATTTCTTGTTTGCAAAATTGGCAAAATTTAGAGCAGCTGAATTTGGGAAGCAAAGTAGAGGATTGCAAGTATGAAACACTCCTGTGGCTGGCATCCAGCAGCTCCCCTGCTGGGGAGGAAAAGCCTCTAACACAGATTATCCAGCAGTTTATGCAGCTCAGCTTCAGCGGGGAGACCTTTACGACAGCAACCTCCCAGCAGCTCTGGTTATGAAACCCCAGAGCTCATCCCTGCCGTGCCTCCAGCCCCGTCCCTGCAGCATCCCCTCCTGCAGAGGCTGCCTCCTGCCTCCTCCCCCCTCCCAAGGCTTTGCAATTCCCAAACTCGGACGCTGCCCAAAAGCACTGCTGAGCCGTAATTGGTGCCTGAGGTGAGAATTACAGAGGCCCTTGAGAGGAAGGCAAAAAGAAAAACAGAGTCCCTGCCCCAAACAAATCAGCAAAGCAGCAGCAACAGCGAACAACACCTGCGTGATTTAAAGACTTGAAAGAGGCAATAAATAAAGTCAATTAGCCCACAGACTTTGCCCCGGCTTATGTGGAGCCAGCCTGATAGAAAGAAGGGAAAACCCAAAACCTATTAGCCACAAAAGCATCTCTTCTTCCTACTCTAAAAAACCCACTAAAATAAAAAAAAATTCAAAATGAGCAGGGGTGGTGGAGGTGATTCCAGGAAGAAAAGGGGAGTAGAAGGGTGGGTCCTGCTGGGGAGCAGGCTGTTGGTGAGGAAGGAGCCCCACTGCCAACTATCAACCCCCCCTCCTGCTCAGCAGGAACCCCTCACCTGTGGGAGTGGCTCTGCAAGCACCGTGCTCCAAGCACCCACGCTCTGGGGTGAAGGTAATACCAAAGAGATCTCCAAGGGATGGGGGAGCTGCTCTGTCACCATCCCTCCCTGGCCCTGCCCAGGGCCCAGCAGGCAGGTCACAGCTGCCCAAAGGGGATGTGGCAGGGAAAGAGCAGCTCCATTAGAGTTTTTAAGGCCAAGGTTAGGAGAGGATTAACACAGCCTTTCCCAAACCTCAAGTTCTTTTAATCAGGATTTACAGTTGTGAATTCACTGCTGAGTCCATTTACTGTCCCTCCTCCATCTTGCAACCTTCATATTCTCTACAAGAATACTCTTCTGGTATCCCATAGGTACCTTTGCACATGCTACCCTTAATAGAAATTACCTAAAAACCACAGAGCTTTGGGACCCAGATACTCAATATGCCTCTGTGCTAAACATGCCACAGTGTCTCTTAACTCCTGACAACCATTATCCAGCTGCTGAATGAGCCTTATTATGAGCAATTTTTGTAAATCATATTGAAAGCGTAAAGTCAGAATGAAGGGAAAAAAATGGATCTCGGGTCATGAACTGCAGCAACACCTGGCAGGTTGGTTAAAAAAAAAAGAGAGAAAAGCTAGGAAAATTGTTGACACAAGATCCTGGCGTGATACTTTACAGACAACAGCATGTATGTCACACCCAAAGCCAGGGCAAGGCTTACCCAGGCCTCCAGCTGCAGGGCTGGCACCACACCCTGCACCTTTCCAGGGACCTCTCAGCAGCTTGGCTTGGAATGTGCCAAAAACCAAAAGATTTTGGGACACACCACAAACTGGAGGGATTTTTATCAACCAAAAGTATTTCTAGTCCAAGGAAGGCCGGGGCAGACAGGCTCTGTACAGCAGCACCATGGTTTTAGTTGGCAACTCTCCCCCTTCTGCCTGCGGTGCTTGGCGAGCCTCCGCAGCTCTGCTGTTGCAAGGTGAGCAGGGGAGCAGATAAACGATGTGTGCTGTGGCCCTGGGCTGGTGCCTGCGTGTGCTGTGTCACTGGATTTAGAGCTGTGCACGGGCCATTGTGCTGTTCCGAGCCGTGGATTTTGGCCGTCACTGATGAAGAGCCCTGCGGCGGTGACCTTACCGAGCCTTAGAGCGCTGCTGGCTGCGGGCGCTTGTCACAGCGGCTGCGGAGGGCAGGGCGGGAGGGTGGGCGAGTGCTGTATCCCTGTATCCGGCATCCAGACAGTCTCCTCCGGCTTTGCTGGAGACCAAAGCATCTCTCTCTCTCTGTGTCTGTGTGTGTGTGTGTGTGTGTAGCCACATTTCTCTTCACAGAGAAGAGCAAGGCACAATTCTTCCCAAGAACATTTCTGGGTTTCACATTCTCTGAACCTCAGAGAAAGGAAAAACAGTTCTTATCATTTGCTGTGCCTGTGTTTGTGCAAAAGTAGAATGCAATATGGAGATTGTTTACCCAAAGTCATGGTGTTTTGTTTCCTTGGCCTATCAGGGCCAAGTGTGTGCGTGTCTCGGCACTGTCGGCGGACAGTCACGAGATTCAGAGCGTTGTGCGCAGGGTTGAGTGCTTGGCAGATTCAGTTTAGATGTAATGTAATATTGTATAGAATAATATAATATAATAAAGTAATTAATTAGCTTTCTGATCTCAGTTGAGTCCTCCTCATCATTCCTGCCTTTGTCGGGGCCGGCCTGCCTTCAGCTATGTGTGAGGCACAGGGGGCCAGAGCGGTCCCTGAGGCTGGCAGCCCCTGGCTGGGGAATGTGGCAGGGAAGGGCAGCCCGGCGGGAGCAGGAGGGAGAGCTGGAGTGGCAGCGGGATCACTGGATTGCCAGGCGTCATCAAAGCCAGTGCCTCGGAAAAAGAAGTCAGTGCGGCAGGGGGCCGGGGGAGCCGTGCAGGTGTGACAAATTAAAGATTAGCGCTGCGGCGCACGGGGATGCTCCGCGGGCTGTGCTGCCGCGGGGCGTTTGTCTCGCTGCCGGCTGCCGTCACCGCGTGTGGCACAGCTCTGACACATCCTCCGGCTTCGCTGGGGCAGCGCAGCCACTGCCCTTGCCACGACACGCGGCCGGCTGTCGCCCCGCCGCCCCCAAGTGTCCCTTTGCCGGCCCCTTTCCAGCTACACCCCCTCATTAGCAGTTCGCGACTTGCAGCCCCGTCTTTGCCTGAAATCCTGGAATTTCTCGGTGCGCTGGCTCAGCTCTGGCTCCCGCACGGCAGGGAAACAAAGGCGAGTGGGAACAGGCAGCCCGGCTGCTGCCAGCCCTGCAGCCATCCCCGAGCAGGCAGCTCGGCCATGGGGGGGACAGGTAGGGTTCAGATTCCAGGCCAAAATTAAAGCAGGAATCAATCACCAATCACCAATGAGCTCTAAAATAAGAGGAGGTTTTGTCTTATTTAATGTGAGGCCATTTTGGCTGATGTAAAATATCTGTCAAAATGGAGACAGAAAACAGTTCTGCCTGAAAACGTTGGGGCCAAATTGGCTTTGAGACTTGCATCGTCCTGAGCCAATTAAAATGTCATGATAATGTAATCTCAAAAAAAGACACGGTGTCTGCTAGTTAGGAGACATACACAAGAAAAGGAATTGTTCCCCAGCTAGAAGTGTTTATCCAAGCAGCTCTCCGTGAGAAAATCAGTAGGTAAAAAGGGAGAGGGAATACCCCCAGAAACAGCAGTAGCCTGGATCTCTGCTCTGTGTTCACATCACCTGTTCTGGTGTCCCTGGAGCTCTCCAGGAGTTCAGGGGGGTCTTTGCAGGCCTGGGAAGGTCCTGCCTGCACTGCAGGTCTTGTGCTTTGGGGTGGCTTCATTGCAAATGACAGTTGTAGCCTCTTTGTTGAATTTCCCAGCCTTGATGAGTCTTTGGGAGACATGTGTCCCCCAGGTATATCAGCAGTAATGGAAAGTGCCACTGTCACTACAGGCACTAACTCATCATTTTGATGACACATTGATCCCTGGAAGAGTAGAGTGGAGGGTAAAATAAATGTGGTTTGCTGGGACAGGAAGAGAGGAGAAAAATACTGAAGACATTTGGCTTCACTGGCCACTGAAATGAATGGAAAACTGGCCACTGGCTATAGTGGACAGAGGGCTGGACTGTGCCCATGTTCACCAGAAGTCAAGGGACATCCTGAAAGGCAACTCCCCAACAGCCATCCTGGGTTAGAGGGAATCCCACCCACATTCCTCCGGAGTTGCCCTGAGGTGCCAAGGCTTGTGCTGGGTATTGCCTTGCTCTTTGGAAGGCAATTCCCAGCCTTCCAGATCTCAGACCTGCCTGGTGAGAGAAGGACTCCCACACGCTCCCCAAACTGCAGGTGGCTTCCAGGGCCAGTGGAGAAGACTGAGGCTCCTGCCCTGGCCGGCAGAGCTGTGCGGTGGCTGCTGGGAGCAGGAATTTCCCGATGGAGCCGATCCCAGACGATGCCGTCGGCTGCAGCCAGCCCCGAGCCGAGCCCCGGAGGCCGTCCCCTCTCCTGAGCTGCCGCAGCCGAGTGCTGAGCTGGAGCTCATTAGTCCTGCTGTGAGGGAAGTTAATTAGCTCGGGAAGAACGCTGCCGTGCTAATTTGCCTAACCGGCTTTGGGGACCGAGGTTAACCCCGGCAGGCAGGCTGGGCTCTGCCTCTGGCTGGGGCTCTGCCTCCCGCAGCTGTGGGCCCTGGAGTGCCTTTGACGTGTCACCCCTGCTCTCTGGAGGCCAGAGCACCTTTGGACGTGTCACCCCCGCTCTCTGGAGGCTGCAGTGCCTTTGGACGTGTCACCCCCGCTATCTCAAGACCAGAGTGGCTTTGGACGTGTCACCCCTGCTCTCTCTAGGCTGGAGTGGCTTTGGACGTGTCACCCCCACTCTCTCAAGACTGGAGTGGCTTTGGACGTGTCACCCCTGCTCTCTCTAGGCCAGAGTGGCTTTGGACTTGTCACCCCTGCTCTCTGGAGGCTGCAGTGGCTTTGGACGTGTCACCCCTGCTCTCTGGAGGCTGCAGTGGCTTTGGATGTGTCACCCTTGCTCTCTGGAGGCCGTGTGAGCTCAGGTCTCCTGGCAGGGGACACTGTCACCCCGAGGCAGCTCAGGCACTGCTGTGTCACCAGCCGGTCCCGCTCAGCAGGCAGATGGAGCAGCCTCAGCTCTTTGCTGCAGGCGTGGGCACAGCAGGGTGAGAGTCTCTGTGCCAAGCAGAGGTGCTGTGGCCGTGTCTTCCTGTGGCTGGCACACAGCTCAGAGCAGGATTTACAGCCTGTGTGGCCCTCCCTTCACACCCCTCTTCCTGCCCCCTGCTTCCATGCTACGCTCTGGTTGCTCTGCAGGCCAGGCTCTGACAGGGCCTTTCCTTTCTTTATCAGTCCCTCTTGTCTTGCAAGAGTGCAGAACTTGGACAGGGCTGTTTGAACAGCGTGTGGAGCAGATGGAAGCAGGTCCCAGGCTGCGGCCAGGTGGAGAGAGCACTCAACAGGCAGAGGCTGGGCATGGCAAGCTAAGAAGAAGCTCCTGGCTCTGCAAAATGCTGCTCCCTCTCCACCTAAAGCTAAAGCAATTGGTGTCAATGGCTGTTGAATGACTGTTTTTGGCGTGCAGGCAGGAGGCTGCCCCCTGCTCCCCCACCACACGGGAAGCCAAGCTTGGTTCAGCACGATTTGCAGCAAGGGAGAGAAAGGAAGAGAAACACGTACAGCAAAGAGGCAGGGAGAGAAAAACAGGAACAGGGTAATCTTCAATGCAAGCTTACAAGCTGGTCTAAAAATAGAAGGCGAACTGTTCCCCAGTAATTAGCCAGGAGATGGTTTTATTTGCAGCAGTGAGATTTCAGCAGCAGTGCTTTTGGCAGGAGGAGATGGGAATGTCCCAGCAGCTCTAACCTTGCAGAACAGGAGGAGACTTGCCTCCCCTTGCCAAGGGACAATCCCCACAGAGAGCAGGCAAGTGTGGGCTCAGGCATGAGTGCATTCACATCTTCCTCTGCCTGCCTGGAAGAAAAGGTGATGTCCTTTTACAGGGGGAAGAGACAGAGGCATCCTGACATAAGGGCTTGGTCCCTAAAAGTGTTTGAGCAAGGACCAGCCATGCCTGAGGTCTCAGTGGGGAATGGCATAGACACCCAAGCTTGGAATACGGCCAGGACTGAGCCTGAGGCCCTTGATTTGCCTGCACTGCACTCTGCAAGTCTTGGCATCCAGGGGAAGTGCTGAGGGTTGTGCCCACCCCAAACCAGCACCTGGAGGCAGGTGATAGGTGATGGGAAGGGGCTGTCAGGGTGGACCTTCCCAGCCATGGTGGACATGCAGGGTTAATGCCAAGGCTACTTTCCCTTTTGGTCTTGTGGCAGCAAGGACAGGGGGCTGTCCTCCCCTCAGCTTGGTGCAAGGGCTCCTCACGAGGCAATGGGCATCTCTGGGCTCCTTGCAGGAGCTGGGCTGCTGAGGGCTTGGGGTGGGACAAGTGGCAGAACTGTCCCTGCCTGGCTCTCAGGTGGTCCTTGGGTGCTGGAAGAAATTAGAATCTTCCCCTGGCTTTGCTGGAGAAGCCTAACAAAACCAAGGAATACTGTTAAAATTCAGGCAAAACTCAGCATTTACATCCTGCTGCTGCTTACAGTGGGAGTGGGACTGGGATGGAGTCAGCATGGATCCAGGTAGTTTCTTGCATTTTATAAGTTCTGACAATGCAGGATGACAGCAGGAAAACAAAATGTAGCAAACCAGAAAATAAAAGTGCAAACAGTCACCTCAGCACTGTACTGGCCTTCTCCTGCTGGTCCAGCACTGCACAAAACCCACCCACATCCTAGAAGGAAGACAGAAGGACTGGAGGGACATTTTGACTGAGGAGGTGCAGGCTGCCTAAGGGCAGCATGTGCTGCAGTCTGCCAGCACAGCCCCATGCCATGGAACCCAATGGCCCTTGGGCAGGGGATGGTCACCACTGCCCCACGTATGTGTGGGGTACTGTCACCTGTGTCCTGGAGGGGAACAGTGTCACAGGACTGCTGCTTTCCAGACCCAGGAGGTCTGTTATCACTCTTGATAAAAGCTGGTTTTGGCAGAGCAGAAGCCCAGTGGTGAGCAGACAATGTGCCATTTGACCTACAGCCAGCAGCTCTCCCTGGGCAGGGAATCAATCCGTCGCTGAATGAAAGAAAATGGGCTTTACATCCCATTTCAGGCAACACCCAGCCCCTGCTGTCCTGCTGTTGATTTTGTGGCTCTGCAGTCGTGTTTAACTTCCCATCTTTCAGCCTCCCTATTGCTGCCTGTGAGGCCTGTGCAAACAGCAGGGGAAGCAGGCTAATTGCTTCTGGAAAAGGAATGGTGATAACAGTGACGCTGGAAGAGCCATCACAGGCCAGCCTTGGCAAACGGAGAACACAGGGAAAAGCTCCCCCCTCTCTCCTGGATGCTCTTCTGAAGGATTACTCGTACCCATAGGGGGTTGTGCTGCTCCAGAGAGCCGGGCGCTGCTGATTTTGAGTGTCCTCTCTACTGGGACACGATTAGCTGGAAAATTTACAAGCTGGGAGGTCTCTCCAGGAGCCAGTTTAAAGGCAGCAGTCCCCCCAGCTCACTCCTGCGTGGCAGAGCAGCTGTTGATGTTGGATAAAAACTGAGGAGCAGGATGGGAGCAGCCATGGTGTGTGCCTGGTGTATCCCCCTGTGGTGGGGGGATGCCTTGGAGGTGTTTTGGGGGTGGCTGCAGAGCCTCTAAATGGTGCCCATGCTGCCTTTGGGGCAGGAGGGGAGTTTGCTGTGAGGCCCTGAGTTCAGGAGGTCATGTAGAGCTTTGCTGCCCTGCTGTGCCCCAAACAGAGGACGGCCACAGGCTCCCTTTCTGCCCCAGCAAGAGATTTGTCTATTTTTTACATATATATATAAGCAAAGTGTGGCCAGGTGTGCACTCACCTGGGATGTGGACAGATGATGTAGCCCACTTGAGACATGAAGAAAGGACCTGAGCTCTTTCCTTTTTACCTGCTTTTTCTCCTCCTTCCTCAGTGTGTCCTTTGCTCCAGCAGCCTTGCACACGCCCCCAGCAGCCAGGGGTGACGCTACCGGTCCCCTGCTCATCCCTCCCCTGCCCTCCTCTCCTCAGGGATCCTCCTGCAGACAGAGAAATCCTCCCAGGAGGGAAGTGGCAGTCTGTAGGCTTGCACAGTGATGCATGAATGCAATCAGCCCGGCCTTTCCAGGAGCACAGGGAACGTGTGGTGAGGGGGCACAGCCTCCCTGGGGAGATTATACCTGAGATGCATTAGAAATGGCTGTGGGGAATTTTTAAACTAGCAATCAAGAGACAGCTTGGAAATGAAAATCAGTGATGGGCAAAGAGGCCAGGGGGAGGCAGGGGCTGCCCTGTCCCAGAGCTGGACAAATCTGAGTGAGTCACTGTCCTCTGAGCAGAGAGGGACAAGACCTGTGCTGGAGTGAAGGGGGAAACTTAGCTGGGAGTTCCAATGGCTCTGAGATTTCTCAGCTACAAAGGACTGGTCTCCTCTGACCTGCTGGATGACAAAGCACTTCTCAATTGCCTAAAAAACCCTGGACAATGAGAGGGAGGACTAGGAGGGGGACAGGTGTCAACAAATGCAGCATGTCCCATCTTGGTGCAAGCTTTCCCTGAGCTTGGGCAGTGGGTGCTCAGCTCTGGGTTTCTGGGAATTGGACACAGGTTCCAAACAAGCTCTGTTTCCCAGCCTGAAGATTGCCTGCTCTTCCCAAATGCACACAGGGAGGGGTGTGAAGTGTCATATAAACTGGGTTTACTGATCCAGAATTCTCTTGCTGGGAAAAGCAAAGCGAGGGAGAAAAAGCCGATTATAATGCTGCCAAATTAGCAGAGCTTTACATGACAGGTATGGGAAACACCTGCAATCCCAATCCATACAGTGCAGCATTTTAGGAGTGGTAATTACAAACAGCTCTGCAGGATGCACTGCCCTCCCCTGCCTAAACTCCCCTCTACTCTCATCCATGGCCTTTCCCTTTCCCAGCTGTGGGCAGCTCACACAGTAGTGTGGGTAGTGCAGTAGCTTGCACTGCTCCACACCAGGAAGATCCCACCTTAGTGGCTTTTCCCAGTGCCCATCCACATTTTGGAAGACAGTCGAGTCCTGGAGCTGACTCTGCTCCTGGCATTGCTCTAGCTGTGTGGCTCAGGGCGATGCCAGCAGTGAATCTGGCTGGGAGCAGTCTGCAGTTTCTTCAATAGAAGGGAAGTTAAAAAATCCTAGCCTGACACAGCACAGTGGAGCTGTGCCCCCTGGCAGTGCCAGCTGCACACTGCCTGGAGCAGGCCAGCCAGCACGGAGGACAGATGGTTGCTGCCCATGTTAGCATGTTGCTCCTTCCAGGAGGGACTCATGCTTTTCCTCCATTCACCTCTGCATTTCAAATATCAGTTCTCATCCCCTTCTGTGTTTTCAGCTAGCAGCTTGCTGACAAACCGTGGGCTGAACCAGAGACATCTCTCTCCCCAAGGCCAGGGGTGCCATATGGCACACTTCCAGCCTCAGAGACCAAACAGCTTGCCCAGGCACATGCTGGGGCATGGGTGTCAGGGAAGGGACTGCATCTCTGGAACAGCCCTCCCCAGCTCTGCTGTCAGAGGGTTGTGATCTTATTCCTCCTTCTCACACTCCACTGAAAACACAGTGCTGCAGCCCGTGGCTCCCCACACCGGGCTCTCCTGAAGCCATGGGCATGGAGCTCCCTTCTGCTGGATGTGACCTGCCCCGTGCTGGGGCCCAGGCTCCAGCCTCAGGTTTGAACTGAGTTGTCTCCCAGTCCAGGTTTGGGAAGGTGTACAGGAGAGAGGAGAGATCCCTCCTTTGCTCCTCCTTCCCCTGGGGACACCCTTGCCAGGGCACTCCATGCCTTTTGCAATGACATAGAAATGCTTTCTGGTGTCCATCAGCAAGAGACGGGACCCTGGCACCCATGTTGCAAAGCCAGAGCTGCTTGGAGCCCTGAGCAGCTGCAGAAGACTGCAGCAAACCTATTTCCCTTCCCTCCTGCTTACACATGGACTCATGGACACTCTGTGGGGCAGGAGCAAAGACCTCAGAGCAGTGGGTGAGGGCACAGCATGGGCAGAGGCAGCGCTGGGGAGAAATGCGACTGGCATGGAGAAGGGAGGAAGGGAGAGAAGTGATCCTTGTGGTGGGCTTCAGGACTTTGCTTGACACATGTTGGCAAGAAACTAAAAAAAAAAAAAAAAGAGTGGCACTTGCAAAATGTGAGTGAAAGCCTGGTGTGAGGGATGAGAACTTGCTCAGTGATGTTGTGAGGGTTTGGAACCTTTGGCTGGTGGAACCCCCAGCCATGTTTAGGTGCCATAAGGGGTGTTAAGTGCAGTGGCACAGGAGCAGGAGGCTAATTCTCATTCTTCCACCAGTCCTGGGAACGTGAAGCCTGGGCCTGACCTGGGGGCTGCCTGCCTCATGCATCACTCAGATGACAACAGAGTTATTTTTTCCTTGACAGGACCCAGAAACCAGGTCACTCTGCATGTAAATCTGTAACAAATCTGGCTGGGATTAGGCGGGCTGTGGAGAGGTGGCAACAAGCAGCATTCATCAGCTGTGCCTGCAGTGAAGGCTCTGCACCACTCACAGGGAAGGGAGCACAGGCACATTCTTTCTCAGGCAGGGGGGTTGCTATGCCAGGAGCTGCCATCCTGGGTTGGAGGATTTGGGCCATGATGGCCTCAGCAGAAACAAACACTGCATTCCAGGGAGGCCAATCCTTGGGAGCAATTAAATAATAATAACAACATGATAGTAATAAGCAGATCAATCAATCCCTCCATGAGCTGAAGGACCCTGCAGGGAGGACTGGGCTTTTCCCAGAGCTAACTAGGACCAGCTATTCTCCAATAAATACAAATAATTCCAGTAACAAACCTCAGATCTCAGGCCAAACTTTGTCTGATGACACCCGCGCAGGATGTGGGATGCACATGGGCTGGATAGACACGGCTGTAACTTTGCCTGTGCAGCAAATGCTGTCCTGGGCTGAGGGGAGAAAGAAGCAGCAAGGCTGCAACAGGCAGGGGCTTGTGATCTGTTTCCTACTCCTCCTTCCTTCTTGAGGAAGTGAGCACAGGTGCATGGGATGGTTACAAACCAAATCACATCTCCCCAACAGTGTGCCTCCCTGCTCCAAACTAATCAACTGAACCTTTAGGGTTAAAGAATAGCAGCACTTGTCTCCATGGGCATTGCAAGACCTATTGAAAAATCCCGACCCTTCGGCTCAGTTGCTGAGGGAATTTTTCAGCTGAAAATGCCAGGGCTCTGGGAACTGTTAAACCCCACAAACCCTAGATTGCTTTTATGCCTGCCCCAGGCTGCAGCCTCGGATCTTTTCTTTTTCCCTCTGCAAACTGCTGGGTAATGAACCCTTGTGGCATGCCAGCTCACCTCCCCTTCTCCCAGCTGGCAGCCCAGCTCCACAGCGATGCCCTTTTGTTCCACCGGTGCTGAGATCTGCAAACTCATTGCTAATTACTGCATCTGGGGCTTCCAGCTCCAGCGACAACGCCAGGACTTTCTTCGGGCTCCTGATGGCCAAAGTTCATCCCCCTGCTTATTTCCTTACCAAAGACCACTATCTCTCATTTACATCTAAACTAGTTTTTTATACCAGTTTAAATGCTGCCCCTCCCCCTGTAATCTCAATGCAAATGAATTAAAAGTTCATTCTTCCGATGCTCAAATCCTGCGCACTTTCTTTTTCACTTCTTATTTAAATCACACACTGTTTTGAACTAAACCTTTTATTTCCTCCCAATTATTATTTCTGGTGTGTTTTCAAGAGCCTTACAACATGGCATCTGATTATACACAAAGCTTCAGAATAAAGCCCTGCTTTTTCCCTTCATTAAGGACACAAAGGATTCCTGTGTGAGCCAAGCAGCACTTTGGACACTAATACAGCTTTACACCCCAAATCACATCCTGGCTCTCTGCAGAGCAGATTGGGGAGTGGATCCCTGCCTCTCCTTGCTGCCAGCATCCTTTGCAGGCTGCAGCCAGCTCCTTCCCTCCTTGGAATGAACATCTGATTGAGCTGTGCCAGCCTGTTCGCCCACAAACTCCCTTCCTCTGGCTCTTCCTACATCACAACTCGGTGTGTTTGCAGGCTAATCCTGCCTGCCTGGATCCCCTCCGTTTGCCTCTGTGTTACAAGTCCAGAAGCTTGGTGGGTCCACACACGATTTTGCTGTTGTTGACCATTTCCCACAGAATGGGAGTTGCACAGAAAGCCTAATCTCTAAACCCCACAGCCCTTCCCGAAGCCTAAAATTAATGAACTTTGGACCAAGGACATCGAGGCAGGCAGTGGCAGGACTGCTGGTAACCCCTACGGGTAGTCACCACATCCCTCCTGGATCTGAGATCTTGCCATCTGAAAACTGCCTGAATCAAATCAGCAGCACAGGAAACCACTCTGTCTGCAGCATGTTTCCCTTATTTAACATCAGCATGCAGAAAGGAATAATGTATGCCATGTTTACCAAGCAAAGAGGGGAGAGCTTTCTATCAAAACGATGCATTACTGAGCTGATTAGCTGCACAAGAAGTCTCTAAGCAAATGGGTTTTATCTTGTTGAATATTCCAGCATTTTAAAAATAAACTATTCATTCCTGGCGAGTTTTAAAAATACTTCTGACTGGTGGTCACCTGGAACTGATAAACATTTAGAACCATGGGGGTTCAGGACAGATTGCAAAAGGAGTTCATAGGATGTGAGAAGCAATTTGCCAAATGGACAGAGGACAGGAGTTGGATCACTGGTTTCCCCCAAAGAGAGACTTCTTTCAGTGTAGAAAGGTTTTGTCTAACAGGATTTGCATGGGTCTGTAAGGTGAAGGATACTTGACCTGCAGCTCTGGTATCATACCATGCTTGTCCTCTGGGACCTTGGGCAATTCAGGTTATCCTTGTCTCTGTTAAACTCTCTACCTGTAGAACTGAGATTTTGCTGCCTGCAGTAAATATCTGCAAAGAGCTCAAATAGGGGGGTTATTACTGTTAAATATCTGTGCAGCTTTCTCCTCTGGTGCACTGAGAAGCCACGAATTATCCTCAGTCTGGCAGAGTGGGAATTTCATGGTACAGGAATGAGCATGGACTGAGAAACATGAGGAAAGCCAGAGCTGCTCCATACCAGGAATTTTTTTCATTAAATATTCAAAATCTGATGTCATTAGCTACCCTGGCCACTGTAAGCTTGCCTTAAGTTTAGAAACAGGCAGGCCAGTCCACGTGTTTCCTTGAGTGCCAGGCTGTCTTTCTGACCTGCTGAGAAGCAATGCTGTTCCCAAAGGCCAGGCTGGCCACTTCTTCCATCCCATCAAAAGTAAAATTAACATCTGAATCCCAGCCATCCAGGTCAGCCCGACTCCTGAAGAATATGCACCGCCAGGGAGGTCATGAAACACCACAAAAGCCATGAACAAAACCACTAATTGGCTTTTTTTCAGCTGTACCCCTGTGCTACCGGTCTTGCCCTTCTCAAACCACCCTGTGCTGCCTTTGGACTGCTGAGACACAGCCTATTTTTGCAGGGCCAGAACAGTTAATGATACTTTGTGTTACTGATTCTGTAATTCACATTGTTTGTGCTGGCAGGGAATTCCCCATGACATTTTATCTCAGCCAGTCTCCTCTGGCTGCTTAAAATATTTGGAATTATTATTTCTGGCTCACGGGTCCACCCTAGGTCGTGGCAGGATTATTCCTGGGTACTGCACAAGCACATGGCTACTGTCCCCAGTGTCATTGGTCTGGAATAGATGGGACATACAGGATATATAGGACATATCAGGGGTGGGGGTTGGGGGTGTGCAAAGTTTATGGTAGACTGGGAACAGACAAAACTAAGGCAAATGGGTTTTAAGGTGTTATCCTGGCTGTTTCTGGGAGCAGTGAAAGGGGTACTGGACCAGGGGACTGGGGAGTGGAGGGCACATGGAGTGAGGTGGGGGAGCTGATGGTTGGGCAGGGGAAAGCAAGCATAGGGGCAGAGCAATGCCAGGGTGCTGGTCTGGGGTCTGAGTGTCCTCTGTGGGGCAGAGCAATGCCAGGGTGCTGGTCTGTGTCCTCTGTGGGGCAGAGCTGGGTGTTTGATCTGCATCTGGGGCTGGAGCATGGTTTGAGGAGAGGTGCCTCTGTGTGTGGGAGCTTGGGGGCTCGCACAGTGTGGGGACACAGGGGCTGAGGGGCATCCCCTGCTCAGCTGTGTGTGCCGCTGCAGCTCTGCTGCCTCTCTCGATCAGCTGTGTGCGTTCATCAGCGCCCTGCACGCCGGCCCCTGGAGCTGCCAGGCGTATCACAAAGGGCACATTTTTAGCACTGCTTTTAATCCCACGATCCCGCGCATTTAAGCCTGAACTGCCTTGCATTTGAACCTCTGCAATGCCTCTTGCAGCAGCCCCCAACCCACAGACCACTCTAGAGAAAAACTAATTGCTAAAACTAAAGCTGCCTGACAGGCTGCTAAATATGAAGAGCCCAATAACGGCGGGAGCGCAGGGACACCATCATCTGAATGACAAAAGCTGGTAGCCAGTGGCTGCTGACAGACAGAGGGGCTGGGCAGCCTTGTGCTGGCCTTGCTCAGCCGAGCCTCCCGCTGCCCTGGGAGCACCATCCGCGGGGATCGCTTCCCGCTCCCCATCCATCCATCCATCCATCCATCCATCCATCCCTCCATCCCTCCATCCCTCCATCCATCCCACGCCTTTCACAGCCAGGCTCGCTGCCGATTCACGTCACGTAAGAGCGGCAGGGCCAGCTGGCCGGCGTGGGCTGTGGGGTCCTGACCCTCATTTCTGCCCTTCCTCCAAATATTCTGCAATTATGCATGGATTGCTCGGGGGGAGAGGAGCAAACACGCGGCGAGCGCCGGCACGCTGGGGCTGTTTGCTCTCAGCGGCTGTGGCACAGGCTGCTGCTAAAGAAGAAAGTGGATGACAGGCAGAGCTGGTGTTTTGGGGTTGTTCATATCATGGGAAGCCCAAGAGACCTCCTGGGATGACTATCCACAGGCACAAGTTCCAGCTAGTGTGAAACCCCCCCCACCAAAACAAGATCCCAGACAGAAAGGAATTTGAAGGAGAAAAAGGGAATTTGAAATTCAGCTAAACCACACTTCTCTCTGAAAATTTCATTCCTGCAATTGTTCTGAGTAACACATACGATTACTCTAGCTGAAAGAAATGATAAAAAGCATTTCGTTTTCTCAGCTCATTTGCTTTCTACATCTGGCAGTGTTTTGTGTGCAGGCAGCCTCACCGTGCTCCTGAGGTAGAGAGCTTGGAAATGGAAGCTGAGGAATAACAGTGCAAGATGTTTTTTTTTAAACTGTTTTGCAAACGCTTCTGCTTCTAACGACCAATAGATGAGCTAAAGCCCTTGGCAAAAAATGATATTACAATAAATAACACAGCAGTTTGCAATGTTATTGTAATGGTGAGGAAACCGCCACACTCTTTATTTAATATCCAGGTACTGCCTTGCAGTACAGCAGAGTAGAACGTGCTGGCAATAACTTCCCCAAAGAAAAGCTGCCCTTTCATCCATTGCTGTTCCCAACTGTGCTTTCACCAAGGGGCTGGAATGGAGAGGATTTTACCTTGGGTACTTCCATGGGGACTGCCACATGTCCAGCCCTTCAAAGCTTGAAGTTCTCCAGGGGAAGAGGCATTAAGTGAGCTGGGCAGCAGTGCACTCTCCTGATCTGGGCAGGTGCTAGGGAGATGCTCTGTGATTTAGGGGCCTAATGGCATGGCCTTCAGTGAGTGGGGTGCTCTGAAAGAGCCCCAGACCCAGCACACAGCAAACTTGCCCATGAGATATGCCGAGCTGTGCATTGGCACTTGCAGCTCACGGGCTGCTGGATGAGGATGTCGTGGCTCTGGGTGATGTGTGGGTTCAGAGCTGTGGTTGCCACAGGGGAAGTCTCACAGCACTTCAGCTCAGTTTGCTGGTGCCCCAAAAGCAAGGGAAGAGGGAGGATGAACACACGTGGAGTGAAGCTGTGCAGCTGGGGCACTTCAGGGTCAGAGGGATCCGGCCCTTCCAGAGTCCTGTCCTCATCTTTCTCTTTGTGGCAAGTCATAAACAATAGAGGCACAAAGGAATCTGCAATTTGAAATGGCCCATAAGCATTTTGGTGTAATGAAGTCAAGATTTAGGGGGAGTTATCTTTCACACTGATGAAAAAAGTAATAAAAAGTCCTGCTGGGGAAAATCCAGGTGGAGTTTATCTGCCCTTTAATGTGCAGGTGTGCAAGATCACAGCTCCAGTCTAAACAGGAGCTCCTCTTACCTGCTGCACTCCCTCTTGACCATACCTGTAACCAGAGTCCCATCCCTTGGCTGGTCACCCCTTCCTCCAGTGAAGCTGAGGAGCTGCTGGAAGCAGGACAAAACTGCTGGAGCCATTTGCCATGTGCACTCTCTGCACACCCCACACACCTTCATTAGTGCCCCCACACATGTACCAGCTGCACTGGGGGCTTAGCACACTGGTGTTTGTTTAACCCATCCTGGCTAAGTGATCGCAGTGCTCCCCACATATTCTCCAGGAGCTGTTTACCATCACCCTTTCCTCTCCTGATCCCACTGGATGAGAAAGCAGGAAAAAGGGCAGATCTCAGGGATGGGGCTCCTGCTCTGCAGTCACCCCCAGGTCAGAGGGTGTTGGCAGCCCAGCACAGTCCCCAGTGCCTGCAGATCATGCATCACCCAGAGCTCTGGGATGAAGCCCAGCGTGCTGACTCTGGCTTGCTTAGAAATTTTTGAATAAAATGGCTTTTCCATGAGACAGTGCAAGCTCATCAGATCTGATTTGTTCCCCAGAAGAACAGCAGCTGCTATAAACTTTCACCGAGAAAAGGAAGGAATTTCTGCCTTCAGGCAGAGCTGGAGGAAGATATAATATCAGGCCTGCCTGGCCAGTAGCCAAATGATTAGGACAGAGGAAGACTGAGTTCAAGTCTTTTAGCTGACCAGAGCTTGGAACCTGGGTCTCCAACACAGTCAGTGGGTGCTAACTCCAAGAATTGTGGTGTGAGACAGGGAAGGCAAAAGAAAGCAAGGCATGCTGCAAAAACAAAGGAAAAACTACCCCACCCAAACACAACCCCAAAAACACATGCACATACACAGGAAAAAACCTAAAACACAACACCCCCACAACAGAGAGAGGCTGGAAGCTGTCATCAACCAGGGAAAATTTCCAGCTATGAGCCTGCTCTCAGCTATCCTTGTGCTGAACTGCTCAGCTGAGGCCCCCAGGGCATCTCCAAAGTCTCCTTTTCTCTTCCTCCTCCTTTGAATACATACATGGTATTCAAATATCATCCATACATACATAAGCTGTAATACACAGGACATATTCAAAGTATTTTACATATCAACTACTGTTTCCATTAAACCTTCTGGGCTTTGTGCAGTACCTGCAAGAACATCTGCAACCAAGTGGAGATTTAACAAAATCCTCTTCCTATAAAAGTTTGAGTCATGGAAGCAAATTGTGTTCCACACAGGGGCACAAAAGTGGTACAAAAATCAAGATATTAATTTTAATGTGATCTTAAACATTGGTCCCAATTAGGCATAAGCCCAAGTCCCACTGGAATTAAGCACATCATTTCTTTGCTGAACAGGGAAGGCTGCTGAATCAGGACTCCAGACTGTAAAATTGCTCAATTGCCTTCAAATTTCTGGGGAAAAAAAAATAGTGTGCTCTGAAAGCAATCACAAAATACATTTGGTATTCAAAGAGTATAAGTGAGTGCAGGGCTTATAATTAAATCCTTATCTATGAAGCTGCTACTGAGTGACTGTACATTCTGGGTAATTTTTAATGGCCTGAAACTGAAAAACCAGCATAACCAAATTTTTTTAATTTTTTTTTTTTTTTTTTTTTTTGCAGAAGGCACAGCTAGTTAGCTACAATTCTGCAACAAATCCATTACTTCAAAACAAGTCCCTGATCTTGCAAGCATGAATGCACTTATTTTTAATGATGCAACAGTACCAATGGGGAGTCAAGGCAGAAGCTCCCAGTGTTAATATGGAGCAGCATGCAAAATATAGAAATAAAAATATATAAACACCCGTAAATAAATAAAAATAAGGGTAGGGTCGAGCCCTGAAACATGCATTGGAGCTCTAGCCCTCATTTTCAGTCCCACAGCTGCTTCTGCCCAGGGCCTGGGAGAAAGCCCATGGCAAGGTGACATGTGACACTGGGAGAGACAGCAGCAGCAGCAGCAACCAGCCTCAGGAGGGCTAAAACTTCTTCCTCTTTACCCCTCAACTCTTTAATTATGCCATATTTTTTCAGAAATAGTTTCTCAACTCTTTTCACCTGGTTGAAAAACTCTGTAGTACAGTAACAACAGTCAAGTAAACAAAGTCCCACATCAAAGAAAGGATACACAAGGCAAGTTTTCAAAATGGGGTGATATTTTTTTAAAGCTTGGTGACTTAAAAGACAACTTGTCCAGTTTTGCTTGACCTTTTGGGAAAATTCACCATACTTTGAAGCCAAACAAGTTTTACATCAAATAATAAAAATATGAACTTAAGGTTTAAAAAGGAAACAGTGGGTTGGCTTGCTGGAGAAAGGCTCCTGTTTTTCCCAAAAGCACAGTGAGACAGAGGATGAGCACTTCTCCAGTGTCATTTTCTGTAACACTGTATTCTTTAAAATACAAATCTTGCCACAATTATAGGATCAAACATGAGGTCTTGCCTGAAATAAAAGGTCGCATGGCTCTAACTGTAAATAAGTTTTATAAAAAGCTCTTAAGCAGGTCAAAGCTTAGCAGGAACACTCTCTGCACACCAGTTTCCTCTCCTTCCACAGCTCACCCCCACTGAGGTGGGGTTTTGGAGCCACCAGACAGGCTTCTCCTGGTGGTGTAAACCCTGAGGATTGCACAGAGGCCAAATCCCTTCTGCTTATAGACAGGGTTTTCCCAGGTCTCACTCCTGCTGCCCTGTCAGCCACCCACTTGTGTTCTCAGCTCCTTCCCCTGCCACCACCATCCCAGCCAGGTGAGCCAGGGGAGCTGAGCCCTCAGCCAGGCACTACAGAGGCACTGCCCAGAGCTCAGAGGTGGCCAAGCTGTGGCACAAGGCCACTGCAGCAGAGAGCTGGGGGCAGGTTCGAATTTGTGTCAAGACCCTGGGGCTGGTTGAAAATCCACTGCATGGTCATCACTTCTCCTGCTCACACTGCTGCAGGACTTTGAGGATGCAGTATCTGAGCTTGTCTTTCATGGTTCTGGGCTTTGTTTTCCTTCCCCTGGATGTTGCCTATCTGTACATTTTGCTGGCTCCTGTACATCGGTTGCTAGGTAGCTCCCACTCCTACTCCCTTCTGTGTGCCCTTAACTTACTGCTGATCTCTCCAGTAGTTCCTGCATCTTTTAATTACATTAATACCTGCTGCAGTCAAATGAAAAGGCAAAGAAAAAAAGAAGGCAAAAAATGCTCTCCGGGAACAAGCAAAGGCCAGGCAGCACAGCAGGCTTCCATCTTTGGGCTTTATCTTAATCCCCCCTTCCTGCTTTTTCAAGCAGACCCCCTCGAATCCTTTTCCTTCTCTTGAGAAAAACCCAGGCATCTCTTGAACTCATTTCTGCACTTTGCCTCAACCGTCTCCCCTGTAACTTATTCCATATGTTTGCTTGGCTTTGCCTTCTGCCACAGTTCCCTCTTTACTCCCAGCTCCTGAACCCTCAGATCACATCACTGGGGTGCTTTGTTGACTTAATTGGATCATCAGCCTGGCTGTAAAGCTTCCCCAGCCAACCCTGCTTCCCTCTCCTGGGCTGCTGCCCCTGCCCTGAGGCTGGAAAAGAACGTATTTCTCTGCTGGATGTATAAATAGATGATGCAGGTTAAATTTAAAATGTATTGAAGCTGATAACCACAGGTGCAGGGGCTGCAATTCATCCACTGGAAACAAACAGTACTTTCTGGCAGGGTGGAAGAGGAGAAGGGCTTGGACAGTGAGGAGTGTTCTTCCCCTCCTGCTCTCCCCTTGCTCCTCTCCTGTGCTCTCCCCTCCATTCCCCATTCCTGACTGCTTTAAGGCCTCTCCTTGTGCTGGGAGGGCAGGGGTTCCAAAGGCCCGTGGAGGAGGTCCTGGCTCTGCTCCAGGCTGCAGGAGCTGCCAAAGTGCAGCATGTCTGCAGTGCAGGGTGCCCAGACAGGGCAGGTGTAGGGTCCAGCCAGGCACCTCCACCCACCTGGTCCCAAAAGCTGTCCTCAAAGAGCACCAGGTGGGGCACTGTGGGAGATAAGACAGAGGTACAATGGAGCTGATAAAGGAGCCTGATAACTTAGACCTAATCAAACAGAAACCATGGGAGAGACAGACACAGATAACTACTCCCTGCTGTAGAAGGGACCAAGAGACGTGAAAATTTGTAATCATTACCAGGTACTGATGTCATGAAGTATGTATAACCAATGGGAAATTGTTACCAAAAATAAATCCTATATAAGTACCATACCCATAAAACCATATATAAACCCTTTGTATTCTCAATAACTTTGGCTTCTGATCCAGCTCAGTTGTCCCCATCTCTCCATCAGGACAGGGCACCTGTGTCCATCTGAACTCACTTTTTGCCCCTGATGTTTGGATTGGCAGTACCTTAACACACCAAACCCAGACCAGGATGTGCCAGTGTACCCTGAGCTGCTCCCTTTGCCTTCTGCACCCCTCTGCACCACAACAGCCATCACCCCCTCTCCTGAGTGCAGGCACCTCAGCCTCCCACCGGTGGGAAGCTTATGCTGGTCTGGAGAAAGGTGCAAGCAGTGGTGAGAGCAGCAGCCAGCACACCCACAGGAGGTTTCTGTAACTGCTGTAACTCCTCCTTCCTGCCAAAATGAATGTCAGGTGTGGACTCTGATGGACTAGAGGAGCTACACAGCTGTAATGCTGATAAAGGCCACTCACTGGCAGGGAGGGAAAGGGGGAAAGAGGAATCTTTAAATACCATCTTTCTGTGTTGTTTAATCCATGTCATGGCTTGCTACAGGAGGAAAAGCATGGTAGTTAGGGCTAATTTTTCTTCCTGCAAAAAGTACTAAGAACCCTGCCTATGTTTATCAACAGTGGAAGTTTATCCCAGCTGCAGTGTCATACTAATAAAAAGTTCTAATAAATACTAATACTAATAAAAAGTTTCTTCTCATATTTTACTTTAGCACATGGGAACTTTGGAGTTGGTGTGAAACTCCCTGCTGGCAGCTGGAACCTGGGGACAATCATTCCTGTCCCTTGTCCGTGAAGGTTCCAGTGATTCAGAGGAGAAGGCACTTGTCCTTCTCTCAATCCAGACAAAACTCTCCTTGAGATTCACACATCTGAGTGCCTTGAGCCAGGGGTTGCCAGCTGCAAGGCCTGCTAAGATCACCCTGCTGCTTTATTCGAACTGTAGCTGTGCTGGGGAGCCAGTCTCTTGCTTGGGCATTCCCAGTTTCCTTGGCTGGTTTGAAACCAGTACACAGCTTTCTGCTCCCAAGTCTCACTTGAAATGCTGCCCATCATTCCTGCAGAGACCAGCTGAAAAATGAGGGCAGTAGAACCTCAGGGAGCTGTGGCTGGATCACCATCCCTGGAGGTATTTAAAAGCCATGTAGATGTGGTGCTCAGGGACATGGTTTAGGGGTGGGCTTGACAATGCTGGGTTAGTGGTTATACTCAATGATCTGAAAGGTCTTTTCCAACCTAAATGATTCTGTAATCAAATAGGTGACTTTACTGCAACTAGGTGCTATAGGCACCCTAAGCACAGTGATACCCACTGTCATATAATGGTTTTGTCCTTCCTGCCACACAATAGCTTTGGATTGCACAAAGCTTAGTCTGAAACCCACCTTACTGGACACCTTTTCTGTGCTTGTGTCTGCCTGCCCCCTGCACAAACACTGGGGCTGTGAGGGTGTCCCTGGGCTTTGTGCACCATGTCCCTCCCCAAGGGCATCTTCCTGCAGACACAGCTCAGCCATTGCTGCCTGCCACCTACATGCTAAGCAGTAGCACATCTCCCTTGAACTCTGGGTGCCACTCAGGGGCAGGAGGAAAAATACGGGCTGGTTACGTAATCAGGACAGAAATAATTAGGTAGATGAAACCCTAAGAGAAGTAATCCATCTTTTGAAATGGATTGGCAGCTTGAAAAATTTAGAAATCTTCATCAAAATATTACAAGCCTGAAGCATCCATGTGCTTTGTTTTATGGGTTCTTAACACATAAAGGACATGCAAGTATAATTAAGGATTTGCAGTCCATCTTCTTGATACTGGAATTGGACACTAGAGACTATGATAAATAATCTGTAAACAATCCTTCAAAACCTAATAGTCTATCAATTAAAAAAAAAGGCTCTTGGCATATAAACCACTTATCCTTGTAGTGTTGTCCCCTTTTGGTGCTGAAGGTCTGGATTAAAAAACAGAAAACACTTAAAATATCATTTGCAAAACATCCAAGGTAACTTTTATTAACTCTGTGCATAATAGGAAAGTAACAGGACTTTCCTGTTATTTCACCTGATCAAAGGGTGGAAGAACAGGGAAAAAGAGTGGTACAGAAGTGTTAATTGTCACAATGTGGCAGGTGTGCATCAGACCCATGAAAATACTCACCTGTATGTTCAGCCTGCCCCTGACTTGCTGCTTGTGAGCACTAAGGTTTCTCTGTGTGGGTGGCCCCTGCCTGCCCTCCCAAATGAGGCTGTTTGCCTTTGGCTTCACTTTTAAACACCAGCTAGGGCCCACCTCACAGTGCTAGCAGAGCAATGCCCGAGGAAACACTATCTTCTCCCACCTTGGTGAGGAGAGGAAATGTGTTTTCCCTTATTTTTAAGCCTGTGGTTTGCTGAGCATACTTCTGACTTGTTCTGTAATACTCACTGGCCGTGCTGGAATGACACAAGCTGTGTGCTTGTGCCAGGAGCTGCAGCCCAGCCAGCAGAGCCTGAGCAGCTTCTTGTGGCTCAGCAGTCAGTGCTCCTGCTGGATCTGGAAGAGAAAACACCCTCAGTCACATTTGCAGCTCCCTGTTTGCAGCAGCCTGCTTCCCTGGGAGCACTGAGACACGAGTTCCTCTGTCCAGAGGGATGAGATGGAGTGAAAACCAAACATACTGAAAACTGCATGCTACAGGATGTGCAAACCCCAGTGCAGCCAAACCCAACTGTGTTGTCCAAGTTACCACTGCTTAAAGTCCCCTTGGTGGCCTGATTTGGGACAGGGTTGGTGATCCAGTGTGTTGGAAGGCAGGTCTCCTCCTATTCTGGTGCCACAAATCCCCCATCTGACTCCGCAGCCTTCCCATGCCAGCATCAGGTCAAGTGAGGCTTTGTCAGTGCTGAACTCCCAGCTTAGGAGTTCCTTGGATGTTTGCATGGAGCAGCATCTCAAGGGCCTGAGTGACAACTGTCTTCAGGAACTGCAGCAATCCACGACCCACAGTCCCTCCAGTCCTTCTCTTTCCTGCTCCGGGGTCCAAATACCCCAAATTCTCCCCACTAGGGTCCCATCCAATTTCTCTCACCCCAAACTTCCCCAGCCCATCCCTCCAAGCCCCTTCAGGCCCAAAGGTGTGTACACCCCTCCCTGCTTGCCCAGCATGTCCAGTCTTGGTCCCCCTTGGGCTTTGCAAAGCCTGTGTGGCCCCAGCTCCTGGTGTGCCTGGGGCTCCCGGCCCTTCCCTCCCAGGGCAGCCAGCAGCTGAGGGGCTTCCTTGTTTAAGAGTCACATCTAGGCCCCTGCTTGCTTCCTTGTTTAAGAGTCACATCTAGGCCCCTGCTTGCTTCCTTGTTTAAGAGTCACATCTAGGCCCCTGCTTGTCCAAAGAGCTGTAGCAAACACACAGACACATTTGTCAAAAC
The DNA here is from genome assembly GCF_037042795.1 of Molothrus aeneus. NCBI lineage: Eukaryota > Metazoa > Chordata > Aves > Passeriformes > Icteridae > Molothrus > Molothrus aeneus. The sequence goes on along the minus strand of NC_089647.1, from coordinate 109,028,977 downwards.
CTTGGGCTGCCCTGCCTGTGAAAGCCTTGTTTCTCAAGGCTCTCTACAACCATCCCTGTGAGTACTGCAGGCAGCAGTTCTCTGCATCATGCTGTGCTCCTTGGAGCAGTGGGGATGAGGTTAGGTTGGGTGAAACTCCCAGGGATTTCCATTTTTTTCTACAGCTGGCTCCAGCCCCTGGAACGTCTGTCCAGCTGGAGGACCATGGAGCTCATGAGACTCATTATTTCATTAGTTGGCCCCCAGTATCAGCACCAAGCCCCACCTACAAAAGCCAAGTAATCTCCCCTCTCCTGTGTTCTCCTCAGGCACTCATCCAGCTTGTCCTCTTTTTGTGTTTTTTGGGTGAACTCTGCCACCATGGCAGCAGCTGTGTCAGACAGACCGACACACACCCATAACACTGGAGCAGATGCCTCAGAGTTTTTGCTATTATCAAATCTTTTTACTTCTCTCACCCATTAACCCTTTCAATGCTGACATTCCTGTGTGTCCAGCAAAGCCTCTGGTTGGTCGGGAGACCAGTTTGCTTTGCTGCTGCTCGGAGAGGTACTGGAAGGACTTCCAAATTTTTTATTGCTCTTGCAAAGCTAAAATGTGAAGGTTAATCTTGAAAGAGGCTGGAACAAGAGTTTTGAGGTTGGTAACTAGTGGCTTAACAGCATTCAATGGGCAGAAATCCATGGATGTGTTTTGGCATTGATAGCTATCCCAAGAGTAATGGTCCTTATGGGATTTTCCAACTGTGAACCCAACTATAGGTTTATTTTAACATAGCTAAACCCTTTTCACCTCATGTCTCTCAACAACAATTCATTTACATGTACAGTGGGTTCAGGGACTGTGTGTCAGTAGCCAAAGCAGCCTTTTATCCATCTCATTTCTTACCAGTGCCAGTCACTGGATGGAAGCTACAGGCAGATTTTTCCAAACCAATATGGAAAACCAGAGCAACCTCAGCCTAACAAATGATTGAAGACCCCTCTGCTGGTGTGGGACAAGCCAAGAATGAGGAACCAGCTGTTCTCTCTGCATTTCTCCTCCTCCAGCATGTCTAGGAGGAGAGTTTTGCCTGGGGGTGCTGGCTGCATCCCCCGCAGTGTACGTGGGGACAGCTTTGCTGGATTTATCTCCATCCCACCAGAGGCCAAACACCTGGAAAACCCAGTGTGCTTGTGACTTCTCACTCAGTGATCAGAAAGTGGCTTCAGTTCAGGTTCAGAGGCTCAGAGGTCACTCTGGGCAAAGGCAGATTTAGCTCAGGGCATGATGGCATTTGCAGGGCTTGCCTAGAGAAGCCAAGAAAATGAGCTGAGGCCGGGGGCTCTGGCACTGAGGATGTGCATCTTCTGTGAACACAGCACAGACAGCAACACAAACCTTAAAAATGCAAATCTTTGGGCTATAAATTCACTGCTCTACCCAAGGCAATTGTTAGTTTTCCATATTTATTTATGATTCATTACAATCTGGATTTTTATAGATCTTCTACTCTGAGTTTTATATTTAATTGAATGAGAGTCCTGGTATCTTTCTGCATGTGTTTATGTGGTTTTCATTAACTACTGTGCAATCTAAGAAAGATATTTGTTAACCAAAAATAAGGAATGTTTGTTAATGTTTAATGGAAACAATAACAATAAAATTACACAATGATAATTAAAACCACCCCAACCGTAAAAGCTCCTTCTTAATGGATCATATTAAGGGAGGGTTCAAGCATGTATTTATGATCTGGGTTGTGATTTATGGGCTAAATCCTACCCTTGTATGTCTGCTTGAGGCTTTTACTGATTTCCATGGGGGCAGCATCTGCAACGGAAGAAGACAAATTTTGGATGTGTGCTGATTCAGTGCTGCCAGAAAAGAACATTATTTTACCCTGACACAGTATATGCAGAACTAAAATGTTACCCTCCTCCCTCACCATTCAAAATACAGAGAATAGGAAGCACAATGTTGCTGTGTGTCCTGGCACTCTCCTGGTAATTGGAGGTTTTCCAGTGGATGTCCCAAACTCCCAGCAGTGATTTGTCACTAATTGTCACAATGGACCTAAGGATATGAGCAGTTTTGGGGGGAGCAATAACTGATATTGGCAAAAACACTTTCCTGGGCAGTTTGTGGAGCCCAGACCACTGCACAGCATTGCATGTTCAAGAATTAGATTCCTTTTTTATGCTGAAATTTCTCTATGCCACACCAAGAGCTGGAAAGGCTTGCAGTGGGTGCAGCCCTCACTTGCTCTCCTTGTGAGACTGATTGACTTTTCCTGCATGGAGTAAATGGGCCTTAGGGCAAATGAGAATCAGATCCAAAATGTTCCTAATTTGCACGGAAAAGTCAAGGAAGGCAAGGCAGTATTCATAAAACTAATAAGACATTATGATGTGAATTCTTTTTAATTAACCAGATATAGATTCTTTTTATCTGAATACTTTTAGGGCCCAAGTGGATAAATGTGCAAATAATATCACCAGGCACAGAGGTATTTGCAAGAAAAGACCATCTTTAGAAAGATGCCCAATTTCCATCTATTCCACAGTGAGCAGAAGTGCAAACTTTTTTAACAAAGCTCCGTCTGTCTGTTTGATAGAGCTGCAAACTTGCTCTGCGGGGAGAATTTAATCTCCAAAATCGGCAAGCAGTGACCAGTGATGCTGTGTCTCCCTAAGATTCCTTGTGGCTCTACTCTGCTGTAGCTCCTTCTTCTCCCTCCCTCCCTGTCTCTGTCCTCTCCAGAAGCCACTTTGTCCTGGCTGTGTCCCCACCTCCCCTGGCTGTAGCGTTTTGCCGAGTAAGCTCCGGCCCAGAGCGAAGGGTGGGGGAGGATTCAGGGATTCAGATCGTGCTGCTCACGCTCGTTTGGATCGGCTGCCAAAGCAACTCACAGGCTTATTTTTTAAAAAATGGAGCCCCCTAATGTCTATTTAAACCAGAAAAAATATACAGCCTTGCAGCCCCAGCCCTGGCCCTGCAGAAAGATGCTCTTGGCTTCTTCAATTAACAAACATGAAGCAAGTGTCCTCCTTTCCCAGCACAATGACGGCTGCCACTATTATCCCTAGCCCCCCAATTATTTCTGAGAATCTTTCACTTAATGAAGTTTCTCTGCCTCCCCTTCCCAGCTCAACAGACTCAGGGATGCTTGCTGAACCAATTTAACAAAATGTTAGGAAGAATAAAATGCGACTGCGTTCTCCTTTCTTTCTTTCTTTTCTCTCGCCGTTTAGTCGGCAGCTCCCTGCTCTGTTCTCAGCTGTGTCCTTCACAGAGGCACAGATCAGAGCATGGAAATGCATATCTTGTGGGTGCCAGGAGATGTGAATCATGGAAATAGAGACAATTCCTTCCCCTTGATCACAGTTTGCCCACTTTTTCATTAAAAAGGAGCCTTTAAATAAAACTCACATCTGAACACCTCCAAAATTGGGAATGGGATCTAGGTTTGGATTGTAATTCTGCTGTCACCTATGACAGTAGTGGGTCAAGCCTGGCTTTGAAGGTGAGCCATTAACTGGTGGTGCCCTTTCAAAACCCCTGTGTAAATCAGGCTGGGACTACAGTGCCTCCAGACCAACTTGCAGCCTTGCAACACTGTCTGCTTGTTATTTTCACTCACCATTCCTCTTTTCTGCTTTTTCCATCCTTCTGTGGTCATCCCTTTATTTACTCTTCTTTTCACCTCTGACAGGATTTCTAACAGTATTTCCACTGCCTTGCCTAAAGATTTTTCCTTTACAGATTGCCCCACTCTGTAATAGCTTCTACCTGTGCTTTAAACAGCATTCATATAATTAAGACCAAAGAAGAAAGAGAAGTCTGCTTAAATATATGTTTTAAAAAATATTGCACATTTCTGCCATTAATATTCCATGTTGACAACACAGTGTGTCTTATTTAACACCATATCTTTCATGAAGTGAAGCAAAGAACTCCTTTGTCTTAACATGCCCTCCTTGTTAATAATCCTGGCAAGGATTTGGGCCCCCCAAGAGCACTTATCACAATTCAGGCTTCCCTGGTTTAAAACAAAGACCTAGGCACCCCTGGGGGTGCAATAGTTGTAGTTTCTCCAAGAGCTTACCCTGCAGAGGGATTCATGCAGCCAGGTCTGAGAAATACTTGGTGTAACCTAAATTTCCAGGCTGATGTGATACCATGAAACTGGGACTGAAATTTCCTGAAATTTTACTAAAAAGCATAACATTGGGTTAGGATTGGTGGGAATCAGTTGGCAAGTCTGGATGTCATTGGACTGTTTGGTTTCTGCCTGGATATTTTCCACCAGAAATGTCTTCTTCCTCATGAAAATACTGAGTTTTTCCTCAGAAACCAGATGTGCCACCTGCTCGATTTCCATTTGTGCATCTCCTCATATCCTTGTTCTCTCTGTGGTCCATGTTCTGGGCACAGAGCCTGTCTCCATCCCCTTCCCACTGCAGCACTGACACCTCATCCACTGCCATGCACTGATTTAAGCCTGGAGTCTCGCTGGAAACCAGAAAGTGGGGCAAAGTGTGGGGGCATGAGCTCTGATTAACTCCTGTCAGGACTGCTAAATATAAGCACTTTGGGGTTATTCTGACAGACAGAAAATCTCTTTCAGGAGGGAAAGAACAGAAAATTGCACTAATAAAGGTACAGCTGGGTGGCAGCTCTTTCCCTCCTGTCCCTGAGGAAATGCTGATGTCTTTCAAATCAACAAGCCACACAGAGATTTCTCTGAGGGCAGGCTCTGATGCTACCTGAGCATTAACATGGGCTTCAGGAGAGAAAAATAAGAGAGGCTGAGTGCCCAGCTGGCCTTGTCAAAGTGTGAGGGACCTATTCCAGCCTGAATGCATTTTTATTTCAGTTTATTCCGAGCTCTGACCACGTGCAGATGCTGCCTGTTGGCACCTTGGATGTGCAGATGCCTTTTGGAAAGTCGTGTTGGGAAGCTGGCAACCAAAACAAGCAAGTGATGCAGCACCTGGGATGCCTGTGATGGGGTCCTGCCTCTGTTCCCAAGATGGGAGGCACAGACACTGAGCTGCTACAGGAGGACTCTCGGGACTTCTGCTGGTCCCCGAGATGTGTTAGAAAGTTTCTTTTCCCAGCCCAGCTGTCAAAGAAGGAGTCAGAACTCTTCAGTTCTCGGTCTCAAGGTTGTTTATTGTTTCTTATCTATAAAATTCTTTCTCTGGCCTGCTGAGGTCCGTTCAGCAGGTCAGACAGGGGCACACTGGCCGCCCTTGGGGTGGTGTCATCTTTTTATACTAAAAGCTACGTGTACATTATTTACCATAACTTCCCCATACCTATCTCCTATGTTAGACAGTGAGCTTCTACTCTAAACCAATCCAAAAGTGCCACCATCACAGCAGAAGATGGAGGCCAAGAAGAAGAAGGAGAAAGATTGGACATGCCCAGATCCCTCCATCTTGCCCCCCTGAACCCCCATTCTGAAAACCCCAAAAATCTATTTTTCACCCCGTGACAAACTAATTATTATTCTACTTAGACTTTCGTGGCTTGCAGATCCTCATATAAGGTTGGTAATTTTTTCCATGGATCATAATCAAAGTCACAGGTGTCTTGGGCTCTGTGCCAAGGTCTCTGAGCCCCCTGGCAGGGGTTCTGGCAATCCAGGACAGACAGAGGGATGTCCTGAATTCTGACAGAGGACCAGGCTGTCTGACTTGATTTTTGTCTGTCCTGGCTCTGGCTCTGTGAAGGCAGGGGTGGAAGTTGGGAGGTGGAGGCTGGAAGTGCAATAAGGAGAAGGGAACTGCTGGCTGCCAGCTGAGCCCTTCCCAAAAATCACTGGTACCAGGAGAGCTGCCAACCCAGGAAGCCTCTGACTGCTCCCACCAGGACAGGTGAAGCCCTCCAGGGGTGATCTGTGCTGCCAAACCTGTGAGGAAATCCAGTGTAGGGGAAAAACATGCTGGCAGAAGAAGGAGGAGAGAGCACCAGGAAAAGCAATCCAAGACAAGCAAACTCTTCACTTGAGCAATCCCAGAGCCTAGTGCTGTGCTGCTCCTTGGCAGAGCAGAGGCAGGAAAGTCAATTTGGAGCTGGCAGCAAGTGAGACCCTGTCCAGTCCACTCACTGCAATTGCTTCCATCTACTGCAAAGGGTATTTTCTTCCTTTTTCTGCCACGTTTTCCAGGGAATCTCTTGCTTTCAGCTCTCCCTGCTTCCTGGTTTGGTTCCTTATCATGCCCCAGTGAGTGCTGCTGGGAATGGCTGTGGGATGGTCACTTGGTGGGCAGCTGCTCAGCATCTCTCCTGGTCCCTGAGGAAAGCCAGGCTACTCACCACATCAGCTCCCAAACCTTTTGCTGGCAGCCAGAGGCTGGCCCCCACAGGGATTATTGACTCTCTTTGGAAAGTGCTGAGTACAGGGCAGAGAAAGGAGACAAAACTGGAAAATTTGGTCTCTATTTTCAGGTGGCTGATTTTATTTTTCCTTTGTATTTCACACTTTGTATGTCCAGACTACAGCTCCCCTACTTCCCACCACAGCACAGAGTGCAAATTTCACCCCTCATCTCACAGCCTTGGTACTCTACAAAGCAGGACTTCCTTGTCCAGGTGTCCTGACAACCTGTACAAATTTTGGGTTAACACACTTTCCTAACATTCACTCTGAGCTCTGTGGTGGTGAAGGATACAAAGCAGTGTGTCAAGCCTTGTGCCTTAATCCCACAACAGTGAGGCCTCCTTCTGTCATCCTCACTACCAATGGCCATTTTGGGCACTGAAGGATGCAGCAGTCCTCATTAATTAGCAACAGCCTAATTCTCTGCACAAACCCTTATGCCTCCTCTAGCACTGTCCATTTGAGCACCAGGGGATGACAACTGTTTGACAGTGGCTTTTAAGTTATTTTTCCCTTAACAACAGCATTTTTTTCAAGTGCAGAAATGAACACATGTTCAGTTCTGGGCCGAAAGTCGGGTTTTTGCTTCTTGGAAGTGCCTGTGGTTTGACTGCTGGCTCTGTAAATGGGATTCAGATAGCAGTGCCTGACCTCCCTCCGTTTCTCTGCCTGCTGCCTCTCTGCATGGTGCTGAGGAAGGACATGAGCTCAGCCCAGCCCCCAGCCACGGGGAATGAGGAGGCTGAGGAGGTCTGGCTCCTTTCCTGCTTTCCCAGTATTGTAATCCAGAAATGAAGCATGGATCAGTATTGCTAAATAAAATAGTGCAGGAGTTGATTCATGTCCCCAAGACAAGGGACACTAAATAGTTTGTATGTTGGTATTTCCTGTAAAGCAGAGTGACTGTGCATAAATAATACAGCCTTGGGTCTTCTCTGGGCCCAAAGGCCCTGTGGTCCTAAAATATGACTGTGACCCCTTGCACATTTTTTTTTCCAGTTTAAGGCAACTGAAGTAATGGGAGGGCTGTGTTGCAGCACAGCAGAGCTGACTTTTATGGTATGAAAATTTATGGCATAGCATGAGGTACAGCTTAAAGGCCTCAGGTTTGCTGGGGCAGCACTGGAGATAGATAGTGGGGATAGCAGAGGAGCCCAGGCTGCTGCAGTGTTTGTCACCTGCTCAGGGTCAGAGTCAAGGAGCAGAGGTAAAATCCATCAGGGAATGTGGTCCTGTGCCCCACACTTCACCCCAGTCCCTGGCAGCTGGTTTAGTGTTTGTACCCAGAGGTACCAAATGCAGCTGCACAGGTCACTCAATGACAGCACTTCCTTTTGCATCCTCAACATGGTCCAAGTTGCTTTTTCCAAATGTACTGTCAGCAGCTTTTGGAAAGCAAAAGGGGAAAACCCCTCTGCAAGCAAAGAGACAAGCAGAAGAATGGCTGCCAACCTATAAATGGTGCTTTGGCCCTGCAGAGCTTTTGGCAGTGATCTCCACCAGCTGAGCTGATGGTGTGGCTGGTAGCTGTAGCAAACCACCCTTCACCCAGCATCCAGAGACGTGCACATTGTCAGGGTCAGGAGGTGACTGGGGCCTCTTAACAGGTGGTAAATGCCCTCTGTCCCCTGGGGTGGCTTTCATCCTCATCTGCTCCCTGAATGCTCTGCTTCATCCACCCCAGCCTGGGCTTCCCTTGCCTCCTCTCTCTGCTGGTGCTGGGCACTTCCCATTTCTAGCCAGGCAATGCCAGGAGGAGGCTGGCACTGAAACCTGTGTCATCCTGTCAATGTTTGCATCTCCAGCATCCAGCTCCTTTGCTTCCTTTGAGATTCCAAAGGAGAAAATCCAGGGAAAAGCTGGCTCTGCTGCCACTGCCCTGGGGCCAAGAGCAGCCTGGCTGCGGCCACCACTTGCCCTGGGCTGTACTGGGTCAGGAATGAAGGTTGTCCTTCAGAGCGTTAGAGCAGGCCTGCATGGGGGTAAATTTACACAGGGCCAGCACAAAATTATTCCTTTTTCCTTGGCAAGTGCTGAGATCCCTGACTGAATCCCTGAAAATGCTCAAAGGAGGTGCTGGCAGCATAGTTTCAGGCTAGCCAAACCCCAAGTATTTTCTTCCAGATCCATTTGGAGAGCCAGCTGAATCAGTTTTTGAATTGCTTCCCTAAATGTTCTGCCAGAGGCGTGGAACACTTTGGTACAAATATGAAAAAGTAAAGCATGCAAGGACTCTGATGTGTAGTGCAGTGTTGAGAGCAGCCATCCCCACCTGCCCTGGCTCTGCCCCTCAGCCCCAACCTGCTCAGTCTGGGAATCCCTGACCAACACAGCCTCTGGATGAAATGGCCACTATTCCTGCCACAGGGAAAGCATTCCAGAGGCTCCTTGTGACACTTGGTCATTTGTGCAGTACTGAAATGAAGTGTTCCACATGTGTTATGTGTTATTATTAACTCAGAGAGTTTCTGATTTCTAGTACCATGAGCGATAGTCACAGATGTACAAGGGCTCACATACTTTATAACAAAGGTAAGATACAATATGGATAATCTTGAACTTTCTGTCAGTTATTTTAAATTCAAAACCAGATCTAGGACTGAGATTCAGCCTTTGCTGTTTAGTTATCCAAATAATAAAATTAAGACCAAAGCCAGATGAACTTATAGAAAGTTAAGGTTCAGATCATATCAATGACTGTACCTCAGGCCCAAATTTAACATGCTGTTACTTTTTCTCTTTGCTTTTAAACTATGTGAGGGACTTCCTCCTCCTTTTTACAGAAACCAGATGTGGGTTAGTTTTTGACTGGCATTTCATGGCGATGTGTCTCCTGGTTTATGTGCCTGATCTTTTTTCCATGAAACAAAAAAAGGAAAAAAAGCCAACATTGCTTGCAAGTATTAAAATGGCAACTGTGGATAGAAGCAAGATTCAATGCAATGGAAAGCAGATTAGATTAAGTGAACTGTTGAAAATTTATTCTTCTGGTTAATTTTATCTGTAAAATTGTCCTAAAGACTAATATTGTCAATTCTCATTTGGCTCTGTAGGACCCTGCGTGAATCCAAACCCATCCTTTTTTGGCAGGCCTTTTTATCACCAGTGGTACAGTGACATCTAAGTGTCAAGAAGATGGGCCAGTCGGAGCATAGAAAATTGATTTGAGCAGCACCATCCCCCCTTGGCTGGCTGCAGATAAACAGTTCAGCTAATACGCTGCTCCCGACCTCTTTGGGGCTCTATTTGAATATGATCTAATATGGCAGATGCTGCTCTGCAAACACTGAAGGTAAAGTAGTCCCTGAGAAGTTCTGCTTTTCCCTTGCATTTTTAAAGTTGGGGCAAACGAGTTAAAGAAAAGTCTGGCAACCATGAGGGCCTTACATACAAAAAACCCCCTGGTGCCATTTGCTGCTTAGTGATTTTTTAAAAATATTGAAAATAAGGAAAAATTATCTTTGTCAGACATGAGGGCACAAAAGCACAATTAAGCTATCATGTTGGCTCTTTTTTTTACCTAAGATTGCTTTCCAAACTACCTGAGTAAATGATATGCTTGCGAGATTGTTTTAGAAACAATTTGCCTGGGTGCTGACAGCTGCTCCAAGGGGCACAGGGGCAGTCCTGCTTCCTGCAGGAGGGAATGCAAGCTCCCATCTGCTCTGGGCCTCTGCCTGGCCCTGGATGAGGGAGCCACGAGCATGGAGGGAGGCAGGAAACACGTAAAAGGCAGAGGCTGCCACTCTCCTCTCTCTCCTTTTCGTCCCTTTTTGAGATCAGGGCATTCAAGCGCTGCTGCCATTCATCTTCCTTCCCGTCTGCTCCCAGGGCTGCTGTGCTCCATGCAGCTCCTTGGAGTGCTGTCATCCCTGCAGAATCCAAGTGCCTTCCAGCAGGGCATTACGTGAAGTGACTAACATCTGTCACATGTGGCTCATTCTTTCCCTCAATCAGCCTCAATCAGCTTTTCTGCAGGCAGCATTTCCTATCTGCAAATAACAGCCATCACGGAGGCTGGCAGGATGGTTGCTTTCTCCTCTGCTTCTCCTTTTCCAGCTTTGCTCTCATTTTCTCCCATTGCTTTTCACTCCTTTCTGTTTTCTTCATGCTTACCACCATTGCCATTACTACCATTATTTGCCTTTGTGCTCTGTGTCCTCAGGAAATCTTCGCTCCTCTCTTTCCTTATGCCATTTCTTGATCCTTTTCATATTTCTTTCATTTCCCCTCTTCCCACCACCCCACTAGCCCTTCACACTCCTTCTTCCCCATGTCCTGTACTAGGACACCTGGCCTCTGCCTCTACTGCAGATTGTGTTGTGCTGGTAGAGAAACCTTTCAGCCTGCCAGGTCCCACCAGCACCTGGGAGTTATTTCTTCAGTCAGTGCCCTTTATATGCTGATTCAAACTAGAAGCCTGTGGAAGCAAAGGCACCCAGATCACACACATGGTCCTACCACCATCTCCACCAGGAGACCATGACTAGGAAGCAGAAGGCTGTTTGCACCCCTGTCCTGCTCTCACCACTCTGGTTGCTTTTGACAAGGGCTGTTGTCTCCAGTACCTTGTTCTTGCCCCCTGTAAAATGGGGGCAGTGCCACAGTCCGCTTGGGTTCAGTGTTTCAGGGCAGGAAGAAACACCAAGGGCAGAACACAGTTTGTAGAACCACTGAGTCATTGCATTGGAAGTGACCTTAAAGGTCCCCAATTCCAGCCCCCTTGCCATGGGCAGGGACACCTTTCACTGCAGCAGATTGTTCAGAGCTCCATCCAGCCTGGCCTTTATCCCAAGCTCTTCTCTAGCCATGACCAGGCTAGCAGTGCAGGTGGCCGAGTCGAGCTAGCTCAAACTTCAATCTGACCTCCCATTCCAACCTAAGGAAATGCCTCGCTCACTTTCCCTGCCTTTGAGACAAAAAACATCACCTGAATTAAACATGAGAGCAGAGGTGCCCTCCCTGGTCATCACATTCAATCCTTACCGTGGGTGGACGAGGTGCTGTATAATCCCTTTCACAAACCTATTGAGTTGGATGTTAAAAACAGGGAGTTATTATCCCTCCCCCTCAAAACAGCTGATGCTTCAGAATTTAGATGTGCGAGAAAGGAGCACAAGATGATTTCTTTCTCAGCTGAAATTTCAGCAATAAGAGAGAAAATTTATCCGAAGACTCCAATATTCTGCTCTAACTGAGAAGGCTGAAAAGTTTGGATTTGAGATGCAGGCCATTTTCTTTATTAAAAAAATAGGCATATAGGCATAGAGAAAATTACTGATTCAAGGGTGATCTGCACAGGTTTTTTTTTTAATAGTATGATCTTAGATGGACAAATAGCAAAAGAGAGCCTATTTACTGGCAGATGTTTTAACCAGAGCATTGTCTGCACATCTCTCCCATTTAGCAGAGACATTTGGTCCCACACCTGCCCAGCTCCAATCTATTATGCATCATCTTAGCACTGGCTGAGATTTTTGCAGATGGAAGTTTACTTGCTTGTGCTGACTTTAACCAACAGTCAGACAAGAGGAGACAGTTTTAAAAACTCAAACCACTTTGTAATTCCAAACATTCTGCATCTTTATTTTAAATCTTGTCTCGCTTCCAAACTTGCTTGTATCTCCTTTCCCCTGAAGGAGCTGACTAAAAGCCCTGCTTACTGGGCAGAGTCTGAAGGACATATCCTTCCTTTCCCTCACCTTCAGTTTTTCCATTTGGGGGGTGAATCAGTGAAAACTGAAATGTTGCTATGGCTTTAATTTTTGCGTAAAAGCAGCATATACTGAAGTGCAGATGCCTGGCCTATGCTTTAGCTCTATGTTGGAACTCAGGACATTCCTCTGGCTGCCCTGGAGGACTCAAGACCCTGGCAGGGGGCTCAGAAACCTTGGCATGGAGTCAAAAACACCTGTGCCTTTGATTTTAGTCCATGGAAACAATTACCAACTTTGTGTGAGGAGTTACAAGCCACAAGGGTTTGACTAGAATGATAGTGGAGTTACTACAGGGTAGAAAAGTAGAATTTTGGGGTTTTTAGAATGGGGGTTCAAGAGGCAAGATGGAGGGATCTGGGGGTGTTCTGTCTTTCTCCTTCTCCTTCTTGTCCTCCATCTTCTGTGTGATGGTGGCACTTTTGGATTGGTTTAGAGTAGAGGCAGAGTGTCTAACATAGGTGATAGGTATTGGAAAATTATTGTAAATAATGTACACGTAGTTTTTAGTATAAAAAGATAACACTGCCCCAAGGTGGTCAGTATGGCTCAACCCAACCTGCCAGACAAACCTCAGCAGGTCAGAAAGACAATGTCATAGATAAGAGCAAATAAACAACCTTGAGAACCAGAGCTGAGGAATCCTGTCTTCTTTTTTGGTCTCAGGGCTGGGAAAAAGAGACTTTCTAACACCTCAGGGTCATCTCAACACCAGAGGCCTTGTCAGCTCTACACTGTGCTTCCACAATCAGTGGGAATGGCTGTATGCCATCTCCCACCCATCTCCTGTCTGCAGTGGATAGAGCCATCACTGATCTGGACTTGATGTGTTTTGGGATGCCAGCATTGGAACTGGAGAAGAAGCCAGTTCTGAGGGTGTCTACTTCTGACCTACACAACATTTCCAGTCAGCTCATGCCCAGGAAAGTCACATCTCTTTCATTTAGTGCTGATGCAGACATGACACAGGTCATCGCCCAGTAGGATGCAGCAGTGTCCTCAGGCCAACTGGAGATGGTGGAGAGCATCCCCAGCCAGGCAGCTGAGGGATGCAGCCCTGAGCTGCAGCACGCACAGGGGCTGCCTGCCCGTGGGGAAGCCCAGAGGCAGTGAAGGGCTTGGAGGAGCCTCTCTCCAGCAGCCAGCATCTTTGCCTTCCTTCCTGGGCAGCTCTGGGCAGCTGGCCTCCCTGCCAGGGCTGATCTCTTCAAGCCCTTGTGGGGAGTGGGGATCAGCAGCAAAGCAGTGTAGTGGCTTTGCATTTTGGCACCTGATCCCTGGCATCTCGTCAGCCTGGCCACTAGCAAGGGCACAGATGGCAGGGAGGAGCAGAGCATCCTCTGAGAGCTGAGGCTCCTTTTGGGCAGGTACTACTCCTGGCGCTGCCATCAGCCAGGCTTGCCTGGGCACACACCAAAAGGCAGTGGGAAAAGCGTGGCTGGCTCTTGCTTTTCCCTTCCCTGATGAGTCTGCGCTGCTGCTGAGTTCAGGGTTTCACCTGGGTTGTGCAGATACCATCTTGATAGAGAGGCTCCTTCCTGCTGCACGGGAACTCACCTTATTAGACAGATAAGATTTGTATTTATTGCTTGTTTGTTGTGTCAACAGAGGCACTGGGGGTGGCTAGAGGGGTGTGAGCTGGCTGCTCTGCTGTTGGAGATGGTGCCACTCCTCCCACAGGCGTTTAGGCCAAACCTGAAAAGGTGCACATGAGATGCTGTCCCACATTCCCTCCCCTGAGCCATACCCTAGGAAATCCTCAGCAATAGAGAGAGCCCAAGGGATGCAAGGAGAGCTGAAAGGCAGCTGTTCTCTGCCTTTCCCAGGAAGCTGGGAGTCAAGACTGTCACAGCCTGATCCTTCTCACACCACTTGTGTAAGACGGTGTAAATCCTCTGCTTTCATGGAGATAGACCACCGCAGAGCAGGCACCAGGGAGGGGAGAACCAGGCTTAGCGTGCTGCATGACGCTGCCAGCACCACGTTCTCAGCATGACAGGCACAGGGACTCACTCTTACGCCTGGCTTCCCCCCTCGGCAGAAGAAAGGAGTGTCAGGGAAGGAAATCAGGGTTAATCCAGGCAGCCGGCTCAATGGCTGGCACGGGTAGGCGCCTGTCCTTTGTACTGTCAGCTTGCAGCAATATCACACTCGTGCAGAGGGTGTTGCTCTGGGGCATCGGTGTAGAAAGAGCCAATCAAACCCTATTTATCAGCTTTGGCTTCTCAAAGGCCGAGCTGACGCAGCACTGGGTTTTTATTTTCCCGATTTAACACCAGGATTTATGGGTCGTGTACAACGGCACATTGCAGGGCACCATCTAAATAAGTATTTATCATGTAGGAAGGGGCCCTGAAGGCAAGCAGTGCTTAGCACCATGTAGCCCCTTGTCCTTGTGTCAGCTTCATACAGGCGCTCTGACTGTCACAAGGAGAGCTCACCCCTCAGTTTTATCCTGCTACGGATGGGCTGCTGAGTGTTCTTGGCTGGGGCCACAGTGGTGGGTGTTCTTTGCTCACTTCAGCAGCTGGTGGGCTGCTCTCTCTGTGAGCACCACACCTCGAGGTACCCACAGCTTCATTGGCATCCTTGAGCCATCTGCAGACCTGCAGTGGGCACCACAAACTCATGGCAGTGGTAGAAACTGGCCACAGAGAAAAAGCTGGTTGATGCCACTCAAAAATTCATTGTGTCTCCTGGCCTGTCCAGGAGCTGTGACTTGTGCACGAGCTTTGCCCTCACTGTGCTCCAAGGAAGCACTTAACCACTTTTAGTCTGTGCATTAGGGAGCTGTTCCCAGAGGAGACTGGGAAAGGGGCAAGAAAGGCTCAGGGAAAGCCAATAGGACTGGTGTGGGGGTGGTGTTTCTGTGCCTGTCACACACACCGGCTGATGATGCATTTTTCCAGTTACTCTGCTTTATCTGCTGTGCATCCCAGACTTCTCACTGCTGGCTGATGATGCTTGCCTTGGCATTGGGCAGGCAAAAGATGAAAATTTTCATACTGCTTCTAATATATTCCTGTAATAGGACTCAGTGGAGCCTTTGCTGGAAAATAACTGGTGGTTCACATTTCTGTGCCTCTCTTTGTTTGCTCTTCTTAATCAGCATTAGAAGAGCTAAATTTCTCTCCCTCTTCTTATGCTCTTTGTACAACTTTGACTTGCTGCATTTTCCCCACATGCAGGTTGTAGTGGAACGTGGAAGTGGAGACCTCTATGTTAATCTCACAGTGAAGAAAATAGAAGCATTGGAAATTCCTGTCTTAAAATAAAAATATCCCTCTCTCTCAGCCACATCATTTCAATACTCCATTGCTTCAGATTTCCATGCTTGCTTCATCCTTTCTTCTCTGTTATTTACAAGCCTAGACCAGGACAGGAGGAAGAGGCGTCTTGTATATTGAGTTTTATTTCTTTCCACAGATAAGCACTTATTTACTTTATTCCACACTTAATTTTTTTTTTCATTACCACTGAAGCTCTCTGTTCTCCCACTAATAAGAAATCCGACATCAAAATTTTGCCTTTCAGACTTTGCTTACATCTTGCATCCTCTCTGGCTTCAACGTGACTCGAACACGGGATGGATTCGACCCAAAGCAGAGGAAACCAGATGTGACATCAAGACACGCTCTCCCAGTGGCTGGATCTGCATCTCCGGTGGCAATCGGGATACTCCAAAGGCAGCTCCGGCTGTGCCCCTCCGTCAGAGCCCCGGCAAAGGGCAGGAGCGATTCATTAAAACCCCACCACCATGCACTGGCTGGCGTGCGAGCCTGAATGAATGTCACCGTTTTCATTACGGAAAAAGAGAGACCAAAGAGAAAATGTGACAAAGTACATCTCGCCTGGCTGTTGATTTTAAGCAACAGTGTGATTAGCAGCGTCTTCCCTGTACATTTCAAAGCGCCGGAGCACAATGGCAGGGAGATAAACATCCAGAGGTGCTGCCTGGCTGAAAGACATCTTCCTGACAGCGCATCACGGCTCCTGCCTCCCTCACCGGAAAGAACACGAGGCTTTAGTCAGCGATGAAAGAAGAAAAGCCACACTTTATCTACCATAAACAGTTGCCTATTTGTATTTGTTTTTTTCCCCCAATGAGTTCCATCTCTGAAGTGACGCTCCCCTGCCATCCTCTTGCAGCCGGGAGACCGAAGCCGCTTTCCCACAGACTCCCAGGGCCTCGACTCCTTCTCAGAGGGAGCTGCGGCTGCTGGAAAAATAAAACATCCCCGACTCCTCTCTTCGCCTGTGGAGTGTACTTTGCCTTTCTCCCCGGTGCCTCCAAGGAAGAGGCCGAACCTGCCTCCACAAGGTGGCCGAGAGCCAGCACCCATTCGTGCTTCCCAGTCAAGAAAACGCAAGCCAGCTCCCTTATTCAAGAGTTATTGGCTGTGACAGCTGCATCAGCTTAGACAGGATTAAAAAAAAGGAAAGGGAAAAAAAAAAAACGGAAAAGAGAGAAAACCCCTCCTTTCTCCTGAAATTACTCGCAAAGTCACCTTTTTAATGCTAACACACCCAAAACGCGCTCAGCCACTGATTTCAGCAGACCATATGCTGCCACTGCTGCTGGCCAGGTCCTAAGGGATGAATTTTTTTCCCCTTCAGCAAGCCTCCAGAAATGTCATAGAAATTTATATGCTTATTCACAGAGCCGATAAAGCAGAAAACCGGTGTTTCAGCTATTTTTGTTTTGCTTTGCAGATGGACAGTAAAAGACATAAATCTCCTTCCTGCCACTCGAACGCCCTGCCTGGCTCCCTCTTTGTGCCGAACCGCCAGACCTACAGGACTCGCCTGAGGTCCATGAGCCAGCCCTCCTCTTCACTTAGAGAGGAGCAGAAGAGTGAACCACCAGGAATCTCCCAGGACGTGACAAGTGCTTCCACCGATGAGCTGAGGCACAATTTCTTTTCCGCAGCCACCAAGGCGGGACAGCTTTTTTCTTACCATCTTTGATGGAGGAAGAACAGCAAGCTGCATGCCCCAGGGCTGTCCCTGCTCCTACCCCTGCCCGTGTTAGTGTCCCAGCTCTGATAAAAGGCACGCAGCTCTCCCATGACGTTATCTGGTGCGTGCCCCGATTTACTGCCCTGTGCCACACACCTCCATAAATCAGCACAGAGCCCTTAGGGAGCCCGGCTGGCCCCTCCTGAAGTGCATACGGGTTGCAGACCCGAGTAATATTTTAGACACGTTTGACATTTAACCTCAGGAAAAGCAATATAAGGAAGAGAGGGGGGACCATGGCTAAATCTTCCTCCCAGCTGTATTTACAGCCACAGCATGCGCCCGCAGCCCATTGGAAAACACGCCTTGCACGGCACATCACCAGGGAAATTTAGGATCAGCAGCCGAGGCCTGTTGACTTGCTGACTAAAGGAGGCAGCAGGAGGGCTCCTGGCTGGGGGCAGGAGGTGGTTTTATTTCAGTGCATGGCTCTGCGGCCCCCAGGGAAAATCCGCTGGGAGTCGTCCTCTCCCTGATCCCGCATTTCCCACGCTGCTGCTTCGAGCACAGCTGGCAGCTTCTCCTTCTGCAGGCAGGGCAAACCTGACTGCTCCAAACCCACCAGCATCCGCCTGGGTGCCCCACCCCGGGAGAGCCCTCGGGGGCTGCCTGAGACCCGGAGCAGGGAAGGGGTGGCTGGGCCACAGCTCAGCAGCGGTGCAGCTTTGAGCCCTGTCCCTGGTGCCTTTCCCTGGTTACCAACACCCCCCGATTGCAGCTGCTGGGATGGCTTGTCTGCACAGTCACAGCGAAAAGGGGCTGCCTTTGACAGCCATGCAATGCTGGGGAGCAGAGAAGTTAGGAATAAACCCAAACCCAGCAGGAAGAGAGGACTGTGCCTCTGTGCTTCGCTCGGCGGTTTAGGCAGCCTGTCATCCTGGCTAATAACAGCAAGCCAAATATTTAACTAAGATCTCATGATAGCAAGGAGCTTGGCAGAAGGAGGCCTGAAGAAAGCAAGCACTTTCTCTCCAAAGCCCGTTTTCTCCTTATTTAAAAAGGAGGAAACAGGTCAGCTGTCGTATCTGCCAAGGTCAGAAGCTCAATTTGTATTTCAGAGCCCGGGAAAGGTGAATGCACCAGAGCTACATCCCTGATGGAAACAATCACTCATTCTAATAAGGCTGGCAGAGGCTGGAGCCTGCCTTGTTCAGATACAATTATTACAGCCCGGGTGTCAGATTACTGAATCTATTAGCCGGGAATCAGCTGTTATTCCAGAGCAAGGCACTATCCTACAGGCAGTTGCGATGTACATCATGCGTGACGCCCGGCCCGGCTCACCCCGCCGGCAGCGGGGCAGGAGGGGCAGGACCGCCCGAGCTGCTCAGGAAAAAGCCCGTGGCAGCGACCTCTGGACACCGCTGCATCCATCAGATGGTGACACCGATCGGGGAATGTCGCTGCCAAACGCCTCGCTGTGCTGGGAGAGAGCAGGTCCCGGGTTTGTTGTAAATGCAGCGCACGGCTCTGCCGCGGGCTGAGCGCGTCCCCTCCCACCGCATCCCCCCGCAGACAGACGGGGTAAGGACCCAGTGCCAGCGCTCCTTTTCTGCCCCAGAGGTAGAAAACACCTCCGCAGAGGTGTCAGGGAAGTCTGAACGGGGGAGGAGGGGATTACACACAAGCCAGTGGGCAGCTCTTTGAGTGGAAGCTAAAATAAAAACCACCTTTACCCAAGAAACCCAAATTTTTGGCTAACACAGCACTCTCACTTGAAAGCATGGCTTAAAAAAAAAAAAAGTTAAAAAAGAGCCTGTGCTACTTTAGCAAGAATAAGAGGTGTGCCTGCACGGTTCTGGTGAGCCTCTGGGAGCAAGCCCAGCCATCCTCCAGCACAGGGCAGGTGGCTCCCAGGGCCCCCCTGCTCTGTGTCTCTCCCTGGCAGCAGGCAGCTTTGCCAGTGATGCCCACCCAATCGGTTTTTATCTGTCTCCTGTTGCAGAGAGGATCACCTTCTGCTCTGCAATATGAGAAAGCAACCACTATTTCAGCTCCATCCACATCTCCTGGTTCAGTGGGACATATCCAAACTCCCCAGCTCAGTCTCATCAATGTGCAGAGGCTGGAAAGTTGCAAAACTTGGCATTTTATGCTTCTTGGTCCCCGTTTTATTTTCCATGCAAACCAAATTCTCACTCACTGAACCTGTGTCCCCCAGGGGAAAGTGCTGGGAGAAGGAATGTGACAGGAGGGAGGAGTAAGGTTAGAGACTCAGGGCTGTATGTGCTAATTGAGATTTGTGTGTTTTTCCACTTTTGATTCTGCCTGTTTGTGCTGCTGTGCTTTTGTTTTATTGACATGAGAAAGTGTTCATCAAACTGAAAGGCCAGCTTTGGGACAGGGCTCCCATATATGTGGGACAGCAGAAACATGAATCTCAGAGTGTACAGGAATTTTAGGTGCCCACAAAGGCTCAGCACAGTGGGGTTAAGGCTGGAGATTTGATCCATTCTGTTGTGAAATGCTGCTGTAAGCAGGGGGCACAGGATCTCTGGTTGGGTTAATGCTGAGGAGGTGAGGATAAAGGAAGTTGCTCCACCTACTGACAGAGTGAATATGGGACAAGGTAACGTGGCTGGGAATGGCACATCACACCCAAATCTGGAGGTAATTTCATTATTTCATGAGAAACTTTTACTAGAATGACTTGTTTTGACACCACTGTGAGAGACTGGAATGTCAGTCATTAATGACTCATTAGCCAAGGCCCATTTGTGAAGGCAGTGGGTGCCTGGCTGAGGCTGGGTTTGCACCCCCTGAGTGGCAGGGGTTGAGTTTCTGGGTGTGAGCTGGTGAAGCCTCTGGTGTGCATAAGACAGAGGAGGTGAGCACCCACCACCGAGGGCTACAAGCCAGGCCTTGAGCCAGATTAGAAGCAGACCCTGTGGAGGCAGGATGGTGCTTTTTATCCTCACAGTTGTCCTCCCTTACAATTCACTCAGCTGTAAAACTCTCCCCGGGAATGGTCCTGATCCATCCTTTCTGTTGGGGCATAACTGGTTCCACTATTGTGAGAGACAGCTGTCATGTCTTAGAAGGGCTCATAAACCACCAAAGATGCCCAAAGCACCCCCAGACTAATTTCTGAGGCTTTCCACCAAAGGACTGAAAGCTCCCCCCACCAGGGGAGGTACCTGGGTATAACCTGAGTGTGTATTAACCCATTGAACTTGGAGTTTTGGGGGTTTTCCCTACCCTTGATTGATCAGGACTGCAATAATCTCTTCAATCACTGGACATTGAAATTGTAACAATCAAGTCTCCTTGCAGGATCCATGGGCTGTGATACCTTCTGCCATGGGGAGGTGGGACAGAGAATATGCCTGTTTCACAGCAGGTCCTTCTGCCTTAAGCCTTAACAAAGTTTACAGACTTGGCTGGACTGCTCTTTCCTGCTGGCAGGCATTGGTCTAACCTGAGGGAAAAGGCAGCAGAACATTTCACCCAAAGCAGGAGGTCCTGGCCCCACAGGTTTAGCTGTTCACAGGGCACATCCCTGCACAGGCAGCAACAGGACCTGGGAAAGCAGGTTACAGCTCTTTCTCTTGCTGTACTTGTGCACAGGAAGGGAAATACCAAAATCTGCAAGATTAGGAATTACAGGAGCTTGTCTTTATTACAACAAGATTTCCCTGGAGGAGGAGACCTTGGGTGGTCCCCAGAAAGTGCCATGCTGTGCCCCACTTGTCTGTCCAGCAGAACAGCGTGATCCCATCTCAGCCAGCTGGGATCTTTGGGGATAATTGACCATTCTGCATTACTGTGTCCCTCAGGGAAACTTCTCTCTGCAGCCCAGGCACTTAGCTCCTGGCTTGTGTCCTGAAGCATGAGGGCTAATATCCCCCACACATTTTTACCATGGAAATGAAAGAGAGAGGGTATTTTTTTATTCAATGGGAAACAAGTGAATAATAATTCTGTGAAGCCATGTAGTGGAAAGAGAGACTTTGAGCGCAACAAGAAACAGGATTTTAAAATTTCATCTGCACAGCAGAAGGTCCTGCCAATTGAACCGTTTCCAGTAAACAATCTGCTAAGTCTGACAGTTTGAAGGAATACCAGACTGCCAGGAGTGAATAGGCTGGGATTTTTAAGAGGTTTATTTTTCATCCAAACACTTTTGTTTGTGAGCAACAGCTCAAAAAGCCCAAAATGCATGTGCAGCAGCATTAGCAGCCAGGCTGAGGGCTTCTCCCCCAAACAGGGCTCCAGCAGGAGCAGAGGAAGAGGGCTGTGCTGGCCACACAATGTGCCCTGGGCTGCTTAGTGTGCAAGTCTGTGGCACTGTGGGTCTGCACCAGGAGAGCCCCTCTGGTGCTCCCATACTCCCACAGAAAGGTTTAGATCCAGCTCAGTTTGCTTCCCCATTTTCTGCTGCTCTCTCTGTGTGGGAGCATCAGCTGTCTAGAGGGATGCCAAGGGCAGCTGGCTGGGATGGGGGGGGCCAGGAGAGGATGCAAAGGACTGGCTGGAGGCCAGGGGTCTCAATCACAGGACTGGGGCAAGCCCATGTCTTGGTTTGGAAGGACAGGAGTCTGCCAAGGAAGGCACGAGCCTCCCCTGAAATGGAAAATGTAAACCCTCCCCACCCCTCTGAACTGCTATAAATTTTAAATTAAGGGGCTCTCAGGCAAAAAATATGGGAGCAGGAAATAACAGTTCTTTAATAGGGAAGGAAAAAATTAAAAGATAAAATAAACAATGCAGTGCACTAGAACAACACTGACAGAGTCAGAACACAGCCTGACACCCTGTGGGTCAGGCTGTTGGCAGCAGTCCCATTGGAAATGTGGCTCAGGCCTCCTGCAGTGTCAGGGGTGGTTCTGCTGCAGCAGGGATCCTGTAGAGAAGGATGTGTTCTTCCTCTGAAGATCCAGGGGAAGAGGCAGCTGCTGTTCCTCTGGGGAATCCAGTGGAGAAGCCGTGCTGGTGTTTCAGAACCTCTGGATTATATCTGGGTAGCAATGCTTGGCTCCTCCCTCTGGGCTCACATCTCCCAATGGGATGTTACAGTTCTTATCAGCCAGGCAGTGACATTCAATAGCTGTTATCAGCAATGTCCCCTCCCGGGGGAGGTGTGAATGTGGTCACTCAAAGAGAGGGATAAGGCAAACTGCCCACTTGAAAAAAGACAACTGCCATACAGATGGTAACTGAAAACATCTTGCATTGCAATCTTCAACAGCCCAGCAGGAGGATGCTCTGGGTGTATTTTGGGATGGAGAGAGCTCCTATGATGTGGCCAAGCTGGGAGGTAGAGCTGTGACACACCACAGGTGCTGCCTGCTCCCCGTGCAGGGGAGCTTTGCCTCACCAACAAGAGAACAGGGACAAGGAGGTGTTGCACTGCCAGTTCAACCACCTCTGCAAGGAGGCATTTAACCTGGGCAGGCAGGAGTCCCCCTGCCTAGAATAAACAAGGGACAGAGGTTAAGGGATTGAGCTTCCAAGCAGGACAAAGACAGCAATGACTTTCTGTGCATAGTCAATGTGTCATTGAGTTTTAGTAAAAGGATGGCTGAGAGGAGGAGAGGTGCTGGCTGGCATTCTCTGGGACTTGGAAATGTGCAGTGTGGGACAGGAGATGCATAGGGAGCACCTTCCATGCACACATCCCATGCAGCATCCAAAATCAGGGGCTGTTTTGAATGTACAGAGCTATCCATCCACAGCCAGGTCATGGAGCTGGGCAGGGAACAGGATGGGATTGTTTTGGGCATGAAAATATTGACATCTCAAAGATTTCATTTCCTCTTTCTCAGCAAGTAAAGAGGAAAAATGTTCTGAGGTCTTGAGGAGAGTTACAGACCCAGCTGTGATTAAGAAAACAGCTTGAAGTCTGCTTTCCCAGTTCTGCTCAAACCCATTAAGGAATGGCCCTGACTATCTTTTTTGGAGGCATTCACATTCAACCTAGACCCTCAAGAAGCTGGTAAACCCCTTAGGGACTTCTCAGATTTTCCAGTTGAGCAGGGGAGTGACAGAGCAGCTCTGGGCACCTGGCATCCACCAGGGTCAAGCCACCACTCTACACTCCCTCAGGTTTCCTATGTGCTCTCTTTTCTACAGGGATTTCTGATTGGATAAGCAAGGAGTTCCTTTATCCTATCCTTTTCTCAGTGATAGTCCCACCACGTGCCTCTTTCACTTGAGCAGGAAATTATTGGACCATGAGAATTATCACCTTACTTTTACCAAATGCAGTTTAACAATTATGTCCCTAAAATCATAGCACAGAAGGGTTTTGGTAATCATTTGCATTTCTGAGAATTAAGTGTGAAAAGGCTGACTTGCCACAAGCCAGCACTGAGGAAAAGCAGAGCCTGTGCAAGCAGAGATGGTTAAAATGCACAAGAGGATAACTGCATTGCAACAGATGCCTGGAAATATAGTGGGGAAATTTCCTGGTCCAGAAAATGTTCCTGGTCTGGCACACAGGGAGATGGGGGCCATGTGCTCCTCTTCAAGCTGATTTTGCAACTGCCAGAGCTTCCTTCAGTGCTGGTTATCACCAGGAGAATCCAGCTGCAGCACACCTGGGCAGCTCACCAGGGTTTGGTCTTTGCCAACAAATAACTTCCTCTGAGTCCAAATGTTTGCTGTCCCATTGCTGCAGTCCACAGGGTAGGAACTGACCCTTCCTGCTCAGAAATACCTGAGAAGCAAGGACTGGAGACAAGGCAGGGAGTGAAGTCTGATGGAAACACGGATGTACAGAAGACTTGAGCAGTATCATCTGGAAGAGGACAATAAGGCTGAGATAAAGGATCATTTCCACAGCTTCCTGTGAAGTGGGGACATTCCCAGCTCTGAAGCCCAGGACTGGCTCCTCTTTCAGCTTGGTGTCCACCTCCCTCCATGGGTGAAGTGGCAGCCCCATGACCTGTCACCCAACTCTTCACCTTTCCCTGGAGGGTGAGGCTTGCAGCCATTGGCATTGCAGGAGAAGACCTCAGTGGTGACTTGTACCAGTCCTTCCTGACAGTGTAAGACCAGTGTGGGAGATGAGATCTGGATGAGAAGTCCCACACCTCCACTTTAACACACCTGAAGCTGCCCTCTCAAGGCCTGTCATGGCCACTTCATGGTGCATGTTATTCTACTCTTTTGGGATTTATTTTTGCATGCTGCTGCCCTTCTTTTATACTTCAGACATTATAGATGAAACAAAAAAATACACTTGGCTGCAGTACAGTGATGTAGATGTGCTGGGATTTGACCTTCCACAACTTAATTTTCAAAATGTAGGACTTGGGGGGTATCTCTGTTGTGCCTTCCCAGAGGAGGTACCAAGATAATGACCAAGAATTAAGCAGAAAGATTTAGAGAGAGTCCCTGAAATGAAACAGGTGAAACAACTGTGCACAGCTGGGTGACATCCTTAGGACATTGTCACAGGAGAGGGTGGTTTCTTGTCCTCTGTGAGAGATGGACCAAAGCCAAATGACACCTGCTGGCCCCTGCCCTTCTCTGTCTCCACCAAAAGAGGAAAGGGGCTTAAAAGATCCCAAGGCAAAGCTGGGGCCAGGGCATCTGTCACCAGTGTCAGCAATGTCCCATGGTGTTGGGATCTCTCGCTGCTCAGAGTGACCCTGAGAAGAGTTGGGAAGTCTCTTTTCCCAGCCTGGCGCCTGAAGGACTCTTCATTTCTCGGTCTCAAGGTTGTTTATTGTATCTTATCTATAAAATTCTTTCTCCTGTCCAGCTGAGGTCTGCTCAGCAAGACAGTGCAGGCACTCACCCTGCCCCTGGGGTGGTGTTATGTCTTTATACTAAAAACTACAAATACAATATTTACAATTACTTTCCAATACCTATCACCTATGTTAGACAGTGAGTTTCTACTCTAAACCAATCTGTAAGTGCCAACATCACAGCAGAAGATGGAGGCCAAGAAGAAGAAGGAGAAAGGCTGGACATGCCCAGTTCCCTCTTGCCTCCTGAACCCCCATTCCAAAAACCCCAAAATCTACTTTTCCACCCCGTGATAACTTCACTATTATTCTGCCTAAACTGTTGTGGCTTGCTGATCTTCATCTAAGGTTGGTAATTTGCTCCATGGGTCATAATCAAACCCACAGGTGTTTTGGGCTCCATGCCAGGGCTTCTGAGCCCCCTGGCAGGGGTCCTGGCCATCCTGGACAGCCAGAGGGGTGTCCTGGGTTCCCACACCATGGCAAGGAGGAAGGTGGGACCTGGGTGCAAGTCCAGGAGAGCCTGCCCTGTTCCCTGCCAGCCAAAAGACCAGCCACATTCCCTGAAAGCAACTGGGTCAGCCTGAAAAGGGCAGGGCAGAGGCAGGGCAGGCTAAAGGGTGGATGGCACCCAGAGGAGCCCTGGGGCTCAGAGGTGGTCACATTCAATCCAATCTCCCCTCCCCACCAGCTGCTGTGCTGACAACTGTCAGCAGAGGGGCTGCATGTGTTGGCAAGGGCACTGAAGAGCATAAAAGTGGGAGGAAAGAAGGGACAAAGAAGTGAGTGAAGATGGTGTCAAGGCAGGAGCAGTTGCAGTTTCCTCCCTTCAGAGGAACAGCTCATCTCAGGCTGCCCTGTCACGTTGGCACTGGTGTAATCTCAGTGGTATCACTGAAGAGCCCTTTGCCCATCTAGGCCAGTGACCACCACTGTTTTACAGAGCTAATGTAAATTGAGAGAATATTTTTTCCAATTTACTTCCAGACCCACTCCTTTTTAATGTTTCCAATGTGAATAAACACAGCTTTCTTTCAAATGTATTAGACACCTTAGTCTTTCAATGCTGTCAGTCCATCATCCCAGGGCCCAAGTGTCATATATCAGTATCCCAAACCATAAAATCAGTTAACACATCATGAGACTTTTTTGGAAAGCTGCTCTCTGTGATCACCAGTGTAGGAGCAATGGGGGTAGGATGGTCAGGAGGGATGGAGACAGAGATCTCTGCAGCCAGGTCTAGGAAGTTGCCATTTATTCAGTTTATTGCAAAGGGCCTGGGTGCAGGGTCCTGCTGGGGGCTGCCAGCCACAGCTCAGAGCGGGCCAGAAAGAGGGAGAGAGAGGTAAAGAGAGTGGTAGAGAGAGAAGGCAAGGGCCTGGTAAAGAGGAGGAGAGAGCGAGGAAGAGTAAAAGAGAGCGAAGTTCCCGTTACAATACAATAAATCTTCTTCTGTGTTGAATACTCTGATTCTCACTAACCAATCTAGTACAAGATACAAATCTTAGAGCATTTACATACAGCCTATAAGAATCACTACATTACCATACTGTGTTACAATTTAAACCCTCAAAACTCCTCTTTGGGCCCCTTCTGCCAAGCTAGCAGGGTCTGCTCTGACCCTTGGACCTGTCTGCAAGCAGAGAGTCCTGTTTCATCAGAAGGGGATTACCTTCAGCCAGCCACACCATAGTTTTCCCGTTGTTGAGTAACTAAGGGATCTCAAAGTTTGCTTTCATTTCAATCTCGCTTATAGTTCCCATATTCTCAAAATCTTTTGCCAGGCAATCATATTTATAAGGTTTTCCTGTTTCATCTTCCCCAACAAATCAGTTCACAGGTTTCTGGCCCATCTCTTTTAGGTTTTTCTTTGTAACAGGAATGGCAAGACAGAATTCTCCTCCAGCAAAGGAAAGCTGATTTCTTGCTGCCCATCAGTACTTTTGGAAGGAAAACCCCAGCGCAGCACAGCACTGGTGATTAAATTACAAGAATTGACAACCATGAGTCACAAGCAGTGCCTGGTGCTCTGCAGGGATGCCATGAATCACCCTCCTGAAGGCGTGGCAGTGTTGCAGCTCTGTGTGGGCCAAAGCATGAGAACAGGGAGTCGCCAGAGCAGGGCTGGGTTTTCAAGCAGGGATCTCATCTCCTTTCTGTTTTCCCGACATCACTTAACCAGGACCCAGCCCTGCAAATACTCGATTGCACAAAGCTCTTCACGTCCTTGATGAGCTCCCCTGAACTCTGAAGGAAGCTGCACGCCGAGGCTTGGAGATGACAAAGGCAAACAAAGAAGTGGAAAAGCTAATGGGTTGCCTTCTCCCTCCTGCTGCTCTGTGGAAAGCTTTTATCTGTTGGACTCTCCCCTCTCCTTCCTTCACAAACAAGCCTCAGGCCAGAGAGCATCTCTGCATGGGGAAAAGTGCTTCAGCAGCAGAGGTACAGCAGCAATGTGATGATGGCAGAGTGCTTTGACACAGCTGTAGCAGTTAAACCCTGCTGGTAGAATCCCCACTTCCTGAGCAAAACTTCCCCAGTGCTAAAGCCTGGCTCAGACACACTGCACTCCAGCAGAGTGTATATATCCATACAGGTCTCCAGAGCAGCAAGGAATCCTGTGGATGATGGGAAGGAGTTTATTTCTGCCTCCACAACAAACACAGCTTGTGGAGTACCAAGGGGCTTTTCCAGCTCCTCTTCCCTGTCTGGGTTTCCCTGGTGCTCCAGAGGCAGTGCCATGGTGATGCCTGCACAGCTCACCAGAATTTATATCTGGGCTCAGTCAGCACACAGCCTCAGCCCTCTCCAGCTACCTCATTATTTACTGCATTCTGCTTGCTGACTTAATAGTGTTTTGTCCTGTCCTTGAATCCTGCATGGATGGATTCAGAAAAAAATCAATGTGTCCTGACCAGCAGGCCTTCTTCCTGCAGCACAGGGGAATTTCCAAAGTGCCATCATTTCTACTATTTATTTGTTTCCTTTAAGTTATTAGCATGATGGGGCTAATTGTGATGTTCCAATGCATTAAATCTTGCCTTCCATGCTCAGAAGTGTGGAAGCAGTTGAGGAGGAAAAGAGCAGGAGTTGTAAAAACAGAGCAAAAATAAAATAAATAAATCACTACCCTCCAAAATGAGAAAAACTGATGGCAGGAATGAAGCACTGCCATTGTGATAACAAGGTACTAATGCAAAATGAAGGAGCAGGAGCAGAGCAACTGATGAGTTTTCCACTGTGGCTTAATTAGGCAGGCAGGTACAACCTCCCCATCACCACTGACATAATTAGCAGTGGTGAGGAGTGAGCATCAGTGTGATGAGACCCCAGGCCAGCCAGGGCTCTGCTGGTGCAAGGTTTGGTTTGTCAGAAGGATGTGGACCTGTCCAGACTGTGCTAGCACCATGCTGAGCCAGGAGGGTGCTTTCTTCACATTCATGCGTGGCATGGCAGTGCTGGCAAAACTTTAAAGCACCACCACCACCACCTCCTCACTCTGTGGCCTCCTTGTCCCACCTGAGCCACACTGACAGTGAAATGGCTGGGGGGGGGGCTGTGTGGCCTCACCTGCTGGTGCAGCACCTGGGACTCTGAGTGTTAAAACATTTAAATATGACATTTAACAATAGATGGACTCATCTAGTATTCACAACTCTTTTATTCAAAGCACAATATTTATAGTCACTACACTGCCTTAAATCTAGAGAGTAAAGACTGTCCTCAGACAAGGTTTACAGGCTTGGGAGATATGGGCAAGCAGCAGCATATTTTCAGAGGATGGGATGTGGAGGCTTTGCAGCTCTGCTTTGGTGTGGATTCTCTGCCAGTAGGGAAAATCTGGAGAGCAGTTTCCCAGAGTGCCTTCCTTGGTGGGTGGAGAGGCCCTTGGACATCAGGGCTCGGTGTGGATTTTGTTCAGAACTGCTTCAGAGCTGCAGGAGGGCTGATGGCTGCCCCCAGTGTCTCAGTCTGTCTCTGGGCCTCTTACCTGGCTTTTCAAACTCTCAGATCCAGTCTCCTGCTACAGAAAACATGTGCCACTGCATGCAGGGGGCTGTGTCTATATCATGAGCTGCTCCTGCTCCTTACTCTCCCATGTCACTGCCAGCTGTTGTTCCACGCCTTCTCATCCTGCTCTGCACCCCAAAGCTCATCCAGATTTACCCAAGGAGGAGAAAGCAATGGCACTGCCACAGGGAAATATAGCAGAGAATGTTTTAAAGAGGCAGCAGATGCGGAGTCAGTGCCAGCAGATGCTGGGTCCCCTGCCAAAGCAATTGTCCCTGCCAAAGTCCTGGGACTGCCTGGAAATAAGGAATGAGTGGCTTTCACCTCATCCAACACACAGGACTCATGCCTTTGGTTCTGGCAAATGTAGGATATCTGAGATCAGGAGTGTCCAGTGTACCACTGGATCGACAGGCTGCTTAAACTGATGGGTCCCTTTGCCTTTTTGCCATGTCCCTCTGCTCTTCCCCCCACCTCCCCAAAAAAAGAAAAAAAGAAAAAAAAAAGAAATAATTAAAGGAAAACAGACCCAAAACCTTTAGGAAACTTGTTCTCCTTTCAGCAAGCAGCCAGAAAGAGCCAAGGCATTCCTCCACAATCCTCTGTGTGCAGCTGAGGAGGAGGCAGCAGCAGCAAGGTGGGAAGTGTTCCCCAGTGCTGGTGGCAAGGCAGATCCCTCACTGGCCTCTCCTTACACCAGCACCAAGGTGGGCCCCAGTGCTGGGGTGTTTGCCATCCCCACAGCACAGGCTGCCCAGACCCTCTTGGGACACTAGGCAGAACCAGGGGTGTGCTTCAGGTGGCAGTGAATGGACTAAAATCCCCTCTCCTTCCTCACGTGCTGCTGAGCTGCTGCTCTCAGGCTGGGATAGCTCAGACATGTGAGAGCAGCCTCAGGGAGAGGATTTTTCTGTTCCCTGCTTGAAGTGAAGCAGCGGCAAAAACAATCAACTGGTATAAAAATTAATTAATTAATTCCCTATCCCTGCACTTTTAGAAGAAATGTGGGATTGTTTTTGTACTTGGCTGAGTCTTGTTTCAGCAGAGAGGTTCTGGCCACTGGAGCACTAAGCAGATGAAAGAGAAGGGCTGGGATCCATGCTGAAGCAGCCTCCATGCTGGTGTTCCAGTGCTGAGCCAATCCATCTCCACTGGAGCTCACAGCCTCTTTGATCAATCTCATCTTTAAAAATACCAACACTCCGGAAGGCTTGGGAACTGCTTAATGTTCCTTCATTGTTTTCCAAGCCATTAAAACCAGAGGTATTAGCTGCTGCATACTTTTTGTCTTGTTTGGAAGTAAAAAAAGACAAGAAGCGGAATGCTAAAAGCGCAGATTAAAACGATTAAAAATAACGCAGCAATGAAAGTCAAACTGTTGGCTCTAAAAATGTTGATGCCTTGCATTGCTGTAGGCATTATATTCATATGAATGAGAGCAGAGGGCCCTGCTACCTGCCTCTGTGATGAACTGTGTGTGTCATTGCATGTGGCTGCTGCATTAAATCTGGAAGGATTGCCTTCTGCTTGTGCAGCAGCCGGGGCTGCCTCCTTGGTGATGCAGAATAAGGTGATTGCTCTAAATAGAGACTCACCTGGGACCAGTTCTGGGCCACAGGAGGGATTTTTTTTTGGCACTTTTCTATTTTTTCCCCAAGAGTTCTGTGAATTGCTGGTCTGGTCTCAGATCTCCCTGCAGAGGTGCCCCAAGCCCTCGTGCATGTGCTCTTGTGGCTCATAGGTGTTTTTTTCATGAATTGGCCACGGCTCTGTGCACCCACACGTGTGCCCAGCCAGTCCAACACTGATGGAGACCTGGCCAGAGCTTCAGGAACCCCTGCTGGGGTCTCACTTTTCTTTCTCTGCTGTGGCATCAGATAATCTCAGCAACAGGCAGCCAGTTCAAAGCTTTACTTCCATTTGAGCCACAAGAAGGAGAGCTTATATATCTAGCAAGAATTAAAAGATCATCCAAAAGCTGGGGCTTTTCTTGTGCAATGACTGTGTGGGTTTAAGGTACTTCTTGACCAATAGTTTTTACTTGCAAGCCAACTACACATTTAACACCACTGTGGAAGACCTGGGTGGGTTTAGAACAGGCATACAGGCTTCCTGCTTGTCCTACATGCCTGATGAATTCACTCAGTAGCTACCAAAGGCTGCTTGCCCCTGGCCTTCACTCTGTTTTCTGGTGGCCGAGCTGGGGCACTCCTGGATTTTATGGCATGTTTGACCCAATCCATCCTTCTGATGGGATATTAAGCAAATGTTTTTTGACTTCTTCCCTTGCCACACCATGGCTTCTAATTAAAGAAACCAGTGTCACAGGAAGATGAGTTGTCACATGATCAGGTCGTCACTGAGGGTGCCAGGACCAGCCTGCACCCCAGCTGGCAGGGTCAGCCCCTCCCTTCCTGGGGGCTAACACTTGTAAGCATAACAAAACCTGCTTAATTTTGAGAGAGCCTGGGTGAAAGTTTTTGCTGGCTAGACTGAAATTTGTCACCATTTACTTTCCAGCATTTGCTGACATGAACATTTGTCTCACAACGGGGTCCGAAGCTGGGGCAAGAATAATTTCACCACATGTAAAGGTGTAGGTTTTCTCTTCACCTGGCACACTCTCACCATTTTCTTCATCCCCTCTGCTGTGTCTCCTGAAAGGCTGGTGCTGAGCCAGAGGTGAGAAAAAGCTGAAATTAAAAGAGGATTTGGATGTTTTGTCAAAGCTTATCAGAACTCCGCTGGTTTGCAGCGTGAGGCCACGGCGCCAGCCCTTTCTTACGAAACTCTGGCTATTTCTGGCTGCTCTTTTTCAGCCTTCCCAGATGTGAGCAGAGCTCCCTGCATGTTCCTGGCACCTCTCCAGCTGGTTGCTGGCAATGCTGTGCTGCTGAAGCCAGAATGGCATCGTGTGGTGGGGCAGGGAACAAGGGAACCTGGCTTGCTGGAGGAACTGGATTTAAATGCCTGAGATGCCTTTACTGCCATGGAGGAGTTACAAAGATGGTTACACATGCAGACCAGGCTGTCCTTCAGCGTGCCTGAGGAGTGTAAAGGGCACAGGCAGGTCATTGGATCCTTGGATAAAGCAGGAGTCTGTTCACTCTGCTCTGAGCCTGTTTGGAACTGACCTGTGGTTGCTCACACGAGGATGGGAAGGGGGTGCCTGGCTGTGGTGTTGTGAGGTCCCCAGGATGAGGTGAGAGATGAGAATTTGACTCCATGTTCTCAGAAGGCTGATTTATTATTATATAATAGAGCAGGGAGAGCAGGGTTAGGAGCAGTACTGTGTTCAAGGACGGAATTTTGGTTCATGCACTTATTATGGTAGATAGCTTTAGGACTTGGACTGTGTTTAGGGTGAGGAAAATGGCTGCAGTTATTACAGCATACAGGTAGAAGCTGAGAAGGGTGAGTTTAGGGTTGTAGATGATAACGATTGCTATTCAACCTAGGTGGGAGATGGAAGAAAAGGCTAGAGTTTTTCAGATTTGTGTTTGGCTGAGACCCATTCATCCTCCTAGGGCTGCTGAGAGGATAGCTAGGATAGTTAGGAGCATAGGGTTTAGTGATATTATATATATTATGTTATGTTATGTTATGTTATATTATATTATATTATATTATATTATATTATATTATATTATATTATATTATATTATATTATATTATATTATATTATATTATATTATATTATATTATATTATGAAATGCTACACTAAAACTATACTAAAGAAAGAGAAGGGATACATCAGAAGGTTTAACAAGAATGATAATGAAAGCTCGTGACTGACGACTCAGTCTGACACAGCTGATGGTGATTGGTCATTAATTAAAAACAATTCACATGGAACCAATCAAAGATGCACCTGTTGGTAAACCATCTCCAGACCACATTCCCAAGCAATCAGATAATTATTATTTTCATTCTTTTCTGAGGTCTCTCAGCTTCCCAGAAGAAATTCCTGGACAAGGAGGATTTTTCAGAAAATATCATGGTGACACCAGGCCATGCAGCAGTGCCTATTGCCAGAAGCCCTGCTGGGTCTCAGCTTTGTGAGTGACCCCCCCGCTGCAGCTCATGCTCCAAGGGCAGTGCCACAGCCCTGTCCCCTGCTCCCAGGCCATTTCCCACGAGCACAAGGGGCTGTCCAGCTGCCCCTGAGGCATCCCTCAAAGGATGCTCTCGGCACAGCGGGCAGGCTGCAGCACAAAGCAGGTCACAGACACTTGGCTCAGACCAGCATGCAAGACTTGAAAAATGGAGCCCCTGGAAGATCCTGGAATCAAGCACCTCTGAATTTTGGGGCAGCCTGAGGGGATGTGGGATCCAGCCCTGATCCAGGTCCATGGGTATATGGCAGCAGCTGTAAACGTTCTTAGGATGTGTGGATTACAGTCTGAATATTAATGTGGCCCTTTTCTTCCAAATGGAGAGAATCCTGGCTATTGCAGAGCAGTAGGTTATTAAAATGGATTGGATTATTATATATTGGACATAGCAGCAGCTGGGGTGTATGGCAGGGCAGGTAAACATTCCTATCTGAAAGCGTGGCTTCTTCCTATTCATCAGTAAAAGCATATTTCTGACATTTCTTCTGGAACAGCTTCATGACGATACCCAGCCTTCTCTGTGGAAGCCCAGATATACAGCAACAGCTCCCAGAATGGCAAATCTGCCTTCTTCCTCCTTTAATTACCTCACTGCTAAGGGAAAAAAAAAATGACACACTTTTCTTGCAATTGGAGATTAAGCAGAAATTCAACTCCAGCTTGAAACTGTGGTTCCCAGCTCTGATTTTAAACAAACAGCAAAAGAAATTCCTAATGCCTAAAGCCAGCAACCTCAGGCCATGTGGAAGTTCTCCACATCACTAACCTGATTTCCCAAGGTGATGAGTTGCAGAGGTCACCCAACCTGACATGAATTATCTGTTAAAAAAAAAAAAAAAAGGAAAAAAGCCTTTCAGAGACTGATCCCAAAGTATGCAAATTTTATTCAGTAACAGGTCCAGTAGATCTCAGCTGGTGACCAGCACTTTGGGTCAGTGTCAGAGCTGAGAGGGATTTGACACTGCCCCAGTGTCCAGGTCCCCCTTGAGCCTGGAACTGGCCCAAACTGGCCTGTGGCTATCTGGCTTCCAGGCTGAAGGTGGCTTGCTAAAATATTACAGAGTGGAGCTCAGTTGTGGGTTTGCTGCAGAAAGAGACTGAAACACGTTTTTCCATCCTGCTGGACAGTGTCCAGATATTAGGTAGGAGCACATCCCACAGGGATGGAGGTTACTCTGCTCCTGAGTAAATAGCAGCATCCCCACAGAATCGGGTACAGAGTATGAGGGATTGGACAGTTTTAGGAGGAGAGCATCACTTGGGGATGTGGAGTCCCCACATGAACAAATAGCTAATATGCTAATATTATTTAATCACTGGTTTATATTTAACCACTTTGAGGGCATTTGTGCTCCTCCCCTTGGAGAATGGTCCTTGAGTCCTCCAGCGAATGATACTTGAATTTCCCTTCCCCATAAAGATGTTTCTTCATGGAAGTGACTCTATGAAACAGATAGATATTAATGAATTTTTTAGAAACAATTTCTGCATATTTTTTTCTTGCCAAAGCTGTTTTCTAGTTTAAACTTCAACTGAACTGAATAATCTTGGCTTCCTACAAGCTGCGTTTCTCTGTGAATAAATAATTTTCCAGTTCTCCCTCCTTCAGATCTTATGTCCCATGGTATGCTTGGAATATCTCTGCAGAGATGCAAGGCATCATTTTCCATATGGATCTGCAATCAGTTCCTTTATCGTTTGGCATAAACGATTGCACGAAATTAGTGCCTGAGGAAAGGGAGTGTGAACATTCCCAGCACCCGCCCTGAGACTGCAGCGCTGTGATCTGGGCCACCAGCTCTCACCACGAAGAGTTCCTGCCTCTTGGTGTGCTGCTGTGGGGAGTGCTCTCAGCATAGGCAAAAGCCACCTCCTTCCTGCAACCTTGTCACAACGCCCTGCCTCTCCTCCTGACCAGAGATGGCATCCCCACCACCCTGCCGCTCTGCTGGCAGTGCAGGAAGTCTGGACACAGATGTTCCTCTTGATCCCGGCCTCACACTTGGCAGTTCCCTCTGAGACATGCCGTTGGGTCAAAACACACACACTGAATTTTATTTTTAATTCAGAGCTTTTCTTAACAGCCAAAGTTGTGTCATTCTGCCCTTCCCTTTCCCCTTCCCTCTTTTTTTTGACACCAGTGCGTGCTCGGGTTACATCCAGCCCGAGCACGCTGTGCTATGTACCAGTGGCTCTATTTTTACACCTCCTCCTAGCTCAGCTGCTGGCTCTGTGGTTTTTGATGCCGTATGCAAACTGCAAAAACAAGCACCCCTTGTAGCCCAGAGCCACCCAGAGCCAGCAGTTCTCAAAGCCCTGCCTGAGGCTGCTTTGGCCCCTCTGCCTGCCTGCCCCAGGCTGCCTCTATAGCTCAGCCACGGTCACAGGGCTGTCCTACAGACTCCAGCTGTGTCAGTCTGGTCAGCATCGTCCCCCCGAGCCCAGCTCCCAGTGCCTGGGAGCCCCAGCTCCCTTTGCTGACAAATTCCCTCCTTGGAATAGCTGTGCTTCTGCAAGTCTGTGCTCATCTCCTCCTGCATGGCACCCTCTCTGTGATTGCTGTGCAGAGGGGAAAGCTGGGCTAGCAGAGACATCAGGTGCTTTTTAAACTTCCCTCCACTTTTCACACACTTCTTGAATTATCCTTGGGTGCAGACACACAGCCCTCAGCCATCCCTCCTCCAAATCCTCAGGTACTTCAGCATTCCCCACCCCTTGGGATGCCCAGGATTGACCTTCCAGTGCTGTTTGTGCTCTGGCTGCCTCTCCAGACCCCATCTCCCAGTGCCAGGCTGCAGCTCTGGGCTGCCTGCCCTCAGAAGCCAAGGCCACCTGCCTGCCACCCCCAAAGGGAGGTGGCCCCAGCCTCCCTCCCCTGGGGCTGCAGAGCCAGAGACCCTTTGAAGTGACACCATCTACTGCTGCTGTTGGACTGATGACTCCAAAGTGTTCGGCACAGGGTGGAAAGAAAAAAAAAAAAGGCAACTGCAATGTAATTAATGCTGTAACAACTTGTTTCCCCCTTGGAGAATTATACCATTAGCTGCTTCAATTGTGCATGAAATATAAATTACATTACTCAGAGGCATCATGTCTAAGCAGATACAATCCTAAGTGACACGGCTTGCCACAGTGTATCATGCTCCCTGGTCAAAATTAACAGAAGCCCGGTTGCCTGAGGCTAGCAGATATTCATTCAGATATCAAAGTTATAACCACGGTACTTCAACCTCCTGCCTGCCTCGGGGGATTTCTCAGGGGAGAGCAATGAAACCAGGCTCTATCATCTGATGAGAGCAGCTCACAGGTTTGAAAATTGCTGGTGTACCCCTGGCAACTTGGTGTTTCAGAGCCTGGGGCTTTAACAAACCAAGGGTGTGGTAGCATCACCATCCTCAGCACTGTGGGAGCCCAGGACATCCCTCTGGCTGTCCAGGATGGCCAGGACCCCTGCCAGGGGACTCAGAAGCCCTGGGACAGAGCCCAAAACACCTGTGGATTTGATTATGACCCATGGAGCAAATTACCAACCCTATATGAAGATCAGCAAGCCACAACAATTTAGGTGGAATAACACTGAAGTTATCACAGGTGGAAAAGTAGATTTTGGGGTTTCTGGTGTGGGGGTTCAGGAGGCAAGAGGGAACTGGGCATGTCCAGCCTTTCTCCTTCTTCTTCTAGGCCTCCATCTTCTGCTGTGATGTTGGCACTTTCAGATTGGTTTAGAGTAGAAACTCACTGTCTAACATAGGTGATAGGTATTGGAAAGTAATTGTAAATATTGTATTTGTAGTTTTTAGTATAGAGACATAACACCGCCCCGGGGGCAGGCAGAGTGCCTGGAACTGTCTTGCTGAGCGGGGCTTGGCAGGAGAGGAGAAAGAATTTTATAGATAAGATACAATAAACAACCTTGAGACCGAGAAATGAAGAGCTCTGACTCCTTCTTCAAGCGCCGGGCTGGGAAAAGAGACTTTCCAACTCTTCTCAGGGTCACTCTGAGCAGTGAGAGATCCCGGCAATGCATGTCTCTGATTTGTGTGTGCCTGATTCCTGTTTGCTGCAGCCAAAATCTGACCAGGGTGGTGGTGCTAAATATTGTAAGAATGGATGGCAAGGACCCAACAGGAGGAGGAGGGCTGCTGAGCTGCCAAAGGAACACAGAGGCAGGAATCTCCCCCTCACTCTGAACCAGGACCTTTCTTCTGGAGACAGGAAGCTTCAGTTCTTGTACTTGGCTCCTGTGATTTTGGGGTTAGCAGCTGGCTGGAAGACACATTTTATTCTTCTCCAGTGCCCATCTATAACGAATGATTGCAACCCCGCAGCCTCAATTAGCTGTGTTTGTGAAGAATAATTCGCTCCACTGTTGGAATAGCATCACAATTTTTTTTCCTAGTCACTTAAAATGGACCCTTATAGCTGCAAATGTGAAAACAGAAAGGGAACTGCAGTTACTCTTCTCTGCCTCCAGAATAGCTTTTGCCTTAGTTTGCCTTTGCAAAGTGGAAATCCTAAATAGATCTCTTTCTTGGGGGAAAAATATGAGGAAAAAAGGACAGTCTTGACAGTCTCAGAATCAGAGAAGATTTCTGTGTCACTGTTTTCCATCATCTCATTCCTCAGTGTGTCCATACATCCAAGGCTGCCCCACCCCAGGTGCAGAATCTGGCATCAGCCCTTGTTGAACTCTCTATGGTTGGTGATTGCCCAGTCCTCTAATTTGTTGAGACCTCTGCAAGGCCTCCCTGCCCTCCAGGGCATCAACAGCTCCTCTCAGTTTTGTATTATCTGCAAATTTGCTCAGTATCCCTTCTAGTCCTGCATCCAGGTCATTTATGAAGATGTTGAAGAGCACAGGGCTGAGGATGGAGCCCTGCAGAGCCCCACCTGTGACAGGTCACCCCTCTGTCACTATCTCCTACAACCCTTTGTGCCCAACCTGTGAGCCAGCTGTTCACACATCACATGATGTGTTAATCCTGCTGTGTGCTGGACATTTTGTCCAGAAGGTTTCTGTTGGAGACAGTACTGAAAACTACTGAAATCCAGAAAAACTACATCACCTTGATCAGCTAGGTGGGTTATCTTGTCATAACAGGAAATCAGGTTGGATAAGCAGGGATTTCCTCTCATGGAGTAGTGCTGGCTGTGACCAGTGACTGCAATGTCTTTTGGGTGTTTTTCAACACCTCCCAGAATAATCTCCAGAGCTTTTCCAGGCACTGAAATGAAGATGACAGGCCTGTAGTTCCCAAGGCCCTCCTTCCTGCCCTTCTCAGCCAGCATCTGCTGAAACAGGGCCAAATCCAGCAAGGTGCTCCAGCTCCCACTTAAAAGGAAGTGAGGATGCTCAGCACTTTCAGGGCTTTTTTGGCATTTCAGCATTTTACCAGTGGCATTGCCTGAGAACCACTAAGAGAGCCATGACAGGTATTGGTTGTGGTCTCCCATGGTGGGGAGCTGATGCTGTGGAGAAGAAGGCTGAGGCTAGGTACCACCTCAACACACACTTTCTGAGCTACAAAAACTGCAGCACCATTTTCTCTGCAGGGCCATGTATGAGTGGGTTTTGCCAACAACATTATGTGCAGGGTGGTGGCTCAGCATCAGATTAAACAGTAGGTGTTGACAGGTCTTATCCAATGCAGCTTTTGTTTTTTGGTTCCCTTGACCTCTGCTCCTCAGTAAAGCATGAAGAGTGCATGAGGAGTACCTTGCTCTAAGCTGGAAATCCTGTCTGTCAGAGGAAAGAAAATGATCTTGGTCCAAATTGACTTTGGAAGGAAAGGTTGTTTTCTCCGTCTCTTGTCTGGCTCAAAATCCAGTCAGAGAAAATTTCTTTGCTCCAGAGAAACCGTTACTAAATTCAGTCAAAAAGTAAAACTGGGATATTTTCAGAAGAAAAACTCTCATCCCCTTTTCTATTTTTGAGTTTTGAGTTGAAGTGCAAGATACCTGATTTTAAAAGAAGGAAGTATTTAATACAGGAATGAAATCACTGCTGAGAACTTTGCCTCCTGAAACACAAATTGCCATCAGGGTTCAGTTCAGGGGAGATGCACCCCACTGCTGGTGTATTCCATGTAACCATGGAATGAGGGTTTCCTGCTTTCCTGTTCATGGCTGAAAGTTGTACCTGAGAATGTGCAGTCATAGGGAGCTGAAGGCTTTAGTTCAATAATGGGGCAATCCCAGAGCACAAACGTAGTGCAACCCTGTGCAGGGGAAGACCTGGGCTGTGGATGTGTCTCTGACAAACAGGAGGCATTGCCAAATGCTGGAGTGCCATGAAACCTCTTCCTTCAAGCCCTCATTGATTTCTTTGCAGCAGCCAGAATGGTGGCAAAGGTTTCTGAAGAAAGGGAAAGAAAGATAAAGAGAAAAAAGGATTTTCAGCAGCATTATCCTAGAAGAGGCAGGTATGTGACTTGCCACATGCATCTGGAGAAGCCTTCCCTGCCCCCCACAGCAACAGCCAATGCAAATACACCTGAACGTGTCAATATTCACAACATAGCCCTTAAAAAAATAGCTGAAGGAAATCAAACATGCTGCTTCCTGAGAAGACCGGGGAATATACATTCCCAAGTGCTGAGAAATATCATCCATTATACATTTCTATCTATTCAACCAACTGCCTGCACATCTCCCATGTGCCTAGACAGGACAGATGCCCTGGTTCTGTATCCAGCACAGGAGAATTGCATCCAGCAAAGAGGCACCCCTAGATCTGTGGGTTTGCTCTCCTGAAACGTTAAAATGCCAGCACTCTTTCAGGAACAATTTTCTTGGCAAGGGAAGATCTTGACTGTCGATTGCACTTCGGTAGCAGCCAATATAGGAAGTAGCAGTATAAATTCTCATTCTCATTAAATGTGTCTGTCTGACTGATGGACGCCAGTAGAATTACACAGCGGATCCAGATTTGTGGGTCTGACAGTAATAAACCAAATTTTCATATAGAATACATGTCTCAGAGGGGTGTTGGACATGCTTTATTTCTGTGAGTTATAGGCACTGCGTGATACAGGAACGGTGCTGGGCACCACTGAGTGGAACATTCACCAGAACCAGCCCAGCCCTGATGAGCAGAGCAGTGACCTCCCATTCACACACTGCTTTCACTGCCCAAGAGACAGGCTCATCCAGTGCTCCTGCTCATCCAAAAAACCTTTCTCTCCAAAAAGCCTGCCCTGTGTGCTGAGACACTCCTACACTCTGCAGCAGCAGCCTTGGTAGGAACAGGCAGAGAAGGGAAAACCAGGCACGGGAGTGTTTGAGCTCCTCTCACAACTCCACCATCACTTCTCCAACCCCTAGTAACCTTTCCACAGAGCCACTACGACCAGGCAGGCAGCCAGGAAAGTGCTTCAAAGGTCAGGGCACTGACCTCTTTTCCTTATAAAGCAAGAGCGTGTCAAAGGTGTCGGTGTTGGGTCTGGGATGTGGCGGGTCATTGTACAACTGTGAGGCAGCCAGGACACCCAGACCTTTGTTTTCCAAATTGCTACAGCAACGAGCAGGGTTAGATACCGGAGCTGTTAATTCATCTGCATGGCTGCCAGTGGTGGAGTGGTGCCAGAAGGAAAGGTCTGCAAATTTTCCCAGTACGACTATTTATCAATACTGCTCTCTGTCCTGCTGTTTCAAGTGGGTTAATAAAAGACGTAAAATATTTCCTTGTCTTACTTTTGCACTTTGAGCTTCTGTTTTGCACACAAGGCTCTTTTCTCCTCTCCTGTCTCAACTTTTCCCCAGCAACCTGTCTCAACTTTTCCCCAGCAATCTGTTTCACCCTGCTCCCACACAGCCACCCAGCTGACCCTTCATTCTGGGGTGTGAGGTGCTGTCCCTGCTGCTGCAAGCCCAGGGGGCTGTTTTGGACTGTTCTCTGTTCAGTCTCTCTCCCAGGCACTAGATAACACTCAGGAAACCCTGTGCCAGCTCCTGCTTGCTGGCTTTCCTTGCCATAGTCTTAATTTCTCTCCCTGAACTGCTAGGCTGCTGAGCTCCATCCTAAAGTGCCTCCCATGCCCCCTGTCTACACCGTGTGAGCATCCCTGGTCCAAAAACCTATTTGCTGCCACAGTTGTGAGCTCCTCTGCTGCCTTGGATTACTGCAAGTGAATCAGCCAGCAGCAGCTTTGCTTTTAAAGCCCTCTTGAAAGCATTTTCTTCTCCACTGGAAGCGTCAAAGGAAATTCCCCTTGATGAGGTTGCTGGCCCTGGAAAATCAGCTAGGAGCATACCAAGCAGAGGGCTCTGGTAGGTCTCATGTTTCAGGACTAATCCTGGGGTCCATGGTGGAGGAAGGTCCTTGGGAAGGTGGCTGAGTGGTTGGGCTGCTGTACCCCAGGAGCCCTAGAAAGAGGATTAGGTCAGCACACTGAACAAATGGAGGGCGAGCGGAAAGCTCGGTCATTTTGGGATTGCTCACCACAGCTGCAGACAAAGAGATGAGAAGAGGGATTTAAAAGATTATTCTGAATGCAGGCCAGACCTCAGGAGAGCAGCTAGCTGGCGGATAGGATTGTAGCTCCCTCCCACCATGCCCAATCCAGCCAGACTGTGCTCACGGATGAGGCTGGGCATGTGTGATTTTATGGAGATTGGGGGTCCTATTTGCTTTTTGGATCTGTTTTTTGGGCACTTTCTGGGTTGATTCTGGTCCCATTATTATGCTTGTTTAGGCTAATATTTACCAAGAAGTCCTCCCCCATTCCCAGCCTTTCTTTCCAGAGGTGCCTCTGGGGTTTCCACGCTGACGAGGCTCTCTCAGGAGCTGCAGTAAGTGTTTACCCACATGCTGGGGCTCCACCTTGCCTCAATTACTTGGAAGATTATGCTGTTCCCAAAACGGTGACCTTTCTCAGTCTTGGGGCTGTATGGAGTTTTATATTGTGTTTTAGGATTTGCATTTTTATTTACTATGTGTTTCATTGGCCAGCTGTTCTCTAGCACGGATTTTTAATGCTTTGGAGGAGATTTCCTCAGTATCCCCTCTTGTCCATGTCCTTTAAAAGTAATATTTGATAAAACTAAGCTGGTTTTTGTGCATTCCCCAGTTGATTTCCCAGACTGATCGCATGACTTCTAATACCTTATTCCCCTCCCCATATCCTATATTATTCCTACAGGCCATACAGTCTTGCTGCTCTACCTGTAGTGTGATAACAGATATCTGGAAAGAGAGAAACCAAGAGAAAAAACCAAAAATATTGTATATATCAAAATCACAAGCCCTTCCCCTTAATTTCTTGTTCAGAGAACCAGCAGTGGTCATTTGCTAGATAATAGCCAAATATTACATCACTTCCCAGAGACACCCGTGCTGCTGATCTGGAAAACCACACTGAGCTAAGACTCATTAAAAATCTCTCTTGGCAATTTCAGATTTTGCATTGAATAAAAGGTCATGATTCCTTCATATCAACAAAATCCATTTCTTAGTATTTTAGCATTCAAGAAGGTTGAGATCCAGGCTCAGAAAATCCTGGGGAAGTTGTGCCTTTCTTTTCTCTGTGAAGAGAAATGTGGCTACAAGAGGTGGTCGCCTTCTCATCCATGGGAATCAGAGATCCTTGGGTGTCTTTCTTCGGCCTTCAATCTGAAGAATCTGAAGCTCAATCTTAAGAAATGTGGTGCTACACTGTTGGTTGGGGCCCAAGTGTTCAGGGTGTAATGCAGGTCCAGCAAAGTCATAAAAGGTCACACCAATGAAGCTGAGAAGATGCAAACTTTATCACTGGTGGACATGGGAACCTTGCCCCCTAAAATGGGTGAGTCCTAAATATTTTCCAAAAATCCAACAGGAAAGGCCTCTTTATTGAATAAAACCTTCCTGTAGGAACCAGGGGGGAAGGAGATGGCGTGGGTTTGCTCTTGAGACAATTGATGTGATGTTGGTCTGAAAGAGACAAAGCAATTTTACTGACATTTGTTCTTCCTTCCCACATTTTGCAGGAGTTCAGACAGCTGTGATTGGAGCTGTAGGACATTAAAGGACTTGGCAAATATCATTACCTAAATATGGATGAATATATAATTTCTGATGATTCCAGCCTCCAGGGAACAAGTGAATTTGGTTTCTTACTGAAGTTCCTGTACTTATTAGGAAAATGGTGGCTGCCATCACAGAGCAGAGTCAGATCACCATCCTGAAGGAGAAGGAGTGGCAGCCTGCACCAGGTGAGGCAAGCAGAGGTCATTGCCTCTTACCCTGGCCATGACTGCTTCAGGTGTTTCTGAGGTGGCACCACACTTCCCTGCTGGTGTTCCTCCTCCAGCAAAGGCTTCACAGAGCTGAGGAGGGAGGGTCTGGACAAACAAACACACCAACACCCTCAAAGCCTTTGTTACTCATATGTGGAGCAGGAGGGGACTGATGGTGCAGTGTACAAGAGGGATGTAGGATCATGACAGGAGCAAGCACAGGAGGCAAGGAGGAAAAGGTGACACTGAGAAGCCAAAGGAGCTGGGAGGGACCAGGACTTTAGCTTTGGGAGACAGAGTGTGAGGAAAAGGATTTGCTGGAAGCTACATGGCACCTGGGAAGGGAAAGAGCCACAGAGGTAGCCCACGGCCGAAAGGCACTCTCCTCTTCTTGGCTTAGAGACTGAGTCCAAACCTGAGCACTTTGCAGCTCAAACCCACCCACACAGTGTTAGCTAAACTTGTGTAAAGTTAGACCCAAACTCCCCAGTGCTGAGGATCAGATGGCTTGTGCATATGGCTAAATATAGCGGTGATGAGTGTCCAACCCCAGGGCACCTTGTTGCGGAGCTCGCACCGTGCGCGCCGACAGCAGCGTTTTCTCTGCTCGCACTCTCCCTCAAAGGACACCTTGGCCTGCCTTGCATGGCATCCCTCAGATGTTTTGGAAGCGTGAGAGGCCATGGTAAGGAAAATGGGAAGGAGCAAGAACAGGAGGAGATATATATTGGGTGAAGGAGAATTGTGCTGGCGTCCCAGGCTGACAACCCACTGCCACCTGACCCAGCCAGTTCTGGAAAGTGTGTGGTCACCCTTTGCAGTGTCCTCAGGCAAGCTGAGCTCCTGAGAGGGTGGTGGCAGACACCCAGTGCTGCCAGGAGGCCAGACAGCTGGAGGCAGGAGTCCTGGCCCCTGCTCTTGGCTTGATGCTCACTGTGGGGGGGTGCACTTCCCACCTCCTCTCCTGGCACTCAGGAAGGGGAAATTTATGATCCTGACCTTCTTCCTGCTGTCAGATCAGCTGATGAAAAAGTACTATCTAGGAATTGATTAGGGACTGGTCCAAACCACTGCTATAAATCTAAATGCCCCAATCAGAAATTCCAATATAAAGCTGAATTTTAACATCAACCCTATCTGTAACAGGTCAAATCTGGATTCTCAGTTTCCTCTAGAAGAGTTTAGTTAAACCTTTTTGAGTCTAGCTCCTAAATACATTAATAGCAGCAAGTGAATTTGTGATCTCCAGCACTTTTAGAGTTAATGGAGAATAAATGGACACTTTCAAATAGATTCAGGAGGTCTGACCATAAATCGTCTGTATGATAAAAAGCAAATATAAATTTTTAAAAAAATTTAACCTTGCATGGTGTATAAAGAGAATACATAATATTCTTGAGCATAAATACATCTCAAATCAAGCCCATTGTGTATACACAGAATATGTAATGGGTTTGCTTGAGACATTTACCTCAAGCTGAGGCTAAACTGGCGATCTTTTTATGACCAATATAGTTCTTTGCAGCCTCCTACATGCTTCTGTGTATATCATTTTTCAGGCCCAGTACAGACTGTCCTGGACAGTATGTAGATGTGCAAAGGGTACATAACACCTGTCTTATATGACAGGCTCTGGAGTCAGCTGTGGAAGGGGCTCATGGAGCCAGGGAGGACAGATCCTGTGGGCAGAAGGCTGAAGTGAAGAGGAACACAAGCCAGCTGGAAGAAATGGAAAGGAAAGACAGGGCACAGGCTGCAGTTCCAATCAACTTTGTCTG
This sequence comes from Molothrus aeneus, assembly GCF_037042795.1. Lineage (NCBI taxonomy): Eukaryota > Metazoa > Chordata > Aves > Passeriformes > Icteridae > Molothrus > Molothrus aeneus. The sequence goes on along the minus strand of NC_089647.1, from coordinate 108,984,057 downwards.
AGAGCTTAGGATAGGGATGAGAGTGAGCAGCAGGAACCACACTGACCAGATAAATCTCAGACACTCCAGGTCTAGTCATGAGGAGGGGGAAGATGCAGTGACTGCAGGATACACAGACAAGGTCACTTGTTGGGGAAGATGAAACAGGAGAGCCTGATAAATATGATTGCCTGGCAAAAGATTTTGAGAATATAGGAACTATAAGTGAGATTGAAATGAAAGCAAGCTTTGAGATATCTGAGTTACTGAACAACTGGAAAATAATGGTATGGCTGGCTGAAGGTAATCCCCGTTTGATGAGACAATACCCTCTGCTTGCAGACAGGCCCAAGGGTCAGAGCAGACCCTACTACCTTGGCAGAAGGGGCCCAAAGAGGAGTTTTTAGGGTTTAAAATGTAACACAGTATGGTAATGTAATGATCCTTATAGGCTGGATGTAAATGTTATAAGCTTTGTATCTTGTTCTAGATTGGTTAGTGAGAATTAGAATATCCAACACAGAAGAAGATTTATGGTATTGTAATGGGAACTTTGCTCTCTTACTCTCTTATGCTCTCACCCTCTCACCCTCTCATCCTCTCTCCCCCTCTCTTCTCTGGGGCCTGCTCTGAGCTGTGGCTGGCAGCTCCCAGCAGGGCCCTGCCCCCAGGCCCTTTGCAATAAACCCCAATTCCACGACCTGGCTGCAGAGATCTCTCGCCTCTGTCCATCCTGTCTGTCCTGCCCCCTGGCACTCCTACAGTCACTGCCCTGTCATTGCACCTGACACCATGCCCTGGCACACACAGTGCTGAGCCAGGCCCTCAAGGCAGCACCTCCAGGGCTGGGCAGCGGCCTGCAGGGCTCATTGCCCTGACATGCTGATCAGAAATGCTGATCCAGTCTGGGACTGACAGCACCAATGACGTCAGTCATCATCCAGCTGCACAGTGAGATGCTTCATCATGAGGTGGAGAGGGCTGTGCCTGGGCCAGGAGCTGCAGGGAGCAGCAGTGGAGCTGGCCTGGGGAGGCAGAGATCATGCTCCTGTGTGTGCACATGCTCATGCACACAAACACCTCCTGTGCATGCTGTGTGTCTCATCAGCAGGTCAGGAGTTCAAGTCAGATAATCAGACTGTTGTTACTATGTTTGACTTAGTGTAGGGTTCACTGGCTGTGCCCATGTGGCAGTGCTCTGTTACCAGAGAAAACAAGTGGCTAATTGTACGTCTGGATGGGAAGTGGTGGCACACCATCCCCTGTATGTCTTGCTTGAAGCAAACCATGGGCGGCTGAGAGGGAAGGGGCAGAAATTTGTTCCAGCACCTCCTCCTGCCAGCACTCTCAGGGGTCTGGAACTGTTGGTCACTCCACAGGACCCACCTGCCTATGTGGGGACAGGGCCATGCAGGGTGTGTGAGTTTTCTAAGGACATCATCACTCACCAGGAACACCCATGGCAAATCCTTCCCAAAAAAGGAGACAGGTTGGTTCCTCAGTGCTGGCCTCTTGCTTGAAGTCTGCTGCTTCTTTAATGTTAGCAAAATCCATCTCACCTCTATACCAACACCGTGTAAATATAACTGCAATTCACAGGAAGCCAGTGTGTGCTGGAACAGCCATGCTGCACACAGAACACCTACTTTGAGAATTATATTTATTTCCTGGTTCCAGTCACAGGCCAGAGAGCAGGTTTATGAAAGGTTAATGCCCCCTTATATGGCTGCTGTCAGTTCTTACTTCATCCAGAAGCTACATTTTACTCTTTCTCCTTCCACTCCCTCCTCTCCTTCCATCCCAGAAATGCAGCTCCAGGAACATGAGGGGGAAGGAGGGAGGAAATGATGCCAGTGCCCCAGCTGATCCAGGCAATGCAGGTGTAGTAACACCAGTGGCATTAGAGGTGCCTGGGACTGCTCTCACTGAGCTGTGGCTCCTGCCTCATGGTTTGGCCAGATTCACTCCTCCAGCATGTCCCAGCAGTGGCAGTCCCCATCTGCAGTCCAAGTGTAGATTCCAGATCCAGTTTTGTCCTCTGATAGAGCAGCCCTGGGCTCCTTCACTGGCATAAGTTGTTCTCCCCAGGTTTTGAGGGATGTCCACGTGAAGCTCCTCTAGCTGCTGACATGCCCAGGTGGATGTGGAGCCATCCTGGTGATTTCAGACCTTGTTCCTTGGGACCACACCTGTGTACGTGTAGGTGTACATGGCAAGGGAATAACACTTCCACAAACTTCCCCCCTTAACCCTTCCTTTCCTCACTTGTCTCTCCCAGGTGACATTAATAGAATTTAACGTGGTGGCATGACCTGTTAGTCATCCTGCCAGACTGGTAATTTGGTCAAATGACAAACTTTCAATCATTTGAACAAATGGCTGTTTCACCAGGGCATTTGATCAAATGATTAAAACTAAAAGGCATTTGGCCACATGACTGAAGATGTGATCATGGCTCTGGACAGGTGCTGGAGCAGATTTTTATAAAACAATCAGACTGGAGTATAATTCTTCATGCACCGGAGCTTCAACATGACCAGGTCCTGCCTGCTGCTGATGTTATGAAGGAATGTGGGTTTCCCTGCCTTCTCCCTCCCTGGGACCTCTCTCATGTTCAATTTGCCTGGCTCTGACCCCAAAAGCCTTCCAGGCCCTGTGACCATGGGAGATGGGCTGGGAGAAAGTTGGGCAGTGGGGAGGTGGGAGGATGGAGCAGGGAGTGGCAGCATGGCTGGCCAGGGCATGGTGCCCCTGGGAGTGACCACCTCAGAGTATTCTGTGATTCTGTGGCTGCTTTAGGGGCCATTGGAGGGGAGGGCATCACAACAACCCAAAGGAAGGGCTGGGGTCCTGCTGCTCTGTGTGGGGAACAAGCATGGATGGAGCTGAAATGTGTCTCTCCCTCCCATGGGCAGTGGAGAGTCTCTGGGGAAACAGGCATTCAGAGGTGTGTCTAGGGTTTGATCTCTCCCCCAGAAATCCTCCTGGGCAATTTGTCCATTCCCAGCCTGTCCCAATTATTTATGACAGCAGGATAAACCCTTTCCAGGCAGAGAGGGGACCACAATCTCTCTTCTGTGGAACTGACAAGCTGTGACTGGAGAGAGACAATGTTTGTGGTGAAGAGCTTCCTGTAGCTACAGAGAGGTCAACAGGATGCTTACCAAAAATGAGATTCAGTTCATCGAATTAATGTAGTTGAAGCAGGGAGCACAGAATATACAAGTGAAGAGAGGACTGAAGCTTTTAAGCAGTAAGCACTGTGATGCATTAGACAGTATTCCCAAATCACTATTCTTGATGGTTTTGCCTAAAGCTAAACCCCCTCCCAAACCCCAGAATTCAAGAAAACAACGTAAAAGGGGCTATTTCCTGGCCAGACTCATTGCCCAGGCACTGTTCAGATTTTCCTGCACATTCACAAGAAATGTGACCTTTGTATGCTGTTGCTGGGGGTAGGCCTGGTCCTCAGAGGGATGGAAAGTGTGTGATTGCTGGATGAAAGCAAAAAGGAAGCTGCTCAGCCAGCAAAAACCCTGGAGGTGTTTCCAGTGCTTACTGCATTTGGAAGACCCAACAAAACCATTCCTCCCTTCCTATGGCTTCTGAAGGCAGTTTTCAGCCTTCCCTTTCAACATAAGAACACAAAAAATGCCCCACTGGGTCAGACAAGCAGCCTGAAATGCCCAGTGCTCTGGCTTAAGCAATTTAAGGAGAGAATGTGAACCTAAACACCCTCTGTGACTCCACTGCCTCCACCCATCCCACAACACCTGCACCTGTAGGTGTGTTCAGGGTGATGGAGGGCACATCCCTGTCTGTTCCTTTCCTTTAATATCTGTTTATAGCCCTGTCAGCCATGACCACATCTAATTCTTTCCAAGAAAAGGAAAGGAGAGAGATCTCAGCCTCCAACTCCCCTATTTTATATTATGTCCATTTATTCCAAAACAGCCATTCCAAACATTCAGGCAGAAGGACAAGGTCAGGGAGTGCTGCAGGCTGAGGGCTGCCTTCACTTGGTGTCCACAGTGCACAATCTAACAGGATCCCTGTCATGATCAGGAGCTCTCAGGAGAGTGGAGGAACAAAGACAACTGCATTCCTTTCCACCTCTGTGTGTGCTCCTTTTGAGGAAAGCCTTTTCTTTTTTTTTCTTTTTATTTTCTTTTTCTTTTTTGTTTTAGTCCTTTCTCTGCAGACGTACATGGCAAGAGGCTTTTAACTAAATGATTGGAAGTTTCTATTTGTCCCAGGAACTGTGAGATTTCCATTTCGCTAAATGAGGGAAATTTTCAGCCACTTGACTGACAAGAGTGTTTGGGGAGAAGGAAAGCCTTATCTGCTGGAACAATTTGATGAATTTACCATCAGAATGAATAAGATGTAGATCCACACGATGGGAATTCCTTTCTGCCTAATAAATAATACTGTCTCTCTTGCCCTACCAGGGCAATGGGAGAACTCATTAATTACTGAGTCTGCATAGCCTGGAAATCAGAAGATGTTAGTTAAATGCTAACTCTTCTCATCTTGAAAAGCAAAAGGCTGTGTTTGGTTTGAAGTTGGTGTGGTTTTTTGGTAAAAACACAACCAGGATTTTGTCCTGTGATGAGGCTATTCACACAGCTACTTGAGGCAGGTATAAATCATATGGACTGTGCATGGAACAGGAGGAATCTACTCTATGCAAAATTAATGTTGGGCTGGCCCAGCAGAAGCAGCACATGTAGCAAAGGTGAAGTGCACAGTCTTAGGGGGAAGCTGTGTGCCTGCCCACCTGGTAAATTTATGTCTTTCACCTCTAGAACTTCAATTCATGCACAGTGTGAGGTTGTAAGTGAAATGAATTTATTGATGCCAGTTCATTCCCTAATGGGTAACAGTTCATGTCACAAAATCAGCACAGATAATTTGTCATGATTGGAAGTCTCTTGTAAAGAGAGGATCCAGTGTGCAGGGGTATAGAGGAATTAGCTCCTGGCCCCTGGGAGAGATGGCAGAGCTTGATAGAAAAGCCCATGCTCCAGCAGAGGAAACAGAGGCAATAACCAACCCTCCCTCCCAGCCCCTCACCCCCTTGTGAACTGCATCACACAAAGTTCCTGTGCTGCAAGTTCAACAGTAATGAAAAACAGGCCTCCCTCACATTGTACCTCATCCTAGGATGGGAATGATATGCAGTGCTTATGTCAGATCAACACTGAAGTCAGTGGGAAAACAACACCAGCAGAGCAAAGCAGAGGCAGCAGACTGTGTTTGCAGCTGTGCCAAGAAGGAAACGTCACCCAATGACCCCTGAGGGGTTACTGCAGGGGGGATCCTGCTGGCATCTCTGGTGGGTCCTGACACTGTTCCAGGCAGGACTCTCTGCCTCCCAGCTTGGGAAACTGATCTTTCACTCCCCTCTTTGGCCTCCCCTCCATCCCTTGGGACAAAGCAGGCAGGAGATGCTGACGCATACTCCAGACTCTTGAACAGGGGAATGCCTCAGAGCTGCCTTCAAGTGTTTCCCCTCTAAAAAAAATCCTCAAAATCCACCAACTGATCTGTACCAAATTGCCTGGGAGTGCCTGTGAGCAGCGTGTTGGATCACTGCCTGTGAAAACTCCTTGCTCTGTGTGACCATAGGACACCATGGTCACAGGAGTGTCACCTTGCCCACACCACGTCGGGCTGGAAGTGGATCTGCCAGGAGAAGCGGGGCAGCACGAGGACACTAGCAACAGCTAAGGAGAGCTTGAGGCTGGGACAGCCCAGATCTCACCACAGACCCTCCTGTGCCTCTTCCCAACCTGTGCAGAGCCATATGGTTGTGACCACATATGCCCTGGAGCCAGGGTGGCCTGGGTGGTTCTTCATGACACTGCCTGGCAGAGGCAGGGCATGGATCTGTGACATCAGGATGCTGTTTGCAGTCCCAAATGACTGTTCAATTTCCAGCAAGTGAGTGACCTTTTGAGATGAAGTCACTCTGGTAAAACTGCAGTAAAAAAAAAAAAAAAAAAAAAGAAAAAAAGAGAGAAAGGATTATTAGGTACCTGATCAACTGATTTTCTGAAAAGTTAGAAGGTGTGGGGAAAGAAAGTGAAATGCACATTCCACCCACTGCCACTTTACATCTTTGACTCCAGTGCTGTGCCTGACCCAAGGAGGAGAAGCATTACAGGAGGAAAATAATTCCTGTAAGATGCCCAGTATGTTCTTAACAAAAGTTATTCATAGAAGAGATGACTGGAAACTGCTCTTCCTGTGCCCTGGGAAATTCTGTACTCAAAAACGAGGGAAACAAAGAAATAAAAAACCCAGCCAAGGAAACAAGCCTCAATCAAATTTGATTCCAAAAGAGAAGGAAAACATAAAGATAGAAATCTGTGTCTCTACTGCAGGGCTGAAGTAGGAATTCCCTGAGACTTCACAGAGTAGGCTGGCTGTCCTCTGCTCTCTCCAGAGCACTTCCAGGGCTCAAAGGCTGGCCAGGAGGTCCAGCAAGGAGCCAGGAGACTGGGGCTTGGCAGACTCCATCCCCTGCCTGCCATCTCCCCACCAGCCTGCCAGGTGGGCTGCTGCAGGGAGAGGCAGGGAAGCTTTCAAAAATTGCTTGGCGAGGAGATGTCATTCTAAATCTGCCTGGTTTCTGGGAGGATCTCATCAAAACTGACACGTTTCCAGTGGGTTTCCATGCTGGTGTATTAGATTTTGCAATGCCAGAAAATTGCTGACTGGCTGTACCGCGCACACAGAGAGCCAGCAGCTCTCAGCTGCAGCCCCACCCATCTGCCCAAGGAGCAGCAGAGAAACCTGGGGAGAAAACTCACGACCCCGACAGCAAAGTTGCCACATGACTTCTTCAGGTGTGGGCAGAGCAGGGCTGGGGATTTTGGGAGGCCTTTAGCACTGACTTCCTCAGGCTGGGGATTTTGGGAAGCCAGTCACAGCCCCAGAATGCTGCACCCTGAGCCACTGTGTGCAGGGGTGGCTGTTAGGCTTTGCTTTATGCCTGTTCCTCCAGATAGCCCTGGGCCTGACTGTTGACCCAGGTTCATTTCCAAGCCCTCCCCTATCAATCAGACATGCACATATACTGTTCCAGTAATGAATCAAGCTGCCTTGTTCTTGGCCTCAATCAATCAAGCAAGACTGTGTGCCACACAAACATTCATCTAGGCTGGAAATAACAGGTGAAAACAGCCCCAAGCACAGCCTGTGGGGAGCAACTCCCCATTGCAGCAGTTCATCAGAGAGCAGGAATTTTTTGGTGTGCACAGGTGTGTCAGAGTCATGAGGTAGCAATTAAAGATGGTGAGAAAAATTATTCAAACTCAAGTATTTTCTAATAAAAATGTGTGAAGAGAAATGTAACTCTGTTGGCATGGAAAATTCAGAAGGCATAAAAAGCTCTGTGAATTCCACCCAGTCATAGAAAAGCAGGAACTCATGTTCTGCTTTTAAGCCTGTTTGAGAAAACCAAACTGTGAGAGTTAACCAGGGCATCTTCCAGCCAATAGCTGGAAATGGGCTGCCCAGATAATTTGTGTAACCACAAATTTCTGCTAAGGTTTCTTAGAGATCCCGGTGAAAAGATCTGTACAGCCAGAGCAGAGATGTTCCTGCTCCTGGAACGTGTCAGGGTGATGAGCCACCATGTAACCTGACAAAGACTGATCTACAAGATACAGCAGAAAATCCTTATTAGGCACCAGCCTGCTTATCAAGCAGCTCAACAAGCTCTCCTGAATCACTCTATGGAAACTTAGCAGAAAATGTATCTTTGTGAACCTCATTTTTGTCCCCCAGCTGTGCTGAGCTGACCATTCAGGATGCAAAAAAACCCAGCAAGCTGCACTCAGTGCTTGCTTCAGACCCAACCCAAGCCATCTTTATCAGCCCCTTCCAGATGTTCTTGCAGCTGTATCACCTCACCATCGCCTCAATTCGATGTGGCACCAAGGCAAATTAAGGGCTACATTTTTGTAGGCATTGCTGATGCTCTGTGCTCTGCTCCAGCTCGCTTCTCAGCCTCTTTTTTACACACTGGGGTCTTCAATTACTTTTCCAAATGAAAGGGAGTCATGGTACTTTAATTAAACATTTAATTGAAGGGAGAAAAAAAAAAAGAAAGAAGGAGGGAGCTGATGTTTGCCAACGAGGAAAGGATAACGGTGAGAGATTGCTGCTTCTGAATGAAACCTCACAATGCTGCTCTCTGCAGCAGGAGGCACCCTGGGCTGGGGCTCATGTATCAAAGTACAGCTCAGCTCCTATTCAATTAATGTGTCTGTTTCAATGGGAAGCTTTTGTAAAGCATTGTTGGAAATGGTTTCTAATTTTCCCTTCAGTTTTTGGCTGGCTTAATTAAACTTACGCCCCCTGAACCCTTGTGTCTCTCCAAAAGCAGACTGGTTATTGACCTAAGGGATTTTTAAAAATAATTTCTATGTTTCCCTGGCCACCATCAGTGAATTAGTGAATCCAACTTTTTTTTTTTTTTAAAGGTTCATCCAATACTGAGGTGATTCTGCTCCCTGCCCCTCCAAGAGCTGGCAAAAACACATATCATCTTTCCTTTTCTGCAGCAGCCTGAGAACTGCAGCTCTCCAGGCTGGAGTTTTCCCAGATAAAGAAGTCATGCAAGCCAGTGCCTCCACAGCAGAAGCAGGATGTCTTGGCACTCCTTGCCCCTTGCCCAGGGCTAGGATTGCCTGTGAGAACAAACCCACTCACTTGTATAAAGGTTCATGGGAGGCTCATGGACTCAGGCTCATGAAGGGCTCATGAACTTAGGGCACAAGTTTGTTTTGGCAGTGAGTGACCTAAAGAGGTCTGGTTTGCCATCAGTTTGTGTCTCAAGAGCGAGCAAAGCCCTGGATTTGTTAATGTCTGTGACAGACAGAATCACACAGTGGCCTCTCCTTCACTGGAGAATTTGTAAAGTCTCTCTTCAGTTGCCTGGTCTAAAAAGACTCAGAGACCTAATTATATTTGGGACATCTGTCTCTCAAATTCAGTGGAAATCTGCTAATAGGCTCTGAAATTATGGGAAGGTTGAATGAACTAACACAGAATTGCAGGAAGCTCCTCTCCTTTGGAAAGCAGGCTAAAAATGAGGTTGAAGCCTGGGTCGTGTGTCCATCATTCCTGCCACCCCCATGTTATTTACCTGGGGGCCTGAAGGGATAAAACACAGGACCCATATTCATCACCTGACACTGTCACTGCAGGCAGTGATTACCTTTGAAATTTAGGCTCTGCCTGGTGTTAAAGGATGAGAACATTCACAAATGTCAAAACACAAAAGAAGGCTTTCACTAAGGCAGCATCCCGCGGCACAGCATTGCTGCTGCACAGTCATCCTACTCATCCTCCTTGTCACTGGGAGAGCAGGGGGTGAGGGTAGGGAAAACTGGGCCACTCCAGCAGCACTGACTCAGGCTGGAAAGAATACAAGCCTGAGATCAGAAAACAGACAGTGAGCCTGATGAGCAGGGTTGCCTGCCTTGTTCTCGTCTCCAAATGCTCTGAAAAAACAGCAGGACAAAAAGTGTTTCTTGGGGCACAGCTGACTAAAAATTCAAGAAGGAAACAGTCTTGTCTGCCCACAAAAGACTAGGAAGGCTTGCTCCTGTCTAGGCCACAGAAATGGCCCCATTCAGAGCTGAAACCTTGTTGTTACAGGCTGTGTAGTGGAAAAGCAGTGGAAGTGCATCAACCTGCTGGATTTCCCACCCCCAGCAGGCAGGAGAGCTGCTCACAGCAGGGAGCTAAACACGGTTTCTGTTCCTCATCGTGACTGAGCTGTGGATTAGATGCAGATTAACCCAGCGACCTGCCATCCACTCTCATCCATGCTTAAGAATATAAGCAAAGGGAAGCTGATGATTAGGGAAAAGAACAGGTGAAGTTCAGCTCAAAGTTCAATGTCATTGAAAAAAAACAAACCCATGAATGCCAAAACCAGAGTGGGACTGGTTTAAGTGTCCATAAGCATATGCAGAGCCCACAGTGGCTGGGTCATTTTCCTGAGGATTCAAATGTAAGGTTCCCAGCATGGGAATTCCTGTGCTCTGGTTTTGGTTCCATCACCAGCTGACTCAGGGACAAGCCACGCCGCTCCTTCTTGCCATACTTCCTTTTAGCCACATCTGAAATGAAGAGACTGAAACATCCTCACCACATGGGGATGTTCCCTGCTTTGTGTGTGTTTGCTCTGAGTGATTGGGGATTTACATATGCAAAGTGCAGCAGGGAATTAGGAGCAAGCATCAACCAAACCATCTTGCACAACCACGCCTGAGTGTTGTGTAGGAGGAGGAGATGGATGGCAGACAGACTTGATTTTATCAAGACAGGAATAAACTTAATTTCTAGGACTGTTTCCAATAAAATAAAGGCAATTCTCCCTGGCTTATAACACCTTAATAATCACTGTAGTTGTGACACAGAATCAATCATGCTTTTATTCTGTACTTCTTTTTTAGGTTAGGGAAAGCAAGTCTGTTCGAGCAATGCTTAGAATGAAATCCTTTGATATTGGCTGTTGTGTTTTCAGGTAACAGAATTCATACTGGCTTAAGAATTTACTCTTTGCATGCAACTTATTCATACCTGAGGAAGACCCAGAGCAGGTGGGGAAAGCATGATGGAACAAGATGCAAGCATGATGCAAGGCAAAGGGGTTGTCTAGCCTGCTGCTGCTTTCCATGTGAATGGATTTTATCTAGGCACTGTTGTTGTTGTTTGTTATTATATTATACTTATTATTATCATTAGGAGAAGAGCTTGGGTGTAGGAGCCTGGGTGCACCAGAGCCCTGTGTCTCTGTGATGGTGTTTGGGAGGGCGGCAGTCAGGTTGTACACCTACAGCAACCTAGATGTTTATTTTATCTTACTTTTAAAACAGTTGCAGAATACAGCACACTAAAATACATGTTGTAATGTGTCCTCTCACTTGCTTTAAGACACCATTGAATTAACAAGCAGTTCTGTGGACATTGGCACTGAGAGGAGCAAAATGCATGGACAGCTGAGAGATGAGGAGTTTCTCCCTTGGTTTGGGAGGTCTCCAGTGTCCATCAGTGGCTGAGCTCATTCTGAAGCACGGCATCCTGGCAATGGCAGCTCTCTTCTCTTCACAATTCCCTATTTTCACAGACCTGTAGGAGCTGAATCACCTAAGCAATCCTTCTGTGCTTTTGCATTTTGTTGGCTTTGGCCAGAGGGTTTCAAAAGTTATTACAGGGAGAATCACACACACGGCATGCTCACATAAGCCTTTAAAAATCCTGCTGCTGCTATGCTTATTACCATGGATAGTCCCCTTAGCTGAAAAATGAGTCATAATTGTAGAAAACAGTGCAGAATTTGAACCTAAGCCATTAATGCTAATGTAATATATAGTGAGAAAATACTATTAACATTTGGATGGATGAGTTACAATACTCTGATTACCACACATTTGCATTCCTTAGCTTCTGTGTGATTACAACCTCAGCTTTGAAGCTGTGCTACCACAAAGACCTCCTTTGCTGTTTCGATTTGTTTGCTCGGTGTGTGCATATTTAGAGGCAGTGCTGGTTTGCTGTATTAATAATATTGATTGCACAATGATTCCTGCCATGCCCAACCACGGCGACGGGGAGGGAGGACAGATGATCCTAAAGGGGTGAACCCTCTTAGGAAAGGGAGTTCTGGGGATTTATGGAGCAGCCACCTCGCTGAACTGTGGCTGTTTAATAGTTCTTTAAAGGCTCAAATCCAAGGGAGTGTCCTGACTTCCAGGAAGTTCAGAGAGAGAGAGAGAGAGCAGAGTACCTCTAGAGGGCAATTCATCCCATGGATTGCAGCGCAGGAGGCTCCGGCCGCGCTCCAGGTGCCAGGGCTGCAGCCAAGGAGCCGAACCTCCCCAAGGTGACTGCCCAGACTGCACAGGGGATGCTGCATTTCTCTCCAGTCAGCCAGCAAAAATGTTCCTGCCCACCCAGCAGTGCTTTCCTCTAGGTTTTTCCTTGTGCCTTTTCTGTCAGTGCGAGGAGCAGGATTGCCTTGGTGCTGCTTCCTCTGAGACATGGGCTGGGAAAGTTTTGTTCCCAGGCTCTCTAACCATGAGCAGCAGCAGCGTCAAAAGGCAGCAAGATAGATGTGCCTACCAAAATAATTGTGTTTTTTCTGGTGCTCTTTGCGTGACAAAAACACAAGAGGTCAGATGGGCAAGTGGTGAGGCCAGAGATTTTGCCCAAGTGTGAAAGGTCTGGCAACCTCTGTACTATTTCGGTATTTTCAGACCAAGAAAACAGCAAGCTAAGTTATAAACCCTCTGAGCATCTTGAGGACTCCCTGCTGCACAACTTTGATGGCATCTCTGGTGCAGGAGGCTCCGGCCGCGCTCCAGGTGCCAGGGCTGCAGCCAAGGAGCCAAACCTCCCCAAGGTGACTGCCCAGACTGCACAGGGGATGCTGCATTTCTCTCCAGTCAGCCAGCAAAAATGTTCCTGCCCACCCAGCAGTGTTTTCCTCCAGGTTTTTCCCTATGAAAAATTTCCTTGTGCCTTTTCTGTCAGTGTGAGGAGCAGGATTGCCTTGGTGCTGCTTTCTCTGAGACACGGGCTGGGAAAGTTTTGTTCCCAGGCTCTCTAACCATGAGCAGCAGCAACGTCAAAAGGCAGCAAGATAGATGTGCCTACCAAAATAATTGTGTTTTTTCTGGTGCTCTTTGCGTGACAAAAACATAAGAAGAGGTCAGGTGGGCAAGTGGTGAGGCCAGAGATTTTGCCCAAGTGTGAAAGGTCTGGCAACCTCTGTACTATTGATATTTTAGGACCTAGAAAGCAGCAAGCTAAGTTATAAACCCTCTGAGCATCTTGAGGACAACTTTGCACAACTTTGCACAACATCCTGCACAATTTTGATGGAAAGTACTATTTCCTACATTCTGCGTGTGGCTTGCCAATTTTCCCAATGTTTTTGCAATTACAGCCAGCCTGGAGGGTCAAGTTCTGCTCCCTCTTAAATTGAGAACTTCTCTGAGAGGTAGAGAAGGTGCAAGCAGACAAGAGTGGCTGACCAAGAACCCCTTGGGCTGTACCTGTGCCTGGAGGACATGGGCAGGGTTAACTCTAATTGCCATAATGGGGTTGCAAGGTGGGGCCCTGCTCACCCTTAGCTTTGGAAAGCAAAATAAACTGTGTGGGCAGACTGAGAACAAAGTCAGGGTACAAAGCTGTGGCTTTGCAGAGAAGGGAGCTTTATACCCATGCAGAACAAAGCACATGGGTGCCAAGCCTCACACAGGGAAAGCTGAAGGCAGTATCATGATGCTGGTCTGCCCCTGGCTTGGACCTGACCAGGGGAAAATGCTTACTTTTGGTTAGTATATGGAAATGTGTGAGGAGAGGAGGGAGGATACAATTCTGTAGCCAGTGTCTATATTGCAGTTTTAAATTAATGGCAAGTTGTCTTAATCGTGGGACAGCTGTTCCTTTTTATTCTCACTCCTGCAGCAGAATAAATGAATGAAATAAAAATGAGTGAGAACTTGAGCCTTCATATAATGGATATTGTGGATACAGCCTCCTGTAAATTACATTTTGGACGCCCAACAGGTAAAGTCTCATACATTACTGGGATACTCACGTGTCCTTTCAAGGCTCTCCTACAGCAAAACCCTGCAAAGTTAGCACACCTTCTGCAGGTTGGAGAGAGCCTGATGGAGGAGGAAGAGCAGCAGAGTCATTAGGGAACATCATTAGAGGCTTAAGAGCTAATGATCCAAAGCACATTGACATTAATGTGACTCTTTTTTTTTTGGACTTGAGGCACCAGGGCATGTGAATCCTTGCTTGTGATATTTAACATGTCTGGTTTTCATGCACGATTATCTATTTTGGAACAGGAAAGTGTTTTTTCTCCTCTGTAGAGTAAAAAGCAAATAAATAATCCCCTTGTGCTGAACAAATCCTAGCACTGGAGACAAGTTTTCTTAGAATTGCTCCCATCATAAAATCTGCTGGTTCATTTTTTCCTATGTTTATAAAGGCAGTAAGCAGTTCTATTAAAATTAATAGAAATACTCACAGCCGTACAATTAAACCTTGCCTGCCTGGCCAGTGGAAGGGAAAGACAAGGCCAAGGAAACTTTCACTTTTTCATTATGCTTTTCCTTCTGTCACAATCAAGATGCTATTGTTGAGGCCGAGCTTGAAAATCAAAATATTTTCCTTGGGGGATGCTGTTTCAGCCCTCAGAGGGGAGAAGGGTTGGGGAGACAGCTGGACTCTCACTGAACAGGGCCAAGCAGGGATTCCTGTGAGGGACTCAGTGCCTCCTTGTAACTCCATGTTAAGATTTACTCTTTGCTTGAAGGAACAGTCCCTGTGCATTCATTTTGACCTGATAATGGCTGTGTAACAATCCGGGATACTACTTATTTATGTTGCTCCCTGACAGCTTAAAAATTCATTAATGTCTCAGCAATAAATTCTGAGCAGACTTCCCTGAAGAGATGAAAAATGGGGGACACCAGCTAATGAATTATCAGACAAATACTGTGGAAGGAGGGCCTGCTCTCCTCTTCCACACTGTTCCTGTGCCTGAATGGAAGGGGGCTGGGGTTTAGAGTTTCACTTTTTATTTCTGTTTTTCTGCAGAATGTGGGAGCAAGGGAGGCAAGCTCCCCATCTGGCACACACAGTCCATATGGCAGCTACACAATCTCCTCCCCTGCTTTTCAGAGACTTCTGAACTGGAAGGGCAGCCCTGTCTGAAACCCAGCATGGGCTACACGAGTAACTTCCAGTTCCCATCCTGTTCTCCCTCCCTCCTGAGCAACTTATTTGACTGACAATTTACATAGGGAGGTTTTACAGTGCGGACTAGGATGCCCCAGGGACTGATTTAAGACTCACAAATCCATTTCAGAGCCTTTGTGCTGAGAAGACGGTGTGGCAGATTCAATATTCAGCTGTGCTCATCTAAATCCAGAGGTGATCTGGGGGAACAAAACCCTCCAGGTTTACCTTGGTGCAAGACAGAAAAATAAAGGTGCCTGCCTGGACTCGTAGCCACTGTGCATCAGTGAAAAATACCTTGCACACAAAATTCACAGTACTTTTTAGCTAAAGGTAGATGACAAGCCTGCCACTATATATGCAAATATTGTAGAATGCAGGAGGTCAAACAACAAACATATTTTTTTATGCTAAGTTACTTTTCCCTTCTCAAAAAATGGCAAATTTAGAAAAAAAATGAAAGCCGGACCAAATTTTGTCCTCGTAATTTCTATGATGAAGTTATGCCAGGTATTTTCCCAAACAGTTCTTTGCTGTGGATTGCATGCATGGATGAATGATCCCCACATAAGACACATTCATTTTAAAATTTATTGACAGTGAAAAAGCAACCCAGCTCAGAAAACACTGACAATGCAAAACTAAGAATCTGACTGAAGGAAAAGGATTTAATTAAAGTTATGGAACACTTTTTAGTCTTAGTTACATGGAAATAGTGAAAACATGTGCTGGGAAAGACCTTTCTCAGTTCACCCTTCCCAGAATTTTTTTGCCAGGGAGGACCTAAAGCATCATCCTGTTTGAGGTTGAGACAGCTGAGAGAGGGGAAGAGAATTCCTTGCCTTTATCACTTTCTAACAGGCAATTAAATTTATTTAAACCTTGACAATTAATTTTATTTAAACTCTGATTTCTTTTTGCTATATAGGAATATGAAACTGTGCCCTGATATTAATAATAAATGAGGAGAGAAAAAAAAATTGAAATAATCATGATGAGCACATTCGTTTCCATGAATACAGTTGCTTCAATTTCAGTCTTAAAATGAAAATTAAATGAGAGGAAATCCAGATTTCCTCCAGCCATACTCTCCTGTATACCCCGGTGCTGCTGGGGATGCTGTGGATCTTTCATGAGCCACCCATGCAAGGGAAGGTGCCCCTATTTTGATGGGGAAGTAGCTTGAGAGATTTTCTAAGGTACTAACCATGGGAAAAAATAATGAACATTGAAACTGTGGTGCTTCTGACTTCCACTGTGCATAACAGGACCTCTTCAAAGTGCTGAAGGGCCCAATAAATATTTGGGGGCTGCCACTGCTGTTGGTGGCAGCTACAGCACCTCCCCTGCTGCTGGCAGTACTGGGGGCAGAAAATGCCACTGCAAGTGTCTGGCCTAAGTTCCACAGTTTGGCCAGGAATTCTACGTGCAGGTGAGCAAAACCTGTGCCTCTGACTCCTCTCATCTGAGTGCTGGTCTTGTCACCCAGTGTTCAAGAGGTAAATCTGGCAAGGAAGAGAGCCCAGCTGTGATGGAGCAGGCACTGGTTGGGCTGTAGGGGAAGGAGGGTCTGCAGATGTGGGATGGATGGATGGATGGATGGATGGATGGATGGATGGATGGATGGATGGATGGATGGATGGATGGATGGATGACTTCCCTCAGTACCAAGCAGTTACCAGGTGGAGGACAGTGGGCTTTCCAATATTGAGTCTTTTATCAGTTACTAATGTATGATTTTTTTCTTTTGGGTGCATGGCAGGAATATTTTATATATATGTTTGTGTGTATGTGTCTGTGTGTGCCTGTTTCAAAGAAAACACTCAGAAGCTCTCAATGCAAAGGTGAGTGTGCACCTCTGTCCATGAGACTCTGCTCTGGAGCAGGAAGGCCTGAGGCAGTTTCACATGCAGCAGATCACATCAGTTTTTCTGCAGCATCCCTTGTACTCAGACAGACAAAATTCTGACAATGGGCTTCCAGATTCAAATCTGCTCTGCACTCAGTTCTGGTCCTTTCTGAAAAGTTGCAATCTGGAATAATCCTGAAACAGCAAACCTTCCAGCAAACCCTTCTACAGCCCTAAGCCCAATACCCAGACTTCAGCTGAACTCTCCAAGCTCTCTGGGCTTTGTGGAAAAGTTTAATTCAGTTCATGTGACTCACTCTTCCTCCTGTTGGGATAATGGAAAAGATAAACCTGAACTTGGATGTCAAGAAACCACAGTCACCAAACACACAAAGAACAGAAATGATTAAATAGGGGAATATTTTAAAAATGTTTCCAGTTCAGAAAAAAAACCCCAACCCCACCTAACAAATGCTTTCAGCAGGTGTTTTCTAACAAAGTTGCATCTGGAGAATTCTGCCCTTTTTATTTTGCATACTGATCAGATTCTGTACACATGTTGAACTCTTCACATGGATCAAGCCTCCATCTGGGATTAGCCTAGCATTTATGAAAACACAATCCTACTCCCCCTAGAACAGGGCAGCGCAGAGAGCTTGGTGTGACCAACCTGTAGCAGGAAAATAGGGAGACCAGCTGCTCCAGCAGTTCCAAATTAGTTTACATGAGTTCTTCCATTGCTGCTATGTAATAGCCTGATTTGACAAACAGAAAATCTCTGAGTCAGTGGAAAGCCAAAATGGAAAGCCATTTTCCATAGCTCTGCCACGTACTTAACAAGGTTATATAACCAGTCATTACTTAGCTCTTAAACTAGCCATTAAGGGGTTTTTGCCTAAAAAGGTGTGGAGAGGTGTGTGAGTCATCCAGTCTTCCTCCAAATCTTTGTGACAGTTAAAATTACATAGAAGCCGAGCTGACATCAGAAAACTCTTTCTACTGAGGACTGGCCACAGTCAGTTGTGATTCCCCCTCTGTCTTGCAGAAGTTTTTGAATGACTCACTTCAGCAGTGCTCCTGGTAAGAAGGAGGAGTATGGCTTTGGAAACAAAACTTTTTCTCCTCTGAATGTGCTTTTGCTTTGTCTCCTGTGAGGGCACACGCATTACCTCTTATTCTTCAAGAACCTCAGAACACACTCAAAAAACCCTCAAAATCAAGAAAATAAACACACCAACCTCACATGAACCTCATTTATCTTGTGAGCTTTTCAGGGCTACTCTTGAGGGTCCTTGTGCTGCACCTAGCAAAACTGTGCCTGACTTCTTCCAATTCTTAAGAGAGCAAATGTGTTTAGTAACAGTTCCTCTGAAGCCATCCAAACAAATAACTCCACCTTATCGATGAATAAAGCACCAGAACAGGATCCAAGAGGCCTTCTGTCTGTCCCACTGTGCTGGAAGGAACACACAGCCCTGGTGTAGAGCAGTAATGAGTCTCTCAGGAATTCCCCCCACCAAAATGCCTGCTGCAATCCAAGGGACTTCTCCTCTCTCACCCCTGTCTTCAAGTGGTCATCTGGGAGAGGCAGGAACAGAAAAATGCTGAATGTTGTCCATCACCTTAGAACAGTAAAATATTGCTGCCCATCTACATAGCTGGAGCCTTGTCCTTTGCACAGAGTCCACCATGAATGATTTGTGTCAGCCACAGCCCAGCCTGGCATTCACACAAGTTACCAGGAAATTCAGATCTCTGTCAGAAGGTTGGGGCTGACTTACACTCTGCTCTTGGGAAGGTCTTCCTGAATGTCTTGAATTCAAGACAGTCCACACAGGAAATTTGTTTCACTGTGAATCATGTGTTTTCTGACCTATTTGGCCCCATGTTTCCAGGGAATGGGACAGTCCTGTGCAATTCTCTTGGATTTTACAGAGCCCTTCACCTACACTGCACTGTTGAGGAGAAGGAGGTTGAAACCTGATGTCTCTTAAGCCCCATTCCTTTCCCTCTGAAAGATTTCAAACTGTCTTTGGAGGCTTTCAGCTAGCTGCATCCCTTCTGTGGCAAAACTGGGAGGGGATGATCTGGCTTCGTGCACTTTTTAAAAAGCTTGATAAGTAAGAGCATTAACTTCTCCACACTGGCTAAAAAAAGCCTTGCTAAACCCCTTGAAACCAATTGAGGAGCAGAGCAGAGTTAATCCTGGAAAATGCTCACGGTAGCTCAGTGACACATGGCCATGCACAGGCAGAACAGTGCTGCAAGTGATCTGCTCAAACAGGACTGGGAGAAGCTGCAGTTGGATTTTGGGGTGGGGATTGGCCCTTGGTGTTGCCTGAGTGGAAGTGGAGGCTCATGCTATGAAACTTCTCCCACTCCCTCTTTAATATTTTGCTTTTATTCATGTAAGGTTTTCTCTGTTGGAAATTTCTGACATTTTTCCATCTGCCTCCTGAGTCCAGGCTCATGGAGAATAGACATGAAGTACAGCCATAAGAGCTTTCTCATTTGGAAGGACTGTGTGTCCCAATCTCTACCTGGAAAAACATTTCAGAATGCATTATCACCACTCACATTGTGCAGTGTTACAAACAGCACCTGTGTACTGGAAATGGGACCAAGGTCCCCTTGTCCCAGACACTGCACCTCCAAGGAATGAGAGGTAATCTCCATTTCCAATGTTACAGTTTAAGCATCAGAAAAGGTATTTAAACTTGCAATCGCATTCTGTTGGATTAAACATATTTGGATGAAGCACCTACCCTTCATTTGAAGAGTGAGAAGCCATCAGCTCTTTTATTAAATTAGCTTGCTGAAGCAATAGCACCCTCCATCCAAAACATGGGCTCATGTCAACGTCCAAATGAAAATGTGTGGAGCTTTTTTATAAGGAGTCTCACTGGCATGGAAAGATGGAATGAGCTGGGTGTAGTTTTAAGAGAGGGCTCTGTGGCTGTATGTACACAAAAGCATGAGAGAAAGAAAAAGGTACAAATACAGAGAGAAAAAAAAGAAGGAAACAGAAAGAAAACTTCAAAGGTGGACACAGAGCTGCTGATGGTAGGACCCTGAGAAATATCTGAGAGAATTGATGCTTAGACTCTTGAAAAGGGCTTGGAAGTTTGGCAAAGAACAGACTGTTGTGTGACTCCCTTGGGAGCACAGTGTTTGTGTGGTCCCTCTAAAAGAACTGCATCCAGGGAAAAACTGGATTTAAAAATTCTTTTAACTGAATCACCCCAAAGCTTTGCTAGTAGCTTGAGTTAAAAAGAAATCAGAAATCTTAGAATAGAAATCTACCACTTTTGCTCATTTTTAACAAACTTCTCTTCCAGCAATGAGTTCTCAGCAGGCAAACTAAAGTGTCTGGAATGGAAATTACCTTCTAAAAATTGCACTGCTCCAATAACGAACAGAAATCTTCCATGTGACATGATGTAGCCTATCAAAACTGTGCCATATAACTCAAATTTCAAATTTCAAATAACTTATTGCACCTCTATTTGGTTTTGGTTCCTTTCAATTAATTTCTGTTGCTTTTCTGTAGAAGGATGGCAGACAGTTAAAGCCCACAGGAATCAAGCAAACATTATCCTCCTTATACAAACATCACTGAAATCCTCTGATGCTGCTTGTTCCTTGACATGCTTTCCATAGGGGCCACTCCCTCAAGTCCTTGCTTAATTTTCAAATTTGCCCTGGAACCAAATTTTTTAATTATGTTCTGGCCACATGAGATTCTGCCAAGGCAGCTGAAAGGCAGAATTTCCAGACTCCAAGGTGGTAAGACATGAGGTGTCCTCTTTAGGGCATCAGATCCCCATCCCAGCTCTCCACAGGTAATCAGGAGGATGATGACTCCACAGTTCAGCCATCAGAGCTCTTAAGGATCTCAGTTATCTTACTGACAAACTCAGAGGTGTCAAGTCCTTCTCCATGTGTCACTTTGCCATAAATACAATACCGTAAGTAAACAAAAGCTGGCATTAATTCTCCACCAGGCTGACAGCTAAAAAAATCTGGAGCTCTGGTGAGTTTTTTGAAAGAGACCTTCCCCCTTTTGCTGCTCTTTTCCCTTTGTAGTTTGGACACAGGAGCTGGGAAGTCAGGATAGGCTTGACTCTTTCTACCTGCAGCATCACAAATAGCACAGACCCTCTAATATGGGTCCAGGGAAAGTCACCTGTGTTCTCAGCTAATCAGGCAGTTTCTTTTGGCTTATTTCCAGGGAAAATCACACACAGAGAAGGAAAAGGCAACATCTAGCAATAAGATGAGCATCTGATCAATAGCTGTATCAGATGAGTTTTAAACACAATGGTCTCCACTCCTTCCCTCCTTCCTCTGCTGTAAATCCAAACAAATTTCCCTGCAACCATGGAGTGTTTGCTGAAAAAAACCAAAAAACAAGCATTCTATCAGGGTGGGAAATGACATCTATTTTTTCCCCAGATTAATGGCCATGTGTCTCCCTTCCCCCTCAGTGACAATGAGCTGGTTTGATAGACACCTCTTAGCCTCTGTCACTCTCCCGTCGTGTTCTTCATATAGTGAGATTTCTTCTACTTCTTCTCCATGCTGTGCCACTCTAATATGATGACAAGGCAAAGTGTGGAACTGGGTGAGAAAAAATCCTGAGGCTGTATTCATTAACATGGAGAAAAGATTCAAAATAGCCTTGTTTCTTGGAAGGTTTGAGAGAAAAAAAATACATAGCTGAGAAACATCAATAGCTACTTATTCTCTCATTTTAAATCAGATCTGATCCGTCCATCAAGACCAGCTAAGATGAGAACTTCAAGTGGCCACAGGACTACAGTTCACAGACACTTTTTGCTGCCATCCTTATCCCTGAGTTAAAGGGCTCATTTTCCTAAGGGAAACAAAGTGGAAATTCCCCTAGGAGGCACAGAGGTTTTCCTCTACCTCCCAGAGGAAGAGCTATTCATGAGCAGCATTTTCAAGGCTGACACTGTGAAACTGGCACACAGAAGGGTTTTCTTGCCCACCTGTGTTGTGTGATGCCATTTGAGACTTGAGAGCTGGGATGCAGCCCTGCCCCTTCCCAAGGAGCTCTCCTGCCATTGCTGGCCTGTACTTTAAGGCATAGGCAGGGCTGGGCTGTGCTCTCCTGCCCAGGAAGGCATCCCCCCAGCCCACAGCCCTTTGCTGGGCTCATGGCCTCTGTGGTTGTCCTGGGGTGATGTTATGATGCTTGTATCCCCATTCATGTGTTCTGTTTATGCTGGATATCATGTTCTGTGCCTTCCAGACTGGCTCTGAAGAGTGAAAGTTTTGTTTGGGTTTCTTATCAGCTGCTCCCCCACGGCTGGTGGGACACACAGACAGGGCAGTACATGGTGCTGCTTTTTGCTTTTTTGCTTTTGCTTTTTTGCTTTGCTCTCGTTCTTGCTTCTGCTTTGCTTCTGCTTGCTCTTGCTTCTGCTCTTTAGCTGGTTTAGCTAAACAGTCCAAATTTCTTCCTGGACTGTTTTTCCTTTCCCTTTTTTTGGGCCAACTCGAACCTGTTCCACACTGGGACCTGGCAAACACCGAGGGTTTGCCCCTTGTGGCCTAGCGGGGCCTACTCTGGGCAGCAGCTGCCCCAGCACCAGAGGGACTGATAACAGAGGGACCATCCCCAGGAGAGACTTTCTGAATTTGTCATCTTTTTCAGAGTGCTGCAAGAGTGGTGTCATCTGGTATTGTTCATTTTGTGTGCTGGGGGTTGCTGTGCCTGTTAAATAAACAGGTTCTTTGCACTTCTCTCCAAGGAATCCTTCCCGAACCGATTGTGGGGAGGGGCTGTGTGGGTTTGCTTTCTGGAGGGGCCCCCTTTGGAGATTCTCTCCCAAATTTGCCCTAAACCAGGACAGTGGTGAGTGACTTTTCCTCAAGCATAAGAAGCTTGGAATAGCGCAGGTCCTGCCGGAGCAGGCAGACAGAGGCTTTTGTTAATTACTCCTCCAAATTCCCCTGGAAAACTGCAGCATGCTGGCAAGGCACCTCTTGGATTCCCAGGCTAGCCAGAGGCTAGCCAGAACACACAAGCCCAGGAACATGACCAGCATGCCTAACAAGAATGAATTCACTCCAGACTCTGCATACTAATTAGAAGCTACTTGCTAGTAAAGTAATAACTTTATTAGCAATAGGGCTGGTAGCAGCCCTCTCATTGGATCAATCAGCTGTCACCCAGGCACCAAAATAAGCAAGCAGATCTTCATAAGCATAATTTGTAAATTGGCAACAAGTTCTCTTGCAAATATAACCCCAATTTAATCATCTAAATGGGAGGAAACTCCTTTGGGGATTCTGGTTTTTCAAAGGCGACAATAATCAATGGTCACCACCAACTTGAACTGGCTTGAGTTTACTAAAAATTAAGATATATGCACACCTTACCCATTCCATGTCTGTCTGTCTCTCCTTATCATTGTCATTTCACAAACAGCACAGAATATGCACCAGGACAAGATCTTAATGCACTTGTTAGAACATAACACTTCATCATTGTCAGGCAGAAAACCGAAATCCCAGTGCTGAGGATACAGTGCACTTTTAAAAGGGCATAAACAATTTAGCACAAATGAAAAATAAATTTGTCCTGTCTAATAAAGACCTCATAAATACACTGATGTAGTACAATAAGATGTATGGGGGTGGGGGGATGATGTCATTCTAACACAGGCTTTTTCATCAGTTTTGTTTTCCCACTTCAAGCAAATAAGGGGAGGGGAAATATGTCAGGTTACAAATGAGAATGAGAATGTAAGTCCTTAGCAGTAAATCCTCTCTTTCAAAACCAAGAAATCTCCTCCTTAGTGCTAAAGAAGATGTTGACAATCCTTGGAGATACCCACAAAAACATATTAAGGAGTAGAATCTACTCACAGTCCCTCCAAATGTGTGCATTTTAAAGACAGACACACGTACTTGCACACAGATAATCCTGTGTGTGCAGTTAACTCCTGAGGTGTGAGAGTGTTTCTCACAGGGAAGAGCAGCCCAGTCTATCAGTCTATTAACAGTCTCTTGTCCCTATATGAGTTTTGCAAGGTAGGGAATCACCTTCCTCCACAAACAAGACAACTGCTGGGGTCATTTCTTTCTCATTTTGTGCCAGAAAGACAGTGGGGAAAAGTGGAGGACTGTCTACTTTGGTAACAGGTATCAACACCACCAAGCAACAGAATCAATGCAAGGGGTTGAAACCAGACTTTTTGGAAAGTTAAAATGGGTCTGTATGAAAGAAACCAGGAGATACATGTCCTAGAGAATGTCAGCTCCATTTCTTGAGTGGTTCTTGGCCCAATACATCACTGATCCCCCACCTCCATGCAGAGTTTTGTCTCTCTATCCAACAAAGCACTATGGCTTACAAGGAACAGTTTTGCTAGGCTCTGCCCTCTAAAGCCAAGTTCCTCCTCCATACAAAACAGATGACAACGATTTTACATTTTGGTTTACGTTTGCTTACACCACCAAACCCTTCCTGCCAGAAGCTCTGCAGTCAACCCTCCTTTATAGCAGAAACAAAAACTCCCTTAGCAGACGTGAAACCCTCAGGTTTTAATGATCACATCACCTACTCCTGTTTCCAGCAGCTCTAAGTAGTGCTTTCAAATGGGGAAAAACATTTTTGTATGTATATCAAAGCTTTGCAGAGAGCTATTGTATGCAAGGGTAGGTACCTCCCAGTGCCAGAGCAAAAATTAGGTAGTTTACATGCAAGGTCTCCCTGGAGCAATGAAAGTGCAGATAAAAGGTGAGAAAGGATAATGTTAAAATTTAAGTTTATTGCATAACATTAAGCATGCATTTCTTGATTTTGACCAAGGTCAGTATTTGGAGGAACAGGTCTTAAAAAAATTTACCAAATATTCCCTTTTCTTTCAATTTAACTTGATAGTTGATTCAAAGCTTGATCTAAATAAAGTATCCGTAGCCAAATAAAAGAAGCTTAATTTTTTTATGTACACCTCATACCTATGCCTTGCCTTCCCACATGACTTTTGCTGCATCTTGACCTATGTGCAGCTGCAAACATTGTGTGTCAAAGGTATCATGTGCCCTTTACCAGTGAAGATGAGTAAGGAAGAGCTCAAACCATGAAATAATTTTGCTCTTTCATGGCATCTCTATCCAATTTGGTGTGATGGATTTTCATCTCTTTACCTCGCATTTGTTCCACTTGCTTTGTCATAGGAAACAAAAATATCATAACATTTGGTCTGAACATGTGAAAGGAGACTTCATCAGAATTGGCACAGTATCCATAGAAATACAGAATCCTTGTGTATGCTTTCTTAATGGAGCACGCCCAGTGGTGTAGTGGTTCTGAGGAATTTAACCAATTTTGTAGCTATTGATGAGAAGAGAGAGAAAAAGAGAGAGTGAGAAAAAGAGAGAGTTCTTTTCCAGTGGGAAATATGAAACAAAATATTTTTTTCCCTTAAGACCACACAGAGACAAAAACACTCTTTCATGAGGAGTAGTTTTGAATAAAAATATGTTGTGAATCAAAAGCCTTCTACCTCAAACCAACTCGGACGTCTGAATCTCACAAGCAAATCTTTCTGGAGAGACATGGTCCAGAAACAAATCCAGGATTTAAAATGGTCAGAAAACAGTGCTAATTCTGTAATTTCTGGACAAAATTCCTTTTGGTTGTACCAACATCATAGGATTTGCTTGTTTAGGATCTGCCCTAGGCATGGTGTGCTTTAAGAAACTTCAGTTTCTACCAGGTCTACAAGTTAGCGAACTTTCAGTTCTGGAATAAGCTACAGTCAGCAGGAACCACCTGCATAGGGAAGGAAATAACATGGCCTTTAGCACCTGAGGAAAGGAAAGGGGAACCTTTCTAAAGAAAAAGAGACCAACACCTCATTCCTCAATTTTTGAGCAAAATGAACAAACTTCACTCAGAAAGGATAGGTTTTCATCAGACACATGAACCAGGGAAAAAAAAAAAGGAAGTCTAGGAGTTTACATAGGATATATTTTAAAATTGAGAAATACAATGACAAATGACCGCCACCACCACCTAATTAATTTCTCCCCTGAATATTGTTTAATGTGCTTGTTTTTCAGAAATGAAAGAAATCAGCAGATTAGTGTGTGATGAGATTGTTGACAGACTTTACTGAATAAAGCACTAGGTGGAACCTAAAGTGTCCTCTAATGAATAATGTTAGGATCTAATACTAGCTTTACAAATTTACAGATGAAGTGTACAGGATAAACTTCTTTAGAAAAGCCCAGCAAGCAGATAGGCCAGACACACTGCACCTCTCAGGGTGGCTAGTTCAAATTAAATCATGAGCTGAGAAGGAATAATCCTGGTAGGTTCAGAAAACCAGTTTTAAATTTGGTCTGCTAGCAAAATTCTGAATGTATTTACTCTGGATTCCATTTCTCAACCCATATTAAAGCTCCATGGCATAATCAATTATGGGCTTATTGCAAAGTACAGTAGGATCCAATCTCTAGGAATGCCTCAGGGTATGTCTTAGAAGAATGATAAAACTAACAGTAATGGGGCTACAACTTCTAAGGTTAATTTTCACAGTTACAAATTTTATAAATAAATAGAAGGAATGTCAACTCTCAGTCACTCAGCTTGAGGTCTCTCATGCTGATAACTCCTCTCTTCTCAGATACTCTCCCTTTCCTCAGATATATTCCTTTTTCTGTTCTGAGGCCCCTGGGACTTGTTCAAAGCACTTCCATTCCTACCTTTCACATCACTAAATGGAGCAAAGAACTAAGGCAACAAGGAATATGCAGCAAGTACAGGAGGGGATGGTGCCCTCCCTCATGTTGCATCTCAAGGAACAATCATACCACCCGCGAGCGTGATTTCATGAGACCTCAAAGCAAGCAGCGTGAGGCACTGCCAGATGGAGGAGAGGCTGCCTTGGAAAATTCAAGAGCTATGGGTATTGACATTGGTTGTTCTGCAGCAGTTTCTCTTCAGCAGGCAAAATGACAAGAGAAAAAAGACTCTCAACTCAGCAACTGTCTTGCCAGAGCTCCTGAGATTGTTTATTTCATATCATGGAAAGGAAAAACACAAGGAGCATTCTTCCACTGTAGCTGCCATTTCACACTGGACACCACCCAGGGCCCCTGCCAAGCCTCACTTGACTCAGGTAAAATTGCTGTGTCCCACCAGTGTACATCCAGGGAAACCTACAGTGTATTTGTGGAAACCCAGGGCGCTGGGAATATTTCTCTGTCTGCTCTGGGGTGCCCTGACCGCCAGGGGAGCACTGACTTTGACCCTCATTCATGGAGAAAGTTTCCCAGACTTCAAGATAGACTGGAATCCACAAAAGTGTGAAATAGATGATAGAGAGTAGTGTGAGAAATTTAGGTTTTGGGATTTTTAGTCTGTTGTGGATGGAAGCAAGATGGAGGGGCACAGGGTGTCGTCCTGGGTTTCTTCTTCATGCTTCTTCCTTCTTCTCCATGGGCTTGGGTTTCTTCTTGTCATTGGGCAGAAAAGTCCCCATTGCAGCTCTTTGGGATCAGTTACTGGGTGAAAAGGGAAAACCATCTAGGTGTCAGTTCTTAATTGGATAGTTTAATCTTGAAAGACCTTGTAACAAGAGATTGTTGGCCATTTTGTGCTTTCTAATGAAAAGCTGCCAAACTCACAGTAGTGAGACTGTTTTACTGATAAGAAATAATAAACATCTGAGTCTGAACATGAACTATGGTCTCAAGTGCCTTCAATCCAGACCCAGAGAAACCCACAACTTGTACCCCCACATGTATTAAACTGGTTTTGTCTTCAACCCTGCCAGTGATGGGGAAGGACTTGAGAAGAAAAACCAGATTCAGTGTGTCAACATCTGGTTGTGCAGATAACACCAAGAGCAGATATTCAGCTTTTATCATTGTGGGGCTCTTGTTGAGCATCAAGGAGACTGGTAGGAAGGGCTGATCAAGTGGGACAAAGGAGCTTTGTCAACAGGCTGGTCAACCTGGTGAGGAGTGTTGTACAGTAGGGTTGGCAGGGGAGAGTGAAGAAGTGTTGGAACAGGATGACAGGGAAGGGTTGTATTGGTAATGTGGATAAGACAGAAATTCCATTTAAACATGATTAAAATCCATTTTACTACAAGAGTGTTTGAACATGCAGCAAGTTGTCCAGAGAGTGTGGTGTCTCCATTTCTGCAGGTATTTCAGACCTGACTGGACATTCTCTGAGGAACCTGCTGTGCGTGACCTCTGACCAAGGGGGTAGGACTAGCCAAGCTCTAGAGGTGCCTTCCTGATTCAGCCATTTTTTGATTCTGCCCTTCCTTTCCCTCCACTCCCTCCTGCATCCTTTTCAAAGATATTTTCTCACAGTTTCCACACCAATGCAGCTGTCTCAGATATGCAAACACAGAAAAAGGTGTCTGGCGCTGCTATTTGGTGGTGTGGTTCAAATCCCAACAGCATTTTGTCTGTTAACATTTCCAGTGTCCTTGTCCTGGAGGAGATCACACTGGAAGCAATGAGACCCGAGGCAGAGAGGAAAATGTACCTCGTTATTTCAGAATCCTCCATTAAAATGTAATCTGTTGTACATGGTTATAATCTTTGGCAACAAATGTTGGCCTTAAAGGATAAGATTGAAAACCACGGGGAAATAACATGCGGTGAAAATGGCCAATAAAAGCATACCAATATCCACAAAGCCTTCAAGATCTAATATGATCTAATAAACAGAAGATCAACCTGGAATCTCAGACTGGATAAATCCTTGCCTCTGCTGCTCCCTTGGTTATTGAATGTCACACAGGTCACTTGACCATTCTTTCCATAATATCACTTATGCACCCAGTCCTACTTGCTCCTACACCTAGCTGTGAAATGGGGTTTAGAACAATTAACTTCCCACTCTCTTTATGTGATGTCAGAATTAATTAGTTCTTTTGTGTACAAGGAATTCTAATGCTGCTTTTGCCATCTGAGTATTCCTTGTAGACAGTAAATACATTTTATAGGGATACTAACACAGTTTCTGTGCAGTTGCACAATGGATGTGTTGTCACCTACAAACAGCATCGTGGTTTGCATTGGATGTTTACACAGGAGGACAATGATCCTTTTGGGGGCCATCCCTCACCAAGAAACCCCTGATAAAAATGTATTTGCTGCTGGATTCTTAAGGGAATTCCATCCTGGTTTATAGTCACTCATTTCTTTCTCTGGCCAAATTCAGCAAAACCTGTGCCTCTGCACTTTGAGACATCCAAAATAAGATATTCACCATCCTTCCGTTGGTACACAACAGTTGTGCATGGCAAAATAGAAAACTGTTCATTATGTACAGCCTGTTTAAGCTAGAATTTCAGAAAGAAAGATAATTTTTTTTCTTTCCCTTTATTCAGATATTAGAGTTGTCAGAGAGCATTCTAGATGTTTCATGGCTTACAAATGTGGCATTGTGTTACAAAGGATTGAGGCATTGCAAAGCACAATTAGCACCAAGGCTGATGTGTGAGTATTTTGTACGTGTTTAGTGTATTCACCCACTGGACAGCACCAAGGCTGATGTGTGAGTGTTTTGTAGGGGCTTCCAGTGTATTCACCCACTGGAAAGCCCCTTTGCTTTTGGTTTTACCAGATTCCCACAGACTGGGAATTGCTCAGATAGACAATGAGTGATACCTCCCCATTCAAGCAAGTCCATTTCCCTAGTAGTTCTGGTAGGCCCACAACTACAAGAAGAGTACCCAGTTGCTTTTTTCTTGGAGTAAATCCCCCTGAAATGCCAATGGGAACATTTTGCAGGGAAGGATGCAGAATAAAGCAAGTTTTCTTCATGCCATTAACGTTGTTCTCAGTTCTGGACTCTGTAGCTCTACCTGTGCTGCAGAGGACTGAGTCATTTTTCCAGGAGCTCATTGTTATCTGGAATAATTCACTTCTACAAGCTGAAACCACCCTGCCAGGCTGACAGGACTGTGAGGCACAAAGATCCAGACCCCCAGTTTCCAAGGCAGGATAAATTGTACATACATGTACGAGGCCATGCTGAGAGTGAGGTGCAGCACAGGACAACGTGGTGGCCCCTTGGGTGCTTCGCATGTCTGTCATGTGGAGTGCTGTAGAACTGAACAATACAGACCTTTTAATTAGAGGTGGAGACAGATACCTCATGCATCCATGCCAGAAATACCCAACCTGCCTGTTTTAAATAGATTTTCATCCATGGCCGAGCTCTTTAAACTTTCTCCTTTTATTAAAACAGCTCAACTGAGACCATTTTAATGTGCCCCCATCTAGTTATTTTATTGGAAAATATTAAAAGTGTGGACCAGGTGAAATTAAATGCTTTGAAAGCGGAAATCAAGCAGTACTTTTGGTTTCTAAAATCAGCTTCCCCTCCTTGTGCTGATGCACTTAATACTATCCCCTTATTTAAGAGGTATTGTTTGAGCTAAAATTGTGAGTAACTCTGTAATGGGCATGAACAAAGGAAATGATAAGTAAGAAAAATACAGTTCATTAGAGAGAGCGTGATTAAAAGAGGAAATGGGCTTATAAAGGCTTGAGATATTTTTCTCTGGTTATTAACTAATATTCTTAGTGTTCCCTCCACCACATACCAAGGGTAGATGGGAATAAAAGCAGGAGAAGCCAAAGACAGCATGTCCTCCCCCCGCTGCTGAGACCAGCAGGTGACCTCCAGGGAAAGGCTGCAAGGGAGGCACAGAACTGACCCTTTGTGTCTCAAGCACAGGTCTTGTGTCTCATGGGTGGGACAGATGAAGCTGCCACTTTCCAGACTGGCATGTCCCAGCTGAAGGCTTGGCCTGGATGGTTCAGCCTCCTGCATGGATGAGGAGCCAGCTGATGTCCTCTTGTGGGCAAGCAGAAGTCCATAACCAGCAGCGCCCACGTGCCTCTTACCAAATCAGTCAGGCAGCCAGCCTTCAAAATAATTCTGGTTTCAGGAGAGGATGGCCAAGAGAAGAGGGGGTTTTAGGAGAGTAGTTAGCAAGAAATGATCTCCTCAAACACATACATTACAAAACTTTTTCATCCACTATTAAAGTAGCTCCTCCTGGTTCCCACTGAAGAACTGCTTGTGATTTGGGTCCCATCTGGCCCTAAGGTCATTTACAGAGTGTGGTATTTTTGGGGTCCCCCATTGTGGGGTGGAAAGATGAATCTGACTCCAAGTTCTTAGATGGCTAATTTATTATTTTATGACATGATATGATATGATATGATATTATGCTATACTAAAACTATACTGAAGAATAGAGAAAGGATGCAGACAGAAGGCTACAAAGAATGATAATGACAACTTGTGACTCTGTCTCCAAAGTCCAACACAGCCTGACCATGATTGGTCATTAAGTTAAAACAATTCACATGAAACCAATCAAACCACCACCTGTTGGATAAACAATCTCCAAACCACATTTCAAAGCAGCAAAACACAGGAGAAGCAAATGAGATAATATTGTTTTCCTTTTTCTCTGAGGCTTCTCAGCTTCCCAGGAGAGGAATCCTGGGCAAGGAAGATTTTTCAGAAAATATGATGGTGACAGCAGAGGACAGGAGCAGGGCCTTGGATACTGTCACCATAGACATGGGATTGTCACTGTGGTGCTACCAACAGCCCGGTCCCACCCTTGTTCCAGGCTGTGCACGAGCTCAGGATGGGAATCCAGCCACTCTCCTCCTCCCCATTGAAGGCTGTCCCTGACTGGGCTGCCCCTTCTGTCATGAGCAGGCTCTGGAAGAGTTGCCTGGACACTCAAACAGTTCTCCAACCCCAAACAATAATTTTCCTTGGCACAGCTTTGGGGTGAATTGCCCACTAACACCTGCTATGCCCCATGCAGAACAATCTTTGTAACCAGAGGTGTGAGGAGGAGTTTGCAGCGGCGTCCCAGCAAGGCTTTGTGGTTCACGTTCTCTGAAGGCTGAGAAAAGTTCCTCCAGGCTAAAGCACAAGTTGAAGAGCTGGCAAAGAGCAATCCCTGGAGCTGTGGGAGAAGAGAGTGGGGACTACAAGGCACAGAGTCAGTGAGGCAAAAGGGCATTTTCTGGTATAATCAAGCTGCAAAGGCTGACTGCTAAAACATGGCTATCCCACCTACCCCAGCACAGCATCAGTGTAAATGGCACCAGCTCAGCTAGGAGTGAGGTGAGGCCTTCCTTGGGGACAGCATGAAAAAGGCATGACACCACAGCTGGCCTTTCATGAACCTCATGCAAGATGCAGGAAATCCATTTTACACAGGTCCTGCTGGAAGGACAGCTGTGTATGGTCACATTGCACCACTCTCAGGAAAAAAAAAAAGGAAAGAAGAGCTATGGGAACAGTAATTCTCCCAAATTTTTGGATTGTTGTGCTTTTTATTTCCATGAACAAAGCCATGAAGACATAGTAATGCAAATAAAAAAATGTAAAATATGACTTTGATTTGACCTTAAGACAATATAGCATATGGATAATAAATAAAATATTTCTGAAACTAAGGAATAAATCTAGCTCTGGGAATTCTCAGGGAGGGGAACAAGCATTCATAAAAATTCACTCCTCTCTGAGCTGCAGCCCTGAACCTCCCATGCACTAGATGGGAGACACTGATAAATCTAGGAGGCCATATGTGCCAACCAGCTCATATGTTTTCAGTGAGCAATGACAGGGAGCCAAATTGCTTTATTCCGATTAGTGAAGGTCCTCTGACTGCAAAATACACCGTGCAAAAAAAAAAAAAAATTGAGTTTTAGTTCGCTGACACATCAATTTAAGAGAATTATTGCTCTCACATAGAGGCCAAAGCATGTATCTCCCTTCATGTATGTGCAGTAAAAACTAATTGTCAACTTTTATGTAGGGGTGAAAGGGAAGGGAGAGAGGAATGGGAATGGGACCTCTCCGACCTGCAGCGGCACGTCCTGACTCTCGTGTGTTATCTCAGTGGCAAAACTGGCATTTTGTTTTATTCCTAAATTCAAACCAAACTCTCTGTAAACAGCATCATGACTTGCATCTTTTCCAGTTAGAAAGAAGTTTCTAGCAAGCAGTTTCATGCAGCTTCTTGGTCATGAAGTCTCACAGATGGCCAGAGAGGCCACTAATGAAATCCACGACCGGACCCTCTCCTGCTGCGGCTCAAATCTTGCCCGCCTTCCTCACAGAAGTGATTTGGCAGGGGAGGGAGCCAAGGTGCCTGGGATGTGTGGTCATCCCAGAGCCTCCTCTGGGTGGGTTTGAAGCCCTGTCATGTGCTGGAGCTGATTCAATTATGCCATTTCCTGATTTGCCACGACGCTCCCCTCGCCCAGAGGAAGGGGGGGCGGTGGCTCTAACGCCGCTCAGACAATGGCCATGGAAATTGATGTTCCTGCAATATCTCCAAGCCTCCAGAGATTTCTATTTTAGCTATTGTACGAAACGCTTCGCTTTCATTGCTTCTCTCCTTCACCTTTGTTTCCTAGCTCCTGCCTTGGCTGGGGCTCTGGCTGCTGCAGGTTTCTTCATTGCATATTCAGGAGATCTACTGGTGCAAAGCAACTCATTTCCAGCACCTGAAATTCACACCGTGGAGGCAGAAATAATCAAATATTTTGAAAAAAACTAGTGAAGCGAAACACTGCACATTAATTATTGTGATAGTTATAGGATAATAACTAATTATTAATTATGATTTCCGGCAATTGCTGCCTTGTATTTTGTTGAAATCTTCAGCTCAGCATTGAAATTTGTATGAGTTCCTCTAATGCAGCATTTTTACAATCAAAATATATAGCATGCTCCCATTTTTTGCTGGAATGATTTTCCTCTGT
Source organism: Molothrus aeneus (assembly GCF_037042795.1). Classification (NCBI taxonomy): domain Eukaryota; kingdom Metazoa; phylum Chordata; class Aves; order Passeriformes; family Icteridae; genus Molothrus; species Molothrus aeneus. Next base: position 108,950,627 of record NC_089647.1, on the reverse strand, counting down.
GATAAAACAGGAACTGGCCTTTCCTAGGATAAGAAAAGAAGAATTTATACATCTTACAGCTCTGGCACTACCTGTGCCAAAACCAGGAAAGGAAAGAGAGAACAAAATGGGGCTTTTCTAATTCCAGCTTTCTCCTATTCCCAGTTATTTCACCACTTCTCCATTTTCTCACAGCAGACTGTCTTTGGTTTGCTTTCAAAATGAAGGCCTAGCTGACAGACAGTGCAAGAACAAAGGGTTCCAAACAGGAAAAGGGACTTTGGGGAGGCACTGGGCATGGGGAGGAGCAGGGTGGCTGGGACTCCAAAGGGGAGACAGGAGGGCTGAGGAGGCTGAGGAAAGGGCAGCTTTGTGTGTGGTTAGTGGGCAAATGATAGACAATGACAGAGAAAAGGGATTGAAATGAAAGGGAAAATGAAAAGAAAGGAAATCTGGGGGCAGCTCTTGGAGCACGAGGTGTCTCATTCCCTTGCCAGAGGGAGGAAATGGAGGGAGATAGGAGGACCTGCTTGCCTGAATGAACATCCAGGCCAAGTGGAGCTCATCCCCTGCCTGCCAAGGCTGAGCCCTGATCCACAGAGGGCTTGGTTAGATGTCCCTGCTGAAGGGGAATAAGACTCAGAAGGAAAGTATGCAAATTACTTCAGAAAATGCCTTGCACCTCTCTGCTGAATTTGAAAAGTGCCCAGTGATGTGGTATTTGTACATGCAGCTCACAGCTGGGGATGCTGAGGAAGCAGGAGGGCTCCTCCAGGCCACTCAGCCACTCTGCCCTGGTGCCCAGGCCAGCACTTCCTTCTGTGGAGTCACTGTGAAGACACAGCTCCCAAACTGGGGGCGAGTGACTCCAGAGGGCAGGAACAGAGTTGAGGATGGGGAGAGAAAGGGAGAAGTGCTTGGGAAAACTACCAAGCCTTTGTTTTTCCTCCTTGCTCTCCCTGCTCCAGTTGCTGTTGGCTTTGGGTTACTTGGAAGACAGACTGGGACTAACATGGAAGTGTTCCCTCCTTGTGAGGGCTGGCTCACCCTCCTCAGCTGCTGAGCTGAGTGGGGACAAGGACAAGGCTGTTGGAGGCATGCTGCATGGAAAGTGGAAAGCCCAGCCCTTCTTGCCAGCACAGTGAAGAGAGGGAGCAGCTCCCCAGGCCACCCAGGGTACAGTCCATGGACATATGTCAGTGGAACAGGGATCTGGGAGGATGAATGGCAGGGCATGAGCAGGCAGCAAGGTACAGGGTGCAAAAACCTACCACTGGGGAGATTTTTGGGACAGCTCTGGCCAGGATAAACACTGACTTTGTTGGACTTTGTGATGCAGCAATACTTCTGCTGGACACTGGACAATATGGGTTGTTCCCCATTTGGGTTGTTTCCCCATCCAGGGGAAACTGGAAGAAGCTGGAAGCAGGCAGGTAAGTGTTTGGGATAGACCAAAACATAATCAGAAATGCATCTGTGGGAGGAAGCCAAAGTGCTGTAGAATTTAAAAAAAAATTTAAAAAATATTAAATGGTTTTAGAGCCACTACTTGACATATCTGAAGTGCTGAAGCATTCAGACCTTAATAAGCTCTAACAGGAAGGGCAATTTCTTAATGACAGCATTTGCTACACAGACCTTTATCCATATCAGAGATGCAGAACAGGAGCTGGGCAATCTATTGGAGATTAACTGCTCAAAGGAAATAAAAAACACAATGCTTCCACATGGGCCTGGCTGCTGCCTTAGCTCCCCATCCCCTGGCAGCTTCCCAAACACACAAGTTCATACTGTGAATGCTGAATTGGAAAAGCTGGAGGGCAGAGCTCTTGTGGAAACCACAGAGGGAGAGTGTACATGAAGAAAAGGCTTTCTGCATGACAGGATCTAAACTGGAAGGTACTTCTGCTGGGGAAATAGCCCCACATACCAAGACTGAGCCAGGAAAAAATGGCCTTGCTACAGTGTTGTTGATTAAACCTACCGTGATTCAAAGAAGCAGCAATTTGCTACTTAATTGTAACCAGGCACAGAAAGGAAAGAAAAAGAAAACAGTAAGGGAGCATTTTCTCACTGCATCTTGCTCACCTATTTAATATTTCTGTTCATAGTGACTTATTCCACATGCAGAGTGTAGGCATTTATTTAAATAATAGATAGATGCCTATCTCCAGGTACAGAACCAGGCATGCTACAAAGTACACAAACAAATTAATGCTGGGCTCAGCGCCCAGATAAGAAGGCTTACCAAAACAAACATACCAACCCCAAAAGCTCAGATCTCAGTGAAAGAAAAGAGTCCCAAAATAACATAGGAAGTATGAGAGTAAAAAGTTGTCGTGAACCTGTCTGGAAATGTGTGATTAGTTGTGTTACATCAGCCAAGGTTTCCTTACAATAAGCACTGCACATCTCTGTGGTGAGAGATGGTCCTTGCTGTCTGCAAAAAAGAGGCTGTCCAGCCATGAGAGAGGAGTCTGTGGTTTAAAGAGATGAGATTTGGCCCAAATTGCATGCAGAGCTAGGAACAACTACAGAATGGTCTCCTCCCAGTCCCAGATTCAGGGATCATACACTGCTGAGATTCAATGGTTTGTCTCTTGAAATTCAGCATGGAATATTAAATGCCCACCTGAGCTTCCTTCTCTGACCTCACATTGTGCCTTCCAAGCCAGGGAAAGGGTCCTCAGGGTTGAAATCTGAAACTGTTAAGGACAGGGTTGGAAAAAGATGAGGAAAACCCTGTAGAATAGATGTCTTATTTGAGAAAAGTCAGTCAGAAAGCAAGGACAATTCAGTATCTGTCTCATTTGCTTTGGAAGGACACAGAAAAGCAGCAGTCACTCAACAGCCTCAGGCCTGGATAATTAAAACTTTTATATAATGTCAGGTAAAAGACCAAACAGTCATCCCATGGTGTGGTGGTTTAGCTCCAGATGGCAACTATGCACCACACAGCCAGTTGCCCACTCCCCCCGTGCTGGGATGGGGAGAGAATTGAAAATGTAAAAATGAGAAAACTCAGAAAAACCATAAGTTGAGATAAATACAGTTTAACAGGGTAAAGCAAAAGCCATGAGTGCCAGCAAAGCAAACCAAGGAATTCATTCCCTGCTTCCCATGGGCAGCCATGCCCAGGAGAGCAGGGCTGCATCACGTGTGATGGTGACTTGGGGAGACAAACCCCATCACTCTGAATGTACCTCCTCCCTTCTTTCTCTTTCCCCAGCTCCACATGCAGGTCATGATGCCACATGCTCTGGGACATCCCTTGTGTCACCTGGGATCAGCTGTCCTGGCAGTGTCCCCTCCCAGCTCCCTGTGCACCCTCAGCCTCCTCGCTGGTGGGCTGGGGTGAGGAGCAGAAAAAGCTCCTGTGACTGTGTGAGCTCAGCCGTGCTGAAAACACCCCTGTGTTATCCTCCCCTGATCCAGCTCAAATCCCAAACACAGACCCACATGAGCTGCTAAGGGAAAAATTCACTCTGCCCCAGTCAAAACCAGCACACGTGGCAGACTGAATTCGAACGCCTCCTTCCCACTTGCAGCTCAGGGTTGTGGGTTTTTTTCTTTTTCCAGAGCATCTTGAGCAGATAATCAGAGCGTGCTGACATTCAGCAGTAATCAATTAGCGCCTACTTTAGATTAAATTGAGAATATGTAAATTGGACTCCTCATCAGGCACCACAGTCAACATTGCAGAGACACTCACCATGCTCTGAACATATCAAACAGATGAAATGCAGAAGTTGTTCCAAATCCTTTTCCAAAATAGGAGGCCAGGTGAGCTATATCAACCATTTAAGATTAGTGTTATCTTTTTTTGTCATTGTTGTTGTTTTCTTTTGGCTTTTTTTTTTTTAACTTATTAGCTTCTGTTAAATTAGCCTCTATGATTCTCTTGCCAACCTGACAGAAAGCCGACAATTTTATGGAGGTACTTACATATTTAATATGATAAAATGCACCACTTATAAGTTAACACAAGGAATCTGACCCTAAAAGGTGCATTATTACAACATTCCTCCTGCTTATCCTTTGTTCCTTCTCACAGTGAAAACACAGCCACCACCAAGTGTCAAGAGCTCGTGCTGGTCCTGGCAATGTTTGGAATAATTCCTCTTCATTTCATAAAAGCACAAAGAGGATAATCCTTGGTGTCATCCCACTCCCAGTGCCAGAGCACTCACGTCTGCTGGTTAGCCAAGACTCTGCAGGAGCAGCCCAGAAATCCCACGTTGGTACAGCAGAAAAGGCTCACAGGAGCCATTTACATCTCCAAACACTGAGCAAGGAGCTTAGGAAGAGTCTTGTAATTTTTCTTATCATGGGAACTTTTTTTCCTGTCTGAGCAGCAAACTTTCTATCAGACCCCATCTTGGGTCAGTGTGCCTGACCTTTCATTGTAAATTAAAAATGTTGATTCTTCACCACCTCACTTTCACAGCATCCACCCTCAGCTGATCACATTTGTAGAGAGACAATAACTGGACCTCACTTTAAGTGGTTATTTTAGAAGGTGCTCATTAAAAAGAGCATCTAACCTGTGCAAGGGTTAAAGAAAGCACGGATGTGTCAAAACACATATATTTGAGTGAGGTTGGTTTTTAAAAATATACTTTTAACCTCTACAGATCATCATCTTACACCGAAGGGTTTTTCTTCTGGCCTCTAAATGCATGTGATTGCCGCGACTATCGGGGGTTTGCATTTCATTCTGCTTCAACAAAAGCCCTCTGCTTCAGCCTCCTCTTCTCTCGCCTGTGTTATAGGTGAGATCGTTTCTGTAGAGACCACTTTGTCATTTTTGCTCGAACGTATCCCATTTACATAACTCATGAGGCATTAGCAAGAACGCCCCCCTCGCACCACGCCACTCACGCACATAGACGTGCGTATAAAGCTGTCACACCGTGCCCACAATAGCATAACAACGTGCAGCAGATAGATTACTCCTGTCCCTCAGTTTGTTTTTGTGATTAGCACGCATGACGCAGACCCAATAGACATTAGCATGTCCGGGAAGCACTCACAATAAATTGCCAGAGCTACAAATAATTTAGATATTTTTATGACTGTTCAGTGCTGGCTAATTTCGCCTAATAAAATCCCATTAAGTTGCTGCCTAGTCCTTTCCCTTCCTCCAAGTCCCCGAACGGGACTTATATGCTAATTGCAACCAGTATATGCTAATTAGACCTCATTTCCATTTCTTAAAGAGATAAGCACTGCCTTGCGCCAACCCATCATTAACACCTCCCACCTTTGCCGCAACCTTTCCGTCTGGCTCTCGCAGCGGCGCGATAAAGCATCGCTCTGGGCTCCCCGGCAAGGGGGAACGGGATGTGCTGGGCACTGCAGGGAGGGCAGGGGGAGCTGGGAATGCTCTCCTGCCCTCGCCGCCTTCCCGGGAATTCTCGGGAGTCTCGGGGTGCGAGCGGAGCCGAACGCGAGCCGGGGCTGCCGGCGGGGCGGGTTCGGGTCCTGCGGCTCCCCCGCTGCTCCCGCAGCTCTGTCTCCATCACGCCCAGCCCACGCGGGCTCATTAGAGCTCCGGGGATGCAATCAAGAGTTTATCATGCTTGAAGGGGCGGCGAGTCTCCCTGCGCTGCCTAATGTGATTTCGCGGCGCTGCAATGTAGTCGGAATTAGATCCATGTTAAAGATGGGTTAGCGGAGAGGGAGCGCAAGCGAGAGGCAAGCCCTGCTCTGGTTTTAGAAACCACAAGGTGCCTTTTAGCTTTGCTTTCGGGAGGGTGACCTTCAAATCCCCTCGGGAAGATTCGTCAAGAGTTTTCAGGGTGAATACATAAGAATTCAAGCAAATTCCAGGCTGGGTGTTTAGGCCGGCAGCTTTGCTTCGTGGTCACAGGACCAGAGGCTGAGCTTGTCAGCACTGGGGTAAAAGCCCACCAGGGAAGAAATGAATCCATGGAGTGAGGAGGGAAATTCCCAGGTTCCCGGTGGGAAACCAGAGCAGTGCCACCACCACGGTGCAACTCAGCTGTGAGTTTAGGCGAGTAGCTTATCAGCACATACTTTTCCCTATAAAAAGCATTTCTTGAAATTACTTAGAAATGCCATTTCCCTTCCGCCTTTTCCAGAAAACGAACTGCAACGCTTTACTGTCTGAGAAAGACAATTG